>NC_142621.1:27067824-28359967 GCF_059453375.1 Lepisosteus platostomus
CATCTCGTGTGTAATCGTTAATATCCCATTAACTGGTCACATTTATAAATTGGAGTACACTGCGATGAAATACCTACATGATACAAGCTGTGATATATGCTTGCCAACTGACTAGCTGTCATGTTTTAATTCAGTCTGATGCTCTCGGTTTATTAAACATTTTGAGTAATAACCGTTCCAAAGAAAAGTTGGAACTGTTTTTCAGTATTCATTTTCAAATATACTGTACTGTATGTAGTGTACAAAAATTTCAACAATTGGCTGACGAATATGAACTTAATTGTAATACGTACAAAAGCCTTTATCTGCGTACAGTATATGTCAAGCTACCAGATCTACCTAATAATTTCATATTCCAATAAATCCTGACTATATTAGCTTGAATTTTAACCGCGTAAAAGCGTATGAAAGATTTTAACAATAAGAAAAGAAAATCGAATATAGGCGTATTGCTATTAGAATTACGTATAGACCTCTACATTTAAAGCTGGTGTCCTCAATTCAAAATACAAGTTCACGTTGTCTTAGAGAATCTCTTTAATTTGGCGCTGTGAACCATAAACATCAATTAAAAACCTTTTCATAAAGCTGCAGATTGCCTCGAAAGAGGAGATATCGTCAGTTAAACGGTGAGGCTTCTGGGCACTTGAGTACATTAAAACGACTGTGATTGACACGACCGGGAAACGGTCCAAGTTCATCTTGCAAATATGTAACGTTGTTACAGAGAAGTACTGTACAGACCACTGCGAGAACTTGACATATTCTCTTTGTATTGAACGCGCGTCCGGACACCGTAGTGGCAGGATATAAAGAACACAAGCTGGAGAGCAAAAGATCAAGGAACTGATTCCGTTCAGTCCGAAGAACACATCCGTCTGTGTCTCTTTCCTGTTGATTTTTTCCACAGATGCGAAACACTTTGTGTGTATAAGGATTTGATGAATGAAGGCTAAAATTAGCTGGATGCTATAAACCAAAACGCTGTCGGAGAATAACCGTTTATGAGTGTTATCATCAGTGGTGAAAGATGCGTGTTTAAAGTATTGCTATTGCAATAATAACGAAAATTGTAATAAAACATAACTTTGGAACTAAGACCAGATAGTATACTGTATGATTGTTGTTATACACAGGAAACAGACTGTGTATGTTGGGCTGTAGGATATCACAGTCTCACTTAGGAATTCCATACCAGTTTTGTTAAACTTTTGTTCCTTCAGTGCTGAAGGGAGCACTGAGATTTGGATTAACCTTTGTGACAATGTCAAATTAACCTTGGCCACAAGGGAGCAGGACATACTGTATACTGTATTTGTTTTACGTTTTGCTTGTTTCAAAGATTAAACTGTTCTCAAAATGTTTGTTAGTTGCTTGGTTGTTGGTAGTTGTGGCAGTAAATAATTCCGCAATAACATCTGAATAATTCTCAGTTCTTAATTAATTGGGATTAGATAATACTGAGGGACTGAATCAGCATTGCATGGAGATATGAACAAGGTCTGGTGTTAAGAGATACACAGTTCAAAAGTGACACCTATGTGTGTCTTTGAAGAGATATTTAACGAGCTTTCATCTGGCATGATGCAGAAAATTCTGGACTTTGGCAGGGCTCCTGCAGGAATCTCTTTGCTTTCTGAGAAAGGGTCCTGCACTATTTTGCTTATGTGATTTGTGAAGCGACTCCATAGGATGTTTGTAAGAATCTATATGGACATTCTCTAAAATACTGTAGGATTTTTCTTTGTAGGAGTTCTGTAGGAGATACAATAAGAAACCTTATTATAGTATTCAAAAAATAAATGTGAAATGCTGGCAATAGGCAAAGATCTCATTGCTAACCCCCAAAATATACTTGAAATGTACCTGTTTTCCCATGCGTTTCCATATCCTAGATGACTTCTGTAAAACAATTTTCATGGTTGTATTTGTGATCCATACACTTGCAACCAAACATCTCCAATACAACAGATCAAGCATCATTATATCGAATTAATATCACATTAGAAAGTCTACAAGCTATTGGGAATAAATCGAAGAATGCTCCCCTTTTTAATCTCTCCTCAGCTCCACATTATCCCTTGTGATTAATACAAATGTGCTGGTACTCCCCAACTATACAAGTTTCTGGAAATAGAAATTGTTGGATGAGATGGTTTGCTCATGTTTACAACCTTACTGTTATTGTACCATATCTTATTGACCTGAGTAGTTGTGCAGTTGTTAGTGGAAAAGTTACTGACGTCAGAGGGGTGGACACAAGCAGATGCGTGTGGAAAATGGGATCTTAATATGCACGACATTTGGAATTGAATAATGGGGTTTACAAATCAGTGGCCTGCAAACTGGCAATGCCAGTTAACAAAATCAGGTCATTAATCTCTGGTGCATGAGCCTGTACCTCTGTTCCAGTGAACTTAGCCTTTACCCAAGGCCAAAGAAAAGATGGAGGGCTTTCAGACTGAACCGTGCATAGAGTATGCTTACATAATACACAATCGTGATGTATGCCTGTGTTGTTGATGATAATGATGATAATATCCAGGAAAAAAACATTTACAATGAGCTCCTGGCCTATGCCAGTGTTGCTCAGAATACAAAATCATCAAAGAAAGAAAAGGGTACCCAAAGTCAGTAGTTCTTCTTCCAATAAATGTACAGTAGTAAAATATAAATCCCCACTAAAACTATAGAACTTACTGCAAAAATGAGGTATAACTACCACAAATACTTTCCTCTGAATCATACAAGGAACCATCTATTGGACATTACCTATACAAGCAGATACTAACTGAAATTTCAATAACCTTTAACACACCCATTTGATAAAAGATATCTTTAAATAAGAACAATTAAGACATCAGACAAACCACTTAATCCATTTACCGTTGCTTCTTTCTCCGCTTACTGGAAATTTTTAAACAGGTTTTGAAAGGCTTAAAGCCAATTGGAATCCTATTAACCAGCAAGAAAAAGTCAGGCACTGGAGAGCTGCTCAGAAGGCGCTGCTCGTGTTTTGAGCCTGTTGTCTGGTGTCGTAAACACCAATGAATGAGATGCAGCATCTGTACGATTTTGTTTGCGAGGTGTCCCATGCTGTTGCAATGTGGTCATTTGCTTACAAAAAGGATCTCTTTTTTTTTTTTAAATGACGTCAAATAAAGTAACTGTAAAAGTAAATTTGCAGGCAATGCCACTTGAATCAAATTTTAGATTGTAAATTGTTATTGACAAGACTATGCAAAATAACGCTTGTAAACATTAGGCAGGGCTATAAGTTAAATATGTATTACAGGTATACTGTATAGTGTATAACATTACCCCAAGCCAATGAACATATTTTAGCAGTAAAGCAGTCGGATAAGTTTGAGTACCGTTCAGGAGTCCCTTGAAACTGACGCTTAGTTTGGATGTACAGTAGGTTAACCGGACCTGTAACTGTGTGTTCAGATGGAGTGAGGCATTGCTGTTGTATTAATTAGCATGATACTTCACTCAGACTGCTTCTGTAAAATATCCCCCGGTATAAATCTAAGTCATTTTGAATAAAAGCAGCGGGCAGTAAGGACCAATAAAGTTGACAAGATCATCTGAGTTGAGACCTTGGCTGACTGTTGCAATAAAACAGAGCAGTGTGCACCAAAGAATGGCATTTCTCATGGAAGTTTTTTGGACATTGCAAGCATTGGGTTACTCCCAAGGCCTCTGCAAAGATGAGAGCTCAAAATTAACACCAGTCAAAGGAAGTAGGTGTTCAGCTCCTAGCAGGTCTTCAGTGAGCGTCCAGCCAAATGCAAAGCCTGTCTGGTCATGGTTATGAACCATGGATTCACACTGGGACCCCAAGCCAACTCAAGAGTCAAAAACTTGTTAAGTGTGAGAATTATATCTTTTTCAGTAAAAAAATAGCTTGGCGTGGAGAATACTGTTTTCTTCTTGTACAATCTGTCCTATTTATCTTTTAAGATTCCATAGTGCTTAAAGATCGGAACTCACTCACCTCAATATTGATTTTTTTTTATTTCTTACAGTCATAAATCATACTTGTTCCCTTGCAGAAAATGTGAATAGTGTTTTATGACTGGATGCTGGGAGTGTGCAATGTCAGGGACATGTACAATGCTAGCTGTGGAATTCTATTTCAATGTGGTTGTACTGTGTTGTCTGTCATAAAACAACACTTCCTTCTCCTCTTCAGTTGACATTCTCCTAGCCTCAATGTGAGGTTTCCTTAAAATAATATATGAGACGGACTCGAGATTACCACACTGATCCCAAACCCCCATTCTTTTTAAGTTGTTGTTTCTTTGGACATTTTTATGGTTGCCTTTTCTTTTTCAGTGAAATACAGGTACCTAAAAAAAGCCCATTTTTGTCTTTACTGAAACATTTAAAATACAGCACATTACCAGTGAACCTTTTCTATTTAACATGCATGCTAACCAGCAGTAATACTCTGATTACAGGTCAGTAACTACTCTGTATTTACATCCTAAACAGAAGCAAAGTAGTGCAACACTCACAGATCTAATTTTTGAAAACACATTGATTTAAAAATAGCACAAAGTCCAACAGTCCAGGAGATGATAAAGGCCACTTAACCATGGCTAATACATTGGACTGGACCTTGTACTACAGTATGTTTCAGTCGCTGAAGTTACTTTATCTTGCCTAACAAGCAAAAATAACACTTCTTGTCTGTCCATCTTTACTTTTTTGGCTTGAGTGGTGGTGTTGCACTTTAATCTGTCTGTGTTATTTCTACCATTCTAAACCAAAAGAATTGCAGATGACACAGCTTGAAAGGCTACACAGAAAACAAGAAGGCTAAGCGTGGACATTCTTGGTCTGTTTCCTCGGCACACAGGTCATCATTGTGCAGACTGACAGATGTGAGGTACTGTACGCACTGCTGAAGCATAAGAACTTTGCTGAGTGAGAACTTCACGACCCAATCAGGCCAGACTCACCTTGATGGAGCTGCTCCTGCTTCTGCAGCCAAACCAGAAGGATTTCTTTGGGGATACCATGCTCCCCAGGATACAAAACAGAAGACATGTCCCTGCTGCCTGTTCCTGCAGCACCTACATGTACAGTACGTTGGCTCTGAAGGCTTTGTTCCCTCTCTGCTCTAATTCCGCGCGAGTTGTGACAGTGGTAACAGAGCCATTTTACAGCAGCACAGGTTACCTATTTAATCCAGTGTGAATCAGCAGTGGCCCTCCCCTCCTCTTGGCTCTCTCTCCTCTGCTAGGTCCTGTCAGGTCTGTTTATGCTCCAGGGATCAATGGTAATATATTCAAGTCTAGGACTGCCTAACAAACCCGGTAGCTGGGGATAACATTCTTGGTTTTCTATCGAGTCCTGAAACCTCCATGAAGTACATGATTTTCTTTTAAAGCTACTCCTACCACATTTTACAGGGCATTGTAAAGAAGGCTGACAATTGATGTTTTGAAAGGCGTTTTTCTGGTCACATTCTGTCTACAAATCCAGCACATTTAATGACTGATGTCATTAAACACCAGGATTTGCTTTTGTGCACTACAGATGTCTATACAGATGTACTAAACAGATCTATTCAAACCCACTACATCGACTTTTCAGAGTACATTAGTATGGTTTCTGGAACAATACGAAATATACCGTAGGTGAAATGCCAGCAGAGTTAACATTTTCTGTGCTACTTTTTTGGTTCGTGAAAGGAAGAGTGTGTTCTCGCATTCAATCAACGTACCTCGTTAGATGACTAAAAGCTAAATTCTTCATTTTATAAATTAGCACAGAATCTGTGATAGTGAGTTTACTAGACTAGTTCAGAAGAGGATGGTGGCACACTGAGTTGTTTCTGCAGATTGTCATTTGGCATGGAAAAGCAAAATTCCCATATAGCAAATCCTGTTGTACTGGTTGAAAATTGTTTTCTACCCAGATCACACAGCAGTCTGCACTAGAAAGATGACATATCTAGTTCTGCTCTAAAGAGCATTTAGCATTTAGCATTCAGGGCCGTGCCTATACGAGACCAATCTCTCAAAAGTGGGAACACCTGGACTCAATGGAAGAAGGAACTAGACTCCCATGATTTCCCATGCTGTGAAGGTTTATTATTCTTGAGAGAGCCTGTAACAAGTGTGCTTTTTACCAAACCTGTGCTAAAGAAAGAGTAAAAGAGATCTATAAAAGCTTTGATGCCTTTGACTACTGCAAGACATAAGTTAAAAAGAATATAGTTTTTTCTTTTGTTGACAGTTTATAACAGCTTTAAAGGCTGATGAACCTTCATTGTAGTATGTGATACAACCAAACTCCACTGTAATTTATTTCTAGAGCAACATTTCTACAGTACCTTTGACTGGCCGAATTTGTTATAACTATGTATTCAGGGTTCAAAAATGGTTACATGTAGACGTTCTTTCTGGTAACAGAAAAGCCACCTGCTCTCAAAACAAAACTCTTGGAGGTTAGGGCTCCAGAATCACTGCTTGAATCTGACAAATATGTTCTTGTTTTGAAAGGTCATGTAAATAAAGGTAACGATAAAATAAAGGTTGGCTTTGGCTTATAAAGATTACTTTTAAGACTAGACAGGAAGATTGATAAATTGAGAATAAACCTCATAGAATTTAGTTACGAGAAAGCAGGCCACATCATGGCAAAATGGCAAAAAAACATTATTTTGAATAATTTATCTGCCTTCATAGAACAATCCTTATGGCTTTACTGGCCTTGAGGAGATTTAAACTGAAACCAGTGTGTGTAACTGGATCAGTGGCATTAGAGCTGGAATTAGATTTAAGGATGTGGCTATTGATTGATTGTTTTTTAAGCAGAGATGCCTTAACCCAACTTTAGTGCTTTTGGTTTGAACTACATTACAACTCGAGAGTGGATTTTGAAGTCTGCCTAGAAGACTAAATAATTATTTCTTTCAATACAGCTCTCAGTAAATGTTACTAAAATTAAGATGACATAAGGCTGGGTCCCCTTCAATAAAGAAACCTTAGGACATCCTGAATTTAATTTTTATTTTTTTATTTCTATTCTATTGCAACTGAACCTTCATTTTTCTACTCTAATTAATCTTTATCCTTTCTGTAAAGTTTGTTTTGAGTTGTTGTATTTATTGTATTTTTTAATTGTTGTCAGCTGTGGGCTTTTGGTTTCAGATATATACTGTCTTTTAAAGGTTTAAAGATGCTCAGTAAATGCGGCATTTTATGCTAGGTTATCCTCAACCTGTTTAATAAATTGTTGCCTTACTAATCTATTGAAATAAATAGCTCAGTAAAAAAAAATATATCATTAAGACTCCAGGATTACAAATTGCCAGGGTAGTAATGAGGATTATTACAACCCTAGGTCTGGGGAACATTGCTTTCAGACCATGTTTGGAATATTATAAAACTAAAACATGCTGTGCCTTTCCATGACCTTAAACCAACATTTTCTTCCTTTATGTAGATCACTTTAATATCACTTACAGCACTTAAAATCAGGTTTCTCACATTACCATTTCGTTTTATAGTATTGTTACATAACATGTTTCAGTTATGTACATATCTTTATCTAGTGGTCTTTCAGAATCTTTTTCTGATTGTTAACAACAAGAATGTAACCAGAATCCAAATGTCTACCTCTTGGTATGCGGTTTTCTTTCATTTTTATTTCATCCAGCCTTTTTAATACACAAACTACAGTACAGTACAGTATGTCAGCAGATTTCAGCACCATTGTATGATGGACAGCTCCCAATCTGCCTGTTTTTCAAGTACAGTAATCTGTGTTAATATCCGAGGAATGTTACATGACAATAAAGGGCTTCAGTACATCACCCAACATTCTCCATCTATTTCTTTCTTCTAGATGTTGAAATAATGTCACACGTATTCTCTTCTAGACAATGTTCTTGTGACTGTGCCAATAGGTGCTCACACTAATTTTTGCCAGGGCTGGCCCAAATAAGAATGTGGCTACAAGTCTTTCTTTCATTATCTTTTTTATTGCACAATTAATCAGTTAGTTATCTAGGGAGAACACCAACATTTTATGCTGTAGTGTCGAATAAAAGCAAAGCTATAAGTCTGTTAATTTGTGGATTAAGACAAAAAACATAGATTTATATCCTCATTTATAAATGATTGGAATTCCCATCTGATATATATGGTTATTTTATTCTTGCCACTTTGCTGTAAACCTGTTTTATAACCAACAGAAGCCTAAATGTTTAAATTTTACTGTTTTCGGTGCACTCTTCCTGCCAGATCATCTTGGTTATAAAAGGAGGGAATTACCATCTATCCTGTTAATTAGTTGACCTGAGGATTTTATTTAACCATTTCTTAAATGAAGTCAGGGTATCTGCTTCAACAACAGGTCTGGCTAGCTTTTCCTATACTCCCATGACTTAGTATTGTCTCCATTGCATAGTCTTGCTAGCAAATAAAACCATCCTCCTGTTCTTACCATCAGCTAGCGTCTTTGGATTGTTGCTCCCATGGAGAATTCCTTGCTACCACACTTTCTTGTTCCAGTTCTACATCTGTCCATAAGAACAATTTTTGCAAATGAATGGAACCCACTCTTCCATTCATAACACTGTTATGTTAAGAACATAAGAATTAGATACAAATAAAAGGAGTCATTCATTCAGCCTATCTTGTGCAGGTGGTAGTTAGGCATTTATTAAACGATGCCAGGGTACTGGTTTCAACAACGTGGTTGGTAAGCTTGTTCCATTCTCCCCCAACCCTTTATGAAAGATGTGCCCCCAGTTGTTGTTCTTAAATGGACTTCCAAGTGTCCACTTGTAACCTTTGGTCTGTGTTTCACAGTGCGATCTGAAGGAGTCGGTAGGGTTGACTGTGTTGGAAGTCTTTAAGGATGCTGAATATTTCCATCATATTCTTGACTGCTGAGCCTGTAAAAAGGTTCAGTTTAGGTAACATAGTCTTAGTATTGGTTAAAGTAAATCACAGTCTCAAACTAACCTCACGAAATGAAATTTTGTGGCTGCAAATAAAAGCACAAACTACGTAAAACCACTGCATCTGAAGATTCCTAGCAGATTGTGAATCCTTCTTGAGAAGGAGAGGTTGAGGGCTCGGTGGCATAGCAGCATAATCCAGAGGTACAGTACATTAGAGACACGCCTACAAGCACTCTTGCCACAGGGCACTTCCAGAACATGTGTAAGAAGGTAGCAGATAAGTTAATGGAAATAAACAGAGATGGTTGGTGATAATAATCATCTGGATACCCTGCTTTGGTGTTGCTTAAATTCTGTGTGCAGGTTTAAGATGGATATACAGTACTAAGTTTTAGGAAGAAGAGAAACCTGGACTGCATTCCTATCAAGTCTGTCAGGATCTCTGATCTTTTATAGAGCATCATGTATGCCTATAAATATATGTGGACCATTTGCAGCATAAGACTTTGTCACATTCATACTGAGCTTTTAATGCAAAGTCATAAGCTGAAGTCAAGGTTGGGATGTCCTTACAAGACCACTGAACACAGCAGATGACAACATATATTTCTGTTCATCCTCTATTTTCAGCAAAATCCTGTTTTTTAAAAAAATGCTTCTTAATGCTTTAAAGTACATAATGATACTGGTTGATGTAAGCAAATTGAGCACAATGTAAAGTTATCAGAATTTAAAAGCAATCTGTTTCAACATTTGTGAAGTAACACAACAGTCTTCAGGGAGATTCAACCAGGTCCATGTTTAAATTACAATAATTGTGATCTGTAATTACAATTAAAATATAAGTGTAACTGAGCTCTGACATGTCTAAATTACTATAATTGTATTATACCAAATAATGTACATAAATGAACAATTACAGTGACTGTGCCTTTGCAAAGCTTTCCCTCAGAATATCATAATTTAGCCATTATACTAGTTTTGTTTAATGGCAATTTCAAATATATAAAGTGAAAGTTCCTGTAAATTACATTTTTGTATAAGCATAAATAACGTGGTATTTGAACAGTTAGTATTGTAATTGTAGTTTTGAATTTTTCCAGTTAATATGTCTCCTGTGAGTGCAGTTACTACAGACTGCTTTAGGACTGGTGCTCTAGGGACTTGCACTGGTGATAAGAACATGATAAAGTTTTACAATGTTACAATATCTTAAGATCCCCTTAAGAAAGGTTATTGAGAAGATGAAATTACCCCCGGATTCTTTATTTTCCAGATACAAGTGTACGGGGATTTTAATTAGAAGCGCAATAAAGGACACGCAATTTTACTCTGTAACTAGAAGGCCGAGACAAGTGGGTGGAGACGAGGCAGTAAAATTAAATTAATCTGACCCCTTTTGACTCCAGATGTTAGGGGTATATGTAAAATCCTGGGTCATTTGGAAGATCGAACGTGATACGAAAACCGCACATACGTTCACCCTTTTGATCTGCCTCTTTAATTAATTCCTTCTCTCTTTTCGAAACCAGGCTTACACGAAAGCTTTATAGTATTATTAAAGTCAGGGGAACACGGAGAAAACCTTATCAGCCCTGCCCTGCATTTTAATATAAGGGTGGTCATAAACAGCGAAGTGCTTGTAAAGCAGTACCTACCAATAAAGCTCAACATTTTTTCATTTGTGGAATACAAAAAAGCGTCTGTCGCTTCACCACCGCCGCATATGCAGTACCCGTTAATTCTGCCAGACGTGTTTGTTTGGTTCCAGTTTACAAACATAGATTTCATATTCATAGACTTAATATGCTCCAATTTCTCATTCGTTTTGCCTCATCTCGCATGAAAAATAAAAATTTGTAGTACCAAACTTCCCCGTGCTTACTGTAAATGAGGAAAAAATGTGCGAACGGGATTTCTTGAAAAAGGACTTTTCCGTAATGCAAGAAATGATTGAATTTAGAACTATACATTTCAGTATACACACCTTATAAAGTCCCCCGTAACTCATGAAATACCATTTTCTTATTTTTCTTTATAGGCTGTCGGCGTGTGTGTGTAAATTTGAAAAATAATGATTACACGTTCAGGAATTGTACAAACAGATGGAAATAATCGGAAAATCCTGGATTCTGAGAAGTGCAGAGATACTCCATGCTCAGAGGCTCTCATGGTTACAACATCCTGGATTATGAAGTAGCCTCAACACAGAACATGAATTAAAAAAACTCTCCCAGGTTTGGGGACCGAAAATTCACTGAAGGCCAAAGAAAAAACCTCACAGAAAAACAACCTTATTACTCTCCACTTTTAGAGTTCTAAATAAAATATTTTCCACTTGGGAAACTTTACACCAATAAATCAATTTTTAAACTGTAACTAAGAAGCTTTTACCAGTCTAGGGGGATAACATCTTGTCATTGGGTGTTCCAGAGTTTTGTCATTAAATTATTGAGCAAAATAGTTGAATGAGCATAACAAATTACTGGAACCTCAAAACTCAATTTTTGTTTTTGCTTCAGGTTTTATATGCCATGTTAGTTCTCAGATATACAGTAATGGTGCTTAGCTTTCTGAACCATGTCCGAGATTAAGTGATAAGTAGAGCACCTGAACGTTGAGGTTTGTGGTAGCGATGGCTCTCACTAAGTGTTACCTGTGCAGCAGTGAAATACATCCCCACAGGTATCAATCAGTACTCTGCAAAATGCCTTGAAGAGGCAGGAGCAGGTGGGCATTAAACATGGTAAGACAGTGCCCCTCCTCAGTGCAAGGGCTCTGCAATGCCACCAGTATGACGGGTTAAATTAGAGGGGCACTTCAAATCATTTCCTTTTTTGTAGCACTCTCTTGTTTTATCCATGACTGATTGATTCCTGTTGCTGCTCCTACCTCTAAGACACTTATTGTTTTGAGAGACCTCAATAAAAATCACATGTGCCCTTAGTAAAAGTGAAAATCAGAAGCTGAGCAGGACTTTTACCCCAAAAAGCTTTCTTGACTTTGCCTTCAATACCCTTCAGGGAGTCTATAATCGGGACATGAAGTACATCAAAAGCACCACATCTCAGGTCTCCCCTGAGGCCTGCGGAGCGCCTCACACTCCCTGCTGATGGCTTCCAAACTGTTTGAAGGAAAAGGCTCTGAAAGCCGATTGCGTTTTAATAAAGTTTATTATCGGGTGCAAGCTAATCCTACTGCTAATCCCCTCCAGTCCAAAGGGAAGCTGGATTACGCACTTGCTATAATCCCAATGAAATTGCTAGGATTTAGCCATTGCTACAGAGCAGATGGCCACAACAGTGCCCACCCTCCACCTCCACCTCCTTGCCCTTTACCCCTAGAGAAGAGAGACCCCCTGCCCCCAAGCCACTGAACCTGCTCCTTGACCATGGTTTACTATGAGAACTCTCCGGGTTAGTCTGTGGACACAGTGTTCCCAGCAATCTCTAAAACCAATCTGGCGTGTTGTAGAGGAGGCTCAGGGTTGTTGATCCAACCAGCTCCTAATCATCTATCT
This sequence comes from Lepisosteus platostomus, assembly GCF_059453375.1. Taxonomy (NCBI): domain Eukaryota; kingdom Metazoa; phylum Chordata; class Actinopteri; order Semionotiformes; family Lepisosteidae; genus Lepisosteus; species Lepisosteus platostomus. Next base: position 27,080,274 of record NC_142621.1, read on the forward strand.
ATTTTTTAACCACTTTATCCAATTCAGGATCGCAAGGGAGCCAGAGCCTATACCAGCAAGCAACAGGCACAGGGCAGGATACTCCCTGGATGGGACGCCAGTGCATCACAGGGCACACACAGTCACAAACACGCACACACTCACAACACAACACCTATTTTCCCAGAAAGCAATTTACCTATTGGTACTGTATGTTTTTGAACCGTGGGAGGTAACAGGAGCACCCAGAGGAAATCCATGGGAACATACAAACTCCACACAGATAGCACCCCAGGAACTGAACCTTAATTCCCAGCGCCGTGAGCATTGTGTTACTGTGCCACCCACCCAATTATTTGTCGTGTTATGTAAATCTGCAGTGCTGTACACTATGTATAAAACACACTCGCATCTTCCATTTAAAATGTGTTAACATACCCCAGCGTTCAGCACATTGATTGCATGTGAACCCCAGGCTGAATTCTTCAGTGAATTTGGGAAGATAGTTAGATTTGGCAAGACTGACACTCTCTTGACTATTTTTCAAGCACTTCCTTATTGATAGTTTCCCCATTGAGTTTTAATATGCTGGGATGCCTTGTGCTTGTCAGATGAGTTTCTGCTCTTTTTACTAACAAGTCCTTAAGAATCCCAAATATTGCAGCAAAGGGTGTATACAATTAAACAAAGAAAACAAACTAAGTTCTTAGCAAAAATAATTTTATTGAAATTAGTTCAAGCTACTTCTCTTTGTTATTTTAAGGCTTTTACATACCACTTCTTGTGCAGTCACTCCCAGAGGGGGTGAGCAGATTCAACAACCAGTGTTCAGAACAGATTTGAACAAGATGATCAGCAGATGGTAATCAAAAGACTACTGTTAAACAACTAAAGTTTCCACATACATGTTTACATACCCTGTGTCACTTGCAAAATATCATTTTAGGTCTTTTAAAGGATTCGTAAAAACCAAATGACTCTTCAGAACAAGAGCAACACATCTCAGTGCCACCTTGGCTGGCATAGACTTGGTGTGCATTTTAGCATAGTTTATGCCCTGGCAGGCTGACAATTTAGACCACTGCAGAAGCACTATGAGTGTCTCTACTGGCCTTTTACAGTAGCAATGCTTCACTGTACGTCTTCTGCCAAATGCATTTGCAAGCCATGAATCCTTCAAAACTAACCTGGAACAATAGTTCACAAATGCTGGACGGGATGATGAAGACATGCAAACTGACTTTCAATTCTTAACATTCATTGTTTCCAGATTCTCTTTGAACAATATCTGTCATCCAATCTTTTGTTCAACTACTACACAAAAATAGCAAAAGCACAAAAGAACTGCACTTGTTGCTAAATTATATAATTGGAGGAATTAAATGCAAGCCAAATGTTGTAAGAGCAATCAGGGTCACCTGTCAACTCTGTTCAAGTTACAGATTAAAAAAAACAGTGGTAATCATTTTTTGTGGTCATAATAAAATAAACTGGCTTAAAATAATCACTAATGGAACATCACCTGATCACTAATAAGCACCAAAAACTGGAAACCTTGTTAAGCTGTTATTTTACAATGAGTTGCCTATAAACTGTTAACAGGACATGTGCAACTTTCCAGTCAGTTGAACTTCTCATTGACATTGGCACAGCCACATGCAAATGTCACAAAAACAGTAGAAACCAGTTTTGTTTCTTTAACCTAACTATTCTTTAACTTATTTTTTCTACCATAGTGACCTTAAATCCTGTAGTAATATTTACTTTCAGCTGAAGTTTGAGAAATAGTGTACAGTATGCCTACTTATTTGAAGTGTGAATTACTGCATGCTTTAGGCATGGGATTCAGATTCAGATATTCAGATCAACATTCCCTGAAACAAAACCTATAATTCAGTTAATTCAGTAAATCACCAATATGTTTTAATAAGATAATTTTTCCTTCTAAAAATGCTTTATCTACTTTTTAAATGGTCTTATCTATATGGAATACACAACTCATTTTCTTTCTTCTTCAATGATATTGAGGGTAGTCATCTTCTGCATAATCAATTATTAGTGTAACTGCAGCTCCAATAAAATAAGAAGACATCATAAGAAGGCACAAACATGCTTGAGAGCATCACCACAATAAATCTTTCTAGTGCAATTTGTTTTGTTTTATTTCTCCATAATTTGAATTGGCAACTTTTCCCCAAAATAATAAATAACCTCTGCCTAACCTTTGCTTTATCTTGGGCAGGTAATACCATTAATGTAAGTAAGGCTATCCAATACAAATGATTATATCTTTCCTCAGATTAAGAATATATTTTATATTTTGGATGTTCATTCTTTCAGAACACATGGATTAAAATCATTCAGGATGGAAATGCAGTCAAATTCTCTTATGTGTGAACTACTGCATGTTTGAGGGGTGTGATTTTGCAAACAAGCTGTGCCGTCCATGTGATCTTAAGAACCATTTTTAGACATTTTATTATGCACTGATTACTTTTTAAAAAAATCAAAGTCAGTTGTTTGAATATAGAAGGAAAAAAATTAAAATGCAACACATTTTAACGGGTCCTAAATGAAGCAGGTTTGGCCCTTCATCTGATTCCTTACTTCAGTGGTGGGCAAGCTTGGTCTCTGAAGGCTTCTAGTTTTTGTTCTATGTTATCTCTTAGTTACTGCAGTTAACTCAACCATTTGCTTTCTTAATCTAAATAAGGATAAGATGTTTCCAGGTATAAGCAGTTGGGAACCCTCGCTCCAAGACCAAGGTGTCCCACCACTGTGTTAGATTCATGACTCCAGAGTGGTGGTGTTGGCCAACAGACCTTCAGACAGGCAGAAAGGGCTGCCCCTCAAGTCAGGGCAGAGCCATCTTGCCCCTTCGCAGGCGCAGCTTCATCTTGAAGTACAGGTACATGGCCAGCAGGCACAAGGAGGAGAGGCAGTATAACAGGACACAGAGGCTAATGTCTAGCCGAGAGAAGCCTAGACTCAGCAGGGAGATCCAGTGCTTCTCCTGGGCCTCCAGCTCTGCTCCCTCAACTCCCACGTACTGCCCGGCCAGGTCCCGCTTCTTCCGTATAGCCACGTAGTCTTGGGGCTCCTTGGGCTGCAGCTGGGGTGCCCACAGCCTCTCCTCGGCCTTCCGGATGTTTCTCTCTGGGATAGCCACAGCAGCGGCTGCATCACGGACGGCTCTCATCTTATAGTGCTGGTTGATGAAAGAGTCCAAATCCACAATGTCCTCTCCCCTTGCTTTCTGCCGCCTCAGGCCCACAATGCTGGGCTTGGGGTTTCTGGATGGACTGATGTGCCCCCACTGTTGGTCTGCTTCTGCTCTCTCCCTCCCTGGCTTGCCAGCTGCCATCTGCTCCTCTAGATCTTCCTCCTCCTCCTCCTGTTGCTGCTGGTGCTCTACCGGACCCTCCTGAGTCTCTTCTTCCTCCTCCCCCACTGTCTCCCCTGCCTCCCTGGCTCTCCTCCCGGGTCCCCTGACTGCCTTCTCTGCCTCCTGCTGGCCTGCGTGCGTCTCGGCCTGCTTGGCTAGCAGCACCGCCTCTCCCTCCAGGTGGTCCCGCAGTATCCTGTCCACTGCGAAGTGGCTCCTCAAGAAGTCCAGCACAGCTCCCTGCTTCCATTCGTGCTCGCCACCTGTCACACTGTGACATTGGGGGCACATGTCCGGAGGCGGCCACTGGATCTTGGGGAACTGGGGATCCTCACTTAGAGCACCTTTTAACAAAGGAGAAAAAATAAGTCACTCTAGGTTTGAGCCTAGACAAGTCGGCTGCTAGAAAGATGGATGATATCGTCTCAGTTGCCACACATTGTAACACACTGGTGTTCTTTTTTAGAAGGGCGATTTTCTTCCCCCCCAAGTGCATTTCCCAAGTGCATAGCAGATCCAAACCAACCCAAACTGTTATAACCAGGGGAAACACTGAGCCCAAGCTATTTTCAAAATGAAAAATATCACTTCAAAATTGCCGATATTTACAATTATAAGAGAAAGTGTTTAAATGCATATCAAATTTTATCTCTCACACTCACTACACAAACTATAAACAAGGCTTAATATTCTATACCTACAGTATATATATGCACAGGCCTTATTTTTGGGAGATGAATTCCAAAAATATTTGAAATAATTCTACCAATTCTTGTATAACCAGGAATGGTAGTACATTTTGAAGAGACTGTATTAAACTGAAAGAATAAAAACAAAATATTTTAATAAAACACACAGTGTTTGGCGTTTTATGGCCCTCTGGAGCTGTGAGCCAGAGATGTTAAAATGTGAACAAGTGCCTGTTAACTCCACACCCCTGTGGTCAACCTCCCAGGGGGGCTGCAGTAGCCCCAGTGAGGCATTCAGGGGGCAGCATCTGCCAGCAGCACCTCGCTGAGGGCCAGGCTCTGGATGGGACTGCTGGTGCTGGAATGAGGAGGAGGCTCTGCGAGACACGGCGAGGGAATGATCAATGATGAGGCCCGGACTCCCAGGGGAGGACGGCGGGCTTCAGCGATAATGAATATAGCTGTGGAGGAGATTCCTCCCTCCCTCCCTGCACACACCCCTTTGAAGGGAGCACTATCTCCAGATTGGATGTGAAACCAGGCACCTCGAGGGGAGCTCTTGTTTTAATTGAATTTCCTGCATGTTTTCTCCCCCAAAAGGAGGCATCTGCTAATAAATTGCCCGTCGCCACGGTGGAACCAAAAAAAAAAACTCCAGCTGTTCTATCAGTTTGGAGCGCCATTGTTATGCATTCCATTTCAAAGATTTATATATATATGCTGAATGTAAAAAAAGACAATAAGTAGATTGATTGTGGATACTAGAAACAAAAACATTTTCTATAAAAACTTTTTTTTTTTGCAAATTCTGCAATGGATCCTTCCTGGGTAGTACCCATACATGACAGCATTACCTTCACTTAATGTTTTCATGCCAAATTCGTATTTGAAAAAGAAAGCGGTATATTGGCTGTTGAAGTATTATTGATTTATATCACATATACAGTATCTGAGGAGACATCCATTCAGTTAAATGTAAGGAAAAAAGAAAAGCATGTATATGTATGTAAGGATAAATAATAAGCAAATCAACAAATGTTATACAGTAGGGGCTATAGCTATACTGAGATGAATCATACACTCCAAAAGTAATTTAATCAGTGGAAAGTGGAAAAAATATCTTCAGGTTCTGATCCATTTCACCACTCAGTGGAGTTTTTTTGTGGTTTATGATGGACCTTACCCTTCAGTGTCAAACTTTCTTTCAATCCATTGCATAGATATACTATCCTGTACAAGACATACTGTAGTATCAATGTTATTCCTTTCCTGGACACACTGGGCCATGCTACATTTTTCTCTGCAGCTAATTCATAATTTGAGAGCAACTGTTTGAGAGCCCAGAACGTCGGACTGTATGACTGAATCCTGGCAACAGGCAGAAGTCTGGCAATGTTTTCAACTCCATAATTACTCATCCATTACTAAAGATCCACTGTGGATGAGCCTGAGCTTGTTGGACTGTTTTTATGCGTCCATATTCTTCAAGCCATTTTTTTCCACAGTCTGTCATTTGCTTTTAGGAACAAAATAAAGTATTTTTATGTTTTTATTTTTCAAACCTAGTTTCCGAATGGATAAAAACATCACTGCTTTAACAGTAGATGCCTGTAATAAATTTTAAAGTTTTTACCACTGGAATTATGATTATCTTTCTAAAAATACACAACTCTTTTCAGAAGACATCTCACAAAAAAGTACTGCAAGTATTGCTATACTAAGAAGAACTTGTTAAAATATTTCAGCCACCAGTGCTGCCTTCTGGAATAACTCAAGTATATGAAATGAGAATCACTTATCAAACCCCAGATTATGACAGAAAAAGTTTAGAAAAGCTAGAAATATGTATACAGTGCTGGAACTGGATGTGAGTTTGCATCTACCTAGATGTAGTGTGCGTGAAGTTACACAGTCCATTTTTTCTTATTTTTTAGTAATCTCTCTTCTACTGTATTTAGTTTATAACCTATGCTATAACATAAAGCCTTTAATATAATACTTGTGCAGTACTATTTCTACTGTGGTAAATTTAAGACTGATAAAAAAAAGCTAAAAAACTGATAACTTAAAAAGGTTATCGTAGTAACATAAATGTCACTATGCCTACTTCACTGTATTTAGTTGAGAATATCTAGAAAGCTTTCACAATAATAACATTAATGAAGTCATTAATGAATGGCAAAATTGCATTGTTTCTACAAGACAACAGTTCTTTGTGACACACTGTTGAAATGTCAAGTCCTGTTATCATTAAATATGTACTCTGTTGTGCATCATGTACTCCATCAACTAGCGTTTTAGGAAGAAATTACAGAAAAAAATCATAGTCAGTTGAACTACACTGACTGAAGTCCTATTTTTTGTTTCAATATTATTTGGACTTGACATTTAAATTCTATCACTCATGGATCAGTGGGTTGACATAAGAAGGTCTGCAGCCTTGGAATAATGCTAAATGTAGACACACTCCACCATGCTCAGAAATAAGCATTGGTCCCTGCAGCATCATTCCCAGAGGACCTTGTGCGGAAGTGACTTTTACACAGGTGGAGACACAGGGCACATCCTCCATTACTCTTGTTCCAACCCCAGAATTCAGCATGAATAAAAGAGTCACCAGGACAAATAAGTAAGTGAAGAAACAAACCCTTCTATTAGGAGCTACAAGGCCTCTGCCTCTTTGAAAGGCAGCCTGCTTCATACTATGTGCTCAAGCGGTCTTCTTTGTGTGCTTGTTAACAAGACACACTACCCCTTGGAACTGCCTCAGAAACCACACTGCTGCTAGGCTTTGGCCTGTCCTGCCAGTAAAATTAATCATCTTGTTGCTTTACAAATCAGCCCCTTGTTCACGCTTTGCTGCTCCCCAAAGGGGATTTGTTAAACTGGCACACTCCGAGGGAAACTCCCTGGGGGGGGGGGAGAGGGGCTGGGGGATGTGTGGGGGCAATAGTGCTACTCATTGCCACGTGCTAACAACCCCCCCTCCCCACCACGCACACTTACAGCTCTGTCAAACCCCACACTGTCACAACACTAACCAATTTACGGGAGGATTACAATGGCTGGCTGGTTGGAGCTTGGGCTTGACTTGTGCCACCTGCTGTCACAGCTATCCAGGGAATTTGCAATAGGTCCCTTGCTGCTGCTTTAGTGGATTGCATACAATATCTATTGTTCACTGGAAGAAATGTCTGTCTGGGGGAAAAGACTGCCTCAATTAGACGAAGAGCATGTCAGGGGAGAGGGGCTGCTCTGTGGCTTGATAGCTTCTTATTCATATCTCCACTCATCCCAAAGATTAAGTGAGGCTCCACAATCAGCCACCTGATTATAATTCATTGAAAAGATGATTTGATGAGATGTATTAAACTTTAAAATGATCAGGAATCAGTTGCCGAAAGATATATACTGCATGAACTGGTGGTGAATAACACAAAACAAGTACTTGTACATCAAACCATCAGCAAGTTTGGTGATTTGCAGGACTTTTAAAGATTTGGCAAGAAACAACTAAAGAAAGTTCCCCACAAATCAACAGTTTTATCATTCTGTTGCACAAAATAATTAGCCAGCAGTCAGTTTTTCGAACTTTTAAATCAATACATTGACCCACTTGCCAACTGGAAAGTATAACCCTGATGGTGTTTTGTTTTTTATTAGCACGGGATGCTCTTGTCTATTCATGGAAACCAGCTGTAAAGTGCTTGGTTTGTAAACTGGTAGGAGGATCAACTTTTGATTTAATCCTGGTCTTAAGAGTTATTTACCGGAGGAGGAAGAGTGGCTGGAAAACCAGAAAAAGAAGAGCTTTACAGAGACTAAGTATAGCAGTACTGTATATATCATTGCTTCCAGGACAGAAATGATACAGCAATTAACAGCAATGTTTTCATGGGTGTCTTGTGCTGGGAAGACATTCACGAAGACCCATCTTTGAAAGCTGGCATCAGTGAACCTTTGTTCATGTTATGTCAAATTTCGCCCACATGTAACATTCAGTTTTGTCAAAAATTTGTGGAAGGCAATTATGGAAGAATGCCATTTTCTGCAAAATATGCCATGCAATTAGAATTCCATGTTAAAGATGTAATGGGAGCAGCTCCCTGCGAGTTCTGTGTCTCGGGGACACAGCTAATCCCATAGAGGAACAAGAGATCGGACTCTGTCAGGGCCAGCTGGTGTCTGCAGAGAGGATAGTCGAATTAGATGGATTAGGGATTGAGGAGTCAGGCAGCCCTTTAAAATGAAAACTAGCAGACTTTCAGGAGAATTCACCTGAGCAAGTCACTCTTTTAAGTGAAAGGAAGATTTGGATACTCTTGAAAAAAGCAGTTGTGGGGAGGACTTTGTGAGTTATCGTAAATTCATCATTTGTGTGCATGTGACATCTCAGTAGATGAGCCTAGACTTGAGTGATTAATGACAAATGTACACAGTACTGTATATTTGTGCAACTGCTCTAGACAAGCAGTTTGGTTAAAACTATGGGGTACAACATCTCCATTACAGTTAAGGTGGTTCACAATCAGTCTGTGGCAGGTGTTGAAATAATCTGACTACAGCCCACAGCCATTTCAGTACTCAATTTACTGCCTTCCTGGTATCCTGTATTTTTTCAGCATTTTGTTCCAGATGCTCTACTGTTTAACTTTTGGAAGTGGCAACATATAAAATACAAAATTCATTTAGGGGTCATTACTTAGCAGGAAAATTTTCTTCCTTTACTTAAATGTTGAGAAAAAGGGTATCACCTGTAGCAATGAGAACCCCATTGAAGTTGATCTTTGATAACCTGTATTTAATCTAACTGCTGTACTGTTCACAATCAGGACAAGATACTAAAATATTACCTATACAATCAAAGTGATTTTGAGCAATGTAATAAAATACTGCTGTAGTGATTGGAGAAGCTGCTAGAATTTACCCCTCAGTTTTCAGAATAAATGGCCTCTCTTTCTCAAGGTGCATATGTGGCTCTGATAAATGTTTTTAAAGTCAGCAAACTGTTTTTTTTTGTATTGCAAAGGTAGCAACCCCTCATATGGACCACCAATGATTACCCTAAATGCTGTATATACAATGTACATTTTGTAGTTCAATTCTAGATGAATGATAAAATAGCTGTATTTATGTTAGGTTTTGATTGGGGCCAATATATCAAAAGGAGTGTATTGAGGTACACTCAATAACACAAAATCATAAGACAGAGAATTGTCAGATATAAAGCAAAATATAACATCTACAACCATACCAACGGCTATAAAACATTATATGATATCAAAGTTTCAAATGCAGTGCCCATTAGAAAGAGTTTCAAGGCTAACAGGATGGCTTCCCCAACCCCACCCCATGAAGATGTAATAAAGTGTGTATATAATGCACACAGAACAGTCAATTTGCAAAACATTTCATAGCTATTCATATTCCACTCTGATATTCCCATAGAGAGGGAGGTGCAAGAAGCAATAGCAATAGAGCCTCTGTACTTCCGCTAGCTGTACCAAATTGTTTTTTCCATCTAACTGATTTTACATTAAAACAAGCAGTCAGCTTCTGTTGTACTGTTGTAAAGTTTTTTTCATTATAACAGAGAAACCTTTAAGCTAAATCCTGCAAATACAACCATTAATACACAATAAATTCTTCTTTTTACAAAGTCCATTAAAGGTTTGCACTGACAACATGAATAATTGTGCTCTAACCACCAGATTATTTTAACTATGACATTGGTTTTAAAAAGTACTGAAGTTTTCCACATGTGGCTTAAGAATGTAACATTAAGGAACAGAAAATGTAACATGAATGAATGTTATTCAATTAGTCAGTTTCTGTTTCTGCCTGAGGGCTGGGTGGTATCTTACCAGATTAGCAACAGTATACAGTATGTGAAAATCCCCATTACTGAATGTGTTTAGCTGCACAAATGAATGAGACATGTTCAGTTCTCCTGCACCGCTGTAGGGGGGCTGAGTGACATCCCTCTTCTCAAAAAAAGAAGGTGCTATATCTAGTGAAGGAAAGCAGCACAAACACTACATTTAATGTCACAAACAAATGTGGTGACGGTCACTAATGATGCTGTTTGTACAGGGACCAACTTCATGGAGCTTATCGGGGGTGTTAGTGAACCAGGTGGCGATACTGCTTCATTCTCAACCAGAACCCAATGAACCCCTATTAGTGGCAAAAGGAGACATTATGATGAATGAGGTTCTCATCATTCAGATGAGATGTTCAGAATTCAAAATAATAGTGGTGTTAACACAAGTATCTATGCCAAATCTCTAGTTTCATGTTTATATTTACCTAAATTATTCCTCCTAGTTTTACTGATGAAGCAATTTTTCAGATCTCCACCTCTGATGTGTAGCTGAATTGCTGGTGTAGAATGGCTACCCCATGCCATCCAAGAGGGAGCCTTCCTTCAGAGGAGGACTAAGTAGAATCACACCTGTACAAAAAAGTGCCGTGGGGTTCTTCTGGATGAAAAGCAGCAGATAATGGAAGGGATTCAATTACAATGGCTCACCTGCCAGGCGGCTGTTGACCTGATTATGCCGTGCCCACAGCAAGAGCACAGATGTGGTGCGGTTGGTCACTTCGCCCATGCTGTCTTCTGCCATGCTCTCAAAGTGCGTGGCACACTCTCGGCAGCCAAAGAAGTTCTTCACGTAGCTCCTCATGGCCTTGAGAACATCCAGGGGGTCTGCAGAAGACACAACCCGAAGAGCAGTGCGAATCATGCAATGTAATTACATCCCATATGAGCTTGCATTGCTAGAGAAAAACAACTGCGGCCACTTCCCCTGTATCATGGACTGGAGAAAGGCATTTCTCTACTAAGGTGTTTCTCAACTCAGCTTCAAGTACAAACCAGTCCAAATGTATCCTGAAAATAGAGTAGATTGATTAGATTCCCACGTTAAAATAGGAAATGACATAAAAATTAAAAATAGGAATAACCAGGATGTCTCTTAAATATTTATTGCAATACACAATGGCCAAGAAATATACTGCAGGAACCAGGCTTGGCTTGTCAGGCTTGTTGCAGGACAGACATGTAGCTAATTGGTGTGTTAAGCTGTAGCACCACAGAAGCAATTTACCCATAAGTGTATCAGTAGTGCATCAGTGGACTTTTCTTGTTCTTGAAGTATATTGTGAGCCGGTGGGTCTTAACCTGTGGCTCGCAACCTAAAAATGGGTTGCCATGCCATTTAGTGAAGGTTGCCCCAATTCCTTTTTAATTAATTTAAATTTACTCCTATATAAGCATGTTTTTACAGAAGCCTGGTAGCATCGCAGAGAAAAAAAATATTATTGCTTTATAACAAGATAACATTTTATGATTTGCAAAAAATATTCAAAAAAAATTACTGAAAAAAAAAACATTTTGCAACTTTGTTTAAAAATAATTGTTTAGGAATCTTCATTATGTTATAAAAAAAGTAACATCACACTAAATTTTGTGGAAAATAATTATTATAAAGGAAGATGTTTAATAACTCTATTTTTAGACAAGTATATTTCAAGCAATCAAACACTCCTGGACTACACGTGTAGCAGTAAGACAGATTCCCAGAAGGGCCGTTGCATCGTAGAGGGTACAGTATGACTAAATACAGCCGGGTGTGAAGCCCATTTGACACTGACATCAAAGATCTGCCTGTTAACATCTCTAGCACTGCCTTCGAGAGCATCTTATCGAGATCCAAAACGACGACATGCTGCACTACGACTTTCAAGAACAAATTCACTAAGCGTGTTCTGGATCAAAGTGAAAAAATAAAACAATTCTGGAATTGAGGCTCTACTACCCTTTACTGCAATTTACTTGTGTGAAGCAGGTTTTTCAGCTCTTGTCATCTCAAAAATAAAGCTTCTAAGATGAGTGGACAACGGTCAATTAAAAAAATCATTAGAAACTGAACCATGGACATAAAAGTGACTCCAAAACTTTATCTGGGTCCCAGACAAAAAAAGGTTAAGAACTCGTCGTAAGTGAGCCATCCATCGAAGGCATAAATTTATCACAATCACCACTTCAGTGGTCCTGAAGAGTTTAACTCGATTCGGCCGTTCTCTCACTGTAAATTCCTAAACAATTCCCAACAGTAGCATGCAACAGGCTGAGCCCTACTTGGATTATGGTTGGGTGCAGAATGCAAACAGCAAACCCTGTCACTTAACAGGGTAGCGGTGGGACTGACTGCTTCAGATAAGAGCTCTATCTGTCCTCCATCTGACCGCAGCTCAGGAAAAAGAAAAAGTGGTTTGATGTCTTAAAGTTGTCTCATGGCCAGGTGAGGCTGCATGGATAACTCATCTTAAATAACATAGTGGGGCACCAAAATGAAATACAGCTATTAGTTTTAGTTTTCAGCAATACAATTTAAATAAAAATACAGACAACTGCATTTCACTAAGCTCTAAGACAGTAAATGCATTTGTGTTAATATAACTAGATGAACAACCAAATATCTTAATCTGGAAACCTGGCATTATGAGTCATGCAGAGCCTGAATTAGAAGGTTCTGAGACAGAGAAATACTGTGGAAGAATTGGAAAATTATACTTTTTTCAGGTCTGCCTTCAAAACGACACCTCTCTACAGTAATCAAAATCTCTTTGACCCTGGATAAAATGATCCACCAAATTCACCAAATAATCACTAGACTTTGTCCCCTCTTCTGAAACAACACAGAAGCAGAGGTTCGGGGTATATTTACATTTCTTACTTTTTTGTCTCTTTTGTTAAAAAGCAGCATTTTTAGAAGATCACACTGGTCAGATAACATGTCTGAAATAATCCCGGGGCCGCAGGGGACAGATGGACATTTCTGGCAGCCCATCTGCGGGTCACGTGATGTCCCCCTAAGATCTGGGATTAACCCTGCAAGGAGGGGAGAGGAGTGGCGGTCAGCTGCCTCTGTCATTAACCGCTCAAATTCCACTAATCTAACCAAATCCCTTTTACCCACCTAAACAAATTACTTTTCCAGTAGCTAAATAAAACAAAAAAAAAAGGATTTCCCTTACAACCTGAGCAGCTGTAAATGTTTTTATATCTCAGTTTGTCCGCTTAATTCAAGATTAAGCATTTATGGCTAATATATTACTGAACTGTCAACACCCATTTCCCATGCAATCAGACATACGTTTTAGTTATTGCTGGAGAACCACAGTGGTGGTGATTTCTCAGAAACCTGAGGATGTCCTGAGAATGAAATGTTTATGATACACGTTGCCCACAGTAAGCACTGATTGTTATTAAGGCATGTGTCAGAAAAATTACACTTGGAGTTTAATAGCCCCTGTTTTGCTTAACTTAATTTCCACATTTCTTGGTTTCCTTCATTTACAGAACAGTGCTCTTTGAACTTTGAACTTTGTACAAAGACTAGCCAGCTGACATTTATACTGAAATTTATCAGCCCTGAAGAGACAACTATTGACACCTCTGCATCTGCCAAAAAATCCTAATTTAGAACATTCTTGAAATGTGGTTTACAAGGAAATAGCCTCTTCTTTGATTAACACAAGGACTTGGGATGTTTCGATGTTTTACTTCAGACTCATCCAAACAATCTTTCCCAAACAAATGGAAGTGTACTTTGAGACCATTGCAACCACATTAAATAACACAATTGTAAAACTCTAACACTGATTTATGTCTACACTGATGATGTTCAAAGAAAATGTTCTTTTCATACAGTTCTATCTGTTCCTATCCAACTCAGAAAATGTTCGCGTTAAAACATTTTACAAACTACAGACAAGTCAGGGGTGCCCAAGAGCTACAATTGATTGATTTGTATTTTGATCAGGATAAACACAGAAATTCTCCAAATACTGTTGTTGATTGAGGAAATACACTGCAAGCTTTAAGCTTTTTCTTAAAAAATACACATTCAAGGAATGTATTGTTGCTTTTCACATCTCTGCACACATACACTGTATATAGGAACAAGTAATAGGTTTATTCCATGCTGAAAAAAAGAAGAAAGAACACAACGTTTCGGCCGTGGAGCCTTCTTCAGATATGCAGGCACAAATCTGACTGCATTATATGTACTGTATACAGTATATATTACAAACTGCTACTCATTACTTTGCAACATGTATGAAAAAAGGGTAGATCTATTCACGTATGACACTGAAAGTGCAGTTATACCTGAAGAGGATGTGCTCTCTGCAGCTTGGACTGTAAGCAGATGGAAAAGTGTCCACACAGAGCAGGGGTAACCTCTGTAATGTGGCTGTGACCCCTGACACCCCACCCACTTCTCCTCATTAGGAAGAACCGCGTTGGGAACCTGGAAGAACAGAAGCAGCATCCTGAGGATTCCCTGTCTGAGAGTAATATCTGAAGTTTCTTCAAACACCTCAGGATTTGAAATCACCAGTGTGGAACTGTTGGGAAACAGCATCGGATTCAAACAATTATCCCTGTTACTTCTGACCACCCAGTTCGCAAGTTTAGATGGCTGCTTGTCATCAGCTGTCTGCTTTCCCACCAAGAACGTGCATGTTAATCCCTCTCAGTTTGTTCCCCCAATTTCAGCAGCACAGTGAATTTGTCACTTTCCAAAAAAATGGACAAAAATAATTCTTTTAAAAAAATGGGATGCTCAGGACAGACTTTTAAATATAAAACTGATGTGAGAAAATAGGAACCCACCCTAGCTTTGGAGTTAAAAGAAGGGAAAATCCCATTAGTGAGTCAATAAAGTTTTTGCATTCGTAACCTAGGAAATATAGAATGCCCATTGTCATACTTTAATTCATCTCTTAAAAACAAAGACAGCTGAAGATCACCAAATCTCCTGATATCACACGGTCTTGCCAGACACATCACATCTGAGGATGTTTTACAAGACAGGTGGTTGAACTGTGCAAGACTGAACTTGTGCATCTAGTTCCACAATGCAATTGATCACTGAGCCTCAGAAAAAAAAAACACCAACCTAAGAAAGATAGCTTATGTGCCATTTTCAACATGACCCTGTCCAAAGACTGTAACCTGGGTCAACTCAAACTGCTACTCACCTCCCCTGCGTTGTCTAGCACTGCCTTGATAGAAGAGTAAGACACCTTAAATTCCTTGTAATCAGTCAGCCAGCTGTCCAGAGCCTGCAGCAGGTTCATGACCACTGGACGGCCAGGGAAATACTGCGAGGAAACAACAGCACAGCACTCTTCTTTAGGAATGCCTTTACATCTACTAATACATGCACCCACACTAACATTATTTTTAAATGATCAAATAAAAACTTAGAAGGAAAGACAAAGATAGATTGTATATACATAGGTGAACAATGCTGAGAGAAATTAATTTAGTTAATAACATCACAATTAGGTAAGAATGATTGAAAAAGAAATTAATATATACATTGAGTACAAAGAACATCTGTAATCGTTACTTCATTTTGAATGATTACATCATTTTTGTTTTCTCACAAGTATAGCTTTTTTGAAATAGTGCCTTGGTGATTAGAGGCTTTGATAGACTGAAAGACTTTTTTTATATGAGGAGAAAGTGTCCAAACTGCAATTGAAGATGGGCTAAGAGAAAACGTTTGTAGGCAAAGAAAAAAGGCATTAAGTAATGAAATAATTGTTACTATATTTGAAGTCAACATCTAATCTTGACAGAACTGTTGTAAAGGTATTAATGTTAAAAGCCCCCCAGAAATAACAGTGAGACAAGAATTGGGAAAGGCAAGCTAAATTTAATCCCCCATTTCTTTTCACTGTTAACTTAATGGCAGGGTTATGGCCTAATAACACTGTGATACCATGACAACCTCATCACTGTTGCAGTCCTAAACCCAAAACATAAGGATAAGGATCTAAAGTCAGGAAGGTGTGTAACAGGCTGCTGTCACGAAGCTGTTCACTTCTCAGGTGTTATTTAAAATCTGTGCTTTGCTTCTGAATACAAGCACCTTGACATCTGACATTTACTAACACTAAAACTAAATGAATACATAAATCAATAGAACAAAAATAATTTAGTTTAAATTTAACAAGTCATTTTCTAGACTGAATAGACAAAAGAGGTATTGAACAATAATAGCAAAGCAGTGCCCAATATCTTCTTCATTGTGTACAGTTATATAAAACTGCCAAAGACAAAAAAAATCACGAATCATTGCTAAGATTGGTAAATTTCTCTAATGCTTCCTCCAATCTACTGGAGGAACTCTTTGTTTAGCAATCAGAAGGTCAGCCTTGTGTTTACTCACAATGCTACAAGCATAACCCAAGCATCCACCAAGCATAACCTATCAGAACAATTATTTGTAAGGACATATACTTACATTATTATTATCATCAAGTTTCTATTAGTACCATTTTATTAAAGAAAAACTAATAAAATGGGCAGTAGTCCTATACTCTGATCCCACATATTGTTCTTTCCAGAAGTGTTTCTGACAACAATACTATCCCCATGTGCTTTTTACTTGATATTCATACATCCATTTTAATAATAATAATAATTGCTTACACTTATATAGCGCTTTTCTGGACACTCCACTTTACAGGTAATGGGGACTCCCCTCCATCACCACCAATGTGCAGCATCCACCTGGATGCTAACCTTTTCTAACCTCTTCTTCCAAATCAGAGTCGCAGAGGAGCCAGAGCCCATTCCAGTAAGCAATGTGCACAAAGAACTGGTTTATGCATTGTTAGAAGGTGGCACAATAGATTAGCATTGCTGCTTTACCACACTGGGACCCTGGGTTCACTTCCTGACCTGGGCTGTTATCTGCGTGGAGTTTGTATGCTCTCCCCATGTTCGTTTGGTTTCCTCCCACAGCCCAAAGACATACCGGGAGGTTCATTTGTTTCTGTGAAAAGTGGTCCTGGTGTGAGTGTGGATGCATCTGCGTTTGTGTCTGTGTGTGCCCCGCAACGCACTGGCATCCCATCCAGGGTGTACCCTGCCTTGCATCCCATCCAGGGTGTTGCTTGCACAGATTACCTGGCTTCACTGTTACCCTGAATTGGATGAAGCAGTTAGAAAATGGATGGATACATTGTTATAAATACTGCCATTTCCAGCACATCGGCGAGATAAACAATCATTTAACCAGAAGCTGAAATGACAAATCATTACTGAACTGTCAGTCTTCTATCATTTCTAAGAATTTCACCTTGAGATTGACTCCAGACTGACTTTACTGTACATTAGATGTGGTGTAAGGAGGTCCAAAACTAAGACTGTGTTCAATACAATCATTGGCTTGTAGTATATAATATTGTACTTGTGTGTGTTGGGCTTGAAATTCAACTGTCCTGCAGACCCATTATACATAAAAACCCACATTTAAATTCTCAGTAATCAAGCCTTTACATATGCCTTTTCAATTCCTTTTGACACAAATCTGCCTACTACTGTTATTCTATCTATATTCAATCTGTGTTATAACATATCTACATCATTCGCACACTAGTTACATCCCACCTCAAAGTCTTTCACATACAGTATGTTAAAAAATGAAAATATCCAAAGGCTTCTTTGCGTGCTGTCCAGATTAGGTCTCCACAGTTCAACTCCTCTTGATGTTATATATTTCAAATCGACTCCATGATTTAGCCGGCTGTCACCTGCATGTCAAGAAATCTGTTACGGAGTTTCATATAGTATAAGTGGTTAATGCAGAAAACATGATTTTATCCAGCCTGTATAACAGGTAAGTAGAACATGATAATGCACTGTCTGCAGTTTCATGAATTTGTCTGTTAATATAAGCTAAAATCAGGTATAAGATATTTCTAGCATGTTGCCTTACTGTTGAATAGGTGTGTTCAGGCAGGCATGAATCAAATCTGATGCTTTTTTAGTACATTTATCCAAGAGTCTTCAAGATCAAATACCATGCAAATGGAGCCTTTTCTTACTTTACTTTATGTAAAGTTGTAATTTCTGTGCAAAATGTATATGAAGATCTAGGAAATATAAGACAAGAAAAAAATAGCAGATACAGACTCTTTCAATCGACTATAAACATGCACCAAATTTCAAATTTCTTGCACGCTGAAGCACTGGCAGCGTTTGTGCAGCTCCAGAGAAATAATTTGCTTCCATCGTAAAACAAAAGAGGGGCAGGGGATAAGAATCCCAGAGGCACGGCCTTTTTGATTTGTGCTATGGAGTCCTGCCATTTGTGTTTGCCATCTGTTCTATTCCGCCATGGTGGGACCCAGGTTCATTCATCACATTTAAAGGGAAATCCATTAAACAAATTCAAAGCAAAGGTGCCTGATCATTTACTTAAAACCCTTAGCGCAATCTATTTCTTTTACTCAAAGCCTCAGAAAAAAACACTTTCAAGTATTCCAGACAAATGCGATCAAGTACTACAAATAGGGTTTAACTGAATAAAAAAAGGCCATTCTTTTCCTATCATGAAGACAATTGGTTTAGTTCAGCCATGTTTGCAAGATTAGGCATTTACTAGCTTAAAAAAGCCCATTAGCACTTGTTTGGGTCTTAGAAAAACACAGGCACAATATTATTGATCTTAAACATTTTCCTCATGTTATATCTTGTGTTTTAAGCTTACTAATATTGGGGTGATTTTTTCTTGGTTCTGCTTTGATTGCAAATAAAAAAGCTAGTGTATGTCAGTATATCAGACAAAGAAGAAATGGAATAGGGATGCAGTCTCACTGGCCACAGTGTTAGGAAGTCTCAGTGAGGCTTTAGATGAACTAGGTGCTTAGGCTTAAGATTGCACAAATCTCAGGCCTATTAAGAAGTGGTGCAACTAGCGGAATGCATTAGTCCAATCTTGCATACCCTGGCTCTCATACAACTGCGTCTGAAGGCAATACTACAAGAAGAATGAGATAGGATTGGGCTGAAGAGCTTGTGGAGTACATGCTACATCCTGATCAAGCTAGGCTTGCTGTTAACAAAGGCTCAGTTAGTATAGATCTGTCTCGCATTGGCCTAAATTCAAGAATATTTGCCACTGAGCTGCAGATAATAGTCAACACTAATCTTCCCCCCTTTTATGTTTCTTGTTTACAAACATTTCAGAAACTACTTTGCTGGTAAAATGTACAGAGATTTGGGAGAGATCAATCTGCACAAATGCCATTCTGTACCTTTGCTGTTAGATGATCTATACACACTCAAAGAACAAATCCCTTTCCATCCCTTAAACTGTTGCAGTTAGGCACAACATTGGCATTGTAATCATGGCTTATCTGGCAAAAGACATGGGAACACGGCGACTTCTAGCTGTAAAAAAGAGGAAGGATGCAGAAATACTGTAAAAAATTGTAACAGAATTGTTCATGGGTCCTGGCAGACAATGCCAAAGTCCTGGAGAAACACTGGCACCTCATTATACCACATAATGAACCATGGCCTTAGCAGCAATAAGACCATCCACGCCTTATTTCTGAGAGAAATAACTACTCTAACGTGCCATTTAAATATGTTATTATATATACAGATTTTAAGACTGAAAAGTAAATCTTCCATTTAGTTGAAGTGTCTTTAACTAAGAGCAGTAGGTGGACCTTATTGTAGCTGATTCTACGTGGTTTATAGGTGCAGTAACAGCTCAAAGTCACTGAACTCAAAAGCAAATTGATGGAGTCAGAATGTGCTGATTTGGGTCTGCTATACTGTATTGTTTGCTCTTTTAACAACAGAACCACTGACACAAACTGCTATCCAATACATCTGCAGAACTCTATACCATTGTGTAAAACACTGATTTTTCCTTACTAGTTTGTACACCTTCATATAAAAGGTTAGAAACACTATACTCCATAAAAGACTTTTTAAATGTGCTTTGGTTCATTTCATCAGAAGAAATGTTGTCATGGTGACAAGCAAGAATGAGAATCTGTATATATTTAAATACTTTTTCTGGACTATTAAACATACTGTGAAAGTGTGTTGACAGAGACACCAAATTAAGAACATTATTCTTCACACTGCTTTGTGCACACTGTAAATGAAGTACAGTATACTGTAAATACACAGTAAATGAAATTGTTAACGCTTGTTCTAATCTAAAAAATAAAAAAAAACAGGACAGTTCACATGCCAGGACATTGTTTTGTAGCTATTTGTTTTATCCCAAGACATTTATATTTGTACCAATTTAAACAACTGGGTAATTTACTGGAAATGGCAATTTAAGTGAGACATCTTGCTCAAGTATACGCTCCACCCTGGATCTGAACCAGTAACCTTCCAGTTACAAGTCCAGAGCCCTTGTCACCAGGACTACTCCCCCTCCCCTTTAGTATAGGGCGTAGAGCACAAAACCCATTTGCCTGAATTTGACCAATTTATTCCCTAGTTATAATGTGAATGTTTTCATTGTCTTGCCTTTTCAGAATATTTCTGAAGCTTAAAATAAAGTGACCTTGAATATATGAGCTCTGCATAAGTAGCCCCTGCCTTTCATCCATAAATTATTATGAGTTTATTTGGCTAAGGCTTTTATCCAAAATGACTTATGGTTACTTTTATTTAGATGCAGATGTTTGGATTCATTGATACAGTTAGGTTTGATGGAACAATCTGGACACCTTGCAAAAGGGTACAGCAACATTATTTTCCGCAGAGATTTACTGTAAACCAACAACTTTAACCCCTAACTAAAATTACTCTGCACTGCCAGCCACATACTGTAAGCAATATAAGTAGTTACCCTGTGCTGTACCACGCTTTCCTTGAGCGCTGTTACTCATTTGCCATGTTAGACTTCAGCTTTTTGCACTTTCCTATCCCACAGACTCGCAGTGCCTCAGAGGGCCGTGACAATCCACTTCACCTCTGCAATATGTCATCCTAAATCCGATTAGTATCAGCACTTGAGAAACCACAGCCTCCTTTGAGAGCAGTTCAAAAGAGAATGCATCTGTCGGCTGGCCCAGGGAAGCCCTTTTTAATCCAGCCTCATTCCGCCATTGGGAATAATGTACATGGCACTGAGCAAAAGCTGGTTAACAAGGCACCTAAGCAGGAAAAGCTTCTGTTTGCAGAAAGGCACTTGGCATATATATCATTCCACTAGGCTACGAGACAGTGGGGCTTGGTGTGACAGTAAATAAGCCCAAAACAGTTTTCTGTACCATGTAGTTACAGTGTTACAGTTATAGTGACCAGACTGCATACTAATAATTCTACCAATAAAAACATCCAAGAAATACCCAGATATTGGTAATTCAGCATATTCCAAAGCGCACAGCAAGAGTTCAAATTGTTTTACCCATTAATCTTTTACTTTCTTGGCTGTTTTTCAACAAAAGCAGAAGAGCAATCCTATAAACCTAACTGTATGGAATACTATTTTACATCAAGCCCAGGCTTCCGGTAACAAAATTCATGTTGGATTTTATTTGACTCTGTGGTACAGGACCTGGTGTATAGTGTGATAAATCTACTTGAATATTAGGACTGTAGTGCACAAACTTAAATAAGATACAGTAATTAATCAACATTACTCTGTAACTAAAAAAAAAAATTGAACATGATTTTTTACTCCATATTCTGAAAATTCAAAAAGGGAAATTCTCCTGGCAATGTACTAAGACATTAATGGCATATGGCACTCTAGTGCCACCAGAGAAGGGCCTGCATCAAATTAAAACTTTAACCCACAGCAAACTGCAAATTGCAGGTATAATTTATGATAGTGGCTATTTGTTTGTCCAATGGGGGTTCTTTCACAGAAGAAAGGCAAATGACAACTCAGATTTAAACCACCGGTCTCTGGACTGCAGGGTCCCATGCCGAATAAAGTAATTTTACCAGCAAATCCATTAGCAGGCCCGCATAACATAAGAAACATAAAACAGATTACAAACAAAAAGGCCATTCAGCCCATCTAACCTGCTTGGTAAAATGCTTCTAAGTATTTAACTAATTTCTATACATACTGTATATTTTATACACTCTAAGATCAAGGTTAACTTACTGCAAATTTCAGTTGTGGGTTGTATCTGTAGAAAGCTGTTTCCATGTGTTTCAATTTACGTACTGTATAAGCAACTGGTTCAATAAGAGATATCAGTAACAGGTTTGTAAAGTTCATGGTTCATTATAAAGTCTTTCCAAGGCTTTAAAATGATTATTTAAGAAGGTGGTACAGAAGATGCACTCTTGCCTATATTATTACCTACTAACCTTTTGATTTGAAAAGTATTTAACAATAATATGACTCAAAAGCTGATAATGCATTATGTGATGGCAGACTATTCCAAGACATTATTAGGCAAAAATTGAATCCAGTTCAGGATTGAGAAATGTGGGCTCCTGAATGACATTAACCTGCTAAAAACCACCTTAAATTAAATACGTAGTAAATTAAATGATATCCCATTCAACCCTTTCCCCCATTAAGTATATGCTGTGCCATGTAGGGTCTTTCCTTAAAGATAATGATGCATTAAACTAATGTAGTACACAGTTTCTGAGATGTCTCTAAAAACCTACTGTAAGCATACACGTCATAATGGGTGGTAATAATAAAGGACAAAAAATAAGCAAACCTTAAATGGATTTATAATTTTTAATACCCTTTAATAGTGCATGAATCCAGATCCAAAGGAAGTTGGCAGGACTACTGACAAAGGAAAAGACTCGATCAGTGAAAGTTACAGAAGTTGGTACAAACAGTGCCTAAAATGGTGCCAACAAGCGATTCAGCATAATTACTCATAATTACTCTGAAACCTTTTTCTTGAGGAGCATTACAAAAAAAAACAACATTCCAGAACAGGTTCAGTTCACTTCCCATTTGTGTTATCAACATTTGCTAATATCAATCTGCCTCACTGTTTTCTTAAATATTGAACATGTTATTGAATCAAAGTGCAGGTCTGAAAATATGCTGGGATATGCAGTTCTATGCAGAACCTTGCAGACGTGTGGTTAGCATTGCTGCCTTGCAGCGCTGGGGCCCTGGGTTCAATTCTGGACCTGTGGTTGTGTCTGTGTGGAGTTTGCATGTTTGTGCGGGTTTTCTCCAGGTGCTCTGGTTTCCTCCCAAAGCCCAAAGACATACTGGTCTGTTAAGTGGCTTCTGGGAAACTTGGCCCTAGTTGTGAGTTGTGTTGTCAGCCCTGCGATAGACTGGCGTCCCTTACAGGACGTTCAGTACCCTGCCTTGCTCCCATCCATTGCTTGCTGGATAGGATCTGGCTCCCCCATGACCCTGAATCTGAAGAAGTGGTAAGTAGATGGATAGATAAGTTACCGTTAGTAATGGCAGCAAAGAACAAAGAAAAATTTTTTTTGCATAAGTATCCAGACCCCTGAACTCAATATTTGAAGGGAGAACCCTTGGCAGCAATTCTAGACAAGCCTTTCTGAGTAAGTCAC
This sequence comes from Lepisosteus platostomus, assembly GCF_059453375.1. NCBI lineage: Eukaryota > Metazoa > Chordata > Actinopteri > Semionotiformes > Lepisosteidae > Lepisosteus > Lepisosteus platostomus. The sequence continues at coordinate 27,103,696 of NC_142621.1, forward strand.
CACTACATTTGCCCCAGGCATAGTGCACTTTTTCCCTTTTCAGATTTATTCTGGCTATCTCAATTTGCGTGGAGATTGCTTACAGACAGCAGTTTTCAAGTCCTTCCACAGGTTCTCAGTAGTATTCAAGTAACAATTTTAACTGGGCCCCTCAAGGACATTTGTGTTCCTATTCTTAAGCCACTCCAGTATAGCTCCGAGCTTGTGCTTTGGATCAGTGTCCTGCTGAAAGGTGAAATTTTATCCCATGTTTTAAGTCAGAATCAGGTTTTCCTCTATGAATTGTCAGTAATCTGTTCCATCCATGTTCCCATCAGTAATAACAATCTAAACATAATGCTCCCACCACCAAGCTTGACAGCAGGAATGGTGTTGAGTGCTACACTGTGTATGGTTTGTGTCAGATCTAACTCTTGTATTTGTATAACTCTTGCAGTGAGTCCCCAAAAAATATCTGTCTTGTCTGACTACAAAACCTTTTGCCTTATGTTTGCAGTATCACTTAGGTGCTGTGTTGTAAACCCCATAAAGGATCTGAGATGGTTTTATTTTCAATGTCATACAGTCTTCCTTTGTGTAGTGGCTGGGGTATTGTTGACACATGGACATTTTCTCCCATATCAGCCACTGAACATTGTAGCTCTTTCAAAGTCACCTCTGGCTTCACAGTTGCATCTCTAATCAGTGGCTTTCTTGTCTGGCTGCTAGGTTTGGAGGGACAGCCTGATCGAGGCAGTGTCTTGGATCCTTCTATCAACTTCACCACATTTAAAAAGATATTAAGGGTCTTAATATCTTTTGGTCTGTGTCTTTCCACAAATGTAACCTTTATTAACTTTAACAACTATACAAGTCGTTCTGAAAGCTCCTTAGCCTTCATGGTTGAATCTTTGCTAGATTCCCAACCTGCATAAGACTTCCTGAAGACAACTGTATTTATTCTGAAATCATGTAAGCCAGTACTATTGCACACAGACAAAGGGCCACAACAATTTGCGTGTCTTGTTAAGGTAATATTGTTCCCCTAAAGCAATAAGGGTTTGCCACAACAAAGTGTTTGAATACATATGAATCGTTACCTTTTCGTATTAAATTATTATCTATTTAGTTTATTTTTTACTTCGTATTTTCTGGAGTACATTGTGCATACGACGAACAAATATCTACTTAAGAGTGTCATAACTGCTAGCTTTATATCAACAAAGTGGGAAAACTGTGCAAGGGTCTGAATACGTTTGCAAGACAATGAATAAATTATGTGTATAGCTGGAGATGGCTGAACAAAGGATTGTAAAAGAAAAGTTGGAATTCGGATCTGTACACAAGATTGTATGCATTGTTTCTGAATCGTCAAGCCATTCCTCTTGCAACTCATATTATTCTTCACCTGGTTATACTGAAGTCCCTCTCTTCACTTGCCTCCAATGGAATCTGGTCAGCTGCTCAGTGACAAGAGGTTAAATGTTTTTTTTGTTTAGACAGGCCCTGTGCCTAATTGATATCTCTGACACACGTCAATACCTGCTGTAGCCTCTATTTCTAAAGCCTGCAGTTTAAACACAGCCATCCGGTCAGTTAAAAATCCAGAGGGAGCAAAGATATCGATGGGAAGAACTGGAGTTAATGGGGGGGTTGTACTAACCCATCCCCAGAGAGATGACAATCACAGAGATGGAAGTGGGGGTTGGGTCACAGCAAACAGGGACAAGTCTAGGGAGGTCAATGTCCTGAGCCCATTTAAAACCATACCTGGCAAAATCCAGGCTCCTGGTACTGGTTGCATTCTGGATATGGAGACAGTATCTCATTTGTTATGAAATAACCCAAGTTCTTGTCTCTCTTCAAACAGCAGGCAAAGCTATTATCAATAAAACTGTCTCAAAGGACCAGACAAAGTTTCTCCAGTGACACAGACCTGAAGACTTTGCCAAGACACATCAAAACATTGTGGTCTTGATTAATCCACAATGAATAATAAAAAAACAAAACAAACCTAGATCAACTTTGATGATATATTCATTCCAACATGGATATATCTAGACAAACACACTGCTAAACCAGGATTAAAAAATGTCCTTCAAGTGATTCTTATCTAAATTGGAATTATTTTAGCCTATTGCGTTTGTCATCGCACATAGGCTTAATCAATTCAAATATCCTACTACGCAGATCTCCAAAATGTGAAAAATAGCAATCGGTTCAGTACGAAAAACCTAGAGTGAACTGTTTCAATTGAATGGGGACCTTCATGAACATTTAACTGGAATAAGACTATGAACTTAATGGTAAATGCCAAATAAATAACTTAAACCAAAAATTATTTTAAAATTGAACAGATATAGTTTACCATTACTGCCATATTAGTAATGGTTATATCTCATTGTAGAATGAAACCTTAACTATGGTGAAGAACATCTGCTTTAAATATCATTCTTACTGTATATGGTCAGTATCGAGTAAATGAGTTTAGCTGTTTCAGTCCTCATTCAAAAACAGAGAAAGTCATGTTTGTGTGGCTTTCTCCCTCTGGTGGCTACTAACCTCAACTGCACCAACCTAATTCAGAGGGAAGCCCTTTTCCAGTGTGAATCCACACCACTTCCAAGATTCGGAAAGAACATGGTCACCCTGCATGCAAGAGCGTGTTAAGACACACAATTCTAATCACTTGATTTGAAAAGGTGTGTGATAGTACCAGTTTAACATACGAGAGCCACAAATATTATTTTAATATCCATAACAATATACGGAACGTGAAGTTTAGTTAGACTTAATTTGTGTTGAGGTTTGTAACGTTTGTTCATGTTCAAAAAAATAAGTTGAACAAACACTCTGTAGCAGCTGTATGATTTTGTAGCACTTATTTACTTGACTAAAACCCCTAGTGCAATGTACGGCATTGATGAATACCTGGACAATCTATAGATTTTAAACCCTGTGTTAGGGATTAAATTTATGTTACTAGCAAGTATGTCCTTTTCCTGCCCTTTAACACAGCACTTATGGCTACACAAGTGGTTGTTCATGACTCTTTTTTTAATAAAAAGCAATCAGAATTACCTGTCTTTTCAAGTGGAATAAACAAGGACACACTAGTATAATGCTAGGTGCCTCTCCATGGGCCTTCATAATAAACTTGCAGTGTAGTTTTGCTTTCCAAATATTGTACCTCTATCGGTTTAGGATCTATGATCTATTAAAGAGAAGCTGTGCAAGGCTGAGCCTGGTCAATACTCAGGGAGACCTGCCAGGAAAAAACAAGTTGCTGCTGCAAGTGGCACTAGAATTTCCATTACATTGCCAATGGACAGCAACAATGTGTTACAGGAGGTATCAACAGGATGAGTACAAAGGTTTTGACCACCTGGACATTAACATTTCTGTGGCACTTTTTAAATGAATGGGTGTGTTAATACCTGTGTTCTAGCTTGGATCCACTCTGGGCTAAAACAAACAGGCTTTCCTAAATGTTATTGTTAATTCAGGTGGTGAAGTAATTTCTCTCTTCCCTGCCTGAGAAGTGCAGTGGTGCATCATCTAAGTCGGTGCTGCACTTCAGTAGTGGATGAAGAGGACCTTTGCTGTATGTGAAAATGTTGAAATTCTTTGAGATCCCTTAGGTTGAAACGCACTTTATCAAGCCAAAGATTTATAATTGTAAATTCAGAATAATTTAGAATGTAAAATGAGTAGTTTAACAACAAAATCCTTTATATCAGAACAGGACTAACAAGAATTGTATAGTGTAATTCCCCCACTATACACTAGAATAAATGCTGTGCTTAGTGACTGAAAGAAGATGTACAGTATGTTTATAATATTGTATAATATCTATCTATGGAAAGTCAAGAAAACACAAACATTTGACCAAAGATTTGCACAACATTTCCAGATGCTGGTTTCACAAAGTATATGGAAATGGTATCTGAATGCTCTTTGGCATCACTTTCAATTTCAGGAAACACCCACACTTTGAAATCAGTTTGTTAGTTCATGCAAAAGGACTTGTAAGAACCATTACTTCACAGGACCGCTGTCACTGTCACAAAGAAAAAACAATTGGATAATCTTTTATTCCTAGTGTGCAGAAGGGCCATACCATGGAGTCTCTCTCTCTGAGGACATGGATACTTACCATAGAAACAGTTAAACCTGTGTGGATTCAGGTCCTATGGCTCTGGACTCCCCTCTGCCTCACTCACCTTGGCCAGCACAGAGATATAGAGCTTGAGAGCGCTGAGAGCTTCTCCTCTGATCTCTGGGTAAGCTGCCACCTCCACTCGCAGAGAATAATGCAGCGCTGACTCCAGATCTGCCATGTACACCCGCGACCTGCCAACACAGTGAAACGCAATTCACTTTTTACCCTTTATTAGAACGGTAAAAACCAGGAGAGCATACTTCCACCTTTCTTTTACCGTTTTAAAGTCATTGCATGTGCAGTACATCAAAGCCATCAACATAACTGTCTCATTTACCTATTCTGACAATAATTCAGGGCTTTATAATATTGAGATTTGATTTCACATTTCCAGCAAATATGAACTGCTGTGTATCAATCCAGAAATGCTTCACTCAACAGCTAGTGTAGTGGTCTCAAAACAGTGTGTTTTGAAATGTGTTGTGATTTTACACCTTGACACCTCTAGCAAACTCTGGATTCCTGATACTCCTTTCATCTCCTTTTGAACCACAAACCTCACGATCCTTACAGTTACTAAAAGTACAGTAAATCCTTAATTGATTGACATTGGGCCCCCTGCCTGAGTCCATCTCTTAAAAAGTTTAAAGATCTTTTTAAAGCTATTTTTTAATGAAAAGCCGGCTCAGCTTTTCATAACTCCCATATCTCTGAGAATTATTATTGTTTATTAAGAATTACTTGCATTTTATTTAACTTGCACCATTTGAAATTTGTACTGAATGAATCATGTAGTGTACATCTTGTGATCCTAGCAGCTAACCTAATGTTTAATATATTGAAGAGCTTTTAGAAGTACTGCACATGAATTACTCTTTATAATATAAAACAATGAATGATTTTGAAGAGTCACTAAGCACAATCTGGACAGTAGCCAGTCACCCAGACCTGTCCTTTCACAGAGTAGACAGGCAGGACCACAGTAAAATGTGGACAGATCGCCCAGTGTCAGCTTCTGCAGCACAGTAGGTTTTTGTAAATAAACAGCTCATGCTTTCAGACTTAAATACACTTATTCTTACTAAATGTTTACTATTTAGGAGTGAAAACCATATTAGACTAGAAATACAAATTTATGTAATGCAGCCTTATACCACAAATGTCAAAAAACAAAAATGCACACGTCCAAGCATTTTAAAATAGAATGAATAAAAACTGCAATTCAAAAAATCTTGGCTGGATACAGAAAATGCTTGCTAAGGAAAGAGATAGCCACCAGCCCCATTAGGAAATAATTTCAATCACCATCATTCTTCCAGGGATCAGATTTGTAGAGAGGGCAGATTCTGTTTGCCAAACTACCCAAAGAAAGCTTGTTAAACAAACTGCGTGGATGGCATAAATCCCCAGAGAGACGAGGGTTAGAAGTTCTTGAGATAATTGCTTGGCTCTGGTACCATGTTAACTCCGATCTTACCTGTTAAACTCCCTCCACTCTCGATCCACAGTGCTTTTGCTGTGACTGTCGTTCGCGCCCTGAGGTTTTCCTGCCCGAGCCACCCTGGGTAACTTCTGGAGGGCATAAGAGTAAAAGGAGCGGGCCTCTATGTTCCTGTGAAGGACAGAAAAAAGGCAATGTTAAGAACACAGCAATGAGTCAACATCAGTGATTTAACAAATTTTCTTAAGTTAATTAAGTTAATAATGAAATTACATTATATGAAATTAAACTATGCAGAAGGATACATGTAATAAGCTTTGTGAAGCAGTCCAACAATCTACAGTATTGTAGTGCACATTTAAAGTGTTAAAATGCAGAGAGCATGTATAAAATACAAAAAGTACAGGTGACAAATCAGAAATCGGAGACAAAAGCAGGCCAAGCATACCTTTACTGTATGTACATAATTGAGTTTAAGAAAATGTGCGTGTGGCCTGATAGCAAATAGTAGTGGGACCAAGCACTGCTCTACTGGCGATAAATCTGCAGGCTTAAAGATCTGGTTCCTAGCAGGTCAGCTTAAAAAACTAAACAAAGTGTCCATTTATGGTTTCCAACAACAAACTGTATGACAAATAGTATCAAGGATCAACTGGAGAACATATTTGGAAAAGCAGATATCTGAACTGCTGTGGTACTGCAATTTACCTCCTAACAGGAGAGCACAACACAAATTTAAAATGCAATGTCTCATTGCAGAAAAAACTCACATGGTCAATTGAGAGGCAAGGAGTACAAAACAAATGACAATAAAACGAAAATGAATAATATTTTCTTAATTGCTAAAGAGCAATTTTACATGGACCTATATTTTGAATCTCTATTATCACAACTGATTAAGAGATTACTCTCCATGCTCAATAGGTGATTATGAAATAGAACACCCCATGAATTTCAGTAGTGTGTACCACAAATCTCTCATGATAAAAAGTCTAAGTGAAAAGACGTAGTAGAATATTCTACACTTGCATTCCTAAATAGATGGCCACTACTTCAACTCTCTAAGCTTTAAGTAGTGAGTCTCAGTTACACCGGGGCAGCTTGCTAAACCCTGAGTTAGACAGTGTTGAAATAAAATGAGATGACAGAAAAATAAACACTTCGTATGTCAAGTATTTTAAAGGGGAACTGCAGTTCTCAGACTGGTTATTAATTCATTCATTCACACCATAATTCATACCATATGAATTTATACCATAATTCATTGATGGTATAAATTGTTTTACAAATGTCAAATTATGTACAAAATCATGAACTTTGTGAAAGTACTGTAAGTCGCCATGTTGTAGCAAACCTGTAATCTCTCCATGGGCGAAGTGAGACTTTGCAAGGATTGTGACGTGAGGTGGCCCTTCCTGCTTGCTAGGCACTGTAATGACTAATGTCACGTAATGTACGAGCAAATAAAAATGTGTTGTGCAGCAGACATTTCACTGCAGAAATGTGCCAACATGATCTGCATGCAACAACAGCATGCAGAGTTAACAAGTAGTATCTGCCAGCAAAACCATGTTGAAATCAAAAATAATATTTCTACTGGATTAAAAGATATATTTACAAGATATCAGATTTACAGATATCACCGGAAGCTTTGTTGCCTCACTCTGAATCGCATCCTGGGAAATTTAGTCTACATTGTGATGTAAATTGAAGGTTTTACACTTTACTTTGTACATTTTACTTTTATTGTGCTTTGAAATGCACTCATCAATGTTAATTCTTTCTAATCCCCAAAAATAAAAATAGTGTCGCAGTTCCGCTTTAACAGATTCAAAGCAAAATCACCATGCTGTCTTTAAATACTACACAGTTTTGTGAAAAGGGCACAAAATGGCCAGTAGGATTTTGTAATGTGCTTTAAGACATTTTTTCACCTTATACATATTGTCAGGCAATTTCTATCAATGTCTGAAGATGAATGCCTGATTCATGCATTTAGAACCTCAAGACTCTTTTACTCTATGGGCTCCCCACTCTCTACTCAACAAGTTGCAATATGTCCAAAACTCTGCAGCTAAACTGCTGACTCACAACAGACCTTGGCAGCATATCACTCCTACACTTAAATCTCCAAATTGGTTGCCTATAAAGTCACATACTTAATATAAGATCTTGTTACTGACTTTCAAGGCTCTAAATAATCTGGCCCCATCACACATGTCCAAAGTCCTCCATGTTTACACTCCCTCCAGTGTGCTGCGTTCAGTTGAGGCTGGTCCTTTGCTCACTACAGTATATCTATGACTAAATCTCAGACTTTTGGTGACCGTGTCTTTTCTGTTGCTGCTCCTCGGGCCCTACGAAAGGCAAATTCAAGCTCACCTTTTTTACCAGGGCCTATTTCTGATTGCCCCACATCTGTATCTGTATAAACCGCCATGCTCTTGCTTATTTTTCTTTACTTCATCACTATGTACAGCATCCTTGGATTTGGAAAGGCGCTTTATAAACAAAAGATGGGACGTTTTTGCAACTAGTATTCAAGAGCAATAAGCAAAATACTCCCACTTAATTACTCTTGCTGTTATTTGCTTCTTCAAATGATGAAAACCTAGACAAATTGTTTTTTAACTGAAACAAATGAACTATTTCACTATTGTTTCAGAAAGCCACTTCATTTCCAAATAAACCATATGTGCATTAAACTCCTAACTGTGAACTTGTAGGTTCAGGTACCCCGTCTGCCTCAGTGTAAACGTACTCACATCTGATACATGAAACTACAAAAGGGCAGTTCCACAAATAATTCTTAATATTCAGACACTGATATTTGAATGGAAAGCCGTTAAACAAAGAAAATTAAAACAAAAATGTATGATGAAACGGACTTTAGTGTTACACTGTGAAATATTTTAACATTTCAACACAACTCAAGTCTCAGGGCCCCTTTCTTTATTCTTCCTAAATCATACTCACAGCTGAATCACAGTGCGACAGGTAGGCAATAGCTTAATCAATCTGCATTCAGCACTGCCCTAGTTTTGAGCAGATGGCAGGAGCAGATAACATCATGGATAATTTTCCCCTCGACTGCCCCAGCAACAAATACATAACAGTTTGTTTTCCTGTTGGTGTCTCTTCCCAAAAACGAAACCTGCCATTATCTGAAGAGAGAAAACAGAAGCAAGGCCTACACAAGCCACTGCAGCCTGGGACTCAATTACACTTGACTAGGGCCTATTCATCCACACTAGTCCCCAGAGCACAGGCAGCACGCTTCTGGGGGAGACCAGAGGGACTTGGTTCACCTGGGAGACTGCGTGTGACAGCTCCATGATCCACTGTATCAATCATCCATTCAGACTGATGAGTTGCCATCTGCCATGGAGTATTTCTGAGGCCATTTGGCAGGTGAACTGCAGTAAAACACTGGCATTGTTTTCATGCAACAGATTAAAAATCTTTTCCCTCCTGTACACCAGAAAAAATCAGTAATAAATCATTTTTGCATTTGTAAAGTGAAGACTCTTTATCGTGCCAAGTTATTAAAATAAACCAAAAAAATCTCTTGATTTATTCACAGGGTAAGTGAGCTTCATCTTGTAACATCAAACAAAAATCCCTTTAATGATGAAAGCGTGGCTAACTTATATTTTCATTTTCCCCTTCCAAAATCTTTAAAAATATATAAATTATAAATAAACTCCACTGATAGCCAATCTGGTATCCCACAAAATGAAGAAATATTAACTTACAGAACATATTCTTATACCATAAATTTTACAGTTCCTTCCATATGTAACACCCCTTTGGAACAAAGTCTGCTATTCAAGCTACTGATGTCAGGATATGAGCTTGATTTTATTAATAGCATGAGAGTGTTTTTGAGTGATGTTTAAACATGACAGACTCATTCTATGACTATTAATTGTGAAAAGGGCTTCATATACAGTAGTTTGGTGTGCAATATCAGGAAATTCCTTTTTTTAATGATTAATATGCTTAATGACATTGCATTTTATCTAAAGAATATTTTGAGAAGAAAGAAAAGGGTAAATCTGTCAGGGGCAGCAAATGCCCATCTAATACACATTTTCAGGCCAATTATAAATTTTCCACTGCTAAGGAAACTACCTGTCATGTATTATACAACAAGAAACCCACATACTGAGTACTGTCCTGTTGAAAATGGGGGAACTTTTGCATTGCTTGTCATCTACTGAGTGGGAAATGAGAAAATACTGTATGTTACCGCACAGTGTGCAAAGAAAAAACTGTGCTTGCCACTTGCTTGTGCATGCATAAAAGATTCATAGGTTTGCCAGTTTTAATCGCACAACAATCACTGCTGTCGTTCACAAAAAGAAAGGGCAGGGCGTTACAGGAATGTTGCTTGCAGGAACATTACAAAGTGCATTTGTTCGGGAATTCAGGATCCATCCATCAATTGCCTCTGGGCCCACAGCAGCACTGCCAGTTAACAGGAACCACCTGTGGTCAACCAATAGACACTCTAAAGTGTATACTGACACCCGCAACACCAACTAAAAAAACACTTTTGTACAGTATTAGCTATGGCTGGAAACACAATAATCCATCATCCCATTATGTGGGGACCCATGAAATGTTTTACAGGAATTAGGCAACTCAAAGACACCAGCATCCAACGTAGTCAAGCCTACAATGGAAACAAAATGACATAGCTGAGCTGCATGACTTGCTTTTGTGCAAAAGTGCAGACAATTACCCTGGAGTTCTGGTCAAATATGGCCCTGGTGTGAGTGTGAGTGTGAGTGTATTTGTATTTGTGTGTGCCCCATTCAGGGTGTATCCTGGCTTGCACCCAATGCTTCCTGGGATACGTTCTGGGCCATTGCATCAGTGAATTGGATAAGCAGGTATTAAAAGTGATGGTAATAAGTAGGTTAATTGATTTTGATTCATTCCTTAACTTAAAGTCTGGCTGGCAAGTTGTGATGCAGGACCTCAATACAATTTAAGTAGACTTACACCGTGACCCTGGTGTAGTTCCCATTGGCATAGTACAGGTAGCATGAGGGGAAGTCTGTGACCCTCATTCGGGAGACCAGGCCCTGCTCACTGCTCAGCACCCTCCTCACCGCAATGTTCTCATACTGCAGCAAGTCCAGCGTTACCTGAAAACACAAAGAACGCTTTCGCTACTGCTTCCATTCATACCCCTTCACAACACAAACACACCAGAATTCGACACAATGACATATTGGTTTTCCTTGTACAGTATATTCAAGCAACTTTCAGAAGCACACTTCAAAAAGCAATGAACGCAATACACCAAAGGCCAGTGCCCTGCATTGGAGCATCTGAAGTCACTTCAGAAGTCAGGAATGTCATGACACCGCAACAGGTTTATTATTATCAATCAGTATTGCACTGACATCAGTTTCTTCTTTCGTGAGTTTTAAAGGAGTACTTTATTTTAAGGTAGGTATTCCTTGCTGAAAACTCTGCTTTTTAATCAACTTGTTATTCACACTGCTCAGCACTTCGACAAAGATACCTAAAAAGAGGACCAGGAAATACACAAAAAAGGTAACAATCTTTAAATAAGGTAGAAATGAAATAAGACAATTCTGCCTATCTGGGCCGCTAACAACAAGCTTATAACCCAGACTCCCATTTACCTGATTCTTCAAGAACTCCAGAAAATCTATTTAATAAATATGCTTTTTTTTCCCAGACATTTCTAATTTTTGAGTAAACAAATTCCAATATTTGCCAGTTGGCAAATTCCAATATTTTGATTCTATCATAAGAATATTGTTTCAAACCCTGAATCCCCTCCTTAAAACAAGTTCTACTTTTAGAATATTTCACTAATATGGCAAGAGGAAAGCCCTGGGAGCCAAGAAACAGAAAGAAAAAAAAAACAAATACAGCTTAATGGGACATGTACAGTAACACATATTGCATTAAATTGCTGGCAAATTCAAATGACAAAATGGAATCCTTCAAACACAGGTCATACGTTCAAATTGCCCCACAGACCTTAGGGTGCAGCCAAAACCCAAGGATCCTCAGAAGGAACAGCAGCCATTTCCAATGATCTGTCAATTATACTGCGTATGTGGCAGCAATGTCAAAGGTGAAAGGTCACAGGGGCATGAGCGTGCAGTGACTTTGGCATACATTTACTTGTGCAAACCTGCTTAAGCAATGATCTTGCCAATTCAGAACAAAGCTACCGTATTCTTTAAAGGTACACAGTTCATTTTACCATCACAAAACCTTGATATAAAGTCCTGCTATACAGTGTGATAGCAGCATAGGAGTACTGTGATGAAGCTAATGTACAGCTTAAAGAACAGCATTCACATTCCTGTGATCAATAATCACAGTACATGTTCAGTACAATCACTCCATCCTAAATATTCTGCATTCATAACTGCTCTGAATGAGTCCCCTAATCAAGAGTAGACAAGATTTTGTCTCGTCACTGACCGTTCATTGTCCTGGCATAATAGAAAGATTATAGCAGTGTAATACGGCTGTTTTTTTATTTCTATTTTATTTCATTCACTCTGCTGTTGCAACTCACCTCTCGTCCCACATAGGAGTCTGCTGTCTCAAAGATGAGAGCCAAGTATTCCACATTGTTGGAATCAAAAAAGTTGTCAATCTCCACCTCACTGCAGCGGAAGCAAAGACATAAAATTCATGTGAGGATTGAATCGTCTTCAGAAACAGAGTTCTAGATCAGAAGATGAAATAGCACAGCTGCTGTGCTGTGTGTGGAGACTATTTCCTGCTATGTGTAGAAGGAGCTCCTGCTTCTGTCCTGCAGCCTTGCTCTGGGACTCTGTCAATCACTGTTAGAAATCCTACTACTTCCTCTCTCTGCTCAAATCTTAACTAGAGTCATTGTTGTATTTGGCCAAAATGGTTACTTTTATTACTGCCTCTGTGACACTACGTTCTGCCTGCATGTCTCTTTAACTGTGACTTCTGTTGTGAGACATCCTTAATTCTTACAAAAATAAAAATACTTATTTTACCCTTCAGCTCCCTCTGTGTTCTAGAAATGTACTAGAGTACATTGTACAGGCATAAGGCTATGCCTGAAAATTTAGAATAGTTTAGTTTTCAGTCTTTTATCAATGGCAACGACCCTTACCACAAACCTAATTTTAGCTTTTATTTTTCTGCGTCTTTATTACTTGTAACTTTTTCATTTTTTCCTTTAGGTCAGACTTCATAATTCACCTTTATCAATCACCATGTCTGGGTGCTACAGTGCATCCTGCACAACAAGCACTCAGTGTGAAAATGTATTTCACATAAGCATCATGGCACACATAGAACCTGACATAAGCATAAGAGCCGGCAGAGGAATCCTACTCCGTTGGGCCCCTGAGAAAGGCCCTTAACCCCAACTGCTCCAGGGGCGCCGTATAAATGGCTGACCCTGTGCTCTGACCCCAAGCTTCTCTCTCCCTGTCTGTGTGTCTCATGGAGAGCAAGTTGGGGTATGCGAAAAGACAAATTCCTAATACGGGAAATTGTATATGGCCAATAAAGTGATCTTATCTTCTCTTGAAGCTGTCAAGATAATCAGAACCACCCCTATTAACCTAATGTCATGATCGCATCTTTAGTTGAACATGTACAGTGCCTTGCGAAAGTATTCGGCCCCCTTGAACTTTTTAACCTTTTGCCACATTTCAGGCTTCAAACATAAAGATATACATTTTTTATTTTATGTGAAGAATCACCAACAAGTGGGACACAATTGTGAAGTGGAACGAAATCTATTGGATTTTTGAAACTTTTTTAACTAATAAAAAAAATGAAAAGTGGGGCGTGCAAAATTATTCGGCCCCCTTGCGTTAATACTTTGTAGAGCCACCTTTTGCTGCGATTACAGCTGCAAGTCGCTTGGGGTATGTCTCTATCAGTTTTGCACATCGAGAGACTGAAATTCTTGCCCATTCTTCCTTGCAAAACAGCTCGAGCTCAGTGAGGTTGGATGGAGAGCGTTTGTGAACAGCAGTTTTCAGCTCTTTCCACAGATTCTCGATTGGATTCAGGTCTGGACTTTGACTTGGCCATTCAAACACCTGGATACGTTTATTTGTGAACCATTCCTTTGTAGATTTTGCTGTATGTTTGGGATCATTGTCTTGTTGGAAGATAAATCTCCGTCCCAGTTTCAGGTCTTTTGCAGACTCCAACAGGTTTTCATCCAGAATGGTCCTGTATTTGGCTGCATCCATCTTCCCCTCAATTTTAACCATCTTCCCTGTCCCTGCTGAAGAAAAGCAAGCCCAAACCATGATGCTGCCACCACCATGTTTGACAGTGGGGATGGTGTGTTGAGGGTGATGAGCCGTGTTGCTTTTATGCCAAACATATCGTTTTGCATTGTGGCCAAAAAGTTCGATTTTGGTTTCATCTGACCAGAGCACCTTCTTCCACATGTTTGGGGTGTCTCCCAGGTGGCTTGTGGCAAACTTTAGACGAGACTTTTTATGGATATCTTTGAGAAATGGCTTTCTTCTTGCCACTCTTCCATAAAGGCCAGATTTGTGCAGTGTAAGACTGATTGTTGTCCTATGGACAGACTCTCCCACCACAGCTGTAGTTCTCTGCAGTTCATCCAGAGTGATCATGGGCCTCTTGGCTGCATCTCTGATCAGTCTTCTCCTTGTCTGAGCTGAAAGTTTAGAGGGACGGCCAGGTCTTGGTAGATTTGCAGTGGTCTGATACTCCTTCCATTTCAAGATGATCGCTTGCACAGTGCTCCTTGGGATGTTTGAAGCTTGGGAAATCTTTTTGTATCCAAATCCGGCTTTAAACTTCTCCACAACAGTATTACGAACCTGCCTGGTGTGTTCCTTGGCTTCATGATGCTCTCTGCGCTTTCAACAGAACCTTGAGACTATCACAGAGCAGGTGCATTTATACAGAGACTTGATTACACACAGGTGGATTCTATTTATCACCATCAGCCATTTAGGACAACATTGGATCATTCAGAGATCCTCGCTGAACTTCTGGAGTGAGTTTGCTGCACTGAAAGTAAAGGGGCCGAATAATTTTGCACGCCCCACTTTTCATTTTTTTATTAGTTAAAAAAGTTTCAAAAATCCAATAGATTTCGTTCCACTTCACAATTGTGTCCCACTTGTTGGTGATTCTTCACATAAAATAAAAAATTTATATCTTTATGTTTGAAGCCTGAAATGTGGCAAAAGGTTGAAAAGTTCAAGGGGGCCGAATACTTTCGCAAGGCACTGTATTGTGAAATCAATTGGAATAGAAACATCGATCTCTCTAACTCATTAATGGTTAACTCAACCGGTCTGCACAATTGCATGAACCCTGAGAACAGTGTTCATACAGTATACATATAAATTTTCCTCTTTTGACAGTGGCTGTCCAGCCTCAATGGGTCTTGGAGACAGTGCTGCTATTCCAATGAATTTGCATCCATACACATTTATGCATCCACCTGTTAAAATAATCACTCCATAGTATTGCTGGATACTAAAATTCTTCAGCACTGGCCCACTAAGCTATCTAACTATGTCGTGATGTACGATGCCGTTTTAACCCTCTGTAATAAATCTAAAATGTGGCATGATTCTTTGTAAGCCCTTACATCTGAAGCTTTTTCCTGCAGTTAAAGTGACAGTAAGCCAATATGGAAACCGGAGAAAAACATAATAGGAGACATCCAATATAAGTCCTTGGAATATTTTATTTTGGGTTAGTGCAATTAGAAAAAGAATTTTACAGCACTGTTATAAAGTGATCCAAATACATTTGATAGTTGTGTAAAAACAGACTAATATCTAAAAAAAGGGATCTATCACTTAAGTTAGATAATCATTTTATGAACTTAATTCAAGTAGAAAATCTAAGAACTGCTAACTACAGTTTATATTAAGCATCAAGAGATACAGATCATTTATAACTGCAACAAATTGATAAAAAATAAATTTATTAAAGGGAAAACTAAACTTTTTTGTAGTAGGTGCAATGACATTTTTTGACCAATCCTGAGACAGGGAAATTAATTAATGCTGATTAACACCTATTACCAATGGTGGGGTCAACAGCAAAAGTCACAAGCTAGTAGAATGTGTGGTCCCACTGGAAACAATACAAGCAGTACATCTGCTTTGCACCAAGTAGCAGATATCCTGGGATTCTGTCCCATTACTCTTGAAGAGCTTGGACAAACATGTGTTCCTGTTACTGGTCTCTGACTCCTACACGCCACACATCCTTCCACTTCACCCTACACATGCAACGTTGGCATTCAAGTTTGGAGGGCATCAAAAAACAGCATAACTGTTACCTTGTCAATCTGCCCGATAGCTATAGCTATAGTAAGAATTACAGCTTCATTAAGGCTACCTTAAGTCTTAACAGGTCACTTATCAATGCTGTACAAAGGAGGGAAAGAACGTTTAACACCGTAAACAGACTTAGTCCTGTATGGAAGCAGAACTGCCTAAAATGAACTACCCGTAGTTCACTGAAACACCAGTCCTGCACAAGGGGAGTTGTGAAGACTAGCACAGGACTCGTGGCAGCTTTCTGAAGAGAAAGCACTGTTTCCTACCTGGCAGGCTCAAGGGGAGGACAGGCAGGAGGCCAGGCCTCCACATTTGACTCCAAGAGGTTGATGATTCCCTGGCGCAGTGTCTTTACATCATGGGGGACATCTGCAGCAGGATAAGAAAAGAGTGCTGTATTCTTTCAGTAAGATCATCATCAACGAATTACCTCACAGAAGGGGGAAAAAAACTAACCATTAACCCTGTAGTTCTGAACACTTAAAATAAATACATTTAACATGCATAAGTTGCCCTTTGATGGCAATAGAAGACAACGTGGTCATAAAATGCAAACTACTGTATATTAAACAAAGGTGTGTAAAATCTGTACAGAACAAATTAATACAATGTTTAGATAATATTTAATATGTGAGTTTATCAATGAAGAACTGCTGAATACTGTTCATTTGGAACACTGCCACACTTTCCAAAATTCATCCAAGTTCTCAATTTTTCAACTTTCTCAGCAGCAATGCAACCCCATATAACTAGATCTTGGTATGTGTCCTATCAGTTTCTTTAAAATAAAATGTGTTCACTGTTAATTATACGCTTCATGTCTCCACCCCAATGATTAACTGTTTCTGTTGTACAATGACTGTTATATTGCTCTCCAGTCTGCCTTCACACAAACAGCTGCTATTACCAAACAGCACTTTTATCCAAGGTTTAATCATCCCACTGTTTATTTTCTGTTGCCCATTACAGTCTTTTGTTTTATTGCTTCTTTTCAACAATGGTTTCTGAGTAGTTACATGTTTCCCCAGACCATTCTGTTTTCTTGTTCATCTTACTCTTCTTGGAGAAAATGTTACATTGGAGAAATGTTAACACTTGCACTTGAAGCAGTGTCAATGGTAACTTCTCTGCTGGTTCAAGATGAGCCCCTTCTCTGTGGAACGTTAGTTGTTTTTCGTTTTCGTTTTCTTTTTACAGCCACTCCCATTGTCTAAAGTATGAGTTTCAGAAGCCCCTGTCATGGACTTGTGCTTGTGTGGCACTGTGTGAAATGTAGAGTTGTGATCTTTCAACAGGAGTGACTTCTTCAGCTAAAACTTTGATTACTATATATTGTAGAGTCTTTTTCTTCTTCTCGGGATCTACAGTTTTTTCCACAAGTTACAAACTCTAAACCTGTATCACTGCATATACTTAAATAAGCCTTATACAGGTTTAGCACAATTATATTAGCTGTCCAGCAACTATTCACATTGTGCTATAACAACATTCCACTGCATTTGACAAGATTTCATTTTCACCCCCTAATACATTTTCTAGCACTTGTATTTTGCATCATACACACTTTGTCCTCTGTTTCCCGCTGACTTCCAGTAATTTATATATATACTCTCACACCTCGCAAGTGCACAGGTTCATGGAACATAAACAGGAGCACTTTACCTCTGATATGCTGCCCTTTTGAACCTCTCTTTGAGAAAGCCTGGAAGAACTATGAGAAAGAAAAAAAAGAAGATATATATTATTTGCTTAATACAAGTGAGAAAAACAAACCCCGTTTTCTGATTTAAAGACCCCCCCTCATAGTGCTAGCACTCCACAGTATATGAGAACAAACTTCAGTTGGCCATTTCAACCTTAAGCAACTGAAGAAGCTTTCCTTTCACAACTCTTCAGCAACAGAATGAACCACCTACCAGTCACAGTAGGACACGGCAGAAAAAAATCAAGCCATATATAGCTAATCCTAGTCCTTGAAATAACCTAGTTTCTAGTTTCCTACTGTAAATCTGATTACTTTTTCATTGTAATAGTTACAAGATGTGCTGATGAGTTTTCAAAATGTTTATGGCTGCTACAAAGCTGTGCAGGTAAATTTTGTGCTAGAATACAAATGTCTTGAAAATGTGTCAAAAGGCACTGTGGTTCCAAGTGTTTTACCTACATTACCTAAACATTCAGCATTTTTTAATCCTGGTACAGCAACCATGAGTCTGAATCTGCAGTCAGAAATGTCCATTGTCCAGCAAATACTTAAGGCAGGGCCATTTGTACAGGAGGCATTCTGTATTTTGTTTACATACAGTACAGGACACTAAACTGTAGTTCCACCAACTCTCAGCTGTATATTAAAGAGACTAATGTTTAAAGACGATTTTATATTGTAGCACATTTAAAAAAAATTACACACGAAGCATCACAACTGTGCATATTATAGACAAACGAAAATAAATTCTGCAATTAGTCCAAACTGCTTTTAGGAGATTCCTACATTAATCTTCTTTCATAAAGTAAAGTATAGCCAAATTACCACTCTATGGCACTTTCTTTAGATTAGCAGATGAGCAAATGCATGTAAGTTTCCAAAGCTGCATCTCTATAATTCGTAATAATGTTCAGTGTTCTTCACCTCTGAAACACAAGACACAAGAAGCCTTTGGTAAAAAGGACAGTGATTGATTCCCTACCCTGACAGTCAGACAAAGAACAGCTCTTTAGAGAGCTGCCACATCACAGAATCTATTTCTACAGTTTCTAAAGCAAGCTAGCTGGCCACTTCCTCACTTCCCCCATCAACAGAATCAACTACAAGGTCACTATCAACTGATTTCAAATGAGTTCTGTCAGAGTGATGAGTTCAAGCAGCTGATACAGGTCTGAACTTAGCCCTTTCATGTGTCACAACAGACAAATCAAAACAACAACAACAAAGTTTCCTTGTTTACATAAAGTATGTTGGCTCTGCTACTGAAAATCATACGGCGAACAGTTCCAATCTGTATAGTACACTTTACGTCTTGAATGCAATTGATTTATTCTTATTCCTTGGGACCCCAAACCTGCTCTTCATTCCAGCTGCACTCTGTACTTACTTTGATCATTCAATTTGAGTTTCCTGATTAAACAGTATCTCTTCATTTGTCTTAACTCATCAGACACTTAAAAATCAATTTATTTAATGATCTGATTTCTGAAAAAAGACAGGATATCAGCCTGGACAACATAGGCTTGGACAATACAGGTTAACTTGTTCCAGACTCCCACAAACCTCTGTGTAAATAACTGGCTTCTGTTCTGTTTTATGTTCTTCCACATACTGTAGTTTCCACTTGTGTCCGCTTGTTTGTGACTGTTCTGAATCTGACGACTTTTTCTTAGTAATATTTGCTTTGTATAAAATCAGGTGCCCTCATGTTATTCATTTTGCCAATTCACATTATGGCAAATATGGTCATTGAGAAACAGTCTAAAATTAAAAAAAAAATAAGCTAAAAATGCAGAATGCTTAATACAGGACATGCAATCCTGCAATCAAAATACGCCCTCATATTTCTTCAAATTCCACATGTTATTGTCAAAACATTCAGTTTGTATGACATAGTTAAATGTTAAAATGGTAGTGCAAAGCTAAACCATGAAAAGTGTATTAAATAAATTACAAACAAGCAATCCTTTAAATACATGGGAAATGAATACAAAAGCTTCACTTAAAATATTTCCAATTAGAACATAACCACTGGCAGGTGTTTAAACTGCAACCTGCAGATTGTGGGTGAACTGAATAGACGTTGATACTTTCCATTGTCTGTCATGTCTCTGCGTACCGCTGTACCAGGATGTTACCGTTTTTAATCTCTTCTTTAACCTGCAGCTTAGGAAAAATACCTTACCTCGCGCAATCCACCACTAATCTCAAATTAATCAAGCCCCCTGCTGGCCGAAGGCCAGTGCATCAAGGTGATTACCCTGTAGATGAGAACCACAAGATCTCTTTTAAACAGCAGCTGGGCACATAGCACAAGAACATTAAAGGTCTTGTGGTCCCATAAAATAAACATTTATTAAAATTACTTATATATCGGGAAAATAATCCATTTTAATGTTCCTTGTCTTCTTTGTAAAATTTTGGACTTTGAAGTGCAATATTAAATAGAACACATTGAATATTGTAATATATTCAAATATATTCTATAGCCTGTTCCTTTTACAATATGAGAGATACTGTATAACTTTTAAATTACTTACATATGCTCAGAATTTAACTTTCCAAATGCACATTAGCTACTGTTTGGTGCAGTCACCAAACATTATTGAAGTCAGTACCTTGGCTTCTTTTAAAAAATGGTCAAATGACACCCTTTGCTCAATTCTACCAAATGGGCTAGTAAGACCAAATGCCTCCTCTCGTTTGTAAGCTTTCTTATGTATTTTTTACAATTTATAAACTTTCTTTAGTATTTTGCAATTGCAAACAGTGTTTCGGGGGAAATATTGATAGATGGAGGACTGGGTTACATTGTGGTCAATATAATTGACAACATATTGGAAATCAGACAATTTTGGAACTGCAACTCGCATAAGTCAAACTACTACTCAAAAGAAGTCAAGGATCCAGAGCCTAGAACCACTGTGTTGTCAAGCTTTTTCTGTGAAAGCAGCTATTTCTAATAAAAGGCCTACTATGATCCTTTCAATCATGAAATCATGACTACGCCTGACAGCTGATTTTCAAGCCAAAAACCAAATCAGCAGCATCACTTGGTTGCGTAATCCATCTGTGACAGACACTTTTTTCTAGCATGTAAACGTAGAGATTCATTTTGAATTATCAGCATTCCAAGAATTTGCCATGGACCTATTCTGACCTAGTTTCATGGCCCTGCAGGACCTTCTGGGGATAATACATCATAAAAACTAACCAGAATATTCATATTATGCTCAGTTATAAACTCCAGATTTTTATCCATTGTCCATAAACTTGTAGAGTAATGGGCACATGTAGCATTGTTCTCATCTGACAGGACATTACAAAATGTTACACTGAAGAAAATATTGAGAAGGAATGACTGTTTTAAAAAACAAGCAATCTAGTTCTTATACAAAATACTCTTTACTACCAAATACCCCATTCAAAATGGGAGGACTGCTAGTTAAGACAAATCCTGCTTGCAGAACAAACTGTTATTGAGTATAAGCGCAGCATACCTAAGGCCATACTTACTGGCAACATAATGATAAGTGTGAATACAAAATAAGACAGTGCTACAAATGATTATCAAGCTCTGACTATCCCATGTGTGTCCAGTCAAAACATATGCAGCACAATGAAAGTTACCATTTCACGAGCTATTTGCGAGTCCCTTGCTTTCACCCCTATACTGCTCTGTTCAGGAGCCCTCTCAACATGACATGACCTCTAAGCGAGACAATTAAGTTTCAGATATTATGTTACCGTCAGCCAGCAGATCCTTCATGCTTTAATGAACACCCGAATTGTCACAGAGCAGGAAAAAGGGGGAAAATGTAGGGCAGTTGCTAAGGTAACTATGATTTGCTCCAAGGAGACTCCTGACCTTTATTTCACCTCATCGGGCTCTTTCAGGTGAGGTGACAGTCAAGTTCCTGTATAAGTGACTGCATCAGTGGTGGTTGATACTCAGTCATAAAACCCACAGTCTGGTTGTCTTCCCTGCCTCCTCAGTACCTTTATGGTGGGGTATCCTTGTATATTATAATTGTAGCAGGTCTCCCTATTTCTTCTCTCTGCACAGTCCATGGCTGCAAGGTCCACAGCAGGCTTCCATTCTGGAATAAACACACATAAGGAGACATAAGCCAAAAAACAAAACCACTGTGTAGTCCAAAGGAATATGCTGCCTTTAAAGTAGTTCTGTTTGAACTGTAACAATTCTTTGCAATGCAAATGCTGTCACTACACTACATTAATCTAAGGTCTAATCTAAGGTGTACATAATCTAGGTTTAAAAGAAAAGGAAGGCACTAGCTTCAACTAAAATGGCACCGCCAATTCACTTGAGTGGCAGTCTTCAAATTGATTTCAAATTATTCCTTTTTCATTGGTTTCATTTCAGAAAAAAAAATCCCCTTTTGATATCCTACCACAAAAAATGCAGGCTATAAATTGTGTTGCTCAGAAAAAAAGGAACTCCCACACAGTTACACAAAGCTCAGAGTTTCAGTCAGATGTTATAGCCTTCTGATCAACGTGCTTGTTCCTTTTGCCTTATTTAACAACACAAGACCGTAAATTTTGAATGATACGGCGTGAGATTGTTCCTGTTTATACTATTGTTTTTTCTGTCCTACACGCATTACAAATGTGAGGATTTGACAAATATTTTTTGTGGCATACATTCACAAAAATAGGTCGGATTGTATAGGTCTGGCTGTGATTTTGGTGCAGTCTCTTGAGGATAAGACTTTATTCTAGTCCACACCATCTATTATAAAAGCAAATAAAGAGGGAATCTGGGGGAAATGGAAAGGATCTCAAAGCCAAAAAACAGCTGTAAATAAACCCTTTAATATCTTTCTGGTTCCTTAAGATGTATCCAAATCTGACACTTTTCTTGAAGCTTTTACACATGTGCTTGCAAACCTTGCTTGGCACATGGAATCTCACACGACTCACTCAAACACTATTGGATTTCACAGAGTGAATGCCATTGGCTTAGATCTGATGACACTGTCTCGGCAACAGCATTTGAACAATGACTTCTTTCATATTAGCTAATGCAAAGCCCCGCAAATATAAAATACATGCAAAAATGGAAGAAAAAAAAACTCCTAGCTTTTCTTTAACAGCATTTGACTTATTAGTACCTGACTAGTACAGAAGTGCTCCCAAAGGGTGTGATAGCTTGAAACATGTAAATCAATTACTGCCAGTTGGCTAAAAGCATACACCCAACATGAATGAGACAACTCACCTCTAATAGCTGACAAGGCCTGCAGTATATTTTTAACAAAATATTGGCATAGACATATATTATGTATTACTTTATATTGTTACGGTAAGAGAGAAGTGTTTCTTAGATTTTAGATAAAAGTTGTGACACTTGGCGGAGTAAACACTTCTAGCTTCAAAGCAGAGAGGATATTTGTTGAGATGTGGGGGTCCCCTGATCAGAAACCATTCTAAAGGTTACCTTGGTATAGTTAGGTAAGTGGGTTAATGATTGTCAATCAGCAGTACAGAAAACAATATAAGAGAGACAACAAGGAAGGGGAACGATGAGAAGAAGGGAAGAAGAGGACAAGAAGAGAGAGGAGAGAGAGGAGGGAACTTTAAGCTTACGCCGGGCAAGAGCCCCTACTTCATGATCGATCATCCAAAGAAAACCTGACTGGATTTAAATATTTGAACCTTGCTAGAGAAAGCTTTCTATTGTGTTTTTAAAGAACATAGTTTTCCAGGGTTAAAGATACTCTGGTTAAAACTATTTTTCCTGCTTAGTGTGCATTTTTAGAATAAAGAAATAGGCTTCCATTTATTTTGTGGCATCCGGGGTGCAGAGAGAGGTCTAACTGCAGGTTGTATTGCATTTCTTTAGAAGACAGCTTACAGGTATCTCTTATTTGGCCTCTGTAGGCATTATTTAAGAGTTTCATACTTAATAGTCTGGGTTTTTTTGGGGGTGATTAAAATGTTAGGCCCCTGAAATGCCTTGTTTGTAAATACTGTACATATAGCAACTTGTGTGGTGTATGGTTTGTTGTGTTTAGTGTAGCTTGTGTCTTGACAATGTAATAAATATGTTTTTAACCAAGTGTACCCTTATTATAACTGTTCTCACCAAAGCTGTGCCAGAGAATAAAGAATTTGTGTGCCTCTAACTATACCAACCACTTGGGTATATTCTGGAGAAATTACAAGTTGGGGGTTATGAATATTTATTTTACCTATGGACTAAATTGCTTGGTCAATTGCAGATTTTCACCATTTTCGTAACCCCACATTTGTAACTATATTATATAAAGGGTCTTTAAAAACAAAAAAAGTGATTTTTAATTTTTAGATCAGAATTAACCTTCACAATTTTGCCACATTACTAAATTGCACACTTAAGAGTCATTTTACAAATATTACTGCATTTTGTATCTCTGGTAAATTGTACTTGACAAGAATATTCAGTGGTGAAGACTACAATTGCAACCCAATGCAAAGGTTTTTGACAATCAAAGTTTAATATATGTACATGATGATACATTTTAATTTCATCTGATGGAAATAGTCATTTTTCACCCTCATCTTTAGAGAACACAAAACTGTAAAAAAAATGAATTCTTAAAAAAAGTGAAGGAAACATGGAGGATAGCTACTGTATTTCAAGAAAAAGGAAAACTAGGCTCTCCACTAGAGGGCCAACACCACGAATTTTGATAGCTGTAACAGATGTAAGAAAAGGCTCTGATATCTCCAGTGCGTATCACAATTCTCCATATATAGCCAAATTCACATGCAGGGTAAGCTTTGACCTCTAAGCACCAGCTCTCTCAGCATACAGAAACTATACAACATAATCAATAAGACAGCTAGTTTAGAAGGCAATCAAAGAAGTATGTATTAATGAATGGAACTGTTTTTTATACATCATTAGCTGGTTAATACCAAAGTACCTGCTTTAGTACAAACATTTATTTGGGAGTTATTACTGTATAATTTTTTTCTAATAAATACACTCTTGCAATTTGAGTGTACTCTTGAGCCAATTCGTCGATCCAGCTCAGTTAACTGTAGCTCAGTAACCCAATTAACCTTTTTTCCTCTGTTTTGCCTGCACAGTCATTCTTAAAAATTAAGAGTTAAAAAAAACGCCAACTAAAAATCAAGAAGGATCAAAATCTACATTTTTAGGATTGTAAAACATATTATATTGTGAAGGACTGTACACAACTGACCAACCACCTGCCACCTATACTGAAGTAAAATTGACACTCTATCCATTATCAGATATTCCTAGTCAGGACCATGGCAAGCCAGTTACTGTCTTCCACTCAGGGAAGAATAAAGAATAAGGCTTGCCAACACCTTGGAGAGGATGACAGTCCATCTCAGCTACATATGGGACAATTCAGAGTCGCCAATTTACATAGCCAGCATGCATTTGGTAGATGGGAACGAACAGGACAAACATGTAGACAATCCAGTTTAAACCCAGAGCCCATGAGCTGAAAAATAGCAATGTTGACTGCTATGTCAACAGACTATCTTCCTCCAGTATAGTGGTCAGTATTTAATGATACACTGCTCAAAAGTTGATTTCGAGTAAAATTAGTTTCACATCCAGAATAATGATAATGTTCAGCTCAATACATGATCATTTAGTAAGACATTTCAGGTACATGTGGAGGTCCAGTATAAAGTAAAAAAAAACTTTTTCACAGACTGGAAAAAGGCCATAAACGATGAATGCTTCACTGTCATCAGAATGAGGCTAGGGAAAGAGTGCACAGCCATCAAACAACAATTACTACACAAGCTGAATGTGTGACAAACTAACCTCTAATCAAAGTGAGGCAGAGGGCTGGTTTAACTTGCCTGTGTAATTTTTAGTACAACTAAAGTGTCTTTGTCCATCTGTCCCTGCTCAGCACTGCTATCCATGCCGTCTTCTTCATCAGGGCAGGATTTCTTTCAGACAGACTATGAATTGCTTGTTCTCCAAGATGCAGGTCTGAATCTATGCTTGCTGTTCATGGCAACCCTGCTTCTCCTAGCTGCAGGTTGGCCTTTTAAAGACTCAAAATTTCTACACGATTCTGTCCTTTCTCTTCCCCTGAATGCAGGTTGTAGTGTCTCTCCATCTAACATAAACAGTATAAGACAACCGAGTCTAGTAGAAGACAGCCCTTCCAGCTTTCCTTTGCTCTTCATCTGGTTTCTGTTCAAATCACCTGGAATTGTAGCGGAAGCTCGATTCCCTAGATGTCTTATGTAAGTGCCACTGTTCCTTTACCCTGCAAGCAGAGGGGAAGATGCAGATCCCCTTTCTGTCTTTGCCTGCTGCCTTGTCACACAAATACAGTACACAGGCACTAGGAAGTGACCCCATTCTGATTACCCTCCTGTGAAGAATCACCATTCACACTGATCCTATGTCTTCATTTCCAATAACAACACTGCTAAGTTGTGAGCAGAAAGGAACAGACCTATATCACTGCTGCATCATTTTGCTGTTTTTAGATGCCATTAACATTCTACACCCTTCAAACTACAGCGACGAACACGCTCATGCAACTACAGAATAATTACAGATCCGGCAGCATTTTGTTCTATAGTTCTGCTCCTTCTCTAGTTTAAAATCGGACATTAGCTCTAATGTCTTACGTGTGGGCAGCTAGAGAGCCCGGAGGAAGAGTACGTAAGCCGTTCTGTAGCAATATGAATTGCGCAGTTATTCCCTACTTTCTACTAGCAAGAGGTCTGTGGATCCTCTCCTAGGTAGGCCAGGCTAGAAACAAATTGACAAGCACTGAGTGAGCCCAATGGCTTGGCTTCTTCTGAGCTTCTTAGACTCTTATACTGTAATGTTTGGTAGATAGACAATTTTGTCATCCAGAATTGGAACATGGTTTGCATGAAAACGTTTCTTTTATTACAAGGTCACATCTCCTGCCATGCACGATTGCTCATGAAAATAATCGTTGTCTCTATAATGTATTCTCAGTTTTGTGGGCTCCCTAACCTAGAGAAGCTTTCTTATTTTACCTCGGATTTTTACAATCTGAGTAGGCGATTTGTGACTTTGAAAGGGTCCATGAAAAAGAACCTGTAAAACAAAAGTCCATATTCACTGAGTTTTTCTGTAGTTTTGTGTACACTTTAGCTTGTTTTCTTTTCTATTGCAACTCAATTATGCAATAAAATCTGCTGCTTTGTGACCCACAGTAGAGTCCAAGATCATATACATTAAAAATTAACAGTTCTTAAGAAAATTAATTTAGATTTGTCCACTTCAGTATTCCATATGACCTCGGATTCCTGAATTCGGAAATGCCCTTTATTTGCCTATGTATTAAACACATTTTCTCTCTTTGCTGATCACTATTGTTGATCACTTCCATTTCTAGCTCTTTGTAGCTTTAATCTTTAAAGGACATTCAGTGCTGGTATTATTTTCCCCATCTTACAAAGTTCATGAAATCCACAACAGCTCTAGTCGAAGGTAGGCACTACGCCAAAGAGTTTTCCCGAGAGCTGCCTCGAACGGCTAACAAGTGCACCTCAATCAAGTCCTCAACACCCCCTGCCACACGGGCTTGGCTCTCTGCCAACTCGCCTGAGAAACTGTATCAAACCAGGCCAAATTGACAAGACCTTTTTGTAATGTGGATTAGGTGATCCCTGAACTTTAAATCAATCCAGTGATTCTCATTTGAGCGCCCCAAGTCAACTCTGTACCGTGTCTTCAGACTGTGAGAACTGAAAAGATTACCGTTAATGCAGTATACGGCTCAGTACTGCAAAACGTACACCATAACAGAAAGAAATGACAAACTAATTTATCAAACACCAAAGACCAATACATTTAAATGCCAGACATTCAACGTCTTACGTTACATTTCACCACCTGCAAGGGTAGGTGGTTGGTGTGCAAAGCTTAACTCTTGTCACCTGCGACTGCGAGACTCCCTATTCATGTCTTCTACCATAATGACAAAATACAACAATAAACAATAATAAAATAAAACAATAAACAATACAATAAAACGTTCTCTTTCTAGAAAAAAAGGAATTCCACATTACAAAATTGGAGAAACATTGTTTTGGGAAGTTCCCCTTTTGCTCATGCAAATGTTGCATTTGTCAAGTTAACACAGTACACGCAAAATCAATTGTAGTTCCCTTAAATCATTTTCATTATGTTCACGTTGGACATAATGTAAAAAATAACCATAAAGTTTGACCAAAGAAAACAGTAACATCTGCTAAGAAACTACGAAGCTGTAGTTCACCGCTTATGCACTCTTTCCAGCGCACGACCTTACGAAATCCCAATTTGCAACCCTGCAGTCAGCAACAAAGTGAGCAGCATTTTTTTTTTACAGAAGATACAAACCTTTAATGTCTCTCGCCAAACCTTTCCAGGTAGGAGAGAAGGCAATGCAGTGCCCACACCAAGAAGCGTAAAACTCTACCAGGAGGGAGCGGGAAGAGTTAAATATCACGGAGTCGATGTTGTCAGGACTTAACAGAACGATCTGATCAGTCGGGGTATAGAGCCCGGCTTTAGCGGTCACAGAGAGCAGCAAAAGCGAAGTGAAAAGATATGTCCAAGCCCTGAAAACAGTCCTGAGATTCTCTGTGTTTCGAGACGTGGCAGAGCAGCGCTGCTGCGCCATCTTCCACTGTTCCCTCACGCACTGCACTGAGCCAGCCAGCTATCACAAACTGATACAAACTTTTTTCTTTCACTTTACTCTCCCACATCTGCTTGAAGGAGGGGCCCACGGTTTCATTCTCATATAGGCTACACATTGCAAGGTGCTCAGCAAACAGCGTACGAGGATTGGTTTAAACAGGCGAAATTAGTGTTTATAGCGAAGCGTGTATGTTTATGGTTGAAAAGAAAACCGTTTGTTTCGCTCTAAAACATTATATGGCCGCGCAGCACTTCGCAACAGACGGGGGGTTTTGAACTACAATAGTGTTAATCGAGTCGTTCCACCAGTGCTTATAATGACCTCGATGTCGTTTTATACGCATTATACTGTTCACTGACTCATACCCCAATACATTTGAACTGACAGGCAACCCTAACGAAAAATTAATGGAATGCACTCCATGAATGTGACCTGCGATTCACAAAGCATGCGAGGTTATTTTCAGTTTCTTTTGAATTAACCAATATTTGGACATCTTCAGCGATTTCTCAAACGAAGTTATCAACAAGTTGTCTAAATCTATTTCTAAGTGAAAACAGGAAAGTGAATGTTTATTTGCATATTCAGTAGCTGCATCCCTGTTACGGAAATGTGTTCCGCTGCAGTAGAACAGCAGTTATCACATGATTATTTCAACAGAGAAAATTACTACAGGAACCTTATAGAATTTCTTGTGGGAAAAGTACCACAGCTATATAATATTTCAGGAATAACTTCTCTAGTGGAAAGTCAAGTTAAAAGTTCACGTTTGTGCTTAAAAGTTCATAACTTTTAAATGTAGAAACCAGTGTATTGCAGCAACAATTTAAAAGAGAAAGGTTCCATTCTACTGGTAATTATTAGGTTATAGTATAGAATGCTAGTATTAGGTTATACTAGTGAGGAGTTCAAATCAGCTCATATACCAATAGATGGCAGCTCAAATAATTAGAAATCACTTTCTAATCTCTATTTAAATCAGCTAGAATTTTCATTAGGGTTAGTACCTTCTGTAGTAAATTACTACAGCTATTGAATAGGACCAGAGTATTCTAAGACATCTTGTGGTGAATTACCAAGTAAACACGATATGAAGGAATCAGCTGTTCCTAAACCAATGCTTAGCAATCACTGGTTACATACAGTATTGTATGACAAAAGTGTCATAATATATTTTGAACCTGTCCTACCTGAGCCACTCCAAGAAGTGTTCTGTATAATTCTGGAGACTTGGTGTACAAGCACATTAATTAGACGATCCAATTATTAGCAAATAACAAAAGTGACAGGATTTTATCATGGGATAAAAACCCAGGAATGCTACAACAGAAGAACAGTTCCATGTGACTGCTACAACAGTAAATGTCATGTGGAATCTTGGGACAGTTGACATTTTTTACAAAATACCACATCACATGATCACTAAATTAACTAAAGTAAGGTTGTAAAGGTTCTAAATACATACAAACATGATATTGTGTTGCATTACTTTGCAAAAGTAATGGGTGACTCCTTAACACAGAATAAAAATCTTCCAATTTTTTTCTACAGGCTGACATTGCAATTGATAGAAATTAATTCAAATTAACTTCACAGTCATATTCACAGTTTTTGCTGGAGGCATGATGCCTAAAACTCTAAATTTGCATAATTTTGATAAAAATCCAGTTTTCATAATTAGCCTGATTTTCATAAATGCCTTGAGGAATTATATATTCATGTGTGTCTTTCTAGTGGGTAGGAATTAGTAACTTGATCAAAAAAAATGCTGACCTATGTGTTTATATGGTATCTTTCAGTGGTTAAGGACAACAGTACTGTTTCCAGTGTATTGCTCTTTATAAACATGTAAATAAGTGGTCCATTTTAACACAACCCAAAAAACATTCTGTCAGAAATTTTTCTCCTAACACTAACTAGAAATTGGATCACCTATCCCAATTTATTACAGTAATTCTGCGTCATTTTGAACTTGCCCTATTAGCCCATGATATTGTGAATTTACACTTGGGAAATTTCTGTTTTGCAGGATTGAAACAACTGGCAAAAACATGGATAACAAGCCTCATTTCCCTCATAATGTTTATGGTCATACTGAAACCTCTTTATGGAGCTTCAAAACTTTTTTTTTTAATTACTGCACAAACAGCAACACAAAAGAATGCTGTACGTGACCCTAATCTTCTATAATAGACCACAGTTTTTGTTGGTACACAAAAACACACATTATACAGATCTGCTCTCCATGCTTTGCAATAACTGTGGGGTGTATGAATGCAAGAAAATTCACCACTTTCATGCATTCATGCATGCATTTCACAGGTACTCATTCACCAAGTGAAACCATGATTAAATAACAGGCTTCCACCATGCACTTCTCCAAACCAATAGCCCCTGGCTGTCTCAAGTCCCTTCCAAATGGAGACATGTCTGCACCATTATCACAGTAAAGCCTTTGTGTATGAAAGAGGAGTGGCACAACAAGAAATGACATTTTATGTGCCTAAGCACTTTTGAGTTGTGACTACTGTCATTACTTTATAAAATACCTTAGATTTTAAATACAGCTACTGAATACGGCACCTGTGCTCAATGTGTTCAACTTTTCCATGTGATAAAATGTAACTGAAAAGTTAACAAATTTAACTTTAAAGTATAAGTCTAGGGAGTCTTTTATCTGAAGGTGTTTTATGCAAACAGGCTGATGCTCTCATTAGCAAAGAAAGCTCTTCACACCAAATTAGTTTTGCTACTCAGACACAGCCCTTAACAGCAATATTGTTCAAATCTGGACCTGAAGGGCCACACAGTCTTTTGTTTTTCATTTATCGAGGGCTCCGTTAGCTCAGTAAAATATTGATTCACTTATCTGAATGAACTGAAACTGAAGAAACTTTAATGTTGATGCACCGTTTTCTGTTTTTGTGGTGACCAAACTTGATCCCAGAGAGTCAAAATCCAACAGGTTTTAAGGTTCACTATAATGGTACAATTTTGTCCTTAAAATCTTACAGTTCATTGAACAAGCAACAACAGTAATGTACGCACATAGCTTACAATATGGTGTCGTTACTTTCAGAAGGTTTTTAAAACATTAATACAGACAGTAGGCATTTAAAGAATATGTTTGGATTGAGAATTGGTTTGAGAAAACACAGAGTACATAAGGGCTATAGTGGGGTATATGCAGGGAGTACATATAGCCATATGATCCAATTGGGGTGATGTTATAAGCAGATTTCCACAGGGATCTGTGCTACTCTTTCTAATTAATATCAATGATATAGATTGTGCTTGTTAGATAATTGGTCAATTAGCTCGTTAGTAAACTAGCCATTTGCAGGCAATGCCAAAATGGGAGAATTAGCAAACACTGTAGAAGCATTAGTGAAAGTCTACAAGATTTAGATACAATTTAAAACTGGGTAAAAAGCCGTCAGCTGATGTTTGAATTAGAGAACTGCAGGCTTTTGCGTCCAGGTAGTCAAAACATAAGTTCTGAATGCAAAATGGAAAAATATTTTTGCTCTAGAATATGTCCAGAGACAAGCCATTAGATACATGCTTACATGCAGCTTAAATGAATGTTCTACCCTGACAGAATGAAAGAACTAAACCTTTTTAGTCTGAAACGGTGAAGACTGCAAGGGGACAAGATCTGGGTATTTAAAATCCTCAAAGACATTGACAAAGGCAAACCAGTGGATTTCTTCAGCATCAACGATGCAACAAGAGCCAGGTGTTACAAGTGGAAAGCACATGTTAAGCATAAACAAGACCAGGATGAAGAGCTGGGAGTATGGAACACACTATTCAGCCTTGTTGGAGCCCATACTCCAGCTTTATTTGAGAAAAGGCTGGATGAGATCGTCAGCCAAATATGCTAGATCAACTTCTTATTTGTAATTGTCACGGATGTCCAAAGGGACTAACCGTGGGGAGCAGGAGAGCGGAAAAAGACCCATATGCGTAGCGGCGAGACGGGAAAAAGACCCGGGCTCATTAGTGCAAAGAGTTCAGGAATGCCGTATAGAAACCTATGCCCTCAGGGAGCGGACGTGGGGCGCCCTGGTGCTAGGCGGGTCTCAGGACATCCGAACATCAATGCTGAGCGAGGACAGAGTGCAAGACCCGGAAATATATAGCCCAAGGGAAAGAGAGGGACAGGAAGGACAGCAGACCGGAAACTAGGGACAGGACAGAGAAGGAGCGCCCTCTGGCTGCAGAGGGCGTGACAGTAATCTCCCTTATGTTCTTATGAACCTTGAAGTAGGTGAAATAGGCCATTCCTGACCTAATCAAATCGACCCATACTTCCACTTTCTAACAGCTTAATCTAATACAGGGCCGCTGGGATGCCTGAGTCTATCCTGGCAAGCAAAGCGCAAGCAAAATACACCCTGGATGGAATAACAGTCCATTGCAGGGCACACACAGACACAACCACACACCAGGGCCAATTTTACAGGAGGAAATTAACCTACCAGTATGTCTTTGGAAGGTGGGAGGAAACTGGAGCACCAGGAGGAATCCCACTCAACCATTCCACACAGATAGCATCCCAGGAAGTGGGCCCAGGGCCTCAGCGCTGGGAGGCAGCAATGCTAATCTCTGCACCACTGTGCCCCCTCCTAGTGCAAATCTATTCAATTAATACACTGATCAATACTCATGTATTGATTCCAGGGCTACCTGTTAGTGCTAGACCATGTCTCCAGGTTTGGCCTCCCCTGGTGTCTAGAAATTCTGTGGAATAAAAAAAGGCAAGTATGTTGCTCAGTGTAAAGGATCATCTTACACTGACCCATAAGATGGACCCATAAGCCCATAAGAACTGAATCTCCGTAGTTTAAACACAGATGACTATGGGAGTAGGGGATTCAAGTGGATTTCAATTCATTGTATTTACAATGTTTGACAGACCTGACTTCCTGGTAAAGAGTAAATTACAAACTAGAGAACACAAGAGAAAATCATGAATGTTTAAGAGTGATAACAGGATACACATCAATGCACAAAGGGGTTCTGGACAAAGCTACAGTACCTAGCCATGTTAACCAGGCTTAAGGTAACAGACCAAATCGACGCCTCTCATTTGTAACTTTTCTTGGGCTCTTAACTTTACACATTTTAGAAGCCTAAAGCATGTAAAGTATAAAGAGACATGCTGCACTGTGGCTATGGAGGAGCTTAATTGCTAAAGAATTGCTCTTTGTGTTCACTAGAGTACACAACAGCTAGGATGTGGTTACCAGCAGAGTGGATCATGAACAGTATATAACAGTATCCAGATTACAGAGTGTTTGTCTAAGGAGAGTGTGACAGGTGATCATCATAATGTCACTTTCAAAGAACTAAAAACCAAACAACTTTTGTCAAAGGCCCCTTTAAAATATATGTTGTGTCTGCTGTTTGTAATACAATATTTATCTATAAATGCAGTTCATGGGTGGTGGCAGCTTAACCTTGCAGACAACTCTCAGGCCTCATGACTGGTGGGTTATGGTTTCAAGTCCCTGGTGCAGATATTACTGCAGTACTCTTAGGGAGGTTCTTTACCCTGATTGTTCCAGTCCTGTTGTATGAACTGAGGACCAGCATCTGCTGGAGGATATTCTCTGTGAGCAACTGATGTCCCGTCCAAGATGGAAGTCACATGCTCTGTTATCTACTTATTGCCATGGAAACCAGGATAAGTTCTGGGCTGTTGTGGTGTGAATGCAGAAGTACCTAAAAAACACAATCCTCATTACAGATAAAAAAGGACAATTTGAGAGGCAGTAAAAATGTTTTCTCTCCACGCAGATAATACTTTGATAAACATTTGCTATTTGGGAGCATTTCTCCATTTACAAATTTGGAGTTGTTTGTTTTGTGGAATAATCTGAACAGTAAATTTACCAGAGGGGGCGGTTTGTGTCTTCCCATACCATCAATTTTCTATTTGTCAAAAAACAGATCACGCATTCATCAGCGAATACAAAGTCTGTATTCTAAAAGATAGCCTTTTTAGAGGCTTCTGAGCACACTTCCTGAATAAGATATTGTTTTATCTCCTGTAACACATTCACAGATTTCCTTGCATTCACAGAGCTGTAAAAGTCTAACTATTTCACTGCAACTTTGGTCAAAAGCAGGGAAACAAATTTTGGGTAAAATTCAATAAAATCATTATTTCTGAAATTCATAAAACATCTGTCTTTGTGCAAACGTTTTGTCCATTTTTCCTTAATAAGAACACAGCAGTGTGGATGTACTGTAAACTGTAATGTAAATCTTGCAGGATATTAATCCCAGGGTGTCCCTGTAGGCAGATTACATTTCTGTTCGATGAACATGTGGAATTTGTACAGAAAAATGTATTCTGTGTTCTGGAAAAGCTTTATGGCCTTGGTCATTACGAACCTGTAGATTAATAGTTCTTCCTGTTTAAGAACCATACTTTCCATTTTTTTGTAACAATACAAACAATTGAAAGTGAAATCGCAGACATCTGTAAATGAGTGTTATAATCAGAATAAAAATTGTATGATAAAAATGAAGGTCTGCAGAATCTTTGTGAATGCAAAACCTGTTTTTGGCAGCTAATCTGAGTTTAATCAGATGGAATGAAATTACATCTGAGCATATTCCTAGAAGCTTCCCTATTATTTACTTTCTTGTTTCATGTACTGTTTCGTTTGATGTCTTTTTTGTTGTTCCAATGCTGTTCAACATTTTTTGTTCTTAAGTAAATATTGCATTTGAATACCACCTAATATAAAAAAGCTTCTAGAAAAGAACAGTAATTGATTGCCATTGCCTCAAAAGGGATTCATAGAAACAATTTAAAAAATTCAAACATCATCAAAAAGGTTTAAAAGTGTTTTGGTGTTGCACAAGCTTAGGATCTTTATTGTCTCCAATGAAAACCTCACTTTTATGAATCAATAATTTGCTTCCTCTGCATATTTTCTGGCAATCATTATGGATCATGAAGCTACTAACAACCACATAATAGGAGATACAATGCCTTCCTGTCATTAGTAACTCACTTTCTTACACTTGGTTGTTCTGTATGAGTTTACCTTATTTACTGCATGGTCTATTGGCTTGGAGATGCATTTTTAGCATCCAACTTTGTACAGAAAACATTACCTGTCAGTGGTAAATGATTTTCAATGTAGAAATCCAAAAGACCACGTCACTTTTACCACATTTACAATGGTAAACATTTCAACCAGGTAAAAAATAAGTTAGGAGTAAAAATCCTTCAGGGAGCATGGGAGCTTCCAGGCTGGGCTGTAAACCCCAGTTTAGAAATAGTCAGCTAGAAAGGGAAAGTCAGGGTTTTCATGGAAGACAAACATCAGCCACAAACACTCATGGCAGTTAACTGTGAACCATGGTGTTACTAATCAAAGTGTTGCTAATAAAAGACAGAAAAGACTGAGGGGAACCCTCCCCACACACACACAAAAGAACAGCTGGAGCCACCCTGCATCTAGAACAAAGATGAAAAGCAGATGCTATGTTATTCAAAGATGAAATGGAATCTGTGTTCAAAGATGCTAATCTATGGAAAATTTAATAAAAAGGGACAACGCCAAGTGACAGCTCATTGTGATATTTAGCCAATGAAGTCCAAATTCTGTGACTGTGCAGTTCACATCCTGAATGAGACATTTTTAGGAATAAAACATGGTAATGCAAGAATTCTGGGATAGCCCCTGGACATTTAAGTTGTGAAAGCAGCTGTGCTGACCAAGAATAAAAACATAGTGTCACGCATACGGCCGACATTAGAGGTTGTGCAAGCCGGCTTACCAGCTTACCCTGTGAATAGCAGGGAACTCAGCCAGCAGGCTGATGGGAGATTTCCCTTTAGCTCAAATTGCTGGGTCCCTGTTGAGTGACGCCGGGGGCCCGGGGTCGAGTCCCCAGCGGTGGGGGGCCGGCCTGAGGCGGCATTGGCCAGGGCGCATACCCACGTGAACCCGAGAGCACTACAATATGTTGAAATAAACCTTAAATCTGTGATCTCTTGTTCATGGTGTGAGCAAACACACTCACAGATATGACTTGCAAATCATTCTAATTTAAGGCTTATCCACCTGGACCACACAAATTGGTGTGAGACCAGCTATATTTAAAAATTATGGAAGGACTGTTGGCGATGACGATTGACAGCATTTCCGTATTCTGCAAAACATATCGGCTTTCTCTAGACCTCAGGATCATGGACATTCAAAGCGTGAGATCAATGGACACAGCTGCAAAATCTCTGTAATCACATGGACAGCAGAGATCTGAGAGTGCAAAGTATCAGAAAGTCATCCCTCTGAGAGGAACAAGGAGACTGGAAACTGCTAGAAACTTGGGACTCAACAAGCAGAGAGCTCTTATGTTTTATTTAAAGATAGACATTGGCTCTTATTGAATGATACCAGGACAGATAAAGCTTTGAGTTGGTGGGGAAATAAACAGCATGAATGAATTATGAAGTGCCATCCAGAAATTTCATACGTAAAAGTTCATGCAATTTAAGACATTAACATTCACTATTGAATTTTTGCCTGCCTTCTCTTGACTTTACAAACTGTTAGACGAGCTGAAGCACATACTCCACGTTAGAGGCACACAAAGGGTGCTTGTTAATCAGTTACTCACATGTATTGCTGGATAAATCTTTTGCATCACCTTCCTATTTTAGATGCTGTCAAGGGAGCTATATATGCGGAGATGAAACATACAGTACACGTATTAAAACCATATAACTCCCAAAATATGTCTTCCGTAAGCTGGCAGGATATGAAGATAAGTGCCCGGTCAATGGTTTAAGTTCATTTTATTATTTTGTCAGATCTTCCTGTGCAGCGGATTTCACAAGGGCAATGCCATCAAACAGCATTTATGATCTTCTCATCAAAGTGCAGGCATCTCGCACTTTATCTTCAGATGCATCCCCAATCTATCTGACCTGTAATAATGCAGGCTGTGCAATAACACTGTTTGAATGAGGGCGATTCAATGATTCTGTTTACCTCTTTAGACATAAAGACTAGCTCAAGTCCTTGATCAATGACCTAAATCAATGTGCTTTTAAAAACACGAAAGAAATCAAGAAAAATCTGTCGCTGTGCACATTACGTGACGGCCAAAAATTCCCCAAACTCAATGTGCGTTCTAGTTTTATTCTCAACGATTTACAGGACCATTGATTTGTGACTTCCTAGGCAAACTTGAGGAAAGGAGGTGATCACAACATTCATCCATCCTGGTTAGGGATAAGCAGCCCTTCCAAAGACTGTTTTGGAAGTATAGTGTGCATGGCATGACTACCAGTCCAACACAGAGTGAGCATGCAGCCAAATTAAAGCCATCAGTTAAGGTAGCTAGCATGTAATCGGGAGGTGGGAGGAAACCGCAGTACATAGAGAAAATGAATGTGATTGGACAACACGTCCAAGGCACTGAAGCAGATGGGCCTTGATTTTGAGGATTATAACTAGTAAATAATGAACATTTTCTATTTCACCAGCCAGGAGGTATGCACCCCGCTCTAGAGCAGAAGTGAGGCAACAGCACTACCTGCCACGGCTGAAGACAAGGAGCAACTTGATATAGAAAGGATTTATTTGTCTTTTGGACACAGTCTCGATGCTTTTAATTTTTAAGGTAGAAATCGATATTAAGGCACCTTTTGCACCTGGATACATTCTCCAGCTTTCCTCGTGTGAAGGAAACATTCGTGGTTTGGTTTGTGACACCCCCCAGTTAAGCCCTCATTAATAGTAAGCTCACTTTAACAAATGGCAGCACTGAAGAAATCCCCCAACCCAGTCCAAAGCATTCATCACCCTTTCATGTCCGTCAGCAGACAGGCATCTTGTATTATTCATGAGTGAAGGCCATTAGTACAGCTTCATCTGTCCTGTCCTAAAAATGGCATCCCGCGCTTGGTGTTGCTATAACTCAACAGTGGAGAGACAGCGCAGAGCACAGCCTCCCGACAGCTCCTCTTCATCCTGTCATCTTATCACCTGCATCTGCTCAAGGTGACACATTGAGATGCAGCCATTTTTCATTCTGGAATTCCGCACACATTTATGGCCTTTTTCTGGTTTTATCTTCCTTCAGACTTCCTGTACACAGATGAGCAAAGGGAACAGCAGTTCCTGTAAAGTCCATCGCACTTAATTTTACCTGACACTTAAAACACTTTGTCTTCTGTTGCTAGGGAATAGGACAGATAGAAAATGGGTTGTTCAAAGGAATCAAACGCAGATTGGCTCTTAGAACCACAGCTGATACCTATGTCCTGAACATAAATGTTCTGAATAAACGTGATCAGTGATATGTACATTGTTTTGGAGGCATAAGGCTACTTCAGGTCTGTACCTGTTCTTTGTTAGATCTATTAATGTGAAGAATATTAAATATCCTAAGATATAGCTATTTTCAGACAAGGGACCTTAAATATGCTATTTTTCACATGTTCAGTAAGTGAAAGCCCCCCGTTTATATTTAGTAGGGTTTTCGCACTGATCTAAAATCATTCATACGTGTAAAGTGTAAAGTTTGTTGTACAAGTACATACTGTAGACTAGAGGTAATTTCCCACTTGTTTTTCTGAAACAAATATGTATGAGACAAACACTAACACTGGCAAAAAAAACAACTTACAAAAAATACACTTATAAACAGATAAAGACTATTCAAATCATTAAAAAAAACCTGTAGTCAATTAGACAACCAAAAACGCTACAATAAATGTTAGAAGTTGCATAGTAAATTTCAGATAAATGCCTTTTGTAGATGGACAAGAAACACACCACATCTTCCTTGGAATAGTAAAATAATGAAAACGAATTCTTTTTAAATTTAGAAATCATTAAACCTTTATTTACAATTTTAAAGTTCAATTTAGTTAACAAATATATATATGTATAATATATACATATTCGTATACACATAAGGGAACCAGGTTATTTTACAACAATCTTACACAGGTTCATTAGTAACCGAGTCATATCAAACAGCAGATGAGAGCCTACATATTTACACCCTGTAGACAGATCATTAAGTCTTCATTTAATTTGTTTCACTCACAGTACATTATTGTCATTTAAATAGTCACAAACTTTGAATTGCAATTGCCCTACATTAAGAATTAAAAAAATGAGCTGATTAGCAAATCATTTGTGCCTAGCACCACATTCTTTTGTAAAACCAGTCTTTGACTGCAGTTTATCCTAGGATGCCCTGTCTTACTAGGTGCCTCTATTAGTCTCACACCATTTATGGCTTCAGTTTAACCCTTATGCATAAACACTAGCATCACTCTTCTTTGACCTAGCAGTTGTGGTCAGTATCAGATACTGACCACAGAACTTGCATAATAAGGTGTTGCAAACGGCACAGAATGAATTATTCACATCAGCTCTCAAAGGTATCACCCTGTTCGTGTTTACATAGGGACTGTACCATCAATACAAAACAGGATAGCTCCGCAAAACTGGGGTGACCCAGATGAGTCTTCAGCCACACTGCATTCACAAAACACCAATGAAGGGATGAGGGTGGGTCAAGATGCAGCTTTTAGTGACCATTTAAAAATACTTTAACCGTGGTGCAACGGAGCAGGTATAAATCACTCCCATGACATTTCAAAGAGGGAAGACGTACTTCCTCATGTCACACAGCATGAACACTGGGGACAGATTCAGAGACTGGTATCCAGGAACACCTTTGTATCAATAAACATATGGTTTTAAAACTCAGCTTCATTTACCATGGATGCTCTTGTTTTCGCTGATAGTGTGGATTACCAACACAGAACCTAAAACAATGCCAAGATGCCAAACAATGGAGATGGTTTTTGTCTCCCTTCACCGTTAAGGACACTTTAAAAAAATGCATTGACAAGCCACGGCTAGCAATCGGAGCAGTGATCAGTTATATTTTACTGGTTAGAATGTAATTAGATACTGAATCACTGATACAAACAGCCAGACAGTTGCTAAACTGCAATAAGAAATTCCTGTGGCAAGATGGAAATTGCTACACACAGCTGTCACAGTCATATACAACAATATAAACTGGACTGACATAAGACTATGATAGCCCTTGAACTATCATTGCACCATCATTGGCAACATTTCAAAGTAAACAGCTACATATTTTCTTTCCACTACATAACTGTGGATCTTATCAATAGCCAGATGGACTGTCCCAGATTAAGAGCTTTTGTAGTACAACCTAGCCACTGAAAGTATGTGTATTTCCATTTATCTAACTATTTCTTTAAAGATGGAGGACCTAGGAATTCGAAAGTACCGTACCATTGTTGAGAAATCAGCTCTGAGAACAAAAAAATGATAAAAGGCAGGAGGCAAAAGGTAAAAGATAAAAACAAAAGACTGGATGCAATCAGTGACCTGTCATTTTAACATCTTAGGATTGCTACTGTGCAGAGTACTGATAACAGAATGAACCACAGCATCTTGTAACCTGAGTTTACTCATGTTTCATTTTTAAGCATTACACCTCTGTTTCTTTGCAAGTAAACCCAAGCAGTAACCTTGCTGCATCGCCTTCGGCAAAGTATTCTGTTTGGTGGGAGTTAAATAAGGGTGAATTTAGAATAATCTGAATGGAAATGAAACATGATGCCTGGATGGTAAATGTTAATGTAGCCCATTAGAATAAAACTGAGGACCTCTACAAAAGCATCAACGCCTACATAACCTATGAGGCACTTAAAACAGAATCAAGTAACAGAAAAGGCAACTCTCGCTAATGAAAATCCAGCTTTGCAGTGCTTATCTTGGTTGGAAAGCCCTCATTTTATACATTGAAAAAAAAGATAATGTTTGTTGCACAAGCAAGACTGGTCTGCAGCACAGTGTCAAGTATCCAGGATGGGATTGGTACAGATCTGTATTTTCAGTCCAGTGCTTATTTAAAGATAGGTCACCAGAAACAAAATCACATTGCATCTTACTGCGTTTTAGAAATGTTGCTGGATTTTTGACTGTATTTTCGTGTTTTTTGGGTACAAAGGAATAATGTTTTGTCCTGAAATATAACCATTCCACCTTGTAGAATTGACCTTGATGTATAACTAGGTCATTCTTCTGTGCTTGAACTTTAAATTCAGTTCTGCATTAGTGTACTTACCATTTAAATCAAAATCTTCCTATTACTCGCATTTAAAAACTCTTTTATGATGCAAGTGAACATCTTGCTCATTTCTGGGTTTCAAAAAAAAATCCCCAAGGAATTTTAAAACATGTCAATTTATTTTAGCCTTGCACATTACTCTAAAAAGACTTATCTCCTAACATTGAATTATGTGTTCTACTTAATAAATTAGGAAAATGATTAAGGATACAACATTACAAAAAACTTCTCTTTTCTACTATAAATATTTATTAATATTTCTTATAGTTTTTTTCCCCCCGTGCAGAATCCACTGGCTCCTGTGCAAAACCTTAACTACCAGTGTCTGGGGCCTATCTTCGTTGTCCAGCTGAAGATCCAAATCTCAGATGCAACCGAAACAATCCACAGGTGCTTGACCATTTTTCGGCTTTACTCCCACAGACTGCATGTCTCATGAGTGCCTTGTACAAATCAGAGAGTCAAAAGACCATAGATGGGAAAGTGAGCTGATGGTAAGAGCTTTGCCCCCTCTCCTCCTTATCTGGGTCTGAAAACCACCTGACACTTTCTGAATGCCAACATTGCAAATTGCTACATTTTGTGACACGCTTAAGGCAGATGAAATCTTGTGGGTACAGCAGGAAAAATGAGACGCCAGATGGGTTTCCGAGATCTTTCATTAATGAGCAAAGTTCTGCATCAAGGATGCACATAAAGTGAGTCCACGTATTCAAGTGATGCAGACTGAACTGCCTTACCAGTAAATGGTGGAAAGCTGGCAAAAAGAAGAATTCACAAGCACAAATTTGCACAGATCCAAGGGGAAGAGAAGATATACAGAATTGTCTTTTTATAATAATCTTTAAGAACACGAATAAATATTGCTGAAGATAAATTCCATCATTTTTGATGATGTGAAGAGTAAAGTCTATGACCGGTCTGAGGTTCCACTGGTTGGCAAAGGTGGCATCATATGTCCAGGAAAAGGAACTAGATCTGAACAGGTGAGCTCAAAAAGGATGGCTAAAGG
This sequence comes from Lepisosteus platostomus, assembly GCF_059453375.1. Classification (NCBI taxonomy): domain Eukaryota; kingdom Metazoa; phylum Chordata; class Actinopteri; order Semionotiformes; family Lepisosteidae; genus Lepisosteus; species Lepisosteus platostomus. The sequence goes on from NC_142621.1 coordinate 27,146,184, forward strand.
CATGAGGCTTTAATTGGCACATTGGGTTCAGGTAAGGAGGCGACAAAAGTTGAAAAGTGAAGGGTAACAGGCAACTTGGACCTGTAAGGTAGAAGAGGAGTTCATGATAGGACTTCCTCTGCCTTCCTGTCCTGTAACTGGTTCAGGACATCAATTGTGTCTTTAAGTAAGGCATCAAAGATCCCATCAGCAAGCTGCATCTTCACAAAGAGCTCATCTTCATCATAATTAACCCACTGTGATTCCTCCTCATGCAGCTCCTGGACCTGTTGGCAAACAGAAAAATACAGAATAAATATCATTTGAGAGCAAGACTCAATTCAGCTATATACAGACTTCAAGGTGCTGAAGAATTGCAAGAACTAACCATAGGGGACTAGCAACAAAACAACAGCATTTTTTTCATCATAGTGATGTACTATTTCTGTTGACTACTAATGAAGTTTGAAAATGCAACATTATTTCAAGTAGGTAGCTCCATCAGCATACGCAGACTCTAAGGAACAAGTAAAGATTTATTCCATGCTGAAAAAAGAAAAGAAAACGTTTATACGCCATAGAGCCTTCCTCTCGAGCTGAATTGTTGCGTTTCTTTTCTTCTCTTTTCAGCATGGAACACACAGATTATTTGGTTACTGCAGATATAATGAGATGTAGCTTTAGATTAATTTTGAACAAATGGCTCACTCAAAGCTCCTATAAATGCAGGTGATTTCCCCTCTTATAAAGGATTTGATTGCCATTGATGTTACAAGCATAAAGATGCCTGACTTTATTTCTAATTTCCTCTCACAAAAACAAGGAATGAACAGAATCTGGGCGCAATACTTACCAAGATGTGATCCACTCTGTCACGCTTTTTCCTTCCAAATTTTAGCATTTTCTGCCAGTCTGTTTTCTGATTCTGGTCTTTCTTTAGGCCAAACAACTTCAATACCTCTGCAGTAATAAAAGCCTAAGAGTGGAATAAAACAAATACAGTTAAGAACTGAGTCATCTTCAAATAATGCATACAGACTACAGCACAAAAAAAAAAACAATCACCACTCATGAAAAGAAGCTTAGCAAGGAAGAGGAAGGTACAATCCATTATTTTGTTGGTCCATGCTTTTTTCCCCCAACTACTGCTAAGATCACAAAAGTGAATTTGAATAAAAAATGTAGACATGGGTCACTTTTGAAGAGAAGCCTGTATATCAAATATCTTATGACTGCTGAAAGAGAAACATTCCAACATTGATGTCAGTAGCTATTTTATAAAAAAACTGGCTCCTTAATTTTTTTCTTGTAATTCAAATATTGCTGACATTTTCTGAAGTTCTATACAGTCCACAAGTGAGGTACGACTACTGCAAAAGTAATGAATGTAATAATCTGATATTAACAGATATGAAATGGATAAGTTTAAAATGTTTAAATAGGCAGCGTTCAATGAACGGCAGAGCGTGTCAATAGTTCTACTAGGCTGGGTTGTGTTTGTGAAGCAAGCAACTTGCACTGTTTACTTTTTGGTTTGTCCTGCACAGCCCAGCTTAATCAAGTTTTTGCCCACTGGCCTGATGTTAAACACACAATGAGGCTTAAAGTACACATTGATCCCTTGTTGATGACTATGTAAACATTAGAGTTCAACATTTTTCCAGGATGGTGTGGTTCAAAGGCTGCAAGGTTTTGCCATCCATGTGCCAAAGGAGATAAGGATTAACAATCGCATTGCTTAAAAAACTCAGGTCCATTATTTGTCTAGCATTGTGGCCGCAGCAAAGGGTTTAGAAAATCTTACATTAAGGTCTGAGCTAGGACAGTCAAGCAGAAAATAGAATTTGCCTCACCTTCACTTCCGAGATGTTATTAGGATTTTTCACTCTCCTGTAGTAAGAAGAGTTCAAGCGGCGAGGTTTCCTCCATTGGGGCTGGTTGGCGTTGGGGTCTTCAGCAAAGATCTCCTGGAAGATCTCCTTCGTCAAGTCGAACACAGACTGATACAAATAACGACAGAAACAATCAAGAGCACATCCACTATAATGTAGATAGGACTGGATAGACTTGCTCTGCATTATCATAAAAGGCTGTGTTGTAGATATAAACTGTATGCAATAAAGTACAGAGGACAAAATGTCTGTACCCTGCCTAGTACTCCACTTGCAGTTGCTTGTACGAAAAGCATACATGGGGTGAGATCTGTGGAAAAACTATTTTAAAATCTGTACATCATATAACACGTGGGCCAGAATTGAAAGAGCTCCCTCTTTAGATGGCACAAAAAGTTGATTTAAATGGTCCCTGATTTTTTTAAAAACCCATTATGTTAGCTAGCACTTTGCAACATTCCTACCAAATGTAGCACTTTAACTTTCCACTCCTGAGAGCACTGCAAATTAGTGGAACTCACCCCCCATATGGAAAATAAACGGGGAATCGTTGGGAAACTGTTAGAGAGGAGTCAGGGTGAATAAAGAAAGGAAAGGCAAACAAATCTGTTGAACCTTAAGAGTTTAATGAAGCTGGAGGAAGCCTAACATCACTCATATTTCAGGGGGGAAGGGTCAGACATACCTGTTTGTAGCTGTGCCTGCTGATGCTTTCGATGTCCTGTCCCTTGGTGTCGTTACCCAGATAGTGGGTGGGGGCAGAGACATTGTGGACGCTGTGCCCGAGCTCCTGGAACTTCCACAGCTCATCAGTCGCCATGTGCACCAGCCTCTCAACCTGTGGCGCGACGTGCGGCACCACCATGAGGGGCTCCTCCCGGGGCTTGGCCGGAGACGGGGGCTCTGGGCGTGAGGCGGCCGCGGCCTGCTCTGCGGGGCCGCCTTGCTGCTGCTGTTTCTGCTGCTCCTTGCGGGAGCTCAGGCCGAAGTCCTCGTCGAACCAGTCCTGCTCGTCTCCTCCCAGCACGTCCAGCAGCTCGCGGCTCAGCTCCAGCTCTGCCAGTCGTTTGGCCAACTCTTCCTGGCCACTGGCTCCAAACACCGGACTCTCCTGGCCGGCAACAGCACGGAAAACAAGTTTCAGGGATCGTCAACAAACAACTGTGATGCACTTATACTGATACAACTTATAAAGATAATTATTTTTAGCAATATGGGAAAAGAAAACATCTATCCATAAAGATATATTAGGAAATATTTGTTATTTTTTGCGTTGACTACAAACAAGTAATAAGTACTTACTTTAAGTGCTTAAAGCTAGCTATGATATCTGGTGCATTGACACATGCAAAATATGAGGTGATTCACTTTTCTTTGGAATTAAAACCCGTTTCTGAAGTCCATTTTAGCTAAACATTTTGGAACTAATACTACAAAAACCATTTTGCAGCTTACCAGATGTTCACCAAAAGAGAATATGTTCCCCAGAGAGTGGAAACCAGCTTTCATTTTGTAGTGAAGCTTATTTGAAGCATCCTCATTAAATTTAGATTTGACAAAATAAAGACCTACTGCTGGAGGATTTGCACATTCAACATTTACTATCTGGTCCAAAGTTAAACAATCTCCTGCTTTCTGCTACAAAGTGAAGGTATTGTGCTTTTCAAATTGAATTTGTGTAACTATTCTTTAAAGCGTGAAATGTTGTAATATTCTAAAAACATTGAATGATTACATTTTTTGAGTTTGATAGAACTGGGATTAACTATCTATTAATTATCTATAATCAACTTATACAGAAAGGGTATCTGCCAGCTGAGACAGCAACAACAGACTGCACTGAAAGCTTCACCTATTTTCTATGTCTATATTTACATAAACCTGTAGGGAAAAGAATCAATACTGAATAAACAAGTCTTTGGACTCTGTTAAAATGCTTTTCGTTTTAGACAGATATCAGTATTGACAAACACTTTCAGAATATGGATGATATAAAACTACCAAGCAGGTTTATCAGTTCCAATGTATAATCATTTACCGGATTGGTATTTAGTTTGTACAGGGAAAAATACACAGCTGTTTACAGTTGGCAGATTTTATCTAGGCTTCAACCTTTACCGGCAAGAATAGAAAAAAAAACATTATCTTCCTCTGGACTGAGTCTGAAGAACAGCACGAGCAACTATATTCATTTTAATTGAAATGACAGTAAAACCAGTCTCTTCACATTTAAGCCTGTATTTAAGCTCTATTTCTGATCTTAGCAAATATGCTCTGACAAATATCCTAACTTTCTATGTTCAAATTTGGTAAAGTAATAGATAAAATTGATGTATAGGGATTCTTAAAGCTCTTAAAGAGACTGCCGTGAAGAATATTAGGGATTGACCCAATCTATAAAGGAAGGAGAGAGAGATTTGCATCTTGCCCACGACAAGACACATACTGGTTTGCAGATACAATACATGTAGAATGGGCATCAACTCACCGGTCTAGCACAGAGCTCTGGGGAGGAAGCTCCATCCCCCTCCTCATCCAGAAATTCAGAGGCACTGTCTTTCAGCACCTCGGAAGGTGATGTTTGCTGTGGAGGATCTCTTGGGGAAGGTTCCTCTTCAAAGTCATCCAACACTTTTTGATTTGCCAAAGCAATCTTTTCATTTCGAGCTTTCTTAATTTGTTGTATCTGCTTAACAGCATCTCTCATAAAATTGTTGAGAACCCTATCGGCAAATGTGCTAGCTTGCTGCTCTCTTTTCTTGGGCGTCTCTTCTGCCTGAACCTCAGGGGTCACATCAGGCTCGAGGGGCTTCAGCTGAACCTCCAAATGGTCCTTCTCCCGAGCCAGAAGGTCAAGCAGAGGAGTAGATGACTTCTCCTGCTCCTGTTGGTTTGAAGCTTCCTTACTAAATCTGTTAACCTCTGAATTCAAGAGATTGCACTCCTCCACCGATGAAGTTTTCATGTCCAAATCAAATTTGTGTCTTCCATTCAGAATTAGATGCTTGTCTTCAGTTAATTCCTTATCAGATTCTAATTCAAGGTCATTCAGTTCAACACCCTTTTCAGCTGAATTCTGGAGAGCAGGGGGTTCTTCTGGATCATCAATGGTAGGTGTGCTGTCTCTCAAATTACCTTTAGGCTCAGTTTGTTCTTGCTTGTGGTCATGTCTGTTTTGCTCATTCTCTGCATCTTTCTTCCCATCTTTTCCTTTATAATCACCATCACACTGGTCATCAAGAAATGAATCTTCATCTTCTGTGGTGTCCACGTACATCTCATATGTATCTGGTAGCCGGGTAATTTTGTCAGGCGGGGCAAAGATGCCATGCCCTTCTTTGCACTTGAAGTAAACAACCCCATCATATGTTCCGTTGTTACTTCCCTCTGACTTGTCCAGCTCCACTCCAGCCCAAAAGCCATTGGCAAAGATGGTTTTCCCTTTGAAACGAAGCGTGCCGGGTTGTACACTGCTTACCAAAACCCTGTCCCCAAGGTTGAAATCAGACATCAGATCCAAGTCTGAGGTAGTTGGGGAATGAGGTCTTGAATTGGGTGATGATGGTATTGGGCTAAGGACCTCATTTTGTTCCCTGTTGCTACCCTCCTTGCCTTTTAAATCATCAGCCTGAGATGTCAGCTCCAGGAGTCTTCCTGAGTGGAAGCTGCCACTAGTGGAACTGGATTTTTCACTCAGCTCTTCGCTGACTTCTTCACTAATTGAAGCAGGAGACTTGCACTGAGACCTTTCCTCCCCTTCCTTTTCAATGGAGGCTGCCTTGGATTCAAGCGAATCTTTCAGTGATGAGGATTCTGACGAAGACTCAAAATCATCCCAGTAGCATTCTACAGGGGGGTATTCTTCATTTTCTTGTGGTATCATTTCTTTTTCTGGTGACAACGCATCAATGTCAGGAGAGTAGGAACTTTGTCTTACTGCAGAAAGCATCTCTGTTAAGGGGAGGTCAATACCTTCATGCTCCTCAGCAAGAATGATGGTAGGCTTTTCTGATTTTTTAGGTTCTGATGAGATGCTAGACTTATTGCCCTTATCTTCTTCACCACCATCTACAGCAGATTCCTGCTGTTCCATTTTCTCTCCAATGGAAGCATCCTTTTCAAGATCCATTCCTTTTGCTGTTGTTAGCTCATTATGATCATGTAGTTCCTCCTTCTGAGCAGACTGATCCTGGGATTTAGTAAGCAAACCCAGATGTTTTAAGTGCAAATCTTCAGACTGGGAGTGCAAACTTTCAGAATCCGACTCTTCATCGTTCAGCTGCTCCAGTTCTTCAACAATTTCAGATCTCTGGCTCGAAACAGCACTTTCATCTCCAGAAATCTCTTCCTGTGTGTTGGCTGCTTCATTGTGAATCTGAGCGTCTGTAGAAAGGTTTCTGAAAACAGGCTCAGGTGAAGTTAGGCTCTCAGGAACATTGACAGTTTCTGGACTAGCCTGGATGGGAGATACAGTAATAGTAGGTTCTTCATTGGGAGGCCTCTCCTTGTTTGTAGGTACAAGCTTCTCCTTGCTTGATAGGGTGTCATCATCTAAATTAGATTACAATAATTTCAATTACATGATATGAAGCATCCTAAAAGTACTATATTGTATAAGTAACATATGCCCAAGTCAATTTAGACACAGTATGAAGGTAGAACCATTTATTTCAAAATCATGCATAAACTTGGTGAAACATGACCAGAGTTAATAATGATTTCACCTTTTACAAGAAAGAAGCATACTAACACAATTGCATACTATTCCTGGTACACAATCTGTATCAAGGAGTCCTTAGAAGGATGTATATTATAGTTATAACATTCAGATGTCTGGTATGGTTTCTAAGACTGACTATGCTAGTGTAGTCTGATGCACTGATTCTCTCTGGTGACAGGTGTTATCTTAATACTGATTAGAGGAGAGGAGCATCCATTACCAAGAACATTGCAAGTGCCAGTCATGAGCTAACCGAGCAGCGCTACTAGGAAATCTTTGTCATAGTCAGCTAGTAACGGAGACCTGTGTTGAATTTCCAACATTAAATTACAGAGCTCAACCTACACTATGACTGACCGCTTTTACAGGTTGAGACACCCAGGATGCCCTACAACAACTGATCTTGTCCACACAAAATCAGATTAAGTATGGGTTGATCCATTGATCAAGCCATACATTACATAATTTGAAATATATATTTGTACCCGGCATTAAGGTTTTTTAGTACTATGTGCGAAATAAATACTAATACTTACCATGTTTTGCAGGAGAATCTGGCAAAGGAGACTTTTCCGATTCACTACCAATCTTCCAAGTCTTGTTTGTTTCACACCTAAAATATAGGGCTGGATTATAACCTTGTTGTTCCTTAACGCTTTTATGTGATTTTGTAACTTAATTCTGAAACTGAATAGAAGAGTCTAATCATTTCACCTGGACCTGTGAGATGGAAGCTGTTTTTCTTCCCCTTTAAGAACAGCCTGCAGCTCAACTTTAAACTGCCTATACCTGATTTCACATGTAAACATCGAAAAATACAGAACACCCTCCTATGTATATAAAACACATATTGCTTATGTATATAAACAACCTATGTATATTAAGGTTGAAGAATATAATAATTTGGAAACAGGGAAAGCTGAAAACAGGGAATCCAAAGTCAATTAAGCAAATTCAAACTTACTAGTTTTACTCTTACAAGCCCAGCCAATAAAATACACCTACTATAGGTGTTTTCTATAAACCCTAGTTATAATATGATGAAGGGACCAGGACCTACTGTACAGTAAGAAGCAGTCCCTGACAGAATGCACTGACTTCTAGCAGTGGAGATGGGCTTTTCTGCACCATACATGCTGCACTGACAAATCTCTCTGAATTGAATGATACTTGAATTGACGAATGCCTGCTGGCGGCAATAAGATGAACAAAGTGTTACAAGGCCATGAGAATGTAAACTCTTGTACTTTAGGGGGGTCCAAACCCACCCCTGTGGACCACCTCATCTGTTTATTTCACCACATTGATCTAGATACTTAAATAAAACATTATTAAATTAACACATTGCTTAATCTGAACATTTGTAAGTGTAAAAGTTTAAAGTCTCCAAACATCTGAATTTACTTAAGAAACACAACAGTTAAAAAGCTCTCAGCAGATTTAAGAACGGAAATCAGATTTCAAATTAAACCTATTGTTCAGTTTATCTAGGATTAAATTATTCACTAAGTGCTTAGGAGATCAAAAACCAGCAGGTCTGCGAGTCTCGGGGACCACAATTGGGAAACCCTGTTGTGTTTGTCTCACATACCTTTGCAGTGGTGGGGGTTTGATCTTGGGTTTCCCAGAGACAGAGGATGGTGTTTTGATCTGAGGTTTGGTTGTGGGTGAAGTGTCGGGTTCTTTATCCAGCTCAGCCTTGGTCTTGTTGATGAAGTCATTATAAGACTAGACAGAGAAAGTTGAGAAAAAGTTTAAGGTACAAAAATCGCCAGTTACACTAATAATACATTTAAAAAAATTTTTTTCTTCTTACGGGTTCCAATTACAGCATCACATTTTCTAAAAAACTGTTAAAAAACAATATCAAATATTTCCCAACTTCATAGTAGCTCAAGGATATTAAAAATGTAGCTCTATGGACTGAAAATATTAAACCATTTTCTGACATTTGAGGTCTGTTATCTATGCTTGGATGGCATAAAATCCATCCTAAAAAAGATCTTGCCCAGACATTCCTGCCAGAAAACTTAATCCTTGTCGGCCACAAACCTGATGATCAGTAGTAAACTCCTTTACCTCAACAACACATCAAATGTTCTCTTTTGGGGATTTTGTTATATTACCTAAGGTGCTGCAAGTAAAGATCTTCAAACTTTTCATTTGTGTTTTTTTCTGCTGGTTAGGAAACAGACCCTTTGCCATTAAGCTCGCCTATTCACTTACAAAGGCTTACATTATTGCGAGTGGTTAATTCTGAAACTGAGCAAGAAACCGCAAGGTTCTGCAGCAGCCAAAGCGCTGTGGTTAGTGGTACAGCAATGTAAATCTCATGATTATAGCCATAGATCTGAAGAGGGCCTCTCCACATCCAAACAATGCAGGGAGGCCTTGCGATGGAGTAAACACTGACCTCCAGCTGTTTGAGCAGGCTGGCCTCCTGTGCCTTCAAACGCTCCTTGTGCCGTTTCTTCTGCTCCTTCTTCAGCTGGTACACAATGGATTTGCGTCTCCGCAGCTCTTCCTTCAGAGCACGAATCCGGCTCTCAATGTCACTCTGGTCAGATGTCGTTTCTATAAAAACCGGACACAGAGGTATGTAGCCATGAAAAGGGTTTCTGTACGTAAGTGCCAATATTATTGATTTACTAGCTCTGGGCTTACTGGATTTTCACTAACTAGAAGGCAATGCTTCATTACTGAAAGCAATAATCAAAAAGGGTGAGGAAACCTTTTTTAACAATTACACTAAACCTCTCCCCAGAATTGCTTTTTCCCCTGTTTTATAATAGTAGTTATCTAATGCCTTTGGCAAATGCAAATTCATGGCAGTACAACATGCATCAAAGATTTCATGAACGCACAGCATGAATAAATGCAGTAAGAACAGAAGATGTGGACAGGGGATCCTTAAGAAATGTACTTATGAACTTGTCAAAATACATTTTTCACGTGATAAGCTAGAAAGTGTTTTCTTAGTTTTAGTGTATATCCATTACACTTAATTGCGATAGTGCCATGAAATTGTTGCACTGCAACTTTTTATGAACCCCATTTTAAATGTAGAAACTGTTAATTAGGAGTCAGAAGGTGACCTCACAAACCTTAAAATGCCATTTAAACCTACCAGTGATGGATGGAGATTCATCAGACAAAATCTCAGGAGCTTTGCAAGGCTTGGGTACTGATCTCACTTGAATCCTGCTAGTCCCGCTGCTGGATTTGGTCATGTCCTGCTTTGATTTGCTGATATTGGCTTTTGAAGACTTTGTCTGTAAAACAAGAGGACGACGGGCTCAGGAGGATTCAGGGTTTAAAAGTACATTCTTAGGTTTACAAACCCAGTCAGCGAGACACTTAAATTAAAAACGGCAAGATGCACTTCTATACCACCTCCCTAATTACACAAACAATTCCCCACTCAGACTTGCGTTAATGTGAAATTAAAAAAATGAGAAAGGCAAAAATGTAAAAAAAAAATCCTGGTCAACTTTTAACTCTTGAAAAATATTTGCTTTCCTTGGAAAACCAAACAAGTGGATAAAAACTGCACATCACAGTCAGACAGGCACAAATATTTGAGGATTTGCTTTTGATGACTCACTCAACTCATTTTTGAGATATATATCTTCTTTAAAAGGACTGTTTTGTTTTTCCTTAATTGAATGTGTGATGATGGTTTTAAACTTGTTAAATATCTACTGCAAGAGGTCGCCATGCACTTAGTTTCACATTTTTAACTGAAATGACTGTGGCAGAAAGATTGAAGAATACTGCAATGGGCAAATGGTGAATGATTGTGCTGACAAACAGAGCCTTGTGAGAGCTGTGCAAAGCACACCAATCAGGACCATCAACAGCCTGTCATTTACGCATGTACAAACAACAGATACACTGCAGGCAAAAAGCTTAGATATTCTGCAGTGTTCCACTCTTTTCAGTCATTAGTTTTCCTTCCTTATGTAAACAGTACTAAACAAACATTTCTATAGTAATTTTTAAGCCATTTTGGCATTTAAGCCATTTTGTTCTAAGCCAACAATAATCTGGACAACACAGGCCTTTTAGAGCTTTAATGATGTGTAGAGAAAAGGAAACAATCTTAATGACCAGGGACAGCGGACCAACTGTCAATTAGATCTGGTAATTGTGACTGATTAGCTACCACAACACTAGGGTAATAAACTAGGTTTATTCTCACCCAAACTAAGCAGTTTTAATAGCAGCTAATGTTGCTATAATAGCAGAAAACACTACCGGAGGAATATAGTAAACTGTTGATGTTCATAACATACACATATTGTAACTCCTGGTTGTCTTAAGTACAGCAGTATGGCACGTAGATATTTTAAAAAGCTATTTACGTACAATTTTCAGAATTTTTCAATGGCAATTCAAATCTTACATGTTACAGTAAGTACTCAAACAGAAGTTTCACAATCAGGCCTGTTATAGAGTCAGAATGATCAGAAAGTTCACCAGGCGGAATGATGGCCTTACTGTCTTGTCATGGGAAGAGGGACTCTCAAAGTCCTGTGAATAGGCAGAGCTGTCTTGGAGACTGGTTTCCTTATCTGGAGTGGGCAGCTCAGAAACAGGAGTCTCTGCAGGGGGGCTTCCCACCTCCTCAGGGATAGAAAGATCCGTGCGAGGACTGAAGTGGGTCTCCACAGCAGTACCCTCCTCCTCACTCCCGGGCTCTGTGACACAAACTACACACATGCACACATTAACTCATAGGAAAAGAATAACTGTGCAGAAATATTTTGCAGTAACAGTGCAAACTATTTTGTATGTTTGTAGTTTGACCACTTTACATTTACATGACCATACAGTGTTTCTAATTCTAGTTTATTGAGCAACTTCAGCCTTTTATGTAAATTGAAATAAAGATTTGTATTGAATAAATAATAATATCGACATATAGCATGCCAAAATGCTTTGACTAATTAGAGCATACACTTAAATGTGAATCCACTAAGCGTTGGAAAGACCATACAACCTTTGCACGTTATACAGTACAAATACATATTCTTGACAGGGACAAGATTAATATATGATATACAGAACATAAAAACCAGAATGGAAAACAAGCAGCAGTATATGACAGCTTGATCTGGTGCACAGTACAGAGCTTAAGCCCAGAAATTCCTGTAAAAGGATGATATTTTATGACATGGCATACAATTTAACAAGACATGCCGCTTGCATACATCTTTCCCGGAGAATCAATATATCTGCACGAGACTTATTTAGATCATTTGCAAGAGAAGATTAAATGGCCAAAAGGAGCCCTCCCTCATCATGATGCACTGATAAAAAAGACCAGCAGTTGTGCTTTGCAATATGTTAAACAGCATTTCCTTTTCAAAATGGACAAAAAGTGCAACGTTTTAAAACGATCCCATGCTTGTTCCTATATTGTTTGCACAGTTTCCGGGAGCTACTACCTACTCCCTCGCCTTCTTCTTGCTCACAAGCCTCAGCCCCATCCCCCCCCGAGCCCACGAAGATCCGAGCTATGTCCTCGGCTCTCACCTCGGCCGCTGGGGCTGCTGTGGCCCGGCTCTCTCCGGGCTGCGCTGTCCCTCAGCAGCTGTCTGTCCCACACGGCCAGGGCCTCCTTCTCCATGCGCCTCACCTCGGCCTCCTCCTCGTCCAGCCGCCGCTTCCACTCCAGCAGCTCCTCCGCGTGGCGCCGCCGCTGCACGAGCTGCTGCTCTCGCTTGGTCAGGAACCTGCCCAGGACGACACCTGTGAGGGGCCCCGCTGCTGCCGAGCTGGGCCCCACCAGAGAGAGACACCCACCACAGGGGCTCCCGGCTAGCGTAACACAGAGCCCCTCCCTCTGAACCACTGCAATCACTTAAGAAAGTTCTAGCATCTTACATCCCTTGATGTCACATTCATGCACCTATTTTAGGAAGGAAAAAAAGCACAAGGCTCCTGAACCGAAGTTGTATACACAGCATTTGGGCAACAGAAATGCCACTGTGGATATAACTTTTGATCAAAAGGGTCTGACCAAGGTTGTGGAAACAGAGGACAATAAATTTTAATAGAATGAAATGAGAGTTTATATTTAGGTACACAGTGAAAAGGTCCAATTAGCGCAAACTAAAAGCCCTCTGATGTTCTGGATCTTTCTGCCAAATTAATATTCCAGAACGTAATTCCCCCTACAGGTCATCCCTGCTTAAGAGATGTTCTCAACATTTGTATTCCTTTTTTTTAAATTAGGACCTCTAATTAAAAAAAAACTTGAACAATCAAGAATGTGGTATTTCAGGAAAAACAGGGAGCCTTCTTCATGTAAAACCAACCCATTTTAGAACTCCATCAAGCCCCAGCAATACATTCTTATTTTGGTGCCCTATCCTACCGATTTTCTCCTTAGTAACAATAATTAGTTAATCAGCGACATTAGCTAAGAGATTTAGTCTGATCAATGGGTATATAACGGACAAGAAAATGGCATATATTTTATCACTGGTAAATAATTCAGCAATTAGCAGAATTACCTCACTGAACAGGCACAGTACTTTATTTTTTCTTCATATTAAAGGCCTGAAGATATATTTTTAATGTAACCGACCATAATAAATTATCTGAGTCATTATTCAGATCATTTATTACCCTTACATTTAATATACAGAGTCCTGAAACTCTGGGGAAAAGTAAGTCAGAATCTTAAAGAATCCACTTTAGAAGACTTTAAAATCAACTAGACATAATATTCCTCAACAACCATTTTTCATAATCATAGAAGAGCCTCCTATATTTATCATCAGCTTTACATTCATAAGTTGTTGATGGTACTTTACTTTTCCAGAATGGACCACAGAGATATCTCAGAGGGTATTCTGAGACACGAGGAAAAAAGTTTCATTTTAAACTTTTAACATTAAAATAGCTCTTGTTGCATCTTACTGTATTATTACTAAAACGTATTGAGAAATCCTATTTAGGATAGTGCACCAACTCTAAAATAACAGACTTAGGATGCTTCTCCAGTGCTTCAAACCTCACAGGGTTCTGTCCTTGTATCAGTGGTGTTTTGTTAGAGTTGGGATGAAGGTGAGGTCGGTGGCATCACTATAGGGGAGGGAGGGTGCTCTTCTGTGTTTTTCAACAGGAAAATATCCTTACAGTAAAGCAGACTGACGATGCCTCCACTGTTTTGCATACTCCAGTGCTCACAGAACAACAAAACTAACCTGGACAAATTAACTCTGAATCACACTCACAAATATCAATTTATAAAACAACAAAATAAAAGTACTGTAAGATGAAAGGAGTAAAAAAATAAACCACTACTTTTGAGACCAGCACCTTTGGAGCATGAATGAATTATAACGGGACAATCATACCATTAAATTAAGAACGCATCTACCATGTTCTTGCTCTGAGTAACGACATGGTACACAGACAGGAATTCCCGAAAATTCACTCCCAGGGTGTATATCCGACTCCAAAATTCCCACCAACTCTTTTCGCTTATTGCAAAATTAACCTGTGCAAATCCGAGGGATCCCCCTCAAAAGCTTGCCCCTAAAACAACAGAGGTGTGAGAAGCCTGCCCTTAAATCCTGTGCCCAGAGCCCGTTTTCCCAGCGGCACCCCAGCTCTCCAGAAACCTTGTTCCCCAATCCCGACACCACCTCCCACCCGGCGCCCGGTGGCCGCAGCTGAACAGAGCATGCTCTATTGGAGGAGAGGAAGCAGTGAGAAAGGCTGTACACTGTACCTGACCAACTGGTTGTAGATAAACAGCTGGAATTTGGGATGGAGGTTGGGGAAACAGACACTGAGAGAGGCCCAGTGGTGAGACGTAAAGACAGAGAAGAAGTAGTGGACAGGAGAGCAGTGTCTACAAAAAATAAGGAGGAAGATTTGGTTGTTTTTTTTACAGAGGAGTTTCATTTTGAAATTCAGAAAAGAGATAGAGAGGTGGGGGGGGGGGAGAGAGAGAGAGAGAGTGAATAAGCATGTGTTTATTGCATTTAATGTTAATGATTAAAATAGAGATTTCTGTGCGGCTTCTTCATAATGACCCGGGTCCTGCTTCAGACAACTCTTTAAACCAGGCTCTCCTCCCTTCAAAAATGAGGTTTGATAAAGGAACCTTCAGAAGAGGTATCCACTTGTTTAAAGAACAGCATATTAATATTGACAAATATTTTGCAATACATCATGGAAGGCTTTTAATTCCAGATGGAAGTGGCACGTGTGCACACTCATGTGACTGATAACCACTAATCCCAAAAGGGAAAGCAGGATTTTTTCCAATTTTATGCCCCGATGGACTTCACTATTCCTAAATTAAATTTACTAGAATAAAGAATTAGGGATTTAAGAGCTAAAGGCAAATATTTTAATTTGTTAATTTTGTTAATGTATTGACTTATCACTAAAAACAGATTAAGTCTAGCCCACATTCAAGTAACTAATGGCTTAACTGAAAGTGGACCTGAATCATCATGTAATAAAAATAGTTGTAACAATTAAAATAAAATTACAATGTTAGGAAAACAAAAAAAACATTTCAGAAATATTGTTCATGCTCCATGTAGAGTGTTAGTTGAAGAACATCTATAGGGAAAAATATGAGCAGAAGTTAATAGATGAGTGACATACTTATGTATTGAAATGTTAGGTTTAAAAAATACTTTCCCTTGAGGTTAGGATAGCGACAATTCGGTTACAATAGCAACAGGACAGTAAACTGGCATAGAGCATGCTCATATTCACAGGCACACCACAGACAGAAAGGGAACAGGAGGGTTAATCAGGTGTCCTGCACTATAATCTGTATCCTATCATTTATAAGTCCCCACAATACATGCGCTACCACAAAACTAGGGTCAGGAGAACATAATTGTCTTGCCAATACTGCAATCACATACTGTAGGAAGAACAATCATTTTAAAAGTCAATGGTGAGAGTTAAAAGTACAACGTGAGCACTTTGTAGCTAATGAAATGTTTTTACTTAAAAGGGAAACAAAACAAGCTTCCTCTTAAGTCATTCCTTTCGCAGTCATGTATTCATGCTATACATTGCAATTCATCTCTAGAGCACGGCTGCGGACGAGTATAAGAATAAAACTGTAAAATGCATGCCTGTGTAATGACAGGCGACACTCTCCATTAATAACTATAAAATTAATTTAAGCCTCCAAATATCTATTCTTTTCATAAGCAGAGTTTTTTTTTTATCAGGAAATCATAGTTCCCTACAACCTCTGCAGTGGTCCTGCAACACACATCACCTTCAGCTTCTTATCAACCTTTTCACATTGGTCACAGACCCGACGAGGACATTACTGACAGGGTTGAGCGTCGGTCGTGGTCACAGTGTTAACCAGTGGTACATGAGCCATGGATCCTCAAGTCACCTCAGCTGCCCATGGGGGGTAAGTCCTAGATAAGGTATCGCTGGAGCTTTGACGTTCATTAATATATTCGCTGTATTTCTATTATGTGTTGAGTAAAAAAACACTAAGCAATGATTACTACCCCTACACCTGAGAGGGAACCACACTTGCCATTTTGAGTGTCTATCCACCCAATGGCCCTTTCTCCGAAAGCCAATCCAAAGCAGAAAACTATCAAGTTCTATCAAGAACTAACAAGTTCTTCCAAATTCTACTTAGCAGGGAGAATGATAAAAAAGCAGCTACAAGACAATGCTGTATGAACTAGTAGGCTCACGGCCTGAGAAGTACACATGGGTGTAGCTCCAGAAAGCATCAACAACATAAACACTCTTCTCAAATACAGGAAGTGCTTTTTTCAGTACATCTGAAATTCAGTTTTGGTTTGAAAATTCACAATAACCCAAATGTTCAACTTAGAAATTTACTTTCAACAGTGCCTTTGTTGCACAAGGTACAGTATGTACTTCACTAATGATTCAGCACAGAACTGCAAATCGGTAACCTCTGAAAACCATCTGAGGTAAATAGGTACAAATCAACCACAAAAGGAGGAAAAACGTCCAAATGAAAGATTCCTTTAAAAACAGCATGAATAATGTTGGCAGAATAGCTTAAATGAGAAAGTTGTGGAGGAAAGATTTCAAGTGTAAAGGGTGAAGTACAGGAGTACACCCAGGATGAAAGTACTAAACAGAGGTTTAATAGCTCAACAGTGTAATTTCAATTTTCAATGTAAACGTATGAAGTGAAGTTCAAGAGAACTGTTAGTAAAGCAGTCATTACTTTTCATCCATGTGGCTGCGCATCTTCTTGAGCTTCTGCATGATGCTGCTGGTCTCGCTGCCGGAGACGGAGAGGGGTGAGGGGCTGCGCGTTTCCAGGTCCGTCTGGGCAGGGCTGGGCTTCAGCTCTTCTTCCAGAGTGTCCGAATTGGCCGCCTCCTGGACAAGCAGTACTAGTTAAAGGCATGGTTCAAAACCGCAGCAAAACTGACACAATGAACAAGGCAGCGTTTCTCTCGGGCAGCACCGCTAGCAAGTACCTGTTCTTAAAAATACTGCAACTGTGCAACTCCTGTTACACAAATGACCTATAGGAATCATATTTATGTATGCCAAATTTGTCTAAAAATACAAGCTGATTTAATTAGATAGGTAGCTGCACTGGATAATAGAAAAGCATATATACAGATATTAAAAACAGAATAACAGAATTGTCCAAAGAAGTAGTAACCACTTCACTCTGACTTAATTAATTTTACGTAGTAGTTTATTTAATAAAATTGTCATAATATTGTCTCCTGTGTAGACCGATATATCCACCTTGAAGAAGGATTTATGTATTGGTAGCAGGACAAGAAGAGCAAGTGAGTGGGAGTTGCTATGCACTGACCACATTTATGTCCCCTGCTGACTTCAGCTTCTCCTGCAGTTTCATGGTGGTGTGGCGCATTCTTGCGATCTCCTCCTGCTGCTTGAGGAGCAGCTGCCTCTCCCTCCGGGCAGCCTTGTTGGCCTCCTGAAGTCGCTTGATCTCCGCCTGTACCAGAGAGATGCCAGAGCTGCTGTAACTGAGCAGAAACCATGCTACCACTCCAGAACAATAGGGCGGGTTTCACCATAGGCACTGGAATAAAACCATAACTGTCCATCTGGCTGATCATCCGTTCTTAAAAACAATTCACAGTTAAACACTGCCAACTTTATCATTAGTACCTGAAGTGAACTGCACTTCTGGATCTACACAAAGGTCTTGAGTTCATAAAAGTTCAAGGAACAGCTTTGCTGCTTAAATCACCTGCTTAATAACTCTCAGGTTATATCAGATTGCTTCTTAAGACACACTATCTTTCTGAATCAGTACAGCACGTGCTGATAAAAAGACATTTCCACAAATGCTCCAGAGCTCTCTTGATGGCACTGTGGTTTGCTTTTACCTGCTCTTGCTGGAGTTTCAGCAGCAGCCCTCGCTGCCTCTTACGTATGGGTGGCATTTTGTCATCCTCCCCTTTGTCCCTCAGCCGCCTGGGAGTCAAATCAAAGAGCCCTGTTATAAATGTGCTTCGAGAGCATTTCAAAGAAACCACAAGCTTTAAAACGCACGAAAATCCTTCTCCTTCTAAAGAGGCCTATGCGTTTCAAACAAGGGCTTCAAAAGTTTTAACTTCCCACAGAAGGAAATAAAGGAAAATGTCCAAAAACAAACAGCGGAAAACTGGAAGTTTTTGCCATCGTTATAATGTGCATGTATGTGTGTGAGGGCGGAGGGAAAAACATGAGGCTGAGTAAATCATTTTGCTTACAAATCCTTTTAATTTTGTAACTGGTTTAATTTAATTCATTTATGCATGCAAACAGTCCTGTCATTTTTGTCTGTCCTTATATTCCTTCTAATTTACCACTTGTCATTAGCCTGATGAGCTTGGCGAGTGTGTTTTATTACTATGAAATGAAACATCGTTTCTTAGGGGAGACTTGGGTCACTTCTTGCCTCTTCTGGTGCTCCAGCCAGGCCAGCTCGGCCTTGGTCTTCTCTTTGAGGGCCTTCTCGCGGAGCCGCAGCAGAGAGGACTGGTGCTGGGCCCGGACCTCCTCCTCCTTCATGTACTGACGCACCATGTCCATGGTGAACTTGGAGAAGCTATCCTGACCGCTGGAGAACGGCATTCGTCCCTCCTGCAGCGGGGAAAAATACACCAAAAATAAAACCTGCAACATTCCACCATAATGAATTGCAGCTATGAGTGAAATAAGACTCTTAAGTGTTAAAGGCCTTGCCTCACACGTTTTAGTTTTTTTATAAAAGATTACTTTTATAATGGGGATTAATGAAAACACAATGATGTTAGCTCAAGACTCCCAGAACTATTAATAACTGAAAAATTCAGACCAAGCAGTGGAAGATCTCATGGCTTCAGTCAGTCACAGGGATCGTTCCAATGTTTCCAGTGTTTTAAGCAATCATAACAATACCGAGGTTTTATTAGTGACAGGGAGGGACAAGTAGTAATTGGAGGAGGTCCAAATCCCCACAGATCTAAACACTCAGTAAAAAAGTAACCAGACTTATGACGTTTCCTAAGTTACAGTGGCAGTACTGCATACAGCTCTTTTCTAATTAGTCTGAGCCAGATACATAAACGATTTTATAAAACACATGACCAATGTTACAAACATAAGACAGATACTGCTATCATTATTAACTGCAATCTCGTCATGCTTCTATATAATCAAATAATGCATATTAAAGATAATACTGCAACTATGTACTGGAATAAAATATAGAAATATCAAAACTGCAAAATCATTAACCATAATCCAAAAAAGAGATAAAAGTGAAGCAAATATCACTCTACAAATTACAAGAAACCTCATTACATATTTCAAAGAAAAAAAAATGTCATTTCAGCTGAATGCCTCTGGTTTTAAAGATAAATTCAAGGGTAATTGAATTTATAAAGAGAGTGTTGCACCATATTTCTTTTCTATAATTTTTTAACGGCACATTAGTGGAATACAATCCTGTATTTCACTCTTAATAAGGATATATTACAGGAACCGTTTAAATACAAAATGCACAACTGTCAAAGGACTCATCAGATGTTGCACAGGTTTAAATTAAAAACAATGTCACTCTAAATGTGAAATCTATCAGTCGGTTAACTGCTGTTACAAAACAACACTGACTGAACTGAGAACTATAGATTTCACCTCTAGATTAAACATGCACAGAAATGTATCTATAGAAAAATATTCTTAAAATAAACGGATTCATCAAAAACTATTCAGTTGCTTTCTTAGAACAATAGTGGGATGGATGACATTATTAAAAATATATTGCTATATATTATAACCCATATAAACTAGTAAATTAAAAACATAAGAATGGTAACAAACAGAGTATTATCATTCGGCCCTTATGTCTCCTTTTTAGCAGCAATTTTAGACAAGGACCTAATCAAGCTGTTTGTTGATGGAAGGTAGGGCATCAGCTTTAATAAGATAGCCAGGCATCTTCTTTAACCAAAGAAAATGTCAATGTGATGCAGTGGTTAAGGTAAAAAATTTTACCCAAGGGTTCCCAGGTTAAGCCAAAAGTCACCAAGTCACAGTGTTAAGCTGGGCAAATAATGTGTGTCATACCTTAACTGAGACATAATGATGGGTTTCTACTTTAGTGACTCAGTATTAACAATTAGTTAATGAGGGAAACTCTAAGCATCAAATCATTTTAAAGATGTTTCATTAAGAATTTGTGGTGTAAAAAGCAGTTTATTTAAGCCAGAAATGTAATCTACCTTAATAACCCTCAACTTCATAGGCCACTAAAGCAGGGCCACAATAACATTTAATTCTACATTTAATGTTAAGGTCTCTGCATTTCTAATGGGTTTTCCCCTCTCCTGGCAAAAGCTGTTTTTTGTTAGATGTGCTGCAATGGTTTCAGGCTTCTCTAAGGAGCCATTAAACCTGAGCACACAGCACTTTTATTATAGAAAAGGATTTAGTATTTGCCAACACCAACTCCACAATCACAGGGGATAAAGCATTGTTTATATGTTAGGGGAAGTGATGAAGTATGTGTGCATCTTTTCCATATTTCCTCTAAAGGGTTTTATTTAAAACAGGCATTCAAGAATCCTATTTCTCAAAAGCCTAATAGTTGATCAATTATCTGTATCCCGCAACTAGGGAAGGACTACATATAGACATCAGGAGCTGCAGTACGAAGATAGTGACTGGCTTAGAACTGCAAATTCAGGTTTCACAGGTTTTAGCAAGTTGATAATCAGTAACACAATACAGCAAAGCCAAATAGTAGTATAGAACAAAGCCAATGCATAGAAGATAAAGATCAAAATAATCGTAAGATAAAATGATTAAGCTAAAACCACTCAATACAGCCTAGCCATCCATCTTCTAACCCCATACAGGTCACGGGAGTGCCAGAGTCTATCTTTGCAAGCAACAGGTGCAAAACATGATCCTAGACAGGATTCCAGCCCATCACAGGGCACTGCAGCCTATCATATCGAAAGATGATTTTAACAACTGTAGCTGATCACTGTTTAGAATTTCTAAAACATTGAACGCATAACCTCGGTTCCTTTGCCAACACAGTAGTGAAAGGGGATAAAAATAACAAAAGCATAACTTGGCATTGAACTAGGGCAGGATGAGCTTTAGCTAGTATTGTTCTTGCAAACAAGGACACACTGAGATCTCCAAAAAGGAGTTACTGACAGCGTAAAGTGTGGCTTTGTCCTGGGAGGGCTCGTCATCCGAGTCTTCATGAGGGTCACGCTTCTTCTCAAGGGTGAACCGGCGGTGGGACTCGGACGGCAGGAGGGATCGGAAGGATTTCTCCTCGATCTCATCTTCCGTCATTGACTCGTCGAACTTCAGAGAGTACTCGGTGGCAACAGAGATGGTATCTGCAAAAAAAAAGATTCCCATAGGAACCTACTGAGAAAGTCCTGGACTGATAGTTGACCGTTACCAACACACAGAAGAGTAGTTCAAAGTCCTGTTTAAACTTGTCCCCCAACGGAACTGCCTGGCCAAAATAAAAATTCAAAGTAGCCTAGTACTGCATTTGATCATGATAAACGAGCACTTCAGCGTCTCGGATTTCACCCAACATTTTTTCTTCTCATTAAAAATTGAGCTCATACATACATAAGATACTTGTGAATCACAATTACAACTGAGAAACATGTTAATCCAGGTTTGATTCCCTGCTTACAAAGGTCTAGGCTGTTTGATGATTTTACCAAGCAGTTTTAATTACGAAGAGAAACCCTAATTTCACAATCATTCTCCGAAGTAGCTGAAGTAAATGAGCAACGGTGGAGGGGCCTGAAAATCCGGAGCTCTAAACACAAACCACATCATTATACATATTGGCAAGATCCCACCAGGAAGAGCCCACGGAGACTAAAAGCAAAGGCAAAGCTCTCACCTTTCTCATCAGGCAAGGAGGGAACACTATCACTGTGAACTGAATCATCAGCTGCTGCTTGGATCTCCTCCTCCACAGAGCTGCCCCTCTCATCCTTTACAGGTGATGCCTTCTCTTTCCTCTCCATAGAAGGCACAGACAAGCTCGCTGGTTGACTGCTGCTGTTACTGTAAAGGGACAACCAAAAACCACCTGCGAGTTCCATAAACCGCACACTGGATGCCACCACTGCTGCAGGAAGTGAATGCAGGGCATGGCTTTAAGATACATTTTGAAAGCAGTAGATGCCAGCTTACAATAAGAAGAGAACAAAGGGCATCAAATCATACAAAAATATCCTGTAGCTTCCAGGTGCGTTTTATGATTTAAGGTGAAAAGTAATCTCTTAAGGAAAAGACCTCACCTGGGGGTCTTAGAGTGAGAGGACTCTGAATAGCTGTCCAATGATGAATGATGCTCCTCTGTCTTCATTCTCAAAGGAGACCCATCACTGTTGCTGCTGGAGGAGGTGAAAGGGGGAAGGGATGGGTACAATTAACGCCAATTAATGCCTTACACAAGTACTAATTAATAGACGTTCAAAGCACGGCACGAATTAACCCACCCAGGCCAGTCTGAAGACTCAGACCTCCTCCCCCACAGAGAAGTAAGAAGTAGCTATTCACCTCTTTACTAATGATAAGCCGCCATTATGTATTTGTTGAGCCATATCCCCCTAAGAAGCAAACCATTTGAAATCGCCCTGGAAAGGTACATTTTAGAGAAGCCTTAATATTCACGTCTCTGGGAGCTGGGAGGAAACAGGAACAGCCAGTGAAGACCCATGCAAACGCTGGCAGCAAAAGCCAACTCCACACACAGCCAGCACCAGATATAATTCAATGCAGGACCTGGAGGTGTGAGGCTGTGGTGTTAAGTATAATGCCACCAAAAACCTGGGAAAACTGTCATTTGAACCAGTTGTGTAATTAGAAAAGGCCTATAATTAATCCCAGAAGTGACTACTGCCATACTAAGTGCATAACCCAAAGTCACTAGATGTTCTGTTTTCATGTTACCTGTCCAGGTCACTGAGGGAGCGAAGCTGCTTCATGAAGCTCGAGTGGTGTTGACGCTGCTGGTCGTACAGGGCTGTGATGGGGGCAGCGGGCACACTCATTGCACTGGCAATCTGAGAGCGTGCCAGCTCTGTCATCTGGGGAGGAACGACCAACAAGAGAATCCTCAGTCCTGACTCAATCGTTAAACTTATCTACAGGGCTCACAAACTGGATTCACTGAAATGCTATAATTTATAAAGCCCATATCTGGGGAAAAACAGCTACAGTTGAAGGGCTTTGAAAACACCTTACAAATAACAGCTTACACCCAACAACAGGACTATCTATGTAACATATACTACAGACCTAATGATGTATAAAACAAACTGTGAAGTGTTACTAAATGAATTAAAGATTAAATAAAACTTTCTATGGAAGTTTATTTATGTATAGAACCCCCATTCTATCTTTGAATTTTTCTATCTGTGAACCCATTTTTCTACCATTTTAGAAACGCAAAGGCAGTGTTTGTACCTCCTTGATGTGCCAAGCAGCATCTGCAGTGTAACGCACGGCCTCAGCCTGCTGGGCGATCATCCTGCTGGTGGCATCCTGAAGGCCTCCCAGCGCCTCCTGCTGAGACTGAGCCAGCATCTGCTGGGACTCCGCGTGAGCCTGGCAAATTCCAAATACAGGAGCAATATCTTGAGGACACAAATCAATACACAGCTCGGCCTTTCCAAGACAGCTTACGGCAGTGGCCACAAACATGAAGGTGACCACAGGGCCTCAGTCATGGCCTGCCTCGTCTTTGAAATGCTGCAGTGCGTGCTTTTAAAGAGCCACTCAACAATATAGTGAGTGCAGAAAAATGTAAATACACAGCAATAGAAGTATCACTCAAACTAATCACTAAAGCAGAAAATGCATAACGTTACATGTCAACGCGTTTTATGGACTTGGAACACACCGGCCCTGCTTATCTGAAGCAAAGAGAACACGCACCTTCAGACCCAGGTTTGGATCCAGGGAAATTTATTATTATAATTATTATGGCCGTCTGCAGCCTACGCCCCCTCCGTATACCTGTGCGGCCTTCTGCCTGGTCTCCTCCAGCTGCCGCTGACTGTCAAGAGCTTCCTGCTCGGCTTTCAGCTTCAGCAGATACAGGTCGCGCTCGTGCCTCTGCTGCTGGGCCTGGGAGTTCACAAGGTCAAGGCATTAGCTACTGCTCTGGCGGGTCAAGATTAGCCTTCTCAGTAACAAGCCCAAGCACTGGGACAGCCGACAGGGTTATTCGCCTGCTGCTCACCTTGAGGATCTGGGCCAGAGAGACGCTCTCCTGCTGTGCCAGGGAGATTCCCCGCACGCGTTCCACGTCCGAGAGCTGCCGTACAGACTCTTCCATGGCATCGAGGTAGCTCAGCTCTGCTGTCATGCGCTGCTGGAGCGCACTGGGCGAGAACTGCAGAGAGCCTGTACAGAGAGAGCCCAGAGAGTTGAACGACGCACATCATAATCAAACAAAATTCAGAACAACAATTCTCAACATAAACCCCAACTTGAACATAATATTCTTTCTTTCGAAAGGTTTTATCCTGCTATTATAACATATATACGCAGTAATAAAGTAACAGCTTAATAATTGTATTAATTGACTGCTTTTCATTTGTATCTCTAGATGGTATGTGCTAAATGGATGGAGAAAGACAACAATTATAAAGAACCAATGGCTTATTTTCAAGTCACAAACAAAGTTAGTGGAAATCAGCCAGGTGATCCTGGCAGGTCCTAGGGAGGCTATGATATGCCACCTTCTATGATCTCTACCTATCACCTAAATACTTCTATATTATTTAAGCTTAAATACACATTTTGTATTAACTACATATTATTATAAACTATTAATGAATATGGACAATAAATGCAGAAAAACAGATGCCCAGAAATCGATTTTTACTGTTTTTTTTATATTTTGTATAACAATGTAAAATAGGTAACTTTCACGCACTGTTTCTTTTTATGCGACTGAAATTGTTTTGACTTGGATAAAGAAGCCGCCTAAGAGATCTAACTAATTACACAATGTTTATTAACTTACCACACTTTCCGCACGTTGACATACCAGATCTTTCCTACTATAACTTTAAGGAGAATGTAACACTACCATACAGTTTCAAAATAGATCAAATAATAACAGTAAAAGCTATGTTTCTCAAAACATTGCCATATCCATGGTAACAACATACACAGAATATCAAGAGGTGATGTCACAATGCAACATTCCACGTGATGTCATAAAGCTACAACCTTATATGGAAACTATAAGGAGAATGTGGTCAAATCCAACTTCTAGTGTAATAGGTCTAAAAACCCAAAATATATTTAAATGGGTGACTGAAAACCACTTTCAAGTTAAGAAACTTTTTGTAATATCTTAAGCAATATTATCTGTGAGAACACATGTAATTTTTTAAAAAGTCTGCCAAGGATTCAGGATTACTCCAGCGTTAGCACATATTCAAAACTAACATATAAATCAGCATAGAAAGACACAAGAAATACACAATATAAAAGAAATGCTATACTAATTACACACATGAACAAGTGCAATTTTACAGATACTAAAAGAACTAAAAGAAAAATATAAGCAGGCCTTGATTTTGGGGCATATTTTATTTACTTGGTCATTCTTCCTGCTTTTTCAATTTTAATGCCTAGTTTAAATACGACTGAAAAGTCGTTGTGTAAAAAAAACCAAAACGAGTGTTTAGATGAATTCTAGTACACATTTTGCACTGCAACTTTCTTCCAAATGCTCCAAGTCAAACTTTTCAATCTTTCTTTTCCATCCATACAGCTGGATCTTTTGAATCCAGACATTTGTCTGGCACAAGCCTGCGGTCACAGCATGGAGACGCTCTCGAAACGGACACACCCACAAGCTCTTGCTTTGTACCTGCAGCACTGGGCTCCGCGTCAGTGCCGACACTGATCTCTGTGAAAGCGCTGGCAGCAGCAGTGGGCTTGAATCTCACGGACGATGAAGGCAGAGAATTCGGGACAGGAGGGGCAGTCTTCATCCGGTCAGCCCCGACTGAGGATGCTTCAGCTGGTGGGGTCTTCTGAGCAGCAGAAATTGTGGGAGAACCCGAGGGAGATGAGGCAGGATATCTAGGGGATCTCTTACCATCGGTTCCCAGGCTGAAAAACAGTGAGAAGAAATTCAGGAAGAGTGGACCGGGAAAAACACAGTCAACAATGGCCATAATCCAAGGTGGTTTATAATCCAGAGGCCCGAAAAACTGATCTTCCACTCTGCTGATCAAAATTCTTGATTAAGATCTTCGGTTAACTTCTATAAAAACGTCCAGTATTTGCAGTGTGATACACGATCACAGGAAGGAGGTCATAGGAAGCCACTCTTTTAATTCTTTAGTTCCCTTCTCTCACCAATAGAAAAAGTCGACGTATTTTGAACATTTGGAGTAGTTGAAAAATAACATGACAGAAAGGGTAGAGCTGCAACTGGATTAAAGAGATTTTTGATCACGCTGAACAGTTTTAGCGTATACAATAATCAGAAAATCTTAAAGTATACAAAAATCTCATTCTCAGATGCAAAATCAGTTCTAAAAATAACCTGTTACTGTTATTTTATTTACTTTTGGTAAATGACATTGTGTTCGATCCTTGTTACAATATAACAAATATTGTAACTGTAAATTGATTTTACAGTTTACTGGTAGAAAAAAAAACGTTTTGAAAGGTCCAGCTGAAGTGCATGCGAGAGGATTCCACTGAGGAATTCCACTGTCATACAATTAGCATCCCCCTCTGGTAATACTTCAGATTTACACATTTTTCAGTTTCATTTCATCCCTTTGAAATGTACTCTCATTTTAAAGCAGGAAAAGGCAGCTGTGAAAACACTACTTGGCAAGAACATAACGGATGCCCAGCATGTTTCTTATGAAGTGACTGAAGTTAATCCAAAACCAGCCGATTACTGAAAAATGATAAAAACTCCATAATTTATTAATCAGAATTAATACAGAAACTTAAAACACTCTGGACGACTACAGAAGACTTCACGCAAGGAAAATACATTCACATATCAGAAATATGGAGAAACGCATAGAAAGATGATAATGTTTGATAGAATCTTTGAAAAAAATGTCTTGATATATTTAGTTCACTCATTACACATTGACTTTTGCAGATCTACTTTCCAGAAGTAATGGTTGTGTTTAAAACAACCTTGGTTGAATGGTGTTGGAAAGACAGAGAAAAATCTACACATAAGCTTTAGTTTTCTCCTGGAACCCAAAGCAAAAGGTTCGATTGTGACAAAAATCTCCAACTGGCTGAGCGCCAAGGTTGTGCCAGTAGGGATCAGACCACCACCCTTCTGAACAAAGGGCCCAGTGTCTGCCCACAGCCGCCCCCCGCTACGCCGGACACAGACCCTCTGACCAGACAGATCTGTGGTTACAGTAATATTTTAACTGGCAGCTTTTGAAACAGCTCAAGTTGACTTTAATTACTTGTATTATGTTTTGTGTGTTTTGTTTTTATCCAGATACCACTCTTGCAATGTAAGCACCTCTTGATTTATTTATGTCTGCTTTTGTTTTGAGAGAGCAAATTCATAACGACCAGTTGCAATATCACAAACGCATACTAAAGAGCATAGCTCTTTGAAACCATAAATGAAAAATACTTGGTACACTAACTTTTAATAAGTAGTTGCAAAAAATGCAATCATATGACAAAAAGTCACTACTGGCATATGAAGTCTATGGTATTCTATTCAAAATTCACTAATGGAACAGCCCTTTAACTCAAATTAAAGCCACAATTTGGCAGTTTTAGTGTTTTCCAGTACTGTGACTTTCATCACTCTGTTATTATTGACGTCTGTTGGCAAGACATGCAGGCCTGCTCTAAATGTGTTATGGGATATAAATGGGAAAAGGATCTTTAACCAATGAAATTTAAGGTTAAATGACTGATGAAACTGAAAGATTACATATTTCTAAGATTCATATATCAGCATGTAAGTTTTAATTTAAAATGATCAATCCACAGAAAAGACCATCAACTACAATAGATATCAAGAAAGATGGCTATCTTTTCTGACCCGTAACTGTTTTTTTCAGACTGAACTCCATGTAGTAAGCTCAGGTGATCTGTTGCTACTAAACCCAGAGAGACCAAGTGTGCGAGCCCAGCCGTGTGTCACCTGTCCTCTGCACATCCGTTTGTTTCGGGGCTCAGCTCTGTGTTCCGAGGAGACATCTTTCCTGGGGATGCCCTCCTGTCCTGGCACACTGGCTCTGAGCCCTGCGAGGAAGGACTGTTATCTTCATCCAACAGGGTTTGTCGAGGAGTGCTCTCCTCCGTCACGTCGCCACCTGCCAGAACAGATTTAGTTAATCCAGTGATTTTGCAGTGCAACTCCTTTCATCTTCCTACTCTGAAACAGCATAAACATGACATTCTTCCCTCTAAGCAAGCAATACAAAGCTTGTAACTTAGTAGACAAACAAGTTTATTAATAAATTCATGCCATTTGAATTTACACAAAATGCAGAAATATAACATTCTAAGCCCAAAAGAAAGAAAGAATTCAACACATTCTAACTACATTTTAATTCTTCCCTTAAATAAACTGACAAAACTTAATGCAATAGATAATTCCTGATTTTAAGTAGGGGTAGTCTATCAACCACATATATGCACAATTTGGGACAACTGAGATTAGATGACATGTTATTAGTTCATTTGTTTTAATATTTCTCACCTCTCTTGCGACTGGAACTTGATGACTGTGGGGATGATGTCAGAGTGGACACGGATGAATGATGGGATATGTGTTCAGGTGCCTGAGAGTCACAGGGTGACTGATGACTGGGAAATTCCTCCTGAGGACTGCTAGCACTGCTTCCATTGCTGTTGATACAAAGCATGCATTTTATTATCAACAGTAAGCAGGGAATAAACAAGGTTTATATGATCTCAGTATTAAGTCACATTACTAGATGGCCTGACTTTCATAGGATGCTGCTACCCCATTATTTAACTGGCAGGTCTATCCAAAGTGACTTAAAGGATTACATACAATGATATACAGTACACTGCAATAAGATACAATTCCTAAAACAAATGTCACCTATTAATACCATGCTATTCAATAACGTATTCAACAGATTAAGATACAAATTCAAAAATAAGTGATTAAAGCTTATTGACATTACTTAACTGCAACAGTTAGTCGTAACGATTCTAGTTGAAATGAAAAGTTCATAAAACAGTTCCCATTGCACTTGTCTGGACAGGACACAAGAACCTACACTGTGGATAGCTAAAATATCTAATTTGATGTGATAAAAAGTCAGAATTCCATTTTAATGGAGAACCAGATATTTAAAGCCTAAAATCGACTTTTAAATGAGATGTCAGGAAACAGATTGTGAAAAAAAGAACGTGATGTGCAGCATGAGCTCCCCCTGGTGGGCACAACGTACATATTTCAATTTATATCCAGCTTGATGAGAACTTAGATTCTAAGACACTACTTTATTATTGTTATATCAATATAAAAATGCATAACTAAATGTACTAAACTGATTCAAAATAATGTAAAAGGATCAGGTTTAGAAAGTGGTTGTTTTTTCATCTTGTCATGAATAACCAACTTTTCACTGGTGTGTAAGGAGAATTATTTATAAAGTCATGGCACAGATAAAACTGTAGTCTGGTGCGTGATGGAAGGAGAATTTGGGGGATGGTGGGGTTCTACTAAAAATTAAATGCAGTGTCACCCCAGTTTGTGGCTGTGACAAAGCCACCTTAGATATTTCTAACATCGACACTCCACAATTTAGTGCGATGTGCAGTGTGGCTTATAGTCTTTATTGACACCATCGTGGAGCTTGTTTTCCTGTCAGATTAACGCAAAGTAACCACCTTAGAAGAAACCCGCTTTTTAAAATCCTTGTTTTCAATTTCCCCAGTATTTCAGAACCTCTGACCTCTTAATTCTTTCGAACCTGTCGGGTTTCCTTGAAAACACCCAGGCTTTCATCTTGTATGCCATGGCAGAACATTCTCCTGACACGCACCTGAGCCTGGCAAGGCCTCGCCTGCTGGAGTGGCTGCCGCTGCTCCGAGACGAGACGAAGTCGTCCTCGTACGAGGCCGATTCCGGAGAACTGGTGACCCGCGGGAGGGGCTGCAGGGCTGGAGAGCTCCTCTCCAGCTTCTCTTCCAGCACTGGGGGAAGAAACAACCATCAGCCAATACATCCCACACAGGGCTGCAAAGGTGTGATGCATGCACCTCTGCTTCCTTCGTTCATCACCGATGATTGAAATTGATTAACTCAGTAGTTCTCAAACGTTTAGGGTCCAAGCACCACCCCTGATCAAACCAAAGCATCCAAGTACCACCTACAAGTCATCTTCTGATAGAAACCACAGAAAACCTCAATGACCAACATGAGCGTGCGCACACACATTTAAAAAAAATAGCTCTGAGCACTTATTTAATTTGGATCGTACCACCTTGTTCCGACGCTTGCTAACACCAGCAGTGCGGTCCGTGTCAGGTTCCGCAACAGAGCTAGTGTCGGTGGCCGATAGGGTTACCATACGTCCGGATTTTCCCTGACACGTCCTCTATTTTGATCCTTATATCTCTGTCCGGAGGGAATTTCAAATATCCAAAAATGTCTGGGATTTCGACCACATTCTTTTCACCATGAAGAATAATGAACAAAAGTTTTAAAGATATCAGATGAGGAGGTTAGAAAGATAGCAAGAGAATTTATTGACTTCTCTAGTTCGCTCCGAGGCCCACAGTAGGTTGTTGTTCAGTTTTCGTCCCGTACGTGTATGATTATGTCACGAAAGAGCGAAATCGGGTGCCGATATCAGTGTCTTTACTCAGTCTGTGCAGTGCAGAAGCATTCCCTTGAAAAGCTCCCTATTCTGTTTCTCGTTTTCCTACCCTCAAGCAACGCCAAAGCGAAAGTGTCAATTCACAGCAGAACTAAAAAATACGTTTCCGTGTTTTCAAAGTGGTAGAAAAGACAGGGAAGCTGAATATTTGGTGTGTCAGCCTGGTACTTTTGTCTCCGTGGCAAATAAGGGTGTACTTGACTTGCAAGCTCATGTTGACTCAAACACAAAAAGGCAATTTGAGGAGAGAGTTCGCCAACCAAATTAACAGATTTAGTAAAATCTGGCATTAAAACAGAGGATACTGTTATTGCAGATGAGGGGACTTATGCATTTCACACAGTTAAACATCACAGTTACATTACCAATGAAAATAAAAGTGGGATATTTTGAAAACCCTCTCCATCCCGACCCCCTTCCCAGACAAGGCAATAGGAAAGTTCCTCAGGGTGTCCTCTTTTTTTGATGTTCAAATATGGTAACCCTAGTGGCCGCTGTATAATCCTCCTCGTTCCCAACGGGTGTGCGTGCTCTATCAGAGCTGACGCCAGTACTCTCGGTGTCTATTTCTTTCAGCCAAGACATAATACTTGATTTTTGCGAGGAATTCACACTTGTTCTGTTGGCGAATGTGTCGCTAAGCTGTCTCGGAAAGTTCGAGAGGAGTATGAGCACTCAAGTATTTGCGCGCGCTGTATCAACGTACCTAAGTATGTAGGCTGTGTATTTCACAAATTAATTAAGTAAATCATAGATTAAAAATTTACATAATTTTTAATTATTCAATTCCCAAATTTTCAGTGCACACAACAAATTTCCAGGGTCACCTGGCATACCACCTAGGGGCACTCCGGGTACCATATCACAGTTTGAGAGCCACTGGTCTAAAGAACGGACAAGATTTTTTGTGTGAGTAACATCTACAAAAATCTCATCCATATTTATTTACATAAGTATTTAAAATGAATATTTTAAACTACACAAAAAACTGAAAAGAAAGAAGTGTTTCTGATTCTTCTTAAAAAGAAATGAGCAATAAATAAGGAATAAACAAATGACTTGCTTTTTAACCCAACTTTCAGTAGGAAAGCTATGATTCCTTGATTAAACTCATTTGGAAAATTTTGTGCAAAAATGTTGTGCTCTGTTTTTTAAAGAAAACACACCAGCTTGCAGTCATATAAACAATTTCACATATTCACAGGTTAAATTAAACTTAGTTGGAGACTATAACGATGTTTTCTACAATGTCTTTTCTAGTAAAAGGCCACTAATGGCCTACAATACGCAAATACTTCATTTTACTTCTCTGGCAAATACTGACCCTTTCCATAGGTCTGGAGGCTCTTGGTGAAGATGTTGATGACACTGTGGGGGCTGCCCTTTGCAAGCTCCTCCCAGGGGCCACGATCCACGGTTTCAGAGACAGAGCTGAAAGCAGTATAGTTCTCCGCCTCTTTCTGGAAGTGAGAGATGGGACGGAAGGTGTTCTTCTCTGCCACACAGAACTCTCTGCTCTTCAGATGGTCAGCTGGTCTGGGGACACCTTTCAGATGGGAAGTCTCCATGTCCGAGAGGCTGCCCTCGCTCAGGAGAGGCCCCTCACTGATGGAGTCAGCACTGGAGTCCTGAATGCTGCACTTCTCCTCCTCCTCTGAGGCTCTGGCCACCTGGCCAGTGGAGACGGACTGAGGCCTAGCTGGGTCTCGGAGCCTTTTGAAGTCATGGAGGTTACCTACTCCTGGCAAGGCACCATCAAAGGCAGTGTGGCCAGCACTCAGAAGTCTCTGGATTCTGACGGACAAGTCATCTGGATCACTGCTCTCCCGGACTGGGGGACTCACTGACTTTGCCCAGCGCCCGTTGTCGTGCTGACCGGCAGGCAGCACATCCGTGTCCAAGTCTCTCACTGAGCCGTAATTAATGCCCGCTCCAGCCAGTTTCCGTGCCTCGCTCTCTATCCGAGTGGAGAGGGATGCGGCAGTGGCTT
Source organism: Lepisosteus platostomus (assembly GCF_059453375.1). Lineage (NCBI taxonomy): Eukaryota > Metazoa > Chordata > Actinopteri > Semionotiformes > Lepisosteidae > Lepisosteus > Lepisosteus platostomus. The sequence goes on from NC_142621.1 coordinate 27,179,169, forward strand.
TCAGGGCTTCTATGCGGTTTATTTTGCTCTTGTTTTGAACACTGACTTTAGATAGATGGCCGGGAACTGAAAAGGGGGCGGCCTGGCCTCTGGTTTGGCCTTCCTTCTGCATCGACGACAAACCAGACTCCAGGCCCAGCAGCTGTGTGAAAAGGCCTCCTGCAGAGGAACCCAGAGGGACAGATCCCCTGCCTGCTGGGCTCAGGCGGTCTGGCTGCATCCAAGACGCTCCTGCCAGATCACTCCTGGAGAGACAAGAGATATTAAAACTAAAGATGGGCATTAAATTTAAACATGGTACTGTTTTACCCTAGACAATCTTAAAAAAAAAACCCCATCACTCTCGAAAAAAAGTGTTTTATGTCTATTTCCTAAACCAAACAAATTATTTGCTTAAACCAATGACCTAAGCAGTTAAGTCCTAAAACATTTGTCATTTTACAAACACTCCTGAAACCATTCAATCTAGTATGTAGTTGTACGCAACAAAATGACTTGAATTGGTTTAGCTACAGAATGTATTAGGGATGTATCATTTCAGAAACGCTATTGCAAGATACATTCCATAGACAATTTTTACATGTACACTTCCTAATCACTGAAATACAAACCTGATTAGGGAGCAGACCTTTCTCCTCCCAGTGATAATCACAGAACAGAAAAACACCACGAAGAAGCTCTCTGAATATCAGAATTCCAGTACCTATGGTTCAGCGCACAACACCCAAATTGGGGTGACAAACACCTACAGATATTTTACATACCTATTCATGTTAATCTTCATCTTTTCATGGAAAACAAATACCGTTTATCAATCAGACACTGTTCTTCAATAAAATGGGTTTAAAATTACACAGTATTTTCAATGCCTTATGTGTAGCTCACTGTACTGTACCCTATTGCTATGTGTTTAGTGTCCATGGAAAAACTGTAAACACAGAGCATAGATACAACCTGCATTTGCCTTGTAGATACCTCAACACATTCAATCTGCTAATGCAGCAATGCACATTTTAGAAGAAGGCTCATTTATTTTAAAACCTATGAGTGACCATGTTAGTTACTTGATATTTACACATAAAAGCATAGATTTCAACAGTGCAACTTTTCACATCTGCTGTAATTAAGGAGTGATTTCAGTCACTAATACTTTTAGCTGCTTACAGTCACAGCACCAGAAAGATAGTCATGGAAAGAACCTGATCAGATGACTGAAACTGATCTATATCATAGGAGAGTCATGAGTCAGCACATGAAGAGGCAGAATGATGAGGAGAGAGAACATGACACAAATAAAAACGTTTCCTCATGAACACGATTGATGTTTGGCTTCCTGGTATATTCTTTTTACTGACCCAACAGCAAGAAAAACCCAATAGCGTTTCATTCATTTAAAACTTTTACAGACAAGCTCTGGAAATTGGCGTTACCTCAGAGATCCACCCAAAAAGAAAGGACAGAAAAGGAGAATAATAAAGATCAAAATATCTGCATGTTATTTTTATTTTCTTAAAACCATTAATATTGTCAGTGTCTGCTTTAGTTGTTATTTTTTGTTAAAGTGCACGTGCAGTGGTTTAGGCTACTTGTTTACTGTACTTCTGACTCTGGGGAACTCACACATACTGCTGAAAGAGGCATATAAAATATCTGATGTAAGAGCTAATACTGCCTATCGCAGACTTATCAGCACACAACATAGAAAGTCAGCAATTAATACAATAAGCCTTGCTTTTTTCCCAATGTTAATCACATCACCATAAGATCTGAAACCATTCATGCTCAATGTACTTTTTGATCAAATACTTTAACATTGTAAAGTACAGATCTGTCTTTTAAATTTTCTCCATTCATTGGAAGTTTCATTTCACACCTCTCTGCACCCATTCTGACTTCACACCTCTTGATTGGCCTCTCTTTCTGTCCCCTGCTCCCGCCTCTCACTCCTCCTCCCTCTCAACCTTTGTTCTCCCGCTACTTTACCTTTGCCTACTGCCCTGTCTCTCTCACACCTGAAGAAGGCTCCACGGCCGAAACGTTGTGTTCTCTTTCTTCTTTTTTTCAGCATGGAATAAACCTATTACTTGTTCCTTTGCAACCTACGCATGCTGACGCAGCTACCCACCTGAACTATAGAAGAGGTAGTCTTGCTTAACTTATCTGAACAAGCAACAACAGTAAAGGACAAACAGTACATGACATGCATATTCAGATTGTGAGAAGACTTCCTTATACAAGACTTAGAACACTTATTTACTAGCAACCAAAGGCAAAGAGCCCATGGCCTCCTCTCATTGTAGGCATTTTGAAGTCATTGGTTTTCCTATCTAAGAATGACTTAATTGAATGGGTATATACAGTATGGGTATCATTTAGAGTTACCTGTCCAGAGGAGGGGGCCGTGGCTCAGACAGTGACAAATCGCTGCTTGAAGAAGCACTCTGAGGTCGATCTTGGCCCTTGTTCTCCTTATCCGACTCTCCTGAAGGCTGGTATAGGGGTTTTGGCTGGAGGAATAAAACAAGAACATAAGTACGAGAAAGTGGGTTTCTCATCTGAGCTACTACAAACACAATGTAGGCTGAACCAATCCAGCAACTTTGTCGTTCATCTAGTAAACCTGCTGCTACACCATATTCCTTTCACTTGGCCAGAACAGCAATGCTGCTATAGGCAAGTAGATCAAAATCAATTATATATCTATCTTCAATATAAATTAATACAGTAACAGCTACATTTATAAAACAGAAATATCTTCAACATTTTTATACTAGGCTTTACTTAAAATGTTATATAAATCTCTTCAAGAGGTATGCAGTAGAAAACAAGTCATTTCACATTACCACAATACAGAATATAATACATTGTTCCTTATGGTACACACTTGGTAATCAGTGATATGCCTGGTCTTGGACAACCAAATGAGAATGTTTATCAATGAAAAATATTTACAGTAGTAACATTTACTTAATATATGGCCAGCAGCCACATTACCCTGCAACTCACAACTGGCAACCCACTGAAGCTAAACAGGTGTGAGCCTGGTCAGTACCTGGATGAGAGACCACCTGGGAAAAACTTGCTGCTGGAAGAGGTGTTAGTGGGGCCAGCAGGGGGCGCTCACCCTGCGGTCCACGTGGGTCCTAATGCCCCAGTATAGTGACGGGGACACTGTACTGTAAAAAGGTGCCGTCCTTCGGATGAGACGTAAAACCGAGGTCCTGACTCTCTGTGATCATTAAAAATCCTAGGGCGTTCCTCGAAAAGAGTAGGGGTGTAAATTTTCCATTGGCCCTTTACAATCATGGCCTCCTAATAATCCCGCTCTCTGAATTGGCTTCATTACTCTGCTCTCCTCCCCACTAATAGTTGATGTGTGGTGAGCGTTCTGGCGTACTGTGGCTGCCGTCGCATCACCCAGATGAGGCTGCACACTAGTGGTGGTGGAGGGGAGTCCCCATTACCTGTAAAGCGCTTTGAGTGGAGTGTCCAGAAAAGTGCTATATAAGTGTAAGGAATTATTATAATTAATTATTCATATTATAATTTACAACTACTTAATATTTATTAAATAGTAATATAGTGACAAATATGATAACTATCCTCTGTTGCATATGTTGCATATTCCTGAAAATAGCTTGAACCATACCACTAACCCTAAGACCAATCCTGGAAGTAACACTGTAACTTATACACCATTAGTAACCTGTTAAATAACTGTTAACAGTCATAATGGAAAGAATGGAAATGGAATAATGGAAACCTAACTAAAGCAGATTTTAAAAAAATATTTATAACATAAAACAGATTTTACAAAAATGTATAACATCACTAACATTTCAAGATGCCTGTATACATGTTATCAACATGCACCAAAAACTACACATTACTAGTTCAGCAGCATGGTCAGACCAGAAGTGAACTATCTTTCAATTAAAAGTGTATTATAATAAGTACATAGACTAAAGAAAAAGAAAACAATCTTTCCATAAGGATTCATCCACAGCTTAGCCCATCCTTCCGCTGTCACTCTCTCACCTGCAGGCTGTTAACCACTGGCAGCGACTGAGGCAGCTCCTCTAGCCTGTCATGCTCCGCCAGGAGTTTGGAGTAGGTATCCTGGAGCCGTTTCTGCGCAGGGCCCTCGGGAGCCAGCCTAGCCTTGGCGAAGCTTTCTTTCTGCTTCCTGTAGAGCTCCTGAAGCCTCTTGTTCTTGCGCTCGGCCTCCTCCTTCTGCGCCCGCTTCTCCTCCACCTGCCTCTTCCTGCGCTCCTCCTGCTGTCGCGCGATGTACTGCCGCACTGAGTCGGCGTCGTAGTGCCGTTTCTTCGGGCCCTCCTGTTTGCGCTTCGCGGGGCTGGCGCTGCGGGAGAGCCGCGAGGAGGCCCCCGCCCCCTGGCCCCTGCTCCCTGGCCGGTGCTCGGACTGGCCGGCCCGGCTCTCCAGCTGCAGGTCGTCGAGGATGCCCTGGATTTCCGTCGACAGGAAGTCGTGTTTGCGTGGCAGTTTGTCCTCAGCCACTTTTGGCTGGGAGCTCCTCAGCTGACCCTCAGACTGAGCCCGACTTCTGGGGCGCTCGGCACTGCTGGCTCTCAACCTGCGTCTTGATTCCAGGCGAGTCTCGGAGGTCATCCTTGCGGGGAGTCCTGGAACAGGACATCGGTTCAGGTGAGGAACACCAACCAACAGAGCCGAAATGAGAAAATAAATTCCTGAAATGATCCAGCACTGCTCAAGACAAAGTAAAATCTTTTTTAAAAGTGGAAGGCCAGATCTGACGTGGTGCACTGGCGACAACGTTTAGCATCTTTTTTTTTTTACATTTTTGTCAGAATCAGGTCACAAGAAACTGTGTCAGAAAACGGCAAGATTTTTTCAATTCAGTCTTGGGTCTCCAGGTCCATGAACAACTAACAATCATCAAGAATGACGCAAAATTTCAACCTAAACCAATACCTTTAGGACAGAAATCAGTTTTAAAAAAATGTCTTATGTAGTCAAGTTTAAGATACTCTACAATGATCTAAGCAACCAAGAGTTCTGCTGGAATGTTAGCAAAGACACAGGGGATCCAGAGGTTTAGAAATGAGGAAATACAATCACAGCCCCTCATGTCTTACCAACACCCAGGCCTTTATGTTTTTTACTTGTGCTGTCCCTTAGTATCCCACATTCCATGTAAGATGCCATTTTAATCTGGAACAAGGTCAACCCAAGGGAAGCAGGTCACACAATTGTTGCTACCAGTTAGAAAAATCAAGTCTATCCGCATTTGTTCCAGTCACTGCCAATAGCAACCCATTTCTCTAAACTACACAGCCTCCACTACAGACAAATGTTTTTCACTTAGCATTTTCATTGTTTTTAGCTTAAATTGTATCTCCGTTTAGAAACGCTGCATCTATAAGTCACACAAAGACATCTGGAAAATAAAACATGTTATGGAACTCATACAGAAAATCATGATGGCTGTATTTCACAACCTGCACAAAAAAAGAAAAGCCTTCTGCAAAAGCCTAGTATTATTTTAGCACGATTCTCCTACTTACACATCCCAAAAGGAACTGGTGATATTGTTGTTCTTTCATTATTAATCATTACATATTGAAATTATATGATATAATATGAAATTGATATTTTCTGGGTTTTCTAAAACTATTTTTATGGAGTTCATTAAAATTAATTACTCGTATTTACATCATATAAAACAGTAACTATCTTCATTCCATTCTCTGATTGTACTATCTGCAACTGTTTCTTAATTCATTTTCTACTGGGATCTCTTCCATATAAAATACTTTATGAAACGAGTCTAAATTAACATCCCAATCAAGTGCCTCAGAATTGAAAAACACTGTTCTGGGAAAAACATTTAGAAATTTGAATGACAGGAAAAGCATTAGAGGCTACAAGCACAGCAAACCATGCTTTTCATACGGTTTGCACAGCAACAAATGTCTGAATGAGTGAATGTTCTTCAGACCAAGTATATGACATTAATGCAGGAATGAGTAAACTGCTTCCTAAAGCTAATCCAGCTTGATTTATAAATTGCTTTCAATCATTTCTATTACTAGTTTTATCACAGTGATCAATGTCAAATGCACAGAAAAATAAAAGATTCGGTATGGCAGAACTATAGATATATCTGAGACAATTTTCTGTCATTTGATCAAGATTTTTAGAAGCACAGGTTAATGTCTGTGTATTAACTTGTGACCTGTCACTGCAGAATGATTGCACACAGCATCCAAATATCCTATGGGATACTGGCTTTGTGCCCACCTGTTCTGCCGGATCTGTCAGCGGATTCAGCCCTCTGCTCCTGCATTGTCTTGGGTGCTGGCCCTAACACCATTTTTACCAGCTTCTGTCCTTCCCGCCACGATGCTGTGCTGATGATGTGTCCTGTTCAGATGACACAAACGAGGAACAATCCTGTTAGAGCTGAATCTAATCACACATTTCTCCTTACCGCAATATCTCACATTTGCCGAAAACTTCAAATGGATAATTTTGTGGTGAATGATATCACATTCAACAACCCAGCCCCATGGAGTCTGCACTGGCTGCGAGCTGTTTTACTTTTAAGGATTCTTCTGTTGTCTGAAGGTGACATTTAAAAACAATGATGCATCAAACGGCCATCACCTTGAGTTATTAACTTTGTGTATCAACAGTCACCATGGAATTGCCCTAATGGAGATCTGCCTTTACTTGCAAAATGAATAATAAATACAAATGCAAATGCAAAACTGAAGTTTATCATAACATACCAATCAATCATAATTCAACTGACAACAAATTCCTACTTACAATAATAGCATGACAAGAGACCAAGTGTTATATAAAATACCGTGATGTTTATAATTTTTTTAGTTGTCGTGTCACTTATGTCTTTTTTAAGGCAAAGCACTCCACTGGCTAGATGCACTATAAATCTTGCTCTCGAGAAAATTTCATAAGCTGTGCATGTAATTTTAATGGTTATGTTAGGGTCGATTTACTTACACACCATTTAGTAAATTAAATTTGAATACATAAAACAACTCATGCAGGGAAAATATGCCAATGAGTTGTGGATTGATTAGTATGGAAAGACTTTGAATGAAATGATGAATAATATCCAGTATTTAGCATAATACTTAAGATTATGAGACAGTATTGCATACATGCAACTGTATAACCGAAGTACTGCAACTAGTTTCTAGGTCTTTTCACACAAACGTCATATCAATAGTTTTTTTAAAAGATCTGCACCAGAAAAATAAAGGATCACATACAGCTGACATTTATCCCTGTTACATAACTTTAAGAAAATCATGGATAAAGCATTTAATTTATATTAATAGGGTAAACCCTTGTTTTAGCAGACATCACTTTAACAGGCTTAGGATTTAACAAGATCTTGGGTTTTGGCCGCAAACATGATATTCATGGTGTGATCTGTAGTCAACCTAGCTAAACACATGACACTGAATTTCAAATAAAGTAACGGATGGTACTGACGACTGAATGAATAATTCAAGACGAAGGCATCATAATATCCCAACTGTACAATGGCCTCTTCCGGCGTTAGCTCGGCAAGGAAAGTATCTCAGCATTGTGTGTACACGCTGACGGCTTACAGATTGACACCTGTAGTTGTCAGCAAGTGATGGAGACCTAGGGTTCTCAAGGATATAATGACCGACCATAGTTTACCTCTGACAATTTTTTGTTCATATACATGGACATAGACAGCAATACTGGACACACTTGTCCCCTATTAGTCTGGTAAAGAAAGGGTAAACTGTGCTGTAAGAAACTACAGGGTATTTAGATAAACAGTACAGTAAAATATACGTGTACAACTGCACTGCATATTAATACTCTACCTCATAACAGTGCCATCATCATTAATTATTAAATCATCACTAAACATCGTTCGTAATATTCAGCAATAACAGACACCCCTTCCCCCCATTAGTCCTTTAAACTGAGTATTTAGACAAAAGTGCTTTACCAAACCAAAATGCTTCTCTGAATGTGGGTTAGAATTGGTCTAACTTCATCTTATAAATATTGGATGGTTTTATCTACATTCCTGGGGCTGCAAAAAGTTTCAAGAGAAGATAACAGGGTAGCAAAGAGGGTCTTGTGAATGGATTTAAATGAGTGAAATTAATCACAACTGTGATTAACAGCACATGCAAAATTAATTATAGTCATATCCACAGCACAACACTATTTAATACACCATTCTTATAGATCTAGAAAAAATGAACTGAAATCTTCTCGATAATTGGGAGAGTGAAAATCAGTGCAAAGCAGTGAAAAAGCCACACCTCAGGAAACTGTGGACCAGAAATAAAAATCAAATACAGAGCACACCTAAATGTAAATTATTGTTAGTCTTTAGTACTTATCACCTCTATGTAAACCAAAGAACGTGCACAGGCAGTAGCGGAGCAGCTGTTTGGTCTGAAAAGCAGCTAACAAAGCTGAACTTGATAGCAAGACTTTGGCATCCTATTTTTAGCAGGCGGTGCTGAGCAATTGCTTACTGCAGACGGCAGTGCTATGGGAGGATCCTGGAAAGAAGGGCTCTAACCACGCGGCACGCCACATTCCCCAGAGGATCGGGGCAGGGGCTCTGTCAAACAGCTGGGAGAACTGGTGTGTGAATAAGCCCAGGGCTTCTCCCACACAACACACAGACAACTGGATCATTCCAGTGACTCCATGGGGCCCTAAGCCATAATCCAAACACTATCCATTTCTCCAATGGCGAAGGTATGACAAACATGCCGAGCCCCACTTGTACCACGTGCAAAGTTATCATAGCACAGTCCAACATGGTACAAGCTTCAAATACCTTCCTTTGCCTCTCATCCTAGACTGGCATAGAGTTTAAATGGAAGATATCAACGCAGCTAATGAAAATGGATGAAATGTACAAAACATAGAAGACCTGTTAGTTCTAGTTCACATTAAGATTTTTATTATGGTAGAGACTACTGTAAATTACATTTTGAAAGACAAATCTGTATTATATAAGTAACTTAAAAATAGAAGAGCAGAAGTCAACATCTTTAGCCTGAAATTCGTCTGAAATTCAGGTACCCAGTATTCTGAAGGGAAATGACCAAATCAATACAACACAGGGTATATCCTAAGCGCATTTATCCACGCAATGTTTGACACAATGCATAGAAGTTTATAACTCACAAAGCTGCGGTACATGATGCACTGTAAAGCTTTAGAAATGTTTCAATACGGTATCGAAAACAAACTGATGACGTTTCTCGCATTTATAAATTCTCAATTTGCTAGGTTCTCACTTGAGATGCGTGAATGTAGATAGCATTATTGAAAGATTGATTAATTCAAAGAAATTAGTTTGGATTTCCCAAAAATTGATTGATGTTCATTTGTAAAGTTTCCCATGATCAAGTGCAGCAGCATATTACTGAAAAACAGTGATTTTAATGTATGAGGATAATGAATAAAAGGGTGTCAGGTAAGATTTCTCAAATTCAGGGAGGTAGCTTCTCCAAAAACACATCTTGATCTACTCCTCAGTCACCCATTTGGCCTTATCTCAAAGAGTAACCAATTGATTATTTTTATTTCTGAGATCAGAAAGGTATCTGTAATATTCAAAAAAGACAAACACAGTGGCTCACCTTATTGTTTCCACACTTCAACTAACAGCTCAGTGCAGAATTTTTAGGAATGGGTTGAAATGATACACAACTATAGTAAATCAGTTTAAATTAGGACCGCAAAAAAGAAAAATGACCTAAAAAACTACCTAAAGGTTTCCCGTCAACCATGAAAGGACAAAAGTTTTTATTCAGGTGCACATGTAAACGCTAAAAAGTAGCACTGACACTTCTTCAGGATGAGCAGACTGACAACATGAATTAATAGATGAAAACTAATGTAGTACTCCTCACTTTATTTATTATGCTTCAACAAATAGTCTCATACAAAGAATAAAAAATAGATTCTTTAAAAGATCAAACCTGGCTTGGCATCGGGACTAGGTGATCGAGCAGCTTTGTGTATTTTTCTCACAGGTTTCAAAGTCTTCTTGTCTTTCCCTTTCTCTGCAGGCTTATCCTTTGATTTTGCACAATCTAAGAGACAAAACAATGGTTAACAAAGAGTAAACTTGTTTATGAAGTTCAGATTATAAATTTTAAGCACCTGCTTTGTCAGTAACAAAATGTGCATCTTATGGTTCTTTGCAAAGCAGATGAACTGTTCATTTCCTTTTACCTGATCAAGTATTTGTAAATACGGTAAGAAATTACACTGTAATTTCCTATCAATAGCAAAAAATCAACTATGGGGCTTATGAATCTCTACTACACCACACTGTGCAATTGGATTTCTTTGACAATATGAAATTGAGGTTTTCAGTCTCAGAACCAGAACAAAAATGACTAAATGCTAATCAAAGACTTGCTCAAGTGGTGACTTGGCAGTTATAGGAAAATGTAAGAGCATGGTTTAGGAATCTAAACAGACAGCTGGAGGTTTACGGAATGAGAATCCATTGAAAAAACACAGAATACCTAATTTGGAAGCTTCTTGAAATGCTGCCTGGCAATAGCTTTGCATGGTAGCACGCCAAGAAAGACTGATTGATTTGAAACTTTAAAACTACGCAGGTTTTTTTTTTTACATATCTGTCAGTTTTTGAAATATTCAAATACCTCCACTGATGGATGGGTTTTATGTTCAATATGAAAAAAACTGCTTTCCGAAAAACCATTTAAACTTTTGCATAAATATCCTTGACTTTTCAAGAGCTTGAATTAAGCAGCTGCATGTTATTCTGTTAAGACCTAAATGTAACGCACTTAACAAATGCTTTGTTTAAACATACGTGGAATAACTAAAAACACTTTAGATCTTGAAATTAGGCAACTTTAATAGGCGTGTTTTTGAACTGTAATGCAATTTTAAAAACTGCTTAGGATAGATTTAATATTTTAGCATTTTGATTAAAAATTTAGATGCTGCCAATCAGAAGGTTAACAACAAGAAACATTCTGCTCTTACAAGCGAATCAGGGCTACATGCGCTGTCAATTTGCTTTTTAGTTAAAAACACATGATGACCTCAACTGCCTCTTCACCAGAGATATTTGAGGCATTTTAAGATGCAAACTCAAGACAAACTGGATGCCTCTCACCTGTCAGCTGCAAAGATAAATCTCTGTAGATCTCCCTACTAAGATTCTGGAAGTCCTCTTCACGCCACACTTTGCCATCTGCGGTGCGAATCTTGGTCTCCGAAGGATTGAAACCTGAAGGATTAAAGAGTGGCAGAACACTTATATCAGAAAGGACCAACTTTACCCACTAATGAAGAGAATCAACAAACTGTGTTACATGCAGCAGGCCACTACTCAGATCGGTGAAGTTATTAATGTAAAACGGCATGAAAGGCTTTTAAAACACAATGAAAAAAGATCTTAGTTTTTTTTAATTTAAACCAAACTTATTCCTTCCCGCTATTATCCTCAAGAACAGCATGACTTCCATACTACAGCAGTGGTCTGAAATCCTGGATGGGTTACAAATAGGACCACAAGATCCATTCAGCGTGAGGAAAAGTCAAAAACATTACTGCTACTAAACACACTGAATTTCAAGGAAACGGGTCAAAATGATAAAGTCAGAGATCATATTAAACACAGTTCCTTCCTGCTGGAAGAGGTGTTAGTGGGGCCAGCAGATGGTGCTCACCCTGCAGTCCGTGTGGGTCGTAAAGACCCAGTATAGTGACGGGGACACTGTACTGTAAAAAGGTGCCGTCCTTCGGATGAGACGTAAAACCGAGGTCCTGACTCTCTGTGGTCATTAAAAATCCCAGGGCGTTCCTCGAAAAGAGTAGGGGTGTAACCCCGGCGTCCTGGCCAAATTTCCCATTGGCCTTTACCAATCATTGCCTAATAATCCCCATCTATGAATTGGCTTCATTACTCTGCTCTTCTCCCCACTTATAGCTGGTGTGTGGTGAGCGTTCTGGCGCATTATGGCTGCCGTCGCATCATCCAGGTGGATGCTGCACATTGGTGGTGGTGGAGGGGAGTTCCCATTACCTGTAAAGCACTTTGAGTGGAGTGTCCAGAAAAGCGCTATAGAGGCGTAAGCAATTATTATTATTCTTATTATTATTATAAGGCTGTACCTTTATATGTAGGTGCAGGAGGTGCTGTGGCCACCTTGCGGATTTTGGCTGTTGGTGCTGCAGTCTCCGTGCTGCTGACCTCCACAGGCTGGTCCAAGTGGCCCAGAAGCCGCTCCCTCTCGGCCGCCTCCTCCGAATGCTCGCGCTGCTTGCGGATTCGCTCCTTCAGTTTCTCCAGCTTGTTGTCGTGCTGCCGCCGCCGAAGGTTCTCCAGCCGCTGGGAAGCGGAGCCAGGGCTGGATGACTGTGACGACTCCACCGCCTGAGCCCCATCCTGGCCTTTACCACTGGAGGGACAGGGCCCTTCGTCTTTCAGGTCCCCCGTGACCCTACCACTGCAGTCCCTGTACCCATGGTGCTCGGTGGCATTGGATGGCATTTCGGAGGTGTGCAGGGCCTCCAGGGCCGTCAGGTCGTTGAGGTAACGCACTACGGTGCTGTCAACCGCAGAAGAGCGCGTACTGTCGAAGTCTCGGCATTGGAGGTCACGGGTGTCACTCTGGTAGATCAGGCGGCTGAGCCGGTCATCTCTTGCCTGTGTGCTTGAGGGGAGCTCTGACAGCATACTCTGTGCTTCCAGCTGGCTTGGTGTCACATGAGGTGGAATGGGGTCTCTGCAAAAGAGAAATGGAAAACCTTGAACTGTTACTGCAGAAGCCAATATTATCCCATTGAAAACATGACCCTCTTTCCCCAAGAGCATGAGGCTGTAATATGCTTGATTGATATAAAGGAGTCGGAGAAGGAAAAGTAATACATATGGCAAGCCGAAAATGTAATTAGCGATCACAGATTCATTTAGCTGTCCAGATTCACATAAACGGGTTCAGTAAACAATGAATTAAATAACAGATTATCTCAGCTTTAACTGGATGTATTTGCTTTAATATTTTTGGATTGAACAAGGCTAACATGCACATTTTATTTTAAGCTTGAAAGCTATTGATAAGGACACATCAAAACCATATGAGATGGAGACAATCTGTCCTTTAACTAACACCTGTGTTAAGGTAGTTTTTGCAGATTGCAGGTAGATATCTATAAATCTTAAATGATTCTATTAAAGAATGATGTGCTCGCCCACTTAACCAAACCTAAGTTTTAAGGCTATCCAATCCATATTTAAATAACACTGAATGCACAACATTACAATCTACTTCAGATTCTGCAGACTTTAAGCTCTCAAATAAGTCAAAACCAGCGGAATGACATTTCAGTCTATAATTCACATTGCACGGATAGAGATCAAACAGTAATAAAGCCAAAAAAACATTGCACTTAAAAATAAATTCTGTCAAGAACATGCATTGCGCAAAACCTGGAATGTTTTGAGTATATTGAATATCAAATGGTCAAGATGACCTCCTCTTGTTTGCAACCATTCTTATTTATCAGGAACAAGTAATAGGTTTATTCCATGCTGAAAAGAGAAGAAGGAAAACACAACGTTTCGGCCGTGGAGCCTTCTTCAGGTGTCAAGGCTCCACGGCCGAAACGTCGTGTTTTCTTTCTACTCTTTTCAGAATTGAATAAACCTTTAACTTGTTCCTTTGCAGCCTACGCATGCTGACGCAACTACTTGAACTACTATGGAATGGGCAATGAACACCTTAAGGGACGTGCATCAGCAGAGCACTCCCCGGGTGAGACTGTAACAGACAGAATCCGCTGACCTGTATGTGACCAAGGGGTCCCTGAACTCCACGCCGCTGGCCTTCTTGACATTACTCTCCAGGGTGGTGGCTCTCAGGGGGCTGCGAGAGCCCTTCTCCCTGCGGGCACGGCCGCGACTGCCCGCTTTCAGAGAGGGGGCCGAGTGGGAGGAGTCTTCCAGGTGCCGTCCGTCTAACGGAACAGGAGGTGGTCTGGTTAATGTGCTCACATTTACTTAAGCAAGGCATTCAGCAGGCATTCAGCAGCACGGCAGAGCTCAATCCAGCAACTTGTGCATTACAGAAATCAGGTTTTACTCCTTACCTACTGATTAACTCATGGAATTCAACAGGAATGTGTTAAATATTAAAAACAAAACACAAAACAGGAACGTCTTTGAAACAAGTATAGGAGCTAAAAGCAGGCTTTCTGCTGACCTGTGTTTACTACCCACCTTTGCGGCTGATTTTCCTGGTGGCACTACTGGACGTTTTCTTGGTGTCCATCACAGAATCCAGCAGCACTGATGTACTGGGAGCAGCTTCCAGACGATTTTCAATGTGTCGTAGCTGAACATACAAGGCAAAAGACTTAAACTGGTTCAGGAAACACATGAAAATGGTCATCAGTATTTTCCACAATGTAACAGGCTCTGAAAGCAGCTACAATTACTGCATTGGTCAGAGCAAAGATTTTGTGTGGTATTTTAGAGCTTTGGAGAACATGTTTTTTTTTTCAGACACAAATGTCATTTGTGTGTTTTTTAAATACCCTACATATAATTGCAAAGATCTGTTTCAGTCTGAAGGCTGAATGTTTCCATCAATTAATGTCAAACACTTGCTCTCCAAGGCAAAAGGCATAAATGTACAGAACACAAGGAAACAAAACACCTAACACAAAATGAAGCAGACAAATCTAAATTAGGTAGATTTGTTACTGTAGAGTATTTTTATGTGTTCTGACCATGGTGTTACTGCCAAATCTAGACTTTTAGAGAGTGCAAATAATGCAGATTTAAACTAAGTCCAATAATTATTTTCACTTAGCACAACATCTAGGCCAGACTTAACATAATATAGCCAGAATAATAGCATAGGGATTCCCCAAGTGGCTACAGGGAACCAGATGTACTCCGCCAGACGCAGGGCTGGGATTAGTCAAACAGGACTCAAACACAGAAAGCACCACCTGTGACTAGCCAGGTGTTGCAGGCTTTCGCTTACATCATTAAGTGATGTGCCACTCCTTCAAGTGTTCAAGCACCATTGAGCTTACAATGTTGTCCAACGACAAAAGGCTTTCCAGATGGGCAGGAGGCAAACTCTCTCCTGAGCAGCACAGGAGGGTCACTCCCAGCTTTGAAGCCAAGTTTGAAAAAACAACCGTAGCTTTTAATTTTTTAAAAAAATTTTAATTAAATGCAAGAAAAGTGCAGATACAGTAGATGTACTTACAGCAGCTTTGGTCTGGCTGAGACTGTCCCATGCTGTTGACAGCTCTGAAATATATAAAAGAAGCACATATCAAGCAACCCAATTTTCAAAGCGGCCCAATTTTCAAGCAGCACAACTTTCAAAACTTTATCTAGTGTAAATAAATTCACGGTATCAGTTACTCACCTTCACCTGCCCTGCAATACCATGCTAAGAAAGATATTTTGGTATAATTAGTTTAAATGAAAATGATAAACAAATGCACTGAAAATGTTTTATGAAACAAAATCTTTGGGATCACCAGTAAAACATTAAGAAAAAACCTTCTCTTAAACAGCACTATCCTAGAATCCATTAACCAGAATCCAATATGAATTTAAAAACTAAGTATTCAGTGGCCCTTACACAACAGTTGTCATCGGCAGCTGTGTTTGACCCTGAACAGTCTTAGCTTCTATCTTTGCCTCCTGTGGTGCTTTAAAAAGTATCGTTTTTTCTTTTACACAACATTCTGAACCTGTTCTCCAGATCATGGAAAATGAATAAAACACCTTCTGACACATTAAATGTTTATTTAATAACAAGATTTCACCACACTGTGAAAATTACACCTGAGTGGCAAAAGCCCATACCTTGTGCTTTACTTAAAGGTAGATAATGTATTAGACACTTTGCATTTAACTAAGCAAATAAGCTTCTGAGTACACAAGTTTCATTTCAGTACTTTTCTTATTAATTTAAAGTAATCATACAAAAATCATGCACATAAAGCATTTGCATGAAACATACTGTTCTTTTTTGTACAAAATTCAATGTGATTTATATTTTTTTCCAACAAGTGCCTACAAAACCTTGCCTAGGGTTAAACAATTCACAGTTTTTGTACAAGTTTTAAATAATTATACTCTAGAAACTTTCCGTTTAGTTGCCATGTAACTAGTATAGTAGTATGTTAAGAGCCATGTCATTTTTGGAGCCTGGTTTTGTCAGACCCCAGAAGTCTAGACCTCATCAGTACTTGGACAGAACTCCTACAAACATCACCCTGTACCACTGAAAGGTACTAGCAGACAAAAGCGATATTATTAATCTGAATTCTTACGACTTGTATTCGTTAATAATCCTATGGCACTGATCATAAGAAAAAGAATGCAAATTTTCCTTACCTAACCGAATTGATCAGCCAGATTATCTCCTATGTAGTAAATGACTGTACTTCTGTAATGGATGCAGGCCGTTCTCTTCTTAATTAAGCACATTAGAACCCTTCTGGATGAAAAGTGAGTGTAATATTGTAAATAACCAAGAGGACTAGGAGGATGAAGCTGGTCATATAAAACCATGCTATTTTCGAGAGGTCTGATCTATTTATTCAGCTCTGTCCTTCAGCAGACTCGAACATGAAATGACAACAGATAAGTGCTCACCTCTGCCAGCGTCCCGCTCGGCGGGGTGCACAGGCGCTGTCAACTTCGCCTCACTCTGCTTGCTGCTCCGCATCTCTCTCGTATGCCTGCAGTGGACAAACAGCTCTGTGTCAGACTGCTCCTTAGACAACAGTTATTGAAACCTCAACTGCATTCAATGACTGACACATAGGCAAAGAAGTATTTTTTTTTGCCATCTTTAGAATACAGCTCCAGGAAAAGCCCCTAAAAAGTTGCACACAATTTGGTGTAATCCTTAAAATATGATTTGACATAGTCCTAAATCTAAATTACAGCTTGACTGATCTGTTCCTGAAAAGAGGCAAAATTAATGCAGGGTAGTAGCAGGACGGATCATATTTGATTTTCTATTAGAATAACTTACAATTCTACAGAATTAATAATGCACACAAACCAAATGCACAAAACTATTTAAAGGACAGCAGATAAAGCCCAGTTTTTCTGGTCACCTCCATAGATAAGGTTGCACAGCTATCCACATTAGTCAGTGGTACACATGGAAAAGCTGGAGATCTAAGCTTGTTTGACTTGATATTTGAAATGTTGTTTGAAGGTCTGAACCAACCCTTAATTAAAGGCAAAAGCAAAATATCTATTTAATGTCTATTTGTTATACAAAGTTCCATTAAATAATTCATGTTCACATTTTTCTCTAGTAGGATAATACAAATGCATTTATCAGGTTTTATGTAACATTTAATGACTATTTTGAGTTCAAAACATAGGCATATATATCCCACAAAGTATTTCTAAAACAAGAATTAAAAACATAGCATTGATATACATGTAGGAAAAGATCGTACTGCAGAAGTAGAGTAAGAATATGAATACATGCTGAAGAAGCAGCTGAGGTAGCTTGTACCTGCAGTGAAAGTGAAATTGTTATAGTTACAGATATTCTTATTACTTGAAAACATGAGTACTCACCCCCATATTATGTTAACAATAACTGTCCAAGTCAAACAATGCAGCTTAGCTATGATGAACTGGAACATGTCATTTGGCCTCTAAGCCAAATATATTCAATTTCAGCAAAGCCATCAGCTGCTTTCAGAGATCAGATGGCAATGTATATCTCATCACTCTTGTTAGTTTTAGTTTTATTTTATATTTGCAAGAGATGAGCACAGGCCTGCACAGTTTTAACGACATATCATGAGGACTTCTTTCAGAAGCTTTGCTGCTCACGGTCAGTTTTCTCAGAAATCCCTCTTGCTTGAGAATCATTTCATCTGATTCTGTGACAAAGCTCAGACAGGTAAACAGGAGACTACCTTCTAAATGGACACAGACATTGTTACAACAATAGGACCCGAAGCAGCTATATTTTTTTATAAGTACCTTTGACAAAACATGTAAAAATAGTTCTGATACACTGTACACCTTTTTTTAAAACTATAAACGTAAAAAAAGAAAAAAAGGAAAAATGTAAGAATCTGTAAAAAAAAACAACCTTGAATTAACCAGCTAATAACCACCTTTCTGAATGGCCTTTCTGAACTCACGCAGATGAATAATACATCTCCTTTTTCTTTCAGCTCTCTGGGCTGAACACCAGTGTTGTGCAGACAAAGCTTCTTTCCCAGATTTCATTAACCACTGCCGTTTTCAAAACGTGCCAACAATGCTTAGTAAGACTAAGCAGTTTTTGCTCTTCTACATGCCTGGATGGGAAAAAGCGCAGCTGGATGGGAAACAAACATTAAATCACATTGAGCTGATTTACACATGCAATCAAGGATCTCCCTGCACTCCAAATACCGGAAGCCCTGAGACAAAACGCACTGAAGTCACAGATTCTGAAAGAATATTCAGTCAGCTTTGCTTTATGAGAAGTTAAAAAGGTATCTGCATATATTCTTTTTAACCAGCAGGCCACTGAGGCTGGACTGTGACCCTGTTTATGTCATACAGGCAACCAAGAAGCTCTGTAGGATACTGGGAGTAGCTCCAGTTGTGACAGTTCTTAAATTAATTACTAAAGCAGAGCAGCTCATGCCAAACATAGGATGATAAATTGCAAGGCTGTACAGTATATGGTTTTTTTGATAACTGTTCTCTTTTTCAGACCTCACATTTGAGATTCAAGGAAACACGATCATCTTTTGCAGCACTGATATGTTGCTTTTCAACACAGAAAAACAAAGACATTTTGCACTTGCAGAACTATCCTACACATAAATGGTATTTCCTTCATAGTAATATGCAAATTGTGCGACTTGTTTACTAAAGGCACTTTGAACTCTAGGAATTTGTCTTACAATGAAAAGGCTAAAGGTCAACAGTACATTTTTAACCTCGGACAACTGATACTTGCACACGCATAGCCAACATGACTAAATCACCACGAACCTGCATGCACTGTTGAGTTTTTAAGCTTTGGTATTAAATAGCTAGTTTTGCAATGGTCTCACTTGCCTTTTTATAAAAAGGAAAGCCTGTTCAGTTTCAATACCTGAAACTATTTGGAGCTTTGTAGATCTCTAATATATAAACCAGCAGGCAACTGAGAAAATAATTTTTAAAAGGTGGGCAGACCATTCTGCCTATCAAAGGGCTTATCAAATCACTTATTTATCTTTTAGATAAACATTTTTGGTGTCTAGAGAAGAAGATATTTTGACTTCCTGCACTAGAAATATTAACAATAGGGAGGCTATGTATTCATGTCTGAAAGTTTTCCTAAAAAATATTTTTATAAATATAATAGAAGGTTCTGGTCACTGTATTACAGAGGATCAATTCATGTTTCCATACTCCCTTTTCTCAGAAGGCAACTTAGCCGGCACTGTAGAAACTAAAAATAGCCCCGACTCTCTACAAAACAGGCCAATAGTGGTCACAGCACCAAGTAGTGTCTCCAAGAGATTTCCGTTTCGAAGGGAATTTTTTCCATTTTGTTTTGCTCATATGACATTTTTATAAAGCTGCGTACCCTACTACAGCCCACCACAAGTGCTTTAGCAAACCTTTCCACCTTAACCTCTCTACTGGTTTTTAGGAACCAGGACTTGGAACACAGCTACAGAATCTCTGTGCAAATATTTGGATTACAAAAAGTATTACACTTAATTGGAAGTAACTTGAAGGACAAAACCCAAAAACATGATTAAGAGCAAAGAATTAATTTTCTCTCCTATAAAGGAAAGCAAATGAAATCAAACTCTTTCCTGTTATGAACGTTAACCATTTCATTAAATTCCCTGAAAATTACACTTTAGCACAGCGATTCATTAAAAATTGTAACGGTTTGCTTCTTAACTATGTATACTACCTTTTTACTGTGAATGGGGAACAGAATATGTAATTCGACAGGAATTCAGTCACAGTGCTGCAGACACCATTGGTAACTTCTGATCCAGAGACTCGCACCTAGTTACAGGAATGAGGATATTGTACATAGATCTACGAGGAGTTCCAACAATTTTTTAAAGGCTTCTCAGTCTAGCAAGTGTGTGTGCTGAATAATATATCTGAGAAAGAGGTGACTGCCATTACTGGTCAGAAGTGCATGTTCAAAACGGTGCTATGTGCTACAGAGTGACAAGAATCAAATATCGGCTTCTTCCCATTCAGTTAACAAGTTAAAATATCAAATGGGAGCTCCTCAGTGGATCAACAAGTAAAGGCTCTTGTTCAGAATAGAAATAGAACACCACTGTCCAGACCGGAGGCCTCCATCTCAATTCCCGGAGGTCCTACTGTCTTCTGCACTTAGCTCCAACCTGAACAGTTAATGAAATCAATTAACCTATTTTCTTAGCTAAAAATAAAGCGATCAGTCTTAAAATCTTATCGCAGCTGATAATATCATAACATTTACTTCGTTATAGGTATACAAAACACATAAGCAACTTAGAATTACTACAATTACTAACTTAAATTAGACCAGCTGTGTAACTCAAGAGCCTGGGTGCAAGACGCACTTCAAGCCTGTACTCCGTCATCAGTTCAATACGAGTGGAATTCTGCAACTGGCCAAGCCCATCAGGGTTCGAGCGAATAAGAGTCAGCGCAGAAAATCAAGGGTTTCGACAGGTAACCGCAAACTTGCTCTCGCTGTCACCAGGAGTCACTTCTCCAGTTCCCTGGAAGTTACTTGGAAGGCTTCATCAAAACCACGAACAATGTAACATTACCACATTATTCCAAAGACTTTGACATTTGACTAAGAGACACATCCATTCATTAAAAAGAAGGTGGGGGGGGGGGGGGGGGGAATTCTTTCTACTCCAGCTACTAATGTGCTCATTTATTAAAGAAAAAAATCCTTCTTTCGTGTGTTCAAGAGTTAACCTCCACACTCAATGTTATCTCATCTCCGCCTTGAAAACTGAATCATTCCCCCCCCCCCTCCCACAAGGAAGCCCCCTAATTGTAATTCATGGAGGGGTCACACTACATTATACCTACAACCCACAACAGCCACGACGCGTTTCAAGCATCACAGAAACCATCACACGCCCGTCGCTGTTTGCACAGAGACACTCTCCGTTCTCTGGCCCACATGCAGCCTGCTTTGCCAGCTCTCCTGCAAGGCCAGCAGACTGTGCCGAGAACACTGCATGGGCGTTTAGCTGTTAATGCAATGTGACAGCCAGAAATCATTCTGTTCAATAATAGATGGGATCTAGTCTCAATATCCTGGAAAGAAGATGATTAACCCCTTTAATCTAACAGAGAGTTTAGGTTTCATTACAACCTGGATGTTTTGTACGGGACAATCACGGATTTTTATCATGTTACCAATTTCTCACAAAACAAGCATTGAAGATCAAAATTAGAGCACATTCCAAACTATTCTGCCTTATCACCCGAAGCAGCACAGTGGTGTGGTGGCTGGCAGCTTTAGACACTTGGGATCTGACACTGGGTGTCTATGTGGGGTTTGCATGATCCTCAGTGTTTTCTTTGGGATTTTTACTGAAGGCTGATTTTCTCTGACCGCACAGAGAGACGCAGGCCAGGTTAAACTAGGCTAAAAATCCTCAATGTCTCTGTGTGGCCTGAAGTAAGAGCCAGGAGGAGGGCAGTTGTATAGTTTTCATACTGCCTTGCTGTGATCCCCTCAAAACTGCAACCTAAACCCAGGGACGTGCTCTTACTGGCACACGAAGGGATTTTTAACAGCATGGGCAACGTGCAATAAAAATCCACAAAACATAAGTTAAAAATAAATAAATCTATGTTTGTTCTTCTACGATTCTCTAAAACATGCTACCCAATGAAAGCTCTTCAGTGTAGAAAGAACAATCGCTTAGCTAATTTATTGCATTGTTTTTAAATCTGCCTATAAAGATGTAAGTGTGGTGAAAATAATAATTCACGGTACAGTCAAATGGGTTTAATCTTTTTTCCTATTGTAACTTTATGACAGTTTAAACTTCACTCACTAAACTAGATAAGAGTTCACTTCCATAGTATTTCACAAGTTCAAGCTTTGAGAAAAATGAACCATCATAGAGTAGGAAAAATAAACCAAGCCAATCATAAAAGACATCCTGAATTCAAAAGAAAGGCTGAAAATATTATTTATACCCCAAAGACAAAATTTCAGGTATTTACACAAAAGATAACTTTTTAGTTATATTTTCTCTTAGATAGGCTACACCTATCTTACAAACAGACGTTAAACAAAATTTAAAGAAATATTAGTTTTAATTAAAACCTTTGTGTTAGATGGACAAACCGCTGCCAACTGATTAGTCACTGGCAGAAAATACCTTAACACTAATATTTGGATAAGATGTTTAAAGGATTCACCTTCCAAGCGCAATTCGAAAGAAGACAGAAAGTATTATACAAACTATATAGATCAGTAAATCTCACACACACCGCATTAAAACTACACCAGTGTCAAACTGAAGGCAATGGGTATGTAAAACAGAAACAGTGGAGAAAAAGGTTCAAAAGAAGCCATTTTAATTTATTATATATTCCCTTTTTCCAACTCTCTCATGGCACAACATCAAACTTGCTATTATTTATATTCAACAGCAAGGAAATTAATAATTTTTTTGGCATTTATCATTCCATGTTCCAAGCACAGTTTTGTAAAATGTGGGAAAACTACATTCAAGATGTATTCTCTGAAACAAACAAACAAACAAACAAACGTACACTAATGGAGAATAACCGTTTCTATTCACTAATGGGCTAATTACTGTGCACTTTTAAAATGCTAGACAACTGCAGGTTACATTATTTTTCCCCCAGAGGCGTTGCCAAAGAAAGTATGAACCCCACTTTGTCAGAAAAATAACGTCCCTCTGATGCATGCAAGGTCAATCAATGACCAACTACAGAGGCCCTCTGCTTGTCTATAATCAGCAAAGTATCACCACATTTCTTCTTGCCAGAAAAGATAAACAATGAATCACCTGAAAATCAAGGCTAAGTTCCTTTTTAAAATAAAAAAGCTTTGTCAGATTAAAAAATATATATTTTTATTATCCTTTTCATATCTACCTTATCTGGAATTGATTATAAGGTCTTTAGGTTTCAGGTCAGCTCTTACACCAAACTGGGAGAATGAGACAGAGCAGGCTTTTCCTCTGACCCATCAGACCACTCAGCGTTTCACATCAGAAGCTCTGCAGAGTTAGTGCTGAATAGACATCACAGGCAACCTGCAGGCACCCAGGCAACTTCTTATACTGTACGTTGTGACACACATCTGGCATTTTGGGAGCAATGACAGTTGTGTGTATGCATCTACCTGGATGGTTCTGCGAAACAGTTATACTCCTACATATAACTTTTGACAAGAATGAATTAAAAGCTTTTTCAGATTTATTGAGGACATAATCTAAATTTCTGAAAATAATCACAGACAGTGGCTTTAAAGGACTTTGGGGCCATCCTGTGATTTACTTTTAACATTGCAGCTTCAGTGCCTAATCAGCTGAGCATCTTTTCAATCTGTTTCAGTAAAGGATTATATATGAAGTAAACCTACATTGAAACCTATAATCAACATGGTCACTGACAGTCAGGAGTGAAAAGTTTGGTGTCACTTGTGCTGAGGTATCTATTGCATTACTCAGTACCAAACAGGAATTTCTGGAATGACATGCGTTCACAACGTCAACGAAAGTTACATCAGATAATCTCTAACATTTGTTAGGAAAACATGTTTAACAGAATGTTGTCATGGGTTCCCTCATATCGCCATTTCATTAAAGATTATATAAAGCTTTTCCTACCTTAAAGGGTCTATATCAGAGGTCTGAAGCTTAATTCCTACAGGGCCTGGTGTCTTCTGGTTTGTGTTCTGCCACATGCTCAGTCATATAGGTGGTCTAATTATTTAAGTAGCTGCACACAATTATAATACTTCACAAAAGTGATTTCAAATTAACTGTGCCTTTAAGTAAATGCTCTATGCAAAGAACTGTAAAACCAAATTGCACAGAACGCTAAAACAACTACTAGAATGTTTGGACATTTAGAAATTAGGTGGGCTAATTTACACTCAGTTTGGATCAAAAGACACAAGGCCTTCTAGGAACTAGTTTGACACCCCTGATCTAAATAAACATTTTTCCCCCACTCAGCTTCTTTTTTTGGTCCTACAAAGACAAGGAAACCTTCACAGCTCTGTCAACAGCTCCCCTCTGTCTGTCCTTGCACACTTGCAGGAGTAAACAGGCAGTGCAGTCTAACCGGTTGATGGCAGATTAGGAGTTGCCTGACTGTCAAGATTCCTGCTCATCTTACCAGAGTGACAGATTGGAGGAAAAAAAAAACAGAAGTAGAAGGAAAGCCGATATCTTCGGCTGGGACTGAAACCCAAACGGCAGAACGTGTTCGTGCAGCTCTGGTGTGTGATGTGTGAGGGCATCGCCGGAGTCATTCCTTCTGTCCGCAGTCATGACAACACCGGAGGTCTGTCACACCCCTACTGATTGTTCAAGCTGTCTGGGTGAAGGCTAACACCCTTCATGGTCAACAGCAGGACTCACGAGTTTAATAACTGCTCCATGTTATGGGAAAACGAGCCACAATGGGCATGTGCAAGCTCTCCTCTGCAGTCCCTAAAAAAAACATGCCTGTCGAGCTGGGGTGGGGAACCTACAGCCCCCAGATCTGGCCCGCACCCGTGGGGAGTATTTTAAAAAGTACACAGACTACAACCTTTTTCCATAAAAAGTGCCGGAGTATGCAGCACTAATGGAGATGAGGGCAATGCTGGTAATGGCAGATACCATCTCAATCTTGAGCATATTCTTGGCTACTGTACGGTGATGGTATAGTTGGCAGGAACATAAAAGCAGGTCTAAATATACACTACATTTTTAAAAAGTATCCTGTAAGCAAAAGAAGAAAATAGATATCAAGTGTTGTATTTTTAATGGAAAACGCACCCAGTTTTTCTGAAGGTGAAAGCGCAGGTGGAGGTCTAGGGGTCACGTCGGTAGCCGACTGTGACTCTGCACTGCCACTTGGTGAGATCCAGTGAGTGTTAGGGTTGGGGTTAGCTGGCTATGGGTACTCGAGGCTCTGAGCGAAAGGACAACTTGCAATTTCCCAGCCACCTGCTGATTTTCATCTTCTCCGAGTCAGCGGTGTTTCTGCCAATTCCACTGTAACAGTTTGATCAATGGGCAGGTCAGAGGATCCTGGGAATTTCCACATTCACTCAGGGTAGTGTAGAAGCTTTTACTTTGTACTGAAACATAAAACAACCCACTGGAGATTCCCAGCTGGGTATCTATAAAACAAAACAAACATTTTGAACAATGCTTTCAAGTTCTAAATATATATCCAAAACGTTTGCTTTTTCCTCTCCTGTGGCAAAGTGGTAATTATATTACCTGACAACAAATCAGCAAACAGTCTGAACTCTATACAGTTCATCAGTCATTCATTTACACGTGGCTCTTCGTTTGGTAATCTGTAGTTCAAATACAGTTACATGCAGCCTGCCAATCTTAATTTTCAACAATGTTACTAATTCATTCGATTATTTTAATTTGCAACTAAACTGCATTTGTGGCACTTATTTCTTCTGCATATTTTGCCATTCAGAATGTCTATTTCTGCAATGTACCCACCCAGTTTGGCAATACCGGTTTGGTATATCCCACATCTCAGCTCATGCAAAGCGGAGCCCTCCAGCTGCACACAGGTAAGAACAAGAGAGGGTTCCTCTGGCCACTATGGAGTCAGTCAGTGGTTAACATGGCACAGGCTATGCAGCCCAGTGAACTCCCAGGTGGTGACATGAGCAACGTTCGGACCCATGTGATCGAGGATCACAGTGCCTTGGCTTGAAAGACCTCATCCCTTTTCAAACTTAGGACTCATTCATCCTAACAAGTAGGGCTTCCAGATTGATACAAAAACCTTTAATCTGACCATGATAGGGTTGAGTAGGGAGCTGTCTGAACCTGCTTAGGCAAAGGAACAGATAAAGGTTCATGCTGTGTTGAAAGGTAAAGAAAAGAAGGAGAAGAAACTTAGTGTTTTTAAAGTGTTTACCTCTAAGCATGGAATGGCCCTTAATCGGTTCATTAACAACCTGGGAAATTGCAAGTTGTCCTTTCGCTCAGAGCCTCGAGCACCCATAGCCAGCTAACCCTAACCCTAACACTCACTGGATCTCACCAAGTGGCAGTGCAGAGTCACAGTCGGCTAGCGACGCGACCCCTAGTCCTCCACCTGCGCTTTCACCTTCAGAAAAACTGGGTGCGTTTCCCATTAAAAATACAACACTTGATATCTATTTTCTTCATTTGCTTACATGATACTTTTTTAAAAAGGAGCGTATATTTGGACCTGTTTTTATATTCATGCCAACTATAACATCGCACAGTAGCCAAAAACAGGATATGAACAAGGATTGAAAAGGTACCTGTTCAGAGCAGGTGGGGTATGCAAAAAGACAAATTCCTAATGCAAGAAATTGTATATGGCTAATAAAGTGATCTTATCTATTTATTATAGATAAATATAAATATATCAAATATATATATTTTCATAGACATATATTTTCATAGGCCTCTGTAAGTTGACTAATCTTAAAAACACTTCCACATTTTCCCCTCTTTTTTTCAGTACAGATTTTTGACTCAAGCAGAACAACTCCAAGTGTACCAAGGATTCAGCACTACGAATGAACTCTTATTAATACACTCATCACAGGCAATGAAACTGCCCGCAGTAGAATTTCCCACTGCAGAGCTGGTGGTGTTGCACTGAATGTTGTTCAATATTCCTCTGGGCTGACTGGTAACTTCAATGATATGTTATTAAAGCACGAGATACTTAAAAAGCAAGGCATGCATTGTTAAAGCTGCCCAGTACACATCAGCATCAAACGTAGATTAAAGAACATCAACAGAACTAGGCTACAGAGATATTACCTTACAGAGGGTCTTGTTTTTAATTTAATTTAAATTCTTAAATGTATATACACATGCATACTGCAGTATTTTCCGTGTAGTGATCTGTAGCTTCATCTTTGTCAGAATCAGTTAGCAGTCATCCTACTTGTAAGAAGTATTGTAACGTATAATGTTATCGAACAACTGTGGAAACTATTAAACTGCAACAGAAGAAGGAAGATTGAAGATTTTTGTTCTCCTCAGCAGGCGCGGTGGGGTGTTGATATAAGAATGTGAAAAATAACCACATAAAACCAATTACTGTGTTTCAGTCTTGAGACTCAAAGCCATAGTACAGCAGTGCCCCAGTCACCAAGCTTCTGGAACAGCGGGGGGGAGCTGGAGCCTACTGCCGCAAGCAGTGGACGCAAGGCTGGGTACACCCTGGATGAGATACCAGTACATCGCAGGGCACACGCTCAAGCCTGCAACAGTTCCCCCAGAAGTCAATTAACCCACGAGTATGTCTTCGGACTGTGGGAGGAAACCAGAGCACCTAGAACAAACCCACGTGGACACGGAGAGAGAACATGCAAACTCCACACAGACAGCATGCCAAGTCTGGAACTGAACCCAGTGCCAGGCAGCCACGCCAACCACAATCTTGTGGAAAAAGGCAAATTAATGTGCCACCCCGTTCTCTTTTAATATAAACAATGTGCATGACCTCAGAGATAATCTAAAAGATTTCTACACCTGTCTCTGTAGTCATCTGACATCAAAAAGACCTCTCTCAGACACGGTGGAGAAAAGCTTTAGGATTTGATTAGTTGCACAGAAGGGAAATCCCCTCTCTCAATCACTTTAGTGCTCGATACCACAGATATCCCACTAATTCAAGTGCATTTGATAAAAGTCTTTTAAATCTTCAAAAAGCAAACGATTTTTCCTAGCTCTCGGCAAGACGAGTCGTGGACCAAAGAAGACCCTCAAGACGAGGTCGAGGTGGAGTGGAAACCAAAATCAGTTTTATCGACGCGATTAAACATTCCTTAAAATCGTAAATAATGCGAACGACTTTCAGTTTTTAAATGACACGTCCTACAAAACAAAACACCCGGCTTCTATTAATGTTTGTCTGACGCACAGTTTACACTGTCAGCTAAGTTATGGGTTACAAAATTTTCCACGCAGATCGCACAAGAGAATAAACTAGTGTATATGCCAGGAGGAACACAAATTAACGGGAAGTTTCGCTTCCCACTGTGAACTACTTACAGTTTCACGATAACGAACTTAACTAATATAAACAGGAATAATCTATCCCCTGGCGTCCGTGCCAACAATCCAGGGAAAGTTCTGTAAAACACCTACCCCTGTGGACTAGGACAGGATTTGATTAAACGGAATAAGCCTATATCGTCAAAAACCAGTGGCCAGGACAGGTGGACTAACCTTCAGCGCCGCATCGATCTCTGTGGTCCGGTGTCCCGGGACATCAGCCGGGGCCCTACAGAGGCTCCGACCCTGACCCCTCGGAGGAAGATCGCAAAACAGCGAAAACCGATCCTTTCAGTCGCTCCTCCTGCCACCTTTCAAAACAACAGTTCCCAGCTGAAACTCTCGGTACAGCCGCAGTCCGCGATTCCTCGAAATCCGCGGCTCGGTCTTCCCCCGGGACAAGTACGCTGTGGCAGAGACTACACCCCTGAAAGGGTGACTCACAAACCGGCCGATCCCGGCGCCTCCGCCGCTCAACCGTCCTCTCACCAAACACGGGACACGGAGCCGATGATCGGAACACCCGGGTGAAGGTGGAAAAACCACGATGACAAGCGGGCAACACGGGCACTTGGGCTGCTGGATTCAACACCCAGCATCCAGAATACCGGCTGGCGAGTCTCAACAGCAGTCCTCCGGCAGGCTCCCGTGCAGAAGACACGGCGGCATTTCGGCTATATCGGGTGAGCCTCCGGTGCCCACTCTCTGAGGAGTTTGGAAGTTGCTAGCACGTCGATTTCCCTGCTCTCAATTCTCTAACCTACCGATAAAAATTCCAGCCCCGGGGTCTTCAGGCCGCTGAATATTGCACAGTATCTCCAATGTCCCCTTTCACTTTTCTTCCCAGCGACAGCTCAACCCTTCATCGTTCCGTTTCTGAGTCCGCACTTCGGATCCGCACAAGTGATCGCATGTGTCAGTTTATCCTTACCCGCCCCCTGTGCTTTGTTTTCCCGGTTTACAAGCCGCACTAAACCAGCCGTTACTCCAACCCATCCGCCATTAACCAAACAACTGGGGAGACAGGAAACCAGTGAGCCTAGTCAGGCGCGTTGGCTCGCGGGAATCATGAAATACCGCGAGAGCAAGGATGTGCGAGACTGACCTTACTAAGATGGCTTCGGAGACTCACCAACTTTCAAAACAAAGAGGGCTGAAATGTTGAGTTTGTCACCCTGGTTTCCCGAAAGAATATGGCTTTATTATAGTTTTTTAAGTTGATTTTACATGTGACGCATAATAGAAACAAGATACGACAAGTCTCAGAGTAAAGAAACAGTACATATTCACAAAAATACAATGAAACAGAGAATTAAAATAGGTTATATACTGCATACGTGAACGGGAGCTCATACTAGTCTAAGATTGGTTATGTTGATTACGATTGAGTCTTAAGAAACGAATAGAATAATAACCGATGTAGTCTCTCCATTAAAGGTAAGAGGGTGGAGAAGTGGAGCTACAGTCATGTGAAAAATAAAGTACACCCTCTTTCAATTCACTGGTTTTACATATCGGGGCATAACTAATAATCGTCTGGTCCTCACCAACTTCTATAATTAGACAAATCTAGCCTCAGATAATACACAGCACATAACATTTCACTATGTCATTATTTATTCAACAAAAAGTCAAAATGCAGAAACCATGTGGGAAAAATAAAATAAGTACACCCTTACTGCTTCCATAGGAATTAAGAAGGTAATTAGCACCCAGGTGCTGCTAATCAAATGCACTTGACTGGTTGATCATCAGGAAATGTGACCACCTCTATAAAAGCAGAACTTTTGGCAGTTTGGTGGTCTGGATCATTCATGTGTGTGTTAATACCATGCCAAGGAGAAAAGACATCAGCAATGAACTCAGAGAAGCAATTGTTGCTGCTCATCAGTCTGGGAAGGGTTATAAGGTCATTTCCAAACAATTTGAAATCCACCCTTCTACATTGAGAAGTATTTACAAATGGAGAACATTCAAGACAGTTGCCAATCTTCCCAGGAGTGGGCATCCCAGCAAACTCATCCCAAGGTTGGGCCGTATAATGCTCAGAGAAATTGCAAAGAAATGAAGAGCTATATCTAGGGATCTGGAGGCCTTGGTTAATGTTAAATGTTAAAGTTCATGACTATGATCAGAAAAAGACTGAACAAGTATGGCTTTCATGGAAGGACAGCCAGGAGAAAGCCCCTTCTCCCCAAAAAGAACATGGCAGCACAGCTTAGGTTTGCAAATTTGCATCTGAACAAACCACAAGATTTCTGGAACAATGTCTTTTGGACAGACAAGACCAAAGGGGAGATGTCTGGTCATTATGCATGACGCCATGTTTGGTGAAAACCAAACGCAGCGTATAGCCACAAACACCTCATACCAACCGTCAAGCACGGTGGTGGAGGGGTGATGATTTGGGCTTGTTTTGCAGCCACAGGACTTGGGCACCTTGCAGTCATCGAGTCGACCATGAACTCCTCTTTATACCAAAGTATTCTAGAGACAAATGAGGCCATCTGTCTGACCACTAAACCTTGGCTGAAATTGGGTCATGCAACAGGACAAAGTTCCCAAGCACACTAGCAAATCTACAACTGAATGGCTGAAAAAGAAAAGAATCAAGGTGTTGGAATGGCCAAGTCAAAGTCCAGATCTCAACCCCATTGAGATGCTGTGGCAGGACCTTAAGAGAGCTGTGCATGGATGAATGCCCTCAAGCATCAGTGAACTGAAGCAATGTTGTAAAGAAGAGTGAGCCAAAAATCTTCAAATGGTGTGAGAGACTGATAAATGCATACAGGAAATGATTACTTCAAGTTATTTCTGATAAAGGTGGTTCTACAAGCTACTGAATCATGGGGTGTACTTAGTTTTTCACACATGGCTTCTGCATGTTGGCTTATTTTTTTGTTAAATAATGACATTGTGGAATCTGTTGTGTGATTATCATCTGAGGTTAGATTTACCTAATTTTTGGACCTGGTAAGGACCAGATGATTGTCGTAATGTATATAAAATCATAGAATTGAAAGAGGGTGAACCTTCTTTTCATATGGCTGTATGTTTTCCAATTACTCCTTCTCAGATTGTATTTCTTTTCAAAACCATTTATACAGAGATTATACAGTGTCACCTTTTCTTTATAATACTTAATTATCTCTCATTTGATGACTAGACTTTCTTAAAATCTTAATGAAATAACTACTACATATATTAGTAGGGTGGGTGCTGGCAAAGGTCTTTATATATTTTTTTTCTACATACATAAATGCAAAAAATGGCAACATCAATAACTATCTACTTCTTGTTTACCCATTTGCTGCTTGCAGTTTTACTGAAAACCATTCAAGCATTAACTTGATCCTTAGAGAGAATTAACTTGCATGGTTCTTGTAGCAACAGTGTGAAAATATAATTAATTTCCCCAAATGCAGCTCTTCTCTGATCCTGTCAAAAGACTGCTCTGCTTTAGGTCATGATGGTGATGACTCCCATAACAAAAAGGCAGTTCTTTTATCAAGAAAAGGGGAAAAGGAGAATATTTTGTCTAGTAAAAACACAATTATCAGACTAGTGCAAGCAGTGTATGTAAAAACATACATGTCATATAAAATGGTGTTTCACCAAAACAGCTTTCAAATACAATACAGTGCTAATGGTGGTATCTGGGTTGTTAAAACAACTATTGAGAAAACTAAATTTGACACGCATGTAAATGAGACGTGAAGGGACACATACTGTAGATCACAATAATAGACATACATCTGCTCTATATCATTGTGTTTTCATCATGTTTTGGACACATAGAAGAGCACCATCACACTCCCTCCATTTTCTAACTGATTCATCCAATCTAGGGTTTTGGGGGAGTTGGAGCCACAGCAAGCAACAGCTGCAAGGCAGGGTACACCATGGATGGGATGCCAGTCCATCACAGAGCACACACAGCCACATACTGTACTGTATACTCTTATACCAAAGCCAATTTCTGAGAAGTCAATTAACCTACCAGTATTACCAGTGTGTGGGTGGCGTGTTGGTGCAGTGGTTTCGGTACATGCCTCTCAGACCACAGAGGTCTGGGTTTGATTCCTGCTTAGGGCACAAGTTTTTCTTCCAACAATCAAAGATGCTTTTTCCCAGGTGAACGTGAAGCTGGGTCTGTGGAAAACATGGTCGCTGTCCCTCATGGGGAAAGTGATGGTGTTGAAAGCAGACATCCTGCTGACTTTGGTTTACCTGGCAGTACTGCCCAGACTCAGACGAGCTCTGCAAGGGATGGTCTTCAAGTTTGTCTTCAAGTTCGTCTGGGGGGCAGTAAGAGTACGAGTACAGCATGAGGAACCGGACGTGCCAGCCAGTTGAGGAACGGGGAAGAGACATGCCGCATTTCTGGGCTCATCGGGATGGAGAGCCGCAGCCACAGACTGGGCCCAGACAAGGACACAGCCAAGGACACAAAGACACAGCCAAAGGAATTGGACAACAAGCTGAAGGATCTTCCCTGGATGGCAGGGCACCAGAGGCTGGCAACCACAGAGGTCCTTTACAGACACTCGCTCGCAAGAAATCCACATTGCCCCTGGGAGACGTGCTTCATAGAAGAGACACAGTAGCACGTTTTCTGGAGCTGGCCCTTCGCCAAAGCGGTGTGGGGCAGAATGGACAACACTATGCAACTCCTGGGAGCGGGAACAGTGCTCAGTTACAGTAACTGCTGGGGCTGACACCGACCGGACTGGACAAGGGGACACAGTACTTGCTTTGGCTACTGGTGTCCTTAACAAAACAAGGGCTCTGGAACGCGAGGAGCACTCTCATTCAGCACAACACAGAGTGGGGAGCGAGGGAGCTGGAGGAGAAGGTCCTTGCGGATTCAAAGGAAGGGTGAAGCGCAACATCGCCAAATGGGGGTTCTCCAATGGTGAGGGAGCGCTGGAAGTGGCTCTGGGCCCTGTACAGGGGCTAAAACAGAAACCCCTGTGCCCTGAGCTCCTACGGAGGACTGGACGACCGTGGTTTCAGAGCCGGGACAGGGAAATGGCGTGGATAACGGTGTGGTAGGGCTTGGAGGAACTCTTTCATTGTGCAAATCTGGCCCCACAACCCACTGGAACTGATTGATAATGGACAATCACCTGATTTGGAACGTTCTTAATTGATGTGAGCTTGATAAGTTGTTAGAGTGTGTACTTATTATGAAATGTTTTTTTGTGAAATAAAGTTTATCTTTTAATTGGAAAAAAATGACCAGTGTGGGACGCTTTTTAATAGTGAAGGAGCATAGGAAGGGACCGTGGGCCCTGAACAGGGACTAAAGAGGAAATCCCTCTTCCCTGGAACTCCTGCGGAGGACTGGACAACCGCAGTTTCAGAGCCAGGACAGGGAAAAGGCATGGATAAAGTGGTAGGGCTTGGAGGGACTCTTTTCATCGTGCAAATCCAGTCCCAGCATCCACTTGCTCTGATTAATTGTTAAAGGACATTCACCTTTTTTAGAACATTTGTAATATAGTAGAGATCACATGACTTTGCATGAGTATATATTTATTCTGAGACGTTTATTGTGAAATACAGTTTATTTTGATAGAAAAAGTACCAGTGTGGGAGGAAGCCCATACAAACACAGGGAGAACATATTGTACAAACTCTACAAAGAAAGCACCTTAGGTCCAGAACTGAACCCAGGGCACCTATGTTGTGAGGCAGCAATGTTTACTATTGCACCACCACACTGCTCCATGCATGATCACCTTCCAAAGAAATCAAGTCCCACTTTAACCCTTTAACCCAAGATTCAGGGATTTTTAGACCATTGACAATAACCATTTTTAAAGTAGTGACTATTTTAAAAAGATTACATAAGCTATATGTAATATTCAATTCATAAGATTCGGTGTATCTGAGCAAATGTCTTCAAATACTACCTTTGCAAATTTCAACACAGAAACCTTTTAATGCTATGTTCTGAGTATATGAAATAAATACAGGAATATATAAAGAAAACGCATGCATTTCAAAAACATCACTAAAACAGATGGGTATAAACGGAAAACAAATCACGCTTCAGAACAGGTTCTTAAAAACAGGTTCTTGAAAATATTCAATGCTTCTGCTGGGTTCTGCTCACTTGAGTTATAGCAGCCATAATTCTGTAGGAAAAAAAAGGTTACAATTATTTTATTTTGACATAGGTCTAATATATATTGTAATTATACTTCCCACCACCACAAATATTACACTCCCGGAGCCAAGCACTGTTCACGATAAATAAATCTAATAAATAGAAAATAGGCTTTTAAATGTTTTTGTAGGTGTAATTTATGTGTACCAGAACACACAAGCATCTGCACCACAAATTAATGTACTTATGTGAATTATTTTGATTGAAAACTGGGTTTATGAAAATGAAAATGTATGTGCCTACTTGATAATCCCAATTCTATTCCAATCTGATCCTATTGTAAAATTTGCAATGTACCCTACAGTCTACCTACAAACACAGTTAGCTTGGAAACAAATACAGGAAGAGGAAATGTATGAATGAACTATGCTGATGTGTTTCTCTATTATCCAATGGTACACATACGTACAATCTAGAAAAGATGTACCAAAGACAAACACGACTATGTATCGAGTTTTTGTAGAACAGCTGGAAAATAAACACATACCAAATGCAGCACACTATGGTTTATGTGTAGATTTCACTTTGGAAAATGAAACACAATTGCACTATACTATATAGAGACAGGACAAGATAGAACTCTTTCCTGCAGCCAGCACAATGGGATCCCAGAGTATTGGCTGTTTTAGGCTTGGTGAAAAGTTTTTGTAAATTAAAAAAATAATTCTCTAAATTATTCTTCTATGCTCAACGTGGTAGCATCTTATATTTGTCTCTTGCTAAATTACATAATCTATTGAATCAATTCACACTGAAATCTATTTTATATAAAATACTTTTTATATTGTACAGGTACCTCAAAACCTGTCAGTATCAGTAACCCCCTAAGTAATATTATTGTTATAGAGGTGGGTAGCTGTGTCAGCATGTGTAGGCTGCAAAGGAACAAGTAATAGTTTTATTCCATGCTGAAAAGAGAAAAAAGAAAACAACATTTCGGCCATGGAGCCTTCTTCAGGTGCGAGCACCTCACACCTGAAGAAGGCTCCACGGCCGAAATATTGTGTTTTGTTCTCTTTTGAGCATGGAATAAAACTATTACTTGTTCCTTATCTTTATACAGAACACCCTCTTTGTAATTTCAAGGTTGTGGATGCATATTTTCAAGAAATAGTGAATTGCACTGATTTAAGGTTCTAATATACTACATGCATGTCTTTTGTGTTTGTTTGTTCTGCACTAATGCATGCAATGAAAATGAAAAAGAAAAGGATCTCACACTATGGAATCATTTCCACTTACTATTAACAATAATATTGTAACTTTGGTCTGTACAT
Organism: Lepisosteus platostomus; assembly: GCF_059453375.1. Lineage (NCBI taxonomy): Eukaryota > Metazoa > Chordata > Actinopteri > Semionotiformes > Lepisosteidae > Lepisosteus > Lepisosteus platostomus. The sequence continues at coordinate 27,214,956 of NC_142621.1, forward strand.
ATGTATTCCTGTATATACTGCACTGATCTTACAAAAAAGAAAACCAACCTTTCAACTGGTGTTCCCGATTCACACAGATTAACAAAGACATGCATGTGTGAGATAGCATATTTGTACTGTAAAGAAAAAGACAACGGTTATTATTTAACCAATACCACCCCCAAATTAATTAAAGAAGGAAACAAAAATTACTGGACTGAGAAAGACAATTCACTAGGAATAACACCCAAGAGCAAAGCGTGATGAATTATTATGGTGCAGATAGTTACCTGTACCTGGATCTGAGACCTCCTGGGAAAGCTAGGGTTGCTGCTGGAAGAGGTGATAGTGGGGCCAGTAGAGAGTGCTCACCCTGTGGTCTGTGTGGGTCCTAATGCCCCAGGGTGTTTCTTGAAAAGAGTAGGGGTGTATCCCCAGTGTCCTGGCCACATTTCCTCCTGGCCTTTACCAATCATGGCCTCCTAATAATCCCCTCTATGATTTGCTTTCATCACTCTGTTCTCCTCCCCACTGATAGCTGATGTGTGGTGAGAGTACTGGAGCACTATGGCTGCTGTTGCATCATCCAGGTGCTGCTACACATTGGTGGTGGTGGAGGGGAGTCCCCATTACTTAAAGCATAAAGTGCTTTGAGTGGAGTGTCCAGAAAAGTGCTATATAAATGTAAGGAATTTTTAATTATTATTAATTTTGTTCTTAATCTACCATCTCACCAGCCTTTCTGGTGAAAAACCAGAGAGTGAACTAATTGCAAGTTTGTGGAAGTGGCAGCCCATTGAAAACTAGAGTCACAGATCTCCTTTTGGCATTTATGACTAATAACCTTTCAAATGCCATCTCACCTTTGTGTCATTCCAGTCATAACAGCAGGTTCTGAAGTGCTGTGTGATGATCTTCAGCTCACGGACTTGGGTTGGATCTCTTCTCTCTCTCAGAGCTCTCTCAGCTCCGGATGGACAAGCATGTTTTGCGATGGCACACACTGCCTTGTCAATTTCCTTTCTTGTCTGAAAAAACAAATTGTTAGCTCCCTGACTGATGAGGGCATCTGTTCTCAAGTCATAGGAAAATCCAAAATTTAATTTCACAGCATAAGTCAAGAAATAGCTCTTACATAAAGTGAAGAGAAAATATTATCTGTCTGTATGCCTAAGCTTTTGACCAGTTCTACTGTACGTTCAGGTGCGTAGCTGCGTCAGCATGCGTAGTCTGTAAAGGAACAAGTAATAGGTTTATTCCATGCTGAAAAGAGAAGAGCCGAAACGTTGTGTTTTCTCTCTTCTCTTTTCAACAGGGAATAAACCTATAACTTGTTCCTTTACTGTACGTACAGTACATACCTGTAGCTGTTTTGGGCTAAGCACGCTACTTGGATGAACACCTGTTCTTATGTTACAGCCTGTCTTTGTGTTTCTGCCTGCTTTGATCAACATTTAAACCCTCATACCATTTTGTTTCTGTGGTAACAATAGGATATACAGAGCTTAGCAATATATAATGGACTTATTACTTATTAATATCTTTTTCATGATCAGTAGAATAGCACAGATCACGGGACAACAAATCATGAAAAGACTACAATGTATAAGCAAATTTAGTTATACAATTATCTCTCAACAGTTTACACAACACCAACAGAGGATTGTGAGAATGATTTGATATAAGTAAAGATGAATACATGTCTCTGAAAGAAAAATGCAAATAAAAAATTCAATGCCTGTTTACCCGGAGCATATTTTTGTACTCTCTTTCATGTATTGCTTTTTGTGCTGAGTCACGTGCTCTTTTGATTCTGTTAGCTTGGATTTCCAGTGGGACATTGTAACTGGGTGTAATATCTGTTGGCTTTAATGCCCAAGACCTCCTTTGGATATGTGGAACTGCTGATTTCCCTAAAAACTCAGTAATTGTTTTCCTTGCAATGTCCTGCAAAATAAAAAAAAACCTAAGTGCCACAAAAAATTGCACCCTAAAAACCAACCTTACACATACCATACATTGCAATGTTTGTGTATTTGGAAATATGACAAAATAAACATATTTGAAATCCAATGAAAACCATTTGACTGATATACCAATTTTAACATAATTTAAGCATATTTGTAAATTTCACACATGTAAGCATGTATCAAGGTCCATATATAAACATACAGTATAAGAGGCAATCCAAGTAATGTACTGTATGTATACAAGAAGATATTTTCTTTTCACTTTTCATTATGACCCCAATTAATCACAAAACACAGGAATACAATAATAATATAATTAAATATAGTACATACAGTGTGAGTGGAAAACTGTATTAACATCCAGCTTCAAAAGGAATAGAGATTAAGTCCACAAAAACTTGGAAAGAATGCAACAATTTGACTGTAGAGCCTTCTGCAGGTATCTTCTTTAAAGCTCACACCCTTCTTTCTACTTTTCAGTATTAACTCATACTTGTTCCCTATTCACATACTATATAGATGCAGGGTGACAATACTAATGTCCTGTAATAACATTTACCGTATGTGACCTCAGCTTTATTTGTTCCATCAACTGTTGTAAATTATGTATTTAAAGAAAATGTTATTTGATATTCAGAATACTATACACATTAATAAATAATTTGCTGAACATACTGTATTGTACATTTTTTACAATAAAGCTATAGGACAAAATAAACAAAGTTTAAAGAGAAAACAGATTTGTTTGAGTTGTGTTGAGAACATACCCGGTTTCCATACTGGCAAGGGAAGGATTGTTTCATATTCTTCTTTACATAATTAAACTGGTCTTGGAGAGTCTCCTCTTCTAAGTCAGACTTTAAAAGAGAGAGCGGAGACAATCTTTAACAAGCTGGTTAGCCATTAAACACTATCATATAATAGAAGAAATAGCAGGCAAATTTCAAACTTGCATTCAACACATAATACAGGGCAGAGACTTATACTTGAGCATGACAGTATTACCGTCCCAGTGTTGAGAGATCCAACAATCCATTCGTTTTCTAACCTCTTTATCCTACACAGGGTCGCAGGGGAGCTGGAGTCTATCATGGCAAGCAACAGGCTCAGGGCAAAATACACCCTGGACCAGTCAATCTCAGAACACATACTGACACAAACACACACACACACCTGGGCCAGTTTTCCCAGAAGACAATTAACCCATCAGTATGGCTTTGGACTGAGGGAAATTGTGCTGGGTCATACAGAAAGAAGAGTACTTCTGTACTACCTCTTCTGGAAAGACAGTGAGGAAGCCCATTCCCCTTCCCCCTGCCTTTAGAAAGCATCTGAGGTAAAGGGGAATGCCAATATACAGTATACTCATATGGTATACATTGACTACCTCAGAAATGTACTAGTCACCCCCTAGCAGTTAGCAGAATAACCTGGTGCTGGCCCCGTTGTGACATTTCTGGAAGAAGCTAAAATTGCAATGGACAAACAGTGACATGAATAAAATCAGAGGTGAACATGAAAATCCTTTTCCAGACCCCCAAAGACCTTGAGGACAGCCTTCCTGGAGCATTTGGATCAGTAAAGCTCTCAGGTTAAAACTCTGTGGAATTACCAAGAGTAACTGGAACTTCCTCTCTTCTCAATTCATTTCTTTCTCAGACCCATCTTATTATTCCTGGAGTACACCTTTGTTTTAAGTTTCCAATTCTTTCTTCCATTAAGACTCCACGTAACAAAGCACAATCATCCAGGCTGCAAAGATGCAGGGTGACAATTCTCATTTCTTTCATCTTTAATCATACAGTATCTACTGTACTGTATGTGACCTCAGCTTTATTTGTTCCATCAACTGTTGGTGATAAACGTACAAAAAGAACCAATACATAGGAAAACTACACAAGACAATCACCCACAATAGTATTATATGAGGTGAAAAATCTTTAGCTGCAATTAAGAATCTCAGGTGACTCAGGTGGTTCGCAATGTTGTCAAGTGTGTTGAAAAAAGCTGTGGCAGACAATTTGAGGGAAATGATCATGATTGCACCCATACGGCGTCTCTCAGCTAGCAGTTACCCTAGATAACCATCACATTCTCACGAGGGCTCATGGTTTTCCAGGGCTTGCTGCATAAGCCAGTCTGCTCAGACTCTGTTTCCAGGACACTTAGCTACACTACTTCCTCCGGAATTGGACTACTTGACGACCCCAGATCTCCGCCCTTGGAATCCGGGACTCTTCCCTGCTGGTCTCCCATCCCCGTGGTTCTGTCCCACTTCCAGAAGGCAGCTTCTGTCATCCAAGACCCCAGGGCTCTCTCAGTGCAGCCCTGCTGGTCTCCATCCTGGGAACCCTGGACCTTTTCTCTGCTGGCCTCCCATCCCCATGCTTCCATTTCACATCCATAAGGCAGCTCCCGCTGTCCAGGACCACAGGGCTCTCCCTGTGTAGCTCTCTGTACAAGTTCCTGACTGCACGGCCCTGACCTCTGCCCTGGGAACACTGGATTCTTCTCTGCTGGCCTCCTTCCTCGCAGTTCAGTCCTGAATCCAGCTGGGAGCTTCTGTCACCCAGGACCCCAGGGCTCTGTCCTTGCAGCCCCTTCACCTCCTGTCCATGCAGTCCCCTCACCTCTTTTCCCGCAGCCCAGTTTTGTTTCCTGTCCTTTGTACTTTTTCTCTTCTGTCTTCTTTCTGGCTGCCCTTCTACCTTCTTTTTGGGGGAGGCTTCCTCTTTTAGTTCAGGGCTGATTTCTATTCCTCTCCCTCCTGTTTCCCAGGCTGTCTGGGTTCTATTCTTTCTCCCTTTTCCCCAGTCTCCTTCAAGTGTCCCAAAGGAGCCTTCTGCTCCTTCCTGAGGCTTTCTGCAGCTGTGTTAACAGCTCTGAGAGTTGAGAGGGATCTTAGGATGGGTCTTTGCCTCCTGTCCTTCAAGATGTCGCCCGCAGTTGGTCCAGAGGACACCTGGGTATCCGATTCTGCTCGCACCCAGGAGCCGTGGTCAGAGAGTGAAACCTGGAGACCGTGCTTTGACAGTGCACGCCTGGCCTGGGCTTGGAGGAGACCTGGTTCCTGGGCCTCTGACTGCACCACTGTGTGGGGATTTCCTGCCTTGCCAGTTTGATGAGACCCCTCCTCTCAGTAAAGCCCCTGGGACAAAGCACAGCTGCACCCTGAGGAGACTCCTTTTCTTGTCCTGCACATCGGCCTGTGGGTTTGCCAGCCTGCACTCCTGGCTACCTGGAAAGCCGCTTCCCAGATCTGTGTCGCCCCTTTTCCTTGTGGAGGCTCGGTAGCTGGTTCCATCCCAGAGTCGAAGGTCCCAGTTTCCGGTTGGCGGCCTGGGATGAGCAGCCCTAATTTGGGACTGGTGCTTAGGTTGCCAGGGGTGCAGACAGCCAGCATCTTAGGGGTCATCATCCCTCACTAGGTTTTTTATCTTGCTGTCCGGCTGGTGCTTTACTTACTCTGTCGGCCATTTCTGTCTGACTTTTTCCAGTTTCTCTTCTTGTTACTGTCTGTCCTGGGCTGTTTTAGCCCTGCTGGCCAGTAATTATTTAATCATCGCCCTTTCTGTTTTCACTTTCTTTCTCCTGGAGCATCCTGGACCTCAATCAGCTGGGTCTCTTTGAGTGTTCCACCACTCTCTGGTCACTTGTGCTTGGGCTCTGATGCATCACCACCCTTGCGGCTGTAACCGGCCTTGGCATTTCAGCAATACTATGACCTGCCAGATATCTTCATTGATCCCGATCTTCCTAATGTCTTTGTGTAGCTTCAATGTGGTTGTTGCTGGGATTGAAGTCTTTGATTGTTTCCTTCCTTTAAGGCAGATGTAGCATAAACAGCATTGTGTGCCTTCCCACCAACAATTAATCCCAGACACAGTGGCACTTTATACTTGTTAACACCTTCCAAACTGTTCTAAGCACTTGAAGACACTCCTTGTGACCTAATCCTCTCCTGAATCCCACTTAATTTTGCTGAGATTAATATTATATAGAATAGCAAGTAGCAAGGACCACACCTGCTGGGTTTTGTTCCAGCCAAGCTCTTGGTTACACAATTGAAACAGGATCAGGAACCCCTGTCTTCAGGAAGTTACATTGCCATGACAGGCTCACACAGAACAAGCCCTGTTACAGAAACTGTCATCAGCTCTCAATCAGTAAATATTTGTATATTTTTTCATGGAGTTTATTGCATTGTTTCAGAAAAGTACATGCAAGCAAAAACAAAAAATGCAATGATTAAAAAAGAAAATTACAAACCGTTTCAATGTGGTGCATCCAGAGTGCACTAAATTCATCTGACAGATAAGCATTCCTGTCTCTGTCCAAATAACAGGCAAAGGTGGCCTGGTCTGAGCGGGCTGAAGAAACTCCATAGACTACAAATGCAAACACAATATGACAATAATTAATAATAATAATTGCTTACACTTATATAGCGCTTTTCTGGACACTCCACTCAAAGCGCTTTACAGGTAATGGGGACTCCCTTCCACCACCACCAATGTGCAGCATCCACCTGGATGATGCGACGGCAGCCATAGTGCGCCAGAACAATCACCACACACCAGCGATCAGTGGGGAGGAGAGCAGAGTAATGAAGCCAATTTATAGTGGGGATTGTTAGGAGGACATGATTCATAAAGGCCGATGGGGAAATTTGGCCAGGATGCCGGGGTACACCCCTACTCTTTTCGAGAAACACCCTGGGCTTTTTAATGACCACAGAGAGTCAGGACCTTGGTTTTACGTCTCATCCGAAGGACGGTGCCTGTTTACAGTATAGTGTCCCCGTCACTACACTGGAGCATTAGGACCCACATGAGCCGCAGGGTGAGCACCCCCTGCTGGCCCCACTAACACCTCTTCCAGCAGCAACCTTAGTTTTTCCCAGGAGGTCTCACACCTGCTTAGCTTCAGTGGGTTGCCAGTTGTGAGTCGCAGAGTGATATGGCTGCTGGCAATAATATGAGCAAACATAATGCTGCTGCTAAAACATTAACATGCTAATAGTAAATAAGCAGAAATGAGAAGTGGTTTTATATTCTTTTAAACTAGGTGTACTTGCAGTTGAGTTTTGTAGCAAAAACTTCTAGCTTCGACTATGACTATAACTGTGGCATATGCTGACTGATTCAATGTATGTTTCCTTTTGCTGCAATAATTTAAGTTAAACCTGCTTTTTATTCTCTGAAAATCATGTACATTGATACAATAAAAAATTCAAAGAAAACTTACCATTGACATCCTTTGGGAGGTTGTTGATCATTGATCCAGAGTGGCAGCTTTCAATATAAATCACCATCTAAAATGTTTTAAAGACCATTTATTAGATTTAAACTTGTAGAAATTGGTAAATTTTATTTTTTCATTTTCTTTCACACTTACCTTGGAAAACTGACTATTTCTGGACATTTGTGTAACAGTTTCTACTAATTCCAGGGCCAATAACTGCAACAGAAATAATTCCACAAATTAAAAGTAATTACAATTTAAAGTAAAAACAATACTAAATGAATTCAAATAGCAAAATATCTTACTTCAGAACCTGGGAATGTAAATATCCCACTGTTGCCATGGTCGGTTAGATACACAAAAATGGTATCATAGGATCTGCTGTATAAAAACAAACAATAGAACGTCATTATTTCAAGGGGATAATAAATTGCAATTATGTAAACCTTTACAACAAGCTGAACTAAGGATGTTTTCCACTATTATGGAATATTTAAGAAAAATATAATAAATGATCAGATTTAAGGGTGAATATAAATTTGTTTAATTTGCAATAATTTAAGGTTTTAACCAAATCATTAACACCCATTTTTAGTTTTAGCAACATTCAGATTGTCACAACAGAAAGAGGCAGAACAGACTCACCTCCTTATCACTTTTTTGGGTCCCAACGTTCTGACTCCTGACACATCTCCTTTGAGGACTGCAAGAAAGTTTTCAGCGGACACCTCCTGCAGGAGAGCAGGGATTAGGAAAAGCAATGTCATGATGTCAAACTGAATGGTTCTGAGCAATCCATAATTTAGAATGAAAGGAGAGAGAAAGCAACTATTACAAAGACCACTTAAATATCTATCCATCCATCCATTTTCTAACCACTTCATCCAATTCAGGGTCACGGGGGAGCAGGAGCCTATCCCAGCAAGCAATGGGCCCTTAAATAGACGAGAGGTAATTTATTCTGATAATCAAATCACTTCAAATCTAACTTCTCCAATTAGTCTTACTTGTGCACACAAAAGCAGTAGTAATGGAAGAAAGTGTAACTAAAAATGATAAAGATAAAAAACTACAGGATTTTTAAAGGAGCAGCACAAAAATTAGATAAGCATCCAGATGCTTTCTGAACATGAAACGAGACCACATCAGTGTTTTGGAGTGTTTCGGAGACTTTTTTGGTCTCATGGACAAGCTCTGTAAGACTCTTCACCTTTGAGGACCTCTTACTGCACAAAGCATTCCATAGCAAGAATACAATTGAGATGGTAACACTACTAAAGTGCAGGGCAGGGACTTGTGTCAGTCTGCTGACAAAGGGTTGAAACATGGCCCTACAGCCCTTCAAATGTTTTTACAACCACTATAACATCATCATGCCCCCCCTCTACTGTCCAGCTAGGGATTTTCACAATGACAAGGATTAAAAAATCACTTTTCCTCTTTTTCTTAACTGAGCATTGATACAGTACTTTGCTGTGTATTGCAAGATACATTTGTTCTTTTTCTTTCCCTGTTTAAAACCGTTTTTGTGCAATATATGTTAGGGACCTGTGCAATACATTTATATCTATAGTCATATTGTGCAAAATGACTTTTTTGTGTATGTTTCTGATCTGGTTTGTTCTTTGTGTGTTCTGGACTGTGAGTAACTCTTCTTAGTGCACTTCTCACTGTACTGATTGTATTGTATGTATTGTATTATTATTATTGTATCATTCATTACACTGTGTCTGTGTTGTCTGTGTTAAGCTGCTGTTGCACTGCAATTTCCTTCACTGGATCAATAAAGTATCTATCTAAGATAGGTAACATTTTAAGTCGTTTTGCAACGTAATATTCTGGGAACAAATCAAATTTCAATGTGTACACAAATTTGGATCTTGAATATATCCATTACCTTTGACATAATAATGTAACCCTTCATCCACCCATCTTTAATAAGCACATTATTTCAACACATTACAGGCTGCTGAAAATTATTTTTATTTAGCAAATAATACCATCACTGAAATACTTTAAAGGTGGATTATTATAAAATCCCAAAGCTGGTGTAGTCAGTACAGTCCAGTGTTTCTCAGCAATATTCAGCTGAAACATTAAAAATCCAGTAAACAGACAAGATTATGGCATAATGTACCATACTTTTCAAGTTATTGTACAGTATGTTTTTGGTAACATTGGTACAACTCTTCCCTCTAGTGCCAGGAAGATGCAGCTCACCTTATTCTGTATTATTCCTCACATTTAGCAAGGAAGATAGCTATTTTATAGAATAGGTGCCCCTTGTTCATTGTGTTTTAATCAGAGAAATCCCTTTTTGTGTGATGTATGATAAGTGTTACCTAGACCTTTATTTAAATTGCTTTTTTTTCTGACAGCCTGTTGATCCTCTGTTTAATGTCCTCAATGTGGAGACGTAATCCTATACAGTTTCTTTTTTACTACTATCACTTTCTTTGTTACTACTGTCAGTTTCCTTTTTACAAAGAGTCACTTTCTGACAGAGGCCTTCTTATTCTTTGAGACACCTGGGAGGAATACAGGAATAAATAGTATTATCACTTTAGAATCTGAAAACATCCATTGAACTAAGCGAACCCACTTATTCAAAGATGAAGCATGTTTAAGTCCATCCTGTCAGAGAACTTCAAGAAAACATTGCTCTTAAATATTAACCTAGATCACCCTTAACCTGAAAACCTACTGCCCTCTCATTTTCCTAAGCACGTGTGCATACAGTGTATTTTAAAAATACACAATATCACTACATTACTTCAGAATATACTGTACAGCACAGGGCTACTCAAAGAACAGCACACCTAGTGAAAGACTTAAGTAGCTCTCTAAGCCAAGCAAAGCCATAAGTATTGTTTATACCTGGCTCACTATAACGAGAATGCTTGCAGTTCTCATGAAAAACATACTGTGCAAATCCATCCACCCATCCATCACTTTTCTCACCACTTCTCCCTATCGAGGGTCACAGGGGAGCCAGAGCCTACCCTATCAACCAACAGGCACAAGAGAGAAAACACCCTGGATGGGTCGCCAGACTGTGCAAATCATTCAGTCCAAAACACACTTTTGATAAAGGAGTGTGGGCAAGTAAATCAAACTAAGAAGAGATGTGTTTTTAACTGTGACCCAAAGGGAGCAGCTATTGTAAACGGAAAGACAGAAGGAAAGGGTTACCTACAGCTCCAGTATAATCCTTAGGAACTCCTACGTACACGTTTTCTCCTTTAGGAACATTAATGATATTCCCTTTGTATGGATTTCTGTGGGAGGAAATAAATATAAATTACAAATTTTATTATTGCTTGCAACTTGGTTATTATTACGATGGCATCCAATTGACAGTGATCAATTAACAATTTTAATTCATGCTAAAAAATCCCATCTGAATGAACTCCAGTACTCGCTTTCTTGTTTTCTCACAATGTCATTGATGACTAAGCTCCAAGATACAGTACATCACATTTGTGCTCAGTAAAGATATGGGATTGTCATGCAGTCTTGCAGGTAATGCAAGCTTTAAAAACAACATTAACCCAAGGCTATGTTCGGTCCTACAGCAGTGCTCCATAATCCCGCTTTTTTTACAAAGTTTCTTTAACTTTTTCAGTCTTCCCCACAAAATTTCATCCCTCTAAGTTTAAGCAGGTCAAGTCATTTTTGTCCACTCTTGCCTGCAATACCAGAGGAAGCTGGAAGTGAGCCCTCTTCAAGCTGTAAATCACCTATACTTTTGGACCTTTCAGAATGAAAAGTATTGTATAAATACAATATATATTTAAAATGACTTTGTGCTGTTCAACATCCATCGACATCGAACATCACCTTAGGTGAAGCACAAGCACCTCCTAATCCAGGATTGCCCAAGGATTAGATCAAGCCATGGGCTGGTGGGGACTGGGAAGAGCTTGAAGTTGGACAGAGTTTCCTTGGCTTGCCATGCAAAACTGTTATCTGCGAGCCAGGTCTGTCCTATGTCCAGTGCCTTACCTCGGCTGTTGGCTTAGAGCATGAGAAGAAGAAAATGGCCAGGCAGAGTAAATTTTGGAAGACTGGCATATTCTGCTCTTCTGCTTCTTTTACTGAATTGGCAAGAGCCTGGAGCCTAGAATGGATCTGCTATGCAACGGGAGCTTTGTCACACTCCTTGCAAAGAGCTGCTGTTGTCAGAGAAGGCATTGGGAGCACCAGGTTGGACCCTATGCGGCGCTGTGACTGAAGGTTATTGCTACAGATTGGCATCCAAATCCCAAAGGCAAAAGGCAAAAGTCATAGTCGAGGCAAAATAACTAGTTCAGGTAGCCAAAAGAGTCAGATCGAGTGAATCCAAATCCAAAATGAGCAGCAAGGAGAAGTCAAACCAGGAGGAAACAAGGTATAGCCAAAAATCAGGTCAAGACTTGTAGCGCGCACCAGAGGAAGCCAAGGGTAATTCTCAATAGCGAGCGGGGACCGAGTGGAGTGAGAGGGTATAAATAGGGAAGAGTATGAGCAATGACAATTGATTAATTAGTGCGCGGGTGTTGGCGGTGAGAGGTGCTCGTAGGAATGCGGTTCGTGACAGCTGTTTCAAATTCTGGTAGCAAAAAATCTTGCAACACCTCAGCTTTGTCTGGGAGTGCAACTGGTGTCAGACAAAGTTGTTCTAGGTTAGAACCACACTTTGAAAGGGTTCCACACTATGACAAAATATTAAAAACTTGGGATTTTAGGACATATTTTCCACACTTTGTTTTGGGTCCTGATAGATTAGGGAGGAGAGATTGAGGGATGAGCTCTGTCGAAGGGTAGGCAATACCATGTGGGGTGCCAAACCAGCATGTAGCGTGTAAAGGACTAAAACACTTTTCACTGTGTACACATGATCTGAGAATGTTTTCAAAACTTACTCTTCATTATAGGCGATGTCATCATACATCATAACCACTATCTGCTCATCTGGAATCCCGTTTCTCTTCGCAATCTGATATGCATGGCACACATTGGCCTGTGGTAGACAGTAGAATACGACGGAGAAACACTTGGCAATTAAAAAAATCTAAGTTCCTCTAGATGTCCAAATTCAAGTTACAAGGTCAACAACATTAAAAAAGTGGAATTGTACATTTACAACATTTGTGTGTGATCTCACCACTATTGATGATATTAATGCAGAGTAACATACATGAATTAGGTAACAAAAGGTTAAACGACAGCGATGACCACTTCTCAGTCTTCTGCATAATGTGTAAAGCAGTAGTCCCAATATACTAACAGTATCTAAAGACACGTTCAAACATTAGTTTATCTGTTTGTATCGATAGAAGAGGCATCGGCCTCCTGGCAAATGAGGAGAGAAAGGTCTCATAAAATATAATCTGAGCATTTGTAGGTACTGTATTTGATGTACTGTGTCAGGAAAATCCTTGCTCTTTATATTGTTGTAACCGACTATTTCTGAAAAAGAATGACACAAATACACTTTTACATATTTTATTGGAAACACATATCTCCTTAAAACCTCCCTATAAATGTCTGTACAATTTATTTTTTTGCTCATCTGACAGAGTTCACTAATCCTTTGATAGTCTGTATAGAAAAGCACGCACCACTTAAACAATACTCTATTACCTCACATCTCCAAAAAAGTTACGTAGGCCTAAATTAAGACTAAGGTTTGCAGTATGAATGCCAACATGCTATGATGAATACAACTACCATATCTAGGCACGATGTTAAATTAAATATGCCTTTTTAAATTTAAAGAAGACAGTTTGCTCTACAAAATGTCACATTTCACTATGACATGTTCTGTTTCATAAAAATTAGGATTTACAAAAAAGCACGTCTATACAGATGAGACACCTACCTGATGCCTGTAGTTTTCCCAGCCTTTAGATCCTGCTGCAAGCAGAACCCACTGTTTAGAGCTGTTTTCACCCATTGTCCTTTCTTTGGGTCAGTTCAAGTGCAATGGACTGTAAAACAAGACCTGGAAATAAGAAAATAATTAAATTGTGGCTGGGTTCAGAATGCCCAGAGGGTGTTGGGTACAGCAGAATTCAGAAAGAGCAAAATCTTACCAATAACAAAATAAATTAAAATAAAGGTAACACAGGTGAAAAGCAGCACTCTTAATAATAATAATAATAATAATAATAATAATAATAATAATAATTGCTTACTCTTATATAGCGCTTTTCCAGACACTCTACTTTACAGGTAATGGGGACTCCCCTCCAGCACCACCAATGTGCAGCATCCACCTGGATGATGCGATGGCAGCCATAGTGCACCAGAACACTCACCACACATCAGCTATCAGTTGGGAGGAGAGCAGAGTAACAAAGCCAATTCATACTGTAGATGGGGATTATTAAGAGGCCATGACTGATAAGGGCCAATGGGAAATTTAGCCAGGCATCTCTGATGCTCCGGGCTTTATTCTGTGAAGCTGCCCCTCCCAGAGCCCCTGCAAGTCCTCCACCCTCTCTCTCATCTTCCTGTAACCCTCTTTCATTCTACTCCTTTTGATCTGCTGTCTGTTTTAAAAGTCACCCCCTGTTTTCTGGCCAGCTACCTGACAGGCCAGCTTCTGTTTCAGACTCTGTAATTGGTGGGTGGTTTCTCAATACCTTCTGTAACTATCTTACACTTTTGCAATAGGTGTCAAGATTTTTAAGACAGGAGCCTGGTACCCCCTGGCTTCTAACTCATCTACAATCTGGATACCACCCAGGTACTGTAGCTCTAGTCCAGCAACCTTCATACTTCAGGGATGTTTGATGTGTTGAAGTCTGGCTGGTAGTTTAATATTGGCAGTATCTTCAGTGTTTTGTTTTAATCTGTTTGGGCAGTCACGGTGTTACTGCACGCAATACATATGCCAATGTGCAGTCCCTGGCACCATGTACCAGAAAGATCTCTTAAGAACAACCAGGTTCCATGCTAGAAATCGACCCCCTTTCTGAACAGGGCTATGTATACAGAAACCACATTCCATACGGACATTTAAAGAAACATCTTTCAGATGAGAAAAAACATTGCTTATATTGTTTAGAATTTGTAGGTTTCTCAAGCCCTTGAAATTCTGTGCATGTGAAACCAGACAGTCACCTGTTGTGTGAAGCATAACAGAAAAAGTACCATTGTCCCACATATAGTAATCTGTGCATCTGAAAGGTTAATATAAAATGATATTAATATGATTATAAATCATATAAACTAAATATATACTGATGGAAAAAAGAAACGCAACATTTTCTGGAATGAGAATACTATAGTTATAGCTTATGTACTTTCAAAAAAACTTGTCAATTTGTTTAAAGCCCTCTGACCAGCAATACAGCTTGTGCAGTGAGGAATTACAACTTGCCAATCACATGAAAGTTCATTTACCCAACGAGGTTCAGGCGGAACAATGCCTGATCAGGTCATCTTTAAAAAGGCCTTAATTCAAAGCTGCAAGAAAAAGGCCACACTTTTCAGTTTTTCATGTCAGTTTTCTGTGCATTCCATAATGTCTCGAATGTCACCAGAAGCAAGGGAGAGGGCCATTGACATGCTGCAGGTAGGCATGTCATGTGCCAGCATTGCCAGACACTATGGAGTAAGCCGCTCCACTGTGTCCCGACTGGAGAGAAGGTTTCAGCAGACCAGCAGGACAGATGACTGTCCAAGATTCACACCAAAGGACCAACACATCAGACTGGTCCATCTGAGAGATTGTTTTAGATCTGCCACCCGTACTGCTGCTGAAACTGCCAGCAGACACGATGCCCGCATCAGTGACAGGACAGTGAGGCTCCATGCTTGGGCCAGATAGAGGCATTGATGGACTCGTCAGCAGTGGCATCAGGTCCTCTTCACAGATGTGTCACTCTTCAGCCTGTTCCACGCAGACTGGAGGGCCAGAGTGAGGAGGAGGAGGTGTTGCAGTTCTTTTTTTCATAAGTATATATTGGTTCTAAAATACATGCTACTCTAAAATTGACAATTTTTGTAACTGAAAGTAATGATGTACAGTATAAGGTCATCAACTCACAACTGCCAAACTGTTGAAGCTCAGCAGGTGTGAACCTGGCCACTACCTGGATGGGAGACCTCCTGAGAAAGCTAAGGTTGCTGCTGGAAGAGGTTAGTGGGAGACTGTGCTGCAAAAAAAAGCACTATCCTAAATCATAAAACTGAGGTCCTCATGTTCTGTGGAAATTAAAAATCCCAGAGCATCTCTCGAAAATAATAGGGGTGACCTGACTGAATGTCTCATTGGCCTTTACCGATCATGGCCTCCTAATAATTCTTAATCATTGTGTTCTCCTCCCCACTGATAGCTGGTGTTTGGTGAGTGACTGATGCACTACAATAGGGAGTCCCCAATTACCTCTAAAGTTCTTTGAGTGGAGTGTACAGAAAATTATTATTATTATAAAATATAGAAGCTTCTTGTAAATGAGTGCAGAGCATTACAGGAAAATGTTTTTTTTACCGCACATGTCCCTGTTTGTTCTCTCTCTGTTCTTTTTTTAAAACAAATTAAGACTCATTTCAAACCTTTGCTAGCCTTGAAACCCCTCAATTCCTACTCTTATTAGATTTGCTGACCTAAGGGGTGATATGATGGTAATTATCATTATTTCTTAACATAATATCTATGATGCATTTGTTGTCCTCCAACTTTTTCTAAGCTTCTTATTTTATTTACATTGTATTTACCCAGGGTGCATATCAAACCTTAGGAGGATAATTCATTGCAAAGCCCAAATACACATCTTTGAATACCCAATCCCAAATCCTTGCACAGCTTTTATGAAAGCACCTTCAAGGTGTTTGAAGTTTGAATTTTTGCAGATTCTTGATTATTACATAAAAAAATTATTAGAACAAAAGGTCGTCCCATTTACTTACCATCCTTCACAGCAGTAAAACTGTTGCAACAATCATTCCATTGCCTTACAGTGCTTTGTCAAAACCTTGTCAGACAACAGTTTTCCAACAGTTAATTTTTTTTCTTTGAATTAAGCCTAAAACATTAAATGGGCCATTTGGCTTCCAATCATGTGTATCCTTTCTTATTTAATTACAATATTACATTTTACACTTTGTGTTACTTATTATAAACCTTCCACTATGCTTCTTATGCTGTTAGTTTATGATTTCTGGGATCACTCTAGTAAATGAAAAGAATTACATCTTGGTCTTACCTTTCTGTACTGTCCTTTGGTTAGGTGAACAGCAATATGAGGCACGTTAAGGAAATGTATGCCTTATAACTTTTTTAAGTTTCATTTTCTCAGAAAGGGTTTGAACTAGTTTCAGTCTGAAAAAGAAACTGTTCCAATAACAGCAGCATTTTATCCCACCAGCAATCTGAATGGGGGACAAGGCTGTGTTGCCTTTAACATCTGCATCCTGTAACTGTATAAAATTCTGTTGTGTATAATGCAGTTTTAATTTCAGCTTCAAGGAAAGAAAACTGAAACCACAATCTGAATTATAACCGCAATACAGTGTTCACTTGACCTTTTGTTACCATCAGTTTCTGGATTTCAGATTAAGCACATACTGTTCCATCATTAGCTATTACCAATATTTTAAAATAAAATGTATATTAACTTGTGTCAAAGATGATCTTGTATGACGGAACGTATTTGTTTTTCTAGTTTCACTGGAATTTTTATAAACTGTTTTCATATTTTTTAAATTTTGAATATTACTTGTTAGCTATGAAATGTACTGTACTAACTGAACTATGTTGAATTGTAGGTGAAATAAGATAAACAAATCAGTAGTTCAATGAAGTTACTTGAGAGCTTGGTTGGGAGACAGAGGCACTCAAGCAGTAGTATTAGGAAACCCTGAGATCCATTACCATACAAGTCCCTGGTACAAACAGCTGCTTAGTTATACATTATAAAGTTGATGTATCAACTTATCAACTTACTGTATCAATCAATGAGAATTCATTGATTCTCACAATGGAATTGATTAGGGGAGTCAGGATTTGACTGCAAGGTTAGATATTAAGGGTGTTTAGCTACAATCCTGGAGGGCTGCTATGTCTGTGTTTTTTCCCAGTGTAATGATTGGCTTAAATTGCTGAAATTAAAGTATTTTGAATTGAATTAAAATTTAATTAATCAGTTGAACACCAGTTCTTTATGGACCGAAGATAGAAGTATTCAAAATCCTCAAAAGCATGCCCAGAGGATTTCTTCAGAAACTAACAGTAAAACACAAGGCACAGGACACAAGTGGAAAGTGCAGAACTGCATTTAAAACTTAGAACAGAAGGCACTTCTTTACGCAAAGAGGTGCCGGAGTATGGAACACTCTACCCAGTCTATTAAAGCCAATTTCCTGGCTGGATGGGGCTCATTGATCAATTAGCTACTAAGTAGCAAACAGGCTAGATGGGCCACTTGGCTTTCTCGTTTATAACTGATCTCAAATTCTTATGATATGAAAAGACCTATACCACATTAAAAAACCTTAAGAACTGAAGTTGTGGAGTCCTGTTAAGATATTAACATCGAATATCCCTAACCTGCCTCCAGCAATCTCCTTCATTTTCTGTTTTACACTGCAACTGAACTTAATTAAAACCTTAATTGAGCTCATAATTTGCTTGATTGAATCTTTTGATTTCCAGCTCTCAGTAAAGTGGCACATTTGCAGCTAGTTTTAAAACTTTATCAGCAGCTTAAAATGTCCAACTGTTTTACAGCTGAAAACAATTTAAAAAGGTCTAATTAAGCAACTGTTAGTCCAATTAAAGCTTCAGTTAAGCTCAGCGGGAACAAGAAAACCAGAAGGTTTTCCCTGAGGATTTTTTAAAGTTACATCACCACCACATATAACTTCAAAATAAGAATAAAAAATAGCTGGTATTAATTTATATATGTTTAACTTCTTATCCAAAGGCTTACATTTTAAAAACTTATTTTTTTAAGGAATATACGCACAGAGGAAAGAACATCTGGCACTTCCATAAGCCTTCTGAGTATCTTCAGAAATTGTATAATTGTACTGTTATTCTGAGTTCATAATAAGATCAAGCACAGTTTCAAGCTTGGGGTATGTATTGTATTATTTCGATCATTAGACCAGATCATATTATTTTAAAAGAGTTGGAAAGGGATCTCAGTTAGCACATTACAACAAACCATTAAAATAGGAACATAATCAGTACACATAATGTTCTGTTTAATATAAAATATTAAAACCGCAGGTATCATTATGGTTAGAAATTTTAAATGTACAATTCTTTAAGAACTCAAAAATGTTCACAGATTTATTTTTAACTGTCTAGATTAAAAAAAAGATTTAGGTTAAAAGAAAATAAGATTTCACTTGAAAATAAAGTATGAGCATTTTTTTTAAATTTTATTTTAGAAGAACCACAATCACCACACCACCACATACAAACCCTGGTTTGGGCTTTTTGGGCTGTGAGCTAACATGGAAAATGTTTCTGCAAACGTTGGAAGCTGGATGTAGGCGAGGCAGTGGGTGGCACTCTTCCGGTGATTTCCAAGCCAGTAATGGTCATAAGGCTCACCGTCCAGTGGAAAATGCCAGCATTACACCTTTGCAGCACAAATTAAGATCTCTTTATTAGCCCTATATAATTTCTTGCACTGGGAAATTGTCTTTTTGCATACCCCAGCTTACTGTCACGAATGCACTCCTCCTCTTAAGGGCGCTCCAGCCCTTCCTCGTTCTACCTCATTCCCCACACCTGTCCCTTATTCCAGCCCCTCCTTAGTTCCACCTTAAAAGCCAGACGCAGACGTCACCCGAGATTCCTCATTAAATCGTGTTTCATGAGAGCCCAGGATCCTGCTGCATCTGGCTCCGTTATGCTTTTAATTTTCTGTTCCTGATTTCCCCTCACCGGTTCCGACATGGTTTCTGTTCCTATTCCCCCCGGATGGATCGCCTGGCCATGGACTTCTGCCTTTGTTTCTGATTACCCGTTTGGATTTCCTATATGGATTGTTCGCCCCGGACTCACTCCCCCTGGACACCTGCACTCCTTGGACACGCCCCCTGTCTCCATCCCTTCCCCTGCATGATTTTATTCCTACTGTGTCTTCACCAACCAGATTGTGTCGTCTGCATAGGGCCCGGAAAGAACTGCTACGTGACACTTACTCTCCATGAGACACACAGACAGGGAGTGAAGCTTGGGGTCAGAGCGCAGGGTCAGCCATTTATACAGCACCCCTAGAGCAGTTGGGGTTCAGGGCCTTGCTCAGGTAACCGGTAACCTTCCAGCCACAGGCACAGATCCTTAGCCACAGAGCCACCACTCCACCGCTCAAGAGCCCACTTCGAGCAAGAGAAAAGGTATAAGCTACTTTATCCAAAATACAGCTAGGTAGGTAGGTACTTTATTAATCCCATGCGGGGAATTCAAGTGCTACGGCAGCCAGGCACAATCAACACAGTGCAGTAAAAATCTAGTTGAAGTAATACAATACAGTTAATACATTAAAAAGGAAAAAAAAGGAATAAAGAATTACAAACAAAACAGGAAAAAGACACACACAACAGAATAACACTGTTTCCTGTTTCCCAGGCCTCTCTAGAATGAAAATATACAGTGTCTGCCCTGTTAGTGTTAGTTCAGCTGTGGCTCTGTAGTAAAAGAAGATGCTCCATTAGGGTCCGTTCTGGCCGTTGCTCAACATCCAGCTGCATCTTCTTTCTTCAGGTTTTCACTTACGACATCAATGGCTGTTTTAATGCTGTAAGAACAGACAAGTAACTTACTGTACTGTCCATATCTCTTCTGCGCTAATCCTGTTTCTACATCAGGATTAGTAGAAACATGTCGTATCACCGAACCCTCAAAGTAAAGGATGCTGGGTGAAGGTTGTAATTACTGCAGCATTAGGGCAGCAGAAATAAACATATATACAGTATGAGATCATTCATGCACTGGCTTTTACTCAAGAGGTCAAGAACAAACGAGCCGAATTCCATTAATCACAATGTTTGCCTTTTCTAAAAAAAAAAATACATTGAGACGTTACAGGAAATTCCAGATGGAAAAACTTGAAACTGGAAATCTTGTCATTTATATAGCTATGCATGTCATTTGTTTTTCCACATCAGGCGAAATATGTTAATAAGAAGAAATTACTGTCACTTATTTTTTGTTGTGTTATTATTAATTTGGCTGTGACCTTCATTTAAAACAACCTGCAAAGATTCCTATCAGAAATACATTGCAATTAAAAAAAAAACATTTTAGGTCTATTCAACCGTAACAGAAAGCTCAGCACTTTACATAAGGTACAGTAGGTAATGGCAAAGGAGTGTCAGAGTCATGTGACAAGTACTGTATAGTAAAGTACAGGTATATGTGCCATGCAGCAGGATGGCAGCAATGCAGAAGGAAACATCACTCACTGGGTGTGGGGAAGGAGGAGCTTGTAGAATCTACTGGTCCAACCAGATGGGCTGGAAGGTGCAAAGTGCAAGATTGATTTGGTGGTGGAATGATAGTGTTTGGTACAAATAATGGCAAAGTCAGATCTGAACTCGCTGCTCTACATTTTAGTCTCCCTGCACAGTGCTGACTAAATCCCATCTTACCACCAGTCTTGCTTTTATTGTAAGTGCAACATGTCAAATACACAGCTCAGTTTCCCCAGCTGCCAATGGCCCACCCCTGCACAGCCAGGTCAACACTCTTCTAGACATCTATTAGAGTCAATAACAGAGAAAGACCTACCGCTCCATGGGCACGTTCGCCTCACACAGATTTGAGAACAGGTGCAGCTGATGAAGGGCATATGCATACTGTGAAAGGTAATTAAAATGACAAAGATTAGAACATGTTTAAATCACTTCAATGATTTAGAGATAAGGTCTACACCTTCTGATTCCCACAGGAAGGTATACTGTAGGTGCAAAATTCTAAAGTTCATTTAATATGTTCTTACTAAATTCTTACATACACTCATTAATATACTATAACACAAGTGATTAATTCCAGATAATGTATATGACAGTTCAACATAGTTCAGCAAAAGAGGCTTGAGGGATGAAAGAAAGCGAAGGTCAACGCTCCAGAGAATGAAGGAGCTCTTTTGGCATTCTCACAAGGAAAACTCTAGGACACCAGGGTAGAGCCTGATTTCCCAGTATATAAACAGAGTAAAGGCAGACCAGCTCCATCAATGACCTTAGCTTCACCAGTGACTGGTAAAGTCGTGGGTCAGAAACCAGTTTTAGTAGGGCAATCTTATGAATTTCAAACCAGGAAACTTAGTGGTAACTAAATTAATCGGTTATTGTGTCAGATTGTCAGAGAAAACAGGCAACTTTTTATTCCCGATCTCTGGCCAAACAGTATCTGCTGGGTTAGCCTCTAGTTTAAAAAAATACTAGGTTTCAAGAGTGCATCTCTTATGTCTGAACACCTGGGTGCGACTAAGTGTACATAAGGACCTCAAGGGAAAATGGAAAACAATGGATAGATCAGTTCCTTACACTTATATACAGTAGCACTTTTCTGGACACTCCACTCAAAGTGCTTTACAGGTAATGGGAATGATGCGACGGCAGCCATAGTGCGCACAGTACACTCACACACATCAGCTGTCATAGTGAGGGAGGAGGGCATAATGACGAAGCTAATTCAGAGATGGGGGATTATTTGGAGGCCATGATTGCTAAAGGCCAGGGAGAAATTTGGCCAGGAAACCAGGGTAACACTCCTACTCTTTTCAAGAAACTCCCTGGGATTTTCAGGACCTCAGTTTTGTCTCATCCGAAGGACAGCACATTTTTACAGTATAGTATCCCCATCACTATACTGGGGAATTAGGACCCACACAGACAGCAAGTTAAGCACCCACTGCTGGCCCCACTAACACCAGCAGCATTTTCCCAGGAGGTCTCCCATTCAGGTACTGACCAGGCTCACAGCTGCCTAGCTTTAGTGGGTTGTCAGATGTGAGTTGCTGGGTGATATGGCTGCTGGCCAATATGAAATGGCAGGCAGATATCATTTCAAAACTGAAGCTTGTAGTAAGCTTGGCAGTCGAGGGATTTTCATCACACATACAAGCATAAAAACACACATGGAAAAACTGAATGTTTTGGGGACAGTCTTTTATCATTCTTCCATGAAGACTGCCTTTATGATCATGTCACATTAGGCTGTATGCAACATATATTTAATAAAAAAGTGATGTATGTACTGCTGTTAGCCAAAATGTTATTCACTTTACTCAAGAGGAGCAGCAGCACATGAATGTGATTCGAGTCATTACAAACCTTTGGGTTGTGCCAGTTAAAACATTTCTGCTTGTAATACTCTATGACCTCCCGGTACACCTTGTAGTTGGTGATGTCGACTTGTCCCGAGGTTTGGATTGACTGTGCTTGCTCTTTGGAGTCGGTGGATTTTTCAATGATCTGTATTACCGATGCCCGGATTAGCTCTCTTGTCTGTGGAAAAAAATGTGCTGTTTGTTTTTGGTTTCAAAAGTTTTTACTGTAGATATATATACAATCTGCATGGTTTTTAAATAAGCCTCATCTGCCTATTTACATAATCATTTTTGCTCACAGAACTTATTTAGTAAATGTTGATCTGGCACAAAAATCTTTTAACCTCTTTACCATTTGTTGAATATGTAAATGTCTTTAATTTGTGTAAATTAAAGAATTTATTTTTTCAACATTGTCAGCCACGTGTCAAAATAGACAGCACCTGTATATCCTGATAATCACGAGCAGAATCTTTAGCGAGGGAAGGGTTTCACGAAATACAATAATAGATACTGCTCTTTTGTGCAGCACATTCCAGGTTTATTATTGAAGGAAATGTTTTGCATTCATGTGTAGAACAGATGGCTGATTTTTCTTTTCAGGAGCCATTATGTAAATGCATTTGTAACATGTTTCAGAAGTTCTTTTGAAAACCGACATCAAATGTCAATGATATTTGATACTGACAAGCTGGAACACTGGAACACATTATTATTAAAACAAAACAGACTCTAACACACCTGGGACAACCTCCTTCCTCATGGTCAGAGTGCCACACCTATAATTTACACAACCTCTATCTGGATATCGTGGCCTATGTTTCTTTCTTAAGCATGACACTTTAGCCAATGTTAAGTCTAATTAGCTACAGGTACCTGCATCAGGTCATCTAGGTCTTTCTTGAGCTTTTCTTTTTCTTCTGGGGTTTTGGCAGATTGTATTTTATTCTGCAGAGTCACTACAGGAACATCAGAGCTTTTCACGACTGGATCAACCGCTGGGCTTGTCATTATAACCTGCATGATATATGGAAAGCATGGTTCAGATTAGATTCCTTTTCTATTTCAAAACATCATCTCAGGCCTTAGATAATGTCAGTGGATATACTGAAATATAGTATCAGAGAGAGTCATAGCATGTGCCTTGGCACTGTCATGGCTTTGGGCTCCAAAACATTCTGTCCCCCAAAATACAGAAACAAGTCAAATACTGAAAGCTGTTAAGACACCACAAACTTTTAGACAAAGAATGACTGAAATACACATCACAAGCCTTTTATGTAATTTTATTTTTAAATTACGCTGAATTAATCCAGTTACAGTAAGTGTACAGGGTGCAATATAGACATTGCATCTTAAATACTGTACATTACTACAAAAACGGCGTATTTCTTTGAATGCTTCTTTTTTTTAATGGCTTTTTATATGGGAGAAAAAATCAGTTGTCCCATCAGGTCACATATCATATAATCTGTTCCTTTTTAGAATCTTTATAGGCTGAATATTTATAATTAAAGACTGAATAGGAATTTGGACACGTATCAACAGAGTTGGCACAGTTTTTGTCAATTCTGCAATTTCTGCAAATTCATAAACTTTTATTCCCAGTCCGTTTCTGGTTTGCTTCCCAGCACTGTGGTGGTCTAGCCCAGAAGAGCGTCACTTTAAATTCAATAGTCTCTTCGCTGCTAAATTCATGACGCAACTGCTGTGAAAATGATGTCCGGCCGGACCACGGACAAGCAGAAGTAATTCATTGTAAAATGAATAATAGTGACCCAAGAAAACATCCGTATCAGCATTCATTACAACAAGCATAAATATTACCGTAGTTTTAGAGACACAGGACTACAGTCAGCGCGGACTGGAAGAATGTAATTGTAAAGCTCTGTCCTGCGTCATACTGTATCTCTCAAATGATACAAAAACAACCTACACCATAGCAGCTTAATATAAGACAGGGATGTAATGTACAGTATGTTTCATTTCAACCTGACTTCATACTAATCGAGCAGAAAATTGAAATAATATCACAACAGACTCTAACAAAAACAGATTACCTCTTGCTAAACCTGTATAGCAACAATGACGAACTGAAACACGAATTAAGTCCTCGGTAGAGAGACGTCTGCTGCCTTGTCACTGGTTCCAAGTTGTGATGTGGGATACTTACTGCCCGCCCTGCCGTAGGAAAATGAAAGTGAAAGTGTAGAGAAGAAAACAGTGCTGCCACTCAGCGGCGAACATTCGTCAAATAACAACAGCATGTATAAACAAGTCAAGCAAGACTGCTTTTTAGAAATGGACGAACTAACGCGCCGCAAACAGCAAAGGCGTTTACTCTCCACACCGACTGTCATTCCTTTAACAGAGTGGTGCTTAACGCTAGTCCCGGAATACCGCTCCTAATTTCGGCTTTCATTTCAACTAAGATGCTCATTATCGATACGAAAAACTCCCTTTACTAGAGCTACAGTACTTGCATTATTGATTATAAAACACTCGGTCGGCTCGTTTAGCATGTTTGTTCGCTAGTGGCTAATTAATCCAGGCCTTTTACTCGACCGTTTCTTGAAAATGGCAGGGTATCAGCTGCAACAGCACTTCTTGCTCAAGACCCCTTCAACCTTCTGTGTAAAAAAAGTGGCTTCTATTCTCAGTTTTAAATGCACTTCTCTATATGAGTTTTTCCTTGTACCCTCTAGTTTGTGTTTCACTATAGATTCTCAAGATGTCCACTCAACTGTTGGTTGCTGGGTGATTCAGTAGGCGCAATGTAGAGTATATATAGTGCAGATATGAATATGGTATATTTGCAAGCACTGTGTCACAGATTATTCGGAAAATATCTTGATGAATCGTTATATAATATAAATATTTTTTAGCTGTACTTGAGCAGCTCTAATTGTAGGTGGAAAATAAGTTATGGATATTTAACCATTCACAAGCAAATACGTTTTGTCTGTGTTGAACAAATAAAACATTGCAAAGACATATAACATCTGTATACGTTAAACCCCACAGCACACAGTAATGCCAGTACCTTCACAGCCGGCACAGAGAGTGGAACTGCAATCAACAGCTCTCAAAGTGCCTCCCCTCTTCCATAACGACCATCCCTCTCCCTTCTCTCCCCTCCCTACAAGACTGGAATCAACATTCAGGAAAGACCAAAAGACAAAGCCCTGACAAAATGCAAAAGGAACTGCAGCTAGTTGGAAGACAGCAGATAAAATTCACACCTAAACTCCCAAATTTACAGGACTTTCCACTAAATATACCTTAGCAGAATACATTAATATTGGTAGTGTCAAAAGCAGAATACGCTGAGAACTAGTAAAAACTTAGTTGCATGAATGAAATAGCTTAATATATATTCCATGTATAGGAGGTTCATTCATTAATCATTTGGTTCAGATTATCAATTCACAAAGCAGAGATAACGATCGGCATCCTCAGTAGGTGATCTGACAGATATAATAATATTGTGTAGGAGTTACTGATGCCCAAACAAATCTTACCCTCTTGTGCCCTGCTTAATGAGGCATTGTTCAACACAAGCATATCACAAGTCATTGTGGAAGAGCTGTCCACACCTGCTGCAGGAGTCGCAAAAAATATTTAGTATTTTGTATTGTGATATTTTGTATTCGGATTGGATATTTTTGTATCGCGATATTTTGTGGCTAAAAAAGTTGCTGTTGGTGTTCGATGGGGCTTCAATACTTGGATATTTTAAGCATGAAGAAATCCATGCGTAACCATGGATGTGTGCAGGCCTGTTGAAAAAAAGGTACCCATGTCCACCAGGATGCAGGTGTGTCTGAGGACTGGTCACTCATAGCAATGTCTTCTATGACCATCTGAGAGAAATGTTTCCTAATGCATGCAGTTGCTGCTTAGCTATGAACTTTTAACATTTAATTTTTCAGGTAGTCTAAACACTGGTGAAGGGACCAGCCCTCACCTCCAAAACAGCAGTTATGAGCGAGACACCAGTGGGGAAGACAAGGCAAGAACTGCCTGTAACCACTTTTTAACAGGAGTGTAATAGCAATACAAGCCTCATTCTCTATGTACATTTATTCTTATACCAGACTACCGTTTCTGTTTGAACCAATAGCAACAGTAATTTTAACCAGCAGCCATACTGTATCACTCTGCAACTCACAACTTGCTGGTTGCTGCTGGACGAGGTGTTAGTGGGGCCAGCAGGGGGTGCTCACCCTGCGGTCCATGTGGGACCTAATGCCCCAGTATAGTGATGGGGACACTATACTGTAAACAGGCGCTGTCCTTCGGATGAGAAAAACTGAGGTTCTGACTCTCTGTGGTCATTAAAAATCCCAGGGCGTTTCTCGAAAAGAGTAGGGGTGGAACCCCGGTGTCCTGACCAAGTTCCCATTGGCCCTTACCAATCATGGCCTCCTAATAAATCCCCATCTATGAATTGGCTTCATTGCTCTGCTCTCCTCCCCACTAATGCTGATGTGTGGTGAGCGTTCTGGTGCACTATTGCTGCTGTTGCATCATCCAGGTGGATGCTAGACATTGGTGGTGTTGGAGGGAAGTCCCCATTACCTGTAAAACACTTTGAGTGGAGTGTCCAGAAAAGCGCTATATAAGTGTAAGTTATTATTATTATTATTATTATTATTATAACAGATGAATAAATCAATAAATAAACATATGTTAACTAAGTTCTAGAGCAAACATGTTGGCTGATCTCATGTTAGCTCGCAGATCTGGCAATTTTCAGAGGCTCTTGGCAGTGAAAAGGCTGACGCTGTATAAGCAGTGAGCTCTAGAGAGCACTGAGTCGAGTTCCAGCACCAGGTGTTTGATTCACAAATGGAAATAGGTCAGAGAGGTGGTGGAGCTCGTAAGTGCCTGTGGGTCTCCAGACTGCCTTGGGAACTGTGAAGCACTACATGCTTGGTCAGCCTTTTCTGATACAAGCCAAGGAAAATCTTTACTGCCTGTTCATGTGCAGAAATGACACATTTTATAGGAACTGCTTCAGGAGTGGGCACTAATACAATGTTCTCTAGAAATGAAAAATAAAACTGGAAATGCTCACAGAAATATTGATAGAAATATGAGCATATATCTATAAACAGAACGCAACTTATTCTATTGGGAATTGCAGGTATTTGAAGAAATGTTTTTATGCTTATCTACCTATAGTTTCAAACTAAAATGCTACTAAGGAACAGGTAATACTGTAGGTTTATTCCATGCTGAAACGAGAAGAAAGAAAACACAACGTTTCGGCCGTGGAGCCTTCTTCAGGTGTGAGGTAAAATGCTAATGTATTGGTGCTTTTATTTTGTGATTAGGATTAAATAATGCCCATTTTTGAAGAAGCCAGCCATCGAAAGGAACATGCATTATGAATCAGGATAGTACGGAATCAGGATAGTTTGAAGTAGGACACATATTGTTTATACTAAATAAATGTGCTTTTCACTCTACTGTCTGTTCATTGGCACACCATTGGAGCAGTCCATTAAAAGAAAACTTCCACCCGGTGTGCTCCATACTGTGTCAGTATGCATATTTTGAAGTGATCAGTAAACATGGTCAAGGAGGATACATGAAGCTTATTATTTAAAGCACACATTTATTATTCTTCCATTATCAAAATAACATTAGCAGTAAATGAATTGTTTAAAAAAATAGGCATTAAAATACATAGATCCTTTGGTAAAGTATTAGCATTAACATCTGATTAAATAATCCTGTAAAAAGAATAACGTACAGTATGAGGGAGGTCAAATGTAACAGAATTGATATACAGTATATTCTGTAATTCATATAAAAACTTTTTTCAACCTGCATACTTTTCTGCATTTGACCCGGAATTGTTTCCTCAGTTCGATTAAAAAATATTATATAGTATAATCACACATTAAGACTCATTATTTCTGAAAGATTTAAAACACTTAAATGAAATAACAATTTACCACAGTAGACAAAAGTGGAAAATTGAGTGGGTCCTGACCTCACAATCTAGCTGTGATTACCCATTGTTTAGAGATCACTTCTGCTGTTTTCAGGAGAGCACACATTCCATTAACGCAGCACTTAACATTAAATACTCATTGTCCAGTTAAAACTAGCTCTAACGCGTGTTATTTATGTTTATGTCTGGACTGGTCTGGATTTTAATGTGAAAACTTTAAAAGATGAAGGCTTTTGTAGATTGTCTTTATAGTGTTAATCTGTTAAATATGTAAAAAAGAGGGGTAAATGACTAAATCTAATTTTTGCCTTTTGTGAATATATTTACCTGAGCCTTTACCCAGTACAGGGATGCTGACAGCTTTCATAAATACAAAAAATGATAAGCACCAAGATGTGCTGGATAGTGAAAGGGATGAAACAGATTCCTTATGGCAATTGCTATATACTATATCTAAAATAAAAGGGAGGCCTGATTATACACCCAACAATTTCATCCACCAATCAAGTCAGATTCTCCAGTCCTGGAGATTTCATTAACCTAGAGTACATCTACAAAGATAACAGTTGTTATCAAGTTGCTTTGTTGTTAGTAATGAAGTATGAGGTTGGTAAGTGATCTGCTTTTTCTTCGTTTAATGAAAAAGTCAAATGAGCTGCTTCTAACCATGTAAATAAAATGTTTCAGGTGTTATTCACCATGTTTCCAATTTTTTAAATTTGGATGCACCAGTCGATTTCTATTATGCATTCAGTCATTCTGAAATTGCCACTTGTTCATCAGCTCAGGTAAACTGCTATGATCTCAGTATTACCTGCGGTCACACATGCCCTATTGTCAGAAATATTTCTCATTCTTAATGCTGCCTCTCAAGGGAGTTAGCACCACTTGGAGGAGCACCAGGAGACCCACTGATGTCATTCCAAGCTTGCAGGTGTCACGAACGAGCAGCAGACCAATGGGGAGGATGAACCCTGTGCAGTACCTCAGTGGTCAAGAGACAAAGGAAAAAGACTCAGTAGCTTCCAATGCAAGAGAGGGCTAGGCGAACGACGTGGTCAAGGGCGAGTACCGTAGTTCGTATCCAAAAGGGCACAGAGAAGGCTTCCGATCCAGGAGAGGGCTAGGCGAGACACATGGTCAAGGGCAGGTTCTGTAGTTCGTATCCAAAAGGGCGTAGAAGAGGCTTCTGATCCAGGAGAGGGCTAGGCGAGACACATGGTCAAGGGCAGGTTCTGTAGTTCGTATCCAAAAGGGCGTAGAAGAGGCTTCTGATCCAGGAGAGGGCTAGGCGAGACACATGGTCAAGGGCAGGTTCTGTAGTTCATATCCAAAAGGGCGTAGAAGAGGCTTCTGATCCAGGAGAGGGCTAGGCGAGACACATGGTCAAGGGCAGGTTCTGTAGTTCATATCCAAAAGGACTTAGAAGATTTGGAAAGGACGGCGAGGTAGGATCTCTGAAGGGACGACCAATAGCGGGCAAAAAACAGAGGGTTTTAGAGGGTTTAAATATTGTGAGAGGAGGGAGGTGCGCTGACAGGGGGAGTGTCGTGGTTGGTTGATTGACAGGAACAGTATCGTTTGGAAGAAGCGCTCCGGCTGAAGTGTAATTAGTATGAGGGCGCTTCCATGTGGGAATCTGGTTGGATGAGGGCGTGACAGCAGGCTGATGGGGGTGCATGCCACACAGAACAAATCCTGGCAGTGTCAAGCCCACCCAGTGTTAGTGATTCTCAAAAAAGCTCCCCCTGTTCAGGATCCTGGACACAGTTGGCTAAAATCCGAACACTAGACATGTGCCAGACAAACAATGCAGATATAAAGGCTGGCAAACAGGCTGTAACCAAATCAGCTGTACAGTATTGGAGGCTAGGAATACTCTCTGGGCCTTTTAAAGACCAAACTAATGCTAATATTTGTCACACGTCCTGCATTCCACAACAAAATTGGAAATAGACAAATAGAGAAAACTATTTTGCAGACACACGGCAACCTTTAAATAATTTAAAGTTATCTCCATACATCATATAGAAAGGCTTGAAAAGGACGTTGATTGGTAATTAGCTTGTTTGGACATTCGAAGCTAAGTGATCTTATCCAGTTCTTTCTTGAAAGATCAAGATGTTAAATTTAACCCTTTACCTTTCAGCAAAAACAACCATGATTCATCAGGACCAGCTCTTACACAAAACAGTGTAATGAAACATTTTAGAGGAAACTTAAGCTTGCAGGGCTTGTGTTACTCTTATTATAATTTTAAAAATAGGGGGTTTTAGACTGGTCAAGCTAATATTGAGTAAAGAAAACATTCAATTGTTATTTCACTGTATTAAGTTACTTGGGTAAAAATCCAGATCACTGTGAAGCAACATTCTAGAAACATAGCATATACAGTACAAGATTATCTGGATAAATTATCCATAATTAAGATAATAAATACAAGTTTTAACAGCAACCATCCTGTAACTGCTATATGATGGCCTTACTGTAAGATGTTTACCCAAATTGTGTGGACCAGAAACAACTTAACAAGTTGATTTTTGTTTTTTCACCACCAGGGTGTTTGCTGCTATACATTGTGTGCTTCTTTTCAGAGACTGAAATACATGGATCACAAAATATTGATTTTTAAAGCAAACACAAACCCCAAATCCTTCGAGTGTTCTGTGGCCTCTCTTTTACACATGGATCTTTTAGAATAAAGAAAATAATACTTTTTGACAGTTCCTCTCCCTGTGTCGGTGGGTAAACTCACAGGGCTGATCACAGATCCCGCTCTAGGTGGTGCTAGAAGCCTTCTTGAAGAGGTTTCTGTAGATCTTCCCCAGACTGTCCTCAAACACAGCCCTGTGTGGCTTCCCTGTGTACTGGGCAGCCTGATTTGACCAGAATGTCCCATTGTCTAAATGGACTGTGGCCTCACCAAGACCTCTAGAACTGGAGGGTAAAGATACTACTGTCAAAAGATGTGCATTGTAGCAGGGAAAACACAATTACATTCTTTCAGAATTCAGCATTTCAACAAAAACACAAGGAACACTGCAGTACTTCTGTAAATCTACAGTAGTTTAGTTTCATGTTTTAAGACATTTACAATATCTTTGAATTTTCTTTTATTCACGTAAGATAATTGTGTGATTGATCAATTGATCTGACGTCATGTTTCATCCAGCCATTTCTTGAAAAAAAAAATACAGTTTTAGCTTCAACAGTCTCTCTAGGTAGCTTGTTTCATACAGTACTCCCACAACCTTTTGTGTAAAGAACCTCCTGTTCCCAGATTTACACCCCACGTATGTACTTCCATGTAGTTTCCACTTGTGACCTCTAATTCGTGTTTCACCTCTGACGCTGAAGAAGCCTTGTGTGTTGAATTTAATCACGTGAATTAAGTCCCCTCGTAGTCTTCTCCTTTCAAGACTAAACTAGTTTAGCCCATTTCAATTTATTGGCGTAGGACATTCCTTTAAGCCTAGGAATACATCTGATAGTTATTCTCCAGAGCAGCAATACTTTTTTAACGTGGTAACCAAAACAGTACACAGTATTCTAAATGTGGTCTTTCTAATGAATTGCAAATTTTAACATAACGCAACATCTCTTAAATTCTAGCTTTTTAACTTCTATATTGTAAAATGAAAACTACCCATACAGCATATTGTTTGTGCTGTGTGTGTCCATTATTGTTGTTCCTTGTTCAAAGAACTCTAGTTTTTAATTTAAGCAAGACCTAACTTTTGTGAAACAATGTTAATTATCTTCTAGGATCTTATTTACAAATACGGAAGGTGATCCTCTAGTTTAATTATAATTATTATTTCCATTACATGTAAGATCTAATTGGTCTGTACTTAGCAGGTTCAGTTTTGTGAATGTGTTTTTGGATGGGTATAACATCAGCAATGCTCTGGTCTATCAGTACAACCCCTGCCTTGAGCGACTGATGAAACAGTTGCATCAATAGCTTCTGAACAACATCTCTTTTCTTCTTAAGTATTTTTGGTAGGATACTGTGGAGTTTTATTGATCTTGAGTGATTCTAGTACCCTAAACACCCCTCCAGCTTCTATAGCATTATGTCTACCAACAGCCTATACTATAAATCTAACTGAAAAATAAAAGTTTTTCCATTGTATGCAAGATTTAAATAAATAACAAATTGCTTTGAAAATTGCTTTGAAATTAAGAAGCATACTGCAATATGGTTACATTTCTTTGTAAGGGTCGGAAGATTTAAATCCTTTACAACTTCAGTTTCCTTTTTCTTCTTCAGTCACTAACTATCATTATTCAATTGTCTCCACAGGGTTGCTTGAAGGCTTGTGTACCCCTCTAGTTCTTTAAACTTTCCAGTTTTACTATGAAATCCTTGTTTAATCAAAAATAAAGGGTCGATATCCCCAAATTCTATGTAATGTTTAGAGAAATCTATGTATGTAACAGAAAAAGAAAAAGTAAATAAGAAAATAAGAAGGTAAATAAGAATTAGTGTATGTGTAAAAATGACTTTCAAACAGCACTGTACTGTATATTCCTTACTGCGCTTACCAAGTTATCAGAAACAATAAAAACAACAGCTTTTGTCCATTCTAGAGATTTCTATGTTATGCAGACAAGGTCTGTCATCACCCACTCTTTGACTAATTGAGTACATATTAAATCCACACATATCATGTGTTTATTGTAAATACAGGAGTTGTCTGGCTATTATTACCATTTCATGCCGTATCGTAATGTACACTAATTATCATAATATTCTGTACTCTGATAATTTTTTAATTTAAAAATAATTTGAAGCATTCTTGGTTGTCAGAATCAGGATAAGTAAAACTTTAACTAAGAATAATCCTATTATGGTACAAACAAATTAGGATTGCCAGACAATTGTTAGATCTGCTTTGTTGTATCAAACATCTGCATAACTCCAAACCTTAGATCTTACTTAATCTGCTAATTAAATAAATTACAAAATAAATTGAATTATGCACATTTAATACAATAAGAGAATAGCAGATTACATATACTACATGAACCTGTAGAACATGATAGGTAGTATGCATGAAAATCACAGAAAGAAAGACTCTGAATTTCCAACTAGTATGGTTCTGTGCATTTTTGAAAGACCTGTCAATACAGATCCACTGAATTTCATGAAAAAGTGCTGGTTTTTGCTTGAATATGTCTTTATACTGTAGGTTTATTACATGATAAAAGTTTGCCTGTGTATTTTGTTATGACAGTGTAGGCCTGCAGAGAGAATTTAAAGGTACAGTGCTATCATACCACATGGAGAGGCATGTTAGTTTGTTAGAATGGCTGGAAATTGATACTTGACTTTTTCTTAAAGAATCCTTTGACACTATCCTGATAAAATGAGTGGATCCCTGTCCACAGGTACGGAACAGTCATTTCCTTTTTTATTTAGCATGCACTTCTCACTATGAGAAATAGCATTTAAAATGTCTTTCCCATAGGCGCTTCTTTACTCAAAGGGTTGTGGGTGTATGGAGCATGCTACTCAGCCATGACGTTGAAGCTTATACACTGGCTTCTTTCAAGAAAAGGATGTATGTGATCCTAGGTTCAATTAGCTAACTACCAAGAGAGCTGGATGGGCTGAACAGCCTCCCCTTAACTGTTAATTCTTATGTTGTTATGGTTAGTTCTTTCCTGTCCTACACCCTGATACTGTGATAGAATAAAGCACGACCTTAGTTTTACAGCACTTGTCTGCCTCAGTTACACTCTTATTCTCTGTTTTCCCATTTGCTCTTCTATTTTTTTTTCTCTATATAGTTGGATATACTTAAGTTTTTTTCATTCCTAGGGGAGAAAAAAATGATCACAAGAAACAAACAAAAAATAAATACAGGAGTGCAATTTAAATGTAATGGAAGCAGTAAAAGCTCTTGTCACAGCGGTGGTGATTGTCTGAGATTGGGCTATTAAGATAATCACCAGAAAATGTTCATTTCGTCAGATGTCAGGGATTAATATTCTAGCAGTTCAGCAATTTAGCATAGGGGAGAGCTTTGTAATCTAACGTCTCATGACAGGATGTTTACCTGTCCTCTTGGACCTGGCTGTCACATAGAGAGTCGTTACAGGATGTGGAGGTCTTCTGATGCACAGAATCTGTAAGGCTCCCCCAAACCTGTGAAAACAATGACAGAATCATTATCTGATAGACAGGGGCAGGGGAGGTGTGAAATATTAACATGCAAATCCTGGTTTGTACTCCCTAAAAATATAAAAGAAAATACAAGAAGGCATTCCTTTTGCCTAAACCCGCAGCTTGAACGTTCCAAGATATGCTTTTGACAGCTTTGAGTGCCTGTCTATGGGGAGTCTGCATGTTTGCTTGGCATTTCACAGGTTTTCACATGGTGTTTCCATTTACTCCCACCTCCCAAAGGATTGCAGGATCGGCCTGACTGCCTGTCTCAGGGTGCCCATTCCTTGGTACCCACGAGAAAGGAAGTTCAAGATTAAAATGAGCACTTTGAAAGAAAGTGGAATTGTCTGTTCTTTCTCCACAAAAGTTTCTGTGTGGTGGTAAAAATAACACTTATCTTCATTTGAGCCTGTGTTTGCCCCTGCATGACATGACAGAGATACCAGGTACTCCTGTGCATGTGTCTACTTTGCTTTGTGCTTTGGATACTGGAACATGATATTGACTTATGCTTGGTGACTGATGAACCTGAGTATTGAATTACACTATCAGCTGAGAAGTTTAATGCAGTGTTAGCATGTAATAACAAATGATTATATTGTTTCTTTTTTTCTCATACCTAAATTCATTTTTAAGAAAAAAAAATATTTTAAAGATAAAATGTTTCCATGTAGACTTAACCAGCCGTATTAATTTTTCACAGATGTAATCACAGGGCACATGCTGGTATTTATGAACTGGGATTTGGTTTTCGCAATTACGACAGTCTAAAAACACAGCTTCGTATGGGGGGAATAAAAGCAACCTAAAATAAACTGAAATTGTCTTATGTACACCACCGATCAGCCAAATATTACTGCAGGTGTAATTTAGGATCCCTCTATGTGCTCACACATTAAAGCACTGAAAGGCTTACAGCAGCCCATGTTTTTGTTGCTAACCAGGACTTTTGAAACCTCTAATGTACTGCTGAATTTTGGATGAACCAAAACATTTTGCATTTGAACAGCAATAAGACTGAGGCCATGCTACTGGGTGATATGTCTACTCTTAGGTCTTCAATTCATACCGCGTTTGTCGGTTTGTTTCTTTCAGAATTTCACAGCCTTTAAAGAAATCCCATAAGCTGTTCTTTTTTTATTATGTGAGGATTATGATTTATTCCCTTAACCCATTATAAAACTCATGCCATGTTGTCCTGGCACTTGCTGAGATGCCACTGTTATCTACTTCCTTTTCTTTGCCGTGAAGATGAGGTTTAGTGCCAGCTTTCCGTGAGAAGTTCCTCCTCCCAGAGCATTGCCTTACAGAAAGGATTTCAAGCTTTAGAGTAATTAGTTAGATGTCATTTGCGTTTCACCATAAGGATTCAAGCACAGAGCGTGGGAGGTGATGCATTTTATACAACACCTGCCAATTCCAAAGCTTTATGTTTCCTCTAAGGCTTTCAGCTTTCGAAGTTCTAAAGAAATTCAATTGATTTCAAGTGAAAGAAAAATACAGTAATGACTCCACTTACTAGGCCTCGGACACAAATCTGTTGAAGAGATATTTCCAATTGAAACAAACCCAGACTGAACTCTATGTCTTGATGTTTTACTGCAAGGCAGCTAAATCTGATCCAGTTCTTGTAGATCATGTTCAGAAAACAGGTAAATAGAATAAAAAATAGAAAGCAGAAATGTTGCCCAAATCACAAAAGTCCACCACATCTGTTGTGATGGCAGTTTTGGCTGAACACTTTTATTTATATGCATTCTGTGTTAATACGCCCAGTAAAATGCAGGAAAACTCATGACCTTACGAATGAATCCAAGAGTGGGTTCTAATGTGTAACTCACACATGTATATGAATGAATGCTTTTAGAAATTCAGGATAAAACCCTGAATCTCTGCACGATCATGGTGGATGTTTTGACTGACACCACTTGACACATAGTGACACACTCCTTATAAGTATTGCTTTCCTTTGCATTTGTTCACTTGAATCCTAACCACAGATATTAAATAGCAGCATTTCTAGTGTGGGAACATTCTGTTGGTAATCACTATATCTACATGAGACAAATCACTGATAGATTGTCTTTTATGAAATGGTCACATTTTATTAGAGGATTCCTTATTTCACTTCCATTCCCTATTTCAATGTTTTCAATTAGTATTCTTATCTACATCTACTGGAACACATTGAAAACATTCACTTGTTTGATTTCAATGCAGTCACTATTCATTTTCTTCTGCTTGCACAACTGGCCAGCAAAAGTTCCTAAGATGGAGCTTAGAGTCTTATGGCATCCATATGGCCTAAAGAGTTGTGAAAACACCATTTTATAAGACTTTTCTTAAACATGGGATACACTGCCCAGTTTCATCAATGGTTTTTTGAGAGGTGATTTTACAGGGCTGAGAGATTGATAAAAAAGGCTTGCAAAGCTTAAACATATAGAATCGTTTGTAAAGTGATTCCCTCACATTCAGTAAGGCTATTATATTATTTTCCCTTGCAAATCTTTCAACCAGAACATTCATGGGTTATGGCTTATGCCTGCCCTCCCACCAAATGTCAGATTTTGGAGCCATGATAAGTACTGCATGAGGACCTGCTGGTCCACACTGTGCCAGAAGTGTCTCTACCTTAGCGTCACTTCAAAATTCTACTGTAACAAGGCAATAACAGCTGAAGTGTACGATGACTTGCAGACAGTCCTGAAAATGTGCAATTGGACTGTAATTACATATCTCTTTTCCGTAACTGTCATTGCTAACACCATACATGTCAACAGTGGTGCCCAATAGTGTAATTTAATAGTATTCATAAATCCAGTATCTTACCCCGTCACCACTGTACAAGTAAAAACTATACAATGTTTACCGGGACCTTGGTTTATGTTTTATACCAGAATAAAATCAGAATATGTCCCACTTCCCTTGATTTCTTTGAACTGTGTGTGATGCCAGCTATTAAAGTTTTTTTTAATCCCCCCCCAGAGAAATTTACGATTATGAGGGAGACCATATTCGCAAAGTGAATATCTCTCATGAAGATGCATACAATGGAAATCATTAGCATACCATTAGCCTAGTAAAATGCATTTTAAGAAGACACGGCTCTTACCGCAAGACGTGCAGGATGCACCTGAAGACAGGTGTGCCTTAGGGAAATGCTGACATTCTTATGGACCAATTTACATAAACGAAGGAGCAGTGACTTAGGGTGTGTGGGAAAACATAGGACAGTGGTGCTCAGACCTTTAGTATGTTGCCCCCTTCTGAAAATATTTTTTTATGCCCCACCCCACACACACACACAAAATGTGAAACGTTTAATGCCTAGAGTAGAAAAGCTTGTCCCAAGTTGAGGTTTACCCATCAGAAAACATAATGAGTATATATACATTTAATTTTTCAATCTTTTTAAAAAATACTAGATATTTTTGCTAATGATATATGCCTGGTAACGGTGGAAACATTTGTTTTAAAGTGCACTGTCAGATGTCATTTATATGCTGTGTGCCTCTCCTACTGCTTTTGTATGTCCCTGGGGTATTTGGAAGGAATTGGTTTTTGGACATTTAAAAAAACACTAAAAAAAAGCCGCAGATAATTGTGCCATAAAATATACTACTCATAAAATACATGCACTGTACATTAAAAGAAAAAGCATAAACATTTGCTGTTACAGAAATGTACTTTGCCATTAGTGAAATTATGTTGCCTCAAAAAAAAAAATCCTGTTTTACAGCACTCTGAAATGACAGAATCTGACGAGTCTTCACGGGCAAGAAGACGGCAGAGAAGTTCGGAAATGAAACGTAAATGTATACGCTATATAGAATTTTATGTTCTAATCTGAATCTGGTGAGAATGGCTTTTTCTGAAGGGCCTATTAAAGTAACACCTTCTAGTTGTCTCTGCTTTCGGGTTCTGAATTCTTTCCCTTGCTCCCTTTTGATATTGACACCTCTCTGTGGTGGCAGGGACTGCCTCTACGATAAGACAAACCGAACGGTACCTTTTAATGAGATGGGGAGCAGCTTGTGTCACCTGCTTCCCATCAGTGTTACTAGCACAGCCAGTTTAAATACTGTATATCTTATGGTTAAGAAGTTGCTGTGAATACTATGTGCATAGAACTCCCCTCATTAATTGCTCTTTTTCTATGACATTGGCATATTCAACACATTAATGAACCCATCATCTTGACTTTAAGAAGTGCATGCTGTCATACTGTATGTCCTTTCTTGTTAGACATGCCTCGTTAGTTTGTGAATATGGGTTAACATGCCATTTTCTAAACTTATAGCACTATTGCATCAGAATGATTTGTGAAAGAGGACCACAGAATCTAACTGCCTTTTGGAAAAATGAAACTTGGAGTGTTACTTACAGGTGTCATTCCATGCCGGCTGCGGTGGGTTTTGAGGATCTTCTGAACCCTCTCATGGATCTCTTCCCAGTGTGTTGGAGTGGAAGGACTGGTCTGGAACCTTTAAAACAAAGACTTCAAATGAAGTCTTGAAATGTGGAGGAAACAGCTAAAAATGCACAAGTAGAAGATGACATGCTCTGACTGTCATTCATGAAATTTCATTTAGAACACATCTGAGCTCTCACATTTGTCAACCATAGCATAATACCCTATTTTAATATCCTCTAAATGTTCTAAATTCTCTGTCCCAAATGCACATGCAATGCAAATCAGTGTCTTCTCTAATCTGTACATGAGATGTTTATTTTTGCATGTCTGTTTCCTTGTTTCAGTCTTGAGCTTCAATCCTTGCCTGGGGTTAATTTAGTCAATAACATTGAGTATTAAATACCTGAATCTACTATTGGAAGGAATGATGCGAAGGACAACTAATATAAGAGTTCATTATAATGGATACTGTTTTAAGACACATGCCCGCACAATAAGCTAGTTTTAATTACTATTACCACCAGTTGTTGCAAAGGCATTATACAGTATGGCTAATTTCAAAGAAATATCAGTAAAGGTATGAAAACTTCATTCTCCTCTGTCGAGGAATTAAAGCAGGGCCTTATAAAAAAGAAAATCAGCAATGCAAGCACACTTGGCTCTGACCGAGGTGGGTGCATGGATGACTAGACAATATTTGTGCAATGTGACATAAAAATGTTTAAAATTCAGGGCAATAATAAAACCCAATAGAATTCCCTTTAAACAAATTACACGGGCAATGTCAACAACATTGTAAGAGTAGTGCCCCCATGTTTGAGCCAACAGTAAAGTGCTCTAACTAACGTGAGAAAGGTACTGTAGCTCAACATTACAAATATATCCTTTCTAATAGGTGTTATTTCATCTTCATTATCTAGAAGTAGTTTCAATTTGGACTTGTTTAAGAATGGTTACAATCTTTCTATAAACAGACTGATAAAATGAACTAATAATAAATCAGCATTCATTCTAACTTTTAAAGTATTGTACAAGTTAACAGATTTAGCATAACTGATTGCTAATATATCTTAGTGGGTGGATTTAAATGAAAAGAATTCTTGCATCAAACATAGGAAATTGTGCTTAATCGCCACTAGTCTGTGCTCAGGCACCAAGAATAGCACAAGTAGAACTGTTGGAGAGACTGCTGTCTTTATTTCATCTCAGGTTACTGAAGGCAGGGTGGAGAGGATATACTGTATAAGACAATGTAGATTTGTATACAGTGTTTTCTTCAATTTTTTAGACAAGGTTTACATTTGATTATTTTAAAATTCAGCAATATAATTTACATTTATGCCTGTACTGTAGCAGTTATTGCAGTCTTTATTTGATCACCTACTTGCCTTACATGTTTCTGACCTCTCCTTTTTACCCAGTACAAAAAGCTGTATGTGATATTATTTGAAATTAACCCCACTAAGAAACTAATGAAAAAGTGTTATTTGCATTTTTGAATCAGCACTCCAGATAGGCCGGGACGAGCCAGAACACTGCCCCTTTTGCTTTGTTCAATCAACACACCCCTGAGCAATTGTTGGTTCCAGTTAAACATTTAACACGGCTTTTACAAACACCAAGCCACCTTCCCCACTCCAACAAATGTGAATGGATTTAATGGCAGAGTCATCTGCAGTTGGTACAGAACATACTTAAAAACACTTGAATTCTTCAAAGGAGTAGCATGCAGTCACAAATGTCATTTGGCACAGCATTTCTAGGACAGCTTTAAATTAGGCTCTTGGAGATTCATGTTTATTATTCATTCTTACTTATTAAGAACGTGGGGTTCATCCTAAATTTACTCTTGCAGAGAAACAGACATCAGTTGTATGCGCCATTTTGGGAATAAATGAAAGGCGGGGAGCCTTGTCAAAAACAGCCAGTGTGCATAGGTTCTGATGCATACGGCAGTACTGGAAAATGACTGGGGCTGTGCTCAGATTACACAACCTTCCTGATAACGCTTGAATTCAGATCACTGAGAAAGACGCAGTGTGTTCCAGAAGTTTGCCTTTTCGTAACAAATTAAAACTCATTTCAACCTTCGCTGCAGCGGGCTGTGACTTCTTATATCCTCTATAAAGAGCTTTATAGGAAACCCACATGACACTACATTCTGGAGATTGGCAACGCCAAATTTACCAGAATGAAAACTTTTAATCTTGAGAATTAACCTGGGCACCACATTGGCATGGCACCTGCTGCCGTATAGTGCTTGGGCCTGGGCTTTGATTCTGGACTTGTGCATCTGTATTTGAGAAGGAACAAGTAATAGGTTTATTCCATGCTGAAAAAAAAGAAGAAAGAAAACACAACGTTTCGGCCGTGGAGCCTTCTTCAAGTGTGAGGTAAGAAGAAGAGAGCTCCACGGCCGAAACGTTGTGTTTTCTTTCTTTTCTTTTCAGCATGGAATAAACCTATTACTTGTTCCTTTGCAGCCTACGCAGGCTGACGCAGCTACCCACCTGGATTTGAGAAGTTTGCACGTTCCCCTGTGATAACGTTTTCATTTTCTCTCACCTTTCAAAGACATGCTAGCTATGTTTCAGTCTACGGCAGCCCAGCGATGGACTAGCATGCTGTTCAAGGGGGCAGTCATGTGTACCGACTTTCCTCTGTATGCTTTTGGGAAAGGATCTTGCTGTGAAGCAATCCTTATCAGGATAATAACTGACGGAGGAGAATTAACCTTGGAAAGCCTTGTTTTAATGAGAGCATGTTTCAGAGTGTAATACAACCCCTGCAACTTAATGTGAACTTGCACCTGGGCCTATTAAGATGTTTTGATGTAAACAGCTCAGTCATTCCTTCTTAAGGTCAATAAAATGCTGTTCTCACTGCATGGACCAAATCGTGGCTATGGTCATCCTAGTTTTAAAAAAAGCAAAACAGACAGGCTAATTAAACCACATGTGAAGAACTTGGAATTATAATGTAGCAAATTTCCTTTTTAATTAGTAACAATGTCCTGGGTCATGCAATCTCAATACTTATACTGGCAAGATAAATGCATGTAACCTACAGTAGCACAGGTTACACATACACAGGTATTCAAGCAGAGACATTTTATTTTAGCATTGTGAAGAAAAAGCTTTAAAATCTATGTTTTAATATATATTTTCAGGCATGTCATGCATGCACGTTTTCTACTGTAATAAATGTTTTAAATAAGATTTCTATTCTATGTGCTCTTAATCATCCAGGCAGTCTTGAAACAATTAGTCTGACAGAGGTATATCATCAAGCACATATCTAACAAATAGTTTTACCAGGTGTAATTCAAATTATGCAAATAAAAAGTACATGGGTTAGAAGACTGAATATTTGTCACAAGCTGTATGGTAGAAAAACAGCTCATTGCAACACAGACAGTAAGTCTGAAAAACCCTTAAAAAAGGAAGAACTAAACAATGTGGTCCTGCTATAGACTCTGTACTGCTGCTTTACAAGCACCTGTGCAAAAACATGATCTCTCTGCTCTCGATTTACCCTTCAGAATCCAGAGCCAGAGATTCATTTTGAGTATTTGAAGTGCATATCACCATTAACAGAGGTGGAACAAACAATGCCTGCATGCTGAGTAATTAAAGCAAGATCTCAGCACCAAGACACAAAACATTCTTTAAAAGCATTTCTTCCATTATCACCACTGTCCCCAAGTCTCCAAATGCACTATAGAAGCAATTAGACCATTTTTAGATCACCTAACATACATACAGACTCACTTCCTTACCAAACACACATGTATAGATACAGTGACTACTCACAATTAATTTGCCGCCAGGAAATCATACTGCCACTACAACTATGAAATGAAGACGCAAAAATAATTGCTTTTTAATTGCAAGCTGTTCTCATCAAAACATCTTTGCAATCACCGATTGCCATTAAGCACTATTGATTAATATTGATTTTTTTTATTTGTCTCAGTATCATCAGTAGAAATAAATAATATTAAAGTAAATAATGAAATAATAAAAAACACTACTTTAAACAAAGGAAACTCCTGCATACTTACAGTGCCTTGCGAAAGTATTCGGCCCCCTTGAACCTTTCAACCTTTTGCCACATTTCAGGCTTCAAACATAAAGATATAAATTTTTTATTTTATGTGAAGAATCACCAACAAGTGGGACACAATTGTGAAGTGGAACGAAATCTATTGGATTTTTGAAACTTTTTTAACTAATAAAAAAATGAAAAGTGGGGCGTGCAAAATTATTCGGCCCCCTTGCGTTAATACTTTGTAGAGCCACCTTTTGCTGCGATTACAGCTGCAAGTCGCTTGGGGTATG
Source organism: Lepisosteus platostomus (assembly GCF_059453375.1). Lineage (NCBI taxonomy): Eukaryota > Metazoa > Chordata > Actinopteri > Semionotiformes > Lepisosteidae > Lepisosteus > Lepisosteus platostomus. Next base: position 27,258,330 of record NC_142621.1, read on the forward strand.
TCTCTATCAGTTTTGCACATCGAGAGACTGAAATTCTTGCCCATTCTTCCTTGCAAAACAGCTCGAGCTCAGTGAGGTTGGATGGAGAGCGTTTGTGAACTGCAGTTTTCAGCTCTTTCCACAGATTCTCGATTGGATTCAGGTCTGGACTTTGACTTGGCCATTCAAACACCTGGATACGTTTATTTGTGAACCATTCCTTTGTAGATTTTGCTGTATGTTTGGGATCATTGTCTTGTTGGAAGATAAATCTCCGTCCCAGTTTCAGGTCTTTTGCAGACTCCAACAGGTTTTCATCCAGAATGGTCCTGTATTTGGCTGCATCCATCTTCCCCTCAATTTTAACCATCTTCCCTGTCCCTGCTGAAGAAAAGCAGGCCCAAACCATGATGCTGCCACCACCATGTTTGACAGTGGGGATGGTGTGTTGAGGGTGATGAGCTGTGTTGCTTTTACGCCAAACATATCGTTTTGCATTGTGGCCAAAAAGTTCGATTTTGGTTTCATCTGACCAGAGCACCTTCTTCCACATGTTTGGGGTGTCTCCCAGGTGGCTTGTGGCAAACTTTAGACGAGACTTTTTATGGATATCTTTGAGAAATGGCTTTCTTCTTGCCACTCTTCCATAAAGGCCAGATTTGTGCAGTGTAAGACTGATTGTTGTCCTATGGACAGACTCTCCCACCTCAGCTGTAGTTCTCTGCAGTTCATCCAGAGTGATCATGGGCCTCTTGGCTGCATCTCTGATCAGTCTTCTCCTTGTCTGAGCTGAAAGTTTAGAGGGACGGCCAGGTCTTGGTAGATTTGCAGTGGTCTGATACTCCTTCCATTTCAAGATGATCGCTTGCACAGTGCTCCTTGGGATGTTTGCAGCTTGGGAAATCTTTTTGTATCCAAATCCGGCTTTAAACTTCTCCACAACAGTATTACGGACCTGCCTGGTGTGTTCCTTGGTCTTCATGATGCTCTCTGCGCTTTCAACAAAACCTTGAGACTATCACAGAGCAGGTGCATTTATACAGAGACTTGATTACACACAGGTGGATTCTATTTATCACCATCAGTCATTTAGGACAACATTGGATCATTCAGAGATCTTCGCTGAACTTCTGGAGTGAGTTTGCTGCACTGAAAGTAAAGGGGCCGAATAATTTTGCACGCCCCACTTTTCATTTTTTTATTAGTTAAAAAAGTTTCAAAAATCCAATAGATTTCGTTCCACTTCACAATTGTGTCCCACTTGTTGGTGATTCTTCACATAAAATAAAAAAATTATATCTTTATGTTTGAAGCCTGAAATGTGGCAAAAGGTTGAAAAGTTCAAGGGGGCCGAATACTTTCGCAAGGCACTGTATGTATTCTACTGTACATAAATAAATTCAACCTTAAAGGTACCAGTTTTCCAGTTCTTCAATTACCATTATAAGATGAACCGAGACAGAAAAAAGGTGATTAGCATCTTTTTTAGCTGAGAAAAAGACATATATTCTTTTTGGAGCAGAAATTCTGCACAGCTCTAATGGTCAGAGTATTGAAGTATTGAAGTGTATACCCAAACTGTGTGAGTTTTAACAATAAAATGTTGATAATGAAACCAAAAGAAAAAATACATTGCATGTTTTTACTACATTTATGTTCAAGTCAAAATATCAGTTTGATATGGACAAACAGTTTAAATGTTAAGAAATCATTTTACACATTTACTTCACAATTAAGCATGATACTCAACACGTAATCATAAATGCATCATTGAAAAAGTATTACTAAGATCTGTTGTCTTGTTTAAATAAGATTTAGACAAATTACAGTCATTTAAAAGCCTTTAATTGTGGAAATAAATGCCATACAGCATAAAGGTGCCGTAGATATGTACTTAATATCTTAAAAATGTAATGTGCATACATTTAACACAAAAAAAATTGCTATGAGTCAAGGAATGGAATGTAACATATATCTCCCTTGCTTTTCGTCAGAGTGGCATGCTGGAATTAGTGTATTTTTTTATTTAGAAATATATGCCCTGTTTATTTTAACTTCTACCACAGGGTGATACATTTACATGGGCCTGCATTTTTTAATTCACTTGAAGTTTGAAAAAGAAATTTGACGTAGTTCCTTCTTGTGCTTTTCTCTTTAGCTGTGTTTTTGAAATTGGTATTGTACTGTACTTCTTTAAGTGCCTAGATTAAATAAATACTTTTAGCCATGTAACATATTAGACTGTAAGATACAAAAAAATCTTCAAATATAACAAGAAGGAAAATTTGGAGATTTATTTATTTCCTCAGATGCCTTGAAACATTCCCGCAAATTGTTTGATTGCCGGCTTTGTTTTCATGTCAAACTTTGTCACTACCAGTACCAAACTGATGCATCTCATCTGCAAAGCGCCTCTTAAAATTATTATGCAGAAAGCTGTCGGTGTCTTCCAGCTTTGTATAATAAGCATAGTCTTACAGACAATTTGGAACAGATACCACAAAGCTAGCAGATAGTACACATTGTTGCTACGTACTCCAATCTGGGCAGTGGGAGATAAAAGAGCACGTGAAAGAAGTCAGAGAGAACGCTGGGTAATTCAAATAGAATTTTCTTAACTGAGTGTCCCAACAAAAAGGTCCTCTTTACTCATACATTAGGAACAGCTGTTGTAGATATTGTGTTCTACAGTTTTGGGTCTCCAATTTTCACATTAGAAAAACACTTTCCTGAGGGTACAGTATTATTTTGAATCAATTGATATTTTATAAACAGTATTTGTTTACGTTTGTAATATATTGTACAAAGCTGACTCTTGTATCCAAGCATCACAGGGTTCCCTTTACCTATATTTTTCTTTTCACAGACTCAATTCGGTATTAATTTAAACTGCCTGAGCAGTCTGGGTAAAGCATCTTGCTCAAGGGTACAGCAGTGGTGTCCCCCTGGGATTTGAACCCACAAACCCTCCAGTCAGGATTCTAGCCTCTTTATCTTCCATTTACACACTGTTCAATAACACGGTACATACTCACTCCCTTGATCAAGTTTTATGGTTTTGCACCTATTCTGTTAGCACCATTCTTTTGAGTGGCAGCACTGTGTAATACACTGTTTTCTTTTATACATGTATAAAAGAAGATGTTTTTCAAACTGAAGCCTGCAGCTACCTGATTAGCTGGTTAGGAAAAAATCAACCATGGACAAAAAATCCTTCTTTTGCTGGAAACCTTTTTAAAACGTTTATGTTGACCATAAGGTGTTAATCTTTGTACTGTGTTACTCATATCATTTCATTATAAAAATGGCTTAATGTAACCACAGCATGAGTTAAAATAATGGAGAAAAAAAGCACCACAACTCAATGAGGGTAACACGTTTCTGTCATTTCCTCTTCCATCAGAGATTTCCAAAATCGTGCTTTACTGTAGCCAGAATATGATAAACTTGCTTTAATCTCCAGGCTTATGACTTTTGTCGCGTTTTCAATTTATGGAAGGAAGATCATAGATTTCTCAGTTTTTTATCAGTTTAAAATTGTCTATTGATTTTAATGTTTACAATGAAGTGAAAAAAACATGCAGTTTTAGCTTGCAGAGCTCAGATCAATTGCAAGGTATCTCAGAATTTATTAAACCGCTTGTTGGGTCAAATGCATTCACACCAATCTTGCTGAAACACAATCAATACTATTTTAGTTTGTTTTCTCTCTGTCCTTTTTTTTTAAAAAAAGTGATGAACAAACATGACAAGACATCAGATCCTGTAATTTCAAGAAAGGGGAAACACATTTCAGTAGCCTATTGTGATCGAAATAAAGATCTGACTTATACAACCTCTTTTATTTGTTTGTGTGTTTTCATAAGGTTGAGATTGAGCCAATAATTCATTATTGGAAATTCAAATGGGATAAGGTATGAGCTCCCCTCCCTGCCTTCCATCTGTTAACAAAATGGAAATCGTTTCAGTCTGAGAATGACAAATTTCAGAATCACATAAAAACTGGTTGTGTGATTTGACCCAGGCAGCAAAAGTATTATATTTTTTTAAGGCTACTATGCTTTTTTAATGCTATTATACTTTTTAAAAAAGCCTACACCCCTCATAGTCTCCTCAACAGAGACTGTAATCACTAAATCCAGCAGTGTAAGAGGAAAGCATAAAGAACAAAAAATTAAAAATACGACATCTAATTGATGTTTTTAATTACGCATCATTAAGCCACTTATATGTAATTGCATTATTCCCAGAGGACAGCTGTAAAAGTCAGGGAAATGTTGATGCACTCAAACTAGAATTATTCCTATATGAGATAAAAGCAAATAGCAACAGTGCGATTAAAGAATTTGTCACACCCTGATCCATTGATTCTGATGGAGATAAAATAGTAACCCATTTATCTAAAGGAGCTAGGGAAACAAAGGGTATGCAGAGATGTGACATCTGTGAAAAATGGCCTGTAGTTGAATATGACCAAGAAGACAGGGATACTGAAATACCACAACTTCCAAGCTGATAATAGAACTGAAACTTTGGCACAACCAGCAAATTAACATAAATTTGAAATTTGGTTTAATTACTTACTTCGGTTGCCTGTAAAAGTGACCAAACCAGAACAGACTGAATGGTCTGGAGTTGGACTGCAGATACGTAACTGCTTTTATAGTTTATGCTGTTTTAGAAATTGCGATGTACTGTTAACGTTTTTCTCCAATGTCTACGTTCCTTGAGAGGAACCTATATTTTCTGACTGGATGCAAACAAATTTATCTTTAGAGAATCAGGAGCGTTTTTCAAGCCGATTTGATTTGGAAAGGACAGGTTTTTGTCCTTACATTCTCAGTACCCGCACAGCAGTGATAAAGCCACAGAACTGCCAAGGCCTATTGCTAATTCTCTTGTTGTGGGCCATGGTATGAAAAGCAGAACTACAGTACATGAAACATCTGATTCAACTGAAAACACAAGGTGACAGGTGTGGGGGTATCTTTAATATACACTGAGCTTAGTTAACCACAGTAATGCTCAGACAATTGTGAACCACTACACCAGTGGTTCTCAAACTGTGGTACGCGTACCTGCAGTGGTACGTGGCGTGCCGCCAGATGGTACGCCAAATGACCCTGGAACTGTGTTGTGTGCGCTGAAAAATCGGGACGGGTTTTCATATTTTGTATTTTTATACGTGTCGAATACGCACCCTACGTACTACGATACAGTGCGCGCTAATACTTTAGTGGACACAAGAGATACTCTGTAATTCTATACCACTCTATAGGAATGCGTGCTACGGACGCAAGTGACCAATTATATTTTAAAAAAGCTACTGTATCTCCAGCAAATAGGGAGGTAGGAGAATGTGCGTGATTTTGGAACAATGCCAACGTCGTAAACACAGGAATGCATAGAAATGCGTGCTATGAACGCTGGTAATCTTGTGAGCACAGGAAAGCGTGAAAAATAACAGAAAAATATTTAAGAACTGTTCTAAGTTAATTTGAGGAAAATACACCGAGCTTCTCTGTGTTTCTCTCCCATGCGCATGAAATAAAAACTTAAAATAAACACTGAAATAAAAACGGAAACGTGGAAAAATGCAAGTTTGCGGATTGCTAAAGCAGGTAAGCCCCACACTATTATGTGTGGAGAAAAAGCTGCTAAACAGCTCGACCTCCTGCCCCCCCTGAAAGACACAGTCATTCACAGAATTATTGAAATGAAGGCTTATATCAAAAGTACGCTGACAGAGCACGTTAAGATGAGCAGATGTTTTTCACTGCAATTAGATGAGTCTGTAGTGGATTTGGCCAATTTGCTCGTTTACGTTAGATACGAGTTTGAGGGTACGTCCCGTGAGGACTTTCTGTATTGTAAGCCGCTACCCACAGGAACTACAGGAGAGCACTTATTTCAGCTTTTGAATGAATTTATCGAAGAGAATGGGATAGACTAGATAAAATGTGTCGGAGTTTGTACAGACGGTGCTAGAGCAATGACAAGCCGACACAGCGGTGTAGTTGCACGAATTAGAGATTTTGCTCCAGAAATTAATGGATGCATTGCAACATCCACCGGGAGACCTTTGCCATCAAGAAAATGCCTGACAATTTAAAATCTGTTAGACTGTTGTGAATTGTATCAAGGCTCGAAAAATTAATTCACATCTGCTTTGCTCGACTAAACAGGCTCACCCCTCTCACTGAAATGGTGCTTTTTTATTTTTATTTGTTGTTGTTTTTTTTTTCTGTAAAACACTTTGAGAAGTCATATTTTTTATATCAAACAAAGTTTATTATTATAATATTTATTATATGTATGTGTGAGTGTGTGTGCACACGCACTCATGTTGGTCATTGAGAATTTCTGGGGTTCCTATGAGATGATGACTTGTAGGTGGTACTTGGATGCTTTGGTTGGATTAGGGGTGGTACTTAAACTTTTTGGACCGAGAACCACTGCACTACACAGTCAACTACTGGCACAACTGAAATCAAGACCAGTGATCTCTAGACAATAGCACTGAAGGCACAAATCACTACTTGTTGAAGCAATTCTCAAAACACCAAAATGATATTTTGAATAGCTATTAAAGCTATATAGCCAGAAATCACTTAACCTGAGGTCTGGATTGCAGACGAGAGTAAGGGTATCATGGGACACGGGGGGATGTTTCATTGACTAGTGAAGCATTACTGTACCTCTCTCTCAGGGAAGATCGATTCAGCAGAGGGCTCGGGGGAGTCTTCACAGTGGACAAGGGAGTGGAATGTGCTTTCAGTTGCCTCCTGGGTCTACGGCATATACCTGCAGTCTCAAGGCTGGTGTCTTCAGACATGGCCCTGGAGGGCCTGAGCCTGTATCCCTCCTGGGGCTCTGCGATAACCTGGAAAGAGTTAGGGCTGAGCCGCAGAGCAAGGAGGGAGATCTCAAAGGCCCACAGAAAATTAGACGATTTCCCTGCTGTGGGATCAAGAACAAAATGGAAGTGCATAAGTCGGCCTTGTGAAATACAGCCATAATACACTGGATTAAAAAAAGGCGTGCTGGTCCAGTAGACAATGTTGATGTATGTGAGGCTACTGGCACAAATACCATTACAATGATGTCAGGCAATTGCGACACATACAAGCTTTCGCTTGTATTCCAGTAGGCAGGCAAACAATTTGCAGGAATTCTTTGACCAAATCCCTGGTTGGCTATGAAACAATTGTGTGACCAAGAGGATAAGATCCTTCTCACTAGTATGAAAGTGATGGCAGAATCATGAATTGGAGGCTGTCTTGTCCTTTACTTTCTATTTGGGGTGCTACCTGTGTAAGCAGTATTGTATCTAGTGCATGTACACTGTCTTGATAGGGCAACACTAGCTTGTAATATTTTATGCTTTGGTAAATTAGTTAGGTTAAAATAAGCCAATCAGATGCTCATGCACATAACATTTTTGTGACTGAATCTGTCACATTTATTTCCACTTTTTCATTCAAAATATTTGCATTTTCACTTGCCCTCACATTATATTTTGCCAATATAGATTTGCAAAACTTTTCAGGTTTAAACAGCATGCAGTAGCTATGTATTATGTGACTGCATGTTAATTAGCTCATTGTGCCACCATCTTTTGAGTACATGCTGTTAAAATGCACCATAAAACTGAAACATGCTTCTTGCAAGACACCAATATACTACATGTCTTTTTCACCGGTGATATTTAGTAATGGCATGCTGATGCCCCAACACGGGCAAAACAGCTGTCCATGGCTATTGATTTTGATTTTATATATGCAGAAGGTGGAACCATAAGTTTTTTTAAACAGTTACACCTTTTTCAGCACTGTGAAATGGTAAGAGTTTATTAATACCCATTTACATCATTCATGCACATTAACAAGTTTTCCTTCTGAAATCCTGGTTACCAACTAAAACCGAAAGCATACTGGAAACTCACTCTAGTAGTCTTCGGTCTGTAGCTGCCAAGGAGAGAGGGATCTGTAGAAAGAAAAAATATATAAGGTGTTTTAAAAAAAGAGTACCTTCTGAAAGCTAATCAAAACACTGTTTTGTTAAGTTTGGAATTTCAAGCATGTAGTATCCTTCTCCTTGAATTATCATAAATTAGGAATGGAACTGAGTGTACAGTACACAACTTCACATACAAAGGAAAAAGTAGAGGTTAATTTTACATTGAAAAGCAAAAAGAAAAAATGTTTTAGTAGTATGTTTTAGCAAATTGGAACGCTTTAATCAAATGAAATATCAGATTTCTCAATATTGCGCAACCAAGCCTGTTTTGCAAGCAATGTTTATATGCTTCATTTTCACATTCATTGACAGTGGTTGCTCTCGATTTAGAATGCAGAAGTGACAATAAAATGATAGGTGCAGTAATTAACGATATCCACATTCACTTGTGAGTGGAGACAGTCAATAAATGTTTTACTTCAAACACAGACACACCTTCACAAACATTCAGTCCTGGTGTTCGCAGGGATTTCTTTGTGGATGGGGTGCGGTAAGACAGAGAGTCGTTCATCGAGGATGTCTGCTTACTACTAACCTGGAACAAGAAAAAAAAATCAGCACCTTAGTAGTGGTGCAAGGAAAAGAACCTTTAGTTTAAGCAATATTTACCAATATAATTACAGGAAAATTATTTTGATTCCTTTAACCAATTGCTACAGGAAATATGTCAGAAGAATAAAAAAGTGTGGAACTTTTATACCTATCAATTCTGAAATCTGAGTATTAATCATCTCCCAGTTATGCTCATGTAGAAGGAATCTTGAGGATAGTGCATGCTTCACTCTAAATCCTGCTATGTGAAGCCTTTTGTCATTCCTTACACTACACGCAGAACAGCAAAAGAAAGTGTGATGCAGCTTCCACAAATAATACTACAATCTCACGGCTTCCAGACGATTGGCATCCAAAAACGAAGGGTACTCTTCGCTAGCTCATAGCCTGGCCCATTGTTTTGCACAAATGCTTATGTCCTGGTCATTATCAGCTCATGATCGTAGCCCGAGCTTGAAGTAATATATGGACTACAAGCATCATTACCTGATGTCCATTGACATCTGCTAATTTTTGACAGCTGACTTCAAAGACTGGTCATGCACAGCACACATTCTGTGTTTCTTCAAGCAGGCATGCTTCTGCAGACAAAAGTTTGCCAAAGATGCAGAATATGACTGCAAACATTGCTTCAGAGTTAACTGTCAGATCAGTGTCTTTTCAGGTTTTTGTGCACTTGAGTGGATGTTCCTTTGCTCGCAGCAAATATCTTTTTAGATGTTTAACATCCATTGGACATTTACTGCTTGTCTTAAAATATCCATATGCCAGAATGAAATGTTCATCTGGGTGTGACACTGGAATTGGGTATACCTGGACATTTATATTGACATGCAACTAAACCATAAAAAACAGAGCAATTTACTAAATCAAATAACTTTCTGCAAAGAAAATGAATAATAGGAAAGGTTTTATGGGTATTTATCAGCAAAAATATTTTAACAAAATATCCAGTATTACACCTGGTCACATCCTGATCTTTGTCTTTTCAGCATTAGATGTTCATTAAAATAATATTAGTACAGTGCGTGATCTCTGAAGAAATATTCATTCCTGCATGCACTTTGTTCTTCTCCCATTAAGCACACCCTACGGCATTTCAAGATATTTAATTGTGAGCTGCATCAATACAGTACATTGCATACATTTTAAAAATGCATTTTTTCCTGATATTCAGTTCAGTTCATTTGTCATATGCACGAGAGCAATGAAATGCTTAGGTAGCAGGTACAGTAGCTAGAAATGCAGACAGCTTAGCCGAAGCTTTGCTCTTTGTTAAGGATCACTAGAAAGTTAGTTATCTTCCTATAGGTAATACATAATTTTGAAGATTGCATAATCTTGTGCTGGTGTAACCAGCCCGGGTACATTAAATTGGTGGTCAAATTAATTTAATATTAATCAGTGCAAAAGGGAACACAATCGACATTTATGTACAAATGTATACTTCTAGTGCACTGGACTCAAGGAGGACGTAGTATAGAAGCTTCACCTTAATTGATGCTCCAGTCCACCCAATCAACACTGCTGGTGGTTAACCTGTGAAACACTAATGTCCAGTAGTCTTGGACTCAATTAATGCAACAAAAATGGATAAATTTCAGCCTTTTTGGATTTACTACTGCAAAGGACTTTATCATAACTCCCAGTATATCAACAATTTTACAAAGCACTGAAGACTATGTTTAACGAACCCTCATTATCAATCTTTCATTAAAAAAATTAATACCTGTTATCTTTCTGAAAGAACTTAAAGGGTAATAGGAGACGACGTTTTTTGAACAGCAGCTCAGTTTTCCCACTGAATACAGGTGCTTATATAACTGCCACTGGCTTCAATTAAAAAGGCAGCACACCAATTAAACGGCAATATTATCACTCTCAGTAATGAAATGAGCTATTTGCTTGCTCATAAACAAGTGCACACACTTTAAACACACATCGATAATGCATTCGCTCGGCTAAGCTTCTTCATTAATGAACTGTTTTGTTAATTAGGGTTTGACTTCTAATTACCTAGGTTAATTGCAGCCCCGAGATTTATTTTAAAACGTTCATTTTTAAAGGCTATATTTTATAAAATGCCATTCTAAAATATCTCTCTAACACATTCAAATCTTTTTAATAACATGGACTGTTTGATATTTACACCCAAGGACTTTCTCATTTAATTCCAGGCCAGATATTAAAAAAAAGAGAGTCATAGGCCTAAATTAAAATTAATCCAAACAAAATGGGGTAAAAGTAATTTCACTCTTTTAAGTGTTTAAGAAGAACAATAAAGTGGAAAGTTTACTGAAGCAACCTCCAAGTTAATTCGACTTCCACTACTGTATTCAGTACAGTAAGGTAAATACATAATATATAATAAAAAGATAACCTACTGTTCCAAATTTGTAACAACCCAATTGGGAATTGCCAATTGGTTTCAAGACTAATTTCTCTGGCATCAAGTTCTGTGTGGCTAAGGAGAGAATGACAGATGTAGACGCTCTTCCAAAGTGCCCAAGTCCAGGATTATCCATCATTTGACACGCTGTAACTCCACAGTGCCTGATTTTGTTCATATCCCACTGATGTCTCTGCATGATTGTGGGGTCCTGGTAGGGTGCAGTTTTCTGGAAAGCTGAGAGTAATCCCAACTTTACCCTGGTGCTGCTCTAACAACAGTGCCACTGCTTGGTAAATTCTGGTCACGTCACGATAATGACATGAACCAGGCCCAAACTCACAACTCCAGGATTCAGAGTTCAACATGAGCTCCAGACAAGAGTCTTTGATGACTGAACCACTGTGTAGCCTCTTTTATCATTTTAACTGAATTATTGAAGTGTTCCACATTATATTAGAATCTTGCATGAAGGATAACAATATGTGAAAATTTAAATACGAAATATAATGCGTTGTGATAAAAAGGAAAGAAGGTGCTGTGCTATAAGGAAGAAATAAATAAAGGGTTTACTACACCTAATTATAAGCAAAACAACACACAACTTCATATTTTATGAGGTTTCTGAAACTACATAATGAGTGTGCAGTGTATGAAGAATGTACCCAATGTCCTGAGCCTAATATAGAAGGATACCACAGAGATAATTTCTGTCGCTGCTATTTACAGTTCATGATCAATGCACACACAAAGCATCTCACCGCTGTGCTCCTTATTTATCTTTGTAGACAAGGAATCAAGCATCCTATCTCTGAACCAAACAAAATTTATGAAGGTTAGCTGGAAGTGTTCTCTAGCTTAATAAATTGACAGCAAAATGTTGTTTTTTTTTCAACATCCAATATGATCTACTTGTAATACACAAAGCAATGAACAAAGCAATGCAACAATGTGTGGCTTGCTTGTACAAGTACACTCTATACACAAACTAAAGGTAAGTGTGACAGAAATGGCCTCTGTCTTCCTTTAAAATCAAGCACAGATCGCTCCAAATCATCCTGCTATCTATACACTAGATATGAAGTTTGCAATAAATATGGAGCAGATCCATTGGTTATATAATCTGCATTCTTCTATTACTTGATGTGTGTCACTTATACAGAGCACTGCCTACTACCCTCTTAAATTCAACTTAAGTTACTGCACACACCACCACTTTGGTAGGGGTGGAGTTTATTCTAGACATTTGCCATTAAAGCTTACAAAAATTAAAAAAAAGCCCTAACAATATAATCTATATCTGCAAATGTAGGAAATAGATCTGGCTTTCTGCACCAGAGAGTATGTAGTCAAATTCTTAGACACCAACAGCCTTGTTTCTCAGGAACTAGTGCCAAACCAACTAGTTTAATTAAGACTGAAAAGTTTTGTTATTGTGGCTTCTTTAAAGTGACTGACTAATCTTAAAACTCATGGATGTCTGAGTAATGCAGATATGGAGAAGAGGGGTAATTATCTTGAAATAAGACTTGGAAATCGAAGTGGTATGATCCAGGGAGATAAAATAAAATCTCGGTGTATTTATTTCCTTTCAGTTTTAGGCCAAAAGGTTCCGCTGATATGGCAGTAAATATCATGCTGTTAAATTTGGCCCAGACTGAAGCAGCAAACAATGTAAACTGATTTTTTTGATAAATCTGCTTAAGTGTAGATTGATCTTACACTTGAAAAATAAAGAAATACTTGCTGAAGAGTTATTAGTTGTATTCACTCTTGTTTGATTTATTACTCCTTAATTGCCAAGCATGATCCCAAGTTTTCTCATTAAAACAAGTGAAATAACCATCTTTTCAGTCCACATTCCTCACCCCCAAAGATTTTAAAAAGACATGCATCTTTTCATAAAAGCAAGGAAATGCTCCTTAATAAAGGATTTTGCTTTGCTCTTTTCAATTCCTGTTCTGTCACTAGCAATACTTCCACCACAGCAGAATTCTATTCATGCATCTATTATTCCTATCCATCTGAAAGATGAGAAATGGTTGGAGACCGGTTGTGGAATTACAAACCATTCATGAAACATCTACATCACTCTTATTTCAAGGGTGAGTGAAGCAAGGTATAAGACCAACTGATAAAGACCAGCGGCCATCCAGCAGACTTCTCTTTCCCAAAAGATTTAAGGAGGCATGGGTTCGTTCGTGCCCCTCTATATGAAAACTGTTGGCAATTTTTTAAGTCTTCAAAAATGGATAATGAGATACAGCATTGTTTTTAGAATCCAATATACAACTCTCCTGTGTTATTTTAAAAGTCCTTTAATTTGTATCGGTTTTACAGGTCAATTGACCACACCAAGGTCTGTGCTCCATGTCATTCTTTGTCAATTTGTGCAGCCATTACTATTGACATGCTAAATGAATATAAAGAAAACTAATAATTTCAGATTAGACGGGTAAAATGAGAACACACTGATGACTTCCATGTATAGCCATTTAGTGATGCAACCCTACTGGTGTAACGTCTCACCTGAGATTTGAAACCACAGTTTCTCCAGCCCTAACTGTTACCTAACACAGTTGGCCAATTAATTTAGATCTGCATCAAAGCAGAAAAGGTTATTTTGTGTTAAGTTTTGTTTTAAATTGTACAACCATTTATGAATGTAAAATTTATAATCAAAATCACTGCTTCTCTACAAAGTACAAATGTAGAAAATGTATTTAAGGAAAGGAAATGATTGCCTTATTTTAATTCCCAGGGTTAAGAATGAATATGAGACAGCAATAGTCTCTTTCACCCCTACCTTGCCCAAAGATGCATTTTAACTTTTAAGAACTGGTTCTAACTCATTTTGGAATAAGGTTCCCTAAATTGTAATTCTTTATAACATAATCAACAGTATAAACATTTCCTCAGAAAAAGTCCTAAATTCTAAATTACCTCACATGGTAGTTATTGTTCATTTGTAGCAAGCAGATGATGGGCCATGGGCCAGTGGTAGATGAATTTGCCACTTGGTGTGAACAAAACTTTGAAGTTTCTAAGATAAAAGACATGGCAATTGATTTAAGGAGGAACGCTCAGACCCCCCACTCAAACCTGCATCAGGGCTGAATCACTAAAGAGATGGCAGAAAGGGGGAACAGCTTCTAGTTTTATTAAAGGAAGCTTAAACATTTTAAGGTTGATAATTCATTTGTTGTTCATGTTTTATCAGTTTTATCAGCCTTTTATTGAATCTACTTTAATTACCCTGATTTCTTGATTTGAGAATCTTAATCAAGGACTAGTAAGGACAAATTGGGGAGTATAGTCAAACTATGTCAGGTTTGTGTACAGCATTGTGAAAGGAAAGGTTTTGTGTACAGCATTTCCTTTCTAGAGGGCCCTTCATGGCCTTTGTTTAATTAATTCCAATTAGTCCCCTCAGAATGCAGACACAGATTTCCCAAATTAAAAATAGATAGGTTACAGTTCTCATTATACCTCTTGTTATATCCTAGTTTAACAAACCATTCTTTTGTGTATGTACAAGTGCATAGTTTGTTTTTGGGTCTCTTCATATTGTTTGCTGCTGCCCCCTTTCGGATAATGAAGATTCTTGCTTTTAAATCACTTTTCTTCCTGGAACAACTCAATAACACCTGTGTCGTTTCAGAGGCAGCAGATCATGCTAAGCAGACTGACCAAGACGAAGGACTAAAGAGTTAAGACCCACGTTTCGCACCACGAAGGGAGGCTGGCTGTCCGTTTCTTTCTTGAACCTGTAGGGCCCGAGGTTTAGGTGACTGAGTCGCTGGCTGGCCTCCTCTGACAGCTCGCACATACGTCTGTTCGTGTACGGAGAGGGGGACCGTGACTGGGAAGCCACCGTCGGCTGCTCGTACCGACAGACTGAAGGGCTCTGCTGGTCCGCCGAGCAAGGGCTCTTCTTTATTCCCCTGCCAGAGCGGGGTTTCAATGGCGTGGAACGACGGGGCTGAAGAAAAAAAAAAGTAGGGTTTTAGACACCTGTGAAGAGGACGAGGTTAGATTTTTTTCTTGCAGCTGTTTGATGGGATTATAGAAATGCATACAATATTTTCATATAGCACACTCCCTCAAGCACGTGCCTTGCAGTACAAAATTCAAGCAGGGTCCTGTCACTTATTCTAGCTCAGAATACATCAAGGAACTATTCCCAAATTATATTTAAAAGACTCAAATGTGATAGCACTCCTAATGTGATTATCTTCGGAACACCAGAACAGATGTTACAACTCAAGACACTTTATTTCCTGATTTTTCTGACTTCAAGAATCCATTGATCTCTCAGCAAACAAAAGATGTGATCAGGGCCTTACAAAATCAGTAACTTCTGAGAGTACTAAGGCCCAAAACCACGAGCTTTTGTTTTTATTGCCAGGTTATCTAACATATCTTGGATTATCAACCTTTATGCAACCTGTATCCTTACTACAGTGATGTAGTGGCACTTTAAAAAAATACTTTCACCACAGGAGACAACTGATTTGAAGGCAAGCAAAAAATGGTTATCATAGTTTTCTAAAAACACTTAAAAAATAAACAAATGCCCAATAAATTAAGATGGATATTCATTCCCTTGTTGATCAGATGTCAACTACCATAAGTGTGTCTTACATGATTATATACAGTAGGTTATAAAAAGATCAGTGTGCCATATAAGAATTCTGAAGTACTTTATCAACATTCAGGTTAACAGTGGCTACAGTACATCTAAGCAGAGAAATCCCAGCTCATTCTTCAAAGGATATTCTCCAAATATTCAGAACCTGGAACCATCCATGTATGAGACACAGTACCGTTGTTTTTTCTTTAGAGAAACAGCATCAGATTACCTTAGATGAAATGAATGGTCTCACTGTTTTGCTTTTCAACCCAAAAACAATTTTGTATACAAATAATAATAATAATAATAATAATAATAATAATAATAATAATAATAATAATAATAATTTCCTTACACTTATATAGCACGTTTCATGACACCCCACTCAAAGCCCTTTACTGGTAATGGGGACTCTCCGCCACCAAGTACACCAGTACGCTCACCACACATCAGCTGTTAGTGGGGCCAGGGGAAAATTTTGCCAGGGCACCTGGGTATCACCCCTACTCTTTTCGAGAAATGCCCTAGGGATTTAAAGTCAGAAGTCTGTGCTGTATATGGCTTTTTTGAATCAATCATAAAATGGTGCCCTTGTGTTCAGCCTTGTAAACTTTAAGTGCTTATTACATGACCACAAAACAGTGCTCTGGCACTGAAAAACATTACTACTACACCACAGGTGGGGACAGGTTTTTAGACCTGCCAACTGCACTAATGTTATTATTTCCTTGATCCTGGAGTAAGTTTGAAAAGTAATTCTGAACAACTGGAAAAATGGGCTATTTGAAGGAAGACAGATCAAACGATATTATATGATGTTCAAGTGGGGAGCCACTTCAGCATGTTTGGACTGCAAAATAAAAAGTAAAATTAATTCCACACTGAAAAATAGAAATGAGAAACAACATTTATGCTGTGGAGTCTCCTTATACACTCCTGAAATACGTTTTCTGAAAGACTTTTCTTTGTGTTTTTCAGTGTGGAATTAACCTTTACTTATTCGGATAATATTTGATAAAATATTCCATAAAAGGATAAGACTAAAAGCAAAAATGCTGGCTAGAAATGTTGTAAACTGTTTTTCTATACAGTAAGGCAGGAAAAAAAAAACTTTGTGTTTATGCTTACTAAACAATACCTTTGGATCTTACTCAGAGATGTTTGATGCCTCAGGAATATTTTAACTGCATTTTTGGTTTGTGTTTTGTGGTGCTAAGTATGGAAAGGCTAATTAAATGTGTCTTAAACATTAGACTTGTGCTCCAAACAAAACACAATAAACAACAACTATGACTATGATATTAGTTTTGGTGGGGGGGGGGGGGTCTGGCTTTGTTCCTTTTCACATCTTTGGGTCTCCAAGTGCTGGGCTCCTTTCCAGATATTCTTCTTATATCTTAGTCAAAAGCTGTAATCTCCCAGAGGTTTAAAAGCTTATGGCACAACATATAATTTCTATACCCACACTTCTCTAAAAGTTTGCTTTACAATAGCAGCTATTTATAAGAAATGTGTCTCACCTGAATTAGTTTATGCCACAAGGTGTTGAACAGAAAGTTTTAGCCCTGCTAACTCTGAGCAATCTCCCTCCCCCCAGCTCTTCTGAGTACTAATATTCCTTTCTTGGCAAATGACTCCAATAATTCCAATAGCCAGCTAACATAATTTTGAGTCGCAATAACTGTTTTCCTGCAGGCGATGAAGGATAAATAAGTTTTTAAAAAAATGTTAATTGCATTTGATGGCCGGCTCCAGCATAATATGATAATGACATTACATGGCTATAAAAATAAAGATAATTTAAATGCTAATTGGAACATCCCAGCATATTAACTCATTTTAAAAAGTGGAATAAATAAATCCTGATTGAGATTGCTATTTGAAGTAGACAGATTTAATAAAATTAAACTTTAAGTAGTTTTTTTTCCCTTCTGCTTTTCATTCTTTTTTTTCTTCTGGTTAGAAGACAAAGAGCCCTTTTATACCCACAGCCTTTTTATACCCTGAGCCTTGGTGCTCTGATGAGATTAGCTCGTGTACTGGTATTGGTAATGGGTGATAAAGCTGGTTGTCCTTGAAACAACAAAGCACAGAGCCACAAGTAGCTTATTAAACGAGACATGAAGCCCTGTTCAAACACATGCAAATGCACTGCAAAAACAGTTTTAAATGAATAGTCTGTGTAGTCAAAAAATTTGGCAAAAGAAAAATAAAACAGCAAAAGATGGAGACATACAGTACAAGGCAAAACTCTAGTATACAGAATATCACCCGGATAAATGCTTACATGTGAAACTATTAAACTATCGGAAATACTGTTCATCAGAAAATGCATTTATTATTTTTTTTAGGTAGAGGAATTGTCATTGTGTATCACATTAGGGATTTATTTTAAAAAAAAAGGAAAACAGTCTTCACTTTTGTAAAACCTGCTGGTTAAATGTCAGTCCCAGGTATCTATTAGTACTTTTGGTGCTGGTGATGCCACAATTCTGTATCTTTTGATTTCTGCACTCATTCAGGTCTCTTTGGGGGTCATTACAGGCTATCCCTTCTCTTCATAGTGTTCGAGTATCATCATTCAGCTCTAATAATGAGCCCTGCAGTCTGACCCAAGATTGCACAGTGCAGATTTGAATCGAGTCTCTAAATTTAAAAAACAATACACAACAACAAAGTCTTTAGCTGTAGCAAAGCTTTAATTCCTGAAAGATCACTGCCATATTCTGTAAGACGTTCTCTTCCATTTTAAAGTTTTGAAGAAAGATAACTACCGCAGTTAAAGAAGACTGTAGTAAAACAAATCAAGTCTACTGCACATACCTACCACAGGCTTGATTAAAATATCAAAGATATTTTGTTACAAAGCATTTTAATTTCAGCACTCACCTTGAAACTTCAGGTATGCCAGCAATACCCCATACTTCAAGGCTGTAAGTGCGTTTCTTCCAAAGAGTGTATAATTGTTTTTCTACATCCACTTATTTCCCACTCATTGTCATTAGTCTGCATGGACTGCAGTACATACACCTGCACCAATTATCCCTCAGTTTGTTCACTTTAAGTAGAAATTCAGAAAAGAAGCATGCATGTTTGTCTTCTTCTCAAGCTAACTTTCTGGGTAAAACATGTATGATGTACAGAGCACATTGGTATTCAGCTACATTTCATTGTTACCTAGACCCAGCTTCATAAAATTATAAACTGAAAGCATAGAATTAAATATTGAAAGAGCAGTAGGTGAACTGGCATTTAACGTTATGCACAAAGATTTTTAAGGTTGCTAAGCAGTGGACAGCTGCGTTTAATATTCTATTATCCCGATTCCTGTCTGACACAGCGCTGAATAAAGAAACTTTCCAGTGATTCCACAACAATAAAAGGTTTGAGCAGCGATTAGAAAAACACATTTACTTACAGAGGATGTTTGCATGGTCTCTTTCAAATCACATTCCTTAATGACAGATACTGTTGAGAATTCCACCTTGGGAGCGATTCCCTTTGGGAAAGACAAGTAGTTAAACTGATGCACAAATAAAACATGCACAACATAACTGCAAACAGAGACAAGCAAAAAATGTGTTTTAGTGGCATCTTTAAAATCAACTATGGCCTATTTGTAGAGTTCAAGCTCTGACTCCTATTGCAGCTTTGTTAACAAAATTACATGTCTGCTCCGCAAGACTGCCATTAAACGCCTTGCTCTTCAAAGTCAAAACAGCTGTATTTGTGCATTGAGGCATTTTATCTCTTTTTGGGGGTAAAGGCTCAGCTACATTTCAACATATTCCTATGAATGTCAGTTTCTTCTTCTTCTATCATCAATCCTTTTCCTAGCCTCTTTATCCAATAGAGGGGGCGTTCGCGGAGGAGCCGAAGCCTCCTGGCAAGTAATGGGGAAAAGGCAAGATACCCCCTGGATGGGATACCAGTCCAGTGTAGAGCAATCTATCATACATATTTACCAAAAAATACACATATTGTATTGTGCTCGTCATGCTCTTGCCTTTTTAGCTATTAGTTACCATGCTTTTTGAAAGACTACTCTGTAAGTGATAAGAATGCCTCTTCTTTGAAATACACAGTCTGATTTTCTAGTTTTTTTTAATTCTGTCTTTATCGTTGTGGATTAACCCTTTCATAACACACATCCTGCTTCTTCTTGTTTCAAAACTGATGCATATTCTATTGGCTGTGCTCTGCAGAAATTGTGCTATGATAATATAACTGTTCTGGTGATATATTTGAAAGCAATTCCTGAAAACTACTAAGATGTCTGTATACAAATCAGTATATTTGAAATTTGTAGGTGAAGTCTTCAGACCTTTTTTTTACTGTTTTTTTTAAACCACGTGCAGTAAGCTTCTTCATTTCACTTTCTCTCTTTCTTCATTCTATCAGATTCTCATTCTTATTTCTAACAGATACTAACAGGACAGTCAAGACTGTCAAGAGAAACAACACACAGGGTATTTGTTAGCTAAATTAAAGCGCATTCAATAGTTCAAACAGTCCCAGATATAGACTTACAGGAAAAGATATAGATCTTTTCATTAGCATCTCCCTCTCAGAACCTGGGTATCTGGGGGTCAGCCTTGGGCCAGGATACAAGAATTCCCGTGTATTTTCCACAAGCGTTGCTAAGGTTTCCCCTACTACAAAAACAAGAGTACACAGCATGAATGTAAGGACAGATCCACAGAAAAGATCAAGAATGGAGGTGTCAGATTATGGGTTTCATCAGGGGAGAGCATGAAGTCATTAAATAAATAAAAAATGTCCAGATTTTTCACAGTATGAAGATCAAACTATGGTAACTCTGTGAGCACATACTATTTTGGAGGGAGCACCTGCAGAAATAATGGAAACGCACAAAATGTTCTCATCAGAACAGAGTCTGATCATTTTGTTTCATAAGGGATTAAAAAGATTCACCTGCACTGGCAAAGTACCTAAGCTATATGGACATCTCTCCTTTGACAAAAATAATATTAAAAAAATTGTAAAATAACATCCAATTTAACATTCAAGACACTAAAGGCAGAACGTGCCATGAATTAATCAATACATATTTGAGCAGAAGTGACGGCAACAAAAGGAGATTTATATAGGTCCAGTCTAAATTTAGTTACAAAAATGAAAACATAGTGGGGTACCTGGTGGAACAAGTTGAATGAGCTCAAATGAGGTTGTATCCACTGCGAGAAGAGGAAAGAAGAATTTGGATTAATAATGCTTAAGTATTACAAAGTTCAAAATTGAAAATGCTGTTTAGGAGATAACTCACATTCCAGGAGCTCAGCAATGTCCCCTGGGTCTACTGCATCTGCAAAGACCTTTGAAAAAACAATAACATGTACAGTATGGAGACTTCTCTAATAAAAAAAAGTTTAAGGGTACTTCTATTAAGACCGACAAGTAAGGTACCAAAAACAATACAGAACAATAATGTGTTTTAGGCATCTGTATAGTAATTGTTTTTTTTTGTGTTACCATTAATCTCCCCACTTTTTAAACTTACGATTTAAAGCCCAAGGCACTCACTTCACAAACACACAGTTCAGAGGAGCTGTGTTCTTGAAACTGCAGTATTCTGTAAATGTCACTCACAATCATTATCATTTAGCGGACATTTTTATGCACAGTTGCTTACCACTGACTATTTTTGTACCACTTTATACACTTGGCATAGCTGGAGAAAATGTAGGTGAGGTACAGTAGAAATATCTAACCCGAGGGATCGAAACTCTCTGTTTGCACTCTGTGTGTATACAACCTTCTCTCCACAAACCACAAAGACTTGGACAAGTTTAATACTGTCCACTTTATAATGCAAGATAACATTGGCTCTAAACTATTTAACAGGACAAGCTGTTGATGTGATGGGGGAGCATGATACAGTGGATGGTATGAGGAAGAGAATTATTTTATATTCCTCTTTCATGGTCTTTATTTCCTGTTTTTGTTTAAATGTATCTGTGTGAACAGTCTTCACATCAGGAGTTTTAAAACGTTTGTGACTGGAGGTCCTCTTTTCGGAAAACATCACTCAAAAAGGATCTCTAATTTCAATGTAAAACCAAATGGAGGCCTATAATTATTACAAAACATTTACTATGAAGTATTAAAATATTAAAAGCAGAACAAAAGATAACCATCCACTAGATCATCATCAGAAAATCAACATTGAGAATAATGTTTCTGGGGAACCCCTGGACTCCCAGATGTCTCCCTGCTGAAAGGGATATCTATTAATGGTTTTTAATTAAATGCCTGAGCATACTGTATTTATGAGGGCGTAAACCAAAGAAACTGAACAATTTAAATTCGTAAAATGAAAGGGTGACAGGTTTTTCACTCATTAATGACTCAGAAGCCTGCCTGAACGTGAAAGGCACTCTATAAAACTAAGGCAATGCAACATAAAAAGTACGCTTACCTTCTCAAAGTTTAACTTTTCATGGAATAGTAAAGGAAAGATGGGAGGGAGACACTTTGTCTTTTGGTATTTCCCCATGATACAGACACTGAGGTATACATCCTCTTGATCTGTGAGTACCACTCCTGGACAGGTTACCTGTACCATATAAAGAAAAGATGTTGTAGAGCAAAGATGATTCAACAGGAACAGTTCCCAGGAACCACAAACAAAATTGTCTAAAAGATGTGAGTGCCCCTCTGGTGGACCTTGAAATGAAAGGGCGATAGGTTTTTCACTCATTACTGATTCTAAAAGCCTGGCTGTACCTTTCCATTTGCAATGGGTCTGCTTTGGCCTTAAGCAAGTCCAAAGAGAGAGTGAATTCACTGAGACTAACTGGTATATTTGTTTTGTTACACAGGCTTGAGTTTGAGGTTGGCTTATCTGGAACCGTCCTGAAGTGGTTTACTTCATATTTAAGTGATCGTTTTCGTTACGTTCAAATATCTAATAATTGAACTGCTTCATCAATGTCACCAGTTCAATTTGGGATACTACAGGGATCAGTGCTGGGACCAATATTGTTCTATCTACATGCTGCCGCTAGGTAGGATAATACGAAAACATAATATTAACTTTCATTCATATGCTGATAACAGGCAAATATACATTTTGTTTACACCAAATGACGACTCTTCTATTATCACTTTAGTTAACTGCATTAATGAAGTAAAGACTTGGATGTGTGAAAACATTTTGTTACTTAAGTCTGATAAAACTAAGGTTCTTTTGTTTGGAGGAAACAATACTGATAGGACTACTAAAACTTCAGCACTTAACTCAGAGGATTTAAAAATTTGCCTCAGTGACTCAGCACGTAACGTAGGCGTCATATTAGACACAAGGCTCACATTTAACTCTCATGTTAAAACAGTATCTAAAACATGCTTCCTACAGTTATGTCCTGGCCAAATTTCCAATTGGCCCTTACCAATCATGGCCTCCTAATAACCCCCCTCTATGAATTGGCTACATTACTCTGCTCTCCTCCCCACTGATAGCTGATGTGTGGTGAGCGTTCTGGCGCACTATGGCTGCCGTCGCATCATCCAGGTGGATGCTGCACATTGGTGGTGGTGGAGGGGAGTCCCCATTACCTGTAAAGCGCTTTGAGTGGAGTGTCCAGAAAAGCGCTATATAAGTGTAAGCAATTATTATTATTATTAAGAAATATTGCAAAACTACAGCAGTTTCGCTCCACTCAAGACACAGAGAAATTAATACATGCTCTTGTACAGTATATAGCAGGTTAGGCTAATGCAATGCCCTATTATCAGGAAGCACCCACCACTCTTTCAACAACTTACAGCGAATTTAAATTCCAGAAGCTAGAATTGTAAGTACGACCATATAACCCCCATACAGCTCTCTTCATTGGCTTCCTGTCAGGTACAGGGCGGACTTCAAAATCCTTCTACTTACTTACAAGGCTCTTTGAGGTCAGGCACCTGTCTATCTAATGGAACTTATTAATATATACCATCCAAGTCGCCTGCTTAGATCACAGAATGCAGGTCTTCTTCATATTCCACAAATTAATAAAAACACAGTTGGTGTGTTACAGGGCCCCTAGCTTATGGAACAGTCTCCCACCCCATATTTGGGATGCTGACTCAATCTCAGTATTCAAATCCAGACAAGACCTATTACTTCAGCCTAGCCTACTCACATCTTACATTATAGCCTGCTGCAACCATTGCTGCTGGTGCTGCTGTACATGCCATTGTGTGTCTCTATGTTGGCCCACCAGGTAGATACATCTGTTCTGACCAGACTATCCTATTCTCCTCCCCACACGTCCGGATGGTGCCCAGGCTGGGTACCATCTGAGTTGGATGCTGCATCACTGCCATGGATCCAAGAGGGACATCATGGATATACAGTAGCTATTGTTTAGGAGGAATTTACTGGTCTACAGAGATCTGCATGGAGTACTAACACACAGAAGACATGATGGATGGATGGATGGATGGATGGATGGATGGATTAATACCCTCATCGTTTCCTTTTTTAAATTATATAATGTTAGCATGCCCAAAGGGGTTGGGCAACCAGTTGACCTTGGACCTTTTTCTCTCCTTACTAAGGAGTTTTTGGTTCCTCTCCTCCGTTGTCTTCTGTTCTGTTTTGACAAAATGTATCGGCAATTGTATTGTTAAGGTTGTATTGGGGCAACCTTGTTGTGAAAGGCCTATATAAAAATAAATTGAATTGAATTGTATATTTCCAGAGACTGACATGAGAGGCCTGGATTTTATTCATATTTTACATATTACAACAGTTAATGTTTACATTTTTATTGCAAATATGAATCTCTTGTGCTAACATTACATATAAGATGGTGGCCACTGTGGTCGCCACTAGACTGAAGTATAGCAACCAACTGGGTAAGACACAGTAGACATGGTGCGTCTGCAGGCCCACTTAAGAGCAGAACAGGTAGAGGAGTGAGAAATGACTACACCAACTGAATTAAAGGGACCTGAGAAAAGACAGGTTACACAAATCCGGGGCTGAATTTAGCCATGGCACTGTGAACACTCCTGCTCTAACAAATAGTGCCATGGGATATTTAATAACTAAGTTACTCATGATCTTAAATTAATGTCTCACACAAAGCATGTCACATCCTACAGCATACTTTCCCCTGTAAGTTCTCTAGGACAGTGGTATGGAAATATGTTCCAGAGGGTAAGGCTGCTATTTAATGGTCCACCAACAATTTACAGCAGCGACTTGGTTTTCCTTAAAGGTGTCCCATCTCAGTACTGCCCATGCCCAGCCTTGTATAGTTCACGAGATCTGATGTGATCTGGCTAGAAGGTATCCATTAAAATTAAAACAACACAGTGTATTTACAAAGTCCCATATAACTTGCAGTTTGTAATGTCTATTAAATATTTAGCATCTACTTAAGCCTAACCGGAGGACTTTTTCTTCCTCTTTTTACACAGACGTATGTATAGGGGTGTAAACACTGTTGTACTTTTGGTTTTGTGATAATGTGAGTTTACCTTTATTTACACAAAAATCAGTTTGATTATTAAGTACACAAAAGCAGGGTGGCATAGTAGTTAGCATTGCTGCCTCACAGCGCTGGGGCCCTGGGTTCAATTTAGGACCTGAGGTGCTATCTGTGTGGAGTTTGTAAGTTCTCCCCGTGTTCACATGGGTTTCCTCTCACAGTTTAAAGACGTGCTGGCAGGTTATTTTCTAGAAGAAGACTGACCCTGGTGTGAGCGTATGTTTGTGGACTGCGGGGAGAACATAAAAACACCACAAAGACAGCACCCCAGTGCTGCAAGGCTGTGCTAACCACGCTCCCACCCCTTAAGGCACGTCTCCTCTTTAAATGACTTCTCAGATTGACTGCTGCAGTAAATTACATACATAGCACCGGCCTCTGCCTTTAGTCTGTCTGCTGCGCTCCTAGCACACCCACTCTTCTTCCACGAATTCAAATCCATTACTTGCGTACAAACGCACAAAACCACGCCTCACTTAGGCGAGCATTGGCTAAAGGAAATTCCGTCCAGCCACTCGATTGGCCACATCAGTAAGGTCCTTTGTGGCGATTTGTGAAGCTCAAGCCACTCAAATTCATTGTTATCCGTTCTCATCCTCTGTATTCAAGAAGAAGTTACGCCGTGATGGGCAGCCTCTTCGATTCACTTAAAGAACTCCATACGGAAAATGCCTACACAAAGATGCACCCTCAAAGAAATAAAAAAAAACACGAACAACTTACTCACAGAAAACCGATTTAACGTAATTCACATTTAATGTACAAAAACGACTACAGCCTCCTGTTTACGTTTCTACTGTATTTTACACTCGACGAACAATTTCCATCATTACAGTAAAAAGAATGACTAAGAAACTCTTCTTTCTGGTCACAACAAATGAGAATATAAGTAACATATCTTTAATATCAACTTACAGCTTGAATTTCTAATTCGATGATGCATTTCAGAACTTTATGTGGCATTTTGCAACTTCGGTAAGTCCTGTTTTGTGCAGTCAGTCCACCCATGTTTCCACTCCCGTTGTCATAGCTGCTAGTCTGTTTCGGAGGACGCTGCAGTTGGAAACAGGAAATGAAGCTCCACCATCAGTCATGTGACACTTGCTTAGCAAAGCTAAGTTCCCCACTTCTTATAAAAAGGGTTAGTATAGTGGTTGGTTTCAAAACTCACATATACTGTATATAATTGTTAATATTTTTTTTAGTACATTGCGAGACGAAGTGCGTTTTAATGAGTAACAGTAAATGTAATTATATATGATAAAATATATACAGTAGTAGATGCATGCCGTTAGATGTTTGGTCTGTGTGAGATTACATCGCGTCAGGGCAAAAGAAAAAAGTACAGGGCAAACTTCTGACTTGAGCTTGTTTTATTTCACTTATCTGACACATCCATAAGTATTAAATTGCTTTTTAAGTGCCCATTTCAAAGACGTTTGTGAAGTTTACTGAATTTAAGGAGTTCAAAGAGGGTGCCAGTACTCTGTAGACAAATAGCACCTTCTCAATTCAGATAATTACTGCTACTCTCTTGGGAGAGATAGATGATCAATGTATTGTATCCCACTGTGCTTCAGATTTCACAATTATGAGTATAATACTATATCTGTAGAATAGCAGAGTGCAGTAGTACCTACCTTGAGGAAGAATTTTAGCATTTACCTTTTTTAAAGTGTATAAGATAGTGACTAGTTGGCTTTGAAAAATGCCTATTACCCAGCAACAGTATGAAAGAACAATTGCAAGCATATTTTTTGACTTTTTGATATTAATGCTACAGCAGCAAAATGTCTAGCTCATTTCACACCTTTTATTTATATACTTCCTTTTGTTTATATGGTAGAACAGCAGAACAGCAGGTAAAACTGCTTCTTAAGAAGAACATGGTCAATTACAAATAAATGTTTGTAGAGAGAAAAACAACTCCTAATATGGAAGCTTAAAATGAGCTTTCATTTGTGAATTTTCTGTATAAAACTCATTGCATTTACCATCTCGGTGGAGAGGTTACTCACAGATCTGTATGAGAGGCTGCTCTCAGGTCTGCATGATTATATCCTCCCCATGCGCATGAATAAAGGGACTCTGCTTGACCACACCTAACCTGAGTGAAGACTTGTCTTCGACAACCTAGAGCTCTGGACCTACAAACAAAAGCCAAAGCAAAAACCTCCCAATAAAGTCTCTGATCTATGAACAGGAACTCTTAGGTTCATTGTAAAAGAGAATTCATTCTCAATACATTCACCTGGTAAAATAAAGGTATGATAACAAAAGTCTCTACCCCCACCGCCCTAAGAGGAAGGTACAATTGTCTGTACTTATGGCAACAGTGTAAATGAGACTATTTTTTTATATATATAGTCACCCAAAAAGTTATATTACATTTAAAACAGGGTTAAGGGTTGACTGTAACACCCGAACACCCCACGCAATAATGTCATTGTAATGATATAGTTACTAGCACTAGGGAAAAAGATGATCCAGGGGTTTGATGTTTGTCACCACCATATCTTCAGGGAAATTGAGCAGGTCTTACAGTATTTTTACAAGACATGAAGCTGGAACTTAAAAACTAATTTCACATCAACATCATTTAGAAAAAAAAACTAACTGAAAAAAATATATGTATAGTGGAAAGCATCAGGTGTCAGTGAATTTACTGAAATTTACAGATTTTAAATGCTGCTAAAAGAGCTTAAAATTATATTATTGTTGAAATTAAAAATGAGAGCAAGTGAAATTAGCTCTGAGAGAAAATTAAAGTTTCTACACTAAATACAGGGCTGAGTCCAACATAAAGTTTGTTAAAACTTCAGGTAGAAAGATTAAAATAGACATTTTAAAACCTACAGGTATAACCTATTTCCAATGAATTATCCTTATTTTTCATCTTTCACATAAAATGTATATTTCAATGATGTTTTCCATTTTTTTTTCCAGCATTCTAAAAGAACTCTTAAATGCAGTTAACCTTGGTGTCTCTAAACAAATCTCTGTAAACAGCTTCCCAGTCTGGGACTGAAACTAATGAGTCACTAAAACTACCCTGCTTTGCTGTGGTGCCTGAAAAAAACTTGCTGGTTTAATGAGGTACAGAGCCATTATTATAAAGCCCAGAAGGGATTTGGAAGCACATCCCCCATTGAGAAATAATTGTTTAGGTTATTTATGTTAATAAAAAATTTAAAGCATCCATTCCTTTTTAATTTTCTTCTTTCCCTCTCCTTTGCAAAGGGGAGGGCTATTTCTGCTGTTCACATTTGCTAATCACTCAATTACCCTCGCTTCTTGCTACAAGACATTAATTGTAATGTGAATTAATCTGTGCAAAGTGTACTAACTTAATTGGAGTATAATGAACTTGCCACACATGCCTGTGTGAATAGACAAATTCCACTAATATACTGTAAGAAAAAAACATTTTTGCTTCAATTCATGTTTTTGTAACACTGTGGTGTTTATCCTTTGTGAGTCTGGATATTCAATAAACACATCAGCTCTTTTTTTATTTTGGTTATGAACAGAGCACAGTGTCGTGCTTTTTTCAGTAGAGCTGAGAACAGAATTGCTGCTTTCTGTAAAACTAACTAGACTCTTGGGTACCAAAGATTGCTAAGGTCTGTTGAAAAACTGATGCATTACTAATAGACACCAAAACTGATGTAGAAGAGGTTTGCTTTGTTTAGAAGAAGAAAAAGATATTAAGAATTTATATGTCTTCAGGCATACTTTGTAGTGTATACATAATTAGGATGTAATGTGTCTAGTCTAGTGAAGCAAGCACTAGAAAATAATCAGGCTTGATATAGGTTAAAACACTGGCACAGCAGGGAGGAGACTGAATAGATCAACTTAAGTTTCTTGCCGGCTCATCTTGCTTTGTTAAAGTCCTAGCATGTGAACTCTCCAGGAAGAGTGAGCTGCTGCAATTCACAGTTAGACTGAATTTTACATGCATGTATATTTTTTCTCACTGATAAGCCGATTGGGAATTATATGGGTGAATAGTTCACTGACTGAAATGGTAGTAGGGAGGTGATAAATATATTATTATCCACCAGTCTCCCACTTCTCTGCCCTCCCTGTTATTTTGAATAAGAGGGGCACTTGCACTTAAGGGGGGAGACATAATTAACTGATTGGAACATATTCATTCCGTTTCCCTTCCCCCTCAGAAACATCCTGCCACAGAGATGCTGCCGGGTACAATTGCTACAATATGAAATGGATTGTCATTCCTGCCACCATTGGCCTGTTGATGACAATGCTATGCCACGTACTGTATCCGCAGCCAGAGGTAGAGAATTGTAGAGGGTGTGTTGCTACATTGATGAGGCAGTGGGACAAAGAAAAGTGCCGCTTCAAGAACACCCAAACAATTTAAAAACAATCCTTTCGACTCATATTGAATGTTTGGGTGTTGCAAGCTTATGGGCTGTTAATGTCTCATCAAGACATTTTTTAACATGTCCTGTTAAATGTATCCACCACCATTTGTGTTGAGACGTGCCTCTATTCTAATAAACTATTCTAATTTTACAAGCCAAGGGTAATCCCATGCTCAAAAGTAAAAAGGTCTTTTCTTTTCTACATGTCACATCTCTTCCCTTTATTTCTATACTCTCTCTCAGGGAGACTGCACAGCCAAAACACAGTGAATTGAACTCTCTCCCTTTACTTTTCATCATGGGATTAGATTCTGCTTGTCTCTTTAAAAACTGAACATGAGTGGAACCTAAAGCTGCTTTGTTTTAAGTGAGATCTTTAAACACTCAAGCACAAGTATACATGGGAAGTTATGCAGGAATTAAAAGGCAAACTGAAGAATGAAGAATCCAGACTGGAGAATGCAGACACTTTTTTATTCAAAGAGAAATGAATGACAGGCAAAAATCAGGCCCGGCCATTGACATAGTATTTAGCAAAAACATAAAAATCGTGCGGCACTGCTGTTCAACTCATCTAAATTTTCATATCCCACTGCAAATAAGATGAGATCTTTTTTACACAAATATCCATTGAAGGATCAGTGAACGGATGTCCTTGTTCATTTTTATTAGCACTGTATATCTCGGTGCCTGCCACGTAAAGCGAAAGTCATTTGTTTATGTTGTTTCTGACTGATTGCCTCCGTTATTCCAAATGACTTGTTTGAAAAATACATTGTTCCTCACGCTGCTTATGACTGATAGCCTAGGCTGTTTCTTTTCCCTGACACATTTGGTGGAAGGAACACCCTATGTTTCATATCTTACACAATGGCACAAAAGCATTTATTGCCATACGCTAGAAGGCAAAAAGATTTTTATGCCCCATAAGTTGACCAAAAGGAGTCAAATGGACCTCATAGGAACTGTGCAAACTTGCTGTTTCTACGCATTGATGGGGCCCGTTTTATATGGCTCTCTTGAAAGAAAAAAAAAGAAAAAAAATGTTCAATAACACCTATTCATAACACTTTACCTGTAAACACAAAAGGAAAACATGTAGTCGAGTTATATGATATATGAAAGGCAAATCAAAGGTTAAGTGAAGAACAGAGTACAGAACTTCAGAGTTCCATATTAAAACAAAGTGTGGACTAGTAGATGTTTCTGAGGTTCTACATCATACACTCCAGGCTGATTCAAGACTGCAGGAAATAAAAGTAGTTTGATAAAAAAAAAGAACAATTTTGCCCATCAGTTAGAATATGGTCGTATTTTCACTATACTGTATTCTTGGAGGTGTCTGAGATTTCCACTCCTGGTCCATCCTGGAGAACCTTAGTCCAGAACATTTTACAGGCCCTTCCCCCTAAAAGCCTAAAACAATTTAACTATGATCAATTAAACTGGTGGTATAATCAATTAAGTTATGTAGAGATGGTTTGTAAGAAAAATCGGAATATCCTTCAGCGCTCCAGGACCAGTGTTCCCTTCACTGAAACATTACTTGCTTAAATGATTAATTGCTTAAACTTAAAAAGTGTTTTTAATCTTTACAAACATGGGATATATTGTAGGGTAACCTAAAAGAATAACTGGACCAGGGATGGAGACCACTTCTATACACTATCTTGCCAGCTGTATGATGTAGCTCTTTTTTCCAGATGCGTGAGAGCTTTGTTTTCCAACAAGCTTGGTGGATCACCTCTTGTCTTGTCTAGTCTAGATTGATTGTGGGCAAAACAACAAGGTTTCTGCTGGGAGCCGAAACCTCGCCTAAGAGTCTCCTCGAAGTCCATGACGTCTTCTGTCTAGTGTCTCTCCCTCACGATTCCTCCCACTTCTATGGCTGTTTCCCAGTCTTGCATTGGAGGAAAGATCTGAGCCGCTGTAAAGAAGAATATGACAGAGCTGGATTACATCAAAGAAGAGCAAATTTTTAATTTCTGCAAAAAAAGCTGCTCTTTGTACCACCTTATTCCTTCTTTACCTTAATTAACTACACTAAACAATTATAAGAGGCACTGTAGGATTACTTGCTATTGCTCTTTGCCACCACTCCATTGAATGAAAAGATTGCATTTAAGCAAAGATGATATTTCCCACACAGCATTTGCGCTACTGTATGTCTTCTACTTATGCTTTAGCATACAGAGTGTGTAGAGGGCCTTTCCCATAACACAAGAATCATTTCTGTACCTGTAGCTGTGACATGCTGGCTTGTCTTCTGTTAGGTTGTTGAGTCTGTAGTAATCGAGGAAGGTACGTGCTACATTCCTGCCCAGCTTCATGTCTGAGCGACGCAGGTTAAGGGAAAAAGCCCTTTCACTTCCTGTCTGAGGGAATCTACTGTAAGTAGATTCATTATGTGCTATCTCTGAAGTTACTTTGAAAAGAAACATTACCACAGTCCCGAATCTTGTGCACATTCCCTCCTCAAATACAGTAAGTGACATGTTTTCTCAAATGTTTTTGTACTATCATTTCATCACCTTGTTTTTATCCAGGGATCCAGTTTTTCCAGTACGTTTACATTTTCACTTCAAAATAATATCCTTCATACTTCAAACGTGCATCTAAAAGCTATCCTGTATAAAACCTTTTCATTGTTTCTGAAATTGCAATGGTAGCGTTCCATCTAAAGATCATTTAAATTTGAAACTGAACTAAAAAGTTTTTTAAAATGCTGTATATGGTTGTGAAATAGTATTTTCTCTCTTTTGTCTAAACTGTTTGAAAAATGTGTTTTGTGATCATACTGTCTGCGTCAATTTTATTTTCATTCACACATTAAAAGAAAGGTATACCAGCTGATTGGACTTAAACAATAACATACCATTTGCAACTGTTTTATCGTTTTAGGAAAATGAATCTGTGACCCTGCTTGGAAATAAGAACCAATGCTAATTGGAAAGGGGCTTTTTTAACATTGATTAAAAGGCAGCTTACTTCCACCTCAGCTGTCTTTCAGATTTCACAGGCCAGCAGTCCCACTGGACTTATGAGACACTGTCTCCTAGAGCTTCTAAATCTTGAAGACTGAGCCTTTTTCTTTAATTGAAAAAAATAAATTAAAAAATCCTATCTCTCTTGTTTTTTTTTCCTCCAGAACCATTGCAACCATTTGCAGTAAATAACAGGCAAGTCCTCAGTCCAGAAATAGAGAGGATAAATAACCATGGACAGCCCATTGCATTCTGCATTAAGACTTGGTAAATCAACTGCATTCTAGTGAAGTCAGCCAAAAATACAGAGGTGGAAAGCATCTAATACTGACAATTACATACAGCCTGGGCTTTATTTAAATTCATAACATCCTCTCCCTCTACCGTATTACTGAGCACATCAATAACTTTAGACAGTCTATCATAAAACCCGGGGCTGCTAGGTGCTTCAGAACCAAACTGCATTTCTCATGGCCTTCAACACACCAGGGCCAAGCACAGGGCAATGGGAGGACTTTCTTCTCATTTCAGGAGGCATTTGAGAAATGGTAAACGTTAGCTCTTTGAAGCCTTGAGTCAAAATACATTGTGGGATTTCATTTCTTTAGAGGCCTCTGAGATCATAGAAAGCTGTGTTTGGCAGATGAGGTCCTGGATATCACTTGTTTAAATTCTACAAAATGACCATAATGTAAATGCTTGTGTGGTGTGTATGGGAGTTACAGTATGTTCCCATTTCAGCGTATTTAAGGCATCAGGAGGTCTATCCGGTGCATCCACCTCAAGCTGGAATAAAAATCAAAGTGAGTACATTCATTCTGTTTCACATCCATCCATTATCAGAAACTCCATTATTCACAGAACTAGAGTATAGAACACGAGCAGGACTACACACTGCACAGGTCACCAGTTCATCGCAGGGTGCATACACACAATTTAGAGATACTGCATAACCTAGCTAGCAATTGTTTCAAAGGTGGGAGGAAACAAGAACACCTGGCTCAACTCCATGTAGATATGGACCAGAGGACTGACTGATAACACTCCACTGCAGCCTGGGATTATACCCAGGACCCAAGAGCTGGGAGGCAGCGCTGCGATCCGCCAAGCTGAGTGCGACCTACGTCACACCTAAGCATTTGCAAATGTGGAAATGACTGAGATTAAACTGAAAATGGATGAAAGAGAAATGAATCTGTCAAAAAGTACAATCACAACACAGGTGTGCTAAAATTAAAAATAATGCAAATTCAAAACAATATTAAAATGGGAGAAATAATACCATTCTGCATAACATTAAGCTTCTTTCCACTTTTGTACAAAGTGATTGTTCATACAGTGGATATAAAACGTCTACACACCCATATTGAAATTGCAGGTTTCTGTGATGTAAAGCCAGAAATCAAGATAAATCATGTCAGACAAATTTTCCATCTTTAGTGTGACCTTGCAACCAACAAATTTCAAGAGAAAAACAAAGAGATAGTTATTAGGAAAAATAATTGAAATGAAAAAACCCACAACACCCTGGTTGCATAAGTGTGCACACCCTTTTATAATGGGGGCTGTAGCGGTGTTCAGAGTTAACCAATCACATTCCAAATCATGTCCAAAGGTAAGTAGCATACACCTGCCATCAATGAAAGTGATTCCGATTAACCTCAAATAAAAATCAGCTGTTCCTGTAGGATTTCCTTGAAACTTTTGTGGTTGCATCCTACTGGGATAGTCATGGTTCGCAAGGAGCTGACAAAACATCTACGGGATCTTATTGTTGAAAGGTACCGATCAGGAGAGGGTTACAAAAGAATATCAAAGGCATTGGATGTACCATGGAGCACTGTGAAGACTATCATCAATAAGTGAAGAAAATATGGCACCACAGGGACATTGACAAGATCAGGACAACCCTCCAACATTGATAACAGGACAAGGAGAAAACTTATCAGGGAGGCTACTAAGAAGCCAACAGCAACATTAAAGGAGCTGCGGGAATTTCTGGCAGGTATTGGTCACTCCTTGCATGCGACAACAATCTCCCGTACTCTGCACAATTCTGTGCTATGGGGTAGGGTGGCAAGAATAAGCCATTTCTCACAAAAAAGAACATCCAACAGCTCATCATCCAAAGAACACATACAGTACCTACTGTGAAGCAGGGTGGTGGAACATCATGCTTTGGGGCTGCTTTTCTTCAGCTGGGACAGGAGCTCTAGTCAATTTAGATGGGATAATGACTAGCTCCAAATATCAATATATTTTGGCACAAAACCTGCTGGCCTCTGTCAGAAAGCTGAAGATGAAGAGGAATTTCGCTTTCCAACATGATAATGACACAAAGCACACATCCAAGTCAACCAAGGAATGGCTTCAGAAAAAGAAGATCAAAGTCTTGGAATGGACCAGTCCAGGTGTGCAAAGTTGATAGAGACATATTCACAAAGACTTACTGCTGTAATAAATGCAAAAGGTGCTTCCACAAAGTATTAGTGGGGGGGGGGGAAGGTTGCACACTTATGCAACCAGGGTGTTGTATTTTTTTTAATTTCAATTATTTTTTCTTATAATTATCTATTTGTTTTTCTCTTGAATTGTGTTGGTTGCAAGGTCACATTAAAGATGGAAAAATGTCTGACATGATTTATCTTGATTTCTGGCTTTAGATCACAAAAACCTACAATTTCAATCAGGGTGTGTAGACTTTTTATATCCACTATATGTGTAATTTAGCTTTTTACAGTAACCTACTATATGTAGATTATAAAACAAAATCTTATCCTAATTCCTTTTGGATCTTCTTGATAGGATAAAACCATAGTTTGCCAGTTTGCCAATAAATCCTGGAAACCACTCTTCACACCTGGATGTTAAGGAGTCATAGGGGTAAGTGCTATGCTAAAACCATGTAACCCTAGTGACGTGATAGATGATCTCACAACCCAAAGCCCTAGATATGATTTCACGCTATCCTCTCTTATACAGTATACCTAACTCAAGAACCAATATGAAGCAGTTTTTGGAACTCTAAACTAAATCTTCAGGAATTTCAAACATTTGTTTTTAAATTAGCAGGATATTAAGGTACCAATGATATCACAGACAAAAATAGCATTTTTGTAACAACCACCTATATTCTCATGACCTTCTTTACGTTCTCATGCCTCACACTGGCCTGTTTGGATTTTGCCAGTAGGCAGGTGCTAGTCTTTGCATAGGTTCAATTTGTGAAATTACTTAAGAACAATAAAATGTTTTTAAAATAGGGAGCCCTTTTGGCCCATTCTGCTTGTTTGGGTGCTATTAGTTTAATATCCTAAGAATTCTAACTATCCTTTTCTTAAAGGATAATTTCAGCTTCAACCACATGACTTAAATGCTGCTTCTAGACTCCCACAATAGATGCTCTTGTTTTCTGGCTTAAATGACCCTAAACTGGATTTCTGCATGTTCTTGTGTTGTTGCTGATCTTCAAAAGGATCCCTAGATTTGTTTGTTCAGTGTATGTCAGGATTTTCAGACTTCCCTTCAGCCCAGAGTTTAGTTTAGTTGGTTACCTGCTTTTCCTCTAGATTAGCAGCATTTTTCTTACAGCATGGAGACCAAAACTGAGCCCACTACCTCAAACAAGGCAAAGATTCCTACGCCAACAACACTACTCTATAGTAATATTCTAGGACTGGCTTTACACTTTACATCTTTGCCAGGGTTCCTTGGCCTTAGTCATTCGGTGATCCGCAAAACATATGAAATTCATATAGGCATTCACTTAAGGAGTAGAGAAGCGTTTCCATAAGAGATAAGCTTTGCAAAGTATATTAATCTAAACTTCAGACTTTCTTAGTGGTAATTCAGATGATAAGATGATACACATGACCAATGTGGCGTTCTTTTCCATTGTCCATTCTGACTCATGCCAGAGCAAAATTTGCCCAACTGGAACACTGTAATTGAATTTCACAAGCGATGCAGCAGAGGTAAAGAGTACAGATAAAGGACGGATAATTCAGTTTTCTCTTTTTTTTTCATTAATTTGTTTTGTGTGATGAGTCAAAATGTCTCAGAAACAGAAATTCCATCTAGGGTGAAAGTCTCTTATCCAGTCTGACGACATACCTAGGCAGGCAGAATCTGGTGAGGTTAGAACTGCATATGAGGCATGATCAATCATTTTTACCTTAGTGACCACACT
The DNA here is from genome assembly GCF_059453375.1 of Lepisosteus platostomus. Lineage (NCBI taxonomy): Eukaryota > Metazoa > Chordata > Actinopteri > Semionotiformes > Lepisosteidae > Lepisosteus > Lepisosteus platostomus. The sequence continues at coordinate 27,294,975 of NC_142621.1, forward strand.
CCCGTAAGGGGAGCGAATCATATGCTGGCCTCCTCCCCACGAGAGAAACCACAGCAGACCAAAACTGATATAAAAATTAGCAAGGCATGGTCTCACCCATCATGCAGAGTCTGGATAGACATGACGCATCTCATCGCCCTCTCTGCCCACACTGCTTCAGCTGTTCAGTGTGTGTTTTGCCAGTCACCTTGGCCTGGAAACGTCCTGTCTCCATGGGCCACCATTCGTCAGTCAGCAGGCTGTCGGGCCCCTTACTTTTCGGCTTTCATCTGCCGTATTTACAGCCCATCTGTCTGATGCTGCAGCACCTCAGGTCCCGGCAGGAGAATCACTTCCCTCTCCCATCCAGCTGCATCTCGCTGTCCTCTGGTGCCAGATTACTCTAGGAAGTTAATGTTCAGCCAGACCTGTAGACGTGCCCTGATTACTGCAGACTCTTCCTTCAGCGTGAGGGAAAGTTACTTACTGGAGACTTAAAAAGAGCTGAGCTAAAATCTTCTCTGATCTCGAATGTCAGGAGCACAGAATAAACATATTTACTATACCTATATAGATTTTAAATACTTGTACTATATATTTGATATATATATATTACACAATACATCTGATTGTAGGTGGTATAATTATTGTTATATAGTGTACATGTATGTATACATATATCTTACACCAAGAGTAGATGAATAAGTAAGATATTGTGATGTACTATAAGCCACACTGCTGTAACAGGAGAATCTCAACTACTGTATATGCTAACCTGTTGCCTGAATGGATCCATATTTGCACACACCAATGTGTGTCTGTGCCAGTAGATGAAATGGCATTTTGGAAGTCAAGATTGATTAATGAAGGTACCATACTTGTTTTCGCAATGTTTGATTTGGGTTTTGTGTTTGATTCCTTGAATCCTAGGTGGGAGTGGGGTTAGTATTACGTAATAATCCCAGGAGTGTTGCTGTCTGTAGAGGCTAGCAAAGCAGCTTGAGAGAAGGCAGAAACTGGTATAGTGAAGTCTCAAAAATGGGTGTCGTCTCTTCCTAGATTAGCACATTAGAAGTTTTACATTTACTTTCAGGAGACAGAAAAGCAAATCTTTCCCTTTGGCGAAAAAAATAATTAAATCTGTTCTTTTGAATGTTGTAAAACATCCCAAAACACTTCTCAAGGGCCTCTTGCTTTCAGTGCTGGAAAGTTTAGCCATGACAGCCTCTTCATCTCTCAACACGCATGCTCTGAGCAGCACTGCCCTGATGCCTGGTACGGGACAAAAATAGCTGAGCTCCTGAGGAGAGCAGATGGCTTCTCTGCTTGTGATGTCACAATATCATATCTATTACTGGAAGGCAGTGATGAACGGAGAGTTCGGAAGGATAAGACTTCATCTGCAGCCCAGCTGCAAGGAGCACCAGAAAACTGGCTGGTTGGTGGCTGCATGTCAAATGGAAAACAGTTGGAATTGCAGAAGCCCTGCAGGAAAGGAACTCCTGCCAGAACACGAGCTGAAGGCCAGGGCGTTTGGAATTTTCCAAAACACAAGGCCAATACAAGAACGATGGCACAGTACGTTTTGCCTCCATCCAAAAAAAAACAAAAACAAATAACAAAACATCGTCCACCCATCCCCTCACCCTACGTTAAGACACACATAGAAAACAAAAGGTTAGGGATGACAGACCAGCCACAAACATATTGGCTGTTCACTAGCAACACTATGCGTTAGTGTCACGCTCTCTGCAGCCAGAGGGCGCTCCTACACTGTCCTGTCCCTAGTTTCCTGCCTTGCTGTCCTTCAGGTCTCTCTCTTTCCCTGGAGCTATATATTTCTGGGTCTTGCACTCCGGCCTCGCTCCTCATTGATGTTCGGATGTCCTGAAACCCGCCTAACCATCCAGGTTGCCCCACGTCCGCTGCCTGAGGGCTTTGGTTTCTACCTGACTCCTGAACTGCTGAGCCCGGGCCTTTTCCCATTCCGCATATGGGTCTTTTTCCGCTCACCTGCTCTCCACGGTTAGTCCCCTTGGACGTCCATGACAGTTAGCTCAGTTAATATCATTACACATTTTGGAGTTTTAACCTCTTCCACTACTTTAAACCCCTCAGCTCTCCATAGACAGCTCTCCAAGTTCTGTCTGGAAGGATGTGCCTTTAAGCATCTTGCATGATCTTGGAAAGTTTAGACAGAACCACCAGTAGGCCTGGTTGAGGCCTTGAGTTCAAGATAACCCCTTGGGTATCAAGTCTGATCCATCAGATTTTGTAAAGTATATGTCTCACTCAGTACACACACTAGTTAGAAATATCCAAAACAAAAACAAAAAATAGAAACAGACTTTTTTTTTCTAAATTATTTTTTTTTCAAGTTGTAGCACATGTGGTATGCAACTTTTCTTTCCAGGCAATAGTTGTAGCAATATGTCTACAACTTTGGATCTTTTCCTTTTCCTTTTCCTTATTTTCATTCTCATTCTTATTCTTATTCTTATTCTTATTCTTATTCTTATTCTTATTCTTATTCTTATTCTAATAAACTACAGAGACTGTTTAGTTTGTGAAAATAACCTTTCAAGACTTTAAGATCCTATCAGATAAGGGCTAGATGTAATCTTCACTTGATTGACAGAGAGACAAACAAAGGGAAGCAGATAACATTTTGGCATTTGTTCAGAACACCTATAAACCTCCCAAATCTCTAAATGATCAGCTAAAAAAAAAGAAGTGCTCCTTTCAAATTTGTTATAGTGACCCATGCAGTATTTTCTGTGCTTATTACTTGGAATTTTGACTTGAAATATGAGAAGATTTTTTGTGATTTTGTGATGTGTAGGTTTTTGTGATTTTGTGATATGGCAAAGTTTTGCTTTTGCAGTATTATATTGTGCATGGACAGATTTGAATTTGAAATATATCATTTTAAAGGGGAGCTTGTTTCTTATGATATATAGTTTGTGACTGTGTGTTTTAATTTGCTAGAAATTTATCTATCAGCACATAGGGTTGTATGTGTTGTATGTGTTTTTATTTCTGTATTCAGCACTGGGTCATACAGTTGTTCATTATTTAAAAAATAGTTTCACTGCTGTGAAAATAAATTTAATAGTTGGATTAAGACTTACATGTGCAATATTATGTGAAACATTTAAAAGTATGTTATTTATGACATTGTAACATTCCAACATATCCAGAACTTGATTTTGCCTATATTATATTTTTTAAATGTACTTCAATTTGTTGCTTCAGCTTCTAGACAATTCTCTGAGAAGTGCTGAGAATAGACATAGCCTTTGTTGTTATTTTTTATGTTGGTATATAAATCAAAATGTCATACTGTATGTCTTCATAAGACTTCTTTGAGATATACTGCATTCTGAAGCCAAGATCCACCTTTGTGTCCCAAGTGATATATGTCTCAAAGCCATGCCTCTTCTGACAGAACCACAGCTGTTTTTATTGATGTTCGTTTTTTTTTAAAAGAAATTCTGCAAAGTAACACCAATTTATTTGTTTGGTATTGTATGTTTGGGCACAAAATTGAATTTCCAACTGGATTATTTAGCCAAGGCTTCTCATAAATTACATTTCTAAAAACTGGTGAGTTTGAAAGAATATACCCGTTCTACCTTTGAAGCAGAGCCTATGTTGTTGTAAGGGAGGTGGACAAGATAAAACATAAAAAACATGTAGTGTAAACAGCTATAAATTAGACATGGTAAATCTAATCTAAATTTAGAAATTAGAAATATAATCTATTAAAGGGTCACAAGACTACCACTGAATATGTACAGTACCTCACTATAGGCAGGCTTTTTAGCCTCTAGGTTATAATGTCTGTATAATGCTAATGTCTAAGTGATTTTGAAGCAGAATTATATGTTTTTCTTTTCTGATGTTGTATATGTTACAACAATGTATTACCATAATAAAAATCCATTGTAACATTTATTTGTTTCATTTTAAATTCCTTGAAGAATTTCTATATACTGTACATTTTTTCTTCAAATATTACTAAGAACATTTACATGGAATACTACAACTAATGATTGATATTGGTTAACGTCCAATAATCCATAATTTAGTTAGACTTAATGATCAATCAAATACTCATGTAATTGGTCTTTTATTGCAAATGGTCTGGTCTAATGTTTGGTTTTAAGTGTTTAAAACCCTGTCAACAGCACATTTTCTATAAAACTAATTTTAATTTCACTGATGCCTTTATGCTAAGTTTACGTCAAAACAATCTTAATGATGGCTAACAGTATTGTTACTAGAGTGTTTTATTTCAACATCTGTTTGTGGGCATAACAAATGCTCAAACTGATAGGTAATTTCACATACAGTACATTACATAATTTAAATACCAGTTGTTATCTGAAATAAATTACAGGTAAGGTTAATGGTCATTTATGTGGGAGCAGATGATCATTGAGTTGAAGCTCAAACATAAGTAATCTGCCCAGTGTTTTTCAACATATTCTAGCTTTCAAAGAATTAAACAACAATGACCTTCATAGTATGAAGGAAAATGGACAGACAGCCTTTTCAAAGCCTCCGCAAGGCTGCTGTACCCCAGAGTTCCTTCCACCCAAAAACAAAAATGATGTTGCTTTCAAGTCAGTTTTCCTCCCCAGCAGCTCTACAATTTAAAAAGATGGCAAAGCATTAGAAAACACAGCAGGGCCTCCTGCTGTTGCGGACACTCTCTCCTTTCATGCTAATTCCTTCGCACCCCCTTGGCGCAGCTTGGGAATGGGACTAAATTACTGGACGCTGGGCAGCGCCCTGCTTCTCCAAACTCATTAACGGTTTATCCTCCTGCTATTTGCCTCTCTGCCGCTTTGCAGCAGGTACAAATTGGACTGGCTACATGCTCCAGCCAGAACACAGCAGTTTGCACTTCTTCCCAACAGGCGCCGAGACTCAAATTAATTCAAAGTTTACCATACAAACCAGTCTTTCAAAGGCCCTTTGGTAACTACAAAGCAAAGCTGATGAGTAGCTGTGTTCATAAGGATAGGTGGCTTGAGAGCAAAATAGTGGGAGGAAATTCTATGCCTCAACGGCCAGAATTCTTTAAACGATGAGGGAACATCTGAAGCAATTGATTTGTATATTTATCTTAAGTTCATAAGATCAGAAAAAAAAAATAGGCTCATTCAGCCAAAGAGAGCTAAAATCGAACGCAAATCAGATGAATGAACAACATCCCTTTGAAATGTGGAGTATTCTGCCACTGATTTTGAAGGCCTTGTGTCACACTAGTATATCATTCACATCCCAAGCTATATTTACTCTTAGTTTCCTCTTTTACTATGGGTACAAGACTATTGCACAAAGCAGCTTCATGTATTTAAGTGAATAATTCAAGCTATGGAATTGTTTTGCCTAAGAGCTAAATTCAAATGTAAAGTGTTTTAATGCTTTAGGTGTTTAAGGCAGCTAGACCCAGGTGTTTAGACTACGATACTATACTAAGCTTATTCCTTCAGGGATCATTTCTATAGTTTTTTTATTACGAAATGGCTGAACTTGAGCTGTACTTCATGTCCCTGTGCACAGTGGGATCTGGCAGGAATCAGGTGTGGAACAGCTTTGGTCCAGGCTGAGATGGGTGGTGGTAGTCTAAATAAACCCTAGTTCTTTCAGAAATTATCCTATTATATCATTTAACACCCTCCCCCAACTTCTTCTTTCAGTATCTAACATAAAAGCAGGACCTTCTCCGACAACCCCAGTGCCTTCTCCAACTACTAGTTTAATAATCCTTGAGCTTTCACTTCAAGTTCACTATGTAGCTCATTTCCAACATCCATCGCTCTCTGTTAAAGAAGGCCACTCCTATTTTCAGTTCTGCTTCTGTGTCCTTGTCAATTGCTCACATGGGTTAACATTGTCAATATCTTTGAAAGTAATGTAATCTTTGAATGTTCTTGACATTGGGGTGCGTGAGGGGCTTAAATATTTTTAAAATGCTTGTTCAATCAATAACTTGCTTTGCTGCATCTCAAGTGCAGTAAAGAACATGTGATATTGAGATGAAACAAATACTGCGCAGCTCGTTGAATGATCTGCATAATCAAGCAGTGTATCTGTTTTTCAGGCAGCCAAATGTCAAAACAGACGGGACACAATGATGCCTGAATGACAGTACTAGATGTGGTGGTTCTTCGTAGGCCTTCAACTAACAAGCAGACAAATTGGGAATGTCAGTGTCATCAATACAATCAAATGCCAGTACTGCCACCAGGGTGTCAAAGGAAGCAATTAACAATGCTAATTAAAACAGCAGACTACAGCGCACAGAAGGGCATTCTTTTTTTTTCTGCTCAGGTTTTGCAAAGACCTTTTTGTCCCCTTCGTGCAGGACAAATCAAAGCAGAACCTGACAAAGAACACAAAGGACTGCAAAGGAAAAGTCTGGAGTCTGTACATAGGCCTTTGCTGATAAGGCCTCACTTTGGGTGAAGCGATTTAGCTGATTTTCCAGTCTATACCATCGCATTGTTTTGTTTCAAGCAACTCTTTAGTGGTTGATCACTTGATTCGCTGGCTAAATGTGTCGAAGACATGAAATAGAATGGAATGAGAGGCCCAGTAGTTGACAATCCTTGCCTGCATGGTCTTAGGTCTACAAACATTCTAGAACCAATTGCAGAGTATTGTGTTTTATCCGACATCAAATGCAGGCTTCTGTAGGAAGAATAATGGAAATGGGAAAATCAGAGTAGATGGCTGGAATGGAACATGGAGGAGTAATGTCAATTCTTGATACTGATATAAAAACAAATGTTTTCCCTATTTTTAAAAATATTTTTCTGCTGATTTAATCACCCCTTATATCGTGTAATTTGTTTTTGTAGCTTTGGAGGATCTGTTTGGAAAGTTTGCTTTTCAAACATTTTAAGTCCCTACCAGTGCAAAATAAACACTCCTCAAGAGGGGCTGCCCAGGCTGTTTCATAGGTACCTCTAAATTACTCACTGCTTAAGGGCTGGGAAACTGCTAAATTAAGCAGATAATTAGTTCAATTAAGCAGCTCAGAGAGGAAACAGAACATAAACCCTCAGAACCTCAGGCTCCAGAGAACCAGTGTCATGCACCACTAGCTTAATCTGTCACAGTGAAACACTCAGTTTCATTTAAACTTCTGACTTGTAAGTAAAGAACTACGAGTTGCTGAATCTTCTGCCCTGGGGTTTTTCTCTCTATAAATGAGAGAAAAACCACCTATCATAAAAACTCCAATAGGTCTGCTTTACAAACCAACATTAATGTCCTTAGCTTACAAAAGGCTGGATTTAAAAATCATGAGCCCTATACAAAAGAAAAAAAGACAGTTTCAGTCACTTACCAATTACTATGGTAAACATCCTGCGTAAAGTAAAGAGATGTCCCAGCAGTATATGTGGATATTAGTGCTTTGTCTGTGTGCATGCACTGCAAACTAAAATTAATTCTGAACAAAGAAACACATTTCAGTGTTATTGTCTAACAAAAACCTGATGACAAAAAATATGCTTGATTTCTGTTTTTATAAATAAGGGTCAATGTAATCTAAGGGATGTCATGACTTGGAGGATTAAGTGTTCTCCATGCGCACTACAAGTAGCTGCAAGCGCCAATGATGTCTGGTGATTCCTTCAAAATTAGTAGGATGACTCTTCAAACCACCTTTTGTAAATCCAATCAGCAACAAGCCTGCAGCGGTAAAATTAATCTTAGGACAAGTAACAGTGTTTTCACAATCAAAAAAAGCAGGCATCTCATTAAGTCAGAAAGATATATACACAATCAAACTTCATGAATATTCAATAAACCACTCAAAGGACAAAGTAACATGACACTGTAGTCTTTGAGTTGAATTTGTCAACTTGACTTAGTAAACCTTGGGGCACAAGGAATAAATGAAACAAAATTCCACTCCTTTCTGGATGTCAGAGATCAATATGTTTTCACTTGCACAATGTTCATTTTAGTTACATATAACCCATATCACCCTGCTTATATGGAATTTTTTGTCATATTGTAAAAGGTGTCTTTATATGGCACAAAATTTACAGCTCTTGATTAAGTATTTGACACAGAAAGTGAGGTCAAAACAGAGCTATTTTGCTTTACTGCGTTCATTTACAGCTGTTATAAAATCAGATGTAAATTTGTTATAAAAACAAATGTAAAAATCAATAACACAGAATAATTACGGGTTTTCCAAGGTATCACATGAAGTGTAGGGGTTGCATCGTAATTGTATTTACCTAAGAAGAGATTAGAGTGTAGTCTATAATTTGTTGTTTCATTTTTAAAAGTGCTAAACCCTGCTAGGTTGATTTAGGGGTATATTGAAGGTTGAGGCTCTGTTATTTGTGCCTTGAACATTCCTAATGCTATTTTGCACTGGTAGGTAAATATGTATTCAATATAAATTAAGAATGGCAATCAGATCTCTAGTATATTTTTTAATAAGGATAGATTAGTATCAATGGAAATGAGTTCTATATTCTTTAGTACTGTATATCTGAACCACCTAAAGCTTACAAAATATGTTTGACACATGAAATTGGAGTTAAAAATCCTGTACCACTATTTCCTGGTATTTAACTCTTTTGACCACCCTGAGCAAGTACACCGGGGAGTCTGCCGAAACCCTCTCTTTGTCACTTTCTGCTGTCAGAATGCAATGAAAATCACTGGTAGCACTGCTAAAGGTTAATAAGAACAATGTAAAGGGCACACAGACAGTGCTCAATAATGTCATTAAAAGAAGTCCACAAAGAAGATTGTTTATAGGAAATGAAAGTGGGATAAAAAAAGCTGTAATAATTTTTCTTAAAGTTTCATGCAGTGGAAATTAGTAATCCTGAGACTGCATTTCATATAAATAAATATACAGAGGAACAGAAGGAATTGAAATGACTGAAATTGTTAAGAATGTTAAAAACTATAAAGGTAGTTAGAGACATGACTTTACTAATTCAAGACATATACTTTTGTAATTCTAACAAACAGTACTAAACCACAAGCATATTGGTATTACTACTTTAAAATCTGTGTTTGGGGGTGAAGCTTTGGAATTAGTCGAATGCTAAATTAGAAAAGGTGCACACATATTTACAGGTTTAAAACAAGAATAAGATTGTTACTGAAGATTAGACTGAAGAGTTTTCTACACTTCTTTATAATAATAATAATAATAATAATAATAATAATAATAATAATAATTAATAATAATAATATACTGCACATTAGAAGGGATTCATGTGGAATGGAAACTAAAAAAGTATAGTGTCTATAATTTTTGTATTTAGATAAGGGAAACAGAGTGATTTGGGCACATGATACTGTACCTGATTAAACCTGAAATTGTTCTAATTCAATGACATAGCAGCTGCTCACTGTGTGCCATTTTACCTGTGTTTTAAAAATCGAATTATTGGAATTAATCAAACAGAACTGCTTTAACAGCTTCCCAATTTCTGAGCTGTAGTCAGTGATTTTACCAGCTAGATGGGGAAGTGTCACGAAGCGTTCTTTCAGGGCCCTATGCAGACAAGACAATCCGGGGGAGACTGAAGAAAACACGGGGGAAAAGGCATGCAAAGGGGATGGAAGGAAAACAGGGGCCATGTCCATGGTGCGCTGGTGTTCGGGGGAGGAGTGGCCCAGGCAAACAGTCCAAGGGAGTCCGAGGCAAATCCAAGAGTGTAGCAAATGTCCAAGACCGGGTGATCCATTCTGACAGAGTTAAAAGCCAGAGCGCGATCCGGCCGAGGGTCTGGGGAATAAAAAGGGGGTAACGGGACCAGACGCTCTAGTCCCGGACCCAGATGGTCAGGACGCCGTTGTGAAGCCTCTGCTGTCGTGTCACTACCGGACTCTTGGGTAGGCGGGCTTCCGGGCATCCATCTTCCAAAGCTGAGCCCAGATTGGCAGGAATGTCTGGCTTTTATAGCACGTGGGGCAGGAACCGGAGGCAGGTGCAGGGGATCAATACAGAACAAGGAAGGGCTGGAGATCCTTAAGAGGAGGGGTTTACGATTGTGACAGGAAGTAGTGAGGGTAGCGTTTTCACCTTGCCCACAGGCCAGAATGTCTAATCCAGGTGGATCAATACATTAAAAACAATCTTTCCTCCTCTGATCACTACCTCATTTCATGGGCTAGCCCAGTCCCTCAAAGCCTTGGCGCATTCTGGTGGCCATAACATTTTAGGATAAAAACATCATAAGAAAGAGAGAAGGCTCTTTGAAAATTCAAGATCTGTGCATTGAGCTATGGAGGTAATAAACTATAGCTATACATGGAACCAACCAAAAACTCTCCTTATAAGACATTTTTATAGTGCTGAACTACCTCACCTACAGTAGCTTGAATGTTTGGAACTATTCCATTCAAGCTGTGAATGGGCTGGAACTAAGAACATAAGAAAAATAGATTATACAGTGTATGACAAGACAAGCAATTTAAGCCATTATCTTCACAGAATGTTAAACCAGATTTAGAAAAACATCTCAAAACAGCTTCCATTCTAGTGGCGATGATTCCCACTTTTGTCTTACAGCTAAGAGTGGTGTACTGATTTAATTCAGACGTTTCAGCAGCTGAAAGAAAAACTGAATCACTGAAACTAAACCTGCAGAAAATATCTAGAACGGGCTTACTATATAGAACACAATTCTCCGTATAGGCACAACTTTATCAATTAAATTAAATATGTGACACCAAAAGGGAAAAATAATGTAACTCTTTAGGAGTTCCTTATTTCAGATTCCAAAAGGAGTCCCAGGGGGATTTTTCTAATTGAATTCCCTGACAGTACAGCTAAAGCGCCAGGAAAAAGCTTCCCATTGGAGCCTGTTTTATAAAATCATCTGTAGCCCAGAGCTTTGCAAAAGCTCTAAGTGCTGGCTCTTACCAGGTGATCTCTGAGGACTGTTATTAATGAAACGGACTGAAGCTGTGATGTTCGGTGACAGGACTTACGGAAATGTGCGAGCAAACAGAGCCTTTTGAGTGCTCAGAATGAGTGGCTGTGTGTGCTTTTAGTTTAACACCAGGGGTTGATTACAGAAGATAGATTCAAGTATGTTAAGGGAAATGGGTCCTTCAACAAGTGGGAAACAGACAGGTAGTAAAAAATATAAATACTAAAGAAATGCCTTCCTTTTAAGCATTTATTGAGAACCATTTAACACTGAGCAAAACTGTAACTGCTGAAGAAGAGACAAGAGGAATTGCTTTAGATATACAGTGTTTTCACAGTCTTTTAGAATAAAAAGCACTGAGCATCACTGAAATTACAGGGTTATTTAGAAGACATGAAAAACAATCACATCACAGAATTCCTAAACGATGGATATTAAGTATGCATTAGATAGACTGAGTTATACTGTATATACATTCTAGTTTGGGCATCAGAGAACCAAAAAGCAGCCCTCTAGCTTGGCTGCAAATACAACTTCGTCTGTGGGAGTTGTCAGTCTTGTTGTCCAAAACTGTGGGCCCCTTGAAATCCCAGTGAGCCCAGAAAACCAGCAGTACTATCCTGACAGATGAGTCTCCCCCTCCCAAGCCTGGCTGCCGGATAGAATAAAAGCTCTTTTGATTGGTAGCCTGGGGAAAATCTAAGCTATTCCACCTCGTTTCTGTGCCCTGAAATACGTGCCGGGTCAACGATGATTTATTTAAACGCAAAAACGCTGACGTTCACAGTTCTTTCTTCCTGCTCTTTTCTTTTTTTCCCCTTTGTGGCACCTCTGCTCCACAATATTTATAGCTTAATGAGGGCTGTGTTCTAGAGCGTTAGTGGCAAGGTAGAGGGAGCTGAAGGTTAACGATGGCTGAGGGGGATGTGCTCCACCTTGGCAGGTGGCAGGTGGCAGAGCTGTGCAGCCACAATTGCCAGTCACTGGTGTCACACGGGGCCACTTCAGAGCTCATGATCAACCGTGTAAACCAAATCAGCTGCCATGCAACCTGTTGCTAAGTATGGAGCTGTGGTTGATTCAACAGTTCCTTAAGCCCTTTATTTGATGATGCCTGTGATCAAATCCTCCTTTAGCTACAAGTACAAGAGGTAAAGGCCCCAGCATACTGTATAATCAGTGCTTTGCCTAAAGTAGGACCACTCCTTTTCAGACAAATGAAGGATTTCAACTAAAAACTGGCAATTACTCAAAGTAGCCCATCAGGCACATTGTTATATTTTTAACCCCTGCTATAAAAGGTGCATTATGCTTCCAATTACATGTGCTTGAAACGTAAAGGCAGATTCATACTAAAGAATTAAGGAGTGCACATACTATAGCATAATCAAATGAGATTTAATGTGTCAAATGATTAAACGTATGTGATATTATGTGGTAAGGCTCTGAAGAAAACAAATGAGCTGTCCAGTGTTCAGCTTGAAAACCAGGAATACACTTAAGATTTAAACACAAAAGCACAAAAAAGAACATAAGCAAGGTTACAAACATGGAGAGGCCATTTGATCCCTCTAGACAGACTGATCAAATAGTCTGTGTGGAAGATTCTGTGCTTTCAGCATTAGTGTTCGTCTGTCCCAGCTTCTTAAACGTTATTCTGCAACTGAGCAATTTACCTTGTTACAGCTTATTTTGCAAGAACCTTTTTTTTGTATGAAGGCATGATGCCACTTTCATTAGGATGTGCTTCTCATCTTATCCTGGTGAAGGTAATTTATGTACTACACCTGTAGGGCCCCAGGTTTAGGTACTGAGTCAAAGAGGAGACAAGTTCTAGGTCTTTTAGTTACGCAGATCTCATCACATAATAAGGACAATCTTTTGCCTGCCTTCTTACAGACCTAATGATCCCAGGGGAGCTCATTCTAAAGAGATTAGTCCACTTTGCAAAATCACAGTAAGTTCTGGATTTCTTTTTGACAGCAGTGGTCAAGGATGGACAGAGACATAGGAAACCAGACAGCTGGTTTCTTCAGGGCAGCATGAATATTTGGAACCAGACTATTCGGCACCTGTTCTGAGTGTGTGTACAAAATGTCTTCATCAAACACGACTAAGTACTTTTTAATGAGTCCTGCTGTTATATCAGCAAACACCAAAGCACACAAGTAAAGTAAAGTGGAACATTGTATGCCCAAAAAGCATTTATGGCTTCAGTATAATTTCCAAATACAGGGATGCTATACTGCTTCTCAGGTATCTTGGTGACACAATACTGTTTTAGAACAAAAAACTGTAATGTAAAAGCCCTGATTACCAGACTCACGCTTCACAGATTCCTCCCATTTTGTGAAAACTAAATGTAGTCATAAATCATTAAGCTTCAGAGTAATATTCCCTTTACCTTTCTACAGCAGATTCACTGCCTGCACTTCCATTATAATGAGATTTTCAAACAACGCAGGTCCCTGCCCTCAGCAACACCGTCCCGAACCCAGTGATCAAACACTGTGAAGCCGGAAAAGGTTAGGGATTGAATTTTGGTTATAACGGTGTGGAGGGAGGGTTTCACACAAGAGAAATTACTCAAAGAATTTGTATTTACTTATTAATTTTTTTCGAAAAACAAGCAGTAACGTAAAGGTCTGTGTTTAGATTTTGCACGCTCGTTGGCACAGCCAACTCAACCGTAAAAAGAGACATCGCGGGCTCCTTAGACCCCTCTGACCCCAATCTCTGTGTTACAAGAAATCCATGTCACCTTTCCTTTGGCAGCCTGACATTTCTCTCCAGGAGCTCATATCTAACGCTAAATTTAACTGCCTGCTTTAGCCCCGGGATGTGCTTTCATGTGACCTTCAGCGGGAGCTACGTCTCTCTCTTCGCTATGGTTCAGTCCCCTGCAACATGGGTGTGATCAGAGCCCCTCAGAGCACCCTCTCCCCCTCCCTAACCCCCCCAACTCTGGCACACTAGGCTTAGAGCACATTAATTCATCCATCCATTATGGGGAAGCTGCATATTTCTGCTAAGTGTCACAGGCCACCCTAGAAGCACAAGCCATGAAGTGGGACGACACCCAGTCTTTCATGCTGCATAAATAACTATTCAAGTATTGTGCTATTTTGAGTAATATGGCACTCCACTGATCTTCCTTTTTGTTTGACACCTTATACACAGAGAAAATACCCAGAGTCGTATTCCGTGGTACTTTGAATTGTATCCTTTTTTAACCTTGTATTTTAACATTGACACGTTCTTTTTCTTAATCAGGTGTGGGATGAAACCGATATCCATTCATCCGCACCATTGAGATAACTTCAACTTTGTTGTGCCAGGGTTGGTACAATACCAATATTTCTTGTGTGGGAAGATGGGATTGCAGCATCAGACGGACGTTATATTTTTATTTGGTAATACAGAGATCTAAGATCCATTGATTTGATATTGGACCAGCACCTACAGTATGATTCAAGACCACATCTGTTTCATGACTGGCAGTGATTAATCATATTAATGTTGCCAAACGTAAAACATCAATGTAAAAAGTCAAGTAACGCTAGCCATAGAGACCAGGTAGCCATGGTTAAGCCTCACCAAATCAGATAGACTAAAATAAAATCTGTAACTGTACATAAAAAAATCTCTTCAGGTACTATGTAACCAGAATTGCGTTTACATCCAAAAATCTGTAGATTTATAATTATAGCTGGAAATGCCACTTTTCCCAAAATACAGTAAAGCCTAAGGTTCAGACCTCAGGTTCAGAGACACTTACCCTTGATATTCGAATGAATGTGTGGAAGGTTCCCTTGATTCACAGAATGATTAGCACTTTGCATGGACCTATGGGAAGATTGGTAACACATGAATCCAAATTAAGTGATAATCAGAATGTGACAATTCAGTTCCCGTATATGGGTCACAGTTTAATTTGGACAGTCATAATAATATATTTTAACTGGGTAACCATCAAAGATCATTCTAATTCAACAGATTTGGCTACAATATTCGAAAACAGATCTGTTCACTTAGGCAAACTCAATGTCTACTGTATGTTCTGGAAGTAGAAGTAGTAGAAGTCTCAGTAGGCTTATATTATATGGTCATTAAATGATATAAAAAATATTTTTTTCTTCTTTAAACGTTTGTGTAGCAATATTCAGATTAACTGGTTTCTAAGTGTGACCAATTGAACGAAAGCTTATCATTCAGCCAAAAAATCTAACATTATTCTGTTTTTCCTCAGTTTGTTTAACATTGAAATTTAAGTGACTTATATGTATAACACATCATAAATACCAAAGTGCTTGACATAAATTCAATAGTAGTTTCTGTCTTAAGGAAATGAACAGTAACCCAGAACCAGAATGGACAGCCTGATGTGCCTCTTCAATCATTTATGTGTGCGTATAGCTGCACGATAACGTCAAAATGTTCAACAAAATACACAGTATTCTTAGTATAAGTAATAATAAATTCACTGGGAAATGATATATTAAACTAAATCCATTATGTTCAACGCCAAAGGCATGATGACATGTCTACAATATTTGTAAATTAATGGAGTGTTTTTCGTCTGGAGAAAGTGACACTAAAACACCATCTTAAGAGGTGTTTCCAGATTTTACTTTTACTTTTAGTTAATGTATACCTAGTACACTGCAAACAAGACTCACTCTGTGCTGAAAATTAATGGAAAAACCTCCATCTGACTTCCTTCATCTACTGTAGGTAGCTACAGTATACCTGATTTGATTGGAAAGACTTTGGTAGACTTTGTATGTGATCTAAGGCAATGTCAAGTACACAGTTCTGTTCTTCTCATTATAGCCTTTCAACAAAGGAGCTTCACTTGATTGTACAAAGAAATCCACTTGGTCTCTTCTTAGATAATCCACCTTCTTCTTCTACATAAAAACTTGTTAGGTTGCTCTAACAGCTATTTAACACTAGTAGAGTAGCTGAATGTTCTGGACAAAATCAACCTTCTGCTCACCCACCAATTGCAAATTAAATATCAAGTCAGTACCTGATGGCAGCTTTTTGTCAGAGTACTGGGTTTGTAATGTACTCTGTAATTGTGAATTAAGTACCAAGTCAGTACCCGATGATAGGTTTTTGTCAGAGTACTCTGTTAGTAATGTGCCGATGCCAGATATGTTGATGTCTTGATTTAATTTAGGCCTTGCCTGAAAACTAACAGGACTAACAATTTAACCTTTTTATCTAATTTCCCGGTGTCCTCAGCAACAATGTCTCAGGAGTAGTGTTATGCATTGTCAGTACTTGTTTTACAAAGACATACTTCCCTTTAAAAGGCAATTAGCAGTCATTGTCTTCACTAGATCTGAATTTAGCAAGGTTTACTTATTGCCCTCTGGGTATATAGTTATTTTTTATCATTATGAATCACAATTAATTTACATACTGCAGTTGGGATTATTGCATGCAACTCCATCCTATTTAAAAGAATATTGCCAGGATGTCTTGTTCAAGAGCAGGCAAAAATAAATGCACAACCATATATACCTTTGTATTAGTTTGCAAGCTGCAGGGCTGAAATACAAAATTAAATGGGCTCTGGTATTAGTGATCAGTGTCACTTTGTTTTCTTTCTCTCCAAGGAGTCATTAATGTGCTAGGCTACAAGGACTTTAGTTTCATAACCTTCATTTGTATAATCAACACCAAAGCTTCTTAAGCTATCCCTTTGCTTTTCCTGCAGTTATTCATGGATTGGTGAGCATTGTTTTGGTGTTAACATTATCATTTAAAAAATGTTGCTGCTTCTTCCGCTACTGCTACGGTTTCTACAAAATCAGAAATAATCTGCATGGACGAGGGCATTCTTATTCTGAACCTGCTCTATAACGTTTACAGTAGCACAATGACAGTAAAAAGAAGGAACTACAGGAATCCAGGGTTCAATGTTGTGTTCTTTGCACAAGCCAAAACCTGCAGGCCAGCATGGCTGTGGTTAGCCTCCTCTCCCTGATTCACACATACAGTACCTGAACTTGAACCGTCTTGATAAAGTCTAAGTGAAGAACATGTTGAATTCTGATCTGTCCAGAATATACATGGGAATGTCCAGCTGTCTTTTTTGTTATGCGTAATAAGCAGGAAAAGAAAAAAAAGGAGAGGCTACAGGGAGGGGTACAGCAGCAGCTGGTAAGATTTGTCTTACCCCGGACCATGTAATGCTCTGAAGAACTTTTTTTTCCAGCCCCACACAGCCCTAGCCGAAAAACAATCCCCTGCCTGCGCAGCAATTCTTTGTGGATGGGTTCCTTATTACAAATTGCCTTGGAGTTGACAATTCAGTGGAGCACTGGGTAAAACACTAAGCTTTATGTGGTACAGGGGCATAATGAAAAGTTACAGCTCCAGTTGGAGGCTTTTTACAGACCTTTCAATAAAAAGCAAAAACACAGCGTTGTAAATACGAGCTGATGGGACCTGGCTGTGTGACAGAACAAAGCCAGGACCACACAAGGCCCCTGCTCACACAGATCGAACTGCAGCAGCACAACAAGAAGAGAGCAGGTGTTGGTCACTTACCAGCACTAGAGGGCACTTGGGCTTTAGGTTTCTCATTAGAGCAAAAACTCTTTCCAGCGGGAGTTTTGTCAGCAGTCACTGTTCAATGACTTTAACCAGCCACGGAAAGTGTGAACAATATCCCTAAGGTTTTTGTTTTTCGTTTTTCTTTTCCATCCTGAAAAACACTACAAGCACTTTCATCAAATCATCTGTATTTTCTGAGGGGAAAAAAGGAAACGCTTAACTCTGAAATTAGTTTAAGCTTCACATTTTGCCCTGAATTTAAATGTCTTCCTGCCCTCTGCCCTCTTCCACCTACAAAAGGTCAAATCCACAAATATCATCAGGAAGATGTATCTTTTTACTTGAATACCATTACATATTTTTCAGCTTTTTCTAAAGGTATACAGATGCAGTTTGTTTTGTTTGTTCTTTTTAATGAATCACTAAAACTCCTATGAGGCGAGAATACTGCATAGATCTCTAATTAACTGTGACCTCCTGAGACAGGGTGACTTTTAAATACCACAAATGCACTTTGGAAACAAAATACAGGAAAGTTGTTCCTACAGAGGTTCCTTGCAAGTCCTTGCAGGAGCAACAGATGTTATAGCATATCAGAGGGACATATGTTGCTTTATAAAGCAACTTTACGGTTTGCGACAATATTTTGAGTCTAGGAAACATTCTCTGCTGTGTTGCTGTGACTCATATCAAGTCAATCGGTGCCTCTCAAGTCTCTGAGGCTGCAGTCGTGTAAATAGGGTCATAGAGCTCATGTATATGATGAACCTGTTATAGTGATATCCCTTACACCATACCGCAGATATTTTAATGTATTGGATCAGGCACTATTTTGGGTTTGGAGATACATCTGAAGTGATTGAAGTGAAGTTTTTATCTAAGCTCTATCTACACTACACATTACATCACATTACCACTCAAAAAGACTTATGTCTTTAAGTTTCTGGGTTTGTTACAAATAACAGTCGAAGTAGTGAAAGAAGACTTCTGCTGTGTGATCTGAAATTACTATGAGGGCATCTCACTTTTAAAAACAGAATATTTTACTTGCTGCCCATCCGGTCTCTGTCTCTGCATTTACCTTTGCCGGATGAAACCTCATTCATTTCAGCAATCAGCTAAGTACAAGGTTGGAGAAATTAAAATACCGAAGAGTAAAGCCAAAAAAGAAGCACAGGAATCTGTTGGCTCTAGATACCTTCCAACACTGTCAACAGTAAAACATTAGACAAATGCATTCATTCATTCAATCAGAATATTTGGTGAAATGTGTAATAAAATGTTTTGATGAAATGTTTGATTTAGAATCTACAACTTATAGCCACATTGTACACTGCCCTCTGTACAGAACTGGACACAGCTGCTCTGTTAGGCCTACAAATTTCTGTAATACTCATTGTTTCAGCATTTAATAATGGAAAACTACTGCAAAATATAGTGCTATGAAACTCTAGCCCTGCATCGTCTTTAAAAGTTTCTGACAGTCTTTGTCTTCTGCTGAGCAAGAGGATATATCTTAATCATGCTGACCAGAACCTCTTCTGTTAAAAGGATTATTTGATACGTATTTACTCTTGAAATTGTTTAATTGTTGTTCCACAACAGAACCCAACATGTATTTCTGGTGTTTCATCAAAGCAACCTAAGTAATTTTTGGAAATACTGTATACATCATATATATGGTAGAGAGAAGGACATTCTGATTCAATGGTTTTGTCTCCAGTAGCATCTATTTAGAAAAAAACATACTTACATTGTCAAAGGTATCTTACTCTAGAGAATACCAATTCAATCTATCCTGGTTTCACTCAAAACTATTGAAAATTGACTCTGGAAGAAATTCAATTCACACATGACAGTTTTTGCAGCCTACAATAAAATAAAGCACAGCCCCCTCAAATACTATTGTAGTAATATTTCACCCAGCAACCCAAAATGCCTTACAATGCATAACAGAGATACAATACTCAGAAGCATAATAATATATCCGCCAACTGTAACATGGCAAAACTCAAACTTGAAAATATTGCAATTCTCCAAGGTGGTAATGTTGCAGAAATCATGTTTTCTGTCACCATACCAAGTTCATTTTCATTGGAATGAAAGACTGTGTATTGGACTATTGCAGCTCAATAAGATTTGACTGGAGTAAACATAAAAAAATCAAACATGCCTGCTAACCAGGGCACATGGATACAGTCCAAGTGACTAGCTGAGTTTTACTCTTTACATCAAAGCTTTTGGCTGGGAAAGAGGTCATGAGATCTTTGACAACAATGGTTGAAAATGCAAATAGACCTAGAGTATTAACCTCACAAATTTCATTTTGGAAAGGCAGCAAATTCACAATTTATAAAATGTATTAAATCAATAGATTTCTGGCTTTCTTGTATGAAGGAAACTAACATTTGTATACTGGGTTTGTCATAACTATCACTTTGTGGATACAGTAGTGGTATAGGAGAAGAAAGTACTGTACAATAGTGCATGTGACTGGGGTAGTAACACAGTGCTGGGCAACAACCACCTCAGTTTTAAGTTCAGTTGATTCCTCTAGCCATTAACACTGGCTTCAATTGCAAGGCTGTTCTGTTAAGTTCAATTTGTTAAATATGGATAATGTAGCTTGTATTTGAATTTTTTCAACTCTGTCTGTGCTTGAAAATAATAATAACAAGAAGATAAAAATGAAAATACCAAGATAACAAAACATTCAGTATCCACCAACTATATTCATCAGTGAACTGTGTATGTGATTGTTAAGCTATATACTGTAGTGTACTGTAGCTCCAAGGACTTGGGTCGCTACTTATAAGTGATTTTAGGATGTATGAGTCCTTTAACCAAAGTTACATGGTCAAAGGGGAATTATTTAACTTATGTGAATTGCAAGCCAGCATTGTATCTCTTTATTTTTCTGCACCAAGCCTTATCGCATATTGATGGAATTTATTGCTTGAGCCTCTTGTATCAGCAGTTCACTCACAGAAACACAGCACAATAGGCACCTGTCAGTATTCTTCTCCTTTATGACTGAGTGCTTGAAGAATGAAATGTCAGTATCAATGCAGTGATCAATCAGACGTCCAGATTAAAAAAAATAAATTACATATCGCAAAAAATCTTCCTGAAGTGGTAATCTACAAATAGCTCCTTAGCAATTCATCAGCCTTACAGAAGAAACTCACATTTACTTCACAACAAACTTTTTTTTCCCATTTTGTAGAGGCCCATCATAAAACATTCTGCACTTGGAAGGAAAACTCTTAAATGAAGCTAAAACAGTATCTTTCTGTATTTTAAATAATGTAAAAACTACATCTAACGTATTGAAAATCACATGGAATAACCAACTTTCAGAAAAAGCAAGTCTGCCCAAATCAATTGTAATTTACTAAAAACAATCAAAAATACTTCCAAGTAGTAATCATTTTCCCAGATGACAGAATATAAGGAAGGTATCCACTACCTCCCAAACAATTTAAGTTCTGTAAAGAATGTATGACTGAGCATGTTAAATAATAGGCGGCTCAATTTTCCTCTAGCAAGACAGGATATGTAGGTTTTAGGCAAGAACAATATGCCAGCAGAATAAAATTCCAGTGGCAGAGTCACATTTAGAATGGGCAACTGGTCTTCTTTGTTCTAGCCCATAAAAAACAGTTTTGTGAATTTTATCAGTTATTCCAAACCACTTGCACTATATACTGTATACAGTACTACTACAGTATCTATCTGTTTATGCAACAGATACAGCAATCTTAACAGTTTCCCTGCTTGTCATTCCCTACTCCTTAAGTTATTTCCAAAGCATCCAGGTTTTCCACTTCCTACAAAATACAGCAGGCATTTTTATCTCTATATAGTAAGGCCTAAGAAAGTGGTTAAGTGGTAAATAAATAAGAAATTGTATTGAAAGGATACAGGCATCTTCAGTGTAGGGAACGGGCACAGTGCTCCCAGCCACCACAAAGCTGTAGAAGGACACCTCCAGTGTGTAGCAGTAAGACGTGTCGTCAAGAAGGCCGCCCAGGAAACGCCGGCCTGTTCCTGCCTTTACCACGTCTCGGTTAAAGGAAGTGCTGGACTGTGGAAAGATAATGCCCAACACATGTAACTGATCAGGGTAAAATGATACATGTTACAATACAATACAATAGAATGGCTTGTGAGTCCATACTGTATCTGCACTGATGAAGAAAAGCAAAAACAGTGAACTGATTATTAATTTCATCTTCTATTTATTTGTCTAACCTTTTTCTGAATGGCAAAGGCCTATGAGCCAGACCAATATTTTGACATCTGAATTTAATGCCAGTTGTTACTTTTCAACATCGTCGGTTGCTTTTCAACTGCTAATGCCTGTGTAAGTCAAAACAGCATTTCCAACACCGTAGGGGCTGAGGAGTCCAATTGTGAAAGGACTTAACTCTCAATTCAGGCCCAAGCTCTGCACTTGCCTCACTGACAGGTATGCTGACAAGTGTCATGTCAAGCATATTACTGAACCTCCTTGTGCTCCACCCATCAGATGATAAAACTGAGGTTGTGTTGTAAACTATTCTGCAACAGTAGCTGTTAATGCATTGTTCACCGATCGTTGTCTCAGATAAAAGTGTCTCCTAAAAGTCTACCACTGTCCCTAGGCATGTTTTCCTCTTGTACTCAGGCACTTCTTGCACACCAAGGTTCTCCTGTCTCCTATAAAATGCAGCGGACACTTACAGATTGATTTTATGTTCCTTCATTAATCTCTCCTTTTGAACTGTCACGGCAGGCTGTCACAGGGAGTTGCGTGCAGCGCTTAGTCTCTCGACAATGTTAAAAGTACAGGGCATAAAGAAGAGGGCAGAGGGACTTTCCACTTTAAATGAGAAAAATGATCATTTGAAATTTTGAGATGGAAATTAATGCTATACAAAACTGCAGCAGCTGAAAAGAACATGTTGTAAATTGGTATATTGTTGTAAATGTTTCTACTCCATTTTGCCAAATTATACAATACTGACATTTTGCTTTCAACCATTTAACTCTATCATCACTGCACCTGTCCACACTGTGATTACATTAACACCAATCCACCACAATAATCAATGACTCAATTGGCTTCTAGATAGATGCATTGCATTTAAAAGATATTGAAATGTGCATTAGTTGTCAGATAATTCCCTTTTACCTGATGCAGGTGTAGAGATAATACAATAGTTTTAGTCATTATTGTATAATGTTGAGATTGTCACTTTAGGGTTAGCAAGGTATTGCTGAGAGCCAGATATGTCTGCTGAATCAAACTGCTCCTGTCAAACACAAGCACTTCAATCAGCTGAGGATGAGTCAGGGGTTTTTTCACCCTCAGGACATCAGTGCAACAATTTTGCTCTTCAAAGTCGCTTTGAAAGATTTCTTTTGTTTGTATTGCTGATGAAAATAAGTCAGCTTCAACTGATCTGTAATTTTTCCCGTAAAAAAAAAGAAAAAGTCACACGTTTGTGCCGAAAACAGATATTCTGGAACATATGCACTATAATGGCAAAGTGTCTCAAAGACTTTTGAACGCACAACGTATTTGATCATTTATTTGTCTAAATGTGATGCAAAATGTCATATTTGCCCAGCAGTGAAGGTCAACGCAGTATAAGCAAGACATATTCAGAAAGAGTGCCATTCTTAAGAACAAGGAGGTTGTTTCACCTGTTTAAAAACACTGTCGCAGTCCCTAGAGTGTATTTTGGTTTTAGTTTTTGACACTCACGCTAACCTTTCCTTTCTGCGTCTCCGGTTCGAAGACTGAAAGCCTACTCAAGGCTGTTTTTCTTGTGCCTGGAGGACGGGAATAATGGCCGGGGCCTCAGAGAGCAATAGATGCGCTCCCCGCCTCATGAGCGAAAGGCGTTGTTAATGAATGGCATGCCTAGGAGCTGACACGAAGGTCAAACTCCGCCATTCCAAGGCTAAAGAGTTTCTCGATGTGCTCAAGCGGCTGTCTCACAAGCATTACGATTAATCCAATCTTGCTAATGCGGATCAGCGAGACAAACAAGTCGTCTCTGGAATGCATTTGCCGAAGATGGATCACGGGGCCAGGCCCTTCGCCGGTCTGTCAACAGGCGGGAGAGACGGAGAACACACCCATTCTATCTGCCAGGCCCCGGGTCCTGGTGGGGGGGATCGGGACAGGGGAGTGGAGAGGAAACAGAGACAGATTCGCCAGTGCCACGAAGCTCCCCTGCGCTGAATACACAAAGCCCCAAGTCCTCTGACTGCTTCTCCTCTCCCTGAGTCACACAACCAACCAGCGCGTGAGTCACAACCAGCAGAGCGGAACACTCCGCAGAGCTCAGAGGAGCAGGCTGGGATGACAGGCAATGCGGATACATTCTGATGAAAGACACATGTTAATAACTGGAGATGGCTGCACTAATCTCCTCTCGCTCTAAGTGTTTCCACCACAGTGAGCCTCTGAAAAGTAGCCAGTGTAGATATTCCGATTGTGCTCACGTTTTGCACTTCTTTCGCCTCCAAATTAAAAACAAAAGAAATATTCAAGACCAAAAAGTCAAGAAGGAGCTGTCCAACACAGTAGAGAGATAGAATGAAATGTAAATTCCAGATATTGTGGATTAAAACAATAGCTACTGCATAGATTGACATGCTTTTAAAAACTATTAATAAATGTTTAAAAACATTTCAGTACACAATATCCATGTTAATTGTCTACGTGTGACTGATATTTGTTTAAAGTATATCATATATAAAAATATTAGATATTATTTTACTATATTTTCAATGTTTTTAATACATTTTTGTGAAAAAACATTGAGTTAAAGTATTTTTAAAAGTAATCAATGGCTTCTATGACCCTTAGGATATACTGTACAGTATACAGTAATATTAATTATCTGTTTCATAACCCTAGAAATCAGAACCATGTAAAATGACTTCTAATTACAGTTTTTATATAATATGTCTAACAGTTTTGCCCTTATTAGCTGCATAAGAAGTGCATTTATTCCATACATGACATGAGTCCAAATATGTTTCTTCATTTGCAATATGCTGAAATGTCCTGTAATACAGTACATATGTTTTATACTTTTGGAAAAAAGTGCATGAAATAGACAGGCTTTATTCTGCTTCATTAACACTGATATTAAAAAAGAATTTTATCTGTATCACTAACACCAGCCGTAAATGATTGAATTTTCCATTGCAGCTACACGATGAACTTGGCACTGGTTCCTGTCTGCTTTCTACTGTCGGTCCTCTGTTCTTCAAGGCCACTGTGATCACAAGGTCTCACCACTCTTTCACTGTGTTTTATTCTACTGTACAGTATTATCATAATAAAACAACCGTCGAAAGAGAAACATACTGTAGTTTCCTTTACGCCAGTTATTTTTATTGCTTTTTGATTGAATATGGTAAAAGACTTACAGAAATGTTTTGCCCTTACAAAAAACAATAAAATAACAAGACAAACCCTTTTTTCTAATATACTGTATAAGTAAAATTATATCTATTTTTTCTTCTTTTTCCTGTCAACTGTTTGACTTTTTTTGTGCAGATTAAGCCATGTCAAGGTTTGGCTCCACATTATTTTGTACTCTGTCATCTTGGATGATAAAATATGTGCAGTTGTAACAAAGGCAAACAGTAATTTAGAAAACACCTGAGTTTCCCAGATTCATATTGTGTTGAACTGGAACTCTGGGGAAATGATTTAGACATTTTTTAAAAACTTTTAGAAAGGTTTCACTTAAAATAAAAGAACATATGATGAAATAATAATCCTTTTTGGATATACTGTAGTGCAGCAGGCAGGCAGCCAGGTCCTTGAGGCTATGCTATGTGTAGTGATGCTGATTGCTTTTCACTGGTGATGCGTTTTGGCTATTGAATGGGTTGTAGGGCAGCAGACATGTTCTGCTTGACCTGGGATGGGGCTTTTGTTTCAGTGGCTTTTGATGACATCCTGATCTCTTGAGGCGTACTCACAAAGGAGAAGTCGGGCGCATTGTGGCACAGCAGCCGGGGGAAGACAGCCTGCCTCTGGACGCGTTCCTCTTCTTCAAACACATTGCCGTACATGAAGCCATTCATCATGGTGGAGTGAGCGTGGATGTCGATGTAAA
The DNA here is from genome assembly GCF_059453375.1 of Lepisosteus platostomus. Taxonomy (NCBI): domain Eukaryota; kingdom Metazoa; phylum Chordata; class Actinopteri; order Semionotiformes; family Lepisosteidae; genus Lepisosteus; species Lepisosteus platostomus. Next base: position 27,320,593 of record NC_142621.1, read on the forward strand.
ACTCCAGGCTCACTTTCTGTGTGGACAAAGAGAGATTTCTTTCAACCAGGTAGGCAGCGGTGGGACCCGAGTTCGTACTGCAGGCCATCACCTCCAGTTAGAAGACCTGATATCATGTGCACGTAGGTTTGCCAAAAGTAGTTTGCATTTAAATAGTATAAAATGGCTTAATTTAACCTCTTTTGCAAAATTGTGGATAATGTAATGATAAAGCACATGGATATAACTTACACCAATAATATTGCTGTAACAAAACACAGCCAATTTGTGGCCTAAGGCATTTAGTTACGATACATAGAGGAGTGAAGTACCTGACTGCAGTGTCTGTTTTGAGATAAATACTAGCAGAGCTGAGTGGAACGGAAATACACTTTTATCTTGGGAAACAATAGAAATGTGTTCTAGATGGTCGTATATCATGAGAAGCAATGGCTTTTTTTGAGAACTGCTTAATTTGTACAGTAGCAGTTTAGGAACTGTGTTACTAGGAATTCAAGGGGGAAATTGACCTTATGGGTGGTGTAGGGGCTAGCATGCTGGACCTGGCAGTTCTAGACCAGGGGTGCTATCTGCATGAAGTTTGTATGTTCTCTGGCAGGTTAATGGGCTTCCTGGAAAATAGGCCCTGGTGTGAATATGTGTGTGTGTCCTGTTCAGGGTGTATCTCCCCCTGTGCTCATTGCTTGCCAGGATAATGCCCCGTGACCCTGAATTGGATGAAGAGGTTAGAAAATGAATGGATGGAAAACAGACCGGAAAACAGTGAAAATATATTGAAAGCTCCAATACATGTTTTTAAAGTGAAATTAATTTTAGACTGAAAACAATTTACTTCCTTAAACAAATGTCTGTGGGAGTCTACAAATGGCATTTGTTGTCAAAACTGATACCCTGACTTCTTTCAAGAACACGACTGGATGAGATCTTCTGATTAAATATCTAATAGAAACCAAATATGAGCTAGATAGACCAATGGATTTCCTTTGTTTGTATCCTTTTTTACGTTCTCTTCTTAATGAATGACAAGCCAGGACTTAACTGTACACATATTAAAGCTTTAAAACTGGCCCTCTGAAAAGCATTTTCCTACCTTTTCACATTTTTAGAGACATGACTTTAAAGTTTCTCAAAAAAGGAAAAAAGAAGGAAGAGTAATCATGAAAATGCTCACAGCACACTCATTTTTGTTTGGGCTTCATAGGGGCCTGATAAATAAATCACTTCAGGGATCACTGTGAATCAGTCTTTTCTCAGTCATCTCACCTGCTGCCCCTGTTTTCTGACACATTCGCACTATTCATTGCCAGAGAGAGGGAGAGGGTGACAGAAGAGCTCAGTGAAATGATCGTCTGATTGCTCCTTCTGATTCTGCTTGTGCTTTCCGAGAAGAGGGTCACATTGACACTGCCTTAGATGATTAACACTTAAAACTGCAGAACAACTCCAGTAATCTGCCTTGATTATTCAGTCCTTTGTTAAATGAAAGAAACTGCAATATTTGGATATAATAGGAGAGGAAACAGACGGATTTTTGCATGTGCCACTATGTGGTTTGTAATGCTTCATTTACCACGTGTAAAACTCCTTATTTTTAGTTCTGGAATATATTACTTTTTTGTTAATTTCATCGGCTCCAAACTACCAATTATTGTTAATCAGCAGTGTCCCATATAACAACCTTCATACAGTATAATTTGATGATTTTTCTAACCTTCATGCACAGGAGGGAACAAGACAACCCGCATGGGTCCTGTGCTCTGCAATGTACCCTTTCAGGCCATTTGCTTCTTTCCATGTTCAAAGCCCATAGAGCTAGCAGCAGAGTTCATTGCCGGATTGAGGATCAATATAGCTGTCATCTATAACACTGCTAGCTCATAGGCTCCCAAATTTTAAAGGTAAAGGGCTTACTACTCATTAATATAAGGATTTCCTAGTTAGTTGTGCACAACCTTATCACAGCAACCACCACTGCCCAAAGAAACTACCCAGAGTTATACCAGTGATAGCCTGGGTAAAGCATTTTATCTGTCATTTCTCATTACTGGCTGATCCACTTACTGTAGGAGCCCACAAAACTGGATTGAATTAAAAGAGCAACCACTACTTACATAACAGGAGCAATCTCCTAGTAACACACTGGAAAGTCAATTTATGAATTCTATCAGATCAAGCTAGTTAAACTTCCCCTAGTAAATCTGATCTAAAAAAGAATAATTATTTTGTACAGCTCCAATGGATAGTGGGTTTTAAGAATGGAAACCTACAGTACAGGCTTTATAAGGTAATACTGCAATACATTCACTGATGTGTCTCCCTTTTAGTAATTTCTTTTCTCTTGGTGTCACATTTTGTAATGCCATTTTGGAATTGCAATTTTGTTTGGTTTTTTGTCCGTGGAAGAAATTGTCTAAGCACAAAGTGAACATGATGCGGAGTGAAGGAATCAAATAAGAAACTAGCCTTTATTTTAAACAGGAATAACAAAAGAGACAAGCATAACAGCTTTTACATGTACTCAGATCAAAAAGGCCTAACCCCGAAAATAGACAATCAAGGAGTAACTTAGGTTTGTCAGGGGTATTTGCTCATCGGAGCTTAATCCTAGCTGAGTTCTAGTTAACCCTGCAAAGGTTTCATTCTACACAACCGCATGGTGTTGATTAGAAAACTATCACCATGTAGGAGAGTATGGAACTTCTTTATGCACAGATATTCCCACTAGTGTCGACTCCAAATACGTTTCTAAGGTTTCTAAGTCTTTTCGCTCTGACTGACATCTTTTCTCTGTTTTCTACAGCCTTGAAGCAAATTTCTAATGTGTTAAAAAAGATAGTTGTGTAGAAAAAACTTTGATCATGTGGCACCTTCTTTCATGAGCTGGGTAGGCAGACATTACACATTAAAATTACCCAAGGACAAGTCCGAACATATTGATAGGCCATGTTGATTTTACTATGTATCTTGGAGCAGGGAAGAAAACAGCACTCCTGTTTCTTAAAAAGTGTACCAAGGGTGACTTGGTGCTTGAAACCAACAGTTTTTAAATCATCTACTGGTGAAATCTGTTTTGGAAATCACCTGGACATGTACAGTGCCTCATCATATTCCTGATGCCACGCAATTGTGTTAGCTTCCAACCCACGCAGAACGCTCAGGTTTATTAATAACAAGAGCTGCATAAAGGAGTGCCAGGCATCCACAAGAGCCTGTGGCTTTCCTCTATCACAGCCCTGGGAGTGTTCTGAAATGTATAAAACACAAGAAACAACTGTCAAGAGTAGCTATACAGCTTTCTTCAGACTTACAGCGGCTTTAATTTTAAAATAAATCTGACAGTGACTCCATAACAATAAAACCTTTAAAAGTATTGCCAGTAACCGTTGCTGCTTCTGTCCACACAAGCTCTGTCAATGCCAAACTATGTACTGATGAGATATTAAAAGACCTGATTCTGCTTTGACCCTGACATGGGCCAGTTTGCTTACTGAGATAGTTGCTAATCTTCACAAGAAGGGCATGAGTGTTGTGGAAAACAGTGTGTTAGGTACTTAGGGCACTCCTCAAACCTAATGAAGAGATGAAGGACTTCTCACTATAGGATCACAGCTGCTTGGCAAGAACTACAATACTCAACCTTGGCATAGGGTCGGGGTTCTTTTCAGGACTGAGTCACTCAGGGGTTCTCTGAACCTGGAGGAGTCTGTACTAGTAGCTCTGAACCGTTGCACAATTCATTGCCTGATAGCCTCATCATTTGTTTTGCTACAGTATGTTTGCTGCTTAATGTTTTATTTAAAACTCTTACACATCCTGGGACTCAGGGTAACCTTAGTTATTATTGGTTGTGCATTTCCAGGCATTCTATAAATGTACCTCTGTACGCTATGCTACAGGTGAAGTATAATAATGCACAGTGAAAACAATATAAAAATAAAAGACATGGAAAAACAAGATCAAAGAATGAGAAAAGAATGTGTGAAAACTGCAAAACGTCACTACAAACAGATCTTTTCCCAATAATATTAGAATCTTGGAAAACAGGAAAAACCTATTTACAGTAGCATTCCTAAACATTTACAATTTCTTACAGTTCATACAGGAAGAATATGGGGTTAATTAAATCAATGACAATCATAAATGTACATATTACGTTTTCGTGGGAAGGTAAGAAAGTCACTGCTAATTAGCAGAAATTTAAGTCATGTGATGATTTGCTTCTGGACAGGTAACAATTGAATAATGGTTCTGTGTTTTGGATGAGATATTAAACTGAAGTCACACTGTGGGCAATAAACATCATACAAAACTTTTTTCAAGAGCAGGGGTACTAACCCTGGTGTCATGGCTAAACAGAAAAACCTCTGATATGGAATTCCTCTGACGTCAGTATGAGGTTTTAACCATGTTTTAACCAGTCAGGAAGGCTAGTCTCAGTATGAACATACAATTTTCAGTTGTCTAGTGACAACAAGCAAAACAAATCGTTTGTGTACTAAAAGAAAATCCATTCACCAGTATCACAACAATTGAAGTCAAATTGAAGTCAAAAGTAAGAAAAGCAAAAATCTATCTTCTCTGATGACAATCTGGAATTGTCACTTTGCTCTTCCCTCAGTTGGGTACAATAAGCTTATAACAATAAAGAAGTCAGCCTGGGATACTCAACTACGGCACTTGGAAGTAATAGGTTAAAATCAGATACCACCTACACGTTCATAATATAGGTGTGTTTCCTGTTGTTATAAAAATACTTACAGTGGAATGAGCTGTAGGTTTTAGGAGCATGCATGTATAATCTATTGATTCTACCACATTTGAGAAACTAAAAATGCCACAGAACTTTCTTTTTAAGCCTTGTAGATCAGAACTGATTTTAAAGGAAAATAGTAATTTGTGTGCTTGTCTTAATAAAGCAATAAGCACAACTGCTAACAGGTGAGAAAATGTGGGCACGGAGATGCCAGCAAATACAACCACAGACTCCAGAAAAGAGAAAGAGACACAAACATGCAGGATGGATAATGAGGCCCCAGGTCATTATTTAGATCATACAGTACCTGTTCCTAATTCGCTCTTCACATAATTAGAAATGAATAGTTCAGTTCTGAAATACCCTTTCTTTTGTCACCTTAGATTCACTAGCTGTAGCACAAGACAATGTCTCCCTTCTACTGCAATTATAGTGAACATGCTTATACTGTAGGCCAGCATTTGCCCTACCCTTTTAAAGACTTGCTGATTGCTTTTAAGACATACTTTCTGTAATTCTTTAAAAAATGGTGCAGTTATTAGTGTCCAAATTCCTGGCAGTCTTTAAGCATCTAATTTTAATACAGTATTTGAGAAGACTTATCTGCAGATACTACACCCCATTTTTGTGACTTCTAACTGGAATGTCCAAAGTTCAATACAGTATATCAAGAACCAGACACAAAGATGTATTACCGCTTCAAAATATTTCTCAAAACCTGGCACTACCAACTCATTTGCAACATGTTTGCAACTGATAAAACAGCAGTACGTCTGACCCTTGTTGTGTGGGTTCTATGAAATAAACACCTGCACTTTCAAGTAAATGCCTTTCTGTGCCTTTGTGTGATTTTGGAAATTCAGACGAAAGGCAGGCAATGATACAGAGACAAATGTGCATCTAGTGCATCTATGTTAAATGCAGGAGCAACCAAAAAAAGTCAAGGTGAAAGAAAAGAGCAGGGATTTTGAAAATAACAACACAAAGAAAGCACCACTGTCAAAACTAGAGATGAGAAGAGCACCCCCGCATTGATCAGGAGCTTTTATCGGGCACTGCAGTGTAGCTATGAAAGCAGCAGAGCTCCCTGCGCAATGCAATCCTCTACCCTCACAAACTAGCAGCTGCTGGTCAGTGTGAGGCTCTGAGCTCTGACCCCTCACTCCAGCCAAGCCCTGCCTCCCTCTCTGCCTTGCCTCATTATCCATTCTGCTCGGTACTTCGGGCTCCCGGGGGTCATAAAGCAGGTAGAAAAGCTCGGGAACGCAGTGTTTGAAATTCTGCTCACAGCCAAAGCAATTTCCTGGCAAGCGCAGCGCTGTCAGCTCTCTGATGCCTGCTTGTGAAATATAGTGGCTGGGAGCGGGCCATCGGCAGCCGGTGTCAGCCTGATGGATGGAGCCCGAGAGGAAGCACAGCACCCGCCATTAAGGCAGCTCCATCAGCCACTTGAAGGAGATCCCAGGGTCTAATAGAGGTAAAGAGCTTTCTAATCGCCGCCACGCACCCCGCTAAAAAGGGGGGAAAGAAGGCATTGTGTTTGCACCTCCCTTTAAAGGGCATTCCAGTGCACAGGGTACTGTAGGTAGACCACAAGCAGATCCATCTTTCACTAATAATAACAATTGCTTACACTTATATAGTGCTTTTCTGGACACTCCACTCAAAGCGCTTTACAGGTAATGGGGACTCTCCTCCACCACCACCAATGTGCAGCCCCACCTGGATGATGCGACGGCAGCCATAGTGCATCAGTACTCACCACACTCCAGCTATCAGTGGGGAGGAGAACAGAGTGATGAAGCCAATTCATAGATGGGGGTTATTAGGAGGCCATGATTGGTAAGGGCCAATGGGAAATTTGGCCAGGACACCGGGGTTACACCCCTACTCTTTTCGAGAAGCGTCCTGGGATTTTTAATGACCACAGAGAGTCAGGACCTCGGTTTTACCTCTCATCCAAATGTCGGCACCTTTTTACACTATAGTATCCCCATCACTATACTGGGGCATTAGGACCCACATGGACTGCAGGGTGAGCACCCCCTGCTGGACTCACTAACACCTCTTCCAGCAACAACCTTAGCTTTCTCAGGAGGTCTCCCATCCAGGTCCTGACCAGGCTCACAACTGCAGAGCTGTTGGTGGAGGGGAGTCCCCATTACCTGTAAAGTCTTTGAGTGGAGTGTCCTGAAAAGTGCTATTGTATATAAATGGAAGGAATTATTATTATTTACCTAATTAGGGATTATGATTCAGTTGCCAGTTTAGTGGTGGCCTTGTAGTGCAGTGGGTAGCATTTTGTCGTATACTCCTGGGGCCCTGCTTTCAATTCCTGACATGGGATGCTGTCTGGGTATAATATGTATGTTCTCCAGTGTTCATGTGGGTTTTCCCTCTCATAGTACAAAGACAAACAGTGGCTGACAAAAGTATTCACCCCCCTTGGACTTTTTCACACTTTGTTGTGTTTCAATATGCAATCGTAATGTATTGTATTTCTGATTTTCTGTCATTGCTCAACAGAAACACTAGGTGAAAATTCTACAGATCCTAAATTAATTGGAATATAAAACAGAAAATAACCCATTGCATAACTATTCACCCAGTTTGCTATGACATGCCTAAATATGCTTTGGTGCAACCAAAAGTGCCATAGTTAGTTTAATGTAGTCCACCTGTGTGCAATTAAGGTGTTTTACAGGAGTTTAGTCTAATACACCTATCTCTGAAGTGGATATAGCTTTTAATCTAAGAAATAGCTTTTTATTAGGATCATTATGAAAACCTTTCTGTTAAATTCAAATTTAATCATACAATCTACTTTAATGCTATATACCGTCCTTGTTATTTATTCAAACAATTCTAGAAAGCAAGTTACTGTACATAAGACCTCATTTTTTAATCTATATAAATGCCATTATTTTATAAGTATTGTTCTATTTTAGCTCCATCGTAAGTAAAACTAAACAGTATATATCTCCAGTCCTAGTCTCCTACTGTGGGTCTCTCTAACTCAGCTATAGCTGAAGACCTTTGAAAAGTGTTAAACATGTCCAAAAAGACTTTAAAAGCATGCTACTGACAATTTTAAAAACCTGTGTGAAATTCCTCTTTTTTGCAGAAGTTAAAGTCTCCCATTATAGACCCATATCACCATCTTATTACTGCAGGAAAGTAAGCTAGGCCTAAATCGTGGACTCTACATAACATACACCTTAGAATGACTATTTCTCAGATAACCCATAGGAGTTCTAAACAGACCATTCACTCTTCCTTCACTTCACCACCCCTTCTCTTTCCTGTTTTCACAAATACACGCGCATTACAATACATCCATATATAAAAATGGACACCAGGAAACACAATCTTTGAGATTCCTTCTGTTACTTCTATTACTATTACCAATTAGTTCTATCACTGCTACAAATACTGCTACCCATCCTCTTTCTCATCCTAGTACTATTAATGTTATTTGTAAACATGATAAAGCACAAGTACTGTACACAGTATCAATATTTTAAATCTCGATTGGGAGTGTACATGATTTTGAAATTATTATTGACTGGGATTCCCCAAATGGCAGTACACAGCTCAACTTGACAACACCATCAAAATTAGTTGTCCAGACATCATTTGACTCCCGGCTGATTAGTGAAGCTTTGGGTGACCAGTTGGATGACAGTGATGTCACTGAGATATATGCTGCCCCTTCAGTAATACACAGTGGAGTTTGCAGCATCTGAAAAGATGCATGGGTGGGACATAAATATTGTCCACCCTTCTTATTCTGCCCATGCAATACAGAACATATTGTGATGTAATAACTTATTAATAATAAGAAGCAATTCCGATTTGGGTAGGTACTGAATGAACGAATAAGGAAAAACAGCAAACAATTCACAGCCGAAACGTTGTGTTTTCTCTTTTCAGCATGGAATAAGCCTATTACTTGTTCCTGTATGTGTAAGCCATTATGTTTAAAGAGTTTATCTGGGAGTCAATGGTCAAAGAAGTTTTCATGTCTGGAACCAGTCTGTTTTATACTGATTAGTGATAACCTTCTAGGATTTAGTAAATGTTCTGCTAATATTCAAATCCCAAATGAAGGCCATAGGTATTTATGTAGGACTAAAGCTATTGAAAGGAAGGGCGATCTTAGCTACACTAAGTGAAAACATATTTTTTGATAGATTTACCAGCAAGTGCTTTGTATGAAACACTTGTTTATGCTAGTTTTGTTTTTGTTTTTGCTTCTTTGCTTCTATACTTTTTTAAGGCAGTCATTTCTCCATTTGTGAGTACACTATTGATGCTATGATCCGCTGGTTCAGGGGTGAGAGTAAGATACGAATGACATTACTAGCTCTAAGATCTTATATCATTGTAGGAGTTTGTCATCACAAGCGTACTTCCCATTCTGTAATGAACATTATGGTTTGTGCTTGACAGATGACAGAAAAAACCACCACATGACAGCCAGAGTAAACAGAGTAAAATAAAAGAACTGACAAGTATTCCTAATGGAACTGGCCATCATAACACATATACACTTGTTTATTTTCCTAAAAAGGAAAGTGACACATACTGTAAATCCCTAAGTGACAGTTACTGTAAATCTTTCAGGCACTTTCTTCAAAATGACCCAAAACAATAAAGGGCTGTTTTGTGTCTTTTCTCCCCATTTAACAATGCAGCCTTGGCTAGCTGAGCCAAAGAAACGTTACTGGTACAATTTTTGAAAAAAAGTTTCCCTTTCTAAACAGAAACAAGTTGGCCTTTCAGTATTGAAGGGATAATTTGGTACTTTTTCGCATAATGTATTTTTTAATCAACAGCAATGGGCAGCCAGAATGGCCCATGTCATCAGCCTGTTAGTGTCTAATAAGCAGATGCATCTGTCTAGAGCTTATTTGGGCCAAGATTAAAAAATAATAAAATAGCCAGCAATCTGTGACTCAGTCTCCCTCATTGCCTCATGAGTCAATGCTTAAATATTCCTGCAATGGCACTTTTACTTAATTTTGGAGTCCCTGTTTGAACTAAAGAAAAAAAATACTGTAATCAAAAGTTCCCCTGTCAGATGTGCTTAGTGTTTCCTTCTACTGAAAGGGGATATGCTCAGGCGTGCAATGTGGGTGAAGCCTTTAGACAGAGAGGGAGCAATAATGGGGAGAAATTGGCCGCAAATATCAAAAATTTACTAGAAATGGACTCATGACACAAGGGGACGCTTCAGCAGACAGGCGTACGCTGCATTTTCAAACGCCAACCTAAATTTGCCAACCAAATACTACAATGCTGCTTTGTAATAAAGGGGGTTTTCAAGGTGCAATATTCATCTAGGCTGTCTGACAGCACCTAATACATTTGTTTCAGACAGAAAATTAATTTTCTTATATTAAAAAGGTCAAAAATGAACTATGGCAATATGGGCCTTTTGTCATCCTTAACAAATTATCCAAAATGGCATTGTCAGATCGGAGGGGATACGTTTGCTGTGATGAATGTTCTGAGTAATCAGCCAATCAAAATGAATTCTTCTTTGCGTTTGATAAATGGAGTGGAAAAGCATCGTTCGGGTTGGGAGATGGCTCCATTTGTTTCTTTTTTACTTTAGTTTTTTTTCCTGAGAGAAACACAAAGAAGCTGAGAAACAGATTATATTAACTTGCTTCACTTGCTGTATTTCAGTTTTTCTTTTTAAACCAACTTTTGCTTTGAACTTAAAATGTCATCCTCAACAAGACTTATAATTCCTGCATTTTCACTGCCAAGTTTTTTTTAATTATTACATCTCATTTGAGATAATGATCATTTTCATCAATCACATTCTGCACACTGTTGTCATTTTACTGGCATGTTGGACATTTTGGTTTCAAATATGAAGCAATGTATGATTATTTAAAGAGCAATTGGAAAGAAAAAAACAGGACTTTTTTTCGTATGGTACATGCTCAGAAAGTAATGGGAAATGTAATGTCTGACTCGGCAATAGAATAATTCATGTATATTTTCAAAAATGACCTTTTTGATTTATCTTGCATTAATCTACATAAATAATATTGCTACTCACCTAAAGAGTATTTTAAATATCTACTAAAATACTTTAACTATATTTCATTATTTTCCTTCTCTGTATTTACAGGCTTGCACACTTCCTAAAGAATGGGAAAATCTATTATTTGTGGTGAAAACAGCAATATCATTTATTTATATGGTGCTAATTAAACATATTCAAATTAATTAACTCTGTTAAGTAGAAAATGTAATTCTGATAATACATTCTGCAACAACTTTTGTTTCTTAGGTCAAGAAGGAAAACTTTATGGATGATTCAGAAAGCCAGGTATCTGCTGTGGAGTAGTTCATATGATACTTCAACACCGCTGGTGCACTAAACCACTGATCTCTAGAGCACCCTGCCTCTTAGTTGAAGTGTAAAAGACAGGTGGAGAGTTCTTCAAGCTATCAAACTTGGGCCCAGAGGTGTGTGTGTACAGTACTTATTGATGTATTCCGAGCACGTTAAAATGCCCTTCATCACATCACTGCATAACAACCACGAATAATAACTTTACAATCCATGTAATACAGCTTTCATACAAATTGGCATACAGTATGGTATCAAAACCGGCCTCCCTCCAACCTCAATGGCACTCCCAAGTCTGAACAAATAAAACTTTTTTTTTTGCATTGTATAATACAGCTCCAAGATGTTAATACTATCGTGCTACACAAACAGCTACTGTATATCTGGAGCAGGTTTGGGAAGTCAAGTACAGTATATGGGCTGCCATATAGACCCTTTTTATGCTGCAGCATTATGAGGTAAACCCTCGTCTGTACAAAAATTGACCAATGCTCTGAGATCTTTTTGCTTGCAATGGACTTTTTTGGAGTGTACACTGAGTTTCATCTTTCAAAGGTGATCACATACAATGATGTTGATGTCATGACAATGATGATCAAGATGCTATTTATGTGATATGAAACGGGTGCCTGGTCAATGCAGGTTTTGGTGTTTGATCAAATGAAACAAAAAAGACTATGATGTCTGTCATTAATAAACAAAGGGCACAGTAGGAAGTGGGAAATCATCTGTAGGCTATTGGTTCAAGCTCTAGCTCCTGCCGAGTCGCTTGCAATGGCCTTCATCTTGGGAAGTGGTTTGCAGTAATTGGGTGGGCCTCACTCCCCCCTGCAGAGCCCAGTGTTGATAGGTATAGATCTGCCGAGCTGAGCATATACAAATCTTCTGGGCTGCAGATACTCAAATGTAAGACAAGGCCTGTAGCGATGGACTGGCACTGGAACTGGCAGCTTGTTTGCCTAGACTTGAATTTTGTGTCTCATCACATTAGCTTGACCTCAGAGGCCCTGTCCTCTCGTGAGAGTCCCAGCTGGGCAGGAGAGCATGGCGTGTCTGCAGTTTTGTGGCCTGGGGTTACGAAGGAGGTTACCAGGGGGTTAAAGCGGAGAGCCAGAAGTCACACATAATGCCAGCTGCGCCCCTGGGCACACCTCCCCAGCGAGGTGTCACTATAAGCTATCTCAACGTCAGTAATTGACTGACACCTTCAGCCGTGCTTGCTAACAGCTGTGTCCTTGACTGCCTCCATTAACCTGCTAATTTGGCTTGGACATCTGTCCCCAGGCTGGTATCACCTCCCTGAGCTCCACTGAGGGTCTCAAAAGCTTTGTTTACAGCAGCTGCGCTGCTCCTCATATATTTCACTGTTTCCTTGTTGCCAGCACTTTACTCAGTGGATGGGTTTTCTTTTTGTTGTTTAAAAAGGGGCCTCTCGATTCCATGGAAGCGTAGAGAGAAAACATGTCCACTGCAGCTTCATTCTATGAATGACTGATGTCCCTGTTCAAATTTCGTCTGGTTTAGATCTGGGAAGTGCTTGTAGGAGATCCAGTGATGAAGTAGAATAGTACACAAAGAACCATTTATTTTAAGTATTCATAAATCAACTGTTTATAATGGTTATTCTATTAAAGTCCCGATTTTTACCCCTGAGCATAAAGTAATTGACTTTACAGTAATAACATATCATCATCTCCAATACCTCTGATAAGTTTTTTTCCTAGTGCTGTAATGTATATTAGTTATGTTGTGACAGGAACAAGCAAGATACGTTTTTCAGTGATGAACGCATAAATCCAAAATTGTGAAACATTCTCTGATGAACTCTAATGAACCATTGTCCATACACTATGTTAGGCACAGGTTCCTGCATATACAGTATATCATTGTTCTGGTATACAGTAGCACCTCTCAGATATAGTCTAAAAACTCCCCATCTTTGTTACAGCAGTTTTGCATTTGCCCAACCCAACATTCCCAAACCCAATTTTCCAAATTACATGTAACTGAGTCTAAAGTTTGGAGGTTAGAGTTTTTGCTCCTTTTTGATCACTGTTTCTTTATTAACATTAGTTTGCTTTTACAATCCTGTTGATCATTTATTTAACTAAAAATGTAGTAAACTATTGGACTCCCCTGCTGTAGTATGCAAAAGCAGTCTTGGACAACTCAGATATCCCCTATACATGACTGAGTGGCTGTCTGTTCATTGTTGACTGTCTGAGAGGAAGGTGTTGTTGACAAAGAAAGAGGCTTTAATGTCTTTTAATGTCTATTTCCTGACCAGGATTCTGGGTTTTTTGTATTTTGATTAAGTCTACTGAAAATGGAGCCACTAATAAAACATATCCTATAGTAGTATCCCATGCCTTTTTTTTTCAGAACATGTAGACAAACCTTATGCGTGAATTTTACACTGGCTTTTTAACCAGCTTTTAACAAACTAGAGGGGTAACATCCTGTCCATGAGAACATTATGGAACATCACCCCTGGGATGAGTTGACCCAAGTGCTTGGAGCAAGAACGGATTGGTGGAGGGTTGCACAGAAGAGAATGCTGGTAGGAAATTCTGAAGGACTCTTAATTATATGCAGGTTGGACCAGGGGATTGGCTGATAGGGGTCTCGTCCTCCTCCAAGATTTGTATTATGATCAATCACAGTGTACTATCTGAATTATTGTTTTGGAGCATTAAGTGCACTGTAGCTGGTGTTGCAACAGTGACACCTGCCTTCCCTGTCCTTTACATGACTGTGTTGGTTTTCATTTTAAAAACTACTCAAACTCTTTCAGCTCATAATGACAATTTCAAAGACTATTTGGCCTCAGTTTATTTTATACTTGTGCACAACAACCCCTCCTAGTGTCAAAAGTTGACCCTGACACAGTGGAGCTGAAAGAGTCTAGTAATATACAGTACCTGATTAATTGCCTATCAATCCATCTGTCTAGATTTTTGTTAGAATTGATTTTTGCCAGTAAAGTCTGAAGGTACATACAGTATTTTTGGTGGTGTGACTGTTGTGTTTATTAAATGGAAGACATGGTTAGTTATTCATTTCTAATACTAGTATGTTATTCATAGTAAGAGGGAGGAGTTACAGGACAGATGATCGGAAAATATGGGGAAAGTAAATATTTACTATATAGCACTGCAGTTGCTTTAGTATTTACTTTATTCTTAAAGAGTATAAAATCGAAACTGTACTCTTTCAGGTTTCAATCTGTAGGGCCCTTTGTGTACAAGTGAAGACAGTTTGCTTTTAGTTACTAATCTGAAGCTAAAACACAGAGCGGATGGTGTCAGTTGTAGGGAGCTGCATTGTTTATCATCTCCAGAAAAAGGGGGTTGACTTCTTTGTATCAGTGTGGGATCAAACAAGACAAATTCTCCATAAATTAAAAAATGAAGAAAAAAAATCAATCATCAAAATGGTTCCTAAGACTGTGATGTGCTGCTTGGCAAAATATGGAGCCACATTTTTAAAAAACTAAAAACTATTCTAGTTTCTCCTTTAAAAAATGAATGTGAGCATGAAGGATCTTTGGGAACAGAGAGAACACCATGAGATGGAGGAACTGGCAAATCATACATTATTGGTGAAATGCAGACCACATTATCAGAGCAGCAACACAGAAATTAATGGTCCCAGGAGATCAAAGATAATAAAATGCAGAAGCTTATCTTGACAACCCCACCTAACATAGAAAAGGCAAACAAATTTCCTCCACTCCAAGACCTGGAAACAGGCAACCAAGATGTGTATGATTGAGACAGCAGCTTCCAGAAGAACATCATCTCATATCCTAAAGATTAGACACCAGGCTCAAATTCAAACACTGCCAGGGCCAGCAAATACACAAGGAAAAGACGAAATGGTTGTCATTGACTGTCAGGAACACTACTTTGTCCTTATTAAATTCCTTTCCAGTTTTCTTGCTTTCCTATTGCACTAGCACTTTGTAAACCAGAGAACCCGAGAACACTAGAGGAAGCAGAAACTGAAAGCTGCGGTTTGCTAACAGACTACAAAAATCCAAATGCAAGAGCTCAGTGATTTCCGGAGGGTTGCGGAGAAAGCCGAATTGGTGGAGCTCGAAAGCCAGCAGAGATGTTGAAGGGATACAGCAGATGAGAACAGGACTGGGTAGCAAGTGAACAAAGCAGATGAATAGACTGGGAGACTGCACTGCTGTGAGGGGAACTGGTTGAGGAGTAGGAGCCACTGTTCCAGTGCTGAGCAGGAGACCTATGTAATCAGGCAGATCAGGTTTGGGACTGATTTGGAAGTCTTCGGGGAGATTCAGGCAGAAAATAACTTTCGGAGTTCAGTACTGTGAGTGCACAGCCATAATCCAGAAATAACAATGACAGAGCACAATATCAGTGGCCAACACGCCATATCACGCCAACACCCTGACTTTTTTTAAGGAATGGTTGGGTGAGGTCCTTGGATCAATTAGGTATTACCAAATTGGCTAGGTAGGTCAAATATACCATTTCTTATCTTCTTATGTGAAAACAGAAGACAACCATTTTGTAGGTAGTCCAGTCCTCAGAAAACATTACCAATGACGAAACCCAGTTGAGAATCATCAGCATGACCTTGAAAGTCTACATTCATAAACGTCATCTGGTCTACCAAAGTGCATTGATGATCTGGAGCATTAAAGATAGAAAACACTTGTGAAAGAACCTTGTGATAACTTGACAAAAAGACAAAGAAGACTATTAAAAAAACTTTCTGTGGTAATGAGTTTGAACTGAGTATGTACTGGTAATGGGAGGTCCATATTTCTAAACAAGCACGTGTGCGGTTTTGTGTGGGTGTCAGAGCGAGAAACTTGACTTGTGACTCTGTCTGCGACTGGGTGTCTTTGCATGTGAGAGGGACATGGTGAGAGCACTCTGCCCTGAAGGAGCCCTGTTCTGCTTCAATCGATCTGCACATCAGCCAGGCTGCAGCTCTGGAAAAGGTTAAGCTGAGAGCTGCGTCCCTTTTGCTCACTATAACGGCCGCAGTCTTATCAGAATTGAAAGTGCAGGAAAGGTCAGACAATTCCCAGGACAAGCTCTGACCTTCAATAATCCAGCTCCTGCCTCTCTACTTATAATTAAAATAAAGGCACAAAAAGTGCTTTTTTTCTCTAACAAAGACAGCAGGGTTGGATAGGGAGTTATAATACCTTGCACATAAATTTATGAATTTGTCTGATTTCCACAGTGGACAGGATTATGTAAAATTCACATGAATTTCTTATTCCTTTTCAAAGTCTACCTTGTTATACTAAGCAAATGTACAATGTATGCATCCTCTGCTGTCATGCACTAAATGTATTGTAACCAAATAGGCTTTTATTAAAAAGTTAAGACGATTCATATAATATACATATAAAAGCATAAATATCAATCTGATGAATATGATTGTATGAGTACAGAAAGTAAAGTTAAGCATGCACACATTCACCCTAACTACTCTAAAAAGACAATTTTTCAAACAGCCAGAAAATGTAGCTCCTAATTCTGTTATGACAGTGACTTTTTAAATCTAAAAGCCAAACAGCAGTCGCGATCAATAAAGTCCAAAGGCGGATTTTTTTTTCTAGTTTGGCACTGAATCGCCATCACAGCAGGAGGCTCATTTTTCATTATAATAATAAGTCTTAAGAAAGCAGGGTGTCCTTTGAATAAATAATGGAAGCTCTGCGTATGCGTGTGTGTGCTTGTGCTCTACTGAAACCCAGTTTATTGTGGTGACACGGAGTAACAAATTACCTCGATGTTTGCTGTGAATAAAGAATGCAGTGTGTGTTGATCACTGTAATAGCCCAGAGTAAAGTATTACAGGGGTTTGTCTGTGTGGGTGTCTATGTATGCAGAGGTTACAGCTGTGTGTGTGAAGGTATGGGTTTGTGAGATAATTCTTTAGCTAATGGCAACGACTGACTGACACCTCTCCAGCATCTTTGACACCCATGTCCTGCACAAGCCTGGGGATTTCCCTAATACAATTGCAGGGCATACACATATAGAGGCTTGGCTTTTCACAACCTGAAAGCCATCTCTATAGGAAATGGAAACTGTAGGTCAGGTATCATTTTCATATAGTGTACATACTCAAATACAAAGAATTACAGGGGTTCACAAAAAGAATGATAAAGATTGCGAATCAAATGAGCAGCTTGATTCGTGCCTAATTGCATTTAGAATTTCTGTGCTGATCACAAAGGGAAATATCAGAGACACATTTTGCTACAGCTTCCTACAGTCCTTGTGGAGTTAACTGAATTGATGCTGAAAAGCCTGAAATTCATGAATGCATGTTGAAAATTCAGAATAATGTTCAATATAGTTGATTTCAACCTGCTTATGCGACGCAAAAAATTAAATAAGGAATAAAGCAATAAAGAAATTATAACCTGGCTATTGTATAGTCCACTCGATATTGAAAACACGAAGTCCCAGAATCAATCTCTGTCTGGCTCTGGGGGTATCTTTCTGTGTTAGACTGAGAATGTGGCAAAGCAGTTAGTATGAAGAATATTTGTCATTGTAATTACTGGGTTCTGTGGCACAGGAATCATGACAAGTCCTCTGACAATTTGCTCACCATGTGACATTTGCTTGGCATTGTTCCTCTGCAAAATGAATCTTTACTGATTCTGAAGTTTGAAGATTTAAATTCTCTCTAGTGGTTTTTACATAACTCCTCATCAGAGCATATTCAAAGAAGAAACTGTTATACTCTTTTGAAAAATAAATGGTTTTAGTACTATGCTATGGGTAAAGATTTCAGACTTGTTAGTTTGACAAACATTTATGTTAAATTTTGGTTTAGAACCTTCACTTATATTTACTTTTGAGCTATGTGTCTTGGACTTTCAGCACATATCCTATCTACATCGGATGTTTTTACAATAAGTGAACATTATACATTGTATTTATACATCTATACAGCATATTTTACATAAGAGAATTGTCATTCACAGAGCACACTTATGTTAGCATTCTCTTGAAAAGTCTCTGCAGCAGATGACCACATAATGTGATTGTTAACCTGTCAAGTGGATAAAGCAGGAGCTACACTTCATTTTAAATTATGTAAAAAAATAGATCTACACTTCATTTTAAATGTAGTTTAGTGGGAACTGTTGTCTGTTTTTGTGGACCTTGAGTCAAAACCCCAAATCCTGTCTCAATTAAAAAAATGAAAACAGTTTTAGAATCTTTTTGAGGTTTATGTTACAGAGCTGAAAATGAAAAAGCCTTGCACTCACTCCACCACCAGCTCTTCTGATGACAAAGCTGTTTCATTCTGCAGTGAGCAGAGGAAGTGGATGTCACACAAAAAGATTTGAGAAACAAGGTATAAATCTGTTAATGAAGTAAGAGAAATAGAGAAGAATTCTGGGTTGCTTCCAAGCAGAGAACAAGTAAGTCAGTTAACAATATTAAAAATGCTTTGTCAAGAGCATTCCAGCTAACAATAATTCTGGAAGGAAGAACAAAACATTGTGTATTCCCTCAATAACTGATTTACAAGTCTATCTTGCTTGTTTTACCATTAGTATGCAAATGTTTCTTACATATACAAATTTGCAGTTGTGTAAAATATGCAGTTCTTCTTTTGATAGCTGTGAAAACAGCTGTGAAACACCAGTTTGAGATGGATTTGTAACCACTCTTTGGATTTGTAACCAACTGTAGCACGACTTATTAAGCATTCAGCTACTCATAGGTTATAGGTTATCGTTCAACATAAATTTAAGAAAGGCATTTAAATTAATATTATAAAATATAACCAAGCTAGCATAAAAACGTTATTAATGAGAGGAGGCCAATTTATATCTAGCTCATATGGTGGTTAGGTGTGAATTGACTTGACAATCTCAAGAGGATATTTAGCTCTGACAATTTGCTAACCATCTGATATTTTCTTGTCGTCTTTCCTCAGTTATGAGAGCCTTTACAACACAACAGGTGTAGGTCCTGTAAGGATCTAATTGTTGTTTGGCAGAGCAAAGGTGAACGCATGCATGCTTAACTTCAATTTTTGTAATAAGGAGAACTATTTTAACTCATTTTAAATAATTCAACTGGATTACAATGTTTCATTACTAAAATGTCACAGATGCAGACAGATTTCCATTTTTGTCTAAGACCAGCCCATACTGATAAGTAAATGCAGCAAAGAAAATTGCAGGTCCCAATGAAAGGCCTGTGTATTTCTCAGTCCAAGAAAATCTAAAGATGAACTAGAGCTTCATTACAACAGCTTGAGACATTTTGGTCCTAATTTTCACTGTGGTCAGACTGTGAGCCGCATGTCATCTAATTTGTTCACTACAGAGTCTTTAGAACTAAACGTCCTTATTCTCCCAGCAGGCAACTCTCGTTTGCTCACTGGGAGAATAAAAGCCTTCAGCTGGAAAGACAGAGGTGCAAAGACGATGAAGAAGAGCCACTTGTTTTCCCTTATAAAAAAAAAAAATGATTTCTGACACAAATATGCTCAAGTGATCATCTGGTGGGTGACAGTGTAGCGGAGCTAGTTCGGATACGGTGATGTCATCGCCCTTACTGCGCGTAGCAGGGACCTCAGCTGCCTGGGCTGGGGGAGGTCTCCTTTAGCTCATGCGGCTGGTTCCCTGTTGCGTTACGCCGGAGACCCGGGTTCGTGCCCCAGGTGCTGCGGGACGGAACGGGATGGTGGAGAGCACGAGCCCGCGCGGAACCGCGACAGTCACAACAGCGAGTCACACACAACTCACTTGGTCTTCATTCATGCCGACGATGAGCTGCTTCACGGCATGCAGAGTGGGGTGGGCCCAGGGAGAAGGGTCCTGCCAGTGGCGGTTCAGGTCAAAGCCCATCAGCGAACACCTGGAAAACATGTCAGTCCTTAATTTAGTGGACGCTTGGGGACTGACCACATTGACCTCCTCATCTAGGTACATCAATGAATGACAATAGACCACCAGATGTAACCTCACATGTCAGCCATGAAAGACTTGAAATGCTAGCTTGCTCTACAGTAACAAGATTCCTGATGCTTTGAAAACATGTAATTCGCACGGCATTTAACTCCTATACTATAAATAATACAACTGTAGATATTATTTTATTTTTCTTCAATTCTTAGAATCCCTGCACAAGAATAATGTATGCAGAATCAAACAGATTCCCTTGCTTGCTTCCTTATTTCATTGCCATTTATCTGTGCTTTGAAATATAATTATGTGGCTTGTATTACTTTGAATTATAAGTGAAAGGAATTCTAGACATTGTCCTCTGTTTCAAGTGCCAGGCTATATTATGGTGGTGAGCAAATTTAAAAAAAGAACACATCAGGTCCAAATAAAGAGTCAGTGTCTTTCTTAAAATTTTCTTTTAAAAAATCCACAACTAAATTGCTGTAGATTCATGTACTACACTTGAGATTGTAACTGTTCGTTAGTATTGAGTATTTTGTGGGACCTTTCTTCTGGAATGATTTTTCAATTATCCTTCTTTGTCTTATGGGACAATCCAAATTGTAATAGCCTCTTCCACCTATTTGTATGAGCTAATAGGTGTTTCTATTGTAGAAGTCCAAAAATTATTTTATTGTGGGTTTTGTATTAGCATGTTTTGCAAGCAGGTTGCAAATATATGATAAAGAGTAGAACGCTGCTAATTGTTTCCAGCAGCCCCATTCTTGGGGGTTTTAGTTTTGTACTTTTAAAAAGCACTGTTATTCACAAATGAATTTACATTACATTCTAGGAACCATTTTAAGCAACAGAGCAATCTTGCAAATAATACTGTGCACAATTTACTCACTTTTATGTCCAATCATAACACAAAATGATCCCGACAACTTTGACATTTCCAAAATTATCTCTAGTGCCAGGCCATATTGGGATGAAAAGTAAACCCAACAAACTATTTCAGGTTCCAATAAAAAAGGTCTGTATATTTCTCAGTCTGGATTTGGGGCTTCCAGGAACACCAATATCTCTGTCCAAGAAGCTTGAAGATGACCACTGGGGCTTCATTACAAAAGTCTGAGACTGTAAACATTTTGGTCCTGATTCTCACTGTGGTCAAACTGTGAGCAACAGTCTTTAAAACTAAATGTCCTTATTTTCCCACTGGACATCTGTTCTTTGCTGACTGGTAAATGTATTTAGCCCTAATGACAGAGGTGGAGAACGTGTGAAGAAGAGCTACTTGTTTTTCGTTACATTAAGAGAAACAGAGAAAAAATAAAAATTGATTTTATGATAAAAATATACTGCACTATATAAGGCACATCAGGTGCAGTTAATTTAAACAAAGCTTTACCACTGATGTGCAGACTGGGTAGCCATGACTTTCTCAACAGCTGCATCAATGCTGTTTTGTAGAATTAGGTTTGAAAGGCTAAGCTGTGGTCAACGCTGATCGATAAGGATTTATGCATGCATTCGTTCGATCGTACTCCACCTGCAATCTGCTGCTAATTAGTTAGATGAACAGCCCTGTTCCCATCTCAGTGATATATGTACTGCCTCAAAAAAAGTACCCGAAACCCAAACACAGACTGGAAGTGGAAGCTGTGTTGTTCATTTGAGCTCAATCAAACCTTTTCATATAAAGACTTGGGCTCTGTGATCTCTAACAAATATTGTGATACAGATATAACCATGGCACCCCTAAATGCAAGTGCCATAGAGCAGGAAAAATCAGAATTATAGTGTAAATAGCAAAGGACATCTAAATTTAAAAATACAGCATGTGGAGGGTACGAACGATCAAACAACAGGTTCACAGGTAAAATTGTGCTAAACAAGAAATTCCTATAGGTTTTGCAAACATCTGTACCAATTTTATTGCTCAAAAAGTCAACATTTGTTTTTCCTTATTTTATATTTGGTACAAAATGATTCTGGCCACCTTGTAACATGATCCGATTTACCTTGGTACTACCTGAAAAAAAAAATTATCTTGGAGGACATCTTACAAGATAAGACAAAACCTTACTACATTCGAACTGATTTGCTAAAAATTGAGAAAATAGTAGCATTTTACTTTCAAAATAATTCTAATGGGTTCCACAGACAGCAAAGTTGTATCTGACCGCATGCCACATCAAGCTCAGAGCAGAGAAACTGAAATGGCACAGATTGTTCACTAGATGGAGACAGAAAGCAGTTTGGTGCGCCTGCTTCTAGAGAAGACAGAACATTGGTATTCCTCCTGTCCTTTCCATTATGTAAAGGCAATTATGCAGTGGGAAGCAGTTCTTGCTGGGTAAACGTTGCCCACAGAGCCAGTGCCACTTGATATAAACAGTGACTGTGCTGTGCAGTGGCGCAAACACAGCAGTGTAGCTGAATGCAGGCAAAACATGTAAAGCCACCGCAAGCCTGGTAAGGAAATTAAACATTCAGTGCAGCATGGTATAACATACGGCAAAAAAGTTGAAGAAATCATCAGGATGACAACGACTGCAGGGACTGGGAATATGTCTCTGCTGCCTGCTGGTCCCAAATCAAATGGAACAGTGGAAGAGACTTAAATAACTTCCATACCAAAGCCACAAGCCTTAACCAACCACTTTTGAAAACCTAAATAAATGCTTAAAATCCTTGGGCTAGGATGTGAAGTACAGGAAGGTATACAAAAGTAGTGCATACCATATGGTACTGACTGATCATTACGTATGTGCACCATCCAACAAATTCAAAATCAAATTCAAAATCAACCCATCCCCATGAAGGTATAATGGATTTTGTTTCTTTAATCGGTTAATTAAATGTATTTATGTATTTTCTGTTTTGTACATTTTTGACAAAATAGAGAAATTTACCCTGCCTGTGCAGTGCAGGAGGTCTTTTTTGTCTTGCAATTGCTATTACTATTATTTTTTTATCAATTAAATTTAAAATAAATAAAAACACTGCGTTAAAGACAGCTCTTAGTGACTATTTCTTTACAAATGGTCTGCCTTTGCAACAAAACCAGAATCTTGCTGCATATAAAAACAAGGATTTTCTATTTCTTTATGAGCCATCACTGCAACAAAAAAACGTATTAGCCCCTTTTGAACCCTTCCTTATGAAAGTGTAAAATGGTAATATAGTTGCAAATATTTATGATTTTTTTACAATACATTTTAATTGAACATGCAATTACAGAAATGTGTTTGCTGTGGTCAAGATCAATAGTTCCCAGCCCTGGTCTTAGACCAGTGTCTCCACATTTTTGCTCCAGCTGAGTTTTTCATCACAGGCTAATTAATATTACTTTTCTGTTTGGGGTATATATGTAAATTTTTGTAAATTTGCTTTTGCCTCAGGTCAGATGGGATTTGGAATCAACACAATTTTTGAGTTGCCCAAATTCAGGTGTGTTGCATGGAATTAAACCAATTGGTCCCCTGCAGAAAGAAAAATCTCATTGTTAGAGTGTCTAATACATTCCCACCTATTCTGTTCATTATAAACTGATTAACAAGTAAGAACTGTTCAGCCAGAAATAACAGCAAACAAGACAGGGGGAGGCTGCATACTGTACTTTGAAGCTGTTGGATATAGAACCCTTGGATGAGGATATTTTAACACTAAGGGCTGACTAAACAAAGAATTTAAAAACCTAAACAAACAAACAAACAAATCAATTAAATCATCAATTAGCACCTGAAATTTTTATATCTCAGCTGGAATGAAAACTAGCAGACAGTGTTCCTCCAGGACACTGGTGTAGATGGTACTTATGGGTTAACCATACCTCTACAGTACATGATTTCATGGCTTACCACAGTAAAAGGACAATGATGGTGTTTTACTAATAGTGCCTGAAAGTGAGATCCAGAAAAAGGTGCCTGAACATACCGGTAGTTGCCCAGGTAGACACCATCAGGATTGAGCATGGGCACAATCTTGAACACCACATGATCTCTCAGAACTCGGGCCACTGGGTGCTGACTGAGCAGGAAATCAAGGATTCCTGAAGGAGGACGACAGAAAAACAAAACAGGGGTGAGGTTCAGTCACCGCTCAAACAGTGCTAATTTTCCAACTCTTTTATCTCCACTGGAACCTTTACAGTTTTTAAGAAGCTAAACAAAATCGCTTCAAAATGCTGACATAGCCAAGAAATAGGCAGCGTGGCCTAGGATACATAGTCTCTAGTATGGAATCTGACGGAAGGTGTCTTCTTCACCCTATGAAAAAATATTCCCTTGGATCAAACTAAAAATTAGTCACATATAATTTTTATATTTTAGTCCCTTTTCCTCATCTCCACTTATTAATTCTTGAAATTTTTAGAATTCTACAAATCAGGAGGCAAACTGAACTCTGTATTAAGGTTTTTCAAAACTTCTTTATCACAGGGTTGAAGCGGTTACCTCAATTTTTTATCTCTTCGCTGCAGAAAATATAGTTGCTGCATATGCACAGTTGTTCTAGTAATCCATTCCACAGTGATAAAGACCAGATGTTAAACAGGTAATGCAATAAAACCAGGCCTGTCTCTTAAGGTCATACATGAAGTCAGAGAAGATTACCAGAAATTTGAGGCAAAAAGCACAGTGAATGCAATTGTAATCTTCTGTCTAAAAAATGGCTTTCACGAAGAACAATGCCCCTGGTTAATGAAATAAAAGATAGTCTGAAAAAAGTAAAAACCACAATGGAGGGCTTATGGAAAAAGCAAATGTAAGACGTCTACCCATAATCAATACAAACCGAATTCTGCAAGCTGGTGGTATACATACAGACAATGTAATGGGCCTTATTAGGAGGGCAGGAATACTCAAGTGGGAAGGGTAATGCTATTTGTCTCTGTGGGAGAGATGCTAACAACACTGGACAGTCTGGCCATTTTAAACTCTCACCTCTAGAAAACTGAAACAGATAATTGACAGGTAAACAGGGAAACAGAGGAAGGAAGTCTGTCTCGACCCCCCTCACACCCCCCCCCTTTCCTCTCTGTCCTCCTCATTAGCACTAATAGAGGCATAACGAGCTCTCTAATTGAGTCAATGTGCCAGCTATGAGGAAGTCTGAAGTCTTGGACTGAAGTTCGGGGGCTTTGGAGCATTATGGGAGTAATCTGCTGCAGTGTTCCAATTCAGCTCTAATTGCCCTGTTTCTCCAGCTTATTCATGCAATCAGGAGGTCGTGGGGTTGAGTCCTGATGGGGAGGGTCTTGCCCAGAGACTCGCTTGCTGTAGTTTCTGCTCCCGTGTTCTCGTGAGGTATTGAGAAAAGCCGGATAAGGGTGATACACTTGGCTGAGCTGTGGTGACCCTTCCACTGAGGTCTGTTTTCAAAGCATTTTTTTCTAGCTGACAATATTTATGGCTTATTCTGCTGCATTTATGATCTGTGGACTGAGCCACAAGAGGTCAAAGAATGGCCTGCACAATGAATCCACCATGGTTTTATCGGGATGTAGCAGCAGGACATCACCATGTAGTGAGGTTCCTGCACCCACACCCTTCTGTTTGGCGTCTTAACCGATGGTGTATTTTAGAATTTGAAATTCCACATTCTTATGAATTGACACTCAGAATTAGTTAACAGAACTAATGAAGAATTATTCCTCTTTTGCTATTAGAAAAAAAAATAATAAGCATGATAAATGATTGAACAGGCATTTAGTTGCCTGAGCAATTTTAGTGTAATTCAATAAACACATCAGGCCAGACATACAGTATACTCACATTGCCTTGGTTTCAGCACCATGTGGAGTAGAAGGGCTTTCACTATTACAGCCGTTTTATCACAGTAACACAGAGGAGAACATTGTGTTCTGGCTCCTGTTACTTCAAATGAGCAAAATTCCTTTTTATAATAAAATGACTAGGTGTTCAAGTATCTCACGAATCGCTGCAGTTTGATTACTGTCAAAATATTCTGAGGTTACCATGGGGAGACAGCAAGTACCAGATATGAGGGTAAATTTTTCCTTGTGCTTTTCCCTGGCAGAGTTAGAGGTCACTTTGACCACAAAAATGACAATCACGGCAGGGAGACACAGTGAAAATGGTATACTGTAGAGCTGGAGTGAAGACTTCCATTCATTTCGAATATTGCAAAGACAGACAGTGGATCAGCTAATCTAAAAAGAAGATAAAAAATGACATTACAAAAAGGAAGAACTGGGAATGGGAGTACATGTTTTAAAACTTAAAATTGAACACCATTTTGAAAGTATATTTGCTATTTGAAGCTAGACCTTGCATTATCTTATAAGCAGCATGGTGCAGAATGTAGAAAGAAGATAAAAATTATGTTGCAGAGACACGGATGCATGCTTTTAAAAGAAAGGAAATTGAATTTGTGATGTCTAAACTTAAAAGCTTGTATCTCCCATGTGCAGATATTTTGAGCACAGTGCAGTGAAGATTTCAGCGCAGCCCAGCCAGGGAAGAGGAGTATGTGTCAGTAGCATCGGGGGTTCTTACCTTGGCAGACAAAGGAAGCTGGGGACTCACCAGGGTGCACTCGAGCAGTAAGAAACACCACCTTCTTATCTGTCTCTGCCTTTAGGTTGGCTGTGAAAGAGGAGAGACAAAAGCAGGTCAGCCACATTGTTAGATTGGCTAGCAGTTTTTCGGCTATCAATAATTAGGGTCACTAATTAACACTTGTAGCCTTGCATGTCTTGAGAAGGAGGCCAGTACATTTTAATCAGTTGGTGCCTGCACTCACAATACACAGTAACTAGAGGATCTCAGCTATACTTCTGAATACTTGGGTTTAGAGGGTTTTTTCAACACACAAGTAGAACCAGTCTCGAAAGAAGAATTACTTTATCTATAGTAGTGCAGGTGGGTAGCTGAGTCAACATGTGTAGGCTGCAAAGGAACAAGTAATAGGTTTATTCTATACTGAAAAGAGTAGAAAGAAAACACAACGTTTCTGCCGTGAAGCCTTGACACCTGAAGAAGGCTCCACGGCTGAAACGTTGTGTTTTCTTTCTTCACTTTTCAGCATGGAATAAACCTATTACTTGTTACTTTATCTATGACACCTCGTTTCAGGAGCTGTTGTCTCCTTGGACTATGGAGGTGATATGGACGCCTTTCTTTTTGTCAGTTCAGCCAATCCAAGCCATTAAGAGCAATTATCAAGAAAACAGACTGCAGTATCTAACAGTAGTATCGGAGGCTTTACATTTGTTTTTATCCAAGTGGCTTAAACCTCAAAGATTACTGAAAACAACCAATGTAAAAAAATGTATTAATTTCTGATTTCCTTCAAGAAACAAATAGATGTGGTTCCTTGATCAAGTAACTGCCAGAGATCAGATGAGCTCCTGTAGATGTGCCAAACACCTCTTCTCATTTGTAACCTTTTTTATGTTTTTAATTATGGGGAAAAAAAACACAATATAAAAATATTCCGTTAGTTACAAATACTTATAGAACCCAAATACTATATTTTCACACAGCTTCTTTTCACCAAATAAAACAAAATGTTTATTGTACAGTACAACTGTTTCTTCATTGATCTTCAAGAGTTTCTAACCTCAGAATATGCTCAAAGCCACATTATCTACATAGAGTCACGTAACACTGTGTCATAGAACACGGGGGCCTGGGAGTGATGTCACGTGTACTCTTTGCCGTGGGAAACTCTTTGACTTGTGATATTCTTCATTTCAATTATTGAAACGTTCGCCCCCAGAATACAGCAAAACATAAAAGGACAACAATTCAAAGAAGGAAATGTAGTGGTTAGAGTAAATATTTAAAGCTTCTCGATGAACTTCTCAGCACCCCATCACGAATTTCCTTTTCCTCATATAGTTTTAAAGCCCGTGACAGTCAGATACTTGTCAGTTGTATTACAGTACTCCACTGCTGCCAAAAAAATAAAAACAGCCAAGACAAAATGAACTTCAGATCACCTAACCTCAGTGAGAACCTTTGCTAGAAAGGATGCAGCTGAGACAACCACAGCCGACAAGCTAGTAAACCACAAAAAAAGTGTAGATGAGCTTAGTCATTCTGCACTGAAAGAATGATTTGTGAATGGTCTGCTTGTCTTTAGCATAGGATTTTAATCAGAACAAAATCACAAAAGTGACTTAAGCTTTACATGGGATACCTTCCCGAACTAGAGCAACACAGAAACAGATAGACAGAAAGATATAGAGATAGTCCTGAATTATCAAGTATGTATGCACTGAACTGGAAGGTGTTTCTAGTAATGTACTGCTGAGATTATAGCAGATATTGTACACTAAAGCTACTGTAATTATATTAAAGAGACCTTTTCAGTTTGCTGGTTATACCTGGAGCCTTCAGATAACCCGCCAATCTTTGTCCCAGTAGGGGGCACTATTTCCAGTCTAAACCTGATAGCTGGCCACAGCGCTCTGGAGAAACTGACAGTCTTGACTACATTTCCTTAAAGAAGGCATCAATAAAGTTTTGATTTCCAATACTCTTTTAAAACTTAACTGCCTACTTGCAGCCAGCATGCATTATTCATTTATAAGACTGACAGCTTACTAATTGTAAAATTAGTTTTTCATTGCTCCCTGTACTAACAGTAAGCAATTTCTATTTCTGTTGCCAGAAAGAATCAAGAAATCTGTGACTTACCAATATCTTGGTATTAATACAAGTGAAAACTGAAATCCTAGCAAGAACTACAAAGCTTTGGTTTAAGTGATGTTTTGTCAGGCAGTAGCACATACTCTACAGGTAGTATTGTTTAAATGAGGATTATAGCACATTAGTGTCAATATGAAGAAAGAATTAAAAAATATGTGAGAAGTTAACAAAAGAAAGGCAGATTCAGACATCAAATACTAGAAAATCATCTTGAAGAATGTTTGAAGACCTTTCTGTTTAAATATTGACTTAACTATAGAAGTTATACCGCTCTCAAGATGCACTCTGTAATATTCCATGTTCAATGCAATGTGCTGGAAGATCACCATAGACTATTTTTATTATAACATGTAACATATTATTTAATGGAACATCAGTAAAATGGATATTATTTAGGGAAAAAAAACAAACCCTAAAGCAGAGTGCAAAAAAGTAATGAATATAGCTCAGAAAAATTGATATTATAACCTGCCAGACAGAATCTCCTTCCATTGTAAATGTTTATACCCATTGTAAGTTACATAAATTCAGATTTTAACATTTAACAAATAATATTTTGTATTGACTGCATCTAGCTGTTCGTCGCTATTATTCATAAATCTCTTGATATTCTTTTTGAAAGACAGTTTTACTTGAAAAAATAATGAACAGTTATGTTGATACCTTATATTATGTAAGGTATATCTTACATCTCTAATAACAAAAGAAAAACGTTCCATGTCTGAAGTGAGTTGTACTCATTAAAAAATAATAATTAGCTGCTGCATACACAAAAGATGAACAGGAGTCCTGGTGCCTTCGCTCGATGATGATCACTAATGCCAGGGCTGTCCTGTGTAGGTTTAAAACTAAAATTAAGTCCTGCTTATAAATGAAACATTAAATAATGCAGCAAAGAGTGATGCATTATTAATGCCTCATTTTTAGAATATATTTCGCTGGCTGTAAAAACAAGCAAGTTCTAACACATTGTGTGTATAATTCTTGGGCTGCTCTGTTGACACATGAGTACAATGGTGGGGGGTCGTAGATGGATGAATGGGTGCTGTGCAGCGATGCCCACAGAATTTCAGTCATCAAAGACTCAGGAATAAATGTCCTTTCTTTGCAGCAGAACATCAGACTGGGCACAAATGTAAATGATATCTGACCATTTAAGATTATGTTATGACATGGATATTATAATAACCTCCTAACTATATGTAGTGGAGTGAGCAATTGCTTCACCGATTGAATTAAAAGGGAGAATTTAAAGATCCCAGATTGTCCAAGCCAGGACACTCAGGTCAACACTGATCTGTTCATACGAATATATACAGTATATACTGTAGGGTTAACATCTGCATACCATACTCAGGCACTGGCTGATTGGAAATTCTGGTCCATACAGAACAGTGCAACCTACTGGTCAGGCTATTCTGCTAAAAGTAGCAATGTAATTTTCCTTCAAGGTCACCAAACCTACAGTAGTATTGTACTAACCGGCACCACGTTTGCTTGACAATGAGATGAAGACCCTGCGGTACGTCTTAGATGAGCAAATAGTGTGTACCCAAAAAGCAACTTGCAAACTGGTCAGAATGTTTTATGAGTTTTTAATGTGTCAGGAACAGACTTGCAATTTTGTTCAACTCTTCTGTGTACTTTTGTATATGAAAAAGGTTAACAGTTTCTCATGGAAAAGTGAAGCTTATCTGAAATAATGGAGACAATTGACCATAATTTCAAAAAAGACTAGGCACTCTGCTTGTAGAGTCTTTAGTAGGTTTGACAAAGGGAAGATGTAATTCATTCCCATCAACAATATGAATGAATAAACAACTATAAAAAATGTGTTTTTTAACCTGTTTCCACTCACTTATTTTCTACTTCTCCTTTGTATCCCCATATCTCTAATGATGATCTGCAGTGTTACATCCTGCATCACTGCTACTGGGCCTCACATTTCTGTGGGCAGCTCTCAGCCACAGTTCAAGGAGACTGCTTGACAACAACTGCTGAGCACTTTTCAGCACTCTGTCAGAGTAAAGGAACTGACATTAACAATCGCGATTGCAACCTGCCAAAAACCAACACACATCTTCTGAAATGAGCAGGTAAATAAAATGATTTAACATTATGTGCCGACAGGTTCACCATTTAAACCATGACATACATTTGTAAAAAAAAGCAAAAGCATGAGTCTCAACATGTGTATTGTAGTTGTGGGCAAAACCTACCAAAGGAAAATAGAAAGTTTCCAAGGTTATTGCCAGACCCCTGACACATTTAAAAATTGTATTCCCAAAGACAATGAAATTGTTCAATATTTCCTCACACCTTCCACAGAAGTGGTTATATATATCGACAATCTGAATTTACAACCATATCAGGCTCCTCAAGATACAGTACACATTGCCAGTACTAGATACTGATATTCTTGTCTTCTCCATGTTGTGCTAATGTTGAATTAGGACGTTTGGTGTGGCAGGGCTTTCTAATCTCACCTGCTGCACCCCCTTGATGGTATACGGAAGAGTTGATATATCTAAATCTAATATTACTAAAGGTTAAAATGCTAGAAGTTACCAAGGGAGTATACAACTTGACTATGTCCTGGGCCAGAAGCCTTTTTTTCTCTGGGCTTATTCCTCCCTCATGTTCTTCCTGAGCAGCGTTCTCAAAGTCAAACAGCTGAAACACACAAGTATTTAGCGAAACAAAATGGAGGTCTCACCAGCTCCGTGTCTCTGGAGACGGGTCATGCAGCGATGGGAGGTTAATAATATTTCATGTTCTCAGTGCTGTTTCCCTGCACAGACGTTGTACTAAATGACTCAAAGTGATTGCATACTTCATTGTTATGTACACAAGCTTAATATCCTATTGATCTCGGCTGGTGTTGTGCTGAGCACAGAAAATGCTAATTGGCAAGAGGCACCTTTTTTTACCTTAATGCTAATTTTCTCAAGCCTCGTAAAAACATTGGTTTGGGGGAAGGAGGGGTAGAGGGGTTGTGTGCACATAAACTATGCTCCCATTTCAAATTGAAAGAAAAGATGCTTTTTCCTCTCTTTTACAGAGACTGATGGCTTTGCTGTTCATGACTTTCTACAGAGAAGGGAGGGCATTTGTTCTAAATGTTAGCGTTTGTGTTTTGCAGGGCCTTGTCTTTGCCGTGTGTGAAATTCCATTAGCCATAAATTTTGCTTCAGCCTTGACCTGATGGGATGAGGTTTCACATACAGTACACTGAGCGCTGAGTAGAAAACACTGCTAAGTGGCAAGAAGAGATTCAGCAAGAAACACAATTATGAACCTTGCAGACTCCACAACTCACTAAACGTCTGAGCAATCTTGACACACAGCAGCCAGAAACACTGCACTTTCTACAGCAGTAACAGAGGTGGACATACCAGAGCAGATATACTGTTGTATGAAAGGTTTAAGAAATTTAGACACGTGTATTATGAGCATTCGCAATTAACTCAAAGCCTTCAACAGTGTCTTCTACTGGTATAGGAATTTTGACAGTTCTTTGCACCATTTAGTTTGGGTGAGAAGAAGCCAAGCCAGTCATGAAGCAATCTTTAATTCACATTGATCAGAGTCATTAAAAACAGGACCACCACCATTCTAGGTAAACTACAACATGGTAAAAACATGGCACAATCAATGGGAGAAAAAGAAGGAGACTGATAGATATAATGGCAGGCTTTTCTGTGGGTTTTGTGAGAAATGACGAATTCTAAGACCCCTATGGTATGTGGTTTGAGCACATACCAACTAAAATATGAGAAAAGGCAGCCAACTGACAAAAATCAATACATTGATAAGATATTCAGATTTGTAATGTCTCTATCACTCACCTGCTTCACACTTTTCAAAAGGGACGGCTAAGAAACACAGTTAATTTGTTGTCCATCTTGTTTCATTCCATCGGAGGAATACAAAGCAGTTTTTTGTTGCATCAACAAAAACATGTTTCACAAAATAATCCCCTTTTTCACCAGTCCACCTGCTCCTATACAAGGAATCACAGATTGTCCAAATGCCTTGTCCACTTTTCTAGTCTCCCTGAAGCCTTCCTCATGGCATGAACAACGTCTTGCAATGGTACATCTTTGTCGGAAGGTGATGCTTTAGATCAAAGGGGTGCAACAAGTAACCTGCTTAAGTAATGAAAAAGAAGAGGGCCTTTTTAAAGAAAGACAAATGGGCTTTGGAGATTGCTGTGTCAGTGATGGTTTTGGTTTGGAATCTGAAAGACAACCTGATGTATTGTGTATGTGTGCTGTCCTCTCCCATTCATTATGATCAGCACTCTGGCCGACATTCAGACAATAAAACACACTATTATTAAAACAGACAGACCTTTCTATAACAGACAATATTTAAAAGATGAGATGAGTGATTAATTATCCTACACAAGCCATTTGGAATATGAAGATACTGCATCAAGGTTTACTTTCTTGGCTTTTAACTCTTCTTCATTTTGGGCAGATAGAAATCATGCCCTCAATTTAATTAAAACAACAAATGCTAATCGTTTTTTGAGCTGAAATTGCTCCATGACTAGCCAAATATGAAAAATAACATTGATATGAAGAAAGGAGCTAGAGATAAGTGATCACCAAGCATAAACAGAAGGAGGAAAAGGAAAAAAAAAGCACTGCGACTTAATGTAATTAAGTGTATACATGATCCAAAAGAAGAGATTTATTTGAATATATGCATATAAATGCATATGCCCTTTTACAATATTTTGGTACATGGGATACAGGCTTTTGAAAGAGAATAAGAAAGACTGCTGGAGTAGGTTTGATTTGTGATTTTTCACTAATTTCCTTTATCTTAACAGTTCTCTTTGTGATTTTAGCATGGATGAGCATTTGTCATTCTGACTTGCTTCATCTGGAAAGGATCCACAAGGATGGATGTAGAAAAGAAAGAAGGAAGTATTTCCACCCTACACATGAATGTGCAAGGATCTCAAGATCTCAAATAAATCCTTTAAGCCTGCCAAACCAGTGATTAGTCCCTGCTTCTCCCTCATACTCACTCCAATGAACTCAAGCTGATATCCTGAATGACATTAGGACCCCTTACTTCAAGAGGGATACACTGTTCAATGATAATGTCAGCTACATCCGAAGTACAGCGCTGAACTGCTCAAAGTTCTTTCTCAACAATGAGGTGTTGCATGTGCCTGTACAAGGTTTCATAATGCCCTCCATGATATGCTTGCCTCCTTAGGTGGAACTGTAGTAACAAACATGCAAAAACACAGAATCGTGGTCGCATGCAGTGTACACAGCCGGGTGACAGGAAGCAAAGGTGCAAAAGGGAAATGGACAAGCTGAGGTTGGGATGAAGAAGAAGGTTGGTAGCTCAGGTAATTCACAGTTCATAGCACCAAAGGAAAATCTGAGAGACGAGGTCGAAAAACAGCAGGGTCAAAAATTCAACCTGGGTGCAGGACAGGGAACTCGAGAGAATCTCGGAAATTACAGTAACTTCATAACAAACCACCGAGCTGTCACGCCCTCTGCAGCCAGAGGGTGCCCCTTCTCTGTCCTGTCTCTCATTTCCGGTTATTTGCTGTCCTTCCGGTGTTCCTCTCTCTCTGGGGCTATATATTTCCGGGTCTTTCAGTCTGCCTTTGCTCAGCATTGACGTTCGGATGTCCTGAGACCCGCCTAGCACCAGGTCGCCCCACTTCCGCTACCTGAGGGCATAGGTTTCTATATGCCATTTCCTGAACAGCTGAGCCAGGGCTAACCCCCGTCTCGCTGCTACGCATAGGGTTTATTTGCTCTCCTGACATTCTACGGTTCGTCCTTTTCGACATCCGTGACACAAGCACTGTTCTGGCAAGCCTTGAGGAACTTGCTTCACTGGTAGGTGGGGGAGAAGGTGATTGCCTACAGGTGAAGTTTCCTGTCTGATTGCGTTTCCGCAGCAACCGGCCCGACTGACAGGTGGAAGAGGCGTGGCCGGCTGCTGGGGTAGAGCTAGCTTATTCTGCAGTGCTCCCATGAGGATTGGCATGACAAAAAGTGTTTAAGGATTATATCATGTACACAAAAAAGTGAAGGATTCAGTCACTTCCACCTAGCCCTTATAAAAAAATGGACTTTTTCCTATCCAGAAGAAGCCCTGCTGAAGATCGCCTGCACCTAATTCAGGATTTACTGAAAAAAAAACAGTACAACATGCTTTAGATTAATCAAAACTGGTCTGAAAACCTGGTTTTGAATGGTAATTGTCTAAGGCCTTTCCAGAAAACAACAAGCAGATACAAACTAGATTATTAGAGAATTATGACATAAACATAATTTCAAAACTTTAAAATTGAACGTTTCTCCATATTCAGCTATCTGGTATGTACTGTATATGTATATTAAAGGGCTGCCAGAGGCTATGGAATTATATTTTGCATATACTCATTTTTTCTTTTCTAGGCCCTGATACATGATGTAGCTAAGAACTGTTATGTTGCTATACATACTGTACTTGTAGAGTATTTAGACAAAAATACCATTAGTTTATAAGTGCTGTTTTTCCAAAACATGCATACACTTATGCTGTATGAGTTTGTGATAACAAATGCCAACAAACAACAGTTTTCCAATATGTTAGCACCGTGGATAATGGTAGAGCTTTTTCCTATAGTTGTACAGTAAAACCTCTCACCTATGGTGTTATGTAAATAAGAAATGGAAGATTTTCACGATTGTAGTCCATACCCCTTAAGGGCGCTCCGGCTCTTTCACTTTTGAGTTGATTTTGTGCACTTGCTCCCGGTTCCTGCCTCCCTATAAGAGCCAGACGCTCACTCTGTTCCTGCTATGCAAGGATTCCCTTACCAGACGAGTCCTGGACCGGTAGTGTCTGGTCCTGTTCCCCCCTTGTTCCCCCCGACTCTCCACCGGATCCCGCTCTGGTTTTTAATCCTGTTTGTCTTCGTCTTGGATGGACCGCCTGGCTTTGGACTTTTGCCTCGTCTTGGATTTCCCTTTGGACTCTGTTTTGGATTGGTTGCCCCGGACTCACCCCCCTAAACACCTGCACACTGTGGACATGCCCCCTGTTTTCATTCCCGACTCCTGCATGCTTTTTTCCCCATGTTTTTCTCACTCTACCCCGGATTGTGTCATCTGCATAGGGTCCGGAAAGAACGCCTTCGTTACAGAAGATGATGAGCTGTGTCCTGCAGAATCTCTCCAGGGCTCAAACACTAGCCATACTAGCCAAATAAGCAAGTTTTGTACAATAGCTGAATGACATGAGCTCAAAAAGGGAGTAGAATTACTTACAAAAGTGAAAAAAGCAAATGAGAGAGAGGGAGAGTAATTTGTGCCCACACCCTTTGTGGATTAGAGAGCTTTCTCAGCATATTTTTCACCTGAGAAAGTCACATTTGCCACGTTAATGCTTAGAGCCGAAAAGGAAATAAAAAATTAAAGAATGTCACATTCTGATCAGGCCTGATAAATATGTAAATTGCTTCAAAGAGGAAAAGTGGCTTTGGCAAACAACCTAAATGTAATGGAATTTGAAGGTTACTCAGATTGTGTAGTTCAGCCTTTTTTCTCTCTCTCCAGACCTCTCACCACTTTTAATTCAACATGATAAGACATGAAAAGATTCCTGACATAACACAATTAGCTAAAGTCACTGTTTGATAGCCCTGATGTGCACAGGACACACTTTTCTGCAGAAACTGCATCTTTTTTTAAAATAAATCGAGCAAACCTGCATTTAACCTTGTCTGCTTATCAAAGGAAGATAACTAAAACAAGTCTTTAAAAAGTATAAGATTCTAAATTAAATGTTGCTTGTAGTTTGTTTTTCACATTTTTACTTATACTCTGCTATTTGGAGCTGGACACATCATCCAATCTTCTTTCCAGTCTTAAGTAAAACAATTCACAGTTGTCTAACAGGTTTCAGCTTTTCTTAGTACACACAAAGAACTAGTTAACATTAGGTTGATTACACACGTCAATGTGCATTAAGGAAAAAAAAAACAAACCTAGGGTGACAGTGGACAGCATTGCTGCCTCACGATACTGGGGCCCTGGTTTCAATTTCAGGAGTGCTGTCTGTACAGTGTTTGTACAGTATGTTCTCCCCAAGTTTGTTTGGGTTTTCACCAGGTGCTCCACTTTCCTCATATAGCCCAAAGACATACTGGAAGGTTAATTGACTTTTGTAAAATTGGTCCTGGCCTGAGTGTGTGCATGTCTATGTCTGTGTGTGCTGTGTGAAGGACTGCTGACCCGACCAGGTTATACCTACCCTTGTGCCCAATGCTTGCCAACCCTATACTGGATAAAGCAGTTTACAAAAGGGTTGGATGGAAAAAACTAAATTAATAAATCAAGAAACAGTGCCTGGAAATGAAGAATTACACAAGAACACACTGTAAGAAAAATTAGAAATGAGAGACCATTTGGATTTTCCAGCCCGTGTGGTTGCTACCAGCTAATGGATCCAAGGACCTCATTCAGTCACTTCTTGAAAAAAGGCCATGGTATCAACTTCAAGAACATGGCTGAGGAGATTGTTCCTCTGTTCTCAGTTTTCCTGTTCTCAGTTTCAAATGCTGTCTCCCATGGTTTCCACTTACATCCTCATGTTCATCTGCAATGTCTCTTTTGAATGTTATTGTTTTTTTCATTTAAAAAAACCACTCTTTCTGGCTTCCAATGGATTCTGTTTGTTGTATCTGAGATTTAGTCTCTTATTTAGTCTGTAAGCATTCTCAGGTTCAGAAAGCATTACATTACATTTTTGCTTTTTTTACTATCAAGATAATACTAATACTTTAAAACAGGAGTGGCAGTTCTAGTCCTTGAGGGCAAAAAGATCCTCTAAATTACGTTTCTTCACATTGTGTATTAGCTGTTTGGATAAGACAACTAGTCATCTGCTCTTGTAGATCTTGATTGAGTTGTTAATTGTAAAGTACAGGATATATAAATCCTGCAAAACTACCCTCCACTACTGCACCCCCTCCCAGCTTTAAATAAAACAAAAGAATAGGAAAACCAAAGGAACACTGCAACAGAAATTACAATTAACGGAATAAATGCTAAAAACTGCTAGGGCTAAACCTGGAACGACAAGCAAACCACATTATTAAGCAAACACTGCTATGTTTGCTAAACATTGCATTGTCTACTAAATAGGTTCTGATTCTTCCAACTCATTAATTTCGAGGCTCTGATAAACCGAGCATGAAACAAAATAAATAATACAGCTGCTTGTTGAACACATTATTTCCATCTTTTCAATAAATTATGAGATTAACGGGGAAGTGAGACTTCTGTCTATTCTGCAGGACTAAGTCTCCTGTCAGGCACCGTGTCTTCTGTCATGGGAGCCCGGAATACACAGGAGTGAAAAGACAGTTTTCGCTCTCAGCCTAATCTGATACCCACTGCAGAGCTCCGAAAGACTTCATTAACCCACTGCGCCACCTAGCCCTCGCAAAAGTCCTTTTGTTTTAAGCGCGTTTGCTTTTATGTTGTAATAAATTAGCTTCATTTTGCCAGAGCGAGAGCGTGACACGCTTCCCTGCTCGCGCGTCATCTTCGAACGTGCACTAGCTGTAAATTGTCACTTGCATTAAATTTAAACAGCGCCTCGAATAAGATGCAGACTTTTGTTCAGTCCACAATATGTAAGAAACCCCCCCTTCCCTTCCCGTCAAGGACAGAGATAGATTGAAAGCAATAGAGCTTTACTTTGTGTGTTTAGCTGGGTGTGAGGGCTCTCCGGTATGGGCTGCAAAGAAAATAGAACTATTGAAACCCTAAGCAACTAATAGTGACCAGATTTATGCTGCTCATCACTTTCCAGAGAGCACTAGAATGCAAACGCTGTGGCCTCTGCACACTCATAAAAACATCCTCTGTCCTTTTTATGGCAGGCAAACAAAAACACTTTAATGCCCTCAATGAAGCCCTCTGATGCAAGGCCAGCCTGTCAAAACTCCAAAGTCCATTGTCATAAAATTTTCTCGCCTCAGGTAAGACGTGGTACACAAAAAATTATCTAAAACTGCTCTGGAAAATAGCAATTACAGACTACATAGTCAATAAATTAGACTAATGTGATCCTGTTTTCCACATGTGACTGCTTTCAGAATACATGGACTGTATCGGTTCTGTGGAAAAATGCAGGCTTCATTCATCGAAGGTCAGCGTCAACCACAAGATAATAAATTACATTAACGAGAGGAAGTGACAATAAGTTTACCCATTCCGTGGGGTAGTATTTATTGTGCCAGATCAGTTATTGATAAAACAGACAAAGATGAACATTACAAGCATGGAAGTTGAGTTGCAGTATAATTAGAAACAAAACAAAGTTACTTTTTTGTACATTTATTTCCTCCTCAATTTAGTAGCTACCATAAGGAGGCCGGATTGACTGAAAAAAAAAAAACTTAACATTTTCTCGGAAACATACTCTCTAAAAATGTTCATGAAACCAGGGAAAAAATGCAGTTTCCTCATGTCAGAAAATAAACCTTCTATGCTGCCACTTGATTTGTCATTAAATTGCTATAATCTTATCAGAACAAAGGTAACTCAATGCTGCAATGTTGCACTCTTCAACCATCTATCCATTATCAGAAAGCCCCCTATACCGGTGAAGTTCGAGGCACGTTGATCCTATGAAGGAAGAGTCTGATGCAGGGCAGGACTGACAGCACATGACTACTCTGTTACTGGATGGGACACTTGTCAATCACAGCACAGAGAGAACTGTACACTTCATGCAGGCAGACAGACACACTGCAATTGGATATAGGACCCTAGAAGTGGGAGACATCTCCACTTACTTCCACACCACTGCACTGCCTGTAGTATTCGTCAGTAAGCTCTAAATAACTGATTATTGGACACCTGACAATCAAGTATTGTGATGGTGAGGAAAAAATCAACTTTTTTCTTTTTTTGGGGAAAACAAGGTTAAAGTTAGGAGTTTCTGAAATCAAAAGTTCAAGGTCAAGTGAGTAGTGGAGGACCCTAGGCAGACGGTATAATCCGGAAGTAAGTGGAAAAGGGCAACTGGGAAAACACAATGAGGATCAGGATGGGATGACAGACAGGGGGGCGTGATGACGGTGATCTGGTGCTCAGGGGGGGGCGTGGCCCGGGCAAACAAGTCCAAACAGTCCAAAAAGGGATACCGGGGCGCAGTCCAGGGTCCAGGTGCCGGGAGAACCATCCAAGACAGACAAGTGGGATCAGGAACAGGGAGTTAAAAACAGGATAACGAGGCCAGGTGCCAAGAGCCCCGGACTCCGACGGTCAGGACTCCGGGGAATAAGACCAGCCCTCAGGCTACCCGCGGGAATAGACAAGCCTTGTGGCATCCATCTTCCAAAGCTGAGCCAGGAAGATTGGGATATTTAAAATTGACAGGCAAAACAGGGGGCAGGTGCACGTAATAAACTAAAATACAGAAGGGTCGGAGCACCCTTAGGAGGCGGGATGACGTGTGACAACAGCATGATCACATGACCCAGTACAGGTGTCAAATGTGATGGGATAAGAAGCCCCTGCTGAATTACACCCCCCACCTGGATATTTCTGGTTCTGCTGATGAAGAGGCGAGACACTTGAAACAAGGAATTCAAAATGAGAATGAAAAACATTCTATGAGAAAAGTCAAGGATGGCATGTTGTTCCACTCATATTCGAATCACTTTGTGAAAAAAAAGTACAGTACATAAATATGACCTAGGCTTTTAAGCTGCAATGAAGGCTACGAGATAGAAGTACTGAGTTCTGTGATTACAGATTGATTTGCTGCAATCAAGGCTCTTGTGTCTGTTCTCTGGGAATCTGAGAGATTTCTGTTCTGAAGTACAAAAAAATGACAATGGAGGTCACATGCAGTGGAACTAACAGTGAAGTAAGGGAGTGGGGGCTCAAGGTTTTCTAAAGGATACTCTAAAGTAAAAGTCTTGGTTGAACAGCTTTGCTTTATATTTACATGGCCCTTTGGTATTGCTTTGGATATGGCATTAGGCATCAAGGGTATCAGATGAACAAATACTAACTAGAGCTAAGGTCCTGCTGTAATTCTTCAGCGAGATTGTTATTTTTCTTGTATTCTACGGGATTTCCATGTAACCTCATGATGGGGTATCCCATGACAAAATACCGATCTGGAGACCTGATAAGTTATGGGAATAAGTTTGTCTGTAAAGATATTTCCTGCCTTGCTAGTGCATAGTGGTTTTAGGATACCAAACTAGTCATGTTCTTTAGCAAAGATCTGAGGAACTTTTTACAAAAGAGAGGGGCCTATTCAGCTGATGTAGCTCATTCCCATCCTGCTGTTTCTTGAAATATATTTCAGAGTTGATTTTAAAGAAGTCTATTGGTTTGACATTGCCAATGCCCTTGAATACTGAATACAACAGTCAAGTTCTCTTATATATTCACCATCCATATCTAGAAAGATTTATTTTTATAATGAGGGCTTACTATTGCATTCTCTAATTATAACACTGCAGTATTCCATAATTAAATAATGTGCTTTAACTATACACACCTTCTGTTTTCTATTTTAGTGCTTCCTCAAAGCACCTGGAAGATGAAAACGAACTGACTACACATCGTAAGTAACTTCTTCAAATCATTTCCAGACCATTTATAAAAATCAGAAAGGGCATTGGTCCTGCAGATCTCTGTGGTACCCCAATAACTACTGTACATCTCCCTAATACAAGCCTTCAGCCCTTATCTGTACCCTCTCTTTTCCTTTTCATTAACCTATTTTTAATCTACAGTACCTACATGTTTTTCTTTGAATGACTACCATTTGCAATTTGAGAATTTGCAGTCTCTCTTTTTTATTGGTAGGGGCTACATT
Source organism: Lepisosteus platostomus (assembly GCF_059453375.1). NCBI lineage: Eukaryota > Metazoa > Chordata > Actinopteri > Semionotiformes > Lepisosteidae > Lepisosteus > Lepisosteus platostomus. Next base: position 27,362,202 of record NC_142621.1, read on the forward strand.
AGCAATTTTCCAATCAATGGATATTACCTCTGTCTTGAGACTGCTGCCTTTTGTTAATGGCCTGTGAATAATCTTTTTTCCTTAAGGAGCACTGAAAGAATACCACTGGACCCTGAAGATTTATCTTAAGTGGTTGTCGTACCTATGTCATGTTTGCCTCTTCTATGTTAATAAAATAAAAATTTGTCCTACTTAAGGCATGATCTTTAAACAGAGTGTTATCAAATAATATTCCAAATCTGTGAAACGAAAATAAATGCACCTACAGTGAATGCAGTTTCTACTTTATTTTCAGTTCTCTACTCTACTACTACTATGGCTTTTCATGGCCAATGTTGAAGACACCTGCGTTAAGGTACAGGGCTTTTTAGAAGTAGGCAACTGGTTTAAGAGATGGGTTTTACATAGAAAGTTTACTTTCAAGATAAACGTCTCCATTCTTGAAAGATGAATTAAAACTGAGGGTCTATTCTACGTGACTATGTGGCAGCAAATGTTTGATGTGCAGTTCACCTGAAAGTCTTGTGTTGCAATCCAACAAAGTGTTAGAAAAAATCAGACTGGTTATTACCAGAAATCATCACTACAGCTTTTCACTCTTGGAGTTCCTCACTAACTTCAAAGTTACGTTTTAAAAAGAACTGCCGACTGAAGAAGTGTAATTTCAATTTAGGGTTATGGGAGTATGGAACAATCCATCCATGTTGTTGAAAGGCTTCTTTCAAGGAATGGATGGATGAGATCCTCTTAGTAGTTAACTACTAACTAACCAATGGGTGAGAAATCATCTCCTATTATTTCTTGTCTTATGTTGTTATACTGCTAAAAAGCTCACTTGTGAAGAGAACCGCTTTGCTCACAGAATAATTTACTCTGTCAGCATCAGCTTTTTAAAAAGTTTTTTACAAATAATAAAATGCTGTGGATCCAACGCATCTAACCCACCCCAATGTATAATATCAAAATGTCATATGATCATGGCACATCAGCCATATCTGACAGCTGCAGAACTATGGTTGGGCAATTTTCAAAACAAACGGCAGAGTGCTGTCAACTTAAAGAATAAAAGCTGAGTTACTTTTGAGAAACATAACAGTGTCATGAGCAGCAAGGCCTTCAAAAGCCCTTGTGTGCCTGTTTGGGTGATGCTTGTGTTGTCTTGTGGGGGAGTGCAAACTTCTAATGGAGCCCTGCTGTCAATTTCTTAGCACTGGTCACGGTCCCTTCCTCTCTCTCTCTTGCTGACTCTCTCAACATTTCCTTCAAAAGAAGGAGCTCCTGCTCCCTGCACGACACAAAACCATACAGAAGCAATAATAGCCTTTTGAAGAATGCACCACTGAACTTTAGGTCTGTCTTGCTCGAAAGGACATGTTAGAAATAACAAGAAAGGCAAAGAGCAATGATTTGCCTGGGATATGTACCCTCCTGCTGAGGTGCCCTATCCTGTAGCAAAAAGCTGGGAACACATGGTATGAGCATTCATTGTCAAGCAATCCCACCAAAAAGAAACATTCTTTCTGAATAATTGACTTCCAAACCAGTTACCATGCATGCTAAAGATGTGTTCTTGGTTTAGACCGAGTGTTGGGAGATACTAACACAGTTGTGGACAGGATTATTAGCTTAGGTAAAGGTATCCAAATCTATGTGGATAAAACCATAAAAAAGGGGGAAACAAGGTCAAAGCCAGTTTGCTCCCTTGTCAATGGCTATGCTCTCCAGGACACTAGGAATATCATATGTCACTGTCTACTTTTTTACATTGATTCCCAGATCAATTAATTCTTCTGTCTGACTGAATGTGACAGGTTTCATGAAAAGCGCCCTCTTAATTCATATCGCCATGGTGTCAGTTCACTCTGTTTCAGGCTGCATTGATTTGGAATGAACAAATGTGAACGCAAGGTGGCGGAGGCCACTACTTTTTCTGAATTCCTATCAATCTATACATCATCACAAGTCGCTGTTGTTCCTGCAGGCACTAGATCTCCCATGGCTATCTTTGAAACTCGTTCCTTGGCAGAGGCTTCATTTGTAAAACTAAAACCGAAAATGCCTTGAAATCACCTACAACCTCATCTGGAAATGGGCAACTCTCTGAAATACTGAAACCCCAAGGAACCCTTGCATTGATAAACTGAGCCAGAACTCAAATGAAATCGAGAGAAAAACTGTTTTATTTTTTCTTCCCCTTACAGAGTTATAAATAATTTTTGAAAGCAACAAAGGCCAAATCCGGCATCTCATCCTCCTGCACCAAGGTTTATTACAGTGTTACTGCTCCAAGGTTTAATTTCTCTAATCTTTTTATTTTTTGCCGCGTTGGGTGAGATCCATGACACTCAATTTATGGCCCCTCTCTCTGTCTGTCTCTCTCTCTCGCTCTCTATAAATATATACACAAAACTCCTGCTTTTAGCCTTAGGCCTGAAATGTGGATAGCACAACCGCTTTGTTAAAAAACCTCTTTTTTTTTTTACTGCGAAACGCAAGTGCAATGTTGAAAGGCAGTGAGCTGTCAGGAGGATATTGATTAAGCATTGAAACGAGCAGCCGTTGTGTGCATTCCCTGCAGTTATCGTCGAAACAGGGACTACCTCGCGTGGCAGAGCGCTGGCTCAGTGTTGACATTGAGAGGTGTCAGTGGGAAAAAAAAGTCCTAAAAACAAAGTACCACATTTGTCACAGAAATGCCATAAACAGAAAACAAACTCACAAAGTTTAGAAAAAAAAACCACTCAATTATATAAAAATACAACTGTCACTGCTTTAGTATTGCTTGCCAGTATAAAATACCACTTATTTGAGAATTTGAGATGCAACAGTACTCCCCAGAGTTGGAGGGATAAACTTTTAAAACTCCAAGGTTTTCTTCACTATTTCCGAGAACAAATGTGAAAGGATGAATGTATAGTAAAGCTCAATGAAGAATCAATTCAGCTGTAAAACAAATAGAATATCTACAGACTCCCCTCCTAGGTATTTTGTCACAAAGCCATTAATTCTGTCAGTAAAAAGCAAAGCAGTAAAAAGAATATGAAGCTGTAGAAAAGAAATTTAGAAAATCATCCTAATATACCATACAAACTCATACAAATTTCCCACAAAACTGCAGTTATTTTAGCAAATACTGAAGCATTACTGAGTTGAAACTGAGTCTCTTCTCTCTGGCTACTGGTATTTTCGGCTTCATTTGATTAAAGACAAAGGACTTCCAACACAGCTAGTGTGAAGAAATCCAGGATTTAAATGTTCTCAGGTAAACCTCATTACCTAAAAGAGATATACCAGATCCAGCGCTTCAACGTGATATAGATAGAAGGTATCTCTTTCAGGTGTTGGACTCTAAATTACGATAGAGAAGAAGGTTCCTTCGAAAAGACCAGGCTTCTAGGATCCATCTTGAGTGTTAGCAGCCAAGCAGCTGAATCTCATACCGCACAGCAATCCTTATCTACATAACGAAACACAGTTTGCCAGCAGCTCATAATGAAGCTTCCTGCTGGTGCCACCTATATTAAACCCTGTTTTTGTAACCTTTACACAGTGAGTAAATTGCTAATACAAGTTTCTGAAGGAAAAGGAAGGGAAGAGAACACGAAGGAGCGGGCAGAGGTGGTACCAATGTCACAATGCAGTTTAGTAACACCCCATTACCTTGTTAATAACACACTAATGGGCTGCTGCTATTTAAAAACTCTGCCAAATTTCTGTAATTAACAGCCACTTATAGCATTACGCATATTTTGCTACAAGACCAGATAAAAGATGTACAGAGCTCTTCTAACATGAGATTGATGCAGACAACCAAATGAGGAAAAAGAAAACCAAACGTCTTGGCAATAATAACAGTAATAACAGAGCCATCACCGTCAGAGTTTAAAACTGGAGATTTAAGCTTTCTTTACAACATAAATGTTTGATCATGAGCGTTAAACATCAAAATAGTCTTGCAGAAAATTCTAAATAAAAACGTCATTGAAAAAGGTGATTCGAAGGTACTTTGAAAATTAGCATGTGCACTACATAAATTACAATGCACATTTCCAGGGATTATTTATTCTTGTAGAGTAGCTGCAGGTAAATGTCAGTTTCCTACAAACATGCATGTAATGAACAATCCTCACATCACAGAAATAGCTGGTTACATCAATTAAGTGGAAATAAATGTTCACTTCTTTAGTAAATTTAATAATGAAGCTGGAATGCTAATAATGCCTTTTAGGCTTTCTAACAGCAGTCATCCTGATCAAGTTTGGAAAGGCTTTGATACAGAGAAGTGAAATGTCACACATTGTTCTGAATCTTGATTTACCAGTTGAAAGGGATTTCCATAAACAGCAACAGATGTTCTGTCGAGAGCTGGGTTTTCATGGTGTGAGGAGTAGTGGGTGTTTTGGGTCTTTTTCACCATATTCATGATGTAAGGTAACTTCAGGCTTTTCCTGAGCATAGCACAGATATTCCACCACCCTGGCATCAAGCAACATGGCATCTGTCTCTTTACCCTCTACACATACAGTAGCCAGATGCTTTCTTTTCTGTGACTGGGAGTCCAGGACCCAGATTTATTGCCTGTTTTGTGTCAGCTCTAGATACAGAAAACCACACAGTTGGCAGTGGAGTGACTTTCTGTCCACCAGACTCCCTGTGATTACCAGCTCTGGGTAGTTGCTAGTCGTGGGGAAGAAGGGCTTGCGAAGATTTGTCCCCCTTGTGTGTCTGGGGACAGGGGAGGGGTGTGTGAAAGGTACTGTGTTGGATTTTTTTTCTCCTGGATTGATTCCTGTCATTCCTGGGAGAATTTTCATTCCTAGAGTCTCCATGATAAAATGGAAAATTTGACAACATTATGTTGTGATCATGACTGTTCCAGCTGAGACACCCTAAAACTCTCCATCTAACTTTAGCTAGAGCTCGTCTAGGAGCCCATGACTCACAACCACAGGGTGCCACTGACCACAACACTACTTTTAATATCCAAAGCTTAGTCTCTGCACTAATGCTCCTGCTCAATTAGACCATACATGAAAGTACATTTTCCAAACACTTTCATGCCAATTCCCAAATCACAAATATTTTTCTCATTCAATATTTCTTTGTAATCAAAGATTCTAAGCAGAGACATTTTCCAACCACTTCCAGATTTTTCTGTTGACACTGATTAGCAGGCTCATCATGGTCTCAATAGACTGTCACTAATTTTATCTTGTTACAATGGATACTATATAGTCATAATTGTCTGCAAAAGTCAGAGATATTTTGCATTGTTCTACCCTTTTCACTCAATTTGTCTTTTTCCTAATACTATTCTATGGAGATTTTCCATTGAATTTGTAGCCATTTTATTTCACATTGACAGGTAATCCGGATAGATTCATATTTTGAGGTAAGGTTTTAGTTTTATGTAAATTACGTTAATGATGAGAAAACACCTGACAATGAGTACATTTTGTTTGATGCATATATTAGAGTTGGCAGCATGGTGGTGCAGTGGTTAGCATTGCTAGCTTTCAGCACTGGAGCTATGGGTTCAATTCCCAACTTAGTGTGTTATCTGAGTGGAGTTTGCATGTTCTCCCTGTGTTGGTGTGGGCTTCCTCTGGGTGCTCTGGTTTCCTCCCACAGTCCAAAGACATAGTGGTAGGTTAACTTTGTTTGTATCTGTCTGCCCTGTGATGGACTAGCATCCAATTCCGAGTATATCCTACTTTCTTCCTGGGATAGGCTCAAGCTCCTCCATGACTTTGACTTGGAAGAAGCACTTAGAAAATGTATGGATGGATGATAAATATGAGCTATTACACTGATTCATACTGGTTGAATGTGTTGCCAAATTACCTTGAATTGTCTTGAAGATTCAGATCAAGTGATTTAAAGATTGCAGATGAGCAGCCTGTATTTATAGCAATCATAGTTGTTATAATAGTAGAAGAAAATAGTGGTGGCTCTGTGAGAACTGCTGATGCTCAATACATACATACTTTATACTGTCACCCCTGTTAGTGTATAGATTTCTCAGATATTTGCACAATAGTGTATGCTTGTGCATTCACATACAGAGATAAAATATACATAATTATAGTAACACAGTTTGGTTTTATGTGTTAAATTAACACAGGTGAATTTGGAATTGTTACTGAAGAGCATAACCTGTACACACAATTTTAACGTGGGGGCTCTGATTGTACTTTGAAGTATGCCAGCTGTCATAACTCTGGCCTGCAGTGAAGAAGCCGCTGTCTCTTCAAATAGGGCATGTTCCTCGTTCAATGTGACTCTACTATTTCTCTCTAACATACCATCTGTTACTTATTGTATCTGCCATGCTGTAGTAGGCTAACATTATTTATACAGACAGGGAATTGTGTCTAAAACTAGTGCTTAAAAAATGATTTTTAACAGCTTTAACAGTACTTTTAAACAAATTGCCATTTGTTAAAAAAGAACAGTATGATTACAGTAAATCTCACATTAGAACATGTCTTTTGGATTATGAATCTTTAAGCCAGTAGCTGTAATTTTGATGCAGACAGAATCAGTGGTTATGACATTTTCTATAGACCACCGTCAGGTCTTGTTAGTGAGAAAAATAAAAAAACTCAGTTTTGAGAATGGACCTGAATGAGCTGAGGTTTTAGACAGCTGGTCATAGTTAGAATTTTTAAATCTATTTATTTGTATGTGTCGCGGAATCACTCAAAAATAAATCATAGAGGTTACAGAGGAGAGGAAGCCATTAACTCTGTCTTGGTCACTGGGTTTCTAGTATCTTATTGAGCCTTCTTTTAGCCCATAGATGGATGTTGTTTTCTTAAAGTAGCTCTTCTGGTGCTCTGCATCATTTAATCGATTGACCCCACAATGTCATATGAAAAGAACAACAGCACAATATGTACACAAACATTAGCTGCACAATATTAACTATAGCCACGGTGGCATAGTGGTTATTGCAGCATTGCAGCCTTGCAGCACTGGGGCCCCGGGTTCGATTCCAGACCCAGGGTTTATGCGGGTTTCTCTAGGCGCTGCTGCTCCGGTTTCCTCCCACAGTCCAAAAACATACTGGCAGGTTAATTGGCTTCTGGGAAAACTGGCCCTGGTGTGTGTGCACATCTGTGTCTGTGTGTGCTCTGAGATGGACTGGACTCCAATGCAGGATATATTCTGTCTTGTGCCTGTTGCTTGCCAGGATTAGCTCCAGCTCTCTCATGACCTTGTACTGAATAAAACAGTTAGAAAACGGATGGATGAATAAAAAACAGGAGATGATGAAAATTAATGGTGTGTTAGCTTCCAGGCAGAACAATCCTGTTGTACTGAAAACGTTGTGTGTCCTGTGTAGGGGGAAATGTACAGTACAGGTATATATTGGGGAAAAAATAATACGCCAGTTTGTGTCTAAATACTGTATATAGTATTAACCCATTGCTTAGGTCCCTCTACTGGTATCTGGTAATTTTTCACATTACTATTTAAGTAGCTATAATAATATAATATAATAATATATAAGGGCTTATAATATAATACTATATAAGGGCTTCTCACCTCTTGGAGTTAATTTATTTGTTCCTTTGCAGATGTGTGTAAGATATACACCTGTTTCAGGGCATAAGATTCAGAAATGTTTCTAAATCCTTCCCAGTAAACCCAAACACAATATATTCTTCTAAATCTAAAGCAAATCCATAACATGCTTCATTTTACTTTTGTGTAATCATTAGGCTGCGACTGCAGTCGACTTTACTTACGAGGTTTGTTTTTAATTCTGTAAATGCACTGTGGTGATGCCAAGATCTACATGTACCCTATCATAATCAATTTGCTTTGTATTGCACCGCATCTATTTTTCAGTGCTATTTGCATTATTGACTATAATTCTGTCAGCCAGCTAAGGAGAAAGCCCATATCTGAAAAAAGGGAGATATACACTTCAGCATTCTGAATAACCACAGGTAACTGTCTAGGCGAAAGTGAACTGTCCATCTCAAAAGAACTGAAAATGAAGGACAGGATGTAAGGATCTTTCTAAACATCTGTACAATAAAAGGGCATTTAATGACAGTGAAGTATTCAATTTACACACGTGCTTTCATTCTAACCTATGGACATTTTTGAATGTTCTTTTTAGATATCCGTGTTTAAATCAAAGACCCTTTTTCCCAGCATTGATCTTTCAGTTTCAAGCAGGTGGGTAGCATTTGAAAGGTACTGGTGTTTTTCATGAGACTTGATTATTATGTTCTGGGGTGGTTTCCTACAAAGGATCCCATTCTCTCCCCATAGCAATGCTGAGTTCACTGAGGGGGCGGATATAGTTTTGTTACAAACACCATTGATATCAGGAAACAATCTCTTCACATCCAGCAAAACAGCAGTATCATCACACTTCAGTCAATCATAACGTCCATAAACTGTCTAGATCTGAAGGGCAGGAAAAGTGCAAACACTCTAGGAAACTCATCACACACTCACAATATACTGAATTACAGGCCATTCCTGTTAGAAAGGCACATCCTTTACTATTTATTTCCAGGCTGCTTTGAAATGCTTGCATGGGACGTACTAATGTTTCCAAGTCTATGGAAACGATGCGGAAAGACAATTCTGCAGAAGTTAAAGTTTGGTAAAAACGTAATGCATATCATAACTGGTGCTGAAACACCATTGGTACAAAAGTCTGTTAGATTTTGTTATTGTTCTGTCCAGCTCATTCTCTGTGTTATCTGCTTGAACACTCACACACCAGACTGGCAATATACTGTAGATCGACAGGTCAGGAAATTACAAATAAGTTTTGAAAAAAAAACACGGCCCCACTTAAATTATAAACCCTACAGAAATCGTGGGGAGACTCAGTAGCCGTCCTGAAACCTTAAAGTACCTGCAAGTAAGCCCTGCAGACTGTGAGCATAGATTTTTACATCTCTTCACTTGCTCAGAAGTTTGTGTCCTTTTCATTACCTGTCTGCTTCTGAGCTAAAGGTCTCCTTTGTACTAGTATGTGGAATTGACAGCACGTACCTGGTCACTCTGCCAAGTCTGGGGTTCCTTGTTCATCACACGCCAAATCTGTCATAATAAGGCCAAGAGCTTGTGTACCTACGTTAGCTTTAAAATACCACATGACACACGGCTGTGTCAGTTCAGCTAATGCCCACTGCAAGCTGAACCACAGTGGAGTGATTCATAAAGTCCAGGCGCTTTTACATCAATGTGTGCAAGAAGTCATAGCACATTTCAGCAAACGTTTGCATTTATTTCATACAAGCAGAGACACAAAAAATGTATATTCTTCTGGTATGCTCTGTACATTTCCAAGTAGTTTTCATAACTCAGAACATATTTTTAACTTAGACCAAATGTCATGTTTGAGAAGCTTTTTGAGCATATATTTAGAATTAATGTATTTAGGTTCAACATATAGATTGTCACATACAGAACAATGGTATATCTGACAAAGCTTATCCTCTGCTTCCCAGTAATGCCACATATTTTCTCTACAAACATTCCACACAACAGGTGTCTCCCTCCCTCAGCATGTACAGAGTTTAACCTAATTTAGAATGAATCCTGTCACATACGCAGACCAAACCCTGCACAGTGCATCCCACCCTGCAGCCAACTTTAAGTGAGTCTGCACAGTGAGAAGTGTGTGAAAAACTCCTCCAGAAGCCAAAAACTCCCAGAGATGAGTGTCACATCTAATGTCAGCCCCTGGGTAATACTCCATATTTTTGTATCCTGATCAAGCAGCTATACATGGAAAAGGATGACAAACACAGGAAGCCTCACAGGGTTTGAATAAAATACCTCTCATACTCTGTCAAATGTTCATGCTGCCTTAATATTTCTATGAAATTTCCACCTAGCAACACACACTGACATAAGCACTTTTCTTCAAAAAAGCTCTCACACAGTAGCCAGCCTGAGCCATTTACTGTATGAAAATCAAGTCCTGCAACTTCAGAACTGGGGAGCTGTTTTGCATATACTGTACCTGTACTGTACATGTCATGTTGAAGACAGAGCATGGGGATATTTCAAAATCATGACAAACAGACAGGTCAAACATGCACCAAAGTAATAACCAATGTAAGAAAGCTTTCTGACAGGTTAGGAGCAATTTTTCCATTGCCACTGTCTCATTTACCACTACTACTTGTCATGATCGCAAACCCCTCCTCATAAGGGCACTCCAGGCCTTCCTGGTTTGCCTCATTCCCCGCACCTGTTCCTTGTTCCAGACCCTTTTCGGTTCCCCCTTAAAAGCCTGACGCAGACGCTAATCCGGGCTCTGCATTGGTTTCCACATCGTGCGAGCCCGGGACCCGGGTACTCCTGGCTCCGTTTTGGTTTTAAGTTTCTGTTTCTGTTCCTGTTCCCGTTTCCACTGCCGGTCTTGACCCGGCTCTGGTTTTTAATCGTCAGTCCCGGATGGATCGGCTGGCTTTGGACTTTTGGCCCGTCTTTGGAATCTGCTTTTGACTCGTCCCCGAATTGTTTGCCTCGGCCTCACCACCAGCACCCCATGGACACACCCCCTGTTTTCATTCCCGTATCCTGCATGACTTTTTCCCCGTGTTTTCTTCACTTTTCCCTGGATCGTGTCGTCTGCATAGGGTCTGGAAAGAACTGTTCGTGAAACTACTACTGCTACTACACTACTACAACTACCACTACTACCACCATTAGCACTACTGCTAGTGCTACTACACTTTTATTACCATGACAACTACTACGACTACCATTGCTACCACAACTCCTACTGATACTACACCACTATTACCACCACTGCTACTACACTACTATGATTACAACTACTATTGTCATGTGTTTAAATACAAGAAGACAATTATAGTGGCAAGCGCTAAAATAAATTATGATAATGATATGACAAGCTAGCTGTACACTGCAAGTGATGGGTCAAACAAAATGAAATGGGAATCGGATGCATGTAGCAAGAGGGAACCAGTGGAGAGACTGGAGTAAAGGAATAAGCAGAGGAAAGTGGGAAAGAGAAAGGTTGAACAATAGAATTCTGGATGGGTGGCAGAGGCCAGATTCCATTTCCAGAAGGGAGTTAGAATAATCCAGGCAGGAGCCTGCCAGGCCTGGGCTAAAAGTTGCATGGAACAGCTGGCAAGGAAGGAGAAAATTCTGAGAATGTTGCTCAAGAAGAAACAGCAGGATTGTGCTAGTTTAGAACTGTGTCAAAGGAGATAGAGGGAACACGAGTGTTACTAAGTAGGGGTTGTAAGGAGAGGGTAGTGGAGTCATGAGGAACAGAGGTAAAGGGATCTACAGAGGAGAAAGTGGAAGTCAGGTATGTGAGAGGTTGAACTTCTGACAATGGGAGGACATTCAGGAGTGAAAGATGGCTGTGAGACAGAGATATAGATAGAGGAGATATAGACAGAGGAGAGACAAGAGACCGGAGAGGGAGAGAAGAGAGTGAAGATTTGAACACCATTGTTTAAATTAAAGTGTATGAAAAGTACCAGAGGATTGTAATTTCCTCTTGCTTAAGTGTGTTGAACAAAAGGCCAAACTAGAGAGGATCAAGCAACAAACGCTAAAAGAGGAAAGCAGAGAGCTGGGAGACAGGGCAGAATTTCTGAAGGGATGACAGAATACAGTATGTTTCTCTTAAGAGAAGTGTTATCGGGTTATCATCCCCCCTTAGATACAGCTGATGAATTTATGAAGTGGAGAGTTGCATTAAATACACTGACACTACGGTGTGTGACTAATGACAAACTTAAAATCCTGGGTTAAAGTTCAAGATACGCAAACATCAGCAGAAATTTTCTAGCTTATGTTAAGCATCTGACTGATTATTTAAGGGATTCTGAGAATATTAAAAGAGCATTGATATACCATATTAACAGTCTTAAGTGACTTCGGTCAACCTAACATAGTAAACTATAAAGATTAAAGGTATCTACTAGAAACTTGCTGATGACTGCACCATGTTATTCCCTCATAGTTACAGCTGAGTTTATTTTCATAGAAGCAGTATGGGATTTCTATGCAAATGTCCTTGGAGCCACCAGGGAGTAATAAATGCAGTTTATCTACTTCTTCAACACAAACTGTGGGAGGCTGGAGCTCGCCTTGAGCTTTCTACACAAATGCTGACAGTGCACATGTAGGGCAATCTTTTATCCACACAACAAGATGACAAACCACATTGCAGCTGACCAACTCTCTGAAAGGAACAGGTACTGACAATCTGAAAGTATATCATCTGCAACGTGTTTTAATTAAAAACTAAAATCAATACCATCCTACATTCTATGTCAGAGCTTGAGTTACGTTTCCTGCTCAGAAAGGATTCCCATGTCTTTCATACTCTAGAAATGGAAGATTTCTACATAGAGGAAATGTAATCATCCATCCATTCATTTCCTAACCACTTTATCCAATACAGGGTCGTAGGGGAGCCGGAATCTATCCTGGCAAGAAACAAGAGGGAAATATAATCAGAGAATCTTAAATCAAAATACTCCTTTACATTAGGAAACATATTGTAGGCAAAGTGTCTTGGATATACAGTTATGCGAAAAAGAAATTACACCCTTTTGAGGTTTTATGGTTTTACATATTAAGACCTACTGTATCTGATCTTCACCTTGTCCTCGCCAAGCCCTAACAATAGATAAATCTAACCTCATGTGACAAATAACACACACAAATTTTACTTTGTCATTATTTATTAAACAAAAACATCGGTCAACATTGATAAAATCTGTGTGAAAAAGTAAGTGGAGCCTTACTGCTTCCATATCAGTTAAGAATTCAACAAGTGCACATGATTAGCTGATCCACAGGAAGTGCCTCCACCTTTTTATAAAATCAGAAACTTTTGTAAGTTGGGTCTTGGGCATTCAGGTTTGTGGCAACACATCATGCCTAGGTCAAAAGATATCTGTGACTGTCTCAGAGAAAGAATCGTTGCTGCTCATCAGTCTGGGAAGGGTTATAAAGCCATTGCCAAACAATATGAAGTCCATCATTCCACAGTGAGAAAGAAAATCTGCAAATGGAGAAAGTCACGGGCTGCACTTACTTTTTCACACAAGGCTACTGTTTTTTGTTTAAGAAATGAAAAGGCAAAATTGGTGTACATTACATGTCACATGAGGTTAGATTTATCTACTGTTGCTGAGATACAACGGGCAATTCAAAATTGGGTAGGTATGCAATGGAAATCATTACATTATAATTCTAGAATAATTCTAAATAAAGATTAAAGTAAATCCACTCCCACAAGCATAGGCATACTGTACATTACATTACTACATTACAGCTGTCACAGGTTTGAGCCTATGCATTGTCACTAAATGACTGTTACTAGTTTTCCGTATATAATGGGGCACAAATGTCTGAGCACTGCAGAGAACAACGGGATTAACTGGACAGAGTTCACCTAGTAGTCTGCAGCACAGAAACTCCTGAAACCTCCAGAACTTTTGCAGGCATGTGGAACTCTCTGTGAGGGCTGCCTCTGTCCTCCAACTGTGCCTGTGCCTGAGACGTGTTAAAAGATTAAAAGCTCTAAGGTGAGTAAGTCAAAACAGTGTACCTACACTTCCTTATTCTTCTTGTGTGTGGTGTTAGGGAAAGTAGGCGCACAACCGGTGATTCCAAATTGGGTCAGTAGTAATAAGTAATTGCAAAATTGCCAGAAATGAATTTTGCTATTTTTAAATATAACACTGTGTCTTTTATTAACCAGCCATATTTCATATAGAGTAGCTTTAAAACTGTCCGATAAATATATTGTAACTATTAATTTTATGAGTCCATTTTTGACAATCTTGGGAAGAAGCCATTTTATAGCTTTCACTGTTGTTTTGTAAGTTGTTTTGTAACGCAATTTAAGTTCAGTTAGGAAATAGAGGAAAATAACTTCAACCATAAACTGCTCTGCTAGCAGAGGGTGGTACAGTATATTTTGTATTTTACAGTGTTAAACACCAAGTTGTCCTGTAACATTTGTTTCTTTGATATCACAACACAGGCTGTCAACCCTTTTCCATTCTATTATACAGTCCTGCTGTAGTTCTGAGCATGAACCAGAATTTGTGCTTTGCATTTTAGAATGGAATATATAGCTTACAATAGTACTGTCCACGTTTCCTTTGCAACCATCAACATGTAAGAATGGAAATCATGCTGTGGCACAAGTGTCACGCCCAGTACACCTAGAGGGTGCTTTACTTTTCTCCTGTTCCTAGTTCCCTGTGATTATTCATGTCTTTCTGGTGTGTTTTGTTGTGTAGCCTATTTACTTCCTGCTTCTGCTCTGCTACTCACTCAGCATTGAGGTTCAGATGTCCTGAGACCCACCTAACACCAGGTCACTCCTGTCCATGGCCTGAAGGCACAGGTTTCTGTACGGCATTTCCTGAACAGCTGAGCCCGCGCTAACCCCCGTCTTGCCGCTATGCATAGGGTCTTTATCGCTCTCCTGCCATTCCACAGTTCGTCCTTTCTGACATACGTGACAACAAGTTCCCAGGCTGCATGTGTGGTGCTTGATTCTCAAAAGCCCGTTCAAACTTTCAACAAGAGAGGCAGGAATAGTAGTAAAATCCCTGAAATATGAGGAAGTGCTGTGGGTGTACAGGTAGTTGAGCTTTCTCTATAATTCTGTTTGACTAGTTGACATACTACACATCACAGAACACTTTCCTTTTTGTTTGATTTCATTATAAACCAAACACATTGACTATAACCTAAAGTGCAGAACCATTGAAATGCAGGGAAACACCAGGCAAGACAGGCTAGAGAAGGGACATGGTTGTCTGCTATAGAGGAGACTTCGTCAGACACTAACTTTTATCACCTCTGATTATTCCAGCTACATTGGTTGCAATATCTAGACTACTGCATGCTTCAAATAAAAACTTTATGATTATCCTATTGTCTGCCGCTGTTAAAACACGAAGGCACTGAACATGTGTCCAAATCTGCTGTGGCTTTAAGGAACGAGGCCCTTTATCCTACATTTTACAGGAGTGCTTATTGAGGCAAACAGGGAAAGAAAGGCGTTTCGAGCAAGAGAAGACAAATTAATTTTTAAGACGAGAGTGAAAAAAGTAGGGCAGCCCCTAATAATGATGAATGAGGGGGCTGTAAAATGAAATTCACGTGGAGGCCAGACAACAGATTAAAATGAATAAATTTTTGTTCTTTGAAGACACAGAATAAAGAAGAAATGTATAAGCTGAAGAAATCTAATAGAATGAAAGAGAAATATAGCTATACTGTATGTGCATGTATATATTGACTCTCCTTTGATATATATGGCTCTACTTTAGATTAGACTTTCGAGGTTTTCAGAATTTCAAGAGAGTTTTGGGAGAGCGACTAAAGACTAAAGCTCAACTACTGCTAACAAACTCCTTGCTGTATTACATACACATAAATGTATCTGCCAAAAACATGCTATGTCAATATTTTATTGTCATTCTACATAAATCATATTTTAATTGCTCTCAGACACATTTACCTCTATACTGTATGTTTTAAGTACCTTTGTGGTGACAGCACATCTGTGATTGAAACAGCAAAGAAGCCCTGTTTGAACATATAGTGAAAGCACAATTGGTGGTGCACAATTGACTAAGTACTGCTCAAGCTGTTTGGGATTTAGTCAGGTAGTGTATCCTCACTTTGATAATAGTGATCCAAGAAAAGCAAGAACTGACACAGAGGAGTATATAATTTTGTCATTTGGACTAGAGTATCAGAGAACATTAGTTTCCATAGAAACTTAAAATGGCATGCATATAGTATTAGGGTCTGGACCCTAACTTTTATTTGGTAGGTTGATGTTAATTATTAATATAAATATGTATTAAATATGGATCAATTTCTTTCTTAATCAGCCCGTACATTTCAATTTGACAAATTCAATGACAAACTGCTTTGTGCAACAACCTTAAATGCACACCTAAGCTGAAAAGCCACAGGGCACCTAACCTTCTCTAAAGACGAGCAAGTTCAGGCAGGTCAGACAGTCCGGATAACTTAGACTGAAAGAAAACGTATTCCAAGGTAGTAAAAGGTAAAGCCTTATTTTAAAAAAATGCTCTTCTGTTAAACACTGAATTAACAGCTTTGGAACTTGATTAACATTAGGAACTTACAAAAAAACAATACAAAAACATACAGATTTATTAGATATTTATGAATGTCACCTTTTTTCTATAAATGTACCAGTAACAGCTCTCTTGATGAGCATTTTAAGTAAGCAAGACTGAAATGAAAATAACACAAAACATTTGATATATACAAAAACAGGAGACTATAAATACAACAGAATCCTGTAACACAACATAAAGATATATTTTGCCTGCAGAAGACACTAAGAGAGCCATTTACTGTCACACAAGTTCCAGACTGTGTCTCCGAAATGGTGTTTATTACCTTTGACATCAATTACAAAAAAAAACAGTTTAAAAAGATGGAGCTAATTTAAATGATGGTTTTTCCTCCTCCTTCACAGTCTCAGCTACCTGGAGTCGGGGGGATTATGGGGTTGCCATGGTGATGTGTAGGCTAGTGGACGTGTCGGAATGGAGGCCCATGTTTGAAGTGGCAGGGCATTTCATAGCGCTTTGATCAAGAAAATGTTTGTAGTGGGGGCAAACCTCAAGAACAAACAGGACTTCAGAGAGATTAGTTATCAGTGGAATATTGTGGTGTCTCAAAGGCAGCTTTTAAATCCACGACCGGCAGCAATTCAACCGATAATCATTCCGTTTTTATGTAGATTTTTTGTGTTTTTTTTTAGAAAAGGCAGCAAGTCAGTAGCCCCCAGGCAGCTGACCGTGACTACAGACTTTGGTACTGCTTTTTTGGTGGTTTGACTGTCTTGTGAACATGTGGAGAAAGAGCAAGAAGTATTTTAAATAACTAATACCAAATGAAATGGCATGTGGGTATTTTTTAAAGGGTACATTATTTACTTCAATCCTAATTTAAAAAGAAGAAAAAACGCACAACTAAGAAAATGTTACCTGCTTAATAAAACACGAAAAATTAGAGATGGCTTCATACTTTGTTTATACACATGTACCCAGTTTTTCATTGGACTCACTTTTACAAAAGATAAAACTTATCTATAAACTTCTGATTTCTACTTTAAAGAATATTATTACTAATGTCATTAGTATAGGTAAAGTCTCATTATTCAAAGGCTCATTGGGCCACTAGTCTTATAGTCACTAGACTGAGAACTCAAGATTTCACTCCTGAATGCGAGGCATTACAGGTGATTGGACTGCAGCAACTAGGATAAAGTACTTGTTGCAGGAACATGAATCTGTCAGTTAAGAGTCTTACCTACTACTCAATACAGTCCATATCTAAAGGGCACTGTACCCTCTCAATATGGCAGAAAGATTACAGGGGTAAGAGGCAGGTTTATAGTCCTTTAGGTACAGCATTGACATGACCTGAGCAAAAGGTGAAGTAGATATATACTTCTGTGACTCACGAACACTCTTTTCCCCTGCTGCTTGTATTAAATCTAAAGGGATTTCAGCACTCATCCAACAGTGCCCACAAGTTTGATTTTCATTCCAGCTAGATTTGACATTTCTTAATTGAATCAGTCCATGGCTTCATAAATTAAAGTTTATCTGTTCTCCCAAAGAACATAAAAATATTTACTTTGGTGAAATATTTACACTCCTATATCCCATCATAATGGATAGTCATTGTAAGTCATAAGTGATCATTATGAAATAAAAGCTTTATCAACTTTACTTTTCGTGAGCTGAGCTACATAACTAGGATTATAGGATGAGCTAGTGCTCGACAAATGCCCCTGCAGTGTTGATATAGAGTTCTATCAATACTTGTCTGTTAGCTTGTCATTTTTCCATTACTTTTTATTATTATGCCTTTTAGTCTGCTTCTAAATTAGCTCCTGTGAGCTCTGTGAGATATATTACTAAAACTTATCATATTAACATAATGTTGACAGTGTTTTAATGTTTTATACACTACATATATAGTTACTTTACCTTAAAAACCACTTCAGAGGAAAACATATAGTAGGATCGTTTCTCATAGTGACACAGCACCTCTGTGGCTTCCTGGGTGCCTGGATGTTCGAGGTACTGTTGGGGAGGGATGTATCTCTCCTCCAATCAGTGCTGCACCTCCAGTAAAGGGCTGTGCAGCCCGTTATGTGTTAAAAGACGAGTGGCTCAGGAGGGCTGGAGGAGTCTGCTAACACTTCCTCATTTTCCCCTGCCTGTGGCTACAGGCTGACTAGTCATGAGGTGAGACACAGAAAGAGCACAACTAGTGATTCCAGATCAGAAGGGCATGGAAAAAAAAAAACTGGAGATTTCCTGTTTTTTTTTATTAAAAAGTGTTCAAGAAAAACTATATAATTGTATGAGTAGCAAAAATACTCTGTTTATTTTAGTTATTATAACTTGCTGTTATTGTACCTAACTCCAGTGATTATCTACATTACATTACAGTATCCCTCCATTAGTAAAAAAAAAACAACACATAAGTGGTTCCTGGTAAGTAGCACAAGACAACAGAGCTGGTTTCCCAATCACACGGTGCATGGAGGGACTACATCCAGAATGGGATACTAATATTATGGTGAAGCATATATAGAACATATACAGTGTGTTTGGATTGATCAGCAGGAGGGAGATAAACTGGAAGATGATCCTCCAGGAGAATATGACCTCTGAGGTTTTTGAGCTGTGATGGGACCCACTGGCTTGAACAAAGTCATTCACAACATAGACTTAGCAGGAACACAATCCTTCAGCATGCATAGAAAACCAATAAGTCAGTCTAGCAGAAACAGGGCAGTGCTTTCAATATTTAATTAATTGCTGCTTATAGATAATAACAGAGCAGCAGCAAAGGAAAATCAACTTCTCTGAACTAGTAGAAGTTCCACAAAACCTGGGAGCTGTGGACTGTACACATGATGCTGATGTGGGACCAACAGACAGTGAAATTGTTAGTAGAAACAGAAATCACTTCCAATGCACGATCATTTGAATAATCACTGATTCCTGATTTAATGCAAAGCTTTGTAGAGTGCACACATTTCCTTAGGTCATACTTTGATTCATTGAATTTATTATAGCTAGGGATCTGATAATTTTTAAGAAACAAACGGGTGACAAGAAATGGTTAAGTATGTTATAATAAATTAATCAATGTAGAACAATACTACTGTTATTAATAATCTCTTCGCTGTATTTACCTGATTACAGTATGAGCTATAGTACAACTTGCACCACTGATTGACACGTAGTGTCACTGATACAGTCATCCACTAGGACTTTGACCACATCTCTGTGAAGCAGGGCTGATGCACTAGGCTCAGCGTTTTTTTGCAAATGTTGGGTGTTGCCCTTCTTGTGGACACTAAGTACTCTAAGTTATTCACAGCAGCAACAATGTTTTCATTCGCTGTAAGACGATGTGATTTCCAGAAGTAGATAAATTCTCTCTGCCTGTAATTGAATTAATGCCTATAGTTGAAAAGTGTTAACTGCAGTCATCTTTGACAAGTGAAAAAAAAACACAACACTTTGACTGTGGAGCCTACTTCACTGTATGCTCTTTTCTATTTTGTGTGCTGACCGCAGTCACTATCTTTTGCCCTTCACGAATTTTGTTAATTCTAAGTGTTTCTGGACTGTGTTCTGTAAAATGTTTCTCTGCCAGATATCATGGATCAATCAGAATTTCTTGAGGTGGGACAAAAAACAAAGATATTGGTGTGGATTAAACTGGATCTCAGCTTTCAACTTCCATAATGTTGCAGTGCCTGACTGATGAAACTCCGAATGGGATATGTTACACCTTAATACGCAATAAAGAGTCATTCGTTACAAATATAAATACATGACAATAATAGTTTTTACAGCACTTTAAAGTCTAAAATAATGTTAGTTACGTCAAATATAGCCAATTAGAGCAAAACGGCTTCTTTCAATTCAGTTCCTTCTGTTCGTATTGGACTCCATCACAGCTAGCAAGTTTTATACAATAAATGAATGTACAGTAAAGTATTATTTACAGGTTACTGAGGACGTTAATCCCATATGTTCCAGGTGCATATACAGTTTGGTTTTGTGTTTATGTGCCATATTCTGTTTTGAGAGCATTTGATATTTTTTTGTTAAGATTACTCGAAATAATTGGCATTTGATATTTTGAGTTTCTACTTCAAAAAGCGTGGGTTTCTCCAAAAGTATGAAATACAATAAAAACCCATACTGTAGCAATCCTGCTGGCTCCCTCTCATGCTTCAGTGGGAATGATACTCAGCATTGATTCTTCCTCAGGGGTTATAGCCCCAGGGTGCACTCCTCCTCTTCCAGTTTTTACAATTTGGCGTTCATGTTGCTAGCACTTTGAGCAAAAAGTTCTAAAGTATGTTCTGTCTTTTTACAGCATCCACAGTATTTACCCAATAACTTATGTCGTACAATACCTTATTTTTGGAGAGCCACAGACTTCACTTCATTTTGAAAAAAGACTCTGGGGATGACTTCTTTCTTTCACACTGCAAGCCTTTTGGGACTGAATTTAGGTTCTCTAATCACTTCCTAACCTCTCCTACCTCTGGATTATCCATTATCATTACAGTGTTTTCAGTCACCACAGACTGATGACATCTAAGGTAGGGGATCCATCCAGCAAATGGATGAACAACTCCACACAACTCCACAACAAGAGGCATGGTGGTGAAACTAGTACCACCAAGCAACATTACACTATTGCTTATAATCACTGAGACGTCCCATTTAGAAATGTTGTAGTAGTGTTCTGTCGTACAAATTCTAGGACTAAAGAGAGTTGATTTTATAGGTTTTTCCTCTCCCTTAAGTAAACAAATAGAAAAACAATTGTTATGGACGTACAGTAAAGTACTCTCAAAGTTAATCAACTATTACATTTGCTCATTAAATACCACAGCGTAGGATGAATCAAACAGTAAACTCCTTTTTACAAAACTTTCTCTGAAGTGGTCTTGTTAAAATACTTCATATGAAAACTGCTGGAGCCGAGGCATGAAGATACTGAATATTGTTGGAATCAATATCACTGTAGTTCTTTAAGTTATCCACAGCGTGAAACAACAACTGGAAAAATGACTGAAGTCACTTAAGGCTGTAGTACTGTGCTCTGGTCAGCTATCACTTGGAGACAAAGGTTAAACTGGCACAATACAGCAATAATGAGCACACTTAGGTAATTAGGTGCATGCATAGAATGAAATCTCAGAGGTTCTGTAATCCTTGAGGAAAGGTTAAATGCTTAATTAATGCTCTCATTTCATTCTGTTTTGTGAAAGTATTATTTCAATGTTTCCTTGGTTCACATGTACAGTATGGTCTTCATAATTATTGTTCACGTGGGAAACGATAGTGTTAAGTGCTGCGACATTTCCACTGCAAGTGAGACATTGCATTTCTGCGAGGTGAATAGATTGTAAATGCAATTTATGTGAAAGGAACATGCCATTCCGGAGAACTAAATCCATAAAGACTGACATTTTCTGCAACTACAATGCTTTTGCTGAAAGTCAGAACACTGGCTAAACCTCATCAAGTCTGCCCAGCTTTTTTTTGGAATCAGAATTTTGTACTATAGAAACCAACAGAGAAACGTGACCACTCCATTAAACTCAGTTTAACTTTCCTTTTTTTTCCAGTCCATGTTTACTCTAGCCTTTTTTTGGAAAAAATAGACTGGTATCTCTAGGATAAAACACACATGTAAACAAAAGAGACAGTAAGTTCCTACATTTCGTAACATGAATCTAGTCAATGTACAGGGCATGAAACATACCTCAGTCTTTTCACCAGATTATGGAAATCTAGTTTTTTCTAAGGCTGATGTAGTTATGTGTTTAAAACAAACTAACTCAGGCACACAGGAAGAAAAACAAAAATACCTGGACTTGTGAGATACAGTGCTCTGAGTAAAACCAGAAGTAGTGGTTCTGTATGCTTAATTCTTTGACTTAGGCAAGCACTACATTTACATATCAGATAGTATTCATACATCAGCTCATAGAAATAAAATGATATAGGACTGACATGAACATGGATTACTGTTTAGGAGTGCAAAGGTGCTGAATTAACAAACTACTGTATAAATGTTGATGAAAAACAGCCTCTGTTTTCAAAGAGCATAAGTACAGTATATACTGGACTTCAACATTTATGATAAAGTTATGGTTCTAAAAGTAACAGTTTAACTGAGGCCTCCTTTCTGACTATATAAAAACTATTAATATATTATACTATAATACTTTATAAAGAGTTACAAAAATATAACAGACCCTTTTAGGGTCTAGGGCTTTGGTTGAAGCTAGTTGGGCAGGAGTTGAGTTTTGCTACTAATTGCCAGTTACAGTAGAGGTTATTAATGATCATTAATCATTAATATATCAATATTAATAGATTAGAAATACATTTAACTTAAAAAGTGTTTATCAGTACTATTTGTAAACCATGAGCTTAAGTGTTATATCTATAGGATCAATGGCCCAGTTAATTACTCTCTACACAGCATGTTTCATCTCTAGAATCTGCCGAAAGGAACCTCCCTCCAATCACTCAGTGAATTTACTCTCAGTCAGATGTGCCTGTGAGAAGCCTTGCTGTGGATAAGGCTTCTCCTTTTACAGTGTTCAACAGCTGTAATCCTTTGGGGATCAATGAGGCACCATTTCTTTTCAGCCAACTACCATCCAATCTAATGATGTTACTTCTAAAGTCTGTGGATATTAAAAAAGCGCTGTGAAGCACTGACATCTTTCCCCTCTATGAATGGCACCTTCTCTAGCAGCAACGGTGATCACAGTTTTCCAATATAGTGAGTGTGTTCCTTAGGAGTGAAAACCAGAAGGAACTAGAAATTATTTATTGGGCACCAGCTCATATACTATACACGTACTGTATATACCCTATAACACATACTATATGTACAGTATATAAATCCTTTTTTTAACCATTTCTTCCAGTTCAGGGTTGTGGGGGAGCTGGAGCCTATCCACCCTACCCGGGATGCCAGACCATCTCAGGATAGACACACACTCACAACAGGGCCACATTTTCCAGAAGTCAATCAACATACAAGTATGCCTTTGGACTGTAGGAGGAAACTGGGGCACCTGGAGAATACCCATGCAAAAAGCACAGGGAAAACATACAAACTCCATGCAAATAGCACCCCAGGTCCAGAATTGAACCCAGGGCCTCAGCGCTGCCAGACAGCCACTGTGCCACCATGCCACTCCAGTATACACATTTTGCAAATGCAATTTTTTTCAGGTATAAAAGTTCAGGGTGTATACCAGCCAGTTAAAGTTTGATGTAAACCATGCCATACCAAGGCAAAGCAGAATAAGTAGTTTAAGGATTGTAAGATCATGGCAAAACAAAAAGCAAAAAAAAAGGAAGGAATATTTTAAGTCCAGAACTAGGATTCAGAAATACTGACTAGTACACTATATCAATAATCCAGTGTGCCCCCTGCACCCTGAATGAGCTGTTCTGCTTTATGAGAGAAGCCTGTGTGTCCAGCATTAGTCCTATGAATCTCCAAATCTCTGAACAGCTTAGTTTGTCAAAGTCTATGAAGAACGTGACCTCATGAGTGAGAGATCCATCAGATATGCTAACATACTGTATTACTGATGGTTCAGTTTAATATAACGGTCCAAGCCATGGACACTGTCTGCTTAGAACGCCTTCCATACTGAGCGAGATCAGCTGCTCACAGCATTTATCATGTTTGCTTTCCTTCTTTTCCATGACACACAACAGCTTCAGGTCGCAGTGTTTATCCATTAGGAAACCAGAGGTACTGTGTTGTGTGTGTTGTGATGGCATGGTGGGATTGCATTCATATAAGCAAAAATGTGATGGATTTGATAAAAGATACAGAGGAACAGAGGCCCCTTCAGCTGCTGGGTCTTATAAAAAACAAATCAAGATTGTATAACAGGACCTTAGTAAGACAAAATCTCTTGTCTTGACTGGTAAATTGGCCGAATGCATAAAACCATTATTAGCAAAGACAGAGATGAATGGGAACAGAGAGTGATTGGGTTCATAACATCACGAATGCAGTGATATTGTTTTACCCTTTC
This sequence comes from Lepisosteus platostomus, assembly GCF_059453375.1. Taxonomy (NCBI): domain Eukaryota; kingdom Metazoa; phylum Chordata; class Actinopteri; order Semionotiformes; family Lepisosteidae; genus Lepisosteus; species Lepisosteus platostomus. Next base: position 27,386,380 of record NC_142621.1, read on the forward strand.
TTCCCCATCTTTCTATTCATGCTAAAATAATGCCTCTCTTATATTTAGGAATATTTAGAGACATGCCTAACTGCAGTCCACAGAATTCAATTCTTGATATTGGTTGTTATCAAGGATTTATATTATACAGTAGCAACATGAACGAAAGTTAAAGTAAAAATAAATACAGGCACTGTAAATGTTCAGCAAGAATGTCAATTTATATAACTTTGTGAGTGGCCTGCACTTGCAGTGTGTTTCTGTTGTTATTCCATGAGGCGTACAGTATCTGTGAGCTACTTGCCAGTGCAGACAGGCGATATCATAATTTAATAGGGCTAGTGAGTTGGACGGACAAGAGTTTTACCCGCCAGCCCTAGAAATGGAAACCTTTGCATAGCAGCACACTTGCCACACAAAAAAAACACGAAACAGTACAAAAATATGATTGTGCTGTGTATTTGTATGTGTATACCTTATAGAGTCCATTGTACCAAAGTAAAATGATTGACCAGTTTAACTATTCCTAGGATTGACTCAGGTTTTATTATAAAACATACATAATTAATATATCAATTTGGAATTATATGTATATAATTCATTTCATATTGATTTAATCGTACTGCTTAGAATTACAAAATTAATTTCATATTGAATATGTACAAGCCCAAAGTTCTCCTGTTTGCTTTCCAAATTAATTCATGAGTGAAGGTTTGTTGCAGTTAAATTTTGCTCAACCAAGGTCACTTAAACTGTTATCTTTCAGGAATTTCTTTTTCATTTTGGCATTCCTTTCACCAGTTTGTGTTAAAAGGTCACAAACCGTTTTTGGTAGTACAGGTAATTCATATTTCACATATCATCCTGCAGTACAGTTGTGCTTAAAAGTTTCTTTCTGAACTGTAGTGAAGAAACACATTTCAAAATAATAATAGTTTTGTCTCTTTTTCAGATTCTGAGAAAACAATAAAATTCACAGATGGCACAACATTAGTTGTGAGTTTAATCACTTACAATGACAAAACAGCATATAGATGTGAGGCCAATGCACTGGTCAAGTGGTGGCAATGAGAATAATTTGGAGCTTAACAATGTTAAGGCCAGGGATCTGGTGGTGGGCTTTTGTAATGGCGGAGGCGATCTGCCATCACTTGTCATTATTGGTCTGTAAAGAGAATATCTTGGCTCTGACATGACCTTATCATGAAGAACGCCCATCGGACACTTACTCCTTATGACAGTTGAGAAAATTTGGAGTTAATCAAGAAGCAACGACACACTTCTATAGTACTATTGAGAGCGTGGTCACCTTCTTGATAACTGCGTGTTATGGTAATACAACTGCCTGAGAGATGAAACAGCTGGAGAGATTCGTACACACAACATACGATCATCGGTGGCAATCTGTTGCCTCTATTTATGACAGATTCATCCAACTGAAGGCTAAGAAGGTGTCCACAGATCCCTTCCATCCCGCCAGCTTCTCCCTTCAGGGAAGAGGTTTCAAAGCATCAAATGTAAGACAGCGTGGTCCCAAAATAGCACCTCTCTAGAGGCCATAGGCACCTCAATATGTTGTATCCGAAAGTGCAACGTGTTTTTGTTCTGTTCTTTTTATCTGGGCTGCACTAGATATTCCAATCAGCTTTGTTGACATGGCAATAAAGTATTGAATCGAATTGAATTGCATCGAAAATATCAAGATGCTATTCTTCAAAGAAAACAATTAATAAAATTATAAGACGTAACAATGTCTTTAATTTCACTATATAGACCAACTTCAGAGAGTCTATCCAGGGATTAAATACTTACCATAGGGAGAAACCTCAACACATTTCGTGGGCAAATTTTGAAAATCCGCCTGAGGATGTGCACTTCTGTAATCCTTGGGAAGGGCAGTGTTGCTTTCAGCAGAGAGAATTTTTTTTTTTGAAAGGGGAGGCTGAAATATTAATTGTTGCCGCTCTCGATCAGTTAGACAGGGACACATCCCTGGAGGAGCCCTGCAAGCCTGGATTGAGCAGTGAGGGCAGGCTGTCAAAAGGGAAGCATGTCACAGGAGAGACGGAGTGCCCTTTGCTGTCAGAGCGGACACACAGCACCACACCAGTCAAGCCCCCTGAACTCCAGGGAGGTCTGAGGATCAGCACCCATAAGAGCAGAGTGCCCTGTAGGCCACTTTATAGCTATAGCTATCGTTCATGTGTGGGCTTGTCTCAGAGCAGGAAGCAGAATTCCCTGGGAGTGGAAAACCCAGAAAGAGTTATCCTGGGATGTGTAAAAGCCGCCTCTCACGCTGAGAAACCAGCCTTCATCTCATCAGTGGAACTTGCCTGGAATTCCTGATAGTATTATCATGCCCAGGATTATACTCATCATGAAAATGCCCAGAAATACCATTTTCATTGTATCGGTGCTATGATACAATGATACAGTCCTCTTTGTGTTTAATATCAGCTTGTGGGTAAGCAATGAAATTGATAATACAATCAGGCTGGTGTTATAAAGTGGACACTATTAAACTGTGCAAAAGTGCAAATCCATTCAGTGAAAATACTGATGATATTTAACAGAGGAGTTACAAAGAAGGACCACTTCACAAAATTTTCATTTATGGCATGCCTGTTAGAAGAGTTAGGAGTTTAAACATTTAAACATGTGACCTTCATTCAGTTGTGACTATTTTATTCTATTATACATCGTTTTACAAAACATTTGCAGGAAAAGATATGTGCATCAATAAAAACAGGAATATCAGCTATTATGAATCAACGTTTTAATTAAAACTATGTAAGTGACTTTGTGCTGAAAGCAAAGTAATAAAGTCAACCATACAATAACAAAAGGCAGTAGTCAGGGCAGAAGAGGTTTTTCTACTCATGAAACTTCAATATATGGGGCACGCAAAGAAAGGAAACATTCCAAATGTTCCTGGAAACTGAATTATATGGGACACCTTGCTGTTGCTTGAGGCAAAGCTGATTAAACAGAGCATGAGAAGTCACAGTGAAGCAGCAACATGAGGAACTAGCCAAAGTTTTTATGTGAATTAATCTGTGTTTTCCACTCTTTCCAATTCCATACAAAAATAAAATATCATCCTTGATGGTAAGAATACCACCAAGGCTCAAAGCCTCAAATCAACTGTGTGCATCAGCTTTTTGTAACAGAGATTATCTATAATACCTAAAAAATAAAATAAAGCTTAATGGAATTTACCTTTGTCCTAACTTCTTCAAGTGCTTATGATAGGTATTTTGTATAAGGTTGGTCACCTTGATAATAGTAATTTCATCACTCAAAACAAATTATTTTTCTTTGCAAAACACAGTTTTTGACTTACTGTCAGACATTTGCTTCAGTTTTTTATAAACAGGTACTGGAGTGTAAGACAGGTCTTTGTTGCTTAGCAACAACCTGTTAAGACTTCTTTATATAAGACCTTCACACTATGCAGTCTTATCACAAGGTCTTATGTAAGAACAATTAAATTGGACTTAAGGTAAATCTAAGTGTTAAATTAAGAGCATTTACATGCAAGAAGACCTAGAATTTTTTTAATGGTGCTTAATGTATAATATTACTTCAACACAGAATTTGTTACCACTTACAGTACTGGGAAAAATCATGAGTTTCCACTGGCCTTCAGGGAATCAATGGTATTCTAAAATGCCAAATGGGGTATATACAGTTTTTAACAGATATGGTACATAGTGAATACTATTGCTCATATACAGTACTATGGTTGTGTATGTCAAAGGATAAACAAGGCCTAAGTATAACCACATCTAAATTACATAAATGGAAAGACAGTTGCTTTGTAATCAGCCGGTATCCAATGCACACACACATATACACAGCAAAAAAAGTTACACAGTAGTCAGACATCTGGAAAACCATAGCTCCCAGCTCGTAACAGTTCTTATTAATTAAGCCCTCAACAATACATCTAGTGGCAGCAGTAAGATAGCTCCTTAAATGTAGAACCGTCACAGTGTAATGTTATTTTCTAAAGTCTAACAAATTAAGTCTTGGCACTGGCAGCTGTCCTTAGGCTAAAAATAATGTGTCAAATCCAATTGCCAGTTCCCTTTTTTCCTTGTGCAGCTGAATTTCTTTTCTTTTTCAAAGCCTCTCTCAGCTTGGCTTAACCTCTGTATAGTCTGTATCACCCAAATGGCACTGAACATCCCAATATTTACAAGACTATCACCTGTCTGCATGTTGTCTGGTGGATTTGTGAGGTTATTCAGACACTTACTCTCTCAGCTTTATGTCTGTCCTGTAGCTTTAGGTTGTGTATGTATTAACATCTAAGGCTCTGAAGGGACCACACCAGTAAAGGCACACACTCAGGGCCTATGATTCATTGGTTCAAACACTGGCATACACATCACACCAGCATGTCATCTTAGTTGTTTGTGTTTTAAGTGGTCGGTCATTCACCTTTTGGACCCCCTCTGTGATTGTATTCCGATCACAATGCTCCCCTCTTGCAGAAGCCTGCATGGTTTTCTGCCTTTTTTGGTTACTCTCTACATTTCACTAGATCTTTGCTTTAAAAGGAAACTGCAGTCCCAAATTCTCAGGCCAATTATTAAATATTGGTAACAAAATAAATTAATTGACAGTATTCTGAATTAAGCACAAAATCCGGACCTTTGTGAAAGTACTGGGTAGTTGCCATGTTGTCGAAAATCGAGTTTGCACGAATTGTAACATGAAATGGCCCTTCCTGCTCACTAGTCACTGTAATGACTAGCATAATGTGATGTGCAAATGAATAAGTACAGGTTGTGCAGCAGAGATTTCACCACATAAATGGCAAAACTGTCTCGAAGTCAAGAGCAATATTTCTATTGGATTTAGAGATGTGTTCAGAAGCCTGCTTGTTTATGGTGTAATAAGGTTTCTTCATGTCACTGGAAGTTTTGTTGTCTTGTTCTGAAACACAGAATATGCAATATTCTCCTGCACAGACCTGGACACTATTGTGATGTAAATTGTTTTTACACGTTACTGTGTACACTTTCCTTTCATTGTGGTTTGAAATGCGCTCATCATTGCAGATTCTTTCTATACCCGGAATATAAAAATAGCATCAGAGTTCCCCTTCAACACTTTAATTTTGATCATCATTAGGCATCAGGCACTGGAGTATTCAACCTGTGCCTCACCCAATTACAATGTTTACTAAAATCATCATCAAATTTTTGCTCTTACTCTTCCACTCTTCTCTTTACCAATCATCAGATCATCACTAGCAACTAATAACTCTCATCACTAACATTACTGGCTATAGGTGTTCTGTAACCAACACTTGTACCCTGACCAGCCGACTTGTGGTTTTCTCTCTCTCATCATTCATACTCTCTGAGACGGCATGTCTGTCTGCTGATGGAAAAGCCAGGCAATACTCAAGAATCAGCCTGGGCTATCTGACTACTCTCTCTCAACTGTGGAGAGAAGATACACTCTATCTTGGCCAGCGTTACCAACCCCTCAAGTCAGTCCTTGTTCAGCAGGCCAACCATGTTCCTTGGCAGTGCACCTCAACACAACTGAGCCTAGAAAATCTACTATGCCTTATAAACATGGTATGCTCTTCCTCCTTTACCTTTGACTTGTGGGCAAGCACCTTCTCTCCCTTACCTTCAGACCTGTTGGGATAGCCTTACACTGCCTTCTTCACTTTCATTCACTCATGAGTGTAAGCATCTTGCTCTTCTGAATAACAACATGGGATTTTCTGGAGTTTCTTAAGCCTTCTGTGATGCTTAAAGATAAGCAGTAACACAGTGCATATGCAGTATACAGTGCCTGACAAAGGTATTGAGCATATTTCAGTTTTTGACTTTCTTTAAGCTATACTGTATATATCTTCTGACAAATAACTAATTTTGTCTTTAAAAAGTTTCTGTCTGAGCATGTGAGTTTGCAATAAAAATATTGGTCTGAAAAGATGTGTAGGTATCATTTGTAATCCAACAACATTTGAAAACATTTAAAGGGAAGGAAAACTTTTGTAAGGCACTGTACATACTGTATACAGTATAAGCAATCATTGCAAAGATCAAGGGCGAGAGAAACTTTAGCTTGTGCATTGCTTTCAATGGTTAGATAACTGTAAGAGGACGGGTGTCTACCTTAGATCGTATAGATTGCAATCACAATTTGACAAAGATGACAATCATTTACTCACAGACAGCTCACTTTTAAAGGTAGCGCCTGTCCAGAAAATTAAATTGAATTATCAGAGATAAGAAAGCCTAAATATGATTTAGAATCCATGTACCGTAGGTAATAAAAAATTCTGGGTAATCGACATTTGAGATCTCAGTCAATCAGTTTTGCTGGCCATTGAAACAGCAATAGCGAATAACCAATGTTTTTTCATGTGTAAGAGTCAGAACATCATTTTTCTCTTGTATCAATGTTACCAACAGAACTTGGTTTTAAAGATACCATAGTGGAGAAGTACAACATAACAATCGTAAACTTCTTATCTTTTACCTCATTGATTATTTGCTTGCAATGTCATTTGAGGGAATGTAGCATTTAAATTGACTAAAATAAACATGTAACAATTCTGAAGGGGAGAACGGAGTTGTCAAACTCTTGCCAAATAAAGCCGCAATGATCCACAGACAACCACAACTTTACTGCGTTATATGCAATTTTACCAGTAACCCAGGGTACACTGGGGTTCTTAGTGAATGTGGGAAAACATATTTATATAGTGCTCCAGTCTCCGTATGCACTGGAAGGCTTTCTTTGTGATGGCACCGCTATATGAAACTTTAATCCAGACGTGTGCCTCAGTACACGCGAGGCCTCCCTCAGGGCACCATTTGGAGCCCCAGTTCAACTCAACAAGACAATAGAAAGCAAAAAGAGAGAGATGTGCCTCGAGATGACAGGCCGTACAGCCAGCTTGGCCTACAAACACACACTCAAGATGACAGCAGCTGGAGCCGAGCGCAGGTCAGGCAGGAGAGAGCTGGAAGGAAGAGCTGATACACTGGACCAGGGCAGAGGGACGTGGGGCAAACTCATCCAGAACAACTTAGAACAGATAACAGTAACTGACCAGAGGCACCTGTGTCCCCCCAATTACAAAACACAGTCTGTATTATCAGCCTTCTGGCACTTTCTGTGACTCTTAATTCAAATGTGAATTACCACATAGAATGGGAATTATAGCCCCTACCTTGTGCTTTGAAGTACAGAGGATATGCCAACACTGAGAATAACCCTAATACCGCTGGCTGGATAGTGGAGTTTGAAGACACCATACTGTCCAGTATTAATAATCAAAATACCTTTGGCTTCAAGCAAATGACTTGACACCAGCTCTGAACTGCTTCTGAGAAATATCACTTCCCTTTTGAAGTCTGCAGTTTGTATTTTCAACAAAGATTAATAAACTTCTCCAGTAGGATTTGGGTTCAGAGAGAGTAGGGAATTCAAATTAACTCTATTTGATCTTAGAATGATTAGTTTTCTTATATGGGAGATCATCTGTACAAAAATGAACAATAAAGCTTCTTGTTCATATTTCCCATTTTTTACATTCCAATAAAATTGCTGAACAAAGCAGGACTGATCATTTGGTAGGTGAAATGGTTCAATGTTTCTAAGGGAATACCTGTGTATCAGAACTGATAAGAGGAGAAATGCCCATAACTATGCAAAATGGACCTACAGTACATACTAAATAACACCCCAAAAAACTCACACAAACCCCTGAGCTCCATCACCTCAACACTGATAAGCAGCAAAACTGTTGTTGCACATAAAATTCTAATAATAAAAGTTTGGGTTTTCCACAAGCTACTATACATTTTGTCAGACAAAAGTGCATTCACCATACAAAACATTTTTGTGCCCCTCGCTCTTGGTTCCATTCTGCATCAGCAGTGCACACAAGTCCTCTCTCTGCCCTATCTTGATGTCCCAAGCAGCCTGATACCCACTCAGACATCCCATCTGCGTATTTGCAGTGAGAGCTGACAGTCTAGAGGGCGGGCTGTCTATCTGAACCACAAATTGCACTTCAGCTTCAGCCACAGAGGTGATGTTTGGGAAGCTTAGGGACATCTGACAGCTTCAGAAATGTCTAATTAACAAGGAACTCGAAAAACGCCTGCGAGGGAAGCTTAATGTCATTCACGGGCTGTGAGGCTCGGAGGATCTTTGCTGACAGTCTGAAAAGATGATGATTATCGGTCATCTCAGGTGGCATTGATTGGAACATGCTGTTCTCAAAAGCCCGTGTCTTAAAAAGCCTCTGGGCTCCGTCCTTTACAACCACTGTGGTCTCAAGTCTTCATTCCTAAATGATAAACGTCAGCTTCCTAAAATTAGAAGTGAAACATTTAAACTAGGAACAGACACACAAAAATGCTGTAATTCTCAATAATAGTGAGATGTCAAAAATGTGAAAAAGTATGCTAAAAAACAATAATTAACCACATTCTCTAAAACATTGACATGATGACGACATAGTGAGATCGAAATGTAATTTTTTTCATCGCCCTTTTAACACTGAAATAAACAATTGCACTTCTGGACTATGAGAGAATGCGATCAATTTTCACTATTTGATTAAAAAAAACTCAATGGACGTACAGCTATGAAACTGAAAGGTCTCAGTGAAGGTCTCCCTGGGTTCATTTTGTCTTGATGGGTACCTTGATGTTGGGCAATCCAACAAAAAAAAAATAGAAGACTTACTGTAGTTATACACTGAGATACATATCTTGGAGGACACATGTAGGTCTTCATAGCTCCCAACAAAACGGAATGGAAGTTGCGGTTTCGAGTCAGATCGAAAGGCAATGTAATAATCCACCTTGAAGACTAACAAAGACTCACTGCACAACCTCTGTTGAGGTCTCTCATAAATTCTGTCTACTTATCTGTTGTCTTTGTCATTCTAGTAAACAATGTCCAGTGTTTATAAATCTTTGTATTTATATTTTGGTAAATGTTAATAACTTTTGTTAATTTAATCTAAGCATTGGTTGTTTGTATACAGTAGTTGTTTTTCTTGTTGTGGAGCCTCCATGTTGTCCTTCTCTGTGTGTTCCACCATTTTATGTTAGGTTATGGACACTGAGTTGCCTCTTATTTAAATTGCAGAACACCAGTCCATCATGCTTATTTAACCTGACATTAACATGTAGCAGATTAGTCTTGTCTTTAATAATAATAAACTTTATTTTATATAGCGCCTTTAAAGGTGGCTTCTCAAAGCGCTTTACAGGATGACAATAACAATAAATAAGAAGACTACAACAATAAATAAGACAATTTCACAAGACAGGACACAATTATAATTACAACAATACAACAATAACAATAGAGGAGACCGTGGAAGATGGTATTAAGAAGAGCAGAGGGGTGAAGAATGGAACCAGTTAAGTAAAGGCTTTTCTGAAAAGGAGGGTTTTGAGTCTGGATTTGAAGGAGTTTAGAGAAGGTGACTCTCTAATATCCTTGGGCAAGGAGTTCCAGAGCTTGGGGGCATAGCAGGAGAAGGCCCTGTCGCCCATACAATGTAGACGGGCTTGGGGGACAGTAAGGAGGGCAGAATTTGAAGAGCGGAGGTTGCGAGGTGGGGAGTAGGGCGATAAAAGTTCAGACAGGTATTGAGGTGCCAAGCCATGTAAAGCCTTGTAGGTGAGCATGAGGATTTTAAAGTCTACGCGGAATTTGACCGGAAGCCAGTGCAAGGACTCCAGGATAGGAGTAATGTGAACACTTGCACTAGATCTGGTCAGGATTCTGGCTGCTGAATTTTGGACATACTGCAGCTTGTTCAGAGTAGATTTAGATACCCCAGGGAGCAGAGCATTGCAGTAGTCAATTCGAGAGAATACAAATATGTTGATCAGCTTTTCAGCCACAGTTAATGATAGCATAGGGCGTAGTCTTGCGATATTTCTAAGGTGAAAAAAAGATGTTTTGACAGTATGCTGTACATGTGGGTCGAATGTTAAGCCAGAATCGAATATAACCCCAAGGTTTTTCAATTTTGATTGGAGCTCAAGTACAGAGCCATCTACAGACAGGGTTACAGGACTGGCTTTACGAAGTTGATGGGGGGTACCAATAAGCATGACTTCAGTCTTGTCACAGTTAAGATGAAGGAAGTTTTGAGTCATCCAAATTTTTATGTCAGAGATGCAATTAGATAGAATAGAGACAGCCACATCAGTGTCGGGTTTGGTATGGATGTATATTTGAGTATCGTCAGCGTAAAAATGAAAGCTGAGGCCATGTGATCTTAAAAGCTGACCAAGTGGGAACATGTAAATGCTGAAGAGCAAGGGGCCCAGTATTGAGCCCTGAGGGACACCAGACTTGACAAGACCAATTTCAGACCTGTACCCATTGAGAGAGACAAAGTGACAGCGATCAGTGAGGTAAGACTTAAACCATTTGAGGGCAGTGTCAGAGACTCCAAACACAGTTTCCTTGTCTGTGTGTCTTTACACAGCCTAGATGTTTGAAACTGCTGCTATTTTGTTTTGAAACTGCTTGTAGGTATTTTCTTGGAGGCAGTATTGTTGAATGCCTTTCTCTTTTGTATTTTTTTTCTTGAGAAGAGCACTTTCTCTAAAGAGACACTTTTTACACCATTTTTTCATCTGACCTGTATTTTTATTACTATTGTGACCACTCCTGAGCCAACTGTGAGGCACTTTAGTTACAAGCACATTGAAGAGTGAAGTAAATGGAGATTCTAAATTCTTAAAAAAGCAAAAACAAAACAAATGAAATGGATTAAAAAAAAGCAAAAATACTGCAATTTATAACTCATTATGCTATTTGTCAACACAAACAATGGCAGTTACACTGTAATTCTCATAAGTTTGCGAATGTTCAATAAAACCCATAAACAGCGCTCTTTCATGCTGTACTATCTCATCCCTGGTTAAAAACACATTCACATATCTTGTTTCCCACATTTATGATGTTTCAGAGTATACTTTTTGTACAAGTAAGAAGAACATTTTTAAGCAAGTTACACCTTCTAAACTTTGAAGGGGTTGTGCCGTAGTGTCTGTTTTTCTGGACTTTAGAGCTGTTGAATAAAATGCAGCAATTTAACATTTCCTTGTACAAACCACTCAAGTTAAGGAAACAAGATTTAGATCTTTTTATATAGATGTCCATAGATGTATGGATTCAAAACATTCACACTGCAGAAGTTAATGTAAACTAACAAAAGTCCACAAAATCAAAGAAAAAAAAACAGTACAATAACAAGAAATGTCCCTGTCCTTTCCTGAGTGCTTTAACCTTTCCTGCATCAAAGCCACATGTATTAACTGCTACTCTTTATACTATAGCAAATTGAAAATGTGCTGTCAAGCAGTGTGATCAGTGTGAAGACACATTGTGTTAAGGCATCACTGACGAAGAAAGTATGTTACTCTGGTCTTAGCCAGGCACTGTCTCTTCAGCTGCGGGCACCGTTATATCTTCCTCTGCCCCCGTTCTTTTGTGTGTTGTCCTTCAGCATGAAACTCAAAGATCAATTGTGTCTGGCATGTAAGCTGATTGATAACTACCCCCACCCTCCTGTTTGCATACACTAACTTACCAGCTGTGCACTTTAGAGATCTCTGAAAGAATATTTATCAGAAAACAAGTGGCCAGTCTGTTTTTTTTAACTGTTGCTTTATAGCTAACATTATCTTAAAGTAATTTTCAAGTGGCACTTAAACCAGGAAATTGCTGAGGGTCTCTGGCATGCTGCAATCGATCACTTGCAATCTAATCAGATAGTGGGTGACTTGGTAGCTTCCAGTTTGTAAGATTTTCACCTTTCTGGAGCCAGGTAGCAAAGTTGGATATACAATCCCGTTTGTAGACCACAAACACTGATTTCCTACCTGTACAGTATATATTACTTTGATTACTCAACTTATCTTCTAGAACAGAGGTCTCCACTTCTGTTTCCTGGAGAGCCACAATCTAGAAGGTTTATAGGAATTGCCAATTTATAAAGGCTTAGAACATTGTGATTGCAATCAATCACAAAGTTTATTAAATTAAGTGAACTAAAAAATAATTTTGAATATCCTTCAGCACTCAAGGACTTTTTTCTTAATTAAAAAAAGTATTTGCTTAATTGATCAATAACTTACACATGTTCCCTATTTTTAGACAGAATTCATTTAAAGTGACCTAGAAGATAATTGTATTTTTGGCAATCCCAGTTTTAGAAGACGATCAAAGCATGACATAAAATCATCAAACACATTGATATTTGAGGGAATTGTAAAAATGTCAGAGATTAATATAGAACAAAACACCAATCTTCAATATATTCAAACAATTATGTCACAATATTGTAACTACACAGAGTTTGGAGCCTGTACAGTGTCAAACAAATTGCTCATCGCTTGTTTCTAATTCTTCTTTGTTTCTGTGTTCTACAGAAACAATTGACAACACACAATGCTTGGATTTGGTCACTTTAGGTTTGAAGTAATCTAAGAGGCTATGGCTTTTTGATTTATTCCATGTAGACCATAACTAGCTATAACAGTAATGGTCTCTCACTCCACTTTTCAAATCAACTTGTTCATTTTAAAACAATGTAATGTGAGCTGAAACAACTCCTACTGACAAGAGGAAGAGGGTAGACACTACAGCTGTGCATATTAAGGTAAGGGATCGTACAAGCAACTTGTGAAACTACAGAGGTCTTAATACAGATCCTTTCGTTAGAAAATAATACTTCTTTCAAAGGCACATCATTCCCCTTTAGCATAATGACTTCACATACATGTACCAAGTCTTCTGTTTAGACTTATTCTTACAGATAGTAGCTTGTGTCTTATTTCAGTGAAAACAAGAACAGCACTAACACTTATACAGTTATAGAGTACGTTTGAAGTTATGATACTGAAAGTAGTAAAATCTGATGTACAGTATGTTTAACACAATACTTCAAGAGATATTACAGAGTCTATCTGGATAATGTTAAAGCCCATGGTCAAGGACTCTCAGGAAATGATAGAGAAATACACAGGGTCAGTGTCATTTGGAGAGGACCAGCATGCGTGTATTAACTAGGACACAATGAGACCGTATAAGTAAAGAGCATTTTCAGTCTGGCCACCCCTCAAACAAGTAAAACATCAAAAGCTTTGGCTCTCTCCTCCACCTCAAAAAATAACCTCTGTCATCCTAAAGTGTTTGAATGTCAGATCCTTGCAAATTGGGTTTGACTCACACACCATGTTTCAAGTCTGACACTCAAAGATCTCCTGCCTGAAACATCTACATTGCTCTGTGCAGTCCTCGCTCTTAGAAGACAGATAGCAGCATTTGAAATTTTAATACTTATCTGACAGAGAGGATTTGAAATATTTCTCCCCCTAATTAATTATCCATAGTCACAGAAACGCTATTAGCTCTGTTCCACCATGCAAAACCCAACTTTGTACCGTGCTACAAGGAAAGGACAAAGATAAAGTCATGCAGGCCCTTTCAAACAGGCTGCTTGCTTCTGTTCATTTGAAGCCCTTACTGGCTGCTGCTGTAGTTAGACTCGATTTGCCATGCATGTTTAACTTTGAGCACATTACCATTTAAATAAAAGCCATCTTAATAACCGCTAGGGAAAATTTAAAAGAAAAAAAAACTTTCTTTTTTTTTATAGAACACACTGCTGATCTGTGGGCCAGTGAGCCTTGAACAAAAGTAAAAGAATTTGTAATCTATAATTAAAAGGTAAATCTAATCTTTTTTTTGGTACTGATAACACAGCTTGGAGTCTGAATGTAAACTATGTACTTTCGGCAACCGTGTTTGTTTGCATATATTCTAGCTTCTTAATCCGCTTGGGTGCTTTTTTCTGTATGTACAAAAAAGAAAGCATCACTGCAACACTGTGGAAATTCTAAAAAGTCAAAGATGAAGACTGTAACGTAGATAATGATATGTAACTTACATAATTAGCCATTTTGTTTTATCATAAATCTACACAAATTATTTGAAACTGATCTAAAAAAAACGTTCTGTGGTAATAATGGGATTTGTGCTCAATGCTTACCATATATTTTAATAATTCCACCAACAATTAACTGTATATTTGACAGTTACCATGGTTCAATAATGGGTACAAAGTTTTTTGTTGCTCCTTTTGTCCTCACAATGCCCTCCCTTACAGAATTCAAATTTTCTAGTCAGAGACTGAGAAGAAAAATCACAGTAAAGGGTCACGCTCCATATCTTTGAAAGTAATGCTCAATCAGCCAGATCCTTGATTTGCAGTCTACTGTGACATTATTATAGTAAGAGCGAGAATAGTTGTATTGCAGTTTTCTCTTACAGGACAACTTTAAGTGAAACTTTAATCCTCTCCTGTTCTTATTTAAATATCTGGTATCAGTACTGGGAGAACCGCTCAGCCTTTACAACTGTGTCCTAACTATTCTCATGGCCACTGCAGGAATACAAATGTTCCTTAATTTACACCCATGCAAACTGAGAAGCATCAGGGGGAGAAGTCTTCTCAGGAGGAAGAAATAAATAGCTTCTGTAGCAGGGTTGTACTGTTCTAGTTTACTCATTTAAAGTAATTACATAAACCATTCTTGTTCTAATAAAGATACTTAGAACTCTGCTCTGGAACTTTAGTGACTGACCTTTTGCAATGTGTAATGAGAACAAAGCAACCAGAAAGTCAGACTTTTGGGTTTGCCAGTCCTGGCTCCAGAACATTGACTGGCATAGTACTGGCGCTGGCATTGACACAGGGCGGGAAAGGAAACTTCACTCAGCTTTTATTTGCGTCAACAATTTGCTATGGGTTCCTGTACTGAGAAGACATGTACAGCAGTAGACTAATTTTCTTCACTGTGTTATGACTGTGAGCAAACGAGCAATGAGACACATTGTCTGCAGAAGACATTTCTTATTATTATATTTAATTTTTATATCTTTTTAAATGGGGGCTGATGGGTTCAGGGAGAAAGGAGCTCTGGGATACAAACTCTAGAGATTGTGGGTTTCAATCCTGGCCATGGCACTACACAGCAGGAACTCTAGTAGCACTCAACAGGTCCCTGTCATTTACTGCAAATATGAACCATGTCTGTGTCACGCCCCACACTCTCCCTCGCAAACGATGTTACATTCCCGGAACCTCTGCTTCCCAATCTCATCCCTGATTGAACCCAGCACATTCTCACATGCATCAGATTCCTCAAATTCTCACTCCCTAACCAATCATCCAATCACACCCCTTTCCTTTCAGTATTTAAACCCCCTTCGCACACCTTCCCACGCTCACTATTGAGAAGCCTATCTTAGTATTCTCCAGTGTGTGTGTTTCCTAACCTTTTGACTGATCTCCTGTTACGAGTCTTCTGCTTCCGCCTCTTGACCTCGCCTTCTGGATTTTGCCTTTGAATTGTTTTGACTATCTCTTGTTACCGGACCCTTTGCCTCCCTTATTGACCCTGCCTTTGGATTTTGTCTTTTGGATTGTCCCTTTGCTACTCTGTGTCCTGTGGGATTCCGGTCACGCATAAGGATCCTCCTATTCCACGTATTGGTTCCCTGACAGTCTGTCCTCCAACTGCTAATTAAGCCCACGTTAGTTTTATCTCATTCTGACAAAAATGGAGACTTTGCTGGTTTCCAGACAAGTCTTAGGTAACATAACTTTGTCTTTGATCCTCTTAGGTCATTATGGAATATTATGATGAGATTCAATTGCAATATGAGGCATAAATATGTATACAGTATGTGTCATCAGACCAACTGATTCTGGAAGACTCCTAACAGTACATTGTTCAGACAGCAGCAGCCTGCTCTATGGGACCAAGATATGCTCTTACTGTATGAAGAGTGTCCTTGATGGATTTAAGGAGACCCTATTTGACATATAAAAAGATGTTGGTATGACTTAGTCCACCATTCTTTTTCTCAATAAAAAATGTGGATCTCTAAAAAGCTAAAAGCAAGAAGTTCATCTTAGACATCTTAGCGTTTCATGGCAATTTACAATGATAGGCTCAGTGTGTGCCTCTATCTGTGATGACATTTGTTCCGGTTTTGTTTTAACAGTTGTGAGATTCAGATGGCAAGGGGTTAAGCCAAATCTCCAGTGCAGAACTGGAACAGCTCTACAGTCCTTCAAATCCTCTGTGCAGGCTTGCCCTGCAGCTCATCATTTTTATTTCTATTCTTGTTTTTCTTTCTCCCCTTGGCTATCCTGCAATGATAGCTAAATATGTACACAGTGATATAATCGCTGCCAGAAACAAATGGCAAAATGATAAACAATGAGAAGGAGCGAGCATTCTGGTGTTTTCAATTAAGAAAGTATGCATTATTTACAGTGCCATTATTCCACTCAATTTGAGGCTAGGCTTCAGTCTTAATTTCAGTATAATCAAAGTCAATGAATATTTAATCAGCATTGCTTCCAGAAATTGAGTAATGCCATTAACATAATGTCTTCAGAATCACAGTGCTGACTCCTTTAAAAAAGTATGTGATCTTGAGCATATCTCTTTGTTTATTTATTTGCCCCCCTGTATCTACTGTACGTGTACAAGCAGAGGGCTAATTTCTCCTGCCCACACTAGTATCAAGCTAGTAACAAAGCATAGGCCATAAGCAATAATACAATAAAGTTCTTTTTCAAGTAAACTTCTTTATTGTATGTTAAGGATCTACAGGTGATCAGGGTGAGAGACAGATTTTCTTTGCAAACCTGCTGATCCAACCAGAAGATGCTAATCTGTTATTAATAATAGGGTGAAAAGGACTATTCCTTGGCAACTGCAAAATCAATACCGATCAATTATTCTTTCCAAAGTTGCAGAAAACAAAATGTACCCAGATTCTCAATGTCAAATGGGAATTCCCAACCAAAACGTTCTCATGTGTGTAGCTGTGTAATGTACTGTACCTTACTAAGGATATAACAGCAGGGTACAAGCACTAGGGTTGTAACAGTACTTAAGCTGCATCAGTAAATATTCTGCAACTTTGAAAAGAAACAGGTCTTACTCTGCTCCTCTAATTTAAATATTTTTCCATGCTTCAATCACAACAATTAGACAAAAGCTAACACTTAGTGATGACACTAGCAGAAAGTTTCTTTGCAAATGACCTACATTGAGCCTCCACTGAGGTGTCAATAGCCTATAATCTGTGCATGATGAATACAGTGGATTTTGCCCAATGTGCTTAATTTGCTAAGGTTAAGCTATCCATACTGTAAAAAAACACAAAAATTTGAAATTTTACTTATACCTTTGTTTCCTTCTGGCGTATGCCCATGTTTTGAGACACTCTGAGCCCTGCTGCTTACAAACCACACAGCAATTTCAACTACTTAGGCTGCATGATAGAAAAACAGAAGCTGGCAAGCAGTGTTGTCTGCAAACACTAAGGCCCTTCCATCATGTGTTTTAAAGCACTTAACGGATATTGCCTGGAAAGACGGTGTAAACAGACCAATGGGAGTTAAACAAGAGAAACAAAAATTGTTACATTTACTTAACAAAGTGCCAATGAATAGCAGGTATAAGACATTAGCTGCTTTGAGCCATTGTAATATTCACCCTGCTCTGGTCAACCATTTGAAATTCCATTTAGTTCCACTTTAAAAAAGGTTAAATTTCTCTCAGCCATTCTAACTTATGTCATATGCATGTCAAACTGTTTAGTTCTGTGATTTGTGAAGTCTTCCTCTGGTGACTCCTTCCTTCTTGTGATTGACACATGCAAGTGCAAGGTGTGTAATGCCACTCGTATTTGACCTCTCCTGATTAACTCAACATTGTATGTTTTGAACATGCGGCCCAGCCCTTGAGTTATGAGCCTTGTGCAACTAAGAAGTCCTAGTAACCACTAATTTCCCTTTTCAATGTTCTTCCCTTTTTCAGTCCCATCCACTTTTGTATGTAATGATTTTGCAAGATTCTAAGGTTTCACCAAAAATTCATTTGTAGGTGGATTCCTGATAGAATCTGGAAAAAAAGAAGAGATGATGGACTTGGCTTGATTGTAGTGATCCCACCTGGATTGGGCAGAATCAGAAGGATGCATAGTAATTTTCTTTCTCAAAAAAACTCATAGATGTCCACATGAATGGGAGGAGACCTCATCTGTAATTGCAGATTCCATTTGCATTGTGGAAAGAAAGTGTGCTACTTTATTGTGAAAATAACTAAAATACAGCAGCCTATTCTGACAGCTCCATCTCGTATCACAATGCCAAGCAGGTTTGCCTCACTTTGGGACCTGGAAGCAGACAGTCTAGGCTTGGAATCACAATGCAGTATCTCCTAGGACATCACCACCACAGATTCCTAAATTCAGACACCACTCATCGCAACGTCAGTGACTATCAGTGCCACAACAAACACAAGAAAAAGCGAAGAAGTGGTTGTGGAAATTCAGGAGCAGTGAGACAGGCATCAAGGATCCCAAGTTAACAACAGGATGGTACAGTATCTCCCTGGATCTGGGGTGATGTGACTTCATCCCAAAAAGTAGAATGACAACTTGCAAAGGCAGGAAAAGATGCAGTTGCTCTTATCTATGTTTGGGCAAACAAGCATGGAATAAACAGCACACTTTCCGTGTGAAACAAATTGAAAGACTTTGTAAAGAAACTGAAGATTAGGACTAATCAATGGGTTACTGATTGAAAAGATAAGGGTAAGATTTTACAGAGAAATTCAAACCAGGGAAAAAACAAAACGTCAGAAGACCAGGTAATTAAGTGCTTAAACCTAAATGCCAGGAGAATTCTGAACAAAGTACAAAAGCTACAGCAGGAAATTATGGTGTAATTGGAATCACAGAAACATAGCTAACAGATAAAGGAGATGAATACAACATCAGTGGATATGCAGGAAGAAGCGGGGAAGGGGAAGAAGGAAGAAGTGGAGATATAAGATAAGATTGCTTTATTGGCCATATTCAATTTCTTGTATTAGGAATTTGTCTTTTCACATACCCCAGCTTGCTCTCCATGAAAGAAGCTTGAGGTCAGAGCACAGGGTCAGCCATTTATACAGCGCCCCTGGAGCAGTTGTGGTTAAGGGCCTTGTGCAGGGGCCAAACAGAGAAAGATTCCCCTGCCGGCCGCAGGATACGAACTGGCAACCTTCCAGCCACAGGCGCAGATCCTTAGCTACAGAGCCACTATACACCAGAAAAGTCAAGCCCAAGAAATCTTCATCTAAAATCAAGGATCACAGGACCTATAAAGGACACTATACCACTAAATTCAGATATCAATTATAATGACATCTTATAGAATTAAATCAGGGAAGCAGCTGTATTTTCCTCACATGGCAAAAAACTATATATATATAATGTCTGCAGCTGAAACCTAAATGGTAAATAAAGCTAATGGTTGCTTTCATATTCCGTGTGTCGGAGCATCTACATTAGGAAATTTCTGTTATAAAAATGTTATGGAATAGTGAGCATATTATGATGATCACATGGCAATTGCATAGCATGTGTACTTTGTAAGTATACAGTATACAGTATTTTGAAACTGTGCAAGTAGAATGAGATGTTTACATTCAGGATATCATACTATAAAGAAATGAGACCATTTGTAAGATGTAAAGTGAAATTTGGAGTCAATAGCGAAAGGATGGAAACAGTTTAAAGATGTTACTCTTGAAGCACAGAAATATATTAATTCCAAAATCAAGCAAATCAAAGGCTAAGGAGCAAATAGTTTAAATAATCCATCCATTCTCAAATCTCCCATTCAGGGTCACAGGGGAGCCAGAGCCTATCCCTGCAAGCAAAAGGCACAAGACAGGACACACCCTGGACAGGACACTAGTCCATCGCAGGGCAGTTATGGACACTCACATCTAGGGCCAATTTTCTCCAGAAGTTCGAAGAAACCAGAGTACCTGGAGGAAGCATACATGAACATGGAAGAATATACAAGCTCCACACTGATAGCATCCCAGGTCTTGAATTTAACCCACTGTGCAATGCTTTAACCATGTTAACCATTGCGCCTCTGTTCTGCCAGTTTCAATAAACCAATTAAGAAAAATGAAGAAAGAAAGAAAGCACTCCATAAAATGATTAAAAAATAACAGGATCCAGTTGAGTACATGTATACTGTATAACGAACTGCAAGAACAATTAGAACCGGATACTAGAAGGCCAAGCGAGAGACTAAAAAGAACACTGCAAAACTGCTCAAATAAATAAAAGGATGTTTTCAGTATTACAACAGCAAATAATGGTAAATGGTATCCCCAGGATAAAAAAAGAGAAGTATTAGATTATGAAAAGGAAATGTCTGATGCACTAAATTAATATTTTACTCAGGTGTTTACCAAAGACAAAACAGACAACACGCCTCAGGCTGGAAATTGAAAAAGTTTTATATTAAAAAAATAGGAGTAGAGAAGAAGTGTTACAGATACCAGAGGTACTTAAAATAAACAAATCTTCAGGGCCTGATTATATTATACCAACTGCACATTAAGAGCACCAAACACCAAACTTAAAGAAGCTACGTAGTGGCAGCAGTTTTTTGTTTACAGATAAAAGAAATAATCTTTTAGCCTTGAATACAGCCTGATTTATGCATTCTAAATCTCAACTCAAAATTCAATATAGTGTTTGTGTTTATAGGTTAAGATCAGAGAACATCTTAGGCAATCTCCTGAGTGTTCCATTCAGTATAGGTGCAGAGCGCAGGTTTGAGCCTGGGTCAAGTCACTAGCTGACTCCCCAGAAGGCAGGACACGACTGGTTGAGAGCCACCAAGGAATTAATCAGCAGGACTTACTCACTGTATTAAACACAATGACTTCAAAGCACTTGCAGGCATGTAGTGTTGTCAGTGAGGAATACGTCTCTCCTGTAAAAGGCATTGAAGCTCTTGGAACAGGACCGGACAGTTTTGCCTATGACATGCTTAAAGATGGGTGGCTTGAAGGTGGGCAGGTGGGAGGCACCTACTGTAACTACGATTCCCATTCTCCCACGCGTGGGTTTCATAGCCGTGAGCCGAGATGTAAAAAAGTACTCATCAGGTGATTACATATGTAGTGGGTATAACAAAATGTAATAGGCGATTCTAAATTTTAAAAGAAAAGCACTTTCAGTCAACATGAGAAGTGGTGTCTGCTAGAAAGTAACCCTTTGGGAAAGTAGTTTTTCCAGTTTTGGGGAAGATTGTAAGAAAAACAAGTCTGTGTGTGCTTTATGAAATATACATGATTGTTGAAATTATAAAACATTTTTTTAACCCAGTGCACCTCTTCAGAATCAACAGTGAAACACCAATCAGAGGACACAAACAGAATGAACAGAGATGTGCTTTTGAGAATGGAGATCAAACTGGAACAAGATTGTCAACCTGATAAAGCCTCTAGAACAGAGTGTGGACTTTTTTGTTTTAGTTCTTCTAATGACTAATACTAAAGCTCTGTCAATTTTGCCTGTTGAAATGTACACCTAATATGTGTGTGTGCGTGTTTGTGTGTGTGTCTACCCTGCAATCGACTGGCATCTTGTCCGGGGTGTATCTCACCAGGGCATGGATATACGGATAGCTATTTAAATGCTCTATTCTATCATCTCCTGTCAAAAAAACGTCATCACTCTATGAAATTGCTCTAGACATTTGATCATTTCTCTATGATGATACAGTTTCTAATCCCTGGAGGTTTTTCTTCTGTAGAACTAGATAATATTCCTTTTTCTCACATATTGATCATTTTTGGGACAATAAAATGCTCCCCTCTGTTTTCTTGTATTTATCATAGTATAATAATTTTGAATAATCCTCTTCTTACTTTGGACATGTTGTTTTCCTGAATAGTTTTTACAAGGAGTTCCAAAAGCTTTTTATTCTTTATTGCTGTCTGATAAAAATCGTGTACAAATTTTGTCCGAGCAGATTTGTTGCAGATGAAAATTTGTCAGATGTTTCTAATGCGACTGTTTGGGAAACAAAGTCAGATAATTTGCACAGTAATTTCCTACACTGCTCAAAGGATTTAACCATATACCACATACCTTCACACCTGATCTGTATAAGGTTATCTGTAGATCAACAGCAAATGGAAATTACTTGCCACAAGCAAGTTGAAAAACAATTAGTTAAATTCCGTCATCCTTTCTATGAACACGGTGATAAGATAGTAAACTTTTAGCCCATTAATTACGTCAGTGTAGTACATCTCATTTAATTATTGAAATCCATACACAGTCAGGCTCTATTAATAGTGTTCAAAATGATATTAATGGGCAATTTACTTAATGCTAATGCTAAGGTTCTTTTAAAAGCTTTAGCTTGCAAATGTAAATCCATCCCTCTTTTCATTATTTCAATAGACCAGACAGATTTTATCCAGAATAGACACCTCTTTTTTTAAATTGACATGCCTGTTTAATGCCATATATACATCATTGTCTGACCCTGTTCCTCAAGCTCTTATTTCAATGCATGTTGAGAAAGCTTTGTTCAAAGGCAGGGTAGAATTATCATCTAATGGTCCTTCAAAAAACCTGATTTGGATAGAACTTTCTGTTATTTTAGTTTAAACTACAGTATACATCTCCTGTTGCTTCTGTTTATACAATCAACATTAATTCAGCATGGTTCTTTACACGGGAGAAATCATGGCTGTCCTCTCTCTGTTGTGTTTTTGATGCTGAAGTTGATCTCCCTTCAACAGTAATTGACAGCTTCAGGAGTCAATGCAAAAGGTTGGGGCCTAAGTATGGATCATTTCCTCACACAGATGATCTACCTCTGTATCTTTCCAACCTATTTGTCAATAACTTTGGATATAAAAAAGTATAAATATAAAAAAGGGAATTTATTTCCTTTCCCTTGCATTATATTGATCATTTAAGACTTCCACTTTCAAAGAAACTTATTCCATATTTAGTTGTCTTGTGTTATGACGTCTTTTTGCTGATCTTTAAGAACTGAATTTTATTCCTCATATTGGAAGACATTAAAAGCATTGTTGAGCATTGGTCTAGTTTATCGCTGTAACTCCTGTCTTAATTCATTTATAATGAACATACATCTTCTAATGCTAATCCTATACTGTGCTTGCAATCTTTAGGTTTTCTAATGTGATGAACTAGCTACAAAACAAGCTAGAATGGACTAAATGACCTTCTTTGGTTTGTGACCTTTCTTATATTATTGTATATTTATTTCGGAATCTTTCTTAATCATTTTAGATTCACATTTCTCATCATTTATACCAAAGAGGTAAAACACCCAAATATGCAAAGGCTCCAACAGCTATCTGATATGGCATAGCCCAAATTTCATTTTTTGATTTCATTTCACTGACTGAAAACAAAATTCTTTAGTTTTGATATGTTCTTTAACATGGCTTGCTTATACAAAACTTTCTAAAGATTATATAATCTCAGATTAGGAAACACTTTGATTTTTAATGGCTTAAAGTATTCTCTCCCATTGTTGTCAATGTGGAGATTAAGATTTGCTTATTAATAATTATTTGTGTGCAGAAATGTAATGGTGAAAAGATACCCTTTATTCAATATTTGCAAATTTGGGATTTAGTTTATGCAGTAACAAGATGATACAGTTTCCTGTAATTACCTCTTAAACACCCTAGTAATTCCTTTCTCTAACAGAATTTGCCTTGGACTGCCTATTCCTGGTCACCCCGATTACTATCAGAGAGTAGAAACTTGAATGTTTCTTAAAAATTTAAAGAGTATTCTTCCATTTGCATTTAATATCTTTGCATTCCATTCAAAAGCCATCATCAAATACACATCCAAAATCAATCTAGCCAAAATGTACCCTCATTTACATCACATATGTGACAGAAGCAAGCAGGCCCCAACCTCATTAATTCATATGTTTTGGTAGTATTCCCAGACTAGTCTCGTTTTGGAATGGTCTTTGAATACTTTTCTATACATTTTCTGTGTGTCTATCAATTCTCCATGTTTAATAGCAATTTTTGTCACTGGTGGTTCACTGGTGGTTCAATAGAGGTTTCAGTCAAATATGACCTTGTCTTCACAGCAACCTTATTCTGCTGAGTTGGAAACATGCTGCTCTGTTTTCTCTTGCTCACTGGGAGAGAGATATGCCGTTTCTCAAACCAGAGAATTTTGATATTTCAACTGCATTTGCAACCTGTTTATATGACGAGAGGTATTAAAAACAGCAAATTAGTAATGAAACTAACTGGATCTGTTACATTTTTAATGCATCTTAGTATTTTAATTCTCTGTACTGTATCTTTTTACACTTCACTCAGTCTTCCAGAATGTGACAGGGTGTTATTTTCTATTTTCTTTAACTTGCACAACATGCAGACTGATAGCTAACTTTGTTTTACCTGTTATGCTGTATCATCTTTAATCAAGTAACATGACAGAACCTAATAAAATTAAATGAGCACCAAACAAAACTTTTGTGTTCAGTTTAATGAATAATTAGCCCCAGGGTGCCAGCCTGTTAAGACACTTTTAAGAACTGTATGAAAAGACACTCCTTGTTTTTTGCATTCAACAGGGATGTTTGTAGAGGTCAGCCTTTAAAGGACAATGTGAGTACTTCAATAGCTGTGCCTGTGTCTTTAATAAGATGCTTTAATAAGATGGTGAGAGTAAAAAGCAGAAACAGAAGACTCAATTACATTATTAACAAGCAGGAAATACATTACCAAAAGTTAAGAGGAGTGTCTGTTACCAGTGCCAGTAACCCAGGAAGCAGAACCACAGGATACTAATTGAAACTAAGGAAGGACTTATTCAAATCTGGTAGTGAGTGATTTTTTTCTCATAGTGTGTATGGAAATTAATTATTTATTACATTTAGAATGTCTTCCCCCTTTAATTTAGAACTTTAATTTCATCTATATCTTTGACGTTTGGAAATGAAAAAAGAAGAACCAAAGATGATCAAATTCATTTTCCACCTTTATTTTTACTAGCAAAATGATAACAGGCCACTGGGTTTTCATGTACGGTAAATACAGCTCAGGCCTAATACCCATGTCTGAGACTGTTACACTGCTCCAAGCTGCACACCACAATCAATTTTAATATGCTCATTTCTCCTGTATAGTTTATTTCAAAAGGGCAGTTATAAATAAGGATTTTTTCGATTTCGTTTACAGTTTACAATGAAAGTCTCAAGGCTTAATGTCATTTTAAATATTTAAAATAGAATATTTATGCCTTTGTTACCCAAAATCCGATGTCTCTGCAGCAGCAAACCTATAAAACAATGACTGCCGTCTTACAGGATTCAACCCTGAATTTATTAGGTCTGAGACACTAAGCGAAGCTGGGCCTGGTCAGTACTGGGATAGGAGATGTCCAAGGTAAAACAAGCTGCTGTTTTATG
Organism: Lepisosteus platostomus; assembly: GCF_059453375.1. NCBI lineage: Eukaryota > Metazoa > Chordata > Actinopteri > Semionotiformes > Lepisosteidae > Lepisosteus > Lepisosteus platostomus. The sequence goes on from NC_142621.1 coordinate 27,411,761, forward strand.
TTGTGTGGATGGACCAGTTGATGACAGTTTTCCATTTGGACCAGAGTTCCTATACAAATGCTCCAATATACAAAGATAATGACCATGACATTATAGGAGGTGCAGTCAATTGTATACTGGTGACACAGCTAGACTCCACTTAAGGTTTGCATAATCTAGCCTACATAGTTCCTGGTTCATATGGTAAAACAATTTCTCTAAACGCTTCTCTACATTGTCTGAGTAGCTGGGCTGTTAGTGCATAATGCCTACTGTGTCACCCAGATGGGTACTTCCCTTCACTGGTGGATGATGGGATTTACTCATATAGTATATGTAAGGCACTTCAGGATGGACAATGCTATAAAAGAAAAATTAATTATTAATCACTACTTAACCAGCTATAGGAGCACTCTAAAGTGCAAATCGACACCATAACATTGAAACTTTAAATGTTCCTTACTTGTTCTTCAAAACTGCATTAACCTGGAGGCTGCATGTTTCGCCTTCTCAGACGTGAGGTCTAATTGATAACGATGCAGCGAATGCTTCAGCACATGCTGGTTCTGCTGCTCCAAACGACTTTCTGCCAGAAAGTCCCAGAAGAACATGCACAGTCCTCTGTAAATACTTTTTTCTGAAAGTGCAACCACTGAATCTGGCATCAAAATGAAAAGCTACAGTACATGACTGCAATGTGGCACACGATTGGAAGATTGCAGGGTGGGCAGTAGTCAAGCAGGGCCCTCTTGGTTTTGGAATATATAATAATATACAGTACCACCCAATCTGGAATTAACTGTTGACAAGATCTACTTGTCACCTGGGGAAGAACAGGGGGAGTAAAACATATCTAGCAACCCCCCCCATCTGATTTGAAATGAAGTCCATCAGATGGAGTAGATCCATTAGCTGCGCCCTGATCAGAGCCCTTCTCAACCCTGATAAATGTTCCCCACATTTTAATATAAAAAATCATCTAATCTTGAACAATATAAGAAAAAAAAACAGATGATAAGAAGATTTCTCCGAACAGGCCAAGAGAACTCCTGAATAAAAGTGCAGACACTGATAAAAATACTGGATAAATAAAAATTTTAAAAAGGATTTCAGTGTTGGATTTGCAAAAAAGATAAATACACAAGCAGGAAGACAGGCGGTGAAATACAATCGAGCTTCTGATGTGATTACTAGTAATAAACTGCTTTCCAAGAAAACCTCTCTCGCACTGGGTAGACAAGTGTCCGTTCGATTTACGTGTAACACATAAACATGGCGCCTAGTTAGTTCAAGAGATGTTCAACTGACAAAAGCAAATAGTCTTGTTTCCTTAAAAGTGGCCATTATAAACAATAGTTAACGAAAGCTAAATTGGCAAATTTTACTGTTTAAATCAGTTGATCAATTTATTATTATCAAAGACCATTATTGATAAAGCCTAATCTAAAGAATTATACAGTATATATTTGGAACAATTTTCTTGAGAAGAGGCACACTAGAAGGTAGATACTACCACCTTGAATCTCTTCTCAAATGCTTTCAAGACACAATTTCAAGTAAACTAGGATAAACTCTGTCCAAAGTTTTTTTTTCCTATTTCCATTAACTGCACTTAAACCAATGATTTGGAGAAAAATCTACTTCCTACCGAGGAATTAACTAAATTAGTGACCTAATAACTTGTCCAAGAGGCTGTGAGAAGGTTAATCAAGTGAGGATAGACATAAAAGAAAAGCATTATTCCATGAAAATGACTGGGAGAACGTCAATGTTGTGAGTTGTTTTAATACCGGCAATAGTCATGATATACCCTGACCATATTTAGTTTTTTAACGTTTATTGGTATTTGTTAATAAAATAAGTATTACTGTAAATTATGGCTATATGTATGTTTTTTAGTATATGTACTGTAATATGATGGTGTATAAAGGAGATATGTCACTCACGAACATATTAGGTTTTAAATTCTGGACTTTTTAAATCTGTGGCTTCTTAACAAGAATATTTGCAGAGTTCCTTATTCATTTTACAGTTATGGAACAATCTGGGAAGTGTAAAAGTCTATAGCAATATATCTATAGCAATGCAACTTTTAACACGGATATTGAAATATAATACAAAGAACACTGTATGAGCTTTTAAATTTTATATTCAGAATCCTAAACTTTGTTCCTCTTTTCCTTGCCAAGTAAAAGGTGGTTTGAATCCTTCTAACGTATTCCAAATTTAACACACTCCACAGTTTTAATGTTTTTAAAACGTTCCATTATTTAACAAGTTAAACATTGCTACTTTTCCCATAAAAAAGATTATTCAGGCTTATTTGAGAACTCTGCCAAGAGCAAAACAGTCAGCAAATACCCCACTACAAGCAAGTGTTACCCAGCACAGTAGGCATGTTTCAAAACCACTATTCATCTGCAGCTTAAAATGCAGGTTAAAGCAAAGAGTCAGCTGTTCTCTGATTTAGTCATCTCTTTTTTTCTGCTCTGGGCCTGCAGCACAGATTTATCGCAAAGGTGACCAGAACTGCGATGCGGACTGGCAAGGTTTAATATATGGAGCCACTGTGTTGCTGTGTAAAAAAGAATCTCAAACTAAAATAGATCCCCTAGCCCTTGTCCCTCGGCCTGTGTCTATCAGCCTGCAGTGCGTCTCCTTCCCAGAACTCCCAGGGCTCCTCTCGGAGCGAGAGGGAGGGCGCGTCGCTCAGAATATTAAACAGCTGCTGCGATTTGCATGCGGCTCATGGCAGCACAGTGACATTGCCCGTCAATGTCAACCCCTTTGGTGGAGCCTTTCCCGTAAAGTGGTTCATTTGTGAGGTAATTAGCTTAAATGCTCGAAGAATGAAAAATTCATGATCGCTTCAAGATTTTTAATTGAGGTAGCAATCCGCATTAATTGAAGCCGCTTGGAAGCCTTTTGCTGGAACCATGGCAGAGAAAGACACAGCCACCCTGACCCATCTCTCCTTCCCCATCAGCCCTGCTCTGACCTGCACCTGTGTGCAACCCTTCAGCTGCCTCACCAGCACCCCCCCTACACTCACACATCCCGGCTCCCAGGAGACAGCAGCTTCAGCTACTATTCAGGCACTTCTCTTTAACCACCTGACTTCATTTAGCACTCCACAGAGGACTTCCCTGCATTCACATGATCCTCATTTGCATCGGGATTTTTATTTAAGAGCAGTTCATGAATATTCGAGGGGAAATTTAGACCTTCCAAAAACCTGAAAGTCAAATGTCATAGGCAGACCAGAAAACAGGTTTGAAACTATGAAGGACATTAGACTGTGCCCATGACGACTTCCCTCGTTATAAGTCAGAGAGCAGTATGCAATAAAATAAATTTCAACCTTCACCTTCATGAAGAAGATCCTAAGAATCTTGCCTCTTCACTATGGAAGGGAAGGAAAGGAAAAAAAATATTTTCTCTGTTCATCTGGACTGTCATTTAGAGCTGTGCATAAAAAAGCAGTGATAAAAAACACACAGTAAAGGCAGGATATCACGGTGGCACTGTCGTTAGCAATGCTGTCTGGCAACGCTGGAGCCATGGGTTCAATTCTGGAGCTGGGGTGCTAGCTGTGTGGAGTTTGCGTGTTCTCCATGCGTTTGTGTTTTTGCTGAGTTACTCTGTTGCCTCCCTCAGTCCAAAGACATACTGGAAAGTAAATTGACATCAGGGAAAAAAAACCACCCTGGTTTGAGTGTGTGTACACACTCCCTGCCTGTGACTGGCGTCCCAACGGAGGTATCCTGCCCCTTGCTTGCCAGGCTAGGCTGTGGGCCCCCCATAACCCTGTATTGGATAAAGCGGTTAGAAAATGGATGTGGTACAGGCAGAACCAACTGTTCTTCAGTAACTCTATTCAGTGCCAATACACCTTCCTGTATCTCCCCAAGACACTGCCTTTAGATTACTATAATTAGAACTCTTTTATAAATTGTTCTAAGAATAGGAAAACAATTTTCAGCTGTATTTCTAGTCAATGTTACTGACAATGTTACAGCCTAGTATAATTACTGTACCTTGTTTTGCTCACTGCATTATGCAATATTATTGTGTGAACCATTTTCTTTGGCTTACACTACTATGCATTTATCTGCATAGTTGCTTTAGATAAGAGCCAGATGAACAACAACAACAATAATAATAATAATCACCATCATCAATATAATTGTAGAAATAATAATGGATCGTTTCTATTATAAGCAATTAAAAAAATACCATATATTGAAGTGATATTTGAAGTGAAAATGGAAATATGAGTAGTCCCTCTATTAATCTCCTTGGAATAAAGCAGTTGCAGATCAACATTATTAATGCTCCATTTCCACTGTGATAAAAGGTACCTTTGGGTAAAACCTTGTAAAAAATAAGAACGAAGCTAGAGTTGTTAGCTAGGTTGACTGACGTGCTTAAACATGCAAATTAAATTTTTTAAACACCAAAAGCTGAATGTATTATAAATATCTTACAATCTACAATTAACCCTGAATGTCAATTTCAGATAGGCAAAATAGGGCAGTGCAGAAAGTACAACTATCTCTAATTCATTCATGAGGTTTCTAACTTCAGAGACACATTTGCAAAACAAAAGCAAATAAAGAAATTAAGCCAGTGACCACACACAGGAAATGCAATTCCAGAATCGGAAAAAAAAATGCTCTAGGATCTTTCAGTCTAGAATACATACTGCATACAGTACATATCTGAAACACATCTATCCTTTTCTTTGTAATGAAAACCCTTCAGTTCTATTAGATCTTGGTGTTTGGTTCATATTTCACTGTAAAGCATCAGCAGTAGTAGTAAAATTAAAACTGTAAAAGTGCGAGAATCACTATGGCAGGCCTTTGAGACGCACAAAACAACTTGCATCTACCTGCACACGACCACAATAATTCTGTCCTCTACTATCCCTTATGGGGTGACAGCAGGATTTGGGAGGTTATTAGATAGCTGAAGTCTATTATGGCTGTGTGGTTGAATTGAAGTAAAGGTGTTACTAAGCCCTATAGCTAATGGATAATTATTGAGAAAATATGTATTAATGACTAGTTTTAGTCTTGCTTTTAATTCTCCATTTACAAAATTAATGTAATTGGATACTTCTGTATTCACAAGAAATGTAATAGTAGGCAAGCATTAGAAATCTCACAAACACATTATAATGGATTGATTTCACATCGCATTTACTAACAGTCACTGCAAATATTCAAAAATTATAACAAACTGCAACAAAACAAACGCTGGCTGTGAAACTTGATTGTCTAACATCGTTTGAGCAAAAATGCAAAGGAACTGTCAATGTTCCTTATAACGCTATTGGTCACTTTAAAACATGACAAACATACTAGTCCAACTATTTTATGGAGGTATATTGGAGGCATTGTTTCTGACTAATAATAAAACCTTGTTTTACTGTTTGTGGTTATCAATGTGAAACTAGATCTGGAAATGTTTCCTCAGGAATCCTGACTACAGTATACCGAATAGATGACTGTATTTCACAAACTGGAATATGAAAAATATTTGAAATGCCACTCATGTTTGGGAAAAGCACCTCGTATTTGCAATTGACTTTGGTAGTGGTATTTAAGTAGACATCCTATTACATCCACTATGGTTTGTCGCAATTTTAGAAAAGCTACGTTCTTGACAAAGACATTTGCTGCAAAATTCACAGAATCAAACATGCACAAGCATGTGTTCTCTTTTTGAATGTCAAAGTTCATCTGAAATGAGGGTTTAGGAAAGCAGCCTTTGTTATGTAGGGACAGGAGTTGAAACAGGGACATCTCTCACACTAAAGTCAGCACTGGCAGGCTGCGTGTGAAGAATGTTCAGGGTCACATACATTTTTTAATGATGCAACAGTTACTCTGTCATTAGAGTTGTCATTCATTCCATGCGCTTGCAGAAAAAAATATTTTCTTTGCTCTAAATAGTTTAACAGGCGGACAGCACAGTGCAGAACAACCTCACGCGACTGTCCCAGTGTTTACAGGATTGAAAAAGGAACAGACATACTTGTAGGCAATAATGGGGACAGTGTGGCTCGAGTTCCCGGTAATGAATTGAAGCTTATGGTTAATTCAAGCGCTAAGTTTGGTGGACTTGCAGTTTGCAAGACAGGAACTTGCTCATACTGTAGTTAATTGAAGGAGAAGATTTTAATGGTACCCCGCTTCTACAATGAATCTGACAGAAAGAGCTGAAAACAATAAAGGAAATCTGTGTTTCTTATAGTACTGTCTGGTCAAAGCAAACAGCCTTGCATTGCCAGGGCAGCTCAGTGTTTCAGATGTTAACATTTATGATCACAAGTTCTCCCAGCTCCTTTTACCAGCCACAATTTTAAGGTACACTACATTCACAGTTAACTAAGCACATGCTGTTCTGGGCTGTTTCTGGGAATATCTGTTACAGATTCACAGCAAAGAACATTAAAAATATAATACCCGTCATAAACATAAGAAGAACATTTTGTACGAATTAACACATTAAGGACCAAAAACATCTTTGTTAAACTACACACCATAAAGATTATAATTTTTAGGCTATGTGACAGTTGCACCACCCAGTCTGTTTGAATGATCTTATTCTTAGTGAAAGCTAACCACAGGAATTGTTTGCAAGGTCTGCATTTCATCTAATGAGGAACTGCTTTTCAATCTAATGTAATTCATTATTTAATTAATTACCGAGCTAACATCAGAGCAACATGTCATTTTTTAAAATAAGGGCAAAAGTGATGCCTGTATCAAGTAGTATTCTACAATAAAAATGAAAAATCAAATTTTACATATTAATACTTTCACAAGAAAGGAATGTATGTTCTCATTAGATACAGTATAACTAATGTAAATTTTATAACAAAGATATTTACTTCAGCACGTAAAGTTAAAACCAGGACCTACATTTCACAAAACCAGATAAAACATAATGATATTTCTAGTATTGCCTCATTGGAAGAATATATACAGTGTGTTGGATTGGATAGACAAATACCCTGTCAAAGGTGGTTTAAAAAGTGCTGGAAGAAACAGCAGAGTGCTGCTATAGCTACTTATTGTAAGTGTTGTTATACTGAAAATCTGCCAAACTACTAGACTGCTTAGATCAAGCATTGTTTTTTAACCCACTTTCATTGCTACAGAAATATGTCAACATTTGCATAACAGCAAGTTAAAGAGCTAAGTTAAATGACCAAATTATCAACAGCAAGTTTACAGTCCACTAACGTTTTAAGTTTTATTATTCTGTTGCGTTATCCCTTCCATGTAGAATAAAGAAAACGAATAAAGGAGCAAAAATCTTAAAAAGACTTCAGACAGTGCTCTATCTTTAAATGCTGCAAAATTCCCTCTTTCAACAGAGTGCAGCAGGCCTAATAACAGCACTTCACATCTTTGAATATTCAAGCAAGTTCACTGGGAATTTTATTGAAGTAGCAGCTTAGAGGGACTTAATACAGTGGAAGACTCAGCTGCAGGGTAAAGTAATGGGGGCTTTTTATTTTATTGCTTCAGTAAAAGAAAATGACATTTTTAATAAAAAAGTGGCCTCAATAACCGCATGCGGTTTGCGAATGTAGTGAAGAGGAATCCACTTTGCACACTTCTGAGGAGCGGTAAATGAACCAGCTGTTATTAAATTCAATGACATCTTGTTCTTTCCTGTTTGTTTTTGAGGTGCTGTTGCATTTCCGTCACACGACAGTTTCTAAATTTAACTGGAATTTTAAATGTACATACCAATGCTACAATCAAAGAACAGGTAAGCTGTGATCTACCGAAACCATCGCAAATCAACGACACCAGCAATCTGCTTAGAATTATTACAAGAAGACATACGAATATGGAGTCAAGAAACGGAAACAAATGGAAATTCCACAGTAGGTTGGTATCAAATTAAAAATACAACACACTATTAAAAATTGTTGATGTCTTATTCCCTTGGTTTTCGGCAAACAGGTTTAGCAATGAATAGCAATGAATGCCAGCAAACCTTTTTTATATACACGGACAGTGTAATATGTTGTGCCTTGTAGTCCCATTTTCTTTTTTTCTTGCATTTTTACATTATCCAAATGATGACCACTAAAGAATTACAAAGCCTAATAACACAACATCACTCATGCTGTGCAACGTAATAGCAAAAACCTGAACCACTTCCTTGGAGCTCAAAAAACATTACTGACCTGGTTTCTCAAAGTTCTAGTCTCTGTGAAGTTAGCTGTGCATTGGAAGGCACTCTAAGACCAGAAACATTACAAATCAGGTCATTAGAACTAACAGGGTGCACTCATTAACCTACAATGTTCTTATGTGATTTTCTTTGTGGATTTTGTAATTGGAAATGGAATACACAGCAACTCTCATTATGAATTAGCCCAAGTGGAAATTATTGGTCCGTCTTGAAGGAAACGGAGCTATTTTCTTTACTTTTTTCTTTTTGCAGAAAAAAGGTGAATCCATCAAACTATATGGTGAAAACACTCTGAACCCATTAAAGATCCATTTTCATGTATCCTTTCTCCATTAATCACACTGCAAAGTGTCCATCACCCTATCCTCACAAAAGAACTATGCTGAGAATTAAGAAACTCACAAGAAATACAAACTATAATTTATAGCCAAGTAGAGTTGACATTATTTTATATGCAGAACTGACAAGTTTAAAAGAACCCCACCCCAAAAAATAGTGGTAATGTTTTCTTAAACATTAACACTAGTCTGAAATTCTGTATGTTTTAGTATAAGCTCCCAATGAAACGTTTGATGATTCCCAACATGAAAATGTAAAATTTTCTTTATGCAAAAGCTGTACATTCTAAAACATAGTTAATTAAATCAAAATAAAAATTTTAATTTAATTCCTCTTTTTTTGTTTTATGTAATTTTACATCTGTGGCCAAAAGTCACAAAAGCTTGAAGTAGAGCAGAGCAAAGCAGAAAACCATTATCGCTTAATGGTTGTGTTTCCACAACACAACAAAAATTATATAAAAAGGACTATAATGATTGAAAAATCAAGAATGGAGATGCACAAAAATTGGAAACACTTTTACCGTACTGGATAAGCTTAGTAGCAAACCATATGTCCTCATGAGCAAGACAAGAATTGGGGAAATGTTCATATTCTCCTGCATATAGAAACAGGTATTTGGAAGCATAAAAGCATGTATTCAATGCTGCTTTGGATGTTAGAGATTCCATGAGTTCAGTAGCATGAGATGCACATGGTTTCCTTTTAAAGCACATCACATCCCCAGGAACCCTCAAAGGAGCTCCAGTGCTAAACACTACCTTGGAGCATTATCTATCATTACCGCTGTGAATCTTCTCATTGTCAATAACGGATGCCGCTATAAATTACAGGCATGTGGCAACTGTTAGTGCTAATGACATTGAGCGTTCCCTTGGGTTAAAAAGCCCAGATGCACACTTGCTTAGCTCGGCAATAATATATGGAAATGTGTAGCACCGAAAACGGTACAGAGAAGTGCCCTCTGCAAGGCAGTGTGCCGAAAGAGAGGCGTTTTAAGTTACAATAATCAGGATTAATAAACCGGCAATTACATAAATGGGCATCAACTACAGAGCAGCAAGCAGCCACTTCACAAGCACTACACCACCCTGCAAACTCTGCACTCCCCATAATCCATTCAAATTCAATATCTCTAATATAATTGCTCATTTAATATTTGAATGCAGCTTTGACAAAGCCATCTATTTTCTTCCTGTAAGTGCAGTGACAAAATGCAACAATATGCTAGTCATTTCTGTGTGAGATTCCAGTTTTATGGTTGATGGTTTCTCAGAGCCGGTAGGCCGATATTAACTTCCTGCCCTGCAATAAATCAGAAACCCCGGCATGCTTATCTCTCACTGACACATAGATCCATCTCGCTTTTAATCCCACTCCATGCCATTTCATGAGAAACTGCACATCACGTGTATTTAAAATGCATTTAGACTGTTTGTGTCTAAATCAAATCCTAGGGATGAGAAATCCAGGGAACGGGCAAAAATAAAGTACATCTTACACACTTGTCCTTTACTTAACAGGCGTCACAATGTACAGTGCAAAGGACATCATGAGACCTTCCAATTTTGTTATATCAAACATAGAAACTTTGCTACCAAATCTGTACTCAATCAACGCAGTGCTCTCTAAAATGCACAGTCTCACTACATTCAAATCCAGAAGTCAAGTGTTATATTTGATTGAAAATGCCAATGGAGAATGTGTCTACGATGCTTAAAGTTTGAGGAACACCCTGAGCACTGTTTACCTTTGTACACTTCTTATGACAGCTTTGTCAGAGGTAAAAGGAACACAGAAATTCAACATGCAGATTATTCCACACGTGCAAGAAACAATACAATTGGGATTGGCAAAATAATTAAAACAAGGTTCAGTTAATAAAAATTTTGTTCAACATTCCGTTACTCTAGATGGAAAAGATATGCATCCTTTTAGACCCCTGCAGATTTAATTATCGTAAACAAATGTCTGAGAAATGTCTTCAGAGATTTAAAAAATGAAAATGTCACCTTCACATGTAAAAACGTGTGATTTTTTCCCCCTTTAGAAGCTCTGTTTTGGACAAAAATCAAAGCACATTCGCGACAAGACACAAAGTAAGATTGCAAAGTACTTGAGTACAGATTGAACACAAAAAAAATAAAGAAAACGCCAACTCCACAGGTTTTTTTTTTAGAATAAAAGTCTGAATTTATTCTGTTGATCTGTACATTAAACAAGAGTACCAGGATTGTAGGCTGCAGCACACCAAAAATGATGCAAAAAGGCAAAATTAGTCACACAGTGAAGTGCAACAAGCATTTGCCTGAACAGTTTGCAAATGAGGAATCCAAAGGAATGTCACTTCAGGTAAGTGCCATAAGTCTGCCTGGCTCAGTTCTACCCTCTGGTCCTGATCTGAGAAGGCTGCAGGCTTGCGTGTTTTTCCAGCCACGCGGCTCTTCCACAGCTTTCACTTCAGCAGGACAAGAAAAGGGTAGCATTCACAGATTGGGCTTTACTCAGTCTCCTACACCGTTATGACAAAAAATTGTCCAAAGCTGCAAACACGCTGGATCTGGGGAAGAAAAAAAAAATCTCGTCCAGCCCTACCACCCCCTCCAACAAAATTGACCTGAAAAGACAACATGAACACACAGCACTTCATGAAGACTTTCGCCACCAATGGAATTATAGGTTTCACTGTATATATAGTTTGAACAGGTCAGCAGCAGGAAAAGGAACTAGCCAGAAAGATAAGAGAAAAATAAACAACTTTTATCTATAAACCACCGTCAGGGCTTACACTGCCATATGGAAAGATGGTCTTGCCACTTTGTGAGGGGACAACTTTGGTATAGCATTTGCCTGCTTCCCCACTCAGCACTGGCATAGGACTAAAAGGTATATCATACACTGTGCAGGTTAATGAAAGACGAAATATGAATATAATTAGTCAGCTGTAATACCACATAGCCCAAAAGATTATCCAGATTTTGGCAACAAAATTCAGAACTGTGGATTCCATAACATGAAGTTAAAGTTTCAGACATTTCCAATATGGTTAATTGAAAACCTGATATGTATTCAAATCTTGCGACATTTGGTTACTAATGATTGATTATATGTACATTACATAAAGGCAAAAAATAAGTGTAAGGAATGATAAAATTAGAAAATGTGCAAATGTCCTGGATATGCTGTATTAGGCCACTTTAATTCCATGGCAAGGGAGGGTAATAGTAGTCTATTTAAACAAACTTTAATTCTTAATATTCCAATAATAAATAAAAAACAAACCTTTTAATACAAGTGCCTTTTTGCATATTTACTAAAGCATCCCTCCCTAAAACACAAAGTAAAGTAATTCAAGTAATAAAATTAAATTAGTAACGATAGAAAAGGATTCTCAACCATATCAACTAATAATACATGTTTTTTAGTGGCCAAAGCTGTCGACCATTTCTTGTTATTCAATCTGTTAAGTTGTTTTATGGACATCCAATGAGATTTCCATTATTATATTAAAAAAACATTCAACATAAACCGCAGATCTGAATCATTCTTGAAGAAATAAATGATGAGTAAGCAATAAATAATGAAAAAATTGTTCCATCTCTCTTAGTAATGATTTCTATTCATGTCATAATGTAGCTAATGTTAGCACTGCCATCCTGAGATACTCGGATAATAAATGTGCAGGCCTAATTTAAGGTAGTGATGCTCCTATGCTATGAAAAATTTGGGTTTTAGAACAAAGGAAATAATCTATTGTATTTTCAATTTTCTGTGTTCAAAAAACATATGCAGTCATATGCAATCTAAAATGTTTACATTTACTGGCAGTAAAAATGCATTCAGAAACTAAATTCATATGTAGTACTTTTGATGTGTTGTATTAAATAATCAAGGCAGGCTAATTATTATCTTGCACATCTGAATGGTTTATGTCTTAATTACTGTTTAATTGAGGTAACTTTATACATATGACATTCTTGTTATGAGAACATATGTTCTTGAAATGAGAATTTCAGGTACCTTACCTCTAATCTTACCACAAAACTTTTAATGAATCTTCTAGTTTGAGAAGAGATAAATGTTCAGTATGAAGACAGTAAGTGAGCAGCCAGGGACCGAAACACACCCTAGCTCAGCCCTAGAAGGGTATTTTTAACCAATGGAAATGAAAACTTGCACTAATTTTCAAAAGCAGAAAGGCAAATGGCACAAACAGCTGATTTTATTTTGTACGGAACTGCAGTTCAATAGGTGCTGGTCAATGATGAGGCAAAAAAGACCCTAATGCAGGCAATGTGAGCTCTGACAGTGAGTACATATGCCAGTTTGGTATGTTAAAAATAACATAAGGACTGTTCCACAGAAAATGGCAGAACAGTTTCAGATTTATAAAATCCCTATAAACTATGTGGATCGTAAATCAAAGATTTTTACGTTTTATCTAGCATCCCCCTTGTTGCTGTGAAGTATATAAAATTATCAAATTGCGCTTGAATCATTTACACTTGACCCCCTTTTTGGCATCAGGCAAGACAATACAGACATGATTTCTAGGAACTCTCAAGAGTAAAGAGATCATCTAAGTGCACTCATAACCACTATAAACCTTTAGGCTTTCTTGACATATTACAAAGAAGGTTTCACTTTTGGGACTCAACAGCTTTCCAGTCACATAATAAATAACTGAAGATTCAGTACCATCTACTGCTGTTGTGGTAGGTACAGGGGTAAATGACCCCAGACCTCGACCTCTACAGATGCTCTTATTGTGCATGTTAACCTGGAAAATTCACAACCTGCTTTCCTACAAATGTTTCACATTCACATCTGATGCTTTGGCTTTAATTCTGCCACATAAATAACTAGAGATACCCGCAAATCAAAAAGGTCAGTCAGACAAACTGTAGAATACCGAAAGGAATCGTCTGGCAACAAATGATTCAGTGTTGGTCGTATTTACTGATCAACCCAAACGAAGCAACAGGATTCAGCAGATGCTGGGGTTGGCAGCCACATCAATCAGTAAGGAATACGGAACTCACTTTTCACTTCTTCTCTCAAGTATCCCAATAGATTACAGATGAGAATGCTTAAGACTTAGTGTCAGACTGAGTGTATACAGTGACGTTATCAGAGAGGAAATGGAAGTTTAGTCACTTCATCAAACCTACAAAAGCTTTTAGATATGCAAACTATTACAAATTCATTGTACATGATAAATTTATACAATGTGTATATACTGTATTATTTATATTTCCTATTCTTGTGTTTCAGCAATTTTAAATGCCTGTGTGTATGCCAGTTTTTTGGAAATGGCTGATTTTCTCTACAATAAATACTATGTTTTAACACAGTAAGTATTGTAATTGTATAATAGTCAAAGAGCTGGCAATATTTATTTCTATCAATTTAAAATAGCCCGCTCAAATTAATTGTAAATATAAACAATATCTAGACTGAATGGTAGCTAACTGAGGTCTGATTAACTAATTGCACTAATTACAATGCTTCTTGTATTTTCAAGGTAAATTACCATTTATAGTTAAAAATATTAAAAATGGCAAACACATTTAACAGAAATCAAAAAGTAAACAAAGTGAAACTACACAAATTAACAATATCTATTTTAAAATATGTGTGGATACTGACAGGCAAACAAGTGTAGAGTTATTACAAAGAGGGATACAGAAAGAATTGAATTAATGAAAAGTTGGCAATATGAAAAGGGGATAGTTCAGGGAAGGTCATGGCTGTAAGCAAATCTAAATGGGTGAATTTGCTAATAACCCATTTATCACCAAGTAATTCCCTTTGGTATTCTATAAAAGCACAGAGGCATTCAGCATTGCTTTCCCCATCTCTGACCTTCTTTGCCATGAAGTTCATTCATAACATCTGTATAATTGTTTCCTAGTCTATTGTATCAGAATTAACTAATCTTTGTGCCTTAAGTACTTACCTTTTCAGGGATCAGAAATTTTGGAAGGACAGATGGATGAAAAGTGCATATGAAAGGTACAGACTTAAGAAATGTAAAAATGTAAGGTATAGAAATGAATTCCACAGATGTTCATAAGAGGGCATGTAGAAGATTATAATGTTCTGTCACAGTTTGGAAACTTCAGTTATTAAATTCACACATGGTAGATACCTTTCTAATTTTCTTTACTTTAGTTAAAGAATATAATTTGTTGATTTTTAAATTAAAGAGACAGTTGAACCAAAGTTTCAAACAAAAGCATTGTGTGCTTAACTGGGTTATTCTAATGTCTTGCATTTCTAAATAACAAAAATCAAACTGAACATAGGAAACACACTGTGCTCTACACAGTTCCTTTATTATCTCTGACTTAATTATGATTTTTTTAATGTGTCCACCACTTTTTTTACAGCACTGTTGTACAATATAGACAAAGCAGTGTCAAGATCTGTATTCATGGTGAGGTGAAAGAACTTACTTTTGTTTTCCAGTTTAAATTATCCAAATAGTTACGTCTTCACTGAATATTTTTTATGGAAAGGGGAATATGAATGAATAAGCAAGACAGTTCACTGTACAACTCCATAAAACCCAGTTAAGTAAAACTTTGGTACAACTATAAAATAATTGGTAACTAGCTGTCCCCCCCCAGTATATAGCGCACTGCAGTAGAAGGGAGTCAAACCCTGAGAGAGTTCTCATGCTGAAGCTCAGATTGTTTCGATTTTCCTAAACAAGAAACCCATCTGGCCGAGAAAAAATCTTAAAATTCGGAGAGAAAAGGCATGTATAATAACTGTTGTTAACAAAAAAGCCTTCCTTTAAGGTACAGGAGAAAGTCCTTAACCCACTGGTGCAAATCTCTATATACTGCGTACCAATAGTGATAGATCAACGTATTTTTAGTATTTTTCACCTGTTGTAAACAGAAAAAATAGAGGTGGGCTATTTCTTGCAAATGTGAAACAAATGCATATATAAAAAAATAGACAACTGACAGCTTAAAGCCAATGGGGGAGTTGGTAATAAAACTAATGTACAGCCTTGCAAAGACGAAATTCTAACTGTACCCATCAGTTTACATAAGAGGAGCTCTGCATGAACGGTGTAATCTGGACTAAAACTAAAATCTTCCATCTATCAAAAAAGACAACTGAGAATATAAATTATATACACTAAAATCCCCCCACAATGATAGCTTAACAAGTGATTAGAATCCAATAACAGTAAAAAGGAGGAATAAAAAGAAACAAAACAAAAGGCTTTTCCGCTTAAAACCAGACCTGCAGGATGATCACAGTTGGAAATGCGGTCACAGTTCAGAATTCAATCTGCAGCATTTTCTTCTACCGCAGACAGCCAGCCAACCCTTAAAAAAGCGCTTCAAAAAGTTCTGATGGCATGTCTTGTTAGAAGTTGTCACTATACCTTATTTTATTCTTAATGGTATGCCTGACAGAAGAAGGACGAAGGAAAACTTTGATTCTGCCACTTGAGGTATTAAACATTGAACATGGCATCCAAGGCCATCTCGGGTCTCCAGTATTACATGAGATCTAACAAAAAAAAATAAGCCAGCAGCAACTCAAAATACAGGCATCAAGACAGCAGTTTAAGCTAAATCAAATTTCATTACTGTCAAAACATGGTTTGTGGAATGTGCCCCCCATTTTTCCAATAATATAAAGTACAGCTTTTAATGATAATCTGAAATGAATTTGTCAACTGCAAAATGTCAGACTTTCTAAAAAAACATGGTGTTACTCAAACCTAAAGATTTCTGTTCTGTTTTTCTAGCAGAATATTAAAGTCAGTAGAAGTACTGCATTTCACAGCTTAAATGTGACTTGTATCCTATTGGAATGAAAGGCCTATTCAAAGCCAGGTGAAGTCAACAGGAAATCCACACTTTATCATGACTGACAATGAATAGCCGCAGTTCAGAATCATACAAGATGCACTAATTCAGAGGGGAAATGTTCATCTGCGAAAAATAAACAGAATTCTAGGTCACATATCATCTAATTAGATCCTTAAAGAAAATAGATCCTTTCTGAGGATCTTGAAACGACCAAAATTGAATGCAAGGTGCATGACTTGAAACAATGGTTCAAATTAGAAAGCACACCCATTAAAACAATACGTTATGGCTGAATTAGGTCTTATCATATTTTGAAAATGAAATTTCTTCGGGTAACAGAAATAAAAAATTAAAGCAACAGTTTCAGTAAATAAGGATAGTGTTGTAAATCATGCTGAAGCAGTATCCTTCCCAAGTCACTCAGCCAATATGTTTATACTCACTCACAACTTGTCAAGATGGAATCCTGCAGCACCAAATCCTTGCTTAGACGTATAAACATATTCCTAAACATACTCATTCTGAAGACATTTGGGACTTTCTCAATTCTTTTAGCAATCAATTCCATATTAAAGAACACCACAATTCGAAACAATGAGTCACAGAGTTTGCAAGACAGACCTACTCCTCCCTTTTCCAATTTGTCTTTCATTGTAGATTCAAAAAAAAAAACCAGCCATCCATTTACTGGTCAAATCACTCATACCAGCACTCAGCAATTTGCTAAATTTCACCAAATACCAAGGCTGTTTCACAGGCACTGGTTTGTATCATTTGAAAAGCCTCTTTGAGGGCTCTTGAAAAATCACAAATGGCAGAAGGGATGGTACTGTCCACCCTTTTCCTTTTAGGCACTCCATAAAGAATAGAATGAGCTATGGTGACAACTTTTAATCACTACATGCCATCGTAGTTGAAATTTTCCATTTTGACTGTCTGTCTAATGAGTAGCTTGGATTCTCGCCGCTCCTCGTTCTTGATAGATTTGTTGATATCCATTATCTTTTCACAGATGTATTTGTTCACTTTGGACAACCTTTGTGTGATCTCTGCACTGTCTGCTGTTTCTTGCGATACTCTGTCATACAGACATTCTGTAAAGAAAAAAAAAAGTCAGATAAATATTATGTGTATTTACTTTGAAGCTTCAATATTCAAGCTGAGATCCATTTCCAAATCTGGATATTCAGGTCCACTGGGATGTATAAGTGGACACTACAACACTACAACATATCAAACATACAGTCGAATCTTACACTCAATGGATAAGTCACACTCTTCGAGAGAGATAGAGAACTCCTGTCACATGAGATCAGGCTTCACTATGACAGCTCTTTGTATTATATAAAAGTGTATTTGTTTCATCTCCAGTGTACGGAAGCCAATTTGAGCAGGCACTAGAACTTGACCCTTAGAACTGCCTAAAAGAGAATCTATAATGCAACCTGTGTTTGAAAGCTCATAATTATAGAAAATAATTGATTCAATTGAGATTTATCTCAATCTTGTTAAAAGTTGGGAATTCAGAGTAGCTGTGAGTCATAAAATGCATCAAGCTCCAAACAACAACACATGTCCTGGACAACATAGGTTGTATAGGTTTGTGGAGACACTTGTGACAGTATAAATATGATAGCTTTTCACTATGCTGGGCCTGGGTTTGGGTGTAGGATGGAAAGCTCTAGGGAAATCCAAAAAATGCTGCTATAAGTGATGGACCAGTAGGTGGCACACTTTTCTGTGTACAAGCCATTCTAAACAAGCTCTTTCTAGAATCTAGACTGTGCTTTTAGGATTTTATTCTTCACTGCTTTTGTAACCAAATCTGAAATTTAATAGACTACAAAGCTCTGAAAAACCTTTAGCTCAAGAAGAAATAATACGGTAAAGGCAGAGACTATGACCCACAAAGATATTTCTTATAGATGATGTCCTGTTCTTGTGATTAATTCAGACGAAAGAGGTCTTACCTCTGACTATTTTGAGTTTGCTTGGAGACAGAGGGGGCTTAGGTAGGGCATCTTTCTTCTTCTTGGTTGCTACTCCAGTGACACTCCTGTTCTTCAGAGTCTCTGTGCCCCATATCATGACAGCTAGATTTTTGGTGAACTTGGAATCTCCTTGTGTGCGTTGTAGCTGGTGCCATTTCTCCTCCTCTACCCAAATACCACCACCCAAGTGTACCTTAATGAGGGAGCAAAGAATCAAGATTAATATATCAATAGGTTCATTATTCACTACTTGCAACTGTACAGAGCTCATCTGGAGGGGGAGTAGAGTTTACATGGTTTAATTTCTGGTCTGGAGGGGACTTCAGCTGGTTTGGCTCTTCACACTGTGAGAATCTAATGATCTTTTAGCTTGGATATTTAATTAAACTGCAATGTAAGATGAAGCGCAATCATTATGTTATGAGTTTATTTTCCTACGCCTTTTACTGATTAATGGTCATTGAGTCTTCACTGGACAACTTCCAATTTAGAGTAAATTATTTCCCCTTAAGATCAGGGTGTGCATTTTATTATTACGTACTGTATGATATTTATATGAAAGTTGCTGTTATTATTGCGCACTTCATATCCATTCTGTTGAACACTTTACTTCCGTGGACATATAATTGCTCTACTGGCATAAAAATGCACCAAAACAAAACTAAGGCTAAACTGCAGGTTCGAACTGCACAGCTGTAAAATCTCCTTAAAGGTCTTCACGAATGCATGTGGAAAGAACCCTAGTCTGTAAAGTCAAATCATACGAGTTAATGAATTATTTGATTTCTTGGCAATATGGCTTTCTAAGCATGAGTTTCTGGACACACGTAGTTCCACTCTGAGGTCTTCACAGTGCTGCTAGTCTATGCGTTGGTAATAGTAAGAAAATTATGCTCACATTTCTGATCATAGGTTGAAGGTACATAATCACAGAATCAGGTGTTTATCCAAGTATTATTCTTTTTATTTGGTAGATTACAGTTTGAAAGTGTATTCTGCTGCTGAATCTCTTCTGCCTTCAATTTATCAAGAAACTGGTAAGAAAGTAATTTTAAAAAGATGCTGAGACAAATAGTGTGCTCTTTCAGGGTTGCTCCCAACAGGCTTTTGTGTTCTTGGAAATTCTAAATACAATAGTGATCAGCCATAGGTCCGTTTCTTCATTTTTGCAAGTTAGAAAAATCTAAAACATATAATACAGGAATACCAGACAAAGCAGCTGTAAAAATCTTTTTGATACTTGACTATCAACTGGGAGATTAAATTAACGAACGAAAGTGGACCAAAAATACATTCAATTAACAGCATAGAAATAAGGTAATTCAATATTTACCTTTTTTCATTTACAGATGACTTTGATTCTGCATTTGCAGATGTCATTTCTGTGATAAATCCGTATAATAAAGAAATTTTGAGAAGAGGATTATGGTAACTTAATAACATCATTATTTAGTATTCACTTCGGTTTGACATTTTAATCTTCAAAACTGAGTTTGGGATAGCAACCGATAAATTAATTCTTTTTATTAAAATTTCCTTTTATATAAAGTCTTTCAAAACAATATCCCAAGGAATGATAAATTTGGCAGTTGTGCAAAAACATTGTACAGTGCGGTGAGCTTCTTGAAACATGCTTATAAATACATTATATTATAAATATTTCTTCTAATTCTTGGATACATACTATATCCTAGGTCCTATTTTTTAGAAAGTACACTTAGGGATGCCAAGCAATAAAATACTTTAACATGATGGCAAAGCATACAGCTCAAAATTAAACAAGGCTAATTAAGCAATGAGATTCACTGAAGATGAATGCTTCGCTTAATGGGTGGTTAGAAAAAGCTATAATTGTGACTGTCCTCTTCACTATTAAAAAGATCATGTTAATAAATTCAAGCCTATAAACATCATTCGTGAATGCAATAAGGCTTTTGAGTACGACTCTTTATTAATACCACTACATTGGTCCTATTAATATCACTACAGTGCACGTTTTTAGCAAGCATGCTCTCATAATTGTTTTTCCACTTGTAACTGATGTTCATAAATTGTGGTTTTGAAAAAAAAAGCTTTTTATTGAACAGAATTAAGTAAATTATGCTGACCAACATTTATCAACAGGGTTTATCTACTTTGAAAACACAGGTTTGTAGCAGGTGCAACCACTTTGACACATGTTTCGAAGGTGCTGTCTTGTGAAAGTGGTTTCACCACAAAAAGAGGTTTCCTGATCTAAACAAATTTCCAACTGCTGTTGCAAGACAGACCACAGAGGTATCTACGGCTGGTATTAAGTGCATTTTGAAGTGGATAGAACATCCATTCTTCCATCTAATCTATCTAAGCCTCAAATTATTTCACAGCACCCCAGAGCCTTTCCAAGAAGGCGCAGGGAGAGACTATATTCTGGTTGGAACACATATCGCAGGGCGCACAAGGAAAATTCACAGACACAAATTAACCTCAACTTTGAATTATTTCAAATGTGGAGGAAACCAGAACACTTCAAGAAAAACTCAGACAGGGGAAGATAACAAAAACCCATCACAGAAGACGTCCAAGGACAAAAGTGATCCCAGTGCTCCGTGACTATGACTGAAGCACTAATCACTTTGCCAACAATGTCTGATAAAAAACCCTTTAGAGCAACCTGAAGGAGATTTTGTTTTAATATTTTGATTGATCAGAAAACAAGACAATTCCAACAGTTGAACCACTGTGCTAGAAAGAAGTGGACAAACTGAATTTTCCACTACAGTTATAGCATCAGTAATACAGATAATGAACACCAGTACATAGTTTCTCAATGCTTTCATGTTTTACTAGCTGCAGGTTCTTGCACAAATGTATAGATGAGGTGTTACTGTAACACTGAGTTTATGTTAAACTTCATGCATCTATCTACATACATCATCTCACGATAAAGTAA
This sequence comes from Lepisosteus platostomus, assembly GCF_059453375.1. NCBI lineage: Eukaryota > Metazoa > Chordata > Actinopteri > Semionotiformes > Lepisosteidae > Lepisosteus > Lepisosteus platostomus. Next base: position 27,433,066 of record NC_142621.1, read on the forward strand.
AAACCTTGACATATCCCAGCACCTGTTGTTGGATTCCACAACAGCCTGTAGCTTTTAAAACCTGAAAAAGATCTAAAACTGTGATGAAATTGGAGTCTTATCCATTTCCCTTTGAGACAGCTTCCTCATCAGTGTCTTGAAATCATTTCAAAGAGAAGACTTATCTCTCCAGGCCAATAATTAAAGGGAGGAGCAGTATCATCCTCAGCCGCAGTCTCCGTGCTTCACTAATGCATCTAACATTTTACCTACAGCTATTGCCTGCGACAATACCACGCCAGGGAATGCAATAAATAAAAGAGGGTTTAGCACTAATTGTCAAAATAGAAGGTAGATGCATTTCCTCAGATGCAGACGCCTTACATGACTCAAAGGTAAATTAAAGCAATGGCATTCCTGTGACAAAAACCTTTGATCGTCTTCAGCGGTCTTCGGGCTGCTGGTCGACCTATTTGCATTTTCACCTTCTTGCTAAGGTACTTTAGGATTGAGGCTAGCAGGCCACCTTTACTCCAAACTCTGGTCTGCACAAAAGTTTGAGGGATTTTTTTAGAGCTACCATCAATTCATATACTATGGTAGAAATAATTAGTACAGGGGAACGTGAGAGAGATGTAATTTGCTTTTGTTCTTCACGGTTGAACTGAGAGAACACTTTCCATTTGAAACGAATTCCCCCAAGCGGCGAGAATGGGAATACAGTGTGCCTCTCCACAGATCTAACTAGAGTGAGTGAAATCAACGCTGCAGAAGAGAAAGTCGTGAGATTTCTAACATACTGCTTATTGCATTAAACAAATATCAATGTAATCCATTGCCAATGACCAAGAAGGTCAGAAGAGACATCATTAAGCAGGGAAAGAAGCAGTAAATGTGAGTTAAATATGAGGACAGGCTGAACGTACCTTCCCGTCATTGAAAGTGTATACTGTTCTGGGAGAGGGTGAATGGCTAGAGCTGGTGTTTGCTTCTTCTCGGCAGACTTCTTGTGGCTCAATAATGGGCTCCACCACTTCTGTCTTGATTGTCTGAGTGCCATTGTCATGCATAGGCTCTGTAATAAGAACAGATTGAGTACTGTTAAAGCAAGACACTTATAGAGAACCAAAAAGTTTCTTTTTAAGTATAAATGCTAAAAGATCTGTTTTATTTCATATGCTAGCTTTCTTCATGTGAAATAGCCGTCTCCTTCAAGCTAGTAAATACATAGTACAAGGGAATATACATCATGAAAACGTTCAAGAGTGCGCCTATTTCAGATAAAACATTTTATTTACAACATGGTTCTGAAGAGGATCTGAGGTTAAACATTTCAAAGAAGTTACAGAGTGCATTATCAAGTAGCATTTTATGATAGTTAAATAAAACCTTTCTTAAACGAATATAGTGTATTCAGCAAAATACCCTTCAACCAATACTTATATAGCAGAAGAAATATTCTAAATTTATTTTGTTGGTGCTTTCATCCGGGTTATTTATACAGCTGGGCCTATCACTTAAGAATATGACTTTGCTCAATGGTATAATAGCAGTACCCTGTCTGGGAATTGACACAAAAACCTTCAAGTTAGAGTAATAATACAGTAATACTGTAGATCTTCTCTAGTCCTTCAAATTAACAACAGTATTACTCAGAGAAAAGCTTCATGTTAAAATACAGAAAACAATGTTGTTGTTTTTTTATTATTTCTGTAGGTGTTAACAAGCTTTCGAAAACCTGTAAAAGTCTGTCCTATAGCTGAGAAAGATGCTCTCATATTGCCTTAGATCAGGATTATAAAACTATTAATTATATGTAGCAGAATTTACAGAAATATTGTCTTTGTAATAACTGACAAATTCCAATTTTGGCATAATAATCCTAATATTATTTGTGAATAAAAACTCATGCATAAATATGCTCATGCAATGTGGTTGAAAGAAGAATTTATCTCATGTTGCAGGACAAATACATTCCTTCATTTATTTACAGAAAGGTTATTCTGGTAAAATGATCACCATTACAAAATTCCATTGAACAAAATCAAGTAATCTAAATCTCATAATATACGAAAAAGCTGACCTCAAAACAACTTGAAAAAAAAACTTGTTTTAATGCAACTTTTTCAATCTGGTTGCTTTATCGGTCAGATCTTTGAAGACAAGTTTCTTGGCTTGAATACACTATACTTATGACGCAACAAGAAAAGGTTTATTCCATGCTGAAAAGAGAAGAAAAGAAACACAACATTTCGACTGTGGAGCCTTCTTCTTTCACTACATGTATACTATATTTACTATATAAAAGTCAGAAGGGTTAACAAATGAAACTCACTATTAATTGGACATTTTTAATTAATAGGTCTGTACCACCTTTACTAGTAATGGGATTGACATGAAAGTTACACATTACATAGGAATACAAAGAACCATCAAAAGATCAAAACCTGCTCCCTACTCACACACTTTACTGTACAACCATCAGGTTACACTCAGAGGAAAGCTGAATCAGAAGTGACACTTTTAAGACCTAATAAATGGTTTCATTTGAGACATTCAGTTACATCAGCTTCATCCTCCACACATGAACCCAAATGGGAAAAAATATTTCTAAGAACTCTTTATTTAGAGAGCCTCTTTAGTGACTCAAGCTGGACCAGGAGGACCAGGAGAAAAGATTCCATTATGACTTGCGCCAGTAGGTTCTTTTTAGTCCAGTAAGCTGGATTGTTGACCGGCTGTGCTAAGCTCCCATGCAGCTGATGAGTTTTAATATTGGTCAATGCATTCCTGACCTGAAACAACCCCAGGCTTCTAATCTCGTGCCTCTATATTGCAGGAGCCTAGATTTTGCTTCAAGCTGATGGTTGGTTAATGCTCCTGTTATCTAAAAGAATAGGCGCACTGTATGCTTCTCTCGGGGTTAGAATTCACTCAACACAGGAGTTTTTATGTCAATTTGATGCTTCTAATACATGCAGTTATGAATGTACAAAAAAGATTGTTGCTATTCTGTTTATCTCTGGTTTAGTACATTTCTTGTATGTCAATAGATCGTAAGCTGGAAAAAAATACTGCAACTAAATACTAAATCTTTTCTCTTGTTTTGAAATGTTTTGTTTAGATTCATGTGGGGAAACAAGATTTGAATTTTTGGCAGGGGTATGAATTATTATATTCAGGTCTCATACTCATCCAAGCTTAAGTCTTCCAAAAAAGCACACTGATGCTGGTAACCCTGCCGTATTCAGTGAGCACCAGCTGTATCGTTTAGAGCCCTGGAATCAGTGGGTTCAAGCACCCTCATCTTCATCACTGCAGTAGACACAGCTGTATAAATGGGTAACCTAGCAATAGACCAAGAGGAACCGTGTACTACCAGGCTCTAGGCTCAAATTCATCTTGAGCAGAAAATTCAGCACGTGGTTGATCTCAACAGGATTGTCTCTCTAACTGGTTGGTGCTTACCACTTCCCAGCCTCATGAGCAAAACGTCCTGCAGCCTCCTGTTGAAGTCTCTGAGCTCCTTGACCTCGGTCAGCAGGCTCCCATACTCCTTCAGCTTCTTGGCCTGCTGTACCAGCTGCCTGCGCGTGCGCTCCAGTTCCTGCTGGAGGCGCCGCATCTCTTCCTCCTGTTGCCGGTAGCTGTGCACCAGCTCTTCATACAGCACCCGTGGCACCACAGCCTCCTCGGCCCCCGAGTCCTCCACAAGGCTGTCTTCATAGTCTTCCTCGCCTTCTATGCAGGAGCTGACTGCATTCCGCTCCAGTCGGGCCACTACCGCTGCCAGGCTCTTGGAGGAACTGGAATTGGAGCGCCCATGCTCTTGTGCCTGGAGCCCCAGGATAAAAAAAAAGCAAAACAAATCTTAGTCCAAGCAAGGTCACATTGGTGACTGCAACGGTTAAGGAAAAAGGGAAATTATCATCTTCAAAGACCACTGTCAAGTGTCAGAAGAAAGCTTCTTATTTTATTTGAATACATGCTGCATGGTGGCCAGCAATGATAAGTAGGGACTCTCCAAGAATCTTTTAACACTACATGTTTCTTAGGGTCACATACATATTGAGAAATGCTATTATTTTCTTTGACATGGTTTAACAAGCTTTTACAGTTTATTGCCTACATTCAAGTGACCATCAAAACCACTGCAAATGCTGGAATCAATTTTAGATAGACAGATACTTTATTGATCCCTTGAGGGAAATTGCAGACATTTTTTGGCCACAGGAAAAAAAAATTAAAAGTACGTCTCTTAAGGTAATATCTGTACAACTTCTATTGCAAAGATTTAGCTTCAAAGCTAGTTGATTGACAGTTCTGGGGACTGTGATGTTATAGTGCAGCTGTCCAGAGTGCTGAACTCTTGCTATTTACATGAATTATATTTCAGTTATGGACTATGGCACTGTTATAAACACATGTACAGAAGCAAACACATGATTTTACTAATTGAATCCTAAAGGAACAAAATGATGCTCGATGTTCAGCTGTCCCATTAAGTCCATAGGATGGATTAAATTAATAAAATCATATAGTACAATACTTGATCATACTTTCAGCCTGCTCATGAAATTATACAAAATTATACAGAACAGTAGATACTTCACTTACGGGTAGTTCATACTATCTGAAAAATGTCATAATTCATCAACAGCAAAAATTCCTTTTAATTTCCTCCATGTTGCATTAACATGTACTCCGCATTAAACTACGTTATATACAGTAGAAAACTGTAAAGGCTCGGATTCAGCATCTGGGAGACAGTGGGCACAAGGCAGGAAGCACCGTGGACGGGAAGTCAGTCCATTAGGACTCACACACATGCACTCATGCACATGTACAAGGGCAGATTTAGAGATCCCAGTTAATGTAGGAGGAATCTGGAGCACCAGGCCAAAACCCACACTGGCACAGGAAGAATATGCACACTCCTCTGAGAAAGTTCCCCAGGCAAGAAATAAAGGAATCAAAGCAGTGCTGACCTCCATACCACCAGGCCAGCCAGAAACTCCAGAAAACTAAAAAACTCCGGCTTTGAAGACATATCTGGTTACAAATGTTACCGTGACATCTTTAAACTAAGTTCAGAAATGGTTTTAAAAACTGAATCTTCAATTAACCTCACTAAATTAATAACAAAATGTTTTTATAAAAAGGGTGATTTCACTTTTTAAAGTGTTTAAAACCTCAAGAACTTATTTGTATTATATGCACAGTTACCAAAATACACAAATGTATCACATTTACACTGTTTAAAATTCCCTTTTCTCCTCTGTGTGTGGGTTGAGCCACTCTGCTAACTAATTTCTCCTGCAATACAATACACTCATTTATATATTGCCCAGTAAGACGAAGTAAAATCCTCACTACATACAGGAATAATACCAAATTAAGATAAGGATTTTTTTCAAAATATTTCAGTCTACTGCTATTTGATATTTATGCAGTACCACAGTTTCTTATTCCTCCTTATGTCAAGGAGTTATTTTCATACCTGTCTCTTAATACCCTCCGGTGTGAGTGCTATTTCAGTCATCAACTTAAAATTCAGCATTTAACGCCACACCGTGAATTGCTGAGAATAACAAATATAAAACTGGACACTGTACAAACATTTGAAATCAAAGATGGTTCGAAGTTGAACCTCCTCCAAAAGCAATAATAACATTATTTCGGAGTCAGCACCAACAAATCACAGACTATCACAATGTACTAATTTTAAGATATTTTTAGAATATTGGAATAGAATATTCGAAAAAAATCCCCAAATAAATAAAATACTAAAATAAACATTAAACATAACAATGAAAAGAACTACAACTGGTTATTTCACTGTTTGAAAAATGCATTTTGGAAGTGAATAAAAAGTTCTCTGCATATGTTGTGTGGAAACCTAGGCACAGAGGTTCAATGTTGAATGTAGTTTACAACAACATACCCCTCCTGCTTCTAAGAACAAAGCAAGCTGAGTTAGAAAATTGGCCTGGGATGCTTTGGCCAAACCAGATCTGTTGTAATTTAATCAGATCCAGAAAACAGAACTGCTGTTCTTGTACTCTTGTTGCCCACAGTTGACAGGAACTCAGACTAATGCTTCCGATACCAGAAACCTACATTTGTGACTGTGCTACAAGCACTTAATCCATCAGGTCCTCATTGTTTCAGCTGGATAACACAGAAATCCGCATGGCAGATACACTAGTGTTATGTTATGCTATTATATTACCTTAATTATACTGGCTGGGGATCTCAAGAAGTGCTATACGGGTCGTGGTTCTCTCACTTGTTAAACATGCAATGCTGTCTGTGTGAAGGTAGATTAACCTCAGCATACCAAATGAAGTTCACAGAAAAATTTAGATTTTTTTATCTTGATTTTAGTAGCCAGTAAAATTTTGATGGGTTGGATCATTAAGAAAAAGGCAACATAACCAAGGTTGCAGAGCTAAGGAGAAATTTGCTCAAGAGTTGCTACAGACTCCATAGGGATCTCATATCTGACACACTGAATTTTCTAAATTAAATAAAAAATTGTTTGCATGCTGGGTTTGAGGCATTTTGATTACCCAAGCTCCTGTGTAATTAACACATTTAATGGCAGTTACAGTCCTCCGTCACATGTAACTCATAACATATCAGAAAAAGAATTATCAAACATTCATTAATCAGACAATGTCTGTAAGCAGAAAAAAAAACAACCTTCACACTAAAACATGAAAGCATGTTATTTGACAGCAAAACCTTTTCATTGTATTTTCCACTCAATAAAAATAGTTCTTGAAGAAAATAATTTCTCTACCCTACATTTAACATTATTCTTAGTAGATGGTTCTGTATTCAGTAGCTATTTTTTTCCACTTTCCATAATGTTATCTGCTTCAATGCTCCTGAAAATAATATTTTACTTTAAATACTTTCAATATTTAGAGGGATGTTACCTGCTTTTAAACACTTTCTTATAAATTTGCAAATCCTTTTAAAACAATTCTTATCTTGCACTTTCAAACAATTACCTAGCAGTAAGAAGTCCAGAAATTAAATACAGTAAAAACTCCTTGCTCACTTAACCTCTTTTTCAGCATGCGATGACAAAAGAAAAAGTACCTTTTTGTGTTTGAGGGGGAGGAGTTCCTCTCCAAAGTGATTCTCCACTGAATTATCTAGAGCATTTGTGGACAGTTTGGGAATTTTCATCTTTTTCTGCATAATACTGTGTTCAAACTCTTCTATGTTTTCTGAAATAGATCAAAAAGAAAATTAGTATTGATTCAAAAGCAGAAGAGGTATTTAGACTTAAAAGAAACTTTATCATGGGCATATCAGAAAGAGAAGAGGCCAGCTGTGTCCCATTACCCCACATAATACAGTTATTATGAAACCTAAATTATTATTATGCAATATCTCACATTAATGTGCTTTTTTTTGTTCAGTAAATTTTGATAATATTCTACAAAACTAAAAATCACCGTACTACTATTTTAACCTAATTCCTCTTTCCTTTTTAAACCTAACATTACATTTTAGGTCAATTCCAGAGTTGGGTACTAAAAAACTGACATCTAAATTCAGCTTCTACTGGGGCACTTCCTGAAATGAGTGCAGTCACTGAAATGTACTAATAATAATAATAATAATAATAATAATAATAATAATAATAATGATGATACTAGTACTACCTAGCAATCAATGCAGATAAGTATGGTTTTCACTGAGTGCTTTGGCAGTCACTTGCCTGTCCATTCTCCAAAGAGCAAAGGCATTTAAGGTTTTTTAGAACATCACACTTCAAAACATCAGTAAAATAATGGTTTAATACACTTAGTTTAATGGGTTTTTTTAATACTTGAAGAATAACACATCTGTGATCATTTTTAAAACCTTTTATAACAATACACACAGCACGGTATTTGTTTAGTCCGAATCTGCCCAATTGTCTGTGCTCTAAGATAATACATTTCTGAGATACTTCAGCTTCTGCCCAGAGTAGCTGGGCATTTTGCCATCTTTGTGCATCTGCCCATACCACAATTACTAGGACAAGCTTCCTTTTTTAGTTAATGGACTAAAATCACATTGTATGTAGAAAACAAGTGTAATTGTCCAAAGCTATATAATGACAGTCTATAACATGAGAGTCAGTGCATAAGTTGCTAGAGATAGTTTCGGCCATTACGGCCAACAGAAATGTAAAAATGGAACCCACACTAAGAGGGCCAAAAATTCATCTGGCAGACCTTGTTAAGACAGTAGCTTTTTTTCCCCTCTTAAAACCAAGTATCTGATGTCTGCATATGTGTTCAGGCACTTTTATAACTTTATGGAAGGACAGCTACCTAGATGCCAAAGATTACACATTTAAAAACCCAGAGATACATAAACAAAGTCAGATTTCATTAACAGTGTGGCATGGGATATGTTTGCTTCCAATGAAGTGCCAAGAAAAGGTCTGGGAAAACCCTTGGTTTGTCACTATGTATGTATATTTTAGATCTAAAATTTAACTATATTCTCATGGAAGTCTTAATCAAAATTACATATATATATATAACATAACAAACAGACAAAAGATAGAGTTGGATTAATTAAGTAGCAACAGTTAATAGCCTTGTGCAAATATGTTTCTGAACCATTAAATTCAATAACTGGTTGCACCTCATTGAGCAATGACTTCAACCTGATGTTTACTGTAATTGTTTACAATAAGGTCATATTTTATGAGTTCTTGTCCATTTTTCCTTAGAGAACTCCTTCTCTAAGAAAGCAGGTTACATTTGAGGGGTTCCCTGCATGAATAGCTAATTTCAGGACCTGTCACGGCACTCTACGTGGTTTGAGGACCAGAATTTGACTCGAACAACCCAAAATGCTACATTTCTTATATTATGTTGTAGATCTACTTTGTATGTTTACGATCTCTGTATTTGCCCACTTTCAACTCAGCTGACTAATGGAAAGCCTGACAGTCTCCTCCAGAATTTGCTGATACAAAGCAAATTCCAGTTCTGTCAATGATAGCAAGTCGACAGGTGCTAAGGCAGCCAAGCATCCTTCATTGATGATATTTCCGCCATCTTGCGTGACAGTCAGATAAGGTTCTTCTCTTGGAAGGCAATGTTTGGTTGTTAATCAAACAAAACATCTCATTGTGGTCAAACAGCTCAATCTCTGACTTGTCTATCTAGATAACATCCTTCCAGTACATCAGTAGATCATCCAGGTGCTCTTTGGTGATCCTGAGACAGGTAGCAGTGTCCTTTTCTCATGGTTATAGCAAAAACACTGACATTTGCTGCACTGAGAGAGGGCAGCAGATCCTTGGATGATACTCTGGTTTTTTTTTTGTGAGTTTCTGGATGATTTTCCTGGTTGCTCTTGGGAAGATCTTGGCGGGACAACCGATCCTGGGTAGTGTCACTGTGATTTTGAATATTTTCCATTTGTTGACTATGAGATAGAAAGAGACTCACACGTTTAGAAATGGCTTTGTAACACTCTCTAGACTGATAAGCAGGAGCTACTTACTTTTTTTTTTAAGTCCAATGAAATCTCTTTGATCTTAGCACAACACATTTCCTCTAACCTCTATGATGGACACCAGACTCGCAAATTTGAATACTGTTAGTATCACTTTAAAAAAACAGATTCTAAACATGCCGAAACACACAGAACTATACATATACAGAAATAGGTGAAAAAGCATGGATATCCTATAAACAGATCATCCCCTGATGCTGTCTGCCTGCTGTCTCCTTTCCCTAGACTTCAGAAAAAAGAAAATCCAATGCAACATTGCCCACATCCCTATTGAAGCAGACAGGAGCTCTACAATCATTAGAGCAAAACTCATGCTGGATAAAGAATGCCTTCAGAATCTCATGACTACTATGGCTATAAAGACATTGAGATCTTTTTTGTCCAAACTCCTTGGAACACCAGATGCAGAAGCTTTTTTAAGGGCAAAGCTCAAAGCAAATATATGAAAAATACTAAGTTGAACATTTTTTTCCATGCTGAAAAGAGAAGAAAGGAAACACAACGTTTCGGCTATGGAGCCTTCTTCGGTGTGAGCTCCACAGCCGAAATGTTGCGCGTCCTTTCTTCTCTTTTCAGCGTGGAATAAACCTTTAACTTGTACCTTTGCAGCCTACGCATGCTGATGCAGCTACCTACTTGAACTATGAAAAATACTTGCTTATTGCCAATTAGGAATTGTGATCTCTGAGCCGTACAGTGTGCTGGTGGTATAACTGCGCTGGGATTAAGAGGGATGGCTCTTATAATGTTTACTACCAGGACAACCTTTCACCCATTTTCAACCATCTGCAGTAGGTGCTGGTTACACTTTTGCTTAACTGGATGTCATCACTGTCCTGACCATCATCAGTCCTGACCATGCTGGGCCAGGGAATCATTATCTCGGAAGGTCAGAGGCCCTAATGATCTCAACACTACTATGTCTATATATGTTGCACCCTAAGAAATTCCCTTGGAATTATGCCACAGCTGGCTACTGCCTTGACAGAAGAGTAGACCCTCTAAAAAATAACAGACTGCTTGATGGAGAAGGATTCTTCATAGTTGCCCTGTTCCACCATAAATTGGAGTGACCTCATAATTGCACTGTACTAATGAGTGTACTGGTGGACTACAACAAAATAAATATGCTCATTTGTGCAATAATGGGAGCTCACTGTAATTATTTGTAGGTACACTGTCCTGCTGGCACGCTTGGTTGGTCAGTGTTGTTGACCATGTTTCAGTGCCAATTAAAATATAGTACAGTGGCTTACTATTTCCTTATACTCAGGAATGTGTAATGCGAATACGTCATGCATTCACACATATAAAATAAAAACTGAATCTCAGTCTGAACTAAAAGGCCAGAAGCAAACATCCGCTCCTACATCACTCTCCTCTTATTAACACAAGTTTTCTTGAGTAAGCTCCAAGTTTGTTGTTCCTAAAATCCGAAGCACAAAAAACATGTATTCTTGTTGCAGTTCCGTTCGACTTTTGCAAATGTAAATGGCAAGTTTGAAATTACATTCCATGTCAAACTTGAGTTAACATCCACTGATATTCAAGACAAAATAATGTTTTTTTTAAAGATTTGTTTAAGTATGGAAACGCAGATGTAAAATACATCTATTTAAACAGAAACCATCCACCTCTAAACAAAATGTTATGCAAATACCTTATAGGGTTGAATTGAGGATACGGGATTACAAAACTCGTGGTTTTGCTGCCTTAGTTGTGCTGTAGCATGACTACGGTAACACCAGTAGTACAACAACTCTGTAAACAAATCGACGTCATATTTCTGTCAAGTTTAACTAAATCCGATCTGAAAATACACAAAGGCACAATGTAATGGTAATTTTGCTGTAGGACACCAGGAAAGTTGGAGACAGTTGCTGAATAGCAAGCTTCACATGTTTAGGCCTGTACACTGAAGAAATCGGAAAACAGTCTTTTGTTATTAAAAAACACGAATTTCTGAAGCAGAGGAAGAGCGTTATACTTAAAAAGTAAGAAAGTAGCGACAGTCTTAAGCAATTTCTAGAACTTAGAACGATTAGCTGCTTAAAGAACCTCTTAACTGGAGCTAAATCTGAGACAACCTATGCATGTATTTGAATAAACAACATATAAATCGTAAGATTTCATAACGCTCTTTCATTTCTCTCTGTCACATCTTATAATCACTTAATGCTCCTTTTGGATTGTCTTCAGTTTTTAAGGTAGGCCCACAGTCTAATTCTTCAGCTCTTACTTAATCGCAGTTCTGACCTTTAATTAATTAATTTCTCAATTAGCCTACAGATATTTCCGAATTCCTTAAAAACTGTATTTCAGGTAATGATCACTTGGACAACGTTTTTCATTGATGAAAATCTGTTCAATTCCAATACTTTTATAACACAAGCCACCGCCACGCTTTTCTTTCCGATATGCCCATAATAAACCAATAAAAAACATTAGAAGTAGAAAACGAGTGAAAGGTAATGCATGAGAAAGAGAAGAAGTTAAAACGACTTACCTGCAAGTGCCAGTATCTGTGCTTTGCCAGGCTGGCCTGTACCATTCCCTTCTGTTCTGTGCACCAAATACACCTTCTGATTATCAAAATCTGTCTTGTGCAGAGGTCTAAAATCTTTTACACTGGAAACCGGCAGAGCGTAGCACACATCGTCTTCCAGAAACCTCACAAAAGCATACATTATTTCTTCTTTGGTCCTGCACTTTAGATATGGTTAACAGTTTTCCCTCTATATAAGTATAAAAAATATATATAAACACACACAAAGGGGGAAGGGGAAAGGCCTCGGCGCTCAGCTACTCCGGCCTGGTCTCCCCTCACTTCAGGAAATGAGAAGCTTTTTTTTCTCCAGACGCCACCAGGCTCGAATAATCAACGCACGAAAAGCAAAGCAAACCGGTGAAGAGTGAAGTACAGAAAGTTTAATATTTTGCATGAAAAACTTTTTTTAAGAAATTGTTTTTTTCAAGAAAGTAATTTTATAAATATTCTTATTCCCATGAAATCGCTTAGTTTTGTTTGTTATCGATACATTTCGTGTAATGAAACGGTATTTTATGTAATTGACAGCAATGTTAAAGGGAAATCATACTTCATAGTTTTAAGTAAAAGACGCGATTAAATGGTTTGTGATATTATTATTTCTAAAGCTAAGATGGACTTCTCAGTTCCACAGGTTTGTATTATAGTGCAGAAAATATGTTCGCGTTTTTATTTTTCACAAATTAAATAGTACACAAATACGACTTCCTAACGTGCTGTTTTGACCTTAATTCAGAAATAGCCATGGGCAAACGTCTCTCTGTGTATTTCTCAGCCTCGGTGAAAAACAAAACCAGTTTAAACCAGTTCTAACAAACGTTCCCAGCAAGCTTAGCTTTCTGCTTACTGGCAAGACAAAGACGTCTAAACCAGTCCGTCAAGTTTGATGCTTGCTGTTGGTGGTCTAATACCACCTGCAACGTCATTGCAAGATGTAATAAAGTTAACGTCACCAAATTGTGTTAACAATGAATTAAAGCTTCTTTTTTTTTAAGTTTACTTGAGATTTACATATTTGTTTGCAAGAGAAACCTGGAATTTGCAAAAGAAAGCAGATTTTTATATTGGTAAAGACCATTATGTTATGTTGGCCAGATAAACCTTTTCTTGATTTAACATTATGACACACCCCTGTTCATTCAAAAAAATATCATATGACCTCTCATCTACATTATGGACAAGATCTATTTTTTAGCATTCCATCTGAAACCTATGCCTTGCTGAGGCATAAGTTTAGATTTTGTAGTCCAGATGGAAGAGTGTATCCTACTGGACCACAAAAAACAATCCAGCTGTTACCTGAAGGTTTTCAAATAAAGCATTCAATTTTTCCACACAGTCTTGTGTATTGCTTAAGTTATGACAAGATCAAGCATCGGGGTAGTCTAGTTGATGGCAAAATGTCCACATAGACACTTTTTCAGGTATGGTATAATGGGAAACATTCTATTTTAGGACACTGTCTAGGGGGTGTTTGAAGCAAAACATAAAACGAATAAACACCATTCCCAATTCTTGAATGCATTTTAATATTGAGGTGTTGACACATTTTGTATTGTGTTTAAGATAAAACTGAATTGCCTTAAATTTACCATGTAAGTCAAAAGTTCCAGAATTATGAAATTATCTGAAGACAACTCCAGTCATATTACCAAACTTTAGATGAAAATAAGGAGAGAACAGGTGTAGAATCAGAATCTTAAGGCTTGCAAACTTGTCCTTACTTGTTTGCCTTTCTGTTCCAAACACACAATCTGTGAAGAATTTCCAAAAACGTAGACAGTATTGAACGCAGTGAAGTACATACAGTACCTGTTTTTGCTTAGGTACAAGTACCTAGGCAAAATTCACTATGATGTGATGAGAAACCCTAGCAGACAATGTCCCCAAAACATTGAGCATTACATCATAACTTTTATAGATGACCAGATTCAATTTATTTGTCTGATGCTTTTATCCAAAACAACTTAATTTTGCACAAATTTATATAAGCTGTTCCTTACTGGAACAATTTGGGTGAAGTAGAGCTACTGCCAAACTTACACTACTGCTCCAAACTGCTGTCCACATTGTAAACAGGAAGGATTGCATTGGGTATGGTAACTCACGTTTTGTTTTATTTAGCATGTTGCAGCTGCAGAGAGCCAATAACTTGTACACACGGAAACACAGGTCTAAAGCTGCGTTCTGCCTGAAAGAAAACTGACATCTGATTAAAGTAAAACAATAAAATAAATGTCAAGCAGCAAACCATTTGAAAAAAAAAAGTTATCTAGTCAACAATACACACTGCTTTTTTGTGCATTTACATTCACATCACCAAGTTATTAAAACACAACCAAAAGTATTGTATTTTAAAATGTAGGTTTCCCCTGCCATTTCAGACATTTTTGTCTAAAAATGATTTAAGTAATAGGTTTATTCCATGCTGAAAAGACAAGAAAGAAGCTGTGGAGCATTCTTTGGGTGTCTCCACAGCCGAAACGTCGTGTTTCTCTTCTTCTCTTTTCAGTGTGGAATAAACCTATTACTTGTTCCTTTGCAGCGTATGCATGCTGAAACAGGTACCCACCTAAAAATGGTATAGATTGTCTGGTGATTAGCCATTTTTAGATTTCTAAATGAAAGTGAACTTTTTATTAGTTCTAAAAAACCTTGCATATTAACAGTTAATGTCACACATAAGTAAACTTTGGAAATTACAAGTCATTTTAATTAAAAAAAACTGTGTAAAAATATACATAGTGTATGACTCCTTTTGACTTATTTTTCATTTTATTAATTCTGAAATTAGGCCTCTGCTTCCCTGCACGATGAAGCCAGAGAACTTTCTACAGTAATATACTGTATATTTATCATGGGTTACAGAAAACAAAACAGGTAGACAGTAAGAAAGAATTTTCTTTGATGTAGTATTACATAAATAGTTTCCTCAAACTTGAATCTGTATCCCATTGACTGTGTGATGTAACAGCAGATTGAAAATGATCTTATGATGCAGACTCTAAATGTGCCATACCTTACCCTCACAAATAAGATCATTTGTTTCCTGAAACGATAAATTGGCTATTGACACTGTCCAGTGGAACACCTGCAATTGTTTCTTCATTGGCAGGTGTGACTCTTAGTTTCCCACCTGATTACCTTCCTTTTAATGTTAATTTTCATCGAGATTGTAATTGACCCATTTCCCACTTTCAGTTAAAAGTATTTATCCAATTTAAAGATGATTTATTAATTGTAATGATTTTAAACATTGTACTTGTGATAACAGTTGACCACATACACCGTCATTCAGTTGAAAAAATATATTGTTGAATGTCCTATTTAATTGCTGGTGAAAATAAACCTGAAACCATAACAAATGCACCTGTAGGCTACTGTACATCGTCAAACTGCAGGACTGATATGCAAATTAAATATACTGGGATTAATGATCAGCATCACCTGCAAACTTGAGGTGGCAAAATATTGATGAGTCAAAACATCAATAACCCTACTCCACACGTCTGTTGTCATCTAAGTTTTTGCAGTGATTTTAAAAAGATGAACGATTTATCATTATCAGCAGCAGTTGCGAACAGTACTCCCAAAGAGGTTTCGTAGTTCTCCTTTAAAATATAAATTTCCAATGTTGTGAATTTGTTCAATTAAGCAATAAAAGAGTAAATCACACAAATTCCTGAGCTGTACCTATCATGCTCTAGATCTAGCGATTGATCACACAATTGCAGAAATGTGTGCTAAATTTAATCTGCTAAATTGGTGAAAACCTAAATTTACTATTAGTTTCCCTTAATGGTTAATTTCTAAAGATAGAGGGCAGATGGCCTGACATAACATAGTTCTTTACAAAAGCCCTCGTATAAAGATATTTCTGGGAAGACAGAAAGAATCCATGGAAGAGGAGGTGTTTTTAGAGTTGTAGGTGGCCTGTGAGAAATAAAGTATTGATTACAGAAATGGTCTAGTTTACCGTGGTTAATTAAGTTCTTGGTAAATCACTAAGAGTCAGCAACAATCCAGGAAACAGGATAAAAAGACAGGTAGGCAGAGAGAAGGGAAAAGAGGAGGCAGGAGACAGAGGAGAGGACACAGAAGAACGGTATCAGGTGGGCCCTTGTTCGGATCAGTCTTTAAGACCAGATTCGAGGTAAGTATTTGTACCTTGTTGAGAGAGCTTGCTCTTCTGTTATCAGTTAGGAAACTGATTTCCTTTGTAGGTTAAAAAGGTCTCTCTCTCAATGCATTTTTTTAGAATAGAGATATAGGTTTCCCATTCACTTTTAACTCTAGGTTGTAATCTCTTTTGTTTAAGAAGGCAGGTTTATCTCTCTTTTTTTCCTGTTAGGCATAGTATAGGATTTTAAATACTCGATAGTTTTCTGGGGGTTTTCTTGTTGGTCAGGACATAGGCCTCCGAGATGCCTTGTTTGTATGTTGCATGTGTGTTGCTAGTTTATGTAGTGTCACTATTAAGAAATATTTGTTTATTTTGTTATTTGAAATATTAAGATATTAATATTAAGAGATATTTGTTTATTTTTGTTATTTGTCTCAATTTGCCTATTATTTATCATCCCCTGGCTATGCCAAAGCTGTGCCAGACAACAAAGTTCTCAAGTGCTTCTAATTATACCAACTGCTCGGGAATATTCTTGGCTTAATCTTTACAATTTGGGTGGTATTATTATTTATTATTGATTAATCTCCTCAGTATTGTCTGTAATTTTATATATTCTTAACCCCCTAATTATAACAATGTAAACCTGCTTAAAAATATGTATAGTTAAATATTTTGTTTTCTCCTTTTTGAGTGGGAGCCAATTTCAGAAGGTACAGTATGTGGAGAATGTCTAAAGCAATAACTAGCATGGAAAAATGTATAGTAGAAACACCATGTAAGAATAACGCAAGAATCGGCAGAATGTCCATTCATCCACTTTTTTAACTGCTTAATTCATTATCGGGTCGTGGGAGAGCTGCAGCCCTTCCCAGCAAGCAATGGGCTCAAGGCATGATACACCCTTGACTGAATGCCAGTCTATCGCAGGTAACGCACAGACATTAACACATGTACAGTCACACCAGGGCCAATTTTCCCAAAAGCCATATAACCAACCAGTACTGTATGTCTATGGACTGTGGGATGAAACCGGAGCACCCGGAAGAAACCCACATGAGGACAGAGAGAACATACAAACTCCATGCAGAAATGGCACTCGGGGCCTTAGCTTCGTAAGGCAGCAATGTTAACCACTGTGCCACTGTGACACCCAGTAGAATATGTATACAAAAATTCAATAACTGAAATTTGTACTGCTTTAAGACAAGAGTCTTCTTTCATCTGTTGCTGATTGCTTAGTTGTTTAGAAAACAATCCTGTATGTTAATGAATATATTGATTATACAACAATATATATAGTATATAAATACTGTACAAGAAAGAATGTACAGTAAATGAGGAGTAAAGTGTGTTAGATGACATTTATTTTACCAGTTAAAACCATCATATTCAAATCGACTACTAAACTGAATCTCTGAAGTGAGAACTGGGACACTGTATAACACTAAACGACAATCACAGTCAAATGAAAACCACCATTTTCAAAACACAGGGACTGCAAAGCATATTGCTGGACACAGACTGTAACACTGTTTGCTGAATGTAGCAATCATATATTCTAATGTTCCATATACCTCTGCATTGCTTTAGCTGCAAAAATAAAGCTATGGTTCTTCTTCAAAGTGTGGCACTGACAAAGGTTGTGAAGCCTGTCAATGAATACTTTCCCTTTTTTTAGTTAAGTCCCTTATCTTCCATTTCCAACTCCACAGACCCTTCCTGAAGCCCTATCTCGTCATTCAAAACTGTTTTTTAAAGTCCACATTTCTTCATTTTTCACTGTTATTTCTTTGCCTTCTCAAGTCTCGCGAAAATTAAAATTCATAACAGGAGAAACGGTTTTTGTGACCCTGAGGAATGCTTATGTTTTGTCTGATGTAAGAATTTATATAAGGTGCAAAAATCATAGACCACAAATTGTTGATTACACTAACAGTCATTTGATATTTGTTAGCAATTAATAGAAAGCTGCATATTGTATAAAAGTAAGCACAGATTAACTGAAAGAGAAAGGAAACAGATTTGTTGTATTTTCACAACCCCCTCAGGTCCTGTGTGTTGGTTGAGTCAATGGAAGAGAGCCTAGAATCTTTATAACGTTTACAAGTTTTTAGTCGCCTTTGGTATTATGTGCTTTTCTTTAGTTTTGTTTTTTTATGATGAAATAGCAACAACAAAAAACAATCCCTGCTGACAAGCGCTTGGATTCAGATGGTATAAAGTGCACACTGGCTCATTTAAGCATGAAAGCGGTGTTTTATGACAAAAGAAAAGCAATTTCTAGCTCTAAGATGTGAATGATTGTGGAGTTATGTAGTCTCATAAAAAATAAACAAATATGAATTACATTTTTGTAGTGTTTTTCATTATGTTGCTCTTTGGAAGCAGTTCCTGTATTAAATAGTGAAGTTGTACGTACTGTATCACCATCTGTGAGGAATTTGATAAATAATTAGCATATACTGTAGAAATGCTTTGGGGATATTTTACTGTAGAGAAACCAAATGTACTTCACTTGTTCATTGTAAAATAAAACAAGAAACTGCATATCGGCTCAATAGTGGGTACAATTTGAGGTAAGAAGGTAACTCTTTACAAAATACGAGGTTGGTATTTAGAAAAGTAGATATAGTCTTGGATTTTAAGACAATAAGTTAATTGGCTAATTACAAATAAGACTCACTAAATATTTCTAAAGGACTGATGCCATTTTCTATCTTCAGACACCTCTGATGTTTATAGATGAACTAAATTGATTAGTGATTGGAGTACAGTATGAAGAGTATAAACTGTAGTTTCGTCTAATACGTCCTGTTTTCCGTTTTGATTTAATCTACAGTAAATTAACTTTGGTCTTACAGACTGTGATTCTCCTGAATCAGTACAAGTTCTGCATTGCAGGTTTCTTCTAGGATCTTACTTTGTGAACAAAGAGGGACCTTTTTCTCATGGTGAAAGTGTCCTTACGTAACTGGTAATAAATGGTTTCAACAAACCCACAGAAGACCCCAATTCTTAAAGGATGGCATCTGCTGACCCAGCGCTGAGATTTAAGGCTGGGTTCTTTTCCCAATTTCTCTCATTTCACCTTCATTTAGCAGGAAACTGTTTCCACTAACTGATCATTATTGTAATCAATACATTCACCTATTACTTTTGTTCCACCTCAGTAGGTCCTATTGAATTTGAAAGCCCCTGGAATGAAGCAGCAGGCTGGGAAAAGAAGGCACCTTCTGATGGAACACTTCTCGGAGATTATTATCTCTTCCGATTGTGTGTGCATGCGAGGAGGCATACGTGTGTGGCTAGATGTACCTTTTCTTCTTTCCCTTGTCTCCCACCAAAATGACAAAAGCTACCCAGCACAAAGGGAGCTCTTTGTTATTATAAAATAGTCAGGTTGTTACACAACGAGATGGATTTCTTCACTTGTACTTTAATAGAGAGGAGCACAGTCGATAAATGGCACTAACAATTCCGTTCTGCTTCGCCTGTCATAATTGAAAAGTAACTGAGGCAGAACTTTGGATGCTTTTTCTCTGACGTGATTTTATTTTATTTTTTGATTTAGATCAGCCATCAGGGACAGCGGCCTGTGTTGGTGTAATTGTAATTATGAGTTTCTTGTGACTAGGGGGAATGTAGACATGTGTTTCTGGTGAGCCTCTCACAGGCTGCAGGGGCTCTTGTGGTATTGAGATATTCTCTGCATTCGCTACTGTGGCAAAACTGAAGCTGTGCCAGTTGTGTTTACTTCACATGCCAACAAACACGAGCCCTCATTGCACTTCACTTCATGAGCTTGCTTTTCACAGCCTGCCAGGTTCAGTCAGGCTCTGGGTATCTGCTGAAATACCCAAAATGAATAAATCTTCTGAAAAAACGTTTCGATTTCTGTCTTGTAGTGCTATGAGACTACATTCATTACATTCAGTTTGAGGTATATACTATGACATAAGATGAAGCTGATACATTTAAAGTCAGCAATGTGTGCTACTTAGAAGAAAGTGATTGTGCTGCAGTGTTGTAATTCCATTTCTACCCACAGTAGCATGTATTTTTAAGCTAATGAATTTTTACTGCATTCTTATAATGAAATGTAAATTATTAAAGCCAAAATACATGTATAGTTTCTGTAACACACACAACTTGAAACAGAGACTATCAGCCAAATGAAGATTGCGGTCTCATTGCTTAATCGTATTACAGTTAGAATAGCTGTACATTTCATTCATCCATTTCATTTAACTGCAGCCTTCGAACTTCTTTTATCCAACAAAAAAGGCATAACAGAGAAGAAAAAAGACTGCTTAGTGTTGTAAGGAGAATTTAAACACAGCGATTTTAATGCACCAAAGGCAAAATTTTCATTAGTCCTTCAACAGATATGGGGTTATGAAGAGCAGAACAAACCAGAGATGATTTATGATTCAGCTCATGGCAATAAAATTATCAAAACAATCAGAATTCTGCTGGAAGAGATAGTGCAGCAATGAATCCATTGTGAGAGATGACTAATGGAGATGTTGTGACTAGAAATCAAAGACTTTGTCCAGCACAGTTCACGTTCTAAAAGCCTACCTTTAGTACAAAACTAAATCATACAATTTCTGAAACTGCATACTAATGTAAGGTATTTCAAATATTTTGTTGCTTTCACCCAAACCACACTTTCCATACAAAAGCCTCTGCACAACTTGAAGGCCTTGACTGCTGAAGAACAGGCCTTTAAAAATTGCAACAGACCTTGCATGAACTCTGATCCTGCTGACAGGAAAGCTGGTTGGGTTAATCGGCAACCTGGCGATTAAGAATGGATTACGCCTTTCAGGGCAACTAACACACAATTCTCGGAAGTGACATGATCTCACTTAGGAAAATAAGAAGCCATTGCGAAACACCATGAAAAAAGAGAGGTGAGAGGAAAATTGTGCACCACGAAAAATGTCCCTTCAACCGGAATGAGAAAACTACGCTGTCAGGAAGCTGGTGATGTCTGTTGGACTGTTTAGGACTGACCGTACTCTCCCATACAAGAGGATTACAAGAATAACCACAGGATCCTATGACAACGATCCTACAGTATCTTCACTCACCAAATGTAACGCATCTCCAAAGGTTACTGAAAACTGAGTCGAATATCTCAACTTCATAACATGAGAGATAAAATGACTATGCATATTGATAAAACCTTGTGTTAGTCGCAGTTCTGTCTAAAATGACTGACTGTTCCTTATGTATTAATGTCTAAATAAATTTTATATGACTATGTTATATGTTATATGAATGTGTTTCGTATTATGCCATACAACTCATAGCTCATAAATTTCCAAAACATTTTAATTGTTCATATGGGAATTTTTAATACTTTAAAAGAAATCATGGATATCCGTTATATTCTCTGATTGATTTTAACACCTTTAAAACTATTATAAGGACTAGAACTGTATCTGATTATTACTGACTTTCTCTAAGTTCATTCTGCACTTGCAAATACACAGATGCTTAAACAAAGTTTGTACCACAAAACTGCAAAGTCCACAGAATCATTTTGTTTTAGTTCAGCAGACTTTACAAGAAAATTCTGCAAATGCCTCCCTCTACCACTTTCATGAGTTATCTTTCACAGAAATCTAACATTAAAAGATAGGTTTTTGGAGCATTTCACTGATCCCATCCTTATGTGAACAATCTGTCCATCTGCCAGTCTAGGTTATCCTGCCCATTGAGAAAAACATGGTCTCATAACCGTGACCACAGTTCTATTAATTTCTGTTCTTTTTTTTTATTTCACTTGGGCCAAACGTAACAAAGGTGCAGTATTTTCCTTATCGTCTAGTTTCCAATAACCACAAATAAAATCCCTCAATAGAACACATACAGATACAGTAGAAACACACAAGTAAAAACTGGACAAAAATATTAAGAATTGCTTAGACTGTTGAAAAAAATATGAGTTTCAATAAAATGTAAGTGAGCTGGAAGCTTAAAGGAGGTCCCCAAAGTACACATGCAGAGCCTAAATGAATATGATGCCACATTGCACATATGAAGACATTAGAACTCTACAAGCACTTAATTGGGTCTATTTCCTTGAGACCTTCTTCAGAAGAGTCACTGTCACAGCAGATTTCTACTCAATGTAGAGAGTCAGACATCATGTACGGCCAATTAGCCTCAAACTGCCTTGATAATCTATCTTTATTGATGACAAATTAACTTGTATCCAAAAAACAAAAAGGTTGATGACGATGATGTCTCAGAGTAGTGTAATGCACGTAATCAGCTTGTCATTTTAATTGCAAAGTATGTTTTTTTCAGTTCAGAGAAATGACATGACCATGATTTTGACCTCTGATCAGCATAAGCAATCTTTCAGGGAGTGGGCAGTGCATCTTAGCTGTAGCCTAAAACTATTGTGAATTAAAGTGTTTCGTGGTAATTTTGCACTTGTGTGTCATATTAGACTTGCTTACATATAGTATATGAACTTTTGGTAGTCCAGGATTAGTGATAATTGAAATCTTCAAAACCATGGGTTAATCTTCTTAAAAAGGAATAGGTGTTAAAACTGTGATGCATCCACCCATTATAGAAAGCCACTTACTCTTGGTAAGGGTCAAGGTGACCTAGACTCTATCCCAGGAGCATAATGCAAAAGGCAATACCACTGCCTAGAGGGGATTCCTGTCTAGCTGCGTGTCACACAAACAATACAGGGACTATTCAGAAACACATAGCCAGCTGATATGAATATGTACAGTATGTACACATGGCAACATTACAAATTACATTGTTTTGCTCTGACTGTGTTGTTTCTGTATGATTTTCATTGCTTTTTAAAATTAGTATACAGAATACTATGTACTGCAAAGGAACAAGTAATAGGATTATTCCATGCTGAAAAAAAAAAGAAAGAAAACACAGCATTTCGGCCATGGAGCCTTCTTCAGGTGTCCATAACACTATGTACTGTACATCTTACATGCAAGTTCATAACTTGCACAAACCCGACTGAGAGGGATACATAATAATACATGTATTAACATATAAGGATCCATGTTACAGGCTCCTTGTTTTAAGAGGTGTCATATAATAATAAAATATTTGCATGCATTACTCAGTAAAACTTCACTTCAGTTCTGGTCATTAAACAGGCAAATCAGGTTATGCAGAAGCTCATTCCCTTCATGTGCTCATTACACTGAAGTGAATTAAGCTGCCTGGTACTATGGACTCATGTTGGCAGCCTGACTCACACATGACTGTAACTCTCACAGCCCACAGACCTGTCCCTGATGTAACACCTGGAAAGGCTGTAGAAACACTATGACAAACATTAAAATACAGCATGTCAAAATAATGAATAAAACAGAAGAATAGGGTAATTATATTATTCGATTTCTCTGGGTTTTAGAAAATTAATTATGGCCTGGTGTACGTTTTCCAGCAGGATTTACAATTCATTTCCCTTGGTAGAGCTGGCCCATTTTTGTCTGTTTTGGCAATGTTTTGTTTCATCTGACTACCTGGTAGTTACAAATTATCAAACAGTTGCATGCAGCAGATGTTTAAGATGAATCATAATGTACCTACGTAGATGAGAAAGCTCAGAGGAAAGTTTGAGGAAATATTGGAGAGAGAGTTTGCTGATAGTACTTTTATATAAAACTGCATTGCATTGAATACTATTTTACAAAGGTATATATCTTTTACTGTTAATTTCCAAACACGTTAAACAAAAAACATTTTTTTCTACACAAAGGCAGAAAGTTGGGAAGAAGCTGTCAATTTGTTGACAAGAAATTTCTTTGAGAACTGTAATGGCACTTTTAAATGTAAATGCAGAATGTTGTAAACACTTTGTATGTTTAAGCTGTTCTCCAGAACTGCATCTGTTGATCTTAATTGCATTGCTTTAGCTTGTCTCTTAATTAGCACTTCATAAATAACTAATTAGCCGTGAAGTAGCCACAGTTGGCAATATAAAAGCGATAGCCCATGAAATGAGCAGTAGCCCCCCAATTAGAATGGGGACATAAATTACTAATGCGATTGCCCAGTGACAGACCTTCAAAGTGACAGCAAATGTAGCAGCAAACTATATTGTGTAACTCCTTCATAAAATATTTAAAAAGGTGTCCTTCAGCATATCATCACAGCCACTGCCAGCCTATTATTTATTTTTAGCAATATGGCAAAGGACATTGATCTTTTTAAAAGAACAAATGACTTGCACAGAAACAGTGATCATATTTCAGGCCTGTTCAATCGAGTTCATTAGGGGTACGATTACTCCAAGGGATATTATATTGATTGTCGAAACCAACCTTCTCTGTATATTCTCTTCTCCAAATATTAATTTCAAAGATGTATTAGTACAGAAGATTCAACTAAAAAGACTCAACGTCAAAGTTCCGTTTTTTGAAAGGGTGGCAATGTCTTAGGTGGTATGAACATTCATTTAATCATCATTGAAAAAAAATGTAACTCTGTAGAGATAGCATACCACACTAGCAAACATTTGACTTCCTAAGTATTTTGTGTCAGCTGTGTTTCTACCTATTTTACGGATCGGGTAAGCTACTGTATCTCTGATATTTTTTTAAAAGAACAAGAAACAACCAGGTAGTCTCAAGAATCCATTCAAATCAAAAGGAAAAAAGCCCTAAAAATGACAACAAAACATAAAAGCAAGAGAGTCAAACTTCCCCGGTCCATGACAAACTTGTTTTTTAAAGAGTCTCAGAGCTTGTCTATTTCTTTACAGCAGGGATTTAACTTTTTTCTCACTGTTGTAGTGAAAAAAAAAAGACTCCTTTAAATTGAAGAAGGAAGAGCCATAGTATTATAAAAAATTAAATTGTTAACAGCCCTTGAAAATTGAGCCAAGACAAAAACAACACACAGAGCTTGTCTTTTATCGAGTTAACACCCAGGATACAACATTTGAAATACATATACTTTATTAAGGTCTTGCTGAAGACCAGCTGGGCTGATAAATAATTACCGTGGCAAAGTCAGTAACTGGCAAAGAGCCCAAGCCTTGGTAGAAGGCAGGCCGATGACAGTCGGGGCATTTCAGTCAGGGTGCTACAATTTTTTTCTAATTGCAGAGCTCTGCTCATGGAGGCAGCTATCAAGCACTTAGCTATCCTTTGGCAAGGTGCTTATTTTGATCCAAAACCAAACATAATTAATGAGTTTAATTATGCTGTTCCTATGCCAGGTCGATATGATCTATTTATTACTGACGTATGAAATAACTATTGATATTTCCATATTTTGTTCGAAAGGTGTTGAGGCAGGGCATAAGCTGTCAATTTGCTTTAAAAGCTACAAGCCCCTATTTGGTGAGC
Organism: Lepisosteus platostomus; assembly: GCF_059453375.1. Lineage (NCBI taxonomy): Eukaryota > Metazoa > Chordata > Actinopteri > Semionotiformes > Lepisosteidae > Lepisosteus > Lepisosteus platostomus. The sequence goes on from NC_142621.1 coordinate 27,458,618, forward strand.
TATTGAAGAACAATAAGAAATAACCCAGTTCTGCAGCATAATATGTATAATACACATGCCACTCTAAGTACAGAAAATACTTTCAGCTTCCTACAACAAAATTTAAGGAATGCTGCCAGAGACACACTGTATTTCTTTTGGGTACTTACTAGGGACAAAATAATAACACTAATGAAAACACATTTCTCAAATGGAATATCACATTTGTTTAACTTGAAATGCGGTCGATTCTTAATCAGCACAATAATGCCTCCTTTTGTGAGGCCCTGTCTTGGCCCGACACAGTCTCTTACAATGTATTTTCAAATCATTACTGAGCAGAAGTAATCAGCCAGCCCTAATACAGTACCAAGCCTTCAATAAAAACAAAAAGGCAAAGATAAAACACATTATACAACCAATGTCTTTTAATGCATAAAGGCCATATCTCCTACACTTACACTTGGGTCAGAAATGTAATTGTCTAGAATATGAGGATGTTCTGAATCACAAATTCACAATGGCAGTGATCACAGGACAAAAATGTGTAGGCACGTTTTGCATTTTGGAAGACTAAATGTGAGAAGATAAGAACATATTATTGCTTCACCTTCTTTACTACAATTTACTAATTATTACTAATTTATTTGGCTGACTCTTTTATCCCAAGTGACGTATGTTGCACCATCCAGTAATTTACCCATATTCAGCCTGGTACTTTACCGGACCAATTTGTGCACCTAGTCGAAGGGTACAATGGAAGTGTCTCAACTGATGTTTGAACCTACTACCTTCCAGTTATGAGTTCATAACACCACATAAATGAATATGCCTTACGCTTATATAGTGCTTTTCTGGAAACTCCACTCAAAGAGTAATGGGGACTCCCCTCCACCAACACCAATGTGTAGAACGCACCTACTGTAGATGATGTGATGTCAGCAAAAGTGCACTAGTACTCTCACCACACATCAGCTATCAGTGGGAAGGAGAACAGAGTAATGAAGCCAATTCATAGATGGGGATTATTAGGAGGCCATGATTGGTAAAGGCCAGGGAGAAATTTGGCCAGTATGCCAGGTTAACAACCCTACTCTTTTCGAGAAATGCCCTGGCATTTTTAATAACTACAGAGAGTCAGAAACTCGGTTTTATTTCTCCTCCAAAGGACAGTACCTTTTTACATTAGGGTATCCCAGTCACTATACTGAGGAATTAGAACCCATATAGACCACAAGGTGAGCCCTTCCTACTAGTCCCACTAACAACTCTTCCAGCAGCTTTCCCAGGAGGTCTCCCATCCAGGTCCTGGCCAGGTTTACCCATGCTTAGCTTCCAGTTGACAGTTGTGAGTTGCATGGTGATATAGCAGCTGGCTAATGAATTCCGATTAGGTTATGTTGGTGTTTCATTTCATTTGGTTTACTATCCATTTCGCACCATCCTCTCTGAAAGCAGAAATATTTTTATGATAAAAATAACCACTTGTGCTGTATGCAATTTTTTTCACCATTTCTCTGTCAATTACAAAACTCTTAATGAATCTGTTTCAATGTTTGGATATGGGCCACATTAGGGCTGTGTTTCTCATTATGCTATGGAAATTTGACATCAATACATCCAAATGCCAAATTTGATTCCTGCATGCATTTCAACTGATTCAGTCTGCTAGACATACTTTTATTCACACAACACTGGGTCTTTATAACTTAACCACAGCTCCAATCAGGACTCTAAAAATGTAATCATCACCTTGGGTAACAAAGGTGTCATGATGAGATTTAAAAATGCAACCTTGAGTCATCCTGAAAAATGGAATGCTAGAATTTGGTGTCTGGTAATTTCTGAGACCTCTCAACTAATTTCATCAAGAATAAAAGTCAATACCTGCTTTTGTAGGTAAACCCAAAAGCACGCAGCACAAAATAGAGAACACTCCTTTTTACAACAGGTCATGCCAGGTATTGTGATAAGGACTACTGCTGTGAAAGACTGCACCAGATGTTCAACACAACCACCTCCAATTTCTGCATCTGCTTGGGCCGATCAATGACATTTGAAAAAGGAGGCTTTAGCGAATCCATAGGGAATTCCTTCCAATCTTCTGCTGTCTTTTGAGCTGGCTTAGAGAGCAACTTTTTGTACCATCTGCAAGCCACTAGATTTTACAGTTACCACTTATCAAAAGCTGGCAAAGGTGAAACTGTTTAAAAAGCATCACCTTTCTTTATGCTGAGAAAACAACACTGCTGATACAGCTAAAGGCATTCTGTGAGCACTTTCTCATGTGGGATGCTTGAAGATAATGAAGTAACCTTTTCATGTGTTTTGTGAATTCAGCTTCACTGTTTGTACAGTATGTATTCTGTTTTGCTTTCTTGCATGGCAGCATGAAACATGTATTTGGTTAATGAATTAATTATTGAGAAAAAAAATCTGTTTACTTCGTCAATTAATTGCTCATATGGTTAAGTAGTGCAGGAGCTCTAATTTTAAACAAGAGGTTAATGATGCACATATTGCAAATGTTTCTTTTTTATCTTGTACCTTTTCACTCCTCTTTGCCAGCTTAATTATAACTGGTATCCTCCATTCATTAGCGTACTCACACTTATTTATCTCTGGTCATGTGTGCTTTCTTTCCCAGAAATCAATTGGAAAATAGAGTGCTAGAAAGATGAGCTAGAGGATTTTTTCCACTTTCTTTTGTCTTTTTCCATCATTAGAATAATGGAAGTCACTAACAATGAAGTGCAGAGAGATAAAATATGCAAATTCACAGAGAAAGGATATAATTACAGTAATAATAGGAAGTGTTGTTTTCACAGCTGGTCATTCATATAACCCCCCGATAGTGTTTGACAAATAACACACTTTTTTTCCCTCAACTTTGTGCCAAGTCCCTCCACTCCATTAATGACACATTTTACCCCTTGGCTGGTAACAGTAATATTTATAATTCATTTAGGAGGATCTGTAGAATTTTGTTTTCACTTTGACATTATAGAGTGTTTTGTGTCGATCAATGGCAAAAAATCATAATTACATTACGATTCCATAAAGTAACACAATAAAATGTATATATAGTATGGCTATATAGTTATGAAATGGCTATATATTATACCCAGTATAGCCATTGTATTGCAACAACCTGGTTTTCCTTAGATGTCTTCCACCCAAATATTGACCCATCAAAACCCTGGTTAACTTTTAACTCTGAAGATTACTACAAAGCAGTAACAATGCTGTTACTCCTATACAAATGCTTAATGTTACATAATAAAGGTGAAAATCTTTTAAATGTCTTTTACTAATAGGCATTTGCCATTTCTGTATATAGGACAATTTGTAAACAAAGCAATTGACAAACTAAAATTAGCCACACATAAAAAAGAAAACACTTAATCTTCATCTGACTCCTATTACGTCTCAACAACAGGATATTTCTGTTGGAGTGTTCAACAGGTCAAATTCTAGTACATGCAGTGCAACAAAAAAGTTACATTCAGTGAAATGGCACATTAACAGTCATATAATAACAAGATGACACAAAGACATCTTCTGTAGCAATTACTATATATTAGCTGTTGTTTTATAGATAAAAAATCGTATAGGTATACAGCTTTAAATAAGGGTAGGTCATTCAGCTCGTATTTTCTTTATATATTTTACCGCTGTTATGGTAGAAAATTTCAGATAAAGGCAGTTATTGAGAAAAAATGAGAGAAAAGTAAAATCACTGTCTTTATTCTTATTGCTAGCTTTGTGTTAGACTTTTGCAGAGACACAGAGAGCTGTTGTAAGTCTTTTAAACAGTAAGCCCAGAGCACCAAGGCTGCCTGTCCAAATCACCCATAATTCCTGCCCGTCACACGGATTTCATTTCAATCTCTCACTTGCACGCCTGCCATATGCTGTCACCAACCTTTCAATAAATATAACAAATTGGGCCCTTTGAAACAATTCAGAGGCTATAAAAAAATTTCAACTTATTCCTACTGCAGCCAGTGTGACGACTGTAAAGCAACCCCCCCAACCATCTTCAGAGCCGAGGCTGAGTCACAGCAGTCTACCGATTCCATGCTCATTGCACAGCACTAACACAGGAGTTTGTTGGAAATAAGATGCACACTTTGTGTCAAGGGTTTCTAAACTAGGAAAACCCACAAGCGGCAGAAGAAAATCACATGAAAAGCAGTGGCTAATATAAAATAAGATGCAACTCACAGGACTCTCTCTTCTGACTTCGTTCATCTTGTAAGTAGGAACAGTATAAAATACAAAATTTGCTAAAGAAAACTTTACTCCTCAGCCATCTCGTGTTCATCTAAAAATGATTGACACAAATCTCTGATCGCACTCCTACATGACAGGGTTTTAAAATAAAGCGTAGACATAAATGAGGGGGGCTCTGTTGCTCCACAGCTCAGGAATCCTGGGAACTTGGCTCTGCCTGTGTGTGGTTTGCATGTTTGCCTGTTTTCTAGTGGGTTTGTTTTTCGGACTCCTATAGTCCAAAGGCACACAGTCTAGGTTAACTGGCATCACTAGCTTGGTGCCGAAATGCACGTTAGAGTGAATGCATGTGTGGGTGTGTACCCAGCGATGGACAGGGATCCCAACAAAGATGTCGTCCTGCCTTTCTCACTGTGCCCGCAGAGATAGGAAGCAGCACTCCACAATCCACTAAAATGCTACTACTGAAAATGGCTGTAATCATAAATGACAGCATGAGAAGACACTTTAGCTGTCCATCATTAAAACCAAGCAGATACAGTAGATTTATATACCAGTCTTTGGCTTTATTAAGTAATACCCATCTCTGGTCCCAGAAAGCCACAATAGATTCAGGCTAAATACAGTGGACTGCTTTATATTACCAACTGCTTAAGACCTGGCAAATGAGCTAAAAAGCTCAGTTAAACAAATAATTCTTTCTGTTGTGCAATTTGGAGATTGGATAAAATGAAAACAAGAAGTCACAAGGACAAAAACTGTGCATCCCAGACCTTAATGTTCTGGATAAACTCAATTACAAACACTGTGATGGACCTTGTGGCTCATGAATGCTAACAATTAGGTACAGTATAGGCACTGCCAACTAATTGCTAGATAGGTATACATACAGTATATTTTATTTCATCTTGGCATGCTGTTTATTGTATTATTTTTACACATTGATACTTGCTTATTTTATTTATTGATTGAAATGATATCAGCCAGTCTATGAATACTCAGTAAATAGTGTGCTTACAACTTTACTAAATATGTGACATTGTAATTTATTGGTATCTCTCTTCTGTCTATAATAAGAGTTCAACAATATCTGGCTTAGTTTTTTATAATTGTAATATAAGGGAGACTTTAAAGACATTAAAAATGCCCAATTACCTCTGAAAACAATAATACTGAATCACACTGGAGTAATTGGAAAACTTTGCTTTCATCTTTTATAAATGGGGCATTTGAGATAGAGCCTATTAAATATACAGCATATTAAAACTTTGTTAAAAGTTACCTTAAGATACATCAATGTATACATTTGTACCCAGTTGCATGTTTTCAGTATTAGGACATCTGCAATTATTTTATTTATTGTATTTCTAAATACTTTATGCTTGTGCCCAGTGTTTTGTAGGCTAACTTTCTGTTAAAATGGACAATGAGTTTCAGTACCTATACCACTGGCCTTGGTTTATGATGCAGACTGGGATTTTTGTTAACTGCAAATTAGTTCTGTAAAGTACATTCTGTTTTCTATTATCATTCTGTGAAACAGTGACTATGATAGTATGATTCCCCTTAAGAGGTTCTTAATTGCACAGGAGAGGAAACACCCCATTGTTTGCTTTGTCTGTTGATCCAGACATCTCTGTGAGCTGACTGCTGACTGTACTAGTATCTGAGACTTAACTGCCTGTGTGTCTGTTTAATAAAATACAAGGTAAAAGGGAAAGACACTGCTCATCGCTCTTGAGTGTTTAAGCACAGTACAGGCAGTGATGACAGCAGATTTAATAAACATAATCTGCCCCACTAAGCAGTCTCTTGTGACGAAGCTGACTTTCAATTCTTAGAAGTACTGTTTCATAGTGCAGCTCCAGATATTATACCCAGCTTTGTTTAGTGTAGTTCGGGTGGGTAGCTGTGTCAGCATGCGTAGGCTGCAAAGGAACAAGTAATAGGTTTATTCCATGCTGAAAAAAAGAAGAGAGAAAACACAACGTTTCGGCCGTAGAGCCTTCTTCAGGCTCTACGGCCGAAACGTTGTGTTTTCTCTCTTCTTTTTTTCAGCATGGAATAAACCTATTAATTGGTTTAATGTACTTCTATTACTGCTTTCCCAGTTTTGGGCTGAACTTGGTAGGGTGTAAGGGGAGGTAAAGTGGGCTACAACTACAATCTCCCAGTGATTAAGAAAAAAGTTAATGTTCATGCTGAAATTTGGAAAAGCTCCTATTGTATGTTGGCTGGTTGAGCTGAGCTGTGTTACAAAAACAAACCATTTGTAAGATACGTATACTGGGGGGAATAAAACTGTTATAGTGAATGTTGAAGACAGTGACAGCTCATCAGACAACAATGAATTTATTCATGTGGTCAATTAAAGCAAGTGACACTGAACCCAACTGAGCCCAAGGCGCAGACAGCAGGAAAAGTTTCTATTTTCTTTGAATGAGTGAGCACAAGTACAAGCTATGCTGAGTGTATTATTATTCAATTCAATTAATTAACAACACACCTAGCACTGCATTATGCAATGAGTAAAAACAAAGCTTACAGTATTAGCATTATTAATAGCACTGTAGTATAATATTAATTTGTTTTATTCAGTTCTTAGGAGTATCAATAGTGGTGAGATACTACTGTATACTGAGTGGCAACATAGAAAGTCATGAACAGCTGGTCACCTTTATTGCAAGAATATCCTGAGAGGGAGTAAAGATCAAGTAAATAAAGTTAAATGAATGGTACATTAATCAGTCTACCTTCATTACTTTGCAAAATGACAACCTGGCTATCCCAAAAACACATCAGATGGTATAAGTTATTGTAGCCATGAGCAACAGGAAACCAGAAGGTGGTCAGGATTGCTAGAGTGGATATCCCTCTCTTCAGGATTGCTAGAGTGGATATTCCTTTCTCACACCCGAAGAAGGCTTCACAGCTGAAAAATTTTGTTTTCTCTCTTCTCTTTTCAGCATGGAATAAACCTATTACTTGTTCCTTTGCGGACTACACATGCTGACGCGGCTACCCATCTGAACTACTATCCCTCTCTTAAGATTTCTATCACCCATAGTAACAAAGCAAAGCTGCTGTTCAGTAGTGCTTAGTTGGAATGTTGTATTTTAGTGATGTAACAGCACACACTATCTGCAGGATGAGGTGCTGATTTGTATCATGGATAGAATAAATACTTTGAAAGAAGACAATGAGTGACACATGAAGTTGGCTGAAGTAGTTTGACAGGAGCTTTTAGGGCTCGGGTGGGCAGTATTTAGAGCAGTCAAAAATTGTGTGGGGAGTTCTATGGGTCTTGTGTGAGTCCTGAGTGATTCTGGGAGAGTGTGACTCTCTGGAAAACATTATTGCCTGAATGAAATTAAAACATATACTGTAATGTGGGTAAGTGATTGATTTGAGATTCCCTGTCTTTTGCTTGGAAGAAAGCATACAACATGGCTTGAACAGTAATATAAAGGTCCTTTGAAAATTATCTGGGCTTTTGAATGCAAAAGGAACTATCCGTGCATGCAAATACTAACCGGCAGGATAGTGACCACTTTTGGGCAAGAAATTCAGTTTAATCGTTGTCTCGCCCATTAGAGGATCATGGATACCGGGTCAGAATGCCTTTGTGCACGGCAAACAGACACAAATGTTTGAATTTTGGTAATGCTATCCAATTAAAACAAGCACAGCAGATTTGACAACAGAAACCACTGCCATCATATGCAATGACATAATTCATTTTTCCCCACTGTTGAAACACTCAGGGTGATATTTTCACTATTGATATTAATCTAAATTGATTAACCCCAGCCCAATGCTACTATCAAATAAGGAGTCTATACACAAACACTGAAGACCTTCTATATTATGACTATGCTACTTCCTCTTGACTAACCTCAACCAGATAATCTGCAGCCAATAAAACAACATCTCAAGACACTAAAAAGTACTTCCACTGCAATCCTACAGTGCTGACTTAAGACTGTGCAAAATTGATTTCTCTGTAACCCCAAAGGGTTTGCTAGTGCACAACAAGAAATGTTAACCACAGGCCGTGGATCTCCAACCATGATCCTGGAAAGTCCAGTACCGATATACTGTAGATACTTGACCTGACCTGAAACAATTTAACTATGATCAATTAGAAAGGTGGTGTGTTCAATTAAGGAATTTGGACAGATCCTAAAGGACCAGTGACTTGCTTAATTGATCAATTGCTCAAACAAGTGCTCCTAATCTTTAAATAACAGGTGATTTAGGGTGATCTATAATAAACAACTGATTTGGGGCTCTAAAGGTCCAGGGTTGAAGACCCCCGTGAAAGGCTATTAACAAAACTTGTGCTGCAGGCACTCAAGACAGAGACATTATACCTAATGGAACACCCATGCATAAACAGGTGACAAAACTAAACAAAGTAATTATAGACCTAGAACTCTCACTTGAATTACATGAAAGTTACAGAAATTATTCTTCTAGAGGACAGTCCACATGGATTTAGAATAGGGGGGCTTTAATAGTTCTTCTTTGAACACGCAACAGCATAAATGGATACATGTAGAATGTATGATATGATTTTTCAAAAGGCTTTGAATAAAGTTATTCATAAAAGATGAATTCCTAAATTGTAGACAACAGGTAATCGATGTAATACATGCATTTGATTTGAAAACTGGTTAATAGATTGAAAACAGAGAGAGAAGAGGGGGTGTATACTCAAATTAATATCACTTAATAATGTACAATAGTACCACAGGGATCAGTATTGGGACTACTCCTCTTTCTTACTTATTCTGATCCTTTAACAATAAGTAAACCAGTGGATTTTGCAGATTATACCGAAGTAAGAAGACTCTGAAGCAAGAGCAAACTCTGTAGAAACTGCAAAAGAACTTCAAAAAGACTTCAATAATGTAAAACCACCTTTGATGTAGACTTGATCAATGTATTACATGCAGATAGTACAAACAAACTATAGATAGGGTATTGGTAATTGTGAGTTTGAAGACTTGCTGAAGCTCAACACGAAATTAGCATTAAGATGATTTTTTCAAGGTAATGTAAGGTAAAAGGCAATGCATTACAACAGGGGGGAATAAAGTGGAAAAGTGAAATAACATCCAAAACAAATTACCTCCTGCCTCCTGAATAACATTTATTCACCACTGTAAACACAAAAGCTCATAAAGAGAACAAACATACAGTAAACTACATGATTTTCAAAACCATAGTCATTCTCTTTCATTTCTAAAAAATACCTGACAGTTATTTACTAAATATACTTGTATATTTGTATTTTTTTTCTTATAAAGCACTCTCGGCTTAATTTTAAATGTGATGGATTATTGAACCTAAAAAATACACTGTAAAATTACAGTTTAGCAGCACTTGATTCCTGGCTGCCGTCAAATTCTTCAGCCTTCTAAAGTTGACTCTAAAACTCCTGGGAGTTTTGGGTCCCAGTGCTGACAGGCTTTTAGAGAAATTACAGTGTCATTAGAGGAGATCTGAAGGTTGCCTATTATCTTATTGCTCCTCTTGGAGCTCACACATCTATCCAAGTCTCATGAATGTAATTGACCTTTCTTCTGTAACAGAGGAAAAGTAAGGAAAAAACACACAGAGAGACACAAGACGCACCAAAGTTAATTTAGATCAACACAATACAACTCTGTGTCCAGAGATATGAAAAGGGCATTCAAATCAATACCAGCACAATAACTTGGCAAAAGAATGTTCGCACCCAATTTTCTCATTGTGCTAACCCCGGAACTGACTCTTGAATGGCTTGCTTCTTCTCTGTTTTTTTTTCTTTCCTTTTTTCTTCCACTTTGCTCGGCATGTGTGTATCTCATGTCATTGTGGCTGAACAATGGCAGGGACTAATCATTATTTAGTTGCACTGGGCCCAGAAAGGTCAGCAGTTTGAAATGTCAGGCTTCAATAGAGCCAGATGCGCATCTTGGCGCTCAAGTGTCCAATTAAAAAGGGGATACCAAGGTGCACGGAAAGCGCACTTCAAACCACAGGGCTAATGAGGCCCCCCGAAAGCTGGGACCCGACAGCACAGTGCTGCAAAGCACTCATCACTCAAAATACAGCCACCTCGATGGTGTGAAATTAGCTTCTTAGACCAGAGAGCAGCCCACAGTTGATAGGCTATTCAGACACCTAAGGAGGCCTTTCTTTACTGATGTTCTGAGTCTGTCTTGATCTTATTAGTAATCTTCACAAATCCATTTCTGTTGTTACACCGAGCCTTTACAAAGAAAAAGGTCTCCTTTGTGGTAAGGCAGAGCATTACGCTGTTTCTTTTGTATTTTGCTATCTGGCTTACGTAGCTAAAAGATGGTTTCCTCAGGCTCAGAAAATGACCTTACAGTACTCTGTACTTCAGAAGCATCTTCTGTAAAGTAACATAAGTGTGGAAAAACCTCCCCTTTGAAGACATATAGAAAATGTCCTCTATCTCAATTATACTCAAACTTGAAATTTTACCCCTTGCTGAATGATGCATCTTCTTTTAAATCATCACATACAGTAAATGATAAAAGGGATACAGATGATTCAGAACTAAAAGTCAAATATAATCATTAAATAGTCATTTATTTCTACGCATTATAAAATCCTTGAAAACAAATTGGATAGCAATATGCTTTTTAATGGCGTTTTGAACAGAAACTATTATTGTTGCTAACTTTATTGTCAACACAGAAAGCAATAATTCATTAAAAAATGATTATATTTAAAAATATGACACAAGAGTTTGTAACCTTAATGATGTTTTCAAATGTTTGACACTCTAGACTGTTTGCTTTAATCCTTGAAAAACATTATAAATGTAAGACATCAATTAATTATACAATATTTTAAAGTAACTGCTAAGATGTTGCTTTATTTTAATTATTACAAAATGGCAATTACAACGTGCAGTACTAAAATACTACATTCTAGAGTGACAGGCAGCAATAGTGATTTTTATTAGAACTGATAAGAGATATTTTCAAATGGTAGATCTGTTCCAAGTCAATTACTAAAATGGCAAATAGTACAACTCTTCATCACAAAATATAAAACTACAGAAATGTTTTAGAATCCAGTATGAAGAGCTTTAGGAATACTGAAAAATTGCCCCTGGTTTTGCAATTCATATGAAGGAACATAGGCATAGAAAAAGTTTAAAACAACTTTTACAAAAACTCGAGACACACTATTGCTGTTTTCGTGATATAGTTCTTTGCCTTTTTCAAGGTTCTGAAGGTCAGGTTTTCTCTTCTGTGGGTTGGGGTAACAGATGCCAAATAAAACTGATAAATTAGCAGGTTTTGCAAACCTCACATAAACATTATTTTAATCAAAGCATATTAGTCCATCCAGATATTTTAAGCATATGGGCCCTGTATCCTTTCTCGCTTACCCATCTGTTTCTCCTCTCCATCCCTATTATTTGTTCGATCACCCAGCTGCTTTCAGAAGACAACACATTCCCATCCCCAGCAGTGCCAGTTATAACACTGTTCCTATAGGGAGCTGGAAACAGAAAACACTGCACCTTGGGTGCAGTGTCATAACCACCCTGTGAAAAAGCACTTTAACAGTTATTATGCAGATCTTAATGAAGTGCATCTTTAAACAAACTATTTGAATGACCTATTTTTAATCTCACTTTGGGTACCACAAATCTTCTCCTCCTCACATGGAGTAGAGCAAAATAATAATTTTGTCCTAATTTGCTGAAATGGTGAAAAGAGTATTTTCGTCCAATCATTAGCCGTTAACGATTTGCAGCTGTTTCTTTTCACTGACTTCACACTGAGAGTGACTCCACTGTTGCTTTACACCATGTGTCCAGGGTACAGACACCCAGCTTTACCGTATCTCTCCTGTAGTGTCCGGTTGTACACCAAAGGACATTATATAATAATAATAATAATAATAATAATAATAATAGTAATAATAACAATTGCTTACTCTCATATAATGCTTTTCTGGACACTCCACTCAAAGCACTTTACAGGTAATGGGGACTACCCTCCACCACCATCAATGTGCAGCATCCACCTGGATGATGCGACGGCAGCCATAGTGCACCAGAACGCTCACCACACATCAGCTATCAGTGGGGAGGAGAGCAGAGTAATGAAGCCAATTCTTAGATGGGGATTATTAGGAGGCCATGATTGGTAAGAGTCAATGGGAAATTTGGCCAGGATGCCGGGGTAACACCCCTACTCTTTTCAAGAAACGCCCTGGGGTTTTTAATGACCTTGGTCAGGACCTCGGTTTTATGTCTCATCCTTAGGACAGCACTTTTTTAGTGTCCCCGTCACTATACTGGGGCATTAGGACCCACATAGACTGCAGGGTGAGCACCCCCTGCTGGCCCCACTAACACCTCTTCCAGCAGCAACTGTAGTTTTTCCCAGGAGGACTCCCATCCAGCTACTGACCAGGCTCACACCTGCTTAGCTTCAGTGGGTTGCCAGTTGTGACTTGCAGGGTGATATGGCTGTTGGCAATATATGATTTAGAAAAATTAGCCTGTGTGAAAGGTGACACAGATTGCCTTCTTGACTCTATGTACTGTTTAGCAAGCATGTTCGCAAGATCTATTCTTAAAATAGATAAACTGGACAAGTAGAAAGTTTTGCATTTCAATTAGATGAAATGCACTGATAAACCTGTGGGTAAGGCATCTGTCTGAGGAAGTTGTACATGTAATTGCATTGTATTGTTTTTACATTTCCTGACAATCTCTTGATTTATGAAGAAGCCCATCTCAAATTTAATTGATTTCATCCTACTTTATGTATTTTTAACAGTCAACTCCCAAACCCTAAATGTATGCTGCCAGGTACTTCATTTGGCAATATGGCACTTTCACCAGACAGGTTCAGGATTCAGTCCTTTAACCAGCTCACCAACTTGCCTGGGCATTGCGGTGAGTCTAAGCAAATTTCTGTTAAGGACGCCTATCATAGCCTGGATTTAGAGTTATTGTGGACAGATGTATAGTGTTACAGCTTTGATGTGAAAATGTTAAACACAGCACATGTCCATGGCTTTGCAAGATATATATACAGTATATAACCAAGAACTCAAAATTAATGCAAAGCAAAATTAATGTAATGCACACAATCTTGAAGGAGATGAGGCTAAACAACTGAAAAGCTGAAACTGAAATAATAAACAAACGAATTTTCCCATTTTCTAATTACCCAAAAAATATTTTCTGAAATTAAAACTAAAAATAAATTATATGATGTAAAAGCTTTCCCTTTAAACAAATCTCTCAATGCTTGGTAACTTTAGAGCTCACCTCACTTGGTGCTGCTGCAGCTTTTTTTTACAGATATGAAAATCAGGATCACTTTAAATGTCACCTGCTTTTATCTGTGGATCTTTCTGTTGGCCTTTCAGCTCAAGCCCAGAACTTTGTGTGGGTACAGGGCCTTGTTGATCATGTCTCAACACTCAAGGATAACATCCTTGACGATAAAGAAAAAACTGTTGTGCCTTTTTAATCTTCTCTCTTAGGAAGGGTTAAGGTCTGGTTCAGAGAAGCAGACAAGCTGGTTTGCATCCAAGATCACCTAGATTTGGTTCTGCGTTTTACCATCAGTTTATATATCACCAGACATACAGCTATATTGAAACCTGATGGATGGATAAATTGATATACACATTTATATTTCATGGCTTGATGATTTCAATTCCTTATTTCCTGGTCTCATTACTATTAAAATCAGCAGCTGCGAGAATTCTTCCTCCCACCAGATGATTCCACCATATTACATCAAATCATTACATTTGGTATCTGTGAGTTCTCAAATTGATTTTAAAACTGTTGTAAGTAAGTGTATCTCTAGGAGCTTTTGATTCCAAAAGTTTTGTAAAGCTCTCTGGGATCTAAAAACAATGATTGCCTTGTTGTAACAAAAAAAAACACCTGAAATCTGCCAGGGATAAAGCTTTTTGCTGTTATATTACAGTACTTGACTAAGGAATTCAATTACACTTGATATCAGCTACTGTAGGCTGAACTGACTTCCTTTGAGCCAAAGTCAGAAATATTCTTATCTGAATGCCTGTTTACCCTCTTTTTTTGTATATTTTTTGTTTTAAATCCATAAGGTGCTCTCAGGTGCTTTCATGTGCAGTATAAAAAAATTAGGTTTGACTTAATTTAGTAATTATTAGACACCTGATTTTATTATTACACAACTTAGGAGTCTGAAATCAACTAATTTACATGAAACATCATGATCTGGAATGTTTTGAGAAACCAAATTCAAATAGAGCCCCAAAACAATAATCTCGAAGCAGTAATCTGTTCTTCGGCAACAAATTTGTGAACTATACTTAAAGTAAATTAACAACTTGAACAAAAATAACAATCCTTGAAGTGAAAACAGATACTCATGTCAAAGCAATAATAATATATTAAATTCTTCTTTGAACCCCCAAGCACAGTGAAGTTAAAAGCAAGCCCTTGCTATTGTCCTGTTTTTGCAATTGAATTAAACAGAGAATAGTTGTCCGGCACTGGAAGAGAACCCTTTCACAATCAAAAATGCAACCACATATTTTGTTGCTCAGAAGTCGCTTGAGAGCAAAATAATTTTTTTTGTTTCCAATATGCTCAATGGTCAGTGGGCAGTCAAACCAGCTGTTTATTGAGGGAATCCATGTACTCACCAGGACTTGTTATGGTCAGAAGGTCAAGCCGCCTCTGTTGCTGAAAAAGAAACAGAGAACAGCCATTGAAGAGTTTGCCTTTGGCAGACTCACTCAAGACATCCATGAATCCACACTCAAAAGAAAGTGATATCCTGATAACTGCAGGTAAGGAGTCCTAGAAAGGTGCTGTAGACAATCATCGCAAATCTGAGGCATGTGGTGGAAAATGGAATAGAACTGATGTTCTGTTAAAAAGAGCAGCTTTTCTTCTGAGATGAAAAAAAGAACTTGTCTAAAACAATTGAGTGAAAGTGGTAAATTCTTTGGATTCCTATTGTTTTCACATCTAACTTTGCTATCTGAAAACCAGATCAATGTGACATGTGCAATTTGTAAACAGTGTCACAGAATGCTTTTATTCAGGTTCCAACAGTCCTGAACAAAATTAACTTAAAAAGAATGAATGAAAAAACTTGTCAATACTCAATCATATTCTGCCTACATGCAAACACAGTACTGCACTTGTGAATAAAAGTTATACGGATGCACTATGAATATGGAGAGCTCAGTTTAAGTGCTTGGTAAATGATTCCCCACAAATCTGCAGACATTTAAGTACCTACAAAAAGGTGTATATATTCATATATGTTCTCATAACTCAAGTAAGAAAAAAAGAAGTTATGTCTTTTTAACTCCTGAAAACATGATGTTTACAAATTGTTGTCCCCATACCCTTGACTTATTCAGATCCACATACATAACATATTTCAATCCAGTCCAAATTAAAAAATGTAAGTACAATTAAGGTAAGGTAATACATTTGAAATGTAAGCTATATTGCCATTACAAATGACGAATATGGCCATGGACTGTAAAAATTCAGAAATCAGCTGTCATCAAAGGGCATGCAGCATTGTGAGTAAAGGTATGTGAAAAGTGATGGCAGAGATGTGTTGTTCAATTAGAAGGCAGGTCAATGTTCATTACATCTAGAAT
Source organism: Lepisosteus platostomus (assembly GCF_059453375.1). Classification (NCBI taxonomy): domain Eukaryota; kingdom Metazoa; phylum Chordata; class Actinopteri; order Semionotiformes; family Lepisosteidae; genus Lepisosteus; species Lepisosteus platostomus. The sequence continues at coordinate 27,474,509 of NC_142621.1, forward strand.
GAAAAACTGCAATAAGGTCAGGAGATATTAAGTGTCTTATCTTTAACAGGGTATGCAAATGTTAAGTATGATGTGCTCTAACTTGTTTCCATGTTTGCTGGACTGCTTCAGGCATAGCAATAAATCAGGGATCTGAGGAAACAAATGAGTTATATAATAATGAGGGTTTAGAACTGAAAACGCCCTTTTTTACAGACAGAGTACTTTTTTTGATGATCTACACACTATTTGAAATATTTAGTTTTAGGGATTTCCTTCCTCAGTCCAAAGGCCTACTTGTAGGTTAATTGGCGTCTGCGAAAATTGGAGTGTGTGAGGGTCTTTATCTGTGTCTGCCCTCAATGAATTGTCTTATGCCTGTTGCTTGCCGGGACAGGCTCAGGCTTCCCCGCGATCCCCTATTAGATTAGGTGGTTAGAAAATGGACAGATTTGATAAAAAAAAATTGCAGTTACTTTATACTGTACCTCCTCTTCTTTCTGGGATTTGTTGGTTGGTATTAAAGTCATGTGTTTACATGTAAAAGAAGTTCTGTACTGGTTTTGTTATACAAAAAATCTATTATGCTCCAACAAGATAAATGATAGGTGTCAATACTAAACAAACTACACCTAGATCAGGGACCTGACTTAGAGAAGTGGATTTATTCTGAAATCACATGAACCACGATTATTGCACATAGACAGAGGCCACTCAATTAACTGTGGGGCGCATTAAGGTAATTTTGTGCACCTATATTATTTATTTTTGCTGTAGCAAAGGGTTTAGTTACCTACGCAATTATAACTTTTTCATAACATTACATTCTCATCACAGTTTTCTTTTATATTAGCTGTTTACTTCTTTCTTGTTTTTTTGCTTTGTACTGAATGCGTGGAAAGGTTGTAAACATACATCTCTGCAAAGTATTATGACTGCAAGCTTTAAAGCAACAAAAACTGAGCAAGGGTCTGGATACTTTCAAATGAGCCATTATGAGCATAATATGCAGACGAATTTGAAAAGTGTACATTTGACCATTGTATGGTGATGCCAATTAGGTTGTACCATTAAATATATTGTAAATCAACAGTGGTACAATTTTATGAGGATGTCTTTGCACTAGGTTCTTTATATACAAGAACATTTGCTATTGTGTATTTAAGTCTTCCTGCTTCAACAACTATGGTCAGGCTTTTGAGTATCACTGAAGACACTGTAATTGAGTGTTTTGAAATCATACCCAATTTTATACTTCAGATGTCCTGTCCAGAGTAAGGACACATATTGCTATCGTATCCCTTTCTCTCTGCCAAACCTTGGAATTTCAGAGTGCTAAATTAATCAACACCTTTTTCTCTCAACCCCAGAGAAATAAAATGAGATCATGTGCCGCACTTACTGCTGAAAATGGAGAATCTTTTTTTATGTACCTTGGCTTTCTTTCTCTTTACCAGTAAGTGGCTGCCTGCTCAGAATGAATTCATAGGTCAGGGATCATGATCAATGAGTCTGCAATCACAGACCACAGCTTACTTCCTACAGATTCAACAGGTTTAGTAGAAAACCACACATAATCAGAACACGCTTTAAGTGTTCCCCTTGAAAGTAGATTGTATTACATTTGAAAAAGTCCTCCTTAGAAAGCATCTAGTGTACTCATTTACAAGAGCTGATGAAGGATCTATTGCTTGCATACACAATGTATTGTGTGCTGAAAGAAAAAAAGAATAAACAACGTTTTGGCAGTGGAGACTCCTTCAGGTGTCACAGATAAAGAAGGCTCCACAGCTGAAATGTTGTGCTCCTTTATTACTTTTCAGTGTGTTCCTTTTCTTTACCTGCTCCTTTGTAGCCTATGCATGCTACCACAGCTAGCTACTCAAACTTATTCTGTATAGTGTCCACCAAAGGTACTGGGACAGCCAAGTCAAAGGTGTTATTTTTGCTAATTCTTAATTATGCTATCACGATGAATGGTAATGTGAATGTTAACTACAATATAATATACATTTTACTGTTGGGTAATTAATTTCATGCTTGCATTTGACCTCATTAGATCAAAAATAAAAAATGTGCAAACCAATGACTTCAAGTGACCATTAAATACTGCGAAAAAAATTCACTGTAAGTTAAATTTGTGTGAGTGCAAAAGTCAGTACTTGGCTGTATATCTTTTTGAGGCAATAACTGCAGTCTGTAACCCATGTTATGTGCAATACTTGGAAATGCTTTTCTGTAGTCACTTTGACTTATCTATTATTAAGTGTTCTGAATTCATTTTATTCTCCAACATGTAAAATACATGTTCAGATGGAACAATATACTAAGATTGACAAAGCCAGACTAACATTTTCCTATTTTTATTTCTCCCTTTGATTGCACTGGCCTTATGTTTTGATACATGACTAATAATTTTGAATGTATTTTCTTCTATGTAATATTCATATTAATCTCAAATATAATTTTTTCACTGTAAAGCAAAATAGCAGTATTGACTTTTCGGGGGCAGAAGATTAAAACAAACAAAATGGACTTCCAACTTCTGCCTCCAGAGAGCAGATATGGGACACCTTTGCTTCCTGTTTTTTTTTCCTGTTCATTCATCTTCTCATGGCTGATGAGATGAGTGAAGGCAGCAGCATTAGATCTCCATCTTGTCTGAACCTACGTCCTTTTACAATACGCAATCAATATGTACATATATGATCACAGACAAGCACTGTCATCCTTTACCTGAAGCAATATTACTCACTACTTTAATAAGTGCTTGTTTAACTATACTTAGTTGTGTCCTATCAATTATTAATCACAGCAAATGCTATGCTTGTAGTGAATTAACTAACTGAAGACACAGGGTTTCAGTGCTTGTGTCTAAAAACTAGATATTCACTGAAAACAGAACATACAGTACTTCCATGACATGCTCCATTTGTTCCTTCTGTAGATGTGGACTGGTGACTGTGATATACACACAATTTTCTTGGTGAAGGTTTTAAGAACATAAGCACAAAAGAAAAGTTGGCCATTTGGTCCATCTGTTTGGTAGTTAGTAGCTTAGAAGCCAAATTATTGGCACCAATCACATGGGTGATTGCTCCGCACTTGCTCCGCACTCCCACAACCCTTTGTGTAAAGAACACCCACTTGTTCTCAGTTGATATACACTTCCTTGTGGTTTCCACTTGTGTTCGTTCAGTGTTTACTTTGCCAATGCCAGTAAGGATCAGACTATAAAGGGTCCGTTCTTTCAGCTTGTCACTGTTGAACATCCCTATAAGTGCTGGTTTTGTCAGCAGTTAGATCTTATGTGTCATTTCAGTTGTAAAGCTTCAAGAAAATAAGTCTTGAGGAGGAGTCGGTTGTACCTACAATAATGACTCAAATAGCATTAGAAAGGCTATATATGAGAGGAGAGCATATGGACCTTCTTGCTTGTTATAATTATTGCTAGTAGCTTAATAATCGTAGGTCCTCATCCTGCTGCTTTCTAAAGTACTTACTTAAATAATATGGTTGGGTAATTCCAGACACCCACTATCCTCATCTGCCTGTTTTCAGTTGTATGGTACAGTACATGTATTGTAAATGTCTTAGGCATTTGTCACTAAAACAACACACAGTCTGTAAGGTGTACAGGAGGTCTGATTCCTGTGCTACAAGTATTATTTCTAATGTTTTTGCCAGTACCATGGCACATATTTTCCATAAGTACCTAATAAACCAAGACATCCATTTTATGATTAGTAATAAAGTACTATAGATGAAAATTCACCTATCCATCTATTATGGGGTCGCAGAGGAGCCAGGCCCTGTCCTGAAAAGCCACCGGTGCCACACAGGATACACCCAGGACGGCATGCCAGTTAATCGCAGGACACGACACACACACTCTCACACCAGGGCCAATTTTCCCAGGAACCAATTGACCTACCAGCAAGTCTTCGGACTGCGGGAGGAAACCACAGCAACCGGAGAAAACCCATATGAACACGGGGAGAACATTCAATCTCCACAGAAAAAGCACTCGAGAAATTGAACCCAAGGCCCCAGTGCTGCGAGGCGGCAGTGCTAACCACTGTGCTGCCCAACATGAAAATCATCCTTGAATATTAATAATCAATGTGAATATGCAAATAATCCATTTGTTGTAGATGTCGCTGGGGCGATGAGAATGTGTGAAACTATCTGATGAAAAATGAAGACTTGGTTCTCTTGGATATTAACCAATCCAATGTCTTATATAAAACAATTATCTTTAACATACTAAGGTCTGAGACAAAACCTGCTAACGTCCTAAGCATACATTATCACATTATTAATAGTCATAGAGGACGCTGCTGTGAAATATGATAGTTACCAATGCCACGGACATAATTTCATTTATTACTGATACCCTAGCAACCAACAGTTGGAACATGTTTTACAGAAATTTCCTTGAGCATTTGAGCTAACAAGCAGTCCTCTGTCACTGAAACCATTAACTTGCAGCTAAGCCACCTTAACTGAAGAAGAATCAGATACACATTTCCCAAAACACCGCTGCAGAAACAAGAAGAGGTTCTTAAATTTTGTACTCTTTGCCCAGAAACACTGGCAACCTAATTCTAGGATGCATCCAAATCTACTTTCACCCAACGCATCCAACCAACAGATTTGTCTACAATTCCTGCGGCGGCAGCAGGACAGGTTTCAGCAGAGCTCTAGTTCTGAGAGGGTGATTGTGCAGCAGAGGTCACTGTAGCAGCGTGACAGATAATAACCCCTGCCTGTTCCTTTTCTCCAGCCCTGGTGATGCAGCGCAAGACCTGTTGGACCTTCTACACGCTTCTCTGAAAGGCTCTCATGTTACACCTCATCGCTCGTTACTGTCTGACAAGAATCTTCTTTTTGGTTCAAGTCCACATAAACAATTTTAGTGCATGGACTAAAATAATTTTGAATGAAAAATATATCATACAAAATGTACTGTATAAGGCTTGTATAAATATACCTGTATATGACTTTTAAAGATACATTTTTATGAAATAAAATAAAAATAAAGAAATATGCAAAAGACCAGCTTCATGTGACTATGGAAATTATGATTTTTCAATATCAATATCTTATATCTGGTCAAGGATTCAGAATGTCAAAGTACAGGGGGCACATTTTAGTAACCTGTTTTAGGTTTATCGCTCCTGCCTTATTGAAAGTGACAGTAGTTTTTTTTCTTCACAAAACCCAAATTAGCAGACACTCTCTTGAGTGAGAAATTCATTGCCCGTTTCTAGTCAAACCAGATTCTGCATAATATTCATGTCTGTCTTTCTAGTTCACTCTCTTATCTTTTGATATCAATGTTCATCTCTCTGGTATTCTCTTCTGTTAACATAAGGCAGAATTCTCTAAAACAGATCACATCAGAGAGGATGTGAATCTCTGATATACCTTCTCTGCATGTAGTGGTCCCCTCTGTTGGGTACATTCAGAACTGCAGGCTTGACTGTAAGAGGAAAGCAGTCTTGTTTTTTCAAAAGAGCACCACAGGCTCATTACAGATGTTCTGTTTATACGTTTTCAGCATGATATTATATTAACCAAATAACGAGGCTTGCTTGAAGGACTTAAATAATAATTATATGATGAGATATTTTATTAATTTGCCTTTCAACCATAAATAAAGGTCAAGTGAGACAGCATTTCAAAGGCTTTTTAATATTATTTTACATGGAAAAACAGATGCTTCTAACATATCCATTTTGTCTGTCATATAATTATGTTTTATTGTTTCCTTTAAGTGGCAGCATTTCAAAATAAGTATTTCACAAGAAGAAAAACATCTTATGCTAGGTCATCTATAGTTATCTGCTTGGTCCTTAAGAAAATACTATTTTATTTTGCATATTAAGTGTGAAACTCACTCTAAGATCTCAAGAGTCTGTGCCAATCTTATTTGAGAAACTGCATTGTTGCAGTTAACAGTTCTCCTGTAATACAAACTGCTGCTCTTACTTCACAGGCCTTCAATTATCTGTAGGTTATTCCTCAGACATCCCATCAAAAAAGTGCCGGACACCACAGCAACTAAGACCAATGAGTCTCATACTCTAACTGTAGACATAGGCAGAGCTCAGCACTCACTGTTGCAGTAGTCCCAACCATACGTACATGAGAAGATATGAGAATGTAATAAAATAAATGATCAGTCTTTTCCTGAAGATCTTGTATAAGTGATGAATCTCCATGATTCTAAGAACACAAAAGTTATAAAGCCCTGCTGCAATAAATCACACAGATTCCTGAATGCAGAGTACGTAGTGGTATGGCCAAAGAAGATGTGTGGTGCATTAGCTTTATTTATGACACACTCCTATACTATACATGTTGGTGCATGTACAGTATGCTATCCTTAAGCATCATATTCATCTACAGACACAGGAGCAACAGGACGAGGAAAATTGGTCCAATTAATGTGTTTAGTAAGAACACATCAAGGTCAAGTTTCCACTATAAACGTACTTAATTTCCACCAAATATTTTTGTTTCAATCAATTTGCTTTAAATGGTAATGATTGTTGTTTGACCTGATAAAAGAAGCTGAAATGGAATGGATGGGTACATCAACAACAAAACAACTAAATTCAAAGTTTCCATTTGGACTTTCTTTGCAAAAGGTTTTAGAACATTTTAATAAATTGTCATCATCAATAGCAAGTTTAACTCTTCCAGACATTCAAAGTTTGTATTTCATATATATTTGAAAACTATAAAAAAACTGTTTCAAGACATTACATAGTGAACCATTTGACTAAGGCAGGGGTGGCTGAGAATTGGAATTTATCCTTAGAAATCATCACTATTATCATACAAAAGCAACACTGTAGTGAGGATGGTGCAGTGGTGAAACGGTGAGTTAGCACTGCTGGCTCGTAGCTCTTCACTCCTGTATTCTATATTAGCCTGTGGGACTTTCTGTGTGGAGCTTGCATGGTCACCCTTTGCTCACATGGTTTTTCTCTAGGCACTTCAGTCTCCACTCACCTTCCAAGGACTTGTGGCTAGATCACTTTGCCTCTCTAAATCACCTTACGATGGCCTGGTGGAGGTCCACCTAGTGCCATGGGTTTCCTGAGCCTTAGAAGGAATTAGTGGCTTTCTGATCCTGGATGGACATTGAAATCACAAAACATTCACAATAACAGTAAACATTCTAAGACCATAGCAACGGGCATGTAGGATCAACAGTTCTGGCAATACAATCTATACATCTCACCTCACACTGGACTTATCATATTTTGAAGTACCTGATGAATAAATTTCAGGAGACATTCACCGGCCTTGGTGCCAGCCTCCTCTCTACCCCCCTTCTGCCTGCTAGATAACAAGGGGCAAATGTCTACCACTCGATGGGGTGGAAAGATTCAGTTGTAATACCATGTCTCAGTCTGCCCCAATCCTCAACCCTGATGGCATTTATCCTGAGATAATTAATCTACTGTGAATTAGAGCATTACAGAGCGCTAACACCCTTTGCTTCACAGTCTCATTGTCACTCCTTACATGGATAAGGTGCTTAGTGTTTCTGAGGAGGAAAAAAATCACATTAGGGAAGGCAATCCTGGGCAGAAAATGGGATTGTATTAATCTGTATCGAATTCAGCCAAGGGCTACGGAATCCCACCACCAAAAACTCTGCTAGCCAGCCAGGGATTATATTAAGTGGGTGTCCAGCACTCCTAGGTTGCTAGGTTTTACAGAGGACACATACGATATTGTTGCAGATTGGAGTCTGCACAATGCTATGTCAGGAAAATAACTGGTGACTGCAGGTTGCACACTAAACAGAGTATTCATCTGTTGGCTTATGAGTTTTGGAGCAGTGGGAGTCTCGGTGCAGGAAAATAGGTTGAAGGTGCTAGGAATGTAGGACAAGTTGGTCCATTTAAAAACCAGAGTGGATTTTTGGGGGGTATACAATACCATATCTCGTATAAACCTCAGAGACTAGCTTTTGGTAACACAGTGGTTTAGAGGCTGTGAGTTTCTGTTTTCAAAATAATGAAGTGCTAGTGATTCCTAATTAGAAGTAATAGTGATTCCTATTTACAGAATATTAATGGTCTCTTCAAACCAGACTCTCTGCTTTTTGTTATTTTTTCCAGAGTTCCAGAAAAAGAAATATACACATGCAAACTTTCTTCTCAGACACCTATTAATTTTATCTAAGAGATTTCACAACTTTTCCATTTCTAGTCTAATCTCAGCCAGGTGAAACCTCGCATGGCTCTAATTAACGGAGCGGGTTTGGAGATAGTGAAGCGGCTATAAAAAGTTAATCTATGAAGACGGCACAGAAATCCATTAATTTACTAAACCTCACTTTTATGACACAAATGAAATATTCATGCACAATCTACACAAAACTGTTCACAACACTTTTTGAATTTACTTTTTATTTCAGTACTGATTATAACTGAAAAAGAGAGCACCTCGGCAAAGACCGGGAACATGAGACTTCTGAAACAATGGCCAAAGGTAAATAACAATGAGATAGTTGTAATGCACGTTGATGTACCATAAAAGATAAAGACAATTTCATAATGCCAGTAAAATACAAAGAAACACATTTTGTGAGCTATACAAAAGCTTATTGGAAAATCTGTATAATAAATTAGGGAATGTGCCTTGGATTAATTACTGTATAATCGGAGTATGTACAGTAGGTTAGGTCAGCCTACGCACTCCACACATGTTCTTTTTCCAGAACAGATGAGCAAGGTAAATTAGTCATGAGTTATTTAACTTCTGTGTGACTCTTCTCTGGCCTTAATTGTCATTGCAGCTCGCCCATGGGAATACCCTCACCGAGGGTCACTGACAGCAGATAGGGCAGATGAGTCAACAACCTGACTCACCGCTTACTGCATCACACCACATACAAGTTGTACAAAGACACGTTCAAACTTGAGTGTTTCCCACTTTTCTTTCCTGCCATATACAGTATATACAGTGTGGTGAAAAAGTAAGTACACCCCCTCAAGATGGTTTAATATATTTATACATACATATATGATTTTCACCCAGTCCTCACCAAGTCCTAATAGAAGATAAAATTAACCTCATTTGACAAATAACACAAAACTTGTTATAATTTATTAAAAAAACAGCCAGCATCCAATCTCTTTTTGTAAAAAAGTAAGTGAATTTTTAACTGTACCATCTTAATTAAGAAGGGATATAGAATCAGGTGCACAAAAACACGAACTGTTGCTGCTTATTAATTTGGTACCCATTTCTAAGCAACATGAAGCACATCATTGCATTGCATAAGAAAGATAACTGAGAAAATTCAAGACCCTTGCCAATGTACCCAAGAGTGTCCATCCAACATTCAAATATACCAAATGTTCTCCAAGATCTGACCATATGATGTCTCAAAGATTCCCAAGGTTACATCAAGGACTCTACAGGCCTCTCGCTATAGTTAATATCCAGAGAGTTCACAAGTTTAAGATGAAAGAAGAATGCCTTTCATGGAAGGACAGTCAGGGCTGTCTAAGAAGAAGAAAATTGACGCATGGCTTAAGTTTGCAAAATAGCACTTGAATGAAAAACAAGACTTCTGGAACAATGCGCTCTGAACAGATGAGTCAAACGTGGAGTTGTTTGGCCATAATGCCAAATGTCAGTCTTTGTTGAAAACCAAACACTGCTTTTGACCAGAATAACCTCATACCAACCATACCTGGTTTGGGGGGTAATGATTTGGTCCTGTTTTGCTGCCTCAGGACCTGGACGACTTACTGTCATTGAATCTACAATGAATTCTATTATTCATTGTAGTATTCAAGAGAAAAATGTAAGACCAAAAAAGCTCAAACTGAACCAAAAGTTGATCCTTCAACAGGGCAATGGCCCAAAACAGAAGCAAATTAATGACAGAATAGCAAAAAAAGAAGAAATTCAGATTTTGGAGTGGCCAAGTAAAAGTCCAGACCTAAATCTTATAGAAATGCTGTGGCGGGATCTAAAGAGAACTGTGCATACAAGAAAGACCTTAGACATTACAGAGCTGAAGCAGTTTTGTAACGAAGAGTGAGATAGAAGTCCTCCCTGGCAAGGTGACAGACTGATCAACTCTTTGGCAACATTTAATTGCAGTTATTCCTGCTAAAGGGGGTGCTACATACTACTGAATCAAGGGACTCAATTTCCTATACAAAGATATTGAATACTGGCTGTTCTTTGTCAAATGAGGTTAGTTTTATCTACTATTAGGACTTGGTGAGAACTAGGTGAAGGCCAATTATGTCTAAATAAGTAAAATCTTATGAGTATGAACTTTATTTTTAACCAGTCTGTACAGTATATTGAGGATTAGTGAGAGGTGATTTAGCAGTGGAGTCTGTTTTCTCTAGGTAGTGTAGGTGCTATACAATACTATACAGGAGTTTTTAATAAACGTTCGAGAGGGATGACAGCAACTGAGTTCTCTTTCATCTCCACTACTTTAACTTCCATGATGCCACCTCTGAAAAGGTACAAATACCATAGTAAACCCCTCTCTTCCTTGTGTTTATTTTTCTGCATTCCCTTCTCACTCAGCACAGCATCAAGTGGGTTAAGCCAAAGCCTAACTTAATTTCTCAATATACTTTCCTAAATGCATCTTCTTATTAGGTGTTTTAGCAAGGTTGATGATATTTTATCACCAACAATATAATGTGGGAGTGATGCCTGGGACAAAAAGACTTTTAACTAGTTTCAGTAAGACTAATAGAAACAAATATGGTGTTGAGGCAGCGAGGTACCTTCTACATCATAATTATACCAACCATTCCAGATAACTATAAATAGATGTGCCCTTGGCAGGTTTGGGGAGTCAGTGAAGTACTTAGTCTCCCTTTAACTTGCCTGTTTGTACTACTAAATCTGAGCCAGATTTTTACCTTTTCTGTTCAATAAAGTGTACATCTCTGCACTTAGTATGTTGCACCTGATGGATTGGTCTGATATCCTCAGAATCTGTGGAAAATGCCTGCTTAGTGTCAAAATGTAAATGCCATGTTTCTATGAATCCAGTGGGCTTAGATTATTTGCTGTTGGACAGTATATACCTATTCCAGATAAAAAGTCTTATGAAAGAACTCCATGAGGGTGAAGCAGAGGAGATCAGTATATGTAGTGTATAATAAACAGCTTGCTCTACAGCACATGTCAAATGAACTACAAAAGTAAAGAATTGCCCAAAAGATTATTCAACCAAAACATGCAGCGTACGTCTGAGATTCAGGCTGACTTCCCAACAGCAGTGAGTGCAAAACAAAGATCAGAATAACAAAGGACAATGCAAGGAATGCTGTTGACATGTGTTTAACTCAATGTCACATGTTTAAATAAATATCTAAAAATCTCCTTTGAGTGGAGAATAATCAGAAATCCCATTCAAACTGTGTGCTCACTACCTTATATGCTTACACTTATGAAAACCTCACAGAATACTGTATATAATAGAATTGGCAATGAGTAATGAAATATTGTATGCATTCACATCATCTATGTTTTTGATCATAGTAAATATTAACTTGTGTTTATGTTATCCCCACGTATTTGACTTTTAATTAAATGGTAGGGCTCACAAAACAATTACAACAATTCTGTAGTCATATGTCTATAGTCATATTTTTATGCTTTTGGGAGACAATTTTAAGGTTTGTTAAACTTAAGACCAGGTAAATATTGAATTTTTTCATGCTTTGAGAAACAAGATTTTATAACTTTAAACCTTTGACACTTAAAAGGCAAAGTGCTGTTTATTGGGGAATTCTGTTAAACTGGACAGGGTCTGTAAAACTACTTGCAAGGTATTTGTAGAGTTCCTTCCCTTGAAGCCATTGTAGAAATTGTGAGTCAATTTTTCTTTAATAATATTCTGCCTGTATTAAGTAATAACTGATCCCCATCCCCTTCATCATGTTTTCTATAATATCATCAGCACAAAACAGGACTGTTGTGTTTTGCAAAAAGAGACTACCATTTAGTGACACTTTTTTGAGGTCACTATTTTGCATTTTGCATTTTCTATTCAAACAGAAACAAATAAGAACATCCCCTAATCTAAGCTGTCATAATTACCTGGTTCCCACAACCACAATTAATACAATTAATAACATATTTTAACATGATTTATTTCTAAGATTAGACATTTTAAAGGCTGTAAAATGAAAGATCTAAGAATCTGCGTAATTGCATGACCAGGTGCCTTTAGTTTAAAAATAAACTAGAACAGATAAAACATTAATTCCTTTAGAGAGGAGCAGACTCCTAACTCTGCCACCTGCATTTTGCTGAAATCCCACTCTTGCAGACCTTCCAAGTTTAGATATAGAAATCTAATAATGCAGCCCCTCCCTCCCACCCGACACACACACAATCTCCGATTCAGCAGTTAAAAGCCATGATTGAATTTCATCTTGATTTCATTAAATATTCATAAAGGCCAATTAGAAGGGCAGCTAAGCAGGCTGTGAGGACCCCTTTCCATCATTCTGTCAAAGGCGGACTATCAGGAAACCCTGCTTGAAAGAGGACTCTGGGAGTCAATATCCAAATTCAATCTTTAATATACTTCTGCCATTAATGACTGACCTAAACAACCCTCTCATCCAATCTGTTCTGTTAACCATACCTGAAGAACCCACTAGTCTATAAAAGTATCTTCTTTGAGGGCTGATCACTCTGTTTCAGGTGACAATTCAATCTATCCAAAAATCTTTTTTTTAAAAGATTTAGTTTTTCAACAGGACCTCAAGTCTGTTTTCTCCTCTTCTGCAAACTGTTAAACACTACAGGATATAATCCTCCCTGTGAACTGTAAAAGAGACAAGATTAATATGTGATTTAGACTCTGTGGCTTGAGGCTAGTACTCAATTCCCAGGCTACTGTGAGACTATGATCCTGGTAGCAGATGTGCTCACCTGTAGATCAAGAAATCAAAAGAAGAGAATCTGGACAAAATCGATTATCCCATTTACTCCTCCACAGGGGAATTGCTGTCTTCCTTCCTCTTCCTGAGCAGCTTGTATTAAAAGACTCCCCATTTACTCACTGAAGAGTCCTCACCCTGATTTCAACACTGGAGGATTACTGACTCTCCCATTGACCCACAAGAGGATCAGAAGTCACCCTTTCAACTCATGGATAATCAATGACTCCCATCCAGATAGTGGACTCATTGACCCTCTACTTATATACTGGAAACTAAATGACCCTCACTTAGCAGACAGGTGAATAAGTGATGCTAGAGTATATTTATCTACCAAAGGATCAATGAGTCTCTGTTCACATACTGATAACCGTTCAGAAACATCCACCATTTTTGCTAGTCCTATATGCTAATACAATGCTCTCTTAGTTTGTGAAGAAATTAATAAAACAAATTAATTCAAACAATAAATGCTCATGTGCTTTCTCCACACCTGTTACGTGATGACAGAAAGTGTGCTTTCACAGTGACTGCAATCAACTTCATCCGTAAGTTGCATATATAAGATCGAAACCTGTTTTTATCAAATTGAGATAACCTTTTTTGCACCATTTTACTATTTTCTTGCACTCTAACCTACTTTAACTTGCAGATGCTTATCAAATATTGATATAGAGATATCAAGTATGTTAGCAACAAGTTTTGCTTTGTTCTCTCAGAAGGTTAGAACGAAGAAACTATTTTGTCCACTCATGCAGTAACTAATTGCAATATTGATCCAACTTTGTGAAACTAATCTTTATGGGCTCAGGGTTGCAGCACTTTAAATGCCAACATTTAGCCAACTTTGCCTATTGACATTCAGAAGCTGAACACAGTTTTAAGGTGCCTTTTAAGGTGACTAAGACATTAGAAGAGTCAGGGATACTCTCAGGCTTTTTGGAGAAGGTTTGGCATCCTGGGAGTTAAAGTGTAATTAACAATGAGCCATTGCAAAGCGGTTTTCCGTGTGCCGCCTGCATTGATTTAATTTAATTATCGTGTGCTTATTTTTGACTTTCCTGCTCGCCTTGTGCTTGATTGTGATGTGCAGGAGGACAGACACACCAGGATTAGCATAGCAATTTGCTAATCAACGCTGGCATATTGCTAATCAATCATTGGTGATCCGCCGGTTCAATTACATTGCAAAGGTAACCCAATTACAGCTCTAGCTCCTCTAATCCGAGGATAAGGAGTAGAAGGTATACAGAGGGATGGTCCAGGCAAATCTGGTATTACTCAGCACTGGAATCCAGTAAAAGGAACAGATATACACAATTGGGTTTTTACATCTGTGTTTGTTTACATTTGTTTAATCAAGAATGAGACATTATAGAATAAGATTCTACAGCAGAGACAGTCATCCTGGGGTCCATTCAACTTAGCAACAGTGTTATGCCGCAGACACCTCATTCACAGCCTAACCATTTCAGTGACAATTAGCAGAATCAATATAACAATTAAAATGTAGATCGTACTGAAGCAGTGCAGGGCAAAATAGAAGGGAAAGATTCTGAGTAGGCCTGTACAATAAGGCAGTACTTTGGAAATATAAAAGTGAATGTCTGACTTTTAAGGCTGTACAAATATAAAGAATTACAAAGACCAAAAGCATGTTGACATTCCTCGGTATACCAGTTCATCGTAAACAGGTAATGTTCTGGAATATTTAATTGATACAACAGACACTACTGAAAGACAAACTATGGACAGGATCTTTAATAACGACTGACAAATAACAGAAGCATGTATTAATAGGCGTGCATAGGGAAAAAAGGACCAATTTTTAAAAAATCAATGTTCCTTTTCCTGCGCTAATGTATTTCACCTGATTTTGAGTATAACTGCCCTCTATTACTGCTCCCTTTTGGTTTTCTGACATCTGAGGAACAGAAAAGTTTGCAGAGTATATTTGATGATGTGTTGCATTTTTAAGCACATACTCCCTTGTTACCTTTCTACATCCCTTCTGTCCAGTGTATCATTGCATACGTTCAAAAATACAATGAATAAACAGTGCATTTTTTCACTTTCTTGTGTCTGTTTTTTCTCACATTCTGTGACACAAATATATATGCTCACTAAGATAAATTAATGGTGTGTAACTGAATCAATAAATTTCTTTTTGAAGGGATTGTCTTTGAAAAATATTCTAATTTTGCTATCTTAGTCAGGTACGGGAATACATTTTTAATGTGCAACTAAAGCTTATTTCAGCCAGTAATTAAAAAGGACATTAATTAGTACATTAGCAATCCATTATTTATACTTACAATCCCCAGAAGCCCTGAACTTTGCTCATATGTCTGTACAAAAAAAAACATAAAAGAGAGAGGGAAAAAGGGACCCGAGAAGATTAAGAAACTAATGCAGGAAAGAGACAGAACAGCAAATAACTGGACCAGAGAAATATAGTTCAGCGTGTAAGTTACACTACTATGAGTCTTTATTAGGCTGTAATATAGTAATATCTTCTAGTGGACAGTGTGAAAAATGAGAAAGCACAGAAAAACAAATGAAATGGTAACTTTGTTTTCAGATGAAGTATCCCACTGTTTCTTTCTGAACTTTTTCATTGTGTCCAACTAGGATTTTTCAACAACTCAATCCAGGATTGTGTATGTACAGTACCAAAAAAAGTTCAGAAAACTCACTTTTTCCTATGTACATAAAATGACATAGACAATGTCACCAAACTGCAACTCATTAAAGCTGCAAATGAGGGGGGGAATTAGACAGCAGAAGGGCAGGGCTCAGTTATAGCATAAAATACACAGTGCATGAAACCTGATGACCAATCACACATCCTGCTGAAGTCTTAAATGCAGATTCTTGTAGTCTTGATGACAAGCAGCAAAAGCAGGAGACAACTAAGCAGAGCAGACGGAAAGCCACTGCTCTGGGTGTTTCTAGTCCAGCGGGGAGTCCTTTACGTGGGATCATACAGGGGCGCGTCTCTAATCCACTCAGTGCAGACTGGGCGCTGCCTGCCCTGCCTGCTCCCAGCCCTCCTGACACACTCATCAATCTTGTTAGAGCGGGGCCACGGAGAGAGAGGAGGGGAGAGACAGGCGCAGTGCTGAAGCGCTGCCTGGGGTTAAAGTGCAATTTCAAGGCTTGTTTTAGACATTACCAGGATCATTCCGCTTCAGCTGGCACCAGCCTGAGCTACAAGGCTTTCCAAACTAGAAGCCGGATCCTGCTGCAGTGCCACCATGAAAGTAGCAGGATGCCCCAAACTCCAAGCCACAGTGGATTTTTATCAGCTAGAAGTAAGATTAATTTAGACTAATTTGTAATGCATTTGGAAAGATGAATCACAAAATAAACCCTTTTCTCATCGTTTATGCCATTTCAGAAAACTTCACTATACCTACATTTAATTTTTATAACACCTTGTACTTTTTTTCAGTTGAGAACCACCCAGCTTGGCATCAGCAACTGTTTTTTTTTAAACAATTTGTTCCTTGCTTTTTCATGTTGGAACAATCTCAGAGTAAGAACAGATGCTGAAACAATAAGAAGAAGTAAAAGAAAACAATAGTGATTAAAATCAAATTTGGGACCTCAGAGAACAGAAACAAATACAAAAAAACAGTCTGATCAAGGAGATTTTGAACACCAGAGAAAACAACTGTCCAAGCTGATAGTGTTTGTGCTGAATGGTTACTATTTACATTAGAACAATGTCTGTAAAATACAACCAAGTTTACTTTGTGTTACTTTGGGGTTGTTTCATGTCCTTCGTAGTTTTAATAGTAACAAATGAAAAATTATTCTGGTAGTAGTATTCAGACACATCAAGAACTGTTTTTTAACAATTTTTTTATATTCAGTACAGTCAACCAAAGATATTAAATAAGTACGGACAATAAAAAGGGGACAGTATTTTTTTAGAAGGCAGCAATGATTTGAGCTTACTAGTGAGAAGAAACTATTCACGCCATCTTATTGAGGCTGACCTGAAGTACAACTTGATCCCTGCATCCTTGAGTCCACAGATAAATACTTAACCAGCAGGCTGACCTTGGAGATCAAAAACTGAACTTTATCCAAAAGTGATATTTATTGACAGAAAGACTGAAGATATGTGCAAATTATGTTTAAGAAAAGAAGATACAAACATTTGCATTAGCAATAGGACAGGGAATTGTTTAATTTCCTTCAAGTTCTCTGCAGAGTTCTTGATGGCGAGATGGAGGATTGGACAAGGTATGAACTGATTATCAGGGATAGCATAGGGTTGCTTTGGGATTTCCCATATTGGCTGTTACTAGTCCTTCATAGTTTTAATAGTGCGAAATGACAATCCTGAATTCAGTGCTTAGAAAACAATGTTTGTAAGGGCACTGTTACCCTACACAACCTTTACAAGACTGCACATTCTGAAGATTTACTGTGACAGTTAAAATTGAAAGTTTACTCAGTTTTGTATTCATAGCTATGTTTTGTGAAAATCCAAAGAATACTAGGAGAAACAAGCTAAGCAGATTAGATGAGCTTTAACCTCTTGTGGGTCTCTTCCAATACTCTGTGTTTAGCACTTCTTCATTTCTGTATAAAAGTGATAACAGTAATACTATAATTGATCTTCGACTGTATAAAACAATGCCTTCACCAGGGCATCCTGGGTTCTGTCCCTATCACTTTATTGTGTTACCCATGGCTTGTCCTGTGCCAGCATCAAGATGTATCTCTCTGCACAGGGTAGATAAGCTACAGTACAACATGTGAAGCTACTGTTATGAGCCAAAAGACTGACTGCCAACACTACTTTCTTTGTGTGAGGTTGTTAGTCAGATAAGTGTACAGTTGGCTTGTAACATACTTCTCAAGGGTGGGATGTGTTGTCTGTTATCAGTCTCTGTCTGAGCATGATTGGCTGTAGAATAATGTCTAGGGACACTGTTTCATTCAGAGTATATACGGTTCTGGGAAGATAAGGCCATTGGAGATGGACAATGCATTGTTGTGTGTTGGGGACACAGCTTTTGATGAGATTTTACATAAAAATAATAAATGTGTGTGGACACAGTTGTCAAGACATTCCCTACAAAACAGCTTGGCTTTAACCCAAGTATTACTGACATACAGTATTCTTCATCTACCAAATCTCAAGCACATACATTCCGAGATAATAATATGTGGCACCTCTAAATCACTTTCCAGCCATCATTTTCTAACCACTTTATCCAATACAGGATCACTGTTGAGCTGGAGCCTATCCCAGCAAGCAATGGGCACAAGGCAAAATATACCCTGAATGGGACACAAGCCCATCAGAGAGCACACACAGATACACACATGCACACTAGGACAAAATTGCTGTCCTCTGTGAAGGCCAATTACAAACAAAACCTCTCTTATTCATTTCAGTAATAGTTCTGGAAGTGCCCTCATCCTTGAACACTGAAATCTGAAGTATACATTTTAAGAGCGCTATGAACTACACATTTGTGTTCTATGGAAGAAATCTGGTTGAAATAAAGTTTAACAAAATGCTGTTTAGATGTTTTGAAGAAAGACACTGTGAAGACAGAAGAGAAAAATGTGCATTCAGTGATAGTATGGTAGAATAAGATGGCTAGTCAATACAGTCTTTCTAAGGGATTTTTTTTTGCAAACCATCATTATGATCCTTAGGCTCAGATGGTAAATCTATGGGGACATTTGCCTAACTTCTAGGGCACCGCAGGTGTGCTGGGTTGGTTACTGCCACCCTCAACTCCCTTATTTACTTTCCCCTTTACCCTGCAAACCACTCCACACAGGAGAGTGAAAATCAATACAGGTTTTTTTTCCAGATAAAATAAACAAGAAAACAGTAATTTGACGCATTGGTAATCACCTTAGCCTCATCCTCGGAGCTGCAGGCTTTAATTCTGCACGCTTTTAATTTGTTTTCACAGCGGTTCGAGCAAATTGAATTTGTTAATTAAAGCGGCAAAATGAAATGCTGAGTATTATTGACGAGATGCTAATCGAGTTAGTGTGGAAACTGGGGAGGAAAGAGCCCAGAGTATCAATAGCCAGGACAAATCATATTATGGGAGAGCGAGTGATCAGCATGTGCCTGGCTGGTCCACTGGGGAGAGCCTGCTTTCCTGCAAGCTGATGCTCCAAGACTCAGCTCACACTTTCAGTGCACTTATTCAAGACCACACCAGAGTCAGAAACTAAGGCGCGGGCAGAGCACCGCTGAGCAGCCCCAGCTATAAACAATGACCCAGTAGTTCAATAAAAACTTTTTATTTATATGTAATGAAACTTGTGCACTTTGAATGTGACTATTTTGGGAGGACAATTCTGACCAGTGTCCACCTCAATTTTCCAGTCTCTGTTAATGTAGAACACAGACGTATTACTTCATTATCCAGAAAATTTATAGATTTTGTTGGTATATAATTGAATAATTATTCGCCAACAAAGAATTACTTAAGAATTAAAATTTTTTTACATTATATTTTTACACAGAACTCCCCATGTCCATCACACTTTTTATATATACTGTATCTGCATTGTCTTTATATGGGTATCTTTATTTTATTATAAAGTCATTTCAGTGCTAGGCTTTTAGAGTATGGATTTGCACAAAATTCTGAGTAAGTTCCTTTTATGAAGTTTTTATAACAGAACGATGTAAAATGAAAGCAAATTTGTCAAAAATGGACTCTAGACTAACCATTATGTTTCTTGATAAACAACAAGAACACTTTGACTCCATCCATTCACACATGACCTACTTTACATATTGCACTAATGATGAGCTACGTTGTTTTCTCTTTCATTTACATCAGAGTTCTGACCCAATCTGGGTTTACAGGGCTATTAGCACCTCAAAAGGCTCTGAGGTTTATATTTGGACACCAGCCACACTTTAATACAATCGCCAACATTAATGGACATTTTCAATGAATGCATGAATAAATAAATGAATAAATATGTCATGTGGTATAAAAGACGGACTTTATACATTTCTTTCTCTTCTGGAAACCCTAAATATCAGGCGTGATTCATTATTTCTCATTTCTGCTGGTGGATTGAAACAGCCTAAAAGCAAACTATCTATTAGTCCGACTTCCCAGGGCATCATTAAACGCCAACTCTAACGACCCTTCATTCAACATATGACAAAGGCTTCATTGCTTTAACTTGCATACTGATTAATTTATCTAACAGCTTCACATGGCCTAAGCTGACCATCAATAATGTCCTTCGTAAACACTCATTTACTCAGGGAGCTACTCAGACTCCATCAAATCAAAGAGGTTGTTTTCTTTTAATCTCAAAATACAACTTTAGGAACTACCGGACCAGATGCCCAGTAAGCCAAGGTTACCTTTCTGGTGTTTCACTTTATGCCTACACCTGCTGGGGAGCAGTGGAATGGTACCTCCTTCTCCCTGCCTGCTTCCTGGCATAGCAGGGTGTGACAGTTAGCAGTGCTTAAATTATAGAGGTGATTATCCAGCTAATTACCAGCAGGCCTGCTCTATTGATAGGGCCCCCGCCATAGACTGCGCCTGACAATGCTGCTCCATTGACTCTGCTCTCCTGCTAAAGAGGCCCATAAGTCGTGTTTGGCAGCACAGGGCACAGATACAGCGTGAGAGCTGGCAGAGATCAATAAGCTGTAACTCAAACTCATCACTATCAAATATCCCCTTAGGGCTGGGGTGTCTGGCCAGGTCTTTAATTTGGGGTTTTCTAATTCTTGCTGTAATGAACCCAATTTCCATCAAGAGCCCGTAGAAATTAGTTGCAGGACATCCTTAATGTGCCTAAAAAAAAAGAAGATTTTAAATATGTAGTTCACATAAATTGCACAGGATAAAATAGAATTTTGTAGGTAACTGCACCGGCGAGACAGTGAAGTGGAACATGCGATTGCCACTACAGTTTCTTCCCCTTCCATCAAACGTTCAGTGACATCCAGGCGTAGGAGCCCTCAGAGCACCAGATTGATTGTCTTACAGCCTCAGCAATGAGTCACATTTTATTTGGTACTGTGCAGCATACATAGTCAGATAGACCTCTGGGTGCTTGAACTGCACAGCCCAGGCAAATTGCAGTCTACACCAATATGATGGGTCCCCTGTGGGGGTTTTAGCTACTCTTGAAAATGGTACCTATTACACTTAAATTTGCAAACTGGAGCATTCAAGTGGAGGTGCATCTACGATCATGGCCTTTTGCATGTCATCAAGACCTTATGTCCCATGGTTATTCTGGCACAGGTCCACACAGCTCTCACTCACCTCCTAACCATATAAACTTCTCAGTGTACTGTGTAAAGAGGTGTGCAGGGATGCACACATCGCACATAATAACCTACTTAAGGGTATACAATTTCATTTCAACGAAATTAGCTAAATGCTTGTTTTGCAAATAAACAAATAAAAAAGACCCCAAAAAATACTTTTGCCCTAGCTTTTAAGCCAAAATACAGGTGAGAAATATTTTGCTAAATTCAAACTATGAACCGCTGATTTGTTTGCCTGTTTTTATATAAAAAAATAAAGGTGCTAATAGCCTGAGCCTTGATAAATTAAGCTGAAATAATGACAGTGACACAAGTGTCTTTACAAACAACAACATCAAAATAAAAATAACAGATGATGACAAGCTCAAGAGAAATGTGTACAGTTTATGTCATGATGCTTCTTTTCAATGTTGTTTTGCACAGATGCCATTGTTTTTACCTGTCTGTACTAAGCGATTCAAATCAATGTGATTAGAGAACTCAATGGAATTTTGAACAGATGCAATTATTTGGCTAATTTAGTCACGGTTAGTCAGTTTAAATGAGCCATACTGTACTATAAAGCCAGCAAGGGATAAAAAAATATTTTAATACATGGGAACCTAGCTGTGAGAAGCAAGGAAAAATTCAATTTTGGGTCTTGAATCCATGTCACAGCTTTGAGATTTAAATTTATGTGGAAAAATAAAAGAAAGCTCAACATCTGAATAACACCACTGATGGAGGACAGTAAAAATGGAAAATGTGGCCTTGGGTTGTTTACTATTTAAAAGCCTAGTGCTGTTACTTATTTTTATCTTGTTGTAAAGTTGTTTTTATTGCAGACTGTCTACCTTGCCAAGGGGATATTTTTTCTTCTTTTGTGTTTTCTTGTAATTGGGCTGTATCAAAACGTATGTGTTCCTCACAACCAGGCTGGAGGTGAGACTTTCATGCCTAAATTTCCCAGTAGGAACAAGTTTAACTGTACCTCACAGGCCAGGTTGTGCTCAGAGAACAGCATGCCTTATTATTACCCTACACCAGTTACCAATTTATAAAACTCCTTATGATACAGCACACTCCATGCTTTTCAAAAAATAAAGCAACACTGCATTTTAGAAGTATAAAATATATGTTGAGAAATGTATGCTGTATGTCCAGCTTAAAATTCAAAAAGAGGTGTTAAAAAAAGAAGAAAAGCTACTCTCAGACAAACAACTTTGGTATTTGCAAATGGTACTTAGATCAAAATAATGGAGTGAATTAAAATATCTACATCTAGAAAGGGCATAGTGAAAAAAAAGAACCCAGACAAGAACGGTAAAGTTCCAAGTGCCTAGAAGTACAAGGTTTCACAGCTACTGCCATGATAGGTAGCTAAGCTTTTCCATTAAATGTCTCTCAAATATTCAAATATTCATTCAAAATGTTCATCTGGTACCTTTAGGTTTAGGTGCATAAATGAGTTCCTACTGTCCAGGGCTGAAATACATTAAGTGACTGAGAATGAAAGTCGTCGGTAGTTTCTACATTGCAGGGCAGTTCACTTTAGCACATCACAATGAACACTTTTACATCACTGTGCAGTCCACATAATAGCGTTTTGCTTGTAAACTACAGTTTTTGTCCAGGTTTAGAGGTTTCTGAAATAGATGACCCGAAACCCAACTCAAAAACTTCAATTTTTGCATTTTTTCTTATATTAGTAGAGGAAAGATCTGACTCTGGTATACCTGTGACAAGTATTTACAAATTACTACTTTGGTCCTTAAGATCCCACAGGTTTCACAAATTCTTGAAAACAGCACCAGGGATGTAACATGGAGTGAGGCCAAGAGAGACAGTCATTTTTCAATGTCAAGAGGTGCCTTATAGACGTGGGCCACCAAAAATCTCCGCTTGACCTCTCTTATCATTTTTTAAAGAAAACTCAATTAAAAAAACAATGTGATAGCTCAGGTTTCAAATGTATCATCTACCCACAGGAAATCTCCCAGCGTGTACAGCTTCACCTCTGTGGTCGCAAACTGACAACCAGCCTAACCCTCCACACTCTAGGAACATTGCTGCCGTTAAACGTATAAATCTCAAACAAATACATCTGAGAAAATCATTAAATAACTAAAAATAATTATTATGCAAAGTGTGGACTTTAAACTCCAGGGAAGTTAAGTTCTACATTTTGAAGGAACTAAATCTCTTCAATTAGCAATTGAGTGGAGATTTGATCCAGATATTCAAAATCTTATGGGATGTACATGTAGATAGGTTTAACCATAGGTTCAGCTGAGGGGACTGTTTCATACAGGGGCTCTAATTGGAAACTTAAGAGAATTCAGTTAAGACTGATAACAGGAAACATGTCTTTACTCAAAGAGTAGTAGATGTCTAGAACAGGCTTCCCAGCCAGGTAAACTCTGGGGACCTTTAAGAAACATATGGATGAACTTTTAAATTCACTCAGTTACTAAACTATCAAATGAGCAAGATGGGCCAAGTCACATTCTCCCATTTACAGTCCTTTCTTTTGTTGACTCTATACAACGGCCCTGCAACCTGCTCAAGTTAGAAACACTTCTATGCTGAATTACAAAAAAGTAAGACATTTATTAGACAAATCAATACGCAAAAATGAAAAATCAGTAACGAACCATTTTTATGTTTCTGTCTGTGAACGGCTCACTGTAAAGTCTGGATGGCCTATTCTATTTCCAATTCATTCCTCAGAGTGCAAGCTAGCGCAGCATCTCAGCTGTCAGTCAATGCACTCTCTGCAGGATGTGCGAGCTATTAGTAAAACACTCACTGTGACTGATATTATGTTATCAGTCACCAGAGACCTGCATTTACAGAATGATTTTTCAAAGCATTTTGCTGCAGTGCAAATGGTGTTGCAGAGGTCTTTGAAAGAAACAGCAGAGTTCTGAGGATCTAAAGGTAAAGAAACAATACATTATGTGTGAGAAGGAGGTGTTGCCCAGGCGTTCTTTTATCTTTGCATATACTTTTCTGTGATAATTCCCAGCATTATTTCCATGAAGAAGGAGAAAATCAAATGCCAGAGGAACACATTTTTGCAAGCTGAAATAAAATGTTTGGGTATATATAAGCATTAAGAAGTGCCATTACAACAGAATTTCCACTAGAATTTTGAATACAAGACAGAAACAGACCCTTCTTGTTTTACCTGTATGATTTGGAGAATAACTCATAGTTTACAACCAATATATGAGAAACAATGGATATTACTCATAAGCCATTAAAACAAGTCTTCCAGAAGCAGGCTTGAGACAAGGGTAATACTCATTGATTGGAAAATAACTGATGTAGGGCCCACCCATAAAAAAAGGGTGACAAACCAAAGTATTTATAAATCAATAAATCTTATTAATATTTTATGCAAGGTCAACAATTAGAACTAAAATGGAGGATTACAGTATATACAAGACAACAAGATTCTAAGGAGTGGTCAGCATAGAATTAGAACATTTGCTTTTGCTAACTAGTTAGAGCTCTTTGAGAAAAAAACAGCAGAAATAGATATAACCAAAACATATCATATGGTATTTTTAAATTTTCAAAAGGTTAAGATAAAGTTCTGGAATTAATGAAGCTCTGTTCACACTAATGGTAGGCATTGAGTGTAGAATGCATAGGTTTCTGAGAAAAACACTCAGTGAAGTTGTTGTTATTTCAGACTGGCTCAAGAATCCATCTAGTAAATAGTGCTACTTTCTTTTCATGAGAACATTACAGTTTCATATAAATTTCACAAAAAAGTTTTAGTTTGGTGGATTGATACTGCTTCAGTCCCCAAAACTCAAAAATACATCTTTGATATAATAACCTTTTCACCCCCACAGGCTGAGTAATACAGCTTTCCCATGAGGAAAAATCTTAGCTAAATGGGCGCTCTGGACTGCCAACAAAATATACCATTTCAAGCAATTACATCGCTCAGCGCAATGTGTTTGAATTGCTTCAGAAACTGCAGCCAAAGATAAAAGCACTAACAGACAGAGCAGCAAAGCAGTTAGTGTTAGGTTTGTGGAGAGAATTGTCTGCTTTAAATCTGTTTATTAGACTGCCATGTTATTGAACAATAGAGCAGAAACACTGGCAAACAACAGTTCAGTCTCAGGATGTTCAAATTTCTCTTTTGCTTGATTAAACAAAAGCTTCACTAATTGATATGGCAGACCTACAACAGCGAAATTCAGTTTACTTTGTTTCTACACTATGTGTGATAACCATGCCTAAAATAATACAGTGTCTTATCTCTTCAATTGATGTCCCAGCACCCAGCATTCGCATGACACAAGTGAATGTTTTTAATCAAGATTTGATTGCTGAAAATTGAACACTTCTATGGACAAAAGTTAAGTGTCAGCACTGAACTTGCTTTAAGTTAAAGAGTGGAAGATAGAAAATTTCTATCCATTATCAGTAAGACCCTCATCCTGGTAAGGGTCACAGTCATCTGGAGTCTATAGTATGAGCACAGGAGTGCAGACTAGAATGGAGAGCACACCCTGTATTTGACACCAGTCTCTTGCAGTATCACACAGCAAAGTGACAATTTGGCATTTATATTGGGCATTCTATTCTTATCAAACCTAGCCTAACCTTTCGAATGTCATAGGAAACCAGTGTGCCTGAGAAAACACACTCAAACTAAGAAATACTTCCACATAGAAAGTGTCCCAGGGCCAGAATCGAACCATGTGAGGCAGCAGCACTAACCAGTATGAAAATGTGCCATCCAACAAACACATTTTCTCAAGGAATTTCAGGGTATTTCGTGTAGTTTATATTTATTGGATTGATTCAGTTTTCTGTTTGTTCTTTAAATTAGCTCTCTGCATGCATTCCTAATACAATACTTCTTACAAAATTTCCCCAAATGCCAGCATATACAACAGTATACAATAAATAGCTGAATGTGCATCCAAAGTTTGTGGTCTGTTTTATTAATGTCTTGTGAGAATGGGTGACTACAAATGGTTTGTCAAATAGGCTGTTTACAGTATTGGATAAAATGAAGAAAAACTGAAAAATGGTAAATTTAAGAAATATCCTGAAGGAATACAGAATGAATTATCATTCCTGTAATACAGTAGGTTATTCATACTAAATGATAATAAGAAGAGATCAGCTGTCTAGCTGCTGCATCAAATTGAAATTAATTCAGTCATTGAGAAGCAATCCTTTTTATTTCCTGTACTATCTTGAATTAAGTTTAATCGCTAATCCAAAGTATACTGAAATGAGCAAAAATGAGCAAAAAGACTATTTTAACTAGTAAATGCTGCTACTGTTGTACAGTACCATATCCTCTTTCCAAAAGTTTTACATCATTCTGAAATGTGAATGAGCACTTTATGTACAGTAAGAAAAAATCTCATCCGTCCACTGGGAAACATTCTAGTTATTGTGTCATGCTTCCAAACAATACTCTGCTTTTATTTAACAGAGAACATACACTGTTTAACAATTATAACATTCCAGAAAACAAATTGTACCGTTTGCAGAAACTGTAATTGCTGTTTTTGAAAATGACAACCTCAGAAGAGGATTTTAAACCTTAAGATATGTACAGTATGAAACGTTGCACTATTGTCTGCCTGGCCCAAATGAAAGTTTGAATTTTTCTTCTCTTTAGTGTTGCTATAATTGATAGCTTATATGGGGAACCAATTTGTTAATTTGTTTACCTTTTGTTTCCTTTTAAAAACAACAACAGTATTCTTTTGTAAGCATACAGTCACCTACTTGGTAAAAGCCCTACTGACATTGCAATCAGTGCTCTTGAAGGATCCTACACAATGATCTGTATTATGACCATAATGTAACTCCCCACGTCATATCACGTTGAAAAGATCTGAAAATCTACACTGATTGGAGGTTTTAGGCATGAAAGAAAAATCTTTGGTGTGATGACCTCTACAGGCAATTCTATTTTTTAATTATTTTTAGTCCTTCAATGAAAATCTTTGTAGCATAACAGTTCTTGTTTTGTATTCTTTTCCTTTATAAGTGTATGACAGTGGGTTTAAAAGGTGTTGTAACGCTATCAATAACAAGAAGAATATATACAAATGAAAAAAAATACTAATACCACTCCAATATATTTGGTTTCAGTCCATCTTCTACTGACAGTACTTGTATATCTCCTGCACAACATGACGTTTAATGGGATCAGTTTATGAAACCTGAACTTGAGCAGATATTCACTGAACTTTTACACCGTTTACAAGTCACTGATATTTGATCATTCACAGACATGAAAATGCATAGCTACGGAAGATACTGATGACTAGTTTTGACTGATTAAACAGTTAATATCCTGTATATAACTGCTATAGGTATTGCTAGTGCTGATACTGTATGTTAATTGGAAGAAGACTAGCATGTGCAGTTCTGCAAAGCTTTATACTGTATATAAATCACAATATATAGATTAATTTACAGTATATATTTTAATCATGGAGAAAACTTTTCTTTTTTTTCTTTTCTCTCTATATTTTATACATAATAAACCTGCACAATTTAGAGAAGTCCTACAGTAAAGAATGTATAGTTTTCCTGTGTCTTAATTATTTTATCAGCACAAGCAGATTCCATTTAGAGGAACAAATTGCTTGTCTCAGTTCATAACTCCCCAAGCCTTCTGTTCAACTTATGTTTTTAGTTTGGTTAGTTTGGTTTTAGAGACCTTTCAGTGCTTGTGAAATAACAATGACAAACAAACAGAACCACATGGTAATAATTTTCAGGATTGACTCCAGACTGTGGGTCCACAAGAATCAATTGTGTCTATATCTATTAATTTTTAAAAATTGAAAAACTCAGATGGTTCTTATCAAAATAGACAGGAATTTAACCAAATTAAGAGGTATTTTACACTCCTGGAATCAATGATGAATAACAATAAATGATGAACAATAAATGAAACGGAAAATCTGGAATCAGACCATTCTTTAGTAAATAATGGTGGAGCTGAAATTTTTCGCCAGAACAACTACCCCCTCACCCCAATTACTTTAATTGATCATTTCCAAACATACACCACTTTCTGGCCACCTACACCCTTCAAAACTGGTATTTCCAGAGGTCATCATACTGTAATTATTCTGTCTGCACACTGAACTGTGTATGTATCCACAATCTGTTCTTCTTCCTATCTTGAAAAAAGCGTCTAGTAACTTAATTGTAATTGACTGGACCCATACATACAGGGCGCCCACATTGGTAATAAATCTGATTAGAGAATTTATCAGAAAAACTATATTAAAATCTTCAAACACTAACGTGTGAGCTGAGACAGCACTATTCTAGTAGATGTGCTCTATGTTACAACAGGACTGCACTGTAGCTTTGTTACCATGGGCAGTTAGTTTTTTTTCTTTTTCAGTATAGCAGAATATCCCTGGTCTACTGTCTGGGGGCACTTAGAGAGACCAGTACTGTATAAGGCAAAGACAGAGCTATCTCTGTTTGTGAAACCAACTTTTATATTTGGTCAAAACAGGTCTTGTTTAAGACTAAGGTAAAATATGAGCCAGTTTCAGATAAAATACATTAATATGGAAAGAATAAGTGAAACTGGTCAAAATAGGTCAAACGTTTGAGAATAGCAAAATGTGATTCAGAAACGACGAAATACAGATGATTAGTTTATGCAGGTAAGAAAAGTTGATTGTATAAAAACATCAGAAATACAGGCAGCATCAACAAGAACACATTTCAGCATTTGGTTCCCATATTCCATCCATAAATGAAAAAAATATATTATATTACCCATGTTCAAAGATATAGATACAATTGCTAAATTGTCTTAGTATAAAACTACAAAAAGAACAGTGCTTACTTTTCTGGAATTTAATTCAATCTCAGTGGAAAGGAGAGCTTGAAGAGTGTGTGTTGGGGGTTAGCATGTGCTTTTTCCAGTAAATTAAATTACTAGACGCTTTGACTTTCTAGCAGGAGAAGGGCAAGAAACCGCTATGAGCTGGAAGAAATAGAATTGATTATGATCAACGTAGGAGAGAGATTTGGCAGTGTATACACTAAAAACTAGAGCTTGCAAACTTAACAAAGTTTCTCGTTCTTTTTAGATAGAAATTATTACCTTAGATCAGAACGAAAATTTTAATTAAAATTCAGGAATATCTAATCTTAGGACGGTCACATAGACAGGCTAATCCTGTTCTCTCACACTGGCTTGGTATTTTGTCAGCTATCTAATTGTCTTTGCTATCTAGTAACATTCGCCAGCTACTTAAAACGTTCATTAAAATATTAAACGTTCTGATCACAGTACTTTGATTATACTTAAAACACTTTCTTAATCAGCACCTATGATCACACTGGATGCTTCTATCAGATACCTAAGATAGCAAGACAAAACTCTAGATATAGATATCAATAATCCTCTCCATAACTATTTCACAAATTGATTTACATACATTAAATAGTATATACTGAGTTAGAATTAAATCAAAGACAGCTCTGTCAATAATATTAGTTTTTTTAGCTATGTTATTTTTATTAAAAATGTAATTTAAAACTACTTGTTGTGATGACCATTGGCATACAAGTAAAATAATTGAACTACGTTCATGTACCTTATTTTAAAAAATGGCTTTTCTTTCATAGAAAGGTCTTTTATTAAGACCTTTTGAATACAAAATTAATGCAAGCCAAAATAAAGGCCAGTTAGTCAGAGCAGGTGTAAGATTTAGTTGAAATCAGTCTTACTTCTGTTTACTCAACAAATATGATGGGATAAACAAACGATCCAACAGCAGGAATAATATAAAAGGATGCTCTAATCGCTGACTACAATCCCTGCCAGTGCTCTGATTGGCTTCAATACCAACTATACTGTTGAATTAGGAACAATTTGAGAAAGTCTGTAGGTATATAACTTTGGATGTGAGTTTGGAATCTATTAGTGTTCTTTATCTGGATAGACAAGATATAAGACAAAACCATACTTCTCTTAATCTAAGGACACACTTGTTTCCATGGATACTTAAGCAATAAGTGTAAAATAGGTCAACCATCATAAGGCCACCCTACCTTTAGTTTTCTCTTCAAAAGGGACTAGACCAGCATTCTGCAGTGAAAACAATAACATCTATTTGCCTGCCACTGCCATTCCCCAAAGGAAAGAGATGTTGCAAATTAGCAGGGCATGTTTTAAAGGGAAGCAATGCATTTAATCAGCTTCATTAATACATTGAATCATTAGTGGAAAGCCCTTCAAGCTCTGTGTGCTGTACCCTTGTCATTATTATACAAACGATAAGTGTTTCCAAGCCAATACTCCCCAATAGTAATATGCTTAATTTTCAAAGCCATAATAAATATGCACTGACTTTTTGAAAATCATGGAGTTTGCTGTGTTGACAATCTTAGAAGTGCAGTACAAAGAAGGGATACATTTAAAAAGAAAACAAGGCAATGTGCTGTCTTTTCCCTGTAAAATGCAATAACTTTCTTCATGATATTTCTCACTTTGTTCACATTCATAGGTGCACCATACATCAACAACTTCACACAAGCTGAGGGACCGATTATTAATTATGTACATGTATTCACCGTAGTATCCCACAACTTTTAAAAATAGACAAAGACAATACTTTCTCTATCTAGCTGTACAAGGTAGGGAATACAATATCTTAGGCTCACAACTGCAGAAGGCCCTTCCATTCATAGTATGGTTTTGTTTTATGGATGATCAATAATCCAGAGTCTCTAAACTGAAAGTAGTATGATATAGGTAGTAGGATACAGGTACTGACTAGATTTTTAAGCAAATATGGCTGATTGGATAAGGTTTTGTAGGTCAATATGAGTTTATACATTTGTTTTTTTTTTAAACTTACGTTATGCCCATCATACAAGTTTTCAGGGTAGAGGGCTGAGGATTTCTAAGCACACCAGCCAGTTGGGTTTTCCCCACTAATTACAGCTGTAGAAGGAATAATTCAGACATTGAAAATCTCATCCACGATGTTCACTTTACCACCCCTTGTCTTACTGAGGGCACTACAGAACACTTTGATTCACACTCTAACCAGTTTTGCTTTCTGGTATTTCAAGTTACACCGAAGTACCAGCTCCAGTAGTTTAAATTAGTTGAGCCACTCTGATGGTTTAGCTATACAACGTACTGGGATGATTGAATATTCCTATTCATTAAATTTATTTAACACTTTTTGCAAATGTGTAAAAATCTTATTGTGAGACATAGAGGAAACAACATTTGTGATTTTGCGTGATTGTATAAACAAACATTGAGAATACAGATGAATAAATTAAATTACATGGTACTTCATAAATAAAGCATAAACAAATGCATGACTAATGAAATAAATGGACTTTCTGAATTCGGTTTAGTAGACAAGGGCAGGTATTGATCCTTCAGTGGAAAGAAATGTTATTGGAACCTTTTTTACCTCTAAATGCAAGTTTGGAATCATACCATGGCAGTTTGACTGTTCCACAATGGACTGTGATAGGAGGTTGTATCTGACATCAACATGACCAGAAAAGGTTATTTCTTTTCACAATCCCCCCACACCCCACCTCCCCTATTCCCAAATCAATAGGGAACAAGTCATTGAGCGTCTCGAGGTAACCGATGAATAGCAATCACATTTTTCTCATGGCAAACCTTTCTGTGAGGGTTTTATTTCCAACACAAGCTCATTGAGAGGAAAAATAAAAAAGGGAGAAAAAGTAAGTCTGAAGATTGATCTCCTGCAGAGGTCTTTATGGGACAAAAGTTTAATGTCTTCAATTCATAATAGAAATAATAGGTGACAGCAAGCTAAAATCCGCCAGTCTCTACAGTGTTTCCATAGAAACCAAGCAGGAATTGGGAAGGGCTGTCATCATTACTCATCTACAAATCCCTAATATTTAAACACATCTTTCTGGAGTGGCATAAACTTTATTACGTATGACAGGTCTAAACTTCAAAGGCAGCCCGGCATGAAACTGACACGAGTAATTTATCTTAACGTAATCCAATTATATGGCAATGGGGCTTAATGTACTTATCTTTTATTATTACATTCTAAAGAGATCATTAAGTGGCTGCTTCCAGTGAGCAGACAAGGGACTATGGCAGCAGCAAACTCCTCTTTGGTCAATGGATTGCTCTTTTTCACTCAGCCCCTTCTCTCCTGTCACGCTGAGAGATATTAGTTGCAAATTTTAAAATCTTTAAGTAACAGAATGTTTAGAACTGAAAATAAAAGGAGTACGAGTCAGATTGTAAAATGCTGGAATTGCAGTTTTTTCACAGGTAGAAAAAGCTTTCCTTTTTCTGCAACAGAAGGTGTTTGTTCTGTAATAGGTCAGTGGTGTATTGGAGGAGAAAAAAACCTATGCATGTTTTTCAGTGTGGCTAAGCAAAAATAACATTATCTGCTGATTTGTATAACTGCATCTCAAGATAAATCTCCATTTACATTGAAATGTTAGTGCTTCCTACCATTTGGGCTTAAATAATTTTATTAAGGTAAATTAATCTCACTATTAAAAAGACACCCAAAAAATTGTCATTTAAAATTAAGATTGTCATTCATATTTAATTACACCACTTGTTTCTTAAAAACTGTAACCAATTGTGTAACCATCCATCTTTAGGAAGTTCCTGGTAAGAGCTGTACCAACACCAAACCTTGGAAGCATAGGATTCAAAGTGGGACAACATCATGGATTGTACACGTACTGTATATACTGTACAGTGACACCACTAGACTAGCCAGTATGTGTGGAAAGATGGAAGGGTGTTAAGGTGGGAACCGACATTTTCAGGGAAAAACTGTCCAGCAAGTGTCTGGGTGAGGTGTGTGGAAAACCTGTGGACAACCCCAACCACACAGTTGCTCAGGGACCTGTGAAGTTGTGGAATCCTGATCACATCTGGACTACAGGGATCCAAACAAGAATCTTTATAAAGAATCTTTATGACATGAAACACTTGGATATACCCCTGAACAGTTTGCAAGTTATTGTAAGTAATGTCTTCCATCTTCCATATGACTCACAATACCTTAGCATTAGCTTTGCCTGGCTGTAGGCATTCCTGTCCTTATACCCAGAGGCCAAATACTGTGCTAACATGGCAGATGGCTTAATTGCTGAAGAGACATGTCACTCTCTGTCACCGGTTCTTTGCTCAGCCTTCACACACACGGACATCTCTTTAAACGTTTAGTTATTTAGTTATCAAAAAGTAATTGAAATTAGGAATTAGACACGACTGACTTTGATTACACTGAGTAGCTGAGAGCAAGTAATAAAAATGAACTTAGCACTGTATTTAAGTGTACCATGACATTATCACAAGACAGACTGCACAGACATCAGCAGGTGTTCCATTACAGTACAAGCCTTTAACAGCTCACACCCACCTTTCTTTGGCAACATTATTTACTACTTAGGGAACTGACTAAATGAACATGATTTTGTCTGAAAAGAAACTAAAGAAACTGTGAAATGAAAAATAATGAGGTGACAAGCATGTGTTTAGACATCAGCTGGATATTTAGGAGCTTGAGTTTGCATGTGTTTTTTGGAAAAAAATGACATGCAAACATGTGACCTATTTCTTTTTTGACGATGCCTCTTACAGATTTTCATTACCTTTCCATATTGTTGATGTTATGGATCAATTCCCCTTCGGGCTCATACAATCGAGCTTTTCTATATTTCATCCTTAATTCAGCTGGAGGCCGTTAGAAACCCTGAGCTGTGTAGTGGAGCCGCTGCTGCATTTGGGCTGCTGGGTGTTACCTTGGAGGAAGCTGCACTTCAGTGTTGGATGAAATGTGTCCCCTCCAGTATGTGAAGAGCTCTTGAGCTGTTTGGGAAGAAAAACACTACATAATGCAAGCAAAGCATTACATTAATGAGGCCCCAATCCATCACAGAACTGGATGGTTCTTTTCTCCACTGAGCCCAGGAACCATCAATAAAAACCAAGTATATGATTTTGTTCAGGTTTGGCAGATCAGCTTTATAAGACTTAATAAGGCCAAACACAGCAATGTGCAGAATGGAAACAGGACTGGAGATGTGCACTCATAATGTGCATCTTATTTAATTTAATGAGCGTGAGCCCAGAAATAGGCATGCTTATTTTGACATTATTGTTATCCAGGTTCATGCCAATCTAAAGCTTACCAAATGAAATTACAGCCAGGAGCATGATGACGAAGAATATATATTTTAAATGTATTATGTAATTTTCTGCAAATAAACTCCTTGGTAAAGGCCAGTGGTCAATGATGACAACCCAATGGTTTATGGCAACAAACATTTCTTCTGATCCCAATGCATTTCTCCATCCATCCGTTTTCTAACCATTTCATCCAATTCAGGGTCACGAGGGGAACCAAAGCCTATCCCAGCAAGCAATGGGCACAAGGCAGAATACATCCTGGACGGGATGCCAGGCCATCGTATGGCACCCCAGGGGAATTTTACCAGTCAACTAACCATCAATATTGCCTTGGACTATGGATGGAAACCAGATCATCTGGAGAAAACTCATACAAACATGGGAAGAACATACTATCTCCACCCAGATAGCACCTCAGGTCTGGAATGAAGTCAGGGCCTGAATGCTACAAGGCAGTAATGCTAACCACTGCACTACCGTGCCGCCCCAAATACATTTCTTCATCATGCAAAGTTCTGCATGTTTGTGAAATAAATAAAAAATATGTACATTCACTTGAGTTACATTCCTGGAAAGTCCTACTAGCAAAATCAGTCCTATGAATGACAGGGAACGAGCTGCTTTAAGCTGCACCAAAAACATAAGAATGCAAACAAAAAGGATTTTGTTCCTTCGGTTTATAAGTAGAGTTGACAATTCACTCAACACAAATAAGCACTGCCATCTTTATTGTCACAGGTTTGATAGAAACACAATTATAATGATTTCCTTCTGCATGGGGAGTTATGCAATAACATATTGTGGTTGGTGGCTAACAAGCAGGAATTTTCACACACATCAAATATTAAGACATTAAGGGCTCCGTGATGGCTGAGGCAAAGAAACTATTTGATCACAATGAAGACTGAGCCCTACACTCACCAAATTTTAAAATCAAAGTTCAAATTCACGTTTGTCACTGTGGCCTGAGGCCGCAAGCTTCCCAAATAGAGACCATATGTTGGCTGGCAGATGTCAGTCCCGGGTATAATTCTTAAATCAGCCCAGACCGCCGAGGAACTAGACATTAACAGATCATCTAAGTATCTGTACACTAGTTAACACTGGAGTTAATTTGCTTACATTTACCAAGAAGGCAAATGAGTGCCTTAAAGTAATATAAGAAATGAAAGTAATATTTGACTGGACAATACTGGTACTCAGTCAAACCTCTTCTCTAACTTCTATAATGCCAGGACAACTAAATTCCATATATCTGCCAAGTTCTATTTATAAACTGAGGACCAGGAGTGTAATTCCTTTTACAGACTCAGTAGAAACCCACACCTTGATTTTTCAAAGGTCTGATAATATTTTCCTATAAAGACTCCATTACCTGGTGATAAAATGGTCAAAAATAAGAGTATCACAAGACAGACAGAGTATTTTTTATTTTTCTATCAAGCAACCACATACTGTAGATCTTTGAATTATCAAAATGTAATTTAAAGCATTTGAAAAAATATAGATCTCTCAACTCCTTTTTCCGATGAACTACACTCTACATTTTTGGGGAAGACACTCTTAAAACTGTAGTCTCCAAAGTGAATAATTCAGAACCAAACCCTATATCTCAGTGCCAGAATCCGACAATCTCTTATAACAAGACACAGTGAATGTGAATGGCAACAATTTATGAACCACCAACTGTTTCCAATGTTTTCACAAATAAGAGCATAACACGGGAAGGGTGAATGAAAACACATTAAAGAAAATGAACAAAAGAAGATCAAACAGTAATAAATATCTGTTCAGTCTTGTCAACTAACCAAACTGTGATTCTTATATATCCTGTACAACTTAATAAGGTTTTACCCCAGCCTGAACCTGTAACACTTTTTTAAAATATTTCTGCAGGTTGAGGTGAAAGACAAAAAAAGAATAGCCTAGTAAGAAAATTACAATAAACAGAACGTTGTATATAGTTGTTTAATATCATGATGCAGTATGGTATTAATTTGAAAAATAAAACACGTGTGTTACAACAAAATATAATTACAGAAAAAAGCACTCTCAACAAAACAAACAAATGTTGAGCATGATTTAATAACAACGTGCTGCAGACGAATTAATTGGCACATTGGCAGACATGGTCTTGTTAACTGGCTGTACCAATCAGTGTCTAATCATACTCAAGAATACCTCACACATGGATTCTAAAAAAATACTGTAAGTTAGCAAGAAATATGAATGTTTCCACTGAAGTGCTAGATTATATGATGCTGTTTTTAATCAATGGAACTGTGATTATGAACAATCACTGATTTTGTGTCTGAGATTACAAAGGCTGTTCCCTTTTCCACTTTTCACTGCCTGCTTTAATGTGAGAATATTTATATTGCACAACAACAGTACAATATAACATGAGGTGATAGGCAATACATAACCACACTTCAATTGAGACTCTTAAAACAGCATGAAAGTGAGTCTTTTGAAAAATGGCTTAGTAAATGGCTTTTGTCTGGATAAAAATGCATTTCTGTGAACTCAAACAAAATTAAAAAAAAACATTTACCATTGTCTTGAGCTGGAAATTAATACATGAGGTAAAAGGGTAAAAATGCAGTAAAAATGGACATGAAATGGCTTCTCAAGTAAATGTGTCTTATCTGAACATAGAAAATAGTTATTTGATAAGATATTGTCAAGCTCTGACCATTTCTTGAGCTGAAGAGTCATGTTTCCGGGACATTTTAAAGAACCAAGGCACCCAGGCCTAGGGTTTGTTAGACTAAAATAATTTCCATTAAGTGCGGCTTAATCTGTCTATACAGTCTAAGTCCATTGAGTTCTATTGAGAAATGGACTCACCAATTTTCTTTCCACAATGATTCTTTGTTCTTGAGTGTGCAGTATTTTTATACATCAGAAGTGTAAGGTTTGTCATTCACACAGCTTTTGTGGTTCTGTCACTTGCACCACTCAGAAATAACAAGCAGAAACATATTTAAACTCATTAAAGAGAAGTAGAATTTTATACAAAATGTAGTAATTGGATTCAAAGAGGCTTTTTCAAGAAGAAATGACTGCAGGACGGGAAAGTGGTACAAATTAAATTTGTTCAAAGTGTTGGGAGGGAGTCTTGGAGACAGAAAGCAAAACAAAGACATGAAGCTTTCATTTCATGTGGAATCTAACCACTTTCATTTTCTTTCTTTTCAGTAACTGTGTAACATTTCTGAATTTCAGAATTGTCTAAGGTTTTGATAAGGCTCTGCTCAAGACACTGCTACAATTAGAAGATAATAAATTACTTCAGAAATGTCTGTCCTAAATATCTGCCTCAATTTGCTTACATAGAGGCACTCTCACTGCAGTAGATGTATACACTGCTGGAAACATTAATATATGTTCAGAGCAGCTTCACAGCTTGTTTAGAAATATTAGAATGTGCTGGTTTTTTAGTATAGCCCCCACATAATTGATATAAACGTAATCTATAAAATACAGGAAAACAAATAAAGAGTAAATGATGCTGCTGTAGGCTATATTTTGCCTGTTGTTATCATACGAAGGAAACCCTGCTAAAAATATTAAATAAGATCAAACCGATAATGTTATAAAAATACAGCATTTTCAAGCAGAAGTTTCCAACAGGTGGGATGATGCTGTTTGCTTTTAAAAGTCATTTACAACATGACATCACATCTTAGTTTAATAAAGTTAACAAAAAAATAAACAAAACAGGGCAATACAGATCCAGGTCCTTAAAGGAAGTTCACCACTTAAATATGCAAAAAGACCCAAATAAATTTAACAATGAAAAAAAAAACTTGGTGTGGCACACTTTCATTTCCCAAATAAATCAAAATTTTCTTCTAATTCTACTGGAGCTTATTGTACTTTTTTGGCCCAAATGGTCTATCATACAAAAACCCAAATTACAATTTGCCTTTATAAACTTGTAAACCACAATAATAGTGACTGCATTCCTTAATTCTAACTTGAATTTTGTTCTTTGGACACTTCATTAAGACATTTTCCAAATCTGAAATATGTCGAAAGCTGATAGATAAGACATCGGCACCAAAATCTGCTTAAAGTTAAAGCAATGCAGGAAAAAAGGAGATGTTATTTGGAGTTGGAGTTGATAGGTTAATATCTTAGGGTGACTGGATTACATGGTAATAGTTTGACATGGAAGCACCTTAATAATGAATACACCTTAGTGTTTCTACAGATTCACACATTCATGCAGCACCAAATCAGGGTGGAGTGGTGGCTGGGATATCTGCTAAACTCTGTTCTCTTCAGCATCAAGACTAGAAGTGGAAGAAACCCTCCTTCTTTAAACCTAGTTATCAGCCTCCCCTCGCCATTCTGCAGCCAGACACATTTGTGCAGCATCCCCTTGAGCCCCCAAGCCTGCTCTGCACCGGCTCTAATGAAAAGCAGGCCGCAATCCCTTTCAATTTTCGGAGACCGGCCGGGTGCCGTTAAAGGCAATCGACTCTGTGAATAGAGGCAGTATATCACAATATACAGGCGCAGTGGCGCTGGGGATGAGAACCATTGTGCCTTTGGAGAGAGGAGCTGGCATCGATCTAAAAAGGCAGCAGCTCATTTATGGGGGCTGCAGTACGCAGGTTTACAAAAAAGAGAAAAGGTAAGAGCGGGGAGGGAAAAAAGGGACTTCACATCCTTCAATTTCCTTCAGCAGGTTTAGAAAAAAAAATTGTCTTTTTGTGTAACACTGCAGTGAAAAAAGCAGTCTACAACTGTCATGAGCACCTGCCCGAGAGGATTCAGAGAGCCCTGTCAGTATGAACGTTTGTGGAGGATGACTTGAGGTATTTGCTATCAGTTGTTTGCAGTCAGTACACAAGTCAAGCTGCTTCACGGAAGGTGTTGCATTGAGCTAGCAAGCAGGGCTTGGAAAGTGCCTACTTTCTGTGCTGTGAGGGTAGTTTGAAGATGACAGAACAGTGGCACTTCAGCTGAGAACCGACATGCACTTTTCATAGGGAATGAACACTACTCTGCTTCCCCAACCGAGACTTTTTTGGCCCGGATCTGGTGACACCAAACTCTTTTGATAGTTTAACTGGAGAACTATGAACTTCAAGGTAGACATTTAAGGTACTGAATTATTGAAATGTCTCTTCCAGCAGAATCATTCCTTAATATCTCCTCTTGAATGGCAGGCTACTTCATCTGTTAAACGTGAACCAAGTAACTTGCAGCAGCAAAGAATGGCTGAAAAGTAATGCACAGAACAATCCTTGTATAATTTGTAAAAGCTTTCAATGGTACCACTAGTAAAATCTAGAAAATTCACTCTGCAAGGAACTAGACTGAGAGAATTTTAAAACAACCTTCCTACTGACCAGAAAAAAAAATCGTAGACAAAGCCAGTTGTGCTGCTATCTCCATTTTTCAGCTTGTTACTACAGACATCAGAATGAGCAGTGGCTTGAGCACATTTTCTGTGGACACTTCTTTTTCATCTAAAATATTACTTACTTGTAAGGTCTACTTGTGTACAACATCAATAATGCAATTCTCCTGACATATAGATTACAAGGAATGGATAGAGTCTGTGGGTCTGGGTGCCTGAGATTAACTGTCAAATACTGCATGGCACATAAGAGAGAAGAGTGTTTTTTTTTTAGTGAAGTCATAGAGAACTCACAAAAATCAATAGCACATCTGCAAAATTAAGTGAAGACAAAATAATTTAAAAAAAAATTTAACCAGAGGAGGTTCATACACTTAAAGTTATCAAGAGCCCTTCAATCTCTGCAATCAGTTGATACTCCTAATTGTACCAAAAGCACAATTAAGATGTGAATTTACAATAACAGGCAGAAGCATCTGCATATTTCAACTCCAAGAAATGTACTAATTAAGTGCAACAAATACGCAATCATAATAGCATTTATTCTTAGTTGAATTAATCATTCTAGTGAGTAATAGCCAAGATTTCTAGTAAATTAACTAGCATAAGACAAAGGGTATAGTATTTACAGTATGAATGTTTGTGGTTTAACACGTCTGTGTTAAATATCATGTATGGTGAACTTTGGTACTATCTCTCATTTGGCAATGGTAGACCACTTATATTCAATAGAACAGACTGATGCTGTTTTGGTGGTGAAACCATACATTATATAGAGGTCAGCCTTACAACACAGGTTTATATTTACTGCATTTTCAGCCCTGTGATCTACAACAATACTAATGTCAATGGTTATGGATAATATACATATAAAATTGATAATTCCCCTTAATTATAATCAACAGCAGATGGCTGAATACACACACCACAGTTTACTTGTATGTTTGATCACATATTTAAAGCTTTTATTCTAAACCATGTCACTGTGGCACAAGCTTGATTTGACACATTCTGAACTTACTTGGGACTGATAAGCAGAGAACAACTTAGATTATCAATTTCAGTTAAAAAGTAATTTGTGTCCAAGATTTAATAAGCTTCATGTTTTCTACAATCTGCAGAACCATTCAAAGCATATCACCTGCATCTAACAAAGGCTGTTGCTAGCTTTTCTCTTTTATTGTTCATACCTAAATATGTTTCTCATCCATTTACAAGAAATTAAGTTTCCCTGAAAGTGAATTTCAAGCTTGACTGCATTTGGAGGTTGAGTAACTCACTTTTCATTAATTTTTTTTCTTTTTTTAACAAATAATCTACTGTATGGGTAGTTCTTTTTTTAAGGGTGTCAAATTTAGGGCCAGCAGTGGAAAGCAATTATGCTGTCAGAAAAGTGTATTTTGACTTATTAAAAAACCTGAACGTTTTCAGAAAACTACTTATTTTTTGCTCCCTTGTCCCTCATGGGAGTTCGAGCCTGACAGCAAAATGAAACAGGGACTTTCGCATGCGGGTGCTTTGTCCATGCAGTCATTTAAAAGCACTGGTTTGTAAATATTCATCGGCTGTTCGAGACAGTAGTGCAGCACTCTAACAGCTGGGGACTCAGAGCCAGGGATTGAGAATGAGAGCTCAGCTGCTGAGAGTGTCACCATCTGTGTTTTAAAATACTGTACATCCCTCTCTCTCAGACCACTCTTCACTTTCTCCCAGTCAGAGTCTATATGGTGTAAAGCCCCTGTATCCTCCTAAAAGTCATTAACCATACAGTACAGAACCTGAGTACAGACCCTACCCCACCTTCAACCAAGCTGTGTTTCTGCAGTTTTAAATAATTTAAGTTTAAACTTAAGAAGATAGGAAAGGTTACAAGCAGGTAGAGGCCATTACTTTTACTAGCCCTTTTAGTAAAAGTTGCCTGACAATTGTGATAAAAATTGACCCCAAGGTCACATTTTTCTGACCCTTTTAGCTTCAGAGCCAGACATCCATTAATTCAGATTAATGTCAGCCAAAGATATTTAGGGACTGATGATCAAATGAAAGGAAACCAGGTTTCAACATCATATGATGATATTGATGATGATGATGATGATGATGATGATGATGACAAAGAAGAAAAGGACTTACAACAACAGGCAAAACTAATCAAATGTAATATCCTAAGCTTCTGGTGTTTTTAAACAGCTCATGAGAAAGACTCTTGAGAAATGGCCAGTTCATCAATTAATATGATAATGGCTAACAAACTCATGAGTTACAGTAATTGCAAAATCATGGAATCTTTCTTTTTAACTAACTTGAGTTCTCAGTCAGATCTAGTCATTATTTATTTGCTCACAATATGCCTTTACCCAAAGAGACTTACAACATATACAACAAAAGTAACTAAATACACAATCATTCTAATATGGTACTAAAAGTAAGCAAAAAAGCTAAATGACAAAAATGAAACTGTAAGGCAGGCACATGTGAGAAGTACATGTCCTGCGTTGAACAGAGTGTGGGCAATGTCAGTTGAGCAGCTAATGATATACTGTAGGTTAGGAATTACTGTTTACAGTAAAGGCGGAATGTCACTGAGAAGAGTGCAGTATTGATTGGTGAGAAAAGATCATGTCAGTGTGAGGGAGATTGCAAGTGCGCTCTAAATACTTGGATCTTGAGGAAATGCAGAAAAGTGGTCAGGGACTGAGCAGTTATGGTTTCAGGGCATAGTTCATTCCACCACTCTGGACTCAGAGACAAGAAAGAATGAGTCCTGGATATGAGGGAACAGAGAGGAGGAACAGTCCCGCAGAGGGTAAGAGTAGAGGCTGGGAGGGGATATAGGGTGAGACAAGGGACTGGAGATGGACTGTGGCTGACTGGTTAAAACAGTGGATGGCAAGTATGAATTAGTTCTGGTGAAACTGAGCCAAACTCAAGAATGATCAAGTTAGCTGATATTAGAAATGAGGTAAAACTTAACACACCCACTTTTCCAATTGATTTGGCTTGATTTTGTAAATAGAGTCCTAATTTTGTTACCCATAGTTTCTTTTTCTATGGTTATTTCTATATCTGATACTTGTCAGTTCACAAAAAAAAAAATCGTCATGGAAAGTAATAAGTATAGATATAAAAAAATGTAAATACAATAAATGTACAAGGTACCAATATAAGCAATATAGTTTGTGTGCCTTAACTTTCATTTAAGACACATGATGCTAGGAAAAATACTGTACATAGAAATCAGAAGGTAGAATAAACTAGGATAAAAATTAAAATCTATCTTAATATCTTTAACTTTGATCTATGAAACTCTCAGATCAAGAAATGAATTGAATTGCCTATGAGTTAGTGTTTCCTAAATTGATTTCCCTAGCTTGTTGCCCTTAAAGAGCTTATAAACCTTTTCATGACTTAAAACTCAGAGGAAGACACCCAAGCTTTAGTTTTACTAACTGCATCACAAAAACCTTGCACAGATTTTTGTTCTGTTTTTCTCCACAAGCCTGCCTTTTGAACTTCATATCCATCTTTTTGTGTTACAGAATCATTCGTTAGACACAGGAGGCAGGGACATGACGGACGAGATCCATCACAAGCTGGTCTGTGGAAGAGAGGAGAGGCTGGAGCCATATGTTGTGTCTGTAAAAAAGAGCACTGCCAGACTAGAGGACACACGGGGTGATATCCTCCTGTCAATTGGCATTTCACACCTCACCTTTCTTCTTTCAAGCTCCAAACACAAAGTCGCCTGCTCTAAAAACAAATTATTCCTGTTAACTAACTTCTGAAAGAGATGTCCCATTAAGGCGATTGAATTAGACGTCTGTCAAAAGCCACGCTGATTAGTTTTCCATTTGATGGTACATCACATCAGATGAACGGCTAATCTGTGCTCTCCTTGTCGATTTGCCAGAGCATGTGTCACCTTCTGGGTTTATAACAATTTATGACAATATCTCTTAGTCAGACGGTTTCAATGAACAGATCATTGTAGTGGCTCCTAGACCCACAACACAGCTGAAGAGACTACTCCTACAGCATCTGCAGTATCTCAACTGAATGTTTCTCTGTTACTTCATGACATAATAAATTAGGTTCCACTCAAAACTGCAGGATCTCTTCTATGTGATTTCTACATAATCCAGACAAAAGCACAGCAACCTTCAGATCAAACTACTAATACACCTTACCCAAAGAAGTTTAGCATCTGGATTTTGGACTTCAGCATCTCCAGATCATTCCAATCTAACCTTTAAAATGCGGTGCACCTTGGTTTTTCAGTTCTAGATACCCAAGTAAAACTGAATAATTTTCAGTCTGTAACCCAGTGACAAGAGTATCTTCATGTGATTTTAGTGCAAAGGTCAGTTTGACTCACAACACCTAGGTAGCAGTCTGGAGATTGGATTAATTTATGTAAAGGGCAATTTGATTTCACAGCCTTGGTCGATCTGTTTTAATATCCAACTGAGATGATATGGAATCATCACATCTCCTGTGTTAGATTGTAAACTCAATTGTAACACCTAATTTCCCCAAAGAAATCAGAGTCCAATCAGATCACCATCTCTTTCTTTTGTGAAAGGTGCAGGGACTATAAACATAATTACAGTCTTTTTTGTACAAGATAAAAAGGGCCTTCACATTGATATACACTCCATGCTCATTATATTGCTGTCCCTAAAGAGATAAGATGCTTTTTTATATTGTATGCAAGCAGGAGACGAAGATGGTAATGATATTGATTTATAATACAGCAGACACTGGAGAATGGATCAGGAATGGCTCCTGCAATCACTTGTTGGGTCATAAACTACCTATCTCAAAAGAGATTCATCTCATCGGCTGCTGCCCAATTTGCATTACTTTGGGTGTACAATTGTTTTAGAACAGTTCTGCAAATTTATAGTCATAACTGCACTATATCTATGATGTAAATACATATTCCTTCAATCAGTACAGTTCTTCAATTCCATTGTTGTTGTAGAACTTCAGTAAGCCTTTTCATGTTATCTTGATGTTGATTCAAAGAA
This sequence comes from Lepisosteus platostomus, assembly GCF_059453375.1. Lineage (NCBI taxonomy): Eukaryota > Metazoa > Chordata > Actinopteri > Semionotiformes > Lepisosteidae > Lepisosteus > Lepisosteus platostomus. The sequence goes on from NC_142621.1 coordinate 27,519,351, forward strand.
GGAATGAAGTTACTTTTTGAATTGGCAAATTTATTGTGTTTCACTTCTTTCAATTTCATCACTGTGACATCCATGAAGCAATTTGCATAGTGCATAAAAGAAAAATATAACAAAACAGGATAATATTTAGTTCATAAACTAGATGCAAGACTTTCTTCAGATCAGGAAAATAACTCATCCTATCACTGAACTTTTGCCACAGGTGAAATAAAAGCAGTATTTAAAGCAGTCAAAAGTTAAAGTTTAATAATAGCCTTAGAAGAAGACTCTCAGTTAAAGGTACAAGAAAATCAAAGTATATTTAGAAAACAAGCGTGTTATTCTAGTTGAGCCAATAAAGAATAGGAATCACTGTGTTATCTAACCTCGTTTCACACACAGAATAACAATTTAGTCAGTCCCTCTTTCTCTGATCTTTACAATCAGCAACTTGCACTACAATCTAAATTTGACCTTCTCTCTACAAGCAAGGTAGAACTGTTATTGATTAAATCTAGGCTTTCAGTGTAAAAACACAGAGATAAGACTAGCAGACTGCCAGTGCACCATCTTCATCAGTCAGGAGCTTCACATCTTTTTGCATAAACTGGCACTAAGACAAGGTCGACCACAGTCTCTCTGCTGGATTCCAACAACCATTAAAAAAGATCTCCTTCTTTGTTCGAAACATCAGTTGCCAACTGACCGCTCTTTGATAGAATTTTTTTAAGTCTTCACAATCCAATGCTTCATTTACATTTCAAGGTGAAAACAATGGTGCACTACTTGATATAATTGCTTCTTCCTGCAAGCACAGAGGCTTAGATGGGTTTCTTTTAGTTCTTCATACACTTTCAAATGTCACAATTCAATTCCATTCTACTCTTCCTGAAGTGAGTCCAAGTTTATGGTAAACATTATGATTTTTGCACAGATCCCTGAACATTTGCTTTAATTTATCATCTGCAACTTCCTCTGAACAGTTTCTATGCATGTCTTTGTTTCCTGTTAAAACATAATGGCACTATTTTTGCTTTTCCTGTTGTAAAGAGTTTCTCCATTAGATTCTGTTTTTAAAATTGCCATTCCTATTCAAAATTTTTAACTGTGGGAAGACGCAATAGACGTATACTTACAATAAATTCCTAAAGTATTTGTGGGCAGTAAAGTTTAAACTGGGTTTCCCCCCCAAAATACTACCTAATCTGTGAAACACGCAAGAGGTAATGTCATGTCTTGGGCATGCCTGACCTCCTCTGGAACTGGCTTACTCATCTTTATGGATAGTTAATGATGACAGAATGCATTTTGAAGTTTATAGAAAAAACCTATCTGCTTATGTACAACAAAATGTTTCCATACTTGCTGAAAGGTGTTCCACCATGTAGCATGACAATGACCCATGTGACAGAGCAGTCTGTCACTGATTCACTGGCAGCAGAAAATAGTTTGTGACTTACCTTTTGCACAGCTAGCAGCCCAGTGTTTGGCTATGTCCCAGGTGCTGCACTAATCATGTCCTCCATGTCCGCACTTGTGTGATATAGAGAAAGTTAGGACTTAAGGTGTACAAACATTCAAGGGTGTACCATTGGGGGTAATGGGATACCCTCGCATAACACCACTCACTGGTTATGGCTTAAAGTGAATGTGTTCTGTTGTTGCTGCTTTCAAGCTGCTTCTTTTCCAGTAACTTAAGTGCATGTCAGCAGATAATTTTTTAAAATAATTTTTAATTCTCCACTCTTGTCTGTTCCTGCACAAAAGTAGTGACATAATGTATTCATTCATGTAGAGCAGGCAAAGTAAATAAGGAAAACTTGGCAATACCCCCGTCTGTTTATTCAAAGCTTTGTACTATGAAATACTTTGTCTTTCCATGTACAAAATACACCATAGGTAAACAAATATTCATCAGTCCAAATGTCAACACTTCGTACCTAGAATACATATGAATCTAAAGTTGACTAATTAAATCGCATTTTTACAACAAATATTATGAGTTTCAAAACTGTAAAAACTTAAATTTTACTAACTTGTGAATATTTTCTTTTCCATAGCAACTCCCTTCTGCTTTGATAGGTTAGAGCATGAAACATCACCATTTGCAAGGAATTTTTGGGTGATTCCCTTGAGCAAAGTCTGCTCTAATGCGGACTCACAAGAAGGGTGCATTAAGGGCTCACTGGGGGTGCTCGTGAGCACCCTTGTGAAACATAAATGAGAAATGGGACACCCTGAGCCCTTGCAGACCCAAACTGGAATGCAAATATGAAGGGCACAAGACTGCAAGTGTGATTATTGGGACTTTGTCTTTGTCTGTGCTGCAGGGTCCTGGTAAAAGAAGCACCTGTGCTGAGGGTAGCCCATTTATATGCCTGCAAGCCTAAACAGAGGAATGTGCCATGTAAATAGCAAAGGAGGTGAATAAAATCACTATTCATTTGATAAAAATGCCTTTGATGAAATGTACTGCTCTGCTGTACTGTTTGTGTGTATAATTGGAGCTCTGTGTAATAATATGTATATGAATTGTTTCATGTATTGTGTTATTGGTTTTATGGTAATTTTTTTAATCCAGGCCATATAAGAGGGATGCTGGGAAGCAACGCAATAGGGTGGGTTTGAGAGTTGTTTGTTAATATTAGGAATGTCTAAACATTCAGTGTGAAGTGTTGAAGGAATAGTGGTGGTAGTTCACAAAGGTTTATTTATTGTATTGTTTATTTGGAGATAGTCTTTTGTTGTTTTTGTGAAGAGTTGCTTTGTTTTCTTTATGTCCCTGTACTGTGATCCTGAAGACACCCTACAGTTGCTAGTTGCCCAGACTGGCCCCACAACCCTAATAGATTTACCCTTTGTTTCTCCTGGGAACATGACTATTTGGTTCTGGCTTGGTGAAGGAAACTCATTTTGTTCTACAATGGTCTACCTGGTCTACACACAAACACGATTGTGTGACAACCCAAAACATACTGACAACCAAAGATTTCATCTGAGAAAAAACTATGAAAATCTTAGGCTTGCCAAGTCAATTTCCAGATTTAAATCCAATTGAGCATGCATTTTAGATGTTAAAAAAACTGAAGAACACACTGGTCTAGTGTGAAAGTCACAGGCTAGTAATGTGTGGTCATTACTAGAAGCAATACAAGCTATACTCCTGCTTTGCAGTAGGATGCAGATGCGGTCTTTAGTCCCTCTTTAAGCCTGGACATACTTGTGCATGGCCATTGGTCATTCTAATTCATCGCACAAATGCCCAATGGGGTTAAGGTTTAGTGTATAGGGCATCCATGGCATACCTGCTACATTTATACTGTATCTTGCAAGTTAGCCATTGATACAAAAGCAACATATGTGTGCACTGGTGTGTAGTGTTCTGTTGGGATGTTGTCACATCAGGATGTGCCTGCACGAAAGGCAGCAAGTGAAGTGCTGGGACTAGATCAATGTAGTACAATGTAATCAGACATCAATTGGTCTGTTGTACACAACAGATAACGTATTGTTCTGCATGTCTGCACACTCAGAGACATCTGTCTGGGTGGACTACACAAACTCTTGATTTACTGCTAAGGATTACTCCTTCAGAGGTGTTGCTTCAATACACAAATGGAACAAACATCTTGTTTTCTTGAAAAGCGGGTCACACTGGGTTTTCTTTGCTGATTTTCACTAAACGTCATATTTAACAGGTTAAATAATCCAATCATCTGTGTCTAATCAATTCTCAAACTAATGATGCTTATGCAACAGTCAAAGTCATCTGAGTACAGTATATCACAGCCAGCCATGAATGATCAGTTAATCAAAATTGCTCCATAAAATGTAATCAATATCTTAAACTGGTATCCTTTAAAAATCCTTTAAAAAATGCATCAAAATAGTGCTTTTTATTTTGATTAATATAGAAATGAAATATTGCTCCTCAAGATTTTTTTACTTCTGAAATGAAGTGAGACTATTTACTTTCCTCCTTCTTATACCTTAATCTGGAGAAGCAGTTTGGGAGCAGAACATTCAAAATTACTTCTGTCACTAAATTGACATTAATTTTTCAATGCACTACTGGATAAAGTATTTTAACTTTAAAGGTAAAATATAAATTCCTTCTCAATAAATTGCATTCCTGGTTAACCTTTGGCTGGAAATAATATTATTTAGAGATTGTATACTAAAATTGTTTCATTAGTGAATAAATGCCATAGTATGAGTTACTACTTGTAAACTGGAAAACAAAATAAACCACAATATACCTAGCCATTCACGTGTGCTACTCAGAGCAGGCCTCAGTTAAACTAATTTTTTACAGCTTTGCAATTGCTGTTATTCTTTCATTGCTGTATTTTTTCTCTTCCCATACTTCTACTGAGCTTGGCAAAGCACATTTTTCAATAGATATCATGTAGCTTTTTCTATAAAAACTCCATACATAATGTTTATGGTGGCAACTATCCAGCGATGCCAGGGCCTAAGAGAAAATAGTAATGCCACATTCCAAAAAACAGACATAATGTTACTTTTTGTAACATTGTATTTTTTATTTCTCTAGGAGGGGAAGGAATCAATTCTAAAACAAATACCCCCAACCCTCATAAATACACAATTAAAGGCCATTGTTTTTCTGATAGATTACACTGTTTTTGTCTCGTTCATTACAAGGTTACAAGTTTCAGTACTTTAGCTCCAAGTTACCAGTGTGACACCAGTGTGGAAATAGGGACAGCCTCAGTGATGTAATTTCACAGTCAGTCTGTGCTGACTCTCAGCAGCATATTATACTTTTTCCTTGAGCCTGAAGATGTGGATAACTCAGTTATCTAAACTTGTCTGGATTTGGAAAGATGGCATTAACAATTACAAAGAGCAACAGGGTATTTTGGAAAATAGATTTCTCAAATAAATATTATACCTGGTTATCATATAAAGTCTGGAGAGCTTTTTAGAAGTAGTTCTTCCTTTTACAAAACTCATTGCAAGAACCAGATGCATGTGTCTGTACAGTGATACTAACAGCATATGGTTAAGAAATGGCCTCAAACGTCTGAACTAATTTTAAAGACAAACACCAGGATGAAGAAAACAGCTTGATGACAGCTATGATTGCAGCATATAAAAAGTACCTACAAGTAATTTGCAAACATTTAGTATTATTAGCACTTTTAAAAAGATACATTTTACTTTTCACTGGATCTAGTACACTACCTTGGCAATGTGCCTTTAAACTTTTTAATTTCATGCTTCAGGACATTATTCGCAGGAAGTGACGAAAACTACAAGAAGGTAATACTGAAAAAGGCAGACGTCCCCCTGCCACCAAGGGGTGTCTTTGTATAGAGAGAGAAATATAACAAGAGTCCTAACAACCAAAAAGAGGGTAGAAGTCAGTTTAATGAAAACATCAATATGAAATTTCAACATCAAACCTTGCATTAAGATTCTGAGAGTTGTGCTCTGTTTATGGAGGTAACCTGTTCCATATGAGTCTAGGTGTGTAGACAAGTTTACTGTTAATTTGACTTACACTTACAAAGCCTTGTGTGACATACTATTGCTTATTTGTCAAATTGGATGTTTTCAGAACTTTAGACAAAATCTAGTAAGGGCACCTGAGTGAACAAATAACACTTTATTATTATTATTTCATTTATTTAATAAACAAAGTTATCCAACACCCATATCCCCCATGTGAAAAAGTAACTGCAATTATTAATTACTTAATAATTGGTTGCGCAATCTTTAGCTGCAATGACTGCAACCAAATGTTTCCTATCATTCTTTCACATTGCTTTGGAGGAACTGTAGCCCACTCTTCCTCACAGAACTGCTTTAATTCAGAAACATTGGTAGGTTTTCGAGCATGAATTGTGCATTTCAGGTCCTGCCACAGCATCTCTATTGAGTTTAGGTCTGGACTTTGACTAGGCCAATTCAAAACTTTAATTTGGCTCCTTTTCAGTCATTCTGATGTGGACTTGCTTTTGTGTTTTGGATCATTGTCATGCTGCATGACCCAACTACGCTTCAGCTTCAGCTCACAGATGGATGACTGGACATTCTGCTCATAACTTTTCTGATACAGAGCAGAATTCATGGTTCCTTTATTATGGCAAGTCGTCCAGATCCTGAGGCAGCAAAGCATACCCACACCCCCACAGTACCACCACTATGTTTGACTGTTGGTATGATGTTCTTTACCGTGGAATGCTGTGTTTGCTTTACGCCAGACATAATGGGACCCATGTCATCCAAAAAGACTCATCTGTCCATAGAACATTCTCCTAAAAGGCCTGTGGATCATCCAGGTGCTACTTGGCAAATGAGAGACAAGCATTTATGTTCTTCTTGGTTAGCAGTAGTTTCTGCCTTGCTACTCTCTCATGAAGCCCATTTTTACCCAGTCTCTTTCTGATTCTGGAGTCATGAACACTGAACTTAGCTGAGGCAAGAGAAGCCTGCAGTTCTTTGGATGTTTTTTAAGGAACCTTTGTGACTTCCCGGATGATTTTATGCTGCGCCCTTGGAGAAATTTTTGCAGGCTGGCCACTATTGGGAAGATTCACTACTGTTCCAGGTGTTCTCTATTTGGAGATTATGGCTCTCGCTGTGGTTCGGTGGAGTCCCAGAGCCCTAGAAATGGCTTTGTAACCCTTTCCAGACTGATAGATATCAACAACTGTTTTTCTGGTCACTTCAGGAATTTCCTTTGATCGTGGCATAATGTGCTTGTTGAATCTTTGTGCCGGCAACTTGACTCTGTTAGTAAGGGTCAAAATAAGTGAGGTTTATATTGAGCAGGGCTGGCTGTAATCAAGCCTGGCGGTGTTCAATCAGCTGATTCTAAATTATCCATTTAATTGGGTTGATTTAACTAGGGGGCAATTACTGTTAGATAACTTTGTTAATTAAATAAATGAAATAAGCAAAAAAATGTGTTATTTTTTTTTCTCTCAGGTTCCCTTTATCTGATATTAGATTTTGGTTGAAGTTTGCAATAATAGAGGAAATCAGTAAAGGGGCAAATACTTTTTCATGGCACTGCACCTCTCCACAGGAAATGGCAATGGAAAGCCAATATATCTGTGATAGAGACTTTATTTAAGAAAACCTCTTCAAAATGTACAAACAAAACCTACTCTAAGCAACCCAACACCAACTACCAGAATGAATCTCCTTATGTCAAAAGTAGCCAAAATTAAACATGTGAGAATATGACTCTCTGCCCTTCACCAATTATGTTGTTAATCAGTTAATACACAAAATAAAAACATGTTTACAAACAATAGAGGCTTAAATGACCTCTAGTGGTATAATAAGTCTGCTAAAGCTACTATTCTAATAACTCCTAGCCTGCCACACTTTGGTATTTTAGTCCATACAGTGGAATATAAAATGAAATATGTGCAGGGAAAGAGAGGTGAACATGGAAATGTTCACTTAAGCAATTAATACTATGGATTTCATGACTCCTCAGAATCACCTTTCATTACTGTGTGGATCTGATCTGAAAGATCTGCTTGATTTAACAAAAGGATATTTCTATATTTGCACCACATTTTTTCCTTTCCCTTGAAAGAAGTTGTATAGAAATAAATCCTGAAACACAGAGTTAACTGTTAACTCTCATGCGGTGCTTGAGATACCGTATATATCAGATTCACCACTAAAAATAACAAATGCAGCAACCCATCTGACGACAGAAACACTGCGCGTGTTTGATGGGAGCGACGGCACGACCTGCTTGCATATTCGTCCAGAGCATGAGCCATCAAATGGGATTTTTATGGCTACTCCCTGCGGCAGGTTTAGCTGCTATAAAAACAAAATAAAAAAGGGAGAAACAGAGGGGAAAGGGACACAAGGCAATATGCAGTTTAAGTGTTTGTTATTATCCCAGAAGAGCAATTACAACAGACCTTCTCCATTACGGGCGCAGCTATGATCTGTCTTTGCATTTTGTAGAAACGGCGCTGTACAATTAAGTTTGATTTTCTTTCGCCTTCTTCATGCTGGAATTGAGAAATTTTATTAAAGCACACACCTTTGAGCCCTCTTCTGTATTAGCAGCCTCTCATTCAGTCTGCCAATCAGTCTGTCTACCTGTCTTACCGTCTTTCTACCAAAGCAGTGTTTTGTTGGAATAATGTTATTTCCTCGCATGTTGTATACTTCTCAGTGCCAAAACTGATCCAGTACTAGAAGTGAGCGTTTCAACAAGTGTAAAGATTATATGAAGCACAAAGAAACCATAGAGCCAGTTACCTGCTTAAAGAGCCACCCTTCAGGCATTTGGATATTGCGCCAAGTTGAAATAGGCAACCAGCAGACTTATGCAGCTTGTAATGTGCACCAAAACCAGGTTTGTGAACAACAGTAATCACAGTACAAGGTATTGATATCAGGGAAGAATAAGAAAGCAAAAATTTCACCAAGGGGTATCAAAGGCCAAGAGCATTACTGAAGTAAAATTGTTTTCTTCAAATTATTTTAGGACATTGTATTTTTGTGTAATATAGTTATTATTATTATTATTTGTAAAACGAAGGAGGAGTGCTGCTCCTGCAATTTAAAATGTAATTTAATTAAAGCTTTATGGTAAGGGAGAAAGTAAATGTGCATGGGGTGACACTGAACAATACTCAGAGCTCTAAAGTTTCAGATAAGCAGCCTTTCCATCCATTTTACAGCCTGCAAGTCTACTGTTTAAGTGGAAGACCACAGAATGGCCAAGATCCTTTATGGTCCCCAAGATAAAGGTGTGCTCATCATTTAGCCAGTGCAGGGCATAATGGGGGGCTGGATTGCTAAAGAGACACAATTGCAGATAAAATAAAAAGACAAATAAGGCAATAAAAAGGCTGTCTACCCCTGCATACTAATCCCTACTTTGGGTGCTTTCTTGCAGTTTTATGTCTGACCTTCTGTGTTACCAAAAAAAAAATCTATTTGGAGCTGGCGCTATTGAAACTAGAACTGCTGCAGACCAGACTGCAGGTATGACCATTAGTTCCTCTAAAAGACTTATAGGTGCACTAACCCCAGGGCAGCAGGTGGGTGGGTTTAATGTAACAGCACACACAAACCAAATGGACACAATACTGGGTTTAACAGGTCACATATCAAACAGAGGACTGAAAGGCTTTTCTCTGAAAACAAAAAGGGCGGGTTTTTAGACTATATCATGAAATACAGTCAAATGTATTTCATGATATAGTCTAAAAATGTTTGGAAGTGTCACTGAAATGTTTATTCTATTTCATTTTTCACTTAATGACAGGATATTTCTTTGAATATATATTGGTCTAATACAGTAACTCTTCCCTATTCTACAATATGGCCAAAATAAAAACATACTAAATATGACGGTTCTTTTCCATCTTAACGTCATGTCTTTTCAAACTATGTCTCAGCAGCATTACTGTTCATCATCATGTTTTTTAAACTGTGCTATCAGTAATGGCCTTCATTTTTAACTTTTTCCATGGACACACAGCATAGAATAAAATCAATGAACAAAGAAATGAGTATAGAAATACAGTTTTAACCGACAACACACATTTAAGGGAATAAAATAGTTTTTATTTTTTTGACAAGAAGTGTGCTTTTGTAATTACACCTTAAAGCTAGGTATAAATGACAAAATATTTAATCTTTCATGTGTTTCTAATTAGTTTCTTAAAACAATTATTTGATAACAACAGAAACTGTACTGCAGGCACTGAACATCATTAAATACCTATTGTTGTGAAAGGTTATCTTCTTAAGTTCCCAAGCTTCTCTGTCTATTCTCATTGAGGCAGTTAACTTGTCAAAAGCAACTGTAGTGCAAAGGTTACTAACTCTTAAAAAGTCTTTAGCGGCTGTGTGGTCAGTTGCTTTTCCTTCCAAATGGATTCACAATGATCTAATTGAACTGGTCATTTTCTGCATTGGACAAAATGTATGGTTTTCCCAGGGTTCAAAATCTGTAACCTATAAAATCTGATGGAGCTAAAAAAGTGTATTCTTGCTGTAGGACTTTGAATACAGGGAACGGACACCATGTATCCTTTGTTCAGCTGTTGTGACTTTTCAAAGTAAGGCACTTACCACACTGAGCCCCAGCAGTTCCCTCTTCAGGTAGTCCAAGTTCCTACGCTCCAGGATTTCCAGATAGTGCTGTAGGCGGGAGTAGGTGTACGGGTAGCAATAGGCAAACTGGTACACGTCGTCCTCTCTGTCGAAGCAAAACGCAAACGACATGACGTAGTTTCTGCGGTGATCTGGACAGCGGTAATAGTACACATTTTTTGCTGGAAGTCTTTGCCTGGTGAGAAAGTGAAAACAAGATAAGAACTGGAATTATAAGATGAAAAAATCAGTACTGTAATGTTCAGGAAGGGAATAATTGCTAAATGAGTTAATGGCTGTGTTACAATGAAATAAACTAATAGTTACATACATGGATGAAAGAAAGGTAATAATTCTATGTGTGGCAAGTCCCCTTCAACCAGTAGCACAGTGTTGATGGACTTACTGTATGCACATATCCTCTTTACAGGGTCCCTGCACCTGGCTTTACCCTTTTTTACCAAAAGGAGAGCAACCAACGTCTCCCTTAAAAGCTATGGGAAATCGGTTTCACTGGTCAACCATAACCCTAAACTACCCAACTCTAAACTAGACCTGTATTCTCTATTTATAGAGAGAGATGACCAAACACCGCTGAAGCAGGACTATCTCTCTCTGCCTCATGTGAATGTCTGTACTTTTTGTCTCTGACCAGTCTGTAAGCCACACAACCCCAGTGCAAACCAACACCAATGCCTCAGAGACACAGCTGCTCCCTTACATGGACTCAACACAATTACAGAAAATGTAAACAGAAATACAGAGCAAAGAATAGTATGAAATGATACACTGTATTCCTTTAGAAAGGAATAGATGTTGAAACTATTCAGAGTCAATCATTCTCAGGAGAGACAGCTGTGGGATGCTGAGTTTCCTTCTGTGGAAGTACTGCCAGATACTAAAGGCTGAATCTTTGCAGTTATCTCCTGTTTATGGCTTTGGCCTGTTTGTCCTACAGATGCTGTACTTGACTGAGACCTGGAAAAAAAATCTGTATAAGAAAGGGCCTGAGCATCATGATCCTGAAATCATGCTACTGCAATGCTACCACTGTGTGTTCAGTCGTCCTGCTGTAAAACTGACACTTGTGCAAAAGGAGAAGCCATTGGCTCAAGCACTTTGAGTCATCAAATGATTATTGCTAAGCAGTGGGGTTGTCCTCAATCTGCACCAAAGGCAGATATTTGTGCATGTGGCAAGGTATACAGGCCCTCACAGACTACAAGAGGAAGAACATCTGTGCATCTGCCCATGATGCCTCCCTGCCTAACGAGCTCAATACCTTCTATGCTCGGTTTGAAGCCAGCAACACAGAACCAGTCAACAGAGCTGCACCCTCCGCAGCTGACCAGGTGAGGTGAGGAGATCTCTGCTAAAAGTGAACAGACGCAAGGCTACAGGACCTGATGGCATACCCAGTCGCGTCCTCAGAGCCTGCGCCAATCAACTGGTGGGTGTATTCACAGACATTTTCAACATGTCTCTGGCCCAAGTCGTAGACCCCACCTGCTTCAAGACAACCACCATCATCCCAATACCGAAGAAAACCACAGTGACATGTCTTAATGACTACCGACCAGTGGCACTAACACCTGTCATCATGAAGTGCTTCGAGAGGCTGGTCATGAAGCACATTAAGGACACCATTCCGAACACACTAGACCCATACCAATGTGCCTACCGGCCCAACAGATCCACAGATGATGCAATCTCCATTGCCATACACACTGCCCTATCCCTTCTGGATAAAAAGAACACATACGCAAGACTACTATTCATCGACTTCAGCTCAGCTTTTAACACTATTATTCCAGAGAAACTAGTCAAGAAACTCAGTGCACTGGGTCTCAACACCACCCTCTGCAACTGGATTCTGGACTTTCTGACAGGCAGACCTCAGGCTGTCAGGCTTGGAAACCACACCTCCGGCACACTAACTCTGAACACTGGGGTCCCCCAGGGGTGTGTGCTTAGTCCATTGCTCTACTCCCTCCACACCCACGACTGTAAGGCCAAACATAACACCAACTCCATCATCAAGTTTGCCGATGACACCACAGTTGTAGGTCTGATCACAGACAATGATGAGAGGGCCTACAAGGAGGAGGTCAATCTCCTTACAAGGTGGTGTGAAGACAACAACCTCACCCTCAACATCAGCAAAACCAAGGAGCTGATCGTTGATTTCAGGAAACTGCAAAACGGACATGCCCCTATCCACATCAACGGGACGGAAGTGGAAAGGGTCAGTAACTTGAAATTCCATGTTACCGAGGACCTCACATGGTCTCTCAACGCCATCTGTTTGATCAAGAAAGTGCAACAGTGCCTGTACTTCCTAAGATGGTTGAAGAAGGCTAAGATATGTCCCCAGATCCTCACTAACTTTTACAGATGCACTACAGAAAGCACACTGACAGGTTGCATCACAGTGTGGTATGGCAACTGCAGTATTGCTGACCGCAAAGCCCTACAGACTGGTGAAAACTGCCCAATCCATCACTGGGGTTGCCCTCCAATCCATACAGGACATTTATGACAGAGGGTGCCTGAGGAAAGCTCTAAGCATCATCAAAGACCCCACACCCCACCTACAGACTGTATGACCCTCTACCATCTGGAAAACGGTACCGGAGCATTCGGGCCCGGAATACCAGACCCCCAGCCTATTAAACTCCCAGCCTCTCTCACCTATGATCTGAACCTCACAGTGCCTTCTTTCTTACCAAAACCTCAAACACACATTGAAATCTACCCATACTTCACATGTCAAAAAGCTCACTCCCCATAATTTTTTATCCTTTATTTCATTCTGTTGATGTATGTTTTTTCACATCTGATGTTGTTTTGCACATTACCTGTTACCTTTTGTTGTTTTGCACATTGCCTGTTGTTGTTTTGCACATTGCCTGTTGTTGTTTTGCACACTTGCCTGTTGCTTCTGTCTTTCTTTTATTACACAATTGTATTGTTGTTTTTTGTACAACTTATCGTCTGAGAGCTAGCTAAATAGCATTTTGTTATACCATATACCTGTATATGAGTATAATGACAATAAACTTGAACTTGAACCTGTGTTGAAAGAGATATCTCCCCATATCAGCACACTTCCATCACTACACCTAATGGGGTGAGCAAAGCACATTGCACAACAATGACTCCACTCACGTTATGTTCTGTCAGGCCTATCCAGGATGAAATGGCATTCATCTATGAACAAAACACTTTACCACACTCTCTGTCACAACCTCAGATGTTCTCTGGCTGACAGAAGACTTAGATTTTAGCTCTCAGCTGTCAACGTTACCCCTGAACATCCTCTGACCATGAAAATTATTTTCATTCAGTGAGCGATCTAAAGCCATTCTGTTATTGCATTTCTATTATTGGAATTTCTCACACTGTGGCCACTGTAGTCTGAAAATGATCACTTCAATAGATCAGACAATTGTCACCACCTGCCTTCCAGGACATGGTCTTTCACTCACAAACCTGGGATCCTGGTTTTCTCAAAGTAGTCTACTGATAGGTGAAACACAGTGTCTCATTCTCTGGGCCTGTGAGAATTTTCTCACAGTCAATATTGTAAATAGTTACCAAGTGATCATCATTATTCAGGTACATGTTCATATCTTTTTTTCTTGAGTAAAAATAATATAGTTAAAATTAGTTAAAATTATATACTTTTGACAATTTTAACTGAACTGAAATACAAACACTGAACACCTGACACTTCTATGAAATCACATGACTTAATCTCAGTGTTTTTATCCCAAGGAACAATACTAATCAAACTAATTAACAAATTTATCTGCTAACTCTATAAAATATAAATAACATCAGGTATGTGCCCTATAAGCTACTGATTTAAGATTGTTGCTTTTTCATTGTGCATTTATAACTTTTGATGAAGGCGTGACAGAACATGAACGTTTCTTAGGATAAATTGCAGCAAAGTATAAATAGAGCTTGAAATAAATCAGAAGCATTCACAATTTGAGAAAACATTACAAAGTGCAGAGCTCATTAGAAACAAATACATATATTCATAGAAAACACGTTTTCTCAATAGCAAATATGAAACAAGGACAAATTCACATTTTCATCATTTATCAGCACTACCTTTAGAGTTCTTTGTATATATATTTTTAGCATGTTAAATTTCAAACAGTACAACAACATATATAATTATCTCTTTTGTGTAAAATAAAAGAACATGTCAGATGAAATAAGCCAGTACCTAATAACCTGTCATTAACCACAATATTTCAAACTTTTCCATTACGAATGTGGATGTGTAATGTTTAGCTCTATCCCCTTATAATTTTGCATTTGAAAATCAACTCTCTTTAGTGCTTTGAAATTGAATATCTTTATTTTTTTGTCATAACAGCCAGAACAATCGGTTCATCAATTTTTTATGAATCCAAGTAAATGTATATTCATGCACTGGAATGAAAGGAAAATTACACAAAAGGATGCTAATATTTTGTGGCATTGTGTCGGTATAGTCTCCACCATAAGTGATACGGGAGGGAGGGTGAAGTGATACAGGAGTCTGGACAGAATCGATGAGAACTGCATATCCGCAGGGCCATCTGATCCCCTGAGGGGTCTTACATTCCTGTTTATTGCTGAAGAAAACTCAATTCTCTCTTTCTCTGTCACCCTGTCTTTGTCTCTTTCTCTTATATTGAAGTATTTCTACATCCTCTAAATCTCCAAGATGTATGAAAGGGAAGGTGAACAAGTACTGCATTGACCTTTGATATCCCACAGTAGCACACTGAACCTGGTACACTGTTGTGGTGAACTATCTCATTGTCTAGATTCTTTTTCCATGATGGAATCATACACCAAAATACTCTATACAATTGAGCTCTCAAAAGTCTATTTTTGTTTCTCCAAAATAATAATAATCTAAATGGAAATGGTGACAAAAAAAACACTAAATACATGTACACCTAAAATGTCTAACACAGGTAGATGAAAGAAAAACTGTTTAGGAATGTGGTTTTCATAATTCTATATCACAACCCTGCAATTACAACTATTGCAATTATGGCTTTTGTACTTGTTCTGCCTCAAACCCAAGCCCCCAACCTGAAAATCAAAACACAGGCACACCACCGCAACTGCCTCCTTCATAACCACAAGCACCGCTATGATTGTGGACCACTCGGGGACTACCCCATACTGTTGATGTTTGAAAGCAGAAGAGGCCATGTACAGTATATACAGTGCCGTGAATACAGTATTTGCCCCCTTACTAATTTCCTCTATTATTGCAAATTTTTTACACTGAATGTTTTCAGGTCTTCAAACAAAATCTTACATTAGATTAAGGGAACCTGATTGAAAAAATAACACTTTTTTTTGTTTATTTCATTTATTTAATGAACAAAGTTATCTAACACCAACTCGCACTGTGTGAAAAAGTAATCAATTAAAGGGATAATTTAGAGTCAGCTGATTGAACACAGCCAGGCTTGATTACAGCCAGCCTTGCTCAATATAAACCTGATTTTGACCCTTACCATCGGAGTCAAGTTGCCAGCACAAAGATTCAACAAGCACATTATGCCACCATCCAAGGAAATTCCTGAAGTGATCAGAAAAAGAGTTGTTGATATCAGTCTGGAAAGGGTTACAAAGCCATTTCTAAGGCTCTGGGACTCCACCGAACCACAGTGAGAGCCATAATCTCCAAATGGAGAACACCTGGAACAGTAGTGAATCTTCCCAATAGTGGCCACCCTGCAAAACGTTCTTCAAGGGTGCAGCGTAAAATCATCCAGGAAGTCACAAAGGTTCCTTAAAAAACATCCAAAGAACTGCAGGTTTCTCTTTCTAAGTTCAGTGTTCATGACTCCAGAATCAGAAAGAGACTGGGTAAAAATGGGCATCATGGAAAAGCAGCAAGGCGGAAACCACTGCTAACCAAGAAGAACATAAATGCTTGTCTCTCATTTGCCAAGTAGCACCTGGATGATCCCCAAGCCTTTTGGGAGATTGTTCTATGGACAGATGAGTCAAAAGTGGAACTTTTTGGATGATATGGGTCCCATTATGTCTGGCGTAAAGCAAACACAGCATTTCACGGTAAAGAACATCATACCAACAGTCAAACATGGTGGAGGTACTGTGGGGGTGTAGGTATGCTTTGCTGCCTCAGGACCTGGAAGACTTGCCATAATTAAAGGAACCATGAATTCTGCTCTGTATCAGAAAATTCTTGAGGAGAATGTCCGGTCATCTGTCTGTGAGCTGAAGCTGAAGCGTAGTTGAAAATAAGGTCAAAGTCAAAGTCCAGACCTAAATCGAATAGAGATGCTGTGGCAGGACCTGAAATGCACAGTTCATGCTCGAAAACCTACCAATGTTTCTGAATTAAAGCAGTTCTGTGAGAAACAGTGGGCTGAAATTCCTCCACAGCAATGTGAAAGAATGATAGGAAACATTTGGTTGCAGTCATTGCAGCTAAAGGTGGTGCAACCAATTATTAAGTGTAAGGGGGCAATTACTTTTTCACACAGGGGTTATGGTTGTTGGATAACTTTGTTTATTAAAAAAATGAAATAATAATACTAAAGTGTTATTTGTTCACTCAGGTTCCCTTTATCTAATACTAGATTTTGTCTAAAGTTCTAAAAAAACATCCAGTGTGATAATAGAGGAATAATAGAGGAAATCAGGAAATACTTTTTTACTGCACTATATATCTCATATTTTCCACTTTCACCTAAAAACACGGTCTTTGCAAATCCTCATATTATAATGGATATTTCTCAGTGTATTGCTTAAATGATACCAACTCACACAGTGATGAGCAAGATCATACATATTGTCCACACCACATAGAGTATTAATTAACCTTATACTTACATTTGTACTGGTAAAAGTTTTTTTTTAATCTATATCCAGTAAGAATCTTAGTATCAACAACCTCTAAACTTAATGATTACTGTGTCTGGTGAACACAACATCAATAAACTAATTTTATCAACCAATAAACTTTCTACTTCTTGACTAATACATCAATAATTTGGCTGTAATGAAGTGCAATGAAGAACATGTTAGTCAAGAATATCCAAAGAGGCTGCACTGAGAAACACTTCCTTTACAGAATGAAGATACTTATACTGCACAAGTATTTTCTTTTTTAATAGCTTACACTGGTCTCAAACTAGCAGGATGTCTTCAGTGCCTATACCATAGCAATACAGAGTGTAGAGGGCAGAGTACTGACCATTACATGGTAGAGAAAGCTGACCGTAAGGCTTCTATGTTCAGTGCTTTTGACGTGCATTACTCCTAAACAGTGTCTCCAGTGCATTCAATGTGGCTTTTTTTTCCTGTCTCTTATAGTAAAACCAATTCCTGCTGCTTACTGTATGATTTCATCCTTAGTTCAACATCTCTGAATTCAAAGAAGAAAAAAAACGTAACTCCACAAAGCACGCATTCATCGAAAAGATTTTTTTTTTCAAAAAGGACTTTCTTAGAGTTTGAATGAAGGCAGCGAAGCAGAGTGAGGTGCTACACAAACGCAATGACTTGAAAGCAGGAAAGGGGGAGACAGCAGAGAGAGGAGCAGGGAGGATAACAACGGCAGGAAGAGGAGAAAGGGAGAGACTGAGCCAGAGAGATAAGAGAAAGTGTAGAGAGGGAGGCGAAGAACGTGGGCCGGAGTGAGAAAGAAAGAGAGAAAGAGGGAGGGGAGGGGTAGATAAAGCAAGGATGAAAAAAAGATGACAAAGATGGAAAGTGTGATTAGGACTGGGAGAGAGCCTGTGTGGCGGCACGTTCTCCTGCAGGAGCGCGATCAGATTGAGATGCTATCAGGGGCCACAGTGTCTTCACAGCCAGATAGCTGCCATTCAGAGCTATTCCGATAAGGAGGGAGTATCGCTGGGCTGCTTATAAATGAACCTGCATGACTTGCGTGTGCATTTTGTTCTGCCAGCCCTGGAGCTGGGGTGGAGGCTGCCTTTCTCCAGGAAAAAAAGACGTCCACATGTCTGAGCCCAATGTCATACATAAGCTGGAGCTAATACAAAAATTAGACTTAAACCCAATTACTTTAGTATTATTGCCAAGGTAGGAACAGAAGAAAGGGCCAAGCCGATTGTTCCCTTGGTAAAGAGGAAACAGTTTCTACCTTCGTGTGTGTGTCAGCTGAATACTAATGCAGCCACACACCCCCAACAAAGGCCAGGATAGAGAAAGGTGGAAACACCGTCTTAGCTGTGTGTATTTCTTGATATCCTGGAACATGAAAGTCTCTTATCGAGTACCTGCAGAATCTACAAATCAGGAACTCCAGTGGATATGATTTCCCATCTCAATGGGCCCCATAGGGCATTAAGATGCTAATAAGATGACAATGCTGTTTATTTTTCACAGTTTACGAAGACCTATGACCATTATTCCATATACACAAAAATGTTACGCTTTCTGCTGGAGTGAAAATTAAAAACACACTCCATGAACAAATGTGACTCTTTCATTAATTAAAACCAAGGTTATAATTCATAGCACATTGGGGATTAGAGGCTTCCATTGCTAATGATAAGTTAACACAGATTTGTAAACTGAAGGTTAATTCTTTAGCTGGCTGTCAATTACAATAAACACTTCACATGTGCTGAATTTTATACTTTGTATGCTTTTGCTTCTGTATTACAACAATAATAACATCAAACATGACAAATAACAGTTATTTGGTCCCCTTTTCAGACAAGTTTTGTAGTTTCTTGTTTAAAGCATTACTTGATCAATGTATGAAAATCTCCTAAACAAATTTTAAGTAACGTATACAAAAATGATTTTCCAATAATCTGAACATTTCTATGACACCAACTTACCTGTAGAAGCATTAAGTACTGAAGGACATAGGAAATAGCACTGATAACTGTCTCGTTTTAATAAGGCACCAAAACCAAAAGTACTTACTCTTACAAAACACAAGTCCTACATCGAAAACAATAACTGCCTTAAAAGTTCTTTTAAGGTACTTAAAACCTTAGAAGGTTCTTTAATTATTGGTCATCAACATAAACATTTTAAGTGCACTGCACAGTAGTTTCCCACAGCTACACACAAGCCATGTGACCAAAGTGGGAAACTGTCCCATACTGTATTTCATCAGAGGAGACCCTGCAACTGCACCAGCAAAGCTTTCTTCTCCTACGGTCAAGGATTGCTGGACAGATATCACATAATCCTGAAAGCCATCTAGATGCTATTGTTTTACCAAAGTGTTTTATAGTAATGTTGAAATCACATTAATTGTGGACTTAATGGATGATTCTATAAAGTTACGGATCAATGCGAAGCATTCTGGGTTTACTAAATTCACTTAGAAGGGTACTGATTAAAAATACATGCAAAGTAAGAATACAAATAATACCAAATAGTGTGTGTTGATTTATTAATGGCTTATCACTATTTTCCATGAGCGACCATTTTAAAATCAACTAAACACTATAAGTTGTTCAATAATAGTCATGAACCTTTGTGAAGGGAAAACTAAAAGTGACGTTTCAAAACATTACACCTCATAAGAAAAACAAAGAACCAAATAGACAAGCAAACATCTTTAAAATAAGATTCAAATAATTCTAATGAGATAAGATACTGTAACGTCTTGAATTGTATTAGTAAAACACACAGCTTCAAAGGTTCAAGTATGCAGTCCTACATAAACAAGTTTTGTAAGGAAACACAATGTTCACAGCAGCTGCAGATGCATCCTCTTGCTTTTCTTCAGTGTTTCATAGCATCAAACCAGAACTTGTACAGAACTTGTAGCCCACATGCAGCACAAACAGAATCTGGCATTATTAAGGATCACACCTTGCAGATAAAGGTTAATGAAATAAGATGGCATTTTATATTTTATCTATTTAGTTAGGATTATCCTGGCAAGCAGCTCTGTGCTGTGGTGTTTGACCTTGCTGGCTGGTGAGCGTCTTTGCTATTGATTTTAATTACCCAACAGAAATTTACTGTGTGCTATCCCAGAGCTGCTTTACTGTTATTGGCCAAAGGAAACAGCTTGGTGTCTTCCTCTGGAGAGACTAAATGAAAAGGCTGCTGTCCTCTGTTTTATAGTGTATCTCTGCAGTTGCTTTTCCTAAGGTTTGCATGCAGTTGGTTTTATCTAAATGATGCTTCCGCCATGCTTCTCTGGAAAGAGCTACATTCTGGCGAGCACTTATCACAGCATGTGTTTGAAATCTACCCAGATGAAGATGTGTCATGAAACTGCTTCCTGGTTCCACAGAATGTAGATGGATGCTGCTGTGTGGTACAGTAGGTTTGGTTTCAGTCTTAGCTTAACATGACAATATGTCTCCAAAGAGCACCTCCATGAAATCAAGTACACAAATCAAACATTCTCCTTTGGTAAGATTTTCATTTGTTTGCTTCCTTCTGTTTTTGAATTCTAAGAGCAGACATACCCTCTGATTTGTTGTGCTTAATTTTGATGTATTCTCCTCTGGCTTAGGTAAAATAGATAAAATTGGCAGCTTTCACAATGTTGCTGGTTTTTCTATATTTCCAATTCAATTACCCATGGAGGTCATTATAATCACAACAAAGTAACACATCAAGTCATATAGTTGTCTAGTACAGGGAATTACATTTATCAGATTTTTTTTTTCTCATGTAAGATAAAGATATCAGTATTTATAGTATGCATATACAGTATACTATGCTATCAATAGAAAAACTGTTTGCCGGTTTGCCCAGTATTTCCCCTGCCCCATCACTATTTCTTTCTAGACAAAAACCATATACAGCACTCTTTTAATCTGATTGAATGATAAAATATTAGATCACATAGTACCAAAGAAAATCGTCATGCAGCACTTAGAAAACCTAAAAAACCTACCAGGCAGTATTTTAGAACAATAAATTAAATGACATAAATACCCTTTTGACATCGAATTCATTCTCAGATGGGAATCTACTTTATTTCTGATAACTAAGTGTTTGTCTTGGTCTAAATGTATTGCATTAGGGTAGAATTGCTGTATTTTGTATACAGTAGATTTAAAAATGTCAAGTAGACTAATATTGATACATCTTGGAATCTTACATTTTGGAACACAAGTCAAATGTACCAAAATGGCACAAAATAACAGCATATTTAAATCTAAGCTCTGACAGTAAAGCTCTAAACACAATATGCATGTGACTATTTTAAAACAAGGTGATGTTCTTACCAGCATTCGGTACCATTTGTGACCATATGGTACTGTAACAATGCAATCTGAGTGGAAATGGAGCTTCCCTGGCAGAAAGATTTATATTTATGTTTAAGATTATGTCAGTTGACTGCTGTTGTACTTCAAAAATCCTTAAAAAAGAGGATGTGATGGCATCAGGGATGAAGCACCTCAATGTTTAGTTTTTTTTTATGTTTAATCAACATTAATCAAACAATAAATTCTGCTTTATTTCAGGCTTTCACTTTAACTTCAAAGGAAGTAGTAACATATCCTTTTCAAACATGAAAAGATGAGATATTTGTCTGCTATGTTCCACAAACAAATACACTTCCAAATTTGTCTGCTCTTTATTTCATTTCTTTTTTAATATCTGACTTCATTAATGTGCTGATGGTACAGATATTCATAGCAACATGTTGCACCACAGAAAAAGAAAAATAAGTGAAACCTATCAGTCAGACATTAACATATTTAAGGCATTCAAACCAGGGCAAATGTATGTTATGCATTTTTGCACCCTATGTTCAAAGCAAACATAAAGCATCATTTTGAATACCTTGTTTTATTAAGACAACAGAAATGAGACCTTATAAAAATGCTATAAATACATCTAATCATTGATGACACAGAGGTTGTCTTTAAAGACACCAAGTCTTGGCTGCATTGCATGCTGGTAAATGTCTGTTCCTATACCGACACGGGGGGCTATAGCTTAAATTCCCTGCATAAATGCTTTGGGATATGGCCACATTAGAGATAAGTGCCTCATGAACAACAACACGCAGCCTCCTAGACCTTAAATCATGGGATCATTAGACCTGAAATCATAAACTCGAAGCCCCAGAGTAATTGCGGGAAATGTGCTCGGTTATATATTCCAGTTTAGTGTTTTTATGGCCCCTGCTTGCTTCATGAAATGAAGGCTGTAAGAATTTGAGTCCAGAAGACTGGTTGAGGTTTATGAGGTATGGTCACTGTGGTGAGAAATACACTTCATATTCCTCTCTATCTTTAATTTTTATCCGTGATCCAAAATATATCTCTTCAGAGTATACTAGGTCCTAATTTCTCTTAAACTGTTACACGGCATTCTAATTATTCCAGAAAAAAATGATTTTCAGAAATGGTATTAATTGGCTTAAAAATTATTTAGCCTCTACAAATAATGTCACATTTTTGTGAATTACACATAATAGACAAACGCTTTTTAAAATGAACTCTTTTTTATACAAAACTGCAATGGTCGAACTTAACGTTACAGTGTTACAGTGAAACTAGTGGAATGTTAGAAACACCTGCGTTACTGATAGCATAATTATTCTGCCCCCCTAATTTGGTATATGGCAGAAGCACCTATGGCAAAAATTACTGTTGTGAGTCTTTTTGTGTACGTCTATACCAGCATTGCAGAGTGAGATAGTGATTTTTCCTATTCCTTATGTTAAATCGGTCCAGTTCTTATAATTTCACTGGAGATTGTAAATGGACAGCAATGTTCAAGTCTCACCATTACACTTCTATTGGTCAAAGTCAGCACTTTGGCTGAGCCACTTAAGGATATGCACTCTATTCTGTTAGATTACTGGCTTTGGCTTTGGCCTTGAGTTTCAGGTCATCCTCCTGCTGAAATGTGAATTTCTGAAACAGTTTTAGAATCTTGGTGGACTCAAGATGGTTTCCTCATGGATTAATCTGTACATTGTACTATACATTTTCCCCTTCCTGATAATCTTTCCTGACCCGATGATGAAAAACATCATAACATGATGCTTGACAGCTTGGGTGGTTCTGATTGACTGATGTGCTGTTTTGGGCTACTATCAGACATTAGCATGTCACGTGATTTGCCAAACCGCTTTATACCATACGGTGTCGTGGGAAGCCGGAGCCTACCTGGCAAGCAACGAGCGCAAGGCAGGGTACACACTGGATGGCGCACCAGTCCATCGCAGGGCAAGTGCAAGCCAATCATACATGGGGACAATTTGGAGGCCACCGTAAAGGCTGAGGGGTAACTTTGGCCTGGACACTGGGATAACTCCCTACTCTTATAGAGAAATGCCTGGGGATCTTTAATGACCACTGAGAATCAGGACCTCGGTTTAACATCTCATCCGAAAGACGGCACCCACTACAGTATAGTGTCCCTGCCACTATACTGGGGCATTAGGACCCTCACAGACTGCAGGGTGGGTGCCCCCACTGGTCCCACTAACACCACTTCCAATCAGCAACCATAGCTTCCCAGGAGGTCTCCCATCCAGGTACTAAGCAGGCTCAACCCAGTTTAGCTTCAGTGGGCAGCCAGTTGAGAGCTGCATGGCGATATGGCTGCTGGCGGCATATCACATTATACTAAGACCAAAACATTAATTTTCTCTCTCAATCTGATATACTGTACATACATGTCTGTAGTATATCTCATATGAGAATTAAGAAACAACTTTTTGGTCATCACTCATTCATACGGAATGTGATACTGTGATACTGTTTAGATACTGACTCCCATTTAATTCACAGGACTTTGATCAGCCACTGCTGGCGAAGCAGGAGCATCCCTTACCAGTTTCCTGCTTACACAGAGGCTCAGTGTGGATTGGTGGTCTGATATGGGAAGTGTCTGGGTAGGTTGACACACCACATTTTAATTATGTACTCAAAGGGCTAAGTAACTCTCTCTTGATCTGTGCCTCTGTACCACATCATCTCTGACTTGTTTCAAACCCTCCTTAATCTTCATGTTTGGTTTGTCTTATCACTTTGTGGTTCTTGGCTTACAATTCAGCATTTAACTTATGGAACATAAAGAGACAGATGCACTTCTATCATTTCTATCATTTTGACTACATACATAGTCCATTACACTTATTTAGTGACTTTACAAACTATTCTTTTGCATCTTATCTGATTTAGGATTACCACAGCAAAGGGGCTGAATACTGTACTTACGCAACTTTCAATCTTCTACATTTTGTTGAAAATGAACTTATTTAGATTATAACCAATTTAACCGAGCCTCTTCTGTTTGTTGTAAAGTCGGTAAAGTCGTAAAGTGTCATGATTACAAGCTCAGAGTTCACAAAAACTGTAGAAACATTGCAGGGGGTAAATAAATACTTTTGAAGAGTACACTAGGAAAGTAGAGCTCTATTGCACTGAGTGAAGAACAAATTGTAGGCCTGAAAGCATTGTGCAGCCCTACATTACTTCTTTTGTACATTTCCTGGCAATTAGCTTTCAGGCATTTTACTGAAATAGTTAGGGGATCCCAGGAACTGAGCTATGTAGAAATGACACGATGCTTCCTTAAAGCTGTTATAAACCAAAACCTTATTTTGATTCTTAACACATACAGTACCACTATACCATCATAACATGAGGCTGGGTAAATGTGTTAGAAGGGGTTTGAAACACTTCAGATGTTGAAAATATTGAAATCCGTAGTTTACATCTGCTATCAGAAATACTCTAGTATGGTATGGCAAGCTGCAGCACGCGTGTCACTTCTTTGTAGCACTTGGCTGAATTTATTCATGTCCCCTGTGAGGGTAGGGAATAGCCTGCAATGTGAAATGGGTTCATGCAGAGAGGTCAGTGGTAAAGCACGAAGACTTGTCAATGCATTTTATGAGTTAGCGCTCTGCAGCCTCTGTAACGAGCTGTGTGTGGGTTGTTCTTTCCAGCACACTGCGAGGCAGAGAGAGGGTTCTGTAAATCTGTTGCACAATGTTGTATAATAAAGAAATATTTTAAGAAACAGGTAAACATATGCACGATAGATGTCTCCTCTCTGTTATTTAGGGGAAAGAAGAAATGTATGGTTCATGTGTGTGACTGATCCCACTGAGTCCAGGGGCATTGTTTCTTTTTCTTACTAATCGCCCCCTCACCCCCCAGGTAGTATAAAGAGAAACTAAAAACTTACTAAGTGACATCTATCTAAAATATGTCTTCCACAGTGGTACTACAGGAGCTGTAAACTATACAATAGCTTTTTCAAAGTCCACTTTTCATTCCCATGTTGTGAGTATGAGTGATTTGCAAGTCATTATAATATGATATGATAGAGCAGCGGTGTGGGAATCTTTTCAAGGCCCTAAAAGAAAACACAGCAAGGAGACATAAGCAAAGAAAGAGGAGAATGTTCTAGAAATCTCTAAAAAAAAGCTGCTCAATGTTAGACTCAAAAAGGCCACAATTAAAAGTAACAAGACACCTCAAGATTATAAATCACAAGGAAAAGCCTTGATCACAGATGGGCTGAACCGTGGAGATGCTCAAGACATTTTTCTTTGAGTGTCTGTAAACCTCATCCTTTGTGAGAGTTTGTGGGGAAATGTGATAAAACAATACTAAGCTTCACACTCAAAAAGACACGCACTACTGAAGGGAATGTAATACACATTGTTTTGTGACTTTTGTTATGTTAATCACACACTTCACTTGATTTGAAATTCACATTAACACAAAGAACAACCACAGCTCTTTTACTGGGTGTAGGATTTGCACCCAGGATTTGTAATTTAAAGAACTTCTTGGAAGAGATAACTTTTGGTTTAATCAATACATTTTTACCATTTTCATGTAAGATGTTGAACACTCAGAAAGGCATCAATAGTTGATATGACATCTATACCTTCTCCTATCGCCAATCAAGGGGTATCTGATAACACAATGTAGTCGGCGATAGCTATAGTCACAAAATAAGATATAATTTGGAATGGAATAGGTTAAACAAAAATTACCAACCATGTTACAATATATTACTACACCTCTTCTTATTTTTACAGTTATATCTCTTAAGAAACATGGAAACAGTTTCAAAGTGGAAATTAAAAGGAGATTCTATTAGGTGATCTGTTTAGGACTTTTCCTTTACACAAAGAGATGTGGAGGCCTAGAACAAACAAACCTCCCAATTCGATAAAAGTAGGCCCTTGCAAAAAGAGACTGGAAAAGATTTGGGGATTATCTAATTGGGCCAAATGGCTACATCATGTTTATAACCTTTTCTTTTGGTTTTATATTATATTAAAGCACTCACCTAATGAGATTGATTGAAAAAAACATGCCAATAGATGCAGGAGGTCACCTATTAAACTATGTTCAATCTTTTAACATTTTATTTGACATACTCATCAGTAATTGCATCTGTTCACTGTAACACATTCCTATTTTCCCAACCAATTTAATGATAGAACTGACAGCATAGGTTGCCACCCTACAATCTGAACAACTGGTGAATTCCCCACAGGATCAGTGATAAGAACAGGTTAGATGAGTTTTGTTTTTTTATACTTGGTGCACAAAACCAAATAATCTGACTTGTCATTTCAAGAAACCCTAAATGATTCACAGTTTTACTTTAAAATATTTAGTTTGGTCCTGATCAATTTACCAAGTCAATGTTGGTAAATTAACTTAATTAAAATTTTCCTCATCTGTTTGTTTGGACAGCTTTCTAGAATGTAAACCTAAATTTTATGGGAGACACATGGATTATTGCATGTAGTGAATGATACAGAGTGCCTTGCCAAAGTATTCTACCTTTTCTCACAGTATTCCATTTTTTTAGTTCAAAATATTATACACCAACTGCTTTTTACTAAAGATTGTTACAGCTTGGAGTGACTGAGAAGTGTCTTTGTGACACTGGGAAGAATAAACAGTTCTAAATTCAAAGCAGAGAGGACTTTTGCTGAGGTCTGGGGGGTCCCCGTGAGCAGAAACAATAGTCAAGTTTATCTTGGTATGCCTAGGCAAATTGTGGATTAAAGATGGCAAAGGAGCAGGGCAGAAAGACACAGTATAAGTTCACATTAAGAGGAGAGAAGCAGGAGAAGAGAAAGAAGCAGGAGGAAGAAGGAAGAAAGAAAAAAAAGAGCAGGGAGAAGAGAGAGGAGTCCAGAGGAGTTGGGACGACATTCAGCTTGAGCCAGGTGAGAACTTCTACTTCTTGATCATCCAAATCAAACCTGACTGGAGCTAAGTATTTGAAACTTGTTAGAGAGAGCATGCTTTTCTGTGTTTTTAAGGGGACTTGGGTTTCCTGGTACCTCAGTTAGACACATCTTTCCGGATTCGGGTGTATATGGATAGGGATATAGGCTCCCATTTATTTTGTGGCATTAAAGAGAGAGATTTAGCTGCGGGTTACATTTTATTAAGTTAGAATGCAGCTCATCTCTTGTGTGGCCTCTGAAGGCAAATTAAGAGTTTAGTGCTTAGTAGCAGTCTGGGGATTTCTGGGTGACCAGAATGTTAGGCATCTGAAATGCCTTGTCTGTAAATACTGTATATAATGTAACTTTATGTGTTTTGTTGTGTTTTAAAATATCTGTCCAGCCCCATTTCTAACAATATAATGTAACTTGTTATGTTGTATGTTTATGGTAATATTTGTTTTAGCCAAGTGTGCCTTTCATAAACCCCCATTTGTAACAATATCATAATAGTTGAATCCACAAGCTGAAGACTTCTAAAGGTAAGATAAGTTATCGTCAATAGTCTAAACTAAAGTGAAAAATATAAAACATGTTGCATAAATATAGAGGTTTAAGATTCAGATATTGTTCTTCATGTTTTGTGAAAGCACCATTGGCATCCATTATAGTCTCAAGTCTTTTTGAGTGATTCTTTACCGCTCTTTTGCCCACTCCTTTAGCCACATTTGCTCAAGGTCTCAAAATGTCCAGATTCTCAATCGGATTCAAGGACATTCACCTTACATGACATCAGCATAATACATCAGTCTTGACAAACTTCCCAGTCCCTGCTGATGAGAAGCATAATTCTAATATACAGTAATGCTGCCACCACTAGTCTTGACAGTAGGGATGGAGTTGACTTACTATTGCATTATGTTGGGTTTATGTCAGATTTACCTCTTTGCATTTACACCAAAAGTTCCCATTTTGTCTTAACTGACTACTAAATCCTTTTGCCAAATCTGCCATTTACAGGAATTCAGATCTTTTATATCTTCTTTTATAGTTCCACACGAGCCCCTTTCTGTGGAGTCTCTACAGAATTGGGAACTCATTGACATTTTCTCCCCCCTCTGTTGTTGAACTCTGGAAGTCTTTCAAAGTCACATTTGACCTTGTGTTGGCAACCTTAGCCAGTTTCCTCCCTGCCTAGCTGTTCCTTTCAGAGGGGACTTGTTTTATACCCTTGCAGTAGTAAGAACAGCTCAAAAAACAATTCACAAAGACAAAACCACTCAGCTTTTGAGATACAAACATTCTGAAACTTTGTAAAGTTGTACAGTTACGATACAGTAGATAACCGTACAGTAACTGCACATTGTATACGGTTTAAAAACTGTTTGGTCTTCATGGTTGTATCTTTGCTTGAAATGTACTACCTGACTACCAGACATTACAGAGATAGTTGTATGTATTCTGAAATCACATGAATCATTATTATTGTACACAGATAGAGAATAAAAAAATAATTCTGTTACTTGTAAAGTTAATCTGGATCACCTGAATTAATTTAGGTTTGCAAAGGTTAAGGCTTTGAATTGTTTTGCTGTCACAACCTTTCTATTTAACTTTCATATATCTAGTTATTTCTTTAATTTTATTTTTGGGATTTGAATGTGTGGATTAGGATGTGTTCATAACAAATACGAATTGCTATTTCAAGGGGTCATGACTTCAAGCAGTGTCTATTTGTCTTTGTCTTAGGACCAGCACAGTGAAGTTAAATCACATTATAAAAGGCACTCATTGAAGATCTGAGTATATTTCACTCAGACTTCACCATCTGGGTGTGTGTATTCACAAGCCAATTAGCCTAACTTTCTATCTGAGACTATGAGAAACCTGGGTCAAAGTAGTTCAGGTGGGTAGCTGTGTCAGCATGCATAGGCTGCAAAGGAACAAGTAATAGGTTTATTCCATGCTGAAAAGAGAAGACAGAAAACACGACATTTCAGCCGTGGAGCCTTCTTCAGGAGCTACCTGCGCACACCTGAAGTCGCAGCTGAAGAAGGCTCCATGGTCGAAACGCTGTGTTTTCTTTCTTCTCTTTTCAGCATGGAATAAACCTATTACTTGTTCATTTGAAACCTGTGTTGGATGACTTCTATTTGGACTATGTTCTCCCTGAGTTTGCACAGGTTTTTGCCCAATGCTCTAGTTTTTTTCCCATTTCCATATACTAGGGTAAATGTTGGCTAGGGTAATAGTTGGTTCTAAATTGCGTGCGTGTGAACCCTATGAAACACTTGTTTACTAGCCAGGATTTTATTGGCTTTGTGAAAGTTTCAATGTTACAGGACCAAGATGCAGCTGGCAAGGTCATGGTTTGTTGTTTCCATTGACTTGTAAATTGTCCTTCTTGATGTTTTCATGATCCGCACTTGTATAATTCTGCTACTGAGACATGTGAGATTCCTAAAAATCTTACAAAACAGAACAATTGGGACTAGATGATTATCACAGTTAGAGTTTCTGCTCACTGCAGGTGCAGCAGTAGGTGAGGTTACTGGTGCGCTGCCTCCATCTCATAGGTCAGAGGGCTAACAATATCACTGTCTGCTGTCTCCCCTCTCCCTCACTGTGCCACCATGATGAGTGTACTAGAGGTCCCACTGAGCTACTGGCGCCAGTGTAATTAGCCAAGAGCGAATGATTGTGGTGTTCCAGTCAGCGTGGCGCCATACCCCCCCATGGGGCACAGGGACAGGTGTTTGTTGGGCTAATCTGGCTAAGTGAATGATGTCAGCCAGAGAGCTTTCTGCACTGTGGTTGGGGGGGGGGGGTTTACAAATAAACAGTGGTGCCACTCTCTCCCAACACACTTAACAGGCACACTGTGACGAAACACCCTTTGAGAGTATAGTAACAGGTCACAGTAGAACGATACAGCCAGAAATGTATCAGGAAGATGGATTAATGGAACTAGACTTATTTGGTTTTGGAAGAAGTTGCCTCCGGCTATAGGACAGAGATTTTCCAGACCTAGCAGTGTAATTTAACACCCCAGCTAGTCACTACATGACTTCCACAGCACTCTGCTTTTAAATATCTGTTCTTATGTTCAAATAGTGACTATCCCTGGCAAGCCATTTAGCAGTAATAATAATAATAATAATAATAATAATAATAATAATAATAATAATAATAATATTTCAGGTGGGTAGCTGCGTCAGCATGCGTAGGCTGCAAAGGAACAAGTAATAGGTTTATTCCATGCTGAAAAAAAGAAGAAAGAAAACACAACGTTTCGGAATATGTAGTGCCTGTCTTCTGTCTGGAAATCTCCACTCAAAGCACTTTACAGGTAATGGGGATTCCCTCCACCACCACTAATGTGCAGCCCTACCTGAATGATGGAGGATGGTTAATAACGTGCTATATTTCAAAATGGGTCAAACGGATACATTTTGGCCAGATGATGCCACACATTGAATGTTCAGATCACACAAAAGCATAAGAAAGACTATAGAGGTGACCTTCTGTACCATCCTCTTGTGTTGGTTGGTAGAAATGTCCATGTTCTGTTTTTCCGCCAGGTTAACAACCAAAACTCAGGTCAAAAACTAAATATCTTAAGTGCTTTTTTCTACTTTTCCAATAAAAGACTCCAATAACATCTGAAACTGGAATAAATTCCATGCCCTGCTGCAAACTGCATTGTAAAAAAATATCCAAGTAAGAAATCAGAATTGAATATACCTATATATTTTTTTACATCAGGAAAGAAAATAAAAACAATCAGAAAAGCTGTGGATGGTGCAGCAAGTTTGTTTTTCACACACAATTGAAAAAACAAAAACAAAAATGATGCTTATTCATTGGGATTCAACTGGTTTCATATAATAGTTTCAGATATTATGTGAAAGTTCAAATCTATAACACAGTCCTGAACAGACTTTGAGTCAAATGGTCCACAAGGTCTTCTATACTTAATCAAATTAAACTTAGGGCACACCAAAACACACAAATGACACAAGCAACAATTATATATTATGCCAGAGTACAAAGTTTCAATAACACTGATGGTGTGTTTAAAAAATCAAGCGAACTCTCAATCGACAGGATGTATAAGTTATCAGTGATAGAAATAAAATTGGAAAACACAGTTCAAAAATAAAACTTTGCTGGTGTAATTTGCTAAGAGAAGGAATTGCTCTACCTGGAGTTTGACATTTTTTTTATTGCATACTATACGTTATATACTTCAATACTTTTGGTAGTTTTACAAAAAACAAAAAAATGACCCCAAATGTGTTTGCAGTCTACAAGGGAATATCAAAAGGAAGCATGAGAGCAGGAGATGTGCTTTCATCAGTGCTGCAGGTACCCAGGTTGGACAAGCAGCTCTCCAGTCATGCCGAGATGAGGCAGAGATCTCAGGGATGAATTAATCACAGGGCTGGGCAGGGAGTCCCGGTGAGGGATGGCAGCCGAAGACAGCCTGGCGCCAGCCTGGCTCTCCCTTCCTTCCCTGAGGTTCAGGCACAGCCTGTCAGGGGAGAGGCCTGCACACTTAATTACAGAACAGCAGATGCATCAGCCTAATGTGGCCTGAGGCTGCATTTGCATGTATTAGGGGAGGTTTGCATGACATGACTCATAGAGGGACAGCACACTAGGCGAGGGTACAGACCCAAGAGCACATATGTATATTTCAGCCTGCTAGCCGTTGACTGCCTGTACTATGAAATACATTTGTTTCTAATAGGCACAGTTACTAGCACAATTTTTATAAAGAGCACAATAATTAATGTTTCAATTAAAAAAAACTCTTTACATACTGTATATTTGGACAATACACTATGGTTTTAAGTTGTTTGTTATTAAATATTTTCTAACAACACACTGTATAATATAGCATGGACCTCTTAACTATGGGTAAGGTTTGCAAGTTACCCATCAAACATAACCTGTGTAACTTGTGAAAGTAGGATATTTATCTGTCTGTAAATTCACCACATTGAGTTAAGCTTTTAAAAGAGAAATTAGGGACATATGATATTTTGCACAACTCTAGCCCTTGAAATAGAACAGAAGTGCAAAACTGTTTACCAAAAATGAACTTGGTTGTTAGTTATGCTTCAGGTTTTGTGAATTTCTGAATGAACTGAGAAAAAAGTCACTTTCTAAATTTAGTGCATTTGTGACTATAAAAATACATTTCAAAGGCTGTCTTTATTGAACAACGAAGGCCTGAGTTGCCACAACGTGTGAGCTAACTGTAAGTTATTAACTCTAATAAATAATAAAAAAGGACTTTTTGCTAACTGCTGTCTTCTGTCTGAATTGTGATTTATTTATTTTGGCCCTTCAGTCCAGACATCACCAGTTTGAGTCTGTGCTGTTACTAGTCAACAGTGACTGTGCTTCCCTAAGGGGGTTTACACAATTAGCCGAGCCCCCCAGGACTGGGCTGTCTTTCAATAGAGCCCCTTATGACGCACTGCTTGTACAGTATATGAGCATGCGGTGCTGGACCCCTGCCACTCCCCCCAGCAACACTAAATCTTCTTCAGGCACAGTGTGAGAACTGGCAGATGACTTTTGACAATTTGCCACTTCGGAGAAAGCAATTAATTATTTAATTCCTTGCATTTATCAAAAGTTTTTTTTTAAGCTCAAAGGACCCCAAAGTGCTTTACTTATCGTATAGGAGGAGACCTACTTAATTCACCACTGAAGTGAAGTCCCCACACCATTCTCTGCCAATAGCCCCACTATACAGCAGAGTAGGAGGAAAAGCTTTTACCACAGACTGCATTTGATCCTTCTCAGTTCTCAGTGAACCCCCTTCCTTAAGTTTTCAGGCACAGATTCAGGGAACAGACCCCCATCACAGCAAGACTGCACTGTTTGAATGTCAGCAAATCCACATTGGGATTGGGATTATATCAAAATAGTTGCAGTTTCCAACTTTAAAAATGAGACAAGGATTCCGCTTTAGACGCATAATAAAATTCTTTAGAAACTGCGCTAAAATCAGAATAACCCACCCTATGAAAAATTCAAATTACAAAGATTTGTGGCAGCTTTATAACATTGCATATTTGTTAATTGGACGAACCCAACAGACCTACCCTTAAACTCAAATAAATGGCAGTGTTCTCCACATGCTATAGAAAGAAGGATAAACCTCTCTCAAGAATAATCAAATAATGTGATATCAAACTGATGTTTTGTTAGTTACTCAGCTTTACTAAAAGCAAGAGGCTATCACTTCTAGACTAGAAATAATTACTATAAAAGTCCCATAACCCAACAAGATTACACTGTGTTTCTATGGTAGGTGATAGTTTTAGTTTATTAATGGCAGTAACTCCCAAATAGTCAAGAGGTGTGAGGCATGCCAGCAAGAGGGAAATCAATCATCCAGAAAAGGCCCTATCCTTCCTTGCACTTTTGAATAATCCCTGAAATGGTGTCACTCACTTTCTTTTGCTTTACAAAAACAGACAGGGAGAATCAAATGCAAACACATAACTGCAGCACATTGAAAGCACCACAGAAAAGATCAGCAGTAATTAAGAGGCAATCACTTCAAACACGTTCAGAGAGAGGTCTCTCTCTCCCCCCTAAAGCAAGGTGACACATCTTGGTTTGCTCTCGTCTTTCCTTTCCATCTTGCCTTTCCTGCACTGAGCAGATTGAACTAAAGAGCGGTGTTCCTCCCCAAGGGCAGCTTGTCGATCTGTCAACATCTCAGCAAAGTCGGCTGGATTTACAGGCTCAATAACGAGGCGTTAATCAGCCTGTGGAATTGTTCTAAAACATGGTGAATATTCCAGGAGAGTGAGGAGGCATGCTGAAGGCCAAGGTTTCATCATTAACAGTATGGGCTCTTCATTTGAATAGCTGACAACCCCACAATTCAGAGAAAAACGTATGAGCTGACAACATCTCACGCAATGTGTAATTTAAAACTGGTCCCTGACACCTCATTGGTTCACTAAAGAGACATATGGACTGCTATAACATGTATGTAAACACAAAGCTATTATCTTCACTGGACTAGTTTCACAACACAATTGATGCTTGTGTGTTATTTGGTTTTGGTCTGTCACAGGATGATAGGAATAATTCAAAGCATCCTTTTGGTTTCCTGCTGCTTTGATTAGTTTCTTGAAAACTTGGCAGTAAAATGTTGTAAAATTTAGAAACAGTTAATCATTTTCCCACCAGAAGGGCATAAAAGTATAAGACATAATGGTCAGAATGTGTAAAGAAGTAAAAAAAAAAACTTTTGTTTTTGTTTCCCTTTTGAAGACAGTATAAGGAACATTACAATGATATAGCCCAACCCTTATACTAAAACTCTGCATTGACAATCCCCACTCTTCATAATGAAAGCAGAAAATAAAATCACCATCCTTTACTTCAGGTCTACTTATAATTAAAAGTCTCTTGCAAAACAGATGAAAAAATACTCCTAGTACTGCCTTCACAATGGCTTGGACACTAACAAGCTTTCAGGTGTTTCTTGTAGAATGCCCTGTTACTTCTTTAGGCTTTGAATCCAGACCAGTCACATAAACTGATGAATTATAAGGTGTACTGGACAATCTTAATAAAATACGATTATGGAAGAAAGAAACCGTATAAATAATTGATTTGTAAAAAACTAATAGCCTCCTCAAAAGAAAATGCAACAGAGGACATTTTTTCAGTTTTAATTTACTGGAAACATTCCTCATTGATCATCTCTCAGATCACATTTAGGATGGAAGAGCTCCTGTTCACTCTCCTGCCTGTGGATTTGGGGTAGGGAGGACTTTGCTGTGGGAGCTCTTCCTGTGTTTCAGTGACTTACATCCTTGGTTTGGAAACTACAGGTTTTGGGCTGGTCAGAGAGGGCTAAGCTGTGGGCTGTGGGCTGCTTAACCTCTGCTGTATGAGAACCAGGATTAAGTAAGGAAAAAAAAAACCTGATGCCTATCTCAGTCCACTGTTTCTATATCTTGCAAGCTTGACCAGATTTATAGCCATAAATCAGGATAATGAAACTTGAGGGGTATAAAAGTGGAAAAATAATTACCTGTTGTTTCTAGTCTACAAGGTTATGGCAAAACATCCCCCTTTCCTGAACAAATGCAGAACGAAGTAAAGGGAGTGAAACAAATCCAAATAATCTCAATATGTAGTCTCTGTGTATAAATATCTCTTGGGTTTTCTAAAATGAAAAGGTTAATTCTTTCAGGCATGCACTGCAAAATATAAAGGGACCATCAAGCCGCAGTTTGTACATACAGTACAGGCTAAGTTAAACTTCACTGTTTCTGAAAATGACTCCCATCAACACCAAGCATCCTTCTTGCTCTTTGTAGTAACAGAGTGGAAGCTGTAAGGAAGGCTCTTTGATTTCTGGGACCTGAGTGTCTGGCACAGCATCTTCTTATATTCCCTAGTCGGTCTGACCACATTTCCTCTGGCACTGACAATGCACCGGAGAGGAGGCTAATCTCTCCATTTGGTGCACACTTCCAGACTGGTGTCTCCAGGTGCCAGGGGAAGCTGGGCACACAGGCTCCCAGACAGCAGATGCTGCCAATTAACTTTTCTGCTATAGCTGAGCAGCCAGGAGACTGCAGCACTTAGTGGTGTGGTGGAGTCAGTGGCATCAGATCAGAGATCAAGCTGCTTTCCATTACTGCTCACTTGTGCCTGAGTCCATTGTGTTCATCAGGGAGTGGTGACTAAGCATGTCTCAATCAGAGGAAGGAGCAGGTGTCTCCTCAGCCTCATCATAACACATCAGCTATTAAAATGTCCCATACAACACATTTCTTTAATGATACAGTTCTTCAATAATTTAAATGGACAAATATAAATGTTATTTTGATGTATATTACAAAGCACATTTCTAATGATTCTAATGTATGAGAACAGTTGTTCTCTTTGAGTCTTTGCTCATACACACATTTAGGGCACTTTTGAGCGAGTTGTTTTGAGCGGGTATTTTGAGTACATATTTCACATCTGGATTCTTTCCAATGACTGGAAGCCATTTTCATGTGTAAATGCTACAAATTAATTAAATTTACCCATATACATTTTGGAAATCATTACTATCAGAATGATTACGTTGCACTTCATTTCATTAGCATAATGTAACAATAAAGAAATGAAATTTACTGAGTAAACAGATATAAACTAAAGAGTGCTTTTTAAGCTAGAAATTTAAAAAGAATTGTGTAACCTTGAAAATCAGTCCTTATCTAAATATCTCAATCTGCTGGAGAGGCAGGGGCTAGCCCAAAGCAAAGGAAGAAAAGTGGTTCCATTCTGTAGTCATTCCAGCTAAAAAAATCCCCTCTTTCATCTTAACAAAAAGGCTCTATTTTCAAAGCATTGCGCTTCAGGAATGTATCCAGTTTTGTTTTTTTCTGAATGAGACAAAGTATCTTTAGGTTAAAAAAACAAGAGTCATGGCAGTGAAGAGTTCAGTTTAAGGGCCATTGAGTGAGCTTTTTCATAATACATCTATAAAATGGCAAACTAAAATGCAGTAAGAGATTTGTTTTAGTGAAGTCATGCCTGAAAGACAACCAGTAAGACAGAAAGACAAGACAGAACCAGTGTATATCCGACACCCCAAACACTCACACATAATGACACAGCATAAACTGAGATCTGTCAAACAGGCCAGTCCTTAGACTGA
The DNA here is from genome assembly GCF_059453375.1 of Lepisosteus platostomus. NCBI lineage: Eukaryota > Metazoa > Chordata > Actinopteri > Semionotiformes > Lepisosteidae > Lepisosteus > Lepisosteus platostomus. The sequence goes on from NC_142621.1 coordinate 27,556,325, forward strand.
CATGAGATACTCTGGAACATCTATGAACATAAGATCTTATGAGAAGCTACCACTAAGCAAACATATTCTCACAGGATTGCGAGAGCCCTCCTGCTGGGCCTAAGGCTTAAAGTAAGGTCAGACAAAGAATTTCTTTGATGAGCTCTGTCCTATAAGACATGAGCCAGACAGACTAAGGACAAAGCTAAATGGTAATACTCCAGGAAATGTTACTCTTCAAACCTAGTATTTTACTCTGAATTATAGTAGCCTAAGAGAAAAGAACCATAGGCTATATGGAGTAAAATACAGAGCCAGTAGAATTGTTTTTTATGACTAGCAAAGAGGTACTTAAAGTGAGGTTAGAATAAATAGAACTACAATGCGATTCTTTTTAAGTTTTGTTCTGGGACATTTATTGTCAATTGTTAAATAGGAAAACAATACCATTTTACTTAGATATTCAGTGTTTGGCCACAAAATATATTGGGTATCTGAATTAAAGGACTGATTATCTGCTGTGCAAGCAAACATGTCCTTAGACAACAGGAGTCTATTGTTACATATTAGAAAAGATTCTGAAGTATCTCATGAACCCTGTAAATTGAACAGATTATTCAGTTTACAAGGCATGCCTGAAGAAAGATCTTCAGAACTAGAAGCCAGCTATCTAACTTGATTCATTTGGATATGATTTCTACTGGCTGAAGAGTACTTATTGAAAACCTTTAAATTTGTATCTTTATCTAGTAGCTTCTAGAGTAAACGTGACACTAAACTAAACACAAACTACGTTAACAAATATCTAAATCAGAGATTACAGGATTACAAAGTAGAATAGATGGAAGGTAATAAAATAAAGGCAACGTGTCACAGCATGGCACGAGGAGACATCTTCAAACAAAAGAGTACTGCAGTTGCCTGTAAGTGTACTAGAGAAAAGGACCATGTAATGACAGTGAAGTGTATAAAAGCTATATATCAGTGAGAGGTTTGAAAGGCAATTCTTCAGCATAGACAGGCCAGCTTAATGTGTTCTGCCTGACTGACAAAGAGGCAATCCCTTTCTGCAACAGCACAACAACATGAGAATAGTTTATTTACTGTGGTCGCCAGCTGTTCTTGACCTGGACTCCAACTAGCCATGGAGTCTGGCAGTGATTAATGACGAAAGGGAAGAGATGCAAGAGCAGGAGTAAAATCTAAGAAAAAAAATATAATGTCATGATAATGTTATTTTGACATTTATTTTGTAATTGAGCTTCTTTCATCAGAAAGTTAAAGGTGCAAGTGTATTCATAACCTATTATCACACTTCAGAAGAGAAATGGAATCATTAACAAAGGCAATGTAGAGAATGACAATGAAAACACAAATAGTTTAACCGAACACTGCCTTTCATGTTGTATAATAATTAACTGATATGACATTCTATTTTTATCATGATGAGTGTTGAACAAGTGCCATGCAAAACAGCCTTTTATGTTGTCAGATTGCTGTAAAAATAATGTGCTTCCTTTACCTGCAGCTGAATAACATTGATGTTTCAGTAAATTAAACAGATCAAACTTCCAAATATATTGCCTGTGCTTTTAAAACATCTCTAAATTTATAATATTTCTCAAGAGCAGCTTTCACAAGTTTAAGTGTTTAGTGTTGGAACCCTTAAGTCTGGCCAGCGGCTACAGTATATCTCCCTGCAGCTCTCAACTGGCTACCCACTGAAGCTAAACTGGGTTGAGCCTGCTCAGTACCTGGATGGGAGACCTCCTGGGAAGCTATGATTGCTGCTGGAAGTGGTGTTAGTGGGACCAGCAGGGGGTGCCCACCCTGCAGTCTGTGAGGGTCCTAATGACTCAGTATAGTGGCAGGGACACAATACTGTAAACAGGCGCCATCTTTCGGATGAGACGTTAAACCGAGGTCCTGACTCTCAGTGGTCATTAAAGATCCCCGGGCATTTCTCGATAAGAGTAGGGAGTTATCCCGGTGTCCAGGCCAAATTTCCCCCCTCAGGCTTTACTGTGTCCTCCAAATTATCCTTATGTATGGTTGGTTTGCACTTGCCCTGCGATGGACTGGCGTCCCGTCCAGGGTGAACCCTGCCTTGTGCTCGTTGCTTGCCAGGTAGGCTCCGGCTTCCTGCGAAACTTTATGGAATAAAAGTGGTTTGGCAAATCACATGACATGTTTTCTCAGTCCAAAATTGCTTTTAGAAAACAGGCCCCAGACATAAAATCCCACAGAGGAACCTTTCAATGAATTAACAGGTATACACCTTTTTTGATAGTACCTGTCAAAAATAAGAAAAAGTAGACATTTATTGTTATGCTTTTGGACCTCTCCTAGACTTCATGACTAGGAGCACAAAGAAAACTATAAAAATGCCAAAACCTCTTTTGAAGTACAAAACATCTTTTGGAGTGTATTAAAATAAAACAATAAATTCAGTGTGCATTTATATATTTCTCTAATGACAGTAATTTCCCAATAAAGTGGTAATTATCCAGTATTATGATTAGTGCTTGACTGATAAATTCTTGCCTTCAGAAAAAGTACAATTACTGCCAAAAACTTGCTTCACCACTCTCTTTAAATATTTTACTATACCGATTGAATAACGTTTGTCATTTCACCTAGGTGCAATACTTAAACTGCATGTTGACATTCTGCACAATTCACAAATTCCATATTACAAAAAAGACAGGGCCCTGTCCATAATTATTCCTTATTAGGAACTTGTTATATGAACTAAACAAGTTTTGCATAAAATTCCCACCAAAAAACAGGATTTTGAAACTATTCCAATTGAGTAAAAGTATTTCCTGTTGTTCTCTAATACAGAAATCTTGTACACTTACTTAATGGATTCCTAATGGAATCTGATGAATAGAAGATAGCAGGAAAAGCTTCTGGAATTCAGAATGAATTCTAATTTGGAACAGCTCCAAAGTGAAAATACTTTTTTATTGGATTTTCAATTTGATTGGATTTTGTTACTGCTGCTCTTGAGATTTCTTTTTTCCAGTTAGAGATTCACATTGGATTCATGCCACAGATTCACAGCAGCAATGATACACACTCCACGAAAGCTACAGTATGGCCCTGCAGGGTTCACAGGTAATCTAATCTCCTTAATGGAGAAAAACGTGGAACCTGCTTTAATTTAGATTGGTCATAGAAGTAATTGACTCGGTAAAGTCATTAAAAGTTCATGGTGACCAAAAATGAAAAAAAGAATATGTGGCTCTCAAGGACCAGTAATGAACATCCATCCATCCATTTTTTAACTGCTTTATCTGTAACAGGGTCACAGGAGAGCCAAAGCCTATCTAGGCATGCACTGGGTACAAGAGAACAAGACAGGATGGGAAGCCAGTCCATCACAGGGGACACACAGACACAAACATGCACACATTCACAACAGGGCCAATTTTCCCAGGAGACAATTAACCTACACGTATGTCTTTGGACTGTGGGAGGAAACCCATGAGAACACCAAGAGAACATACAACCTCCAAGCAGATCTGGAATTGAACCCAGTGCCCACAGGAATGCCCACTACTACTGGAGCTGGCCTGAACCAGAGTTGCTGCAAGACTGGCAACATTGAGTGGAGAGAAACGTAAAGCAAATAACCCTGTGAAGAGGATGTTTGATACTCACATTTATATTTAGTTGGACATGTTCAAGGGCTTTTGTTTATGACTTTTGATTAATATAACACCAAACAGAATGGGCAATTAATTCACCCTTTTACTGAAAAATTGAAGAACAGAATAATTTACTTATATTTAACCTGCCTCACCACAGCATGTAAACAGTCCCCAAGATGACACATATAAGCCACCAAGTCTGTCTGTTTCATTACACATAATGGATTCAGGATGGCAGCAGCAGAAGCCAGAGTGCTTGAGTAAAAAAAAGTTGTTTATTGGAGAACATCTAAATGTTTTTCAATTAAAAAAACTTAAATGTTGTCACGTGTAGTGAAATCCTGGAAATCCTTTGAACAAAAGCAATGATATTACAGTCTTAAAGCAAATGATTGATACTTAAACAGGGTTGTGTTGATGGGAGGATCTGGATGCAGGGCAAATCACAGTAAGCAAGACCCCCCCCCCCCCCCCCCCGTGACACACTTCTTTGGTTTCTATGGGTGTGAGGGGCCAAAGGAGACTCAGATCTTCAAACTGGAATCTGTTTGGTAGCCTCTGCATATTATATAGCCCTAAAACACATTACACCAACAACAGGGAAATTACAGCCTATATCATTTTATATTATCATATTCATCACCAGTGTCCTCCTGATTTATATAGGAGTCACTTGTTGACTCCTTTCAAACGACAAACTTCTCAATGTCCATCTTCTCTCTCCTACTTCTCCTGAAATATACTTCCTTTATAGATATCTCTGCTTGTGCTTGCCATTTTTTTTTTCGGTAGCCCCTAGGACTGTGTTAATTGTTTTTGCAAATAAACTATTATTGATATGATAAAATAAATCACACACGCCTCTGTGTGAGTGCAGGTATCCACTAAATACATTTTCTATGTGACACTAGACTCAACTTTCTCACTATGTTACATGTACTGTAAATAGAAAATGCTGATTGTAGAATTATGTAAAAGATATATAATTCTGTTTGATGCTTGCTAGTAATAATTGCCATCAAACTGGGGGCCCAGGAAGTGACACCCCAGTATATCACCATCCAGTGACAGCTCTGTACTTAACATGAGACAATCATGCAGGACTAAAGTAATCTTGAAATAGTTCAAGTAAGAAGCTGTGTCAGCAAGTATAGGCTGTAAAGGAACAAGTAAACTTATTCCTTAACTTTATCTTGTCAGGCTGGTCCCTGCTGTTTACTTGTTCCTTAAGTTTATCTTATCACGCTCACCCCTGCTGCTGCTGCTCTGTGTGGTGAGCTAGCACTGACATGACCACTGTTCTGTCACCTGTCACTCAGCACCAGTTGCCATGGACACCAAATTGACAGGAAACCTGGATTACCTGGAGGCAAATTACTACCTCGTCTACTTCAGGTAAGCCAGGATATTTAAGGGCTGCTCTAAGACTTCTTGGCTCTATCAAGTTTGGACTCTGAGCCTTCTAAGTCTCGAAGTCTGGGCTGTTTGACCCACACTTTGTTCTCTACCTTGTCTCTCAGATCTCAGTTTACCTCAGTTTAAACCCTGGCTTGGTTATACTTCATCTCCCGGGCATTTTGTCTGTGCTCTGCTATTGCGTCTCTCCAGCTTTTACCCGCACCTGCTGAGCCATGAACTTCAGCTGTGTACCAGCATGCTACACCACCATGCTGCCTGCACACACAGTTCTGCTGTGTCCCTGAGAGCGCCATGCCTGTTCAGCATCCCTGCAGCACTCTGCCTGCTCAGCTTCCCTGTCTGCGCACAGCACTGTGCAATTTCCCAACTCAGTGTGCTGCTGCGCAGTTTCCCTGTTTTCCTGTTTCCCTGGTTATCTGAGCTGTCTCAACCCAGAGTGTGGGTTCACTCTTCAAGAACAGACCGCTGCTACACCCCAGAAAGCAGTGAGACCTGACACATTTTACTCTTGTGTCTGTTTAATGACTCACATGTTAACATCTTGCACATTTAATAATAAACCCTCATTAACTAGAAAAGCAAATTGATAATGCTCTTAAAAAACTAAATGCTTCCATGCCTTTTGCATCCAAGCCTAAAAAATACTCAAGATCGAGAATGGTATGACACCATTCCTTCAAAGTTATAAAAATTGAAAATTATAAAAAAATCAATTAAGACTCTGCAATATAAAAACATTCAACAGAAAGAACTGAAGTTAACAATTTGCATGATGTTTTTCTAATGGCATTTTTTAAAATTTTATGTTACAATACATCTCCCCAGTCTGGAACTGTCAATTCATTGAAGACTCAGCACAAAAGAGAACGTGTAAAAAGGCTTCTGTAGCTTACTCACCTGTAAAGCCACTTGTCATGTGGTGTCCTGCAAACTTTACAATACTTGACATGCGAGTTTGCATAACTTCTCTCACTGACATCCCTACAATCCTGCAGGCTTCCAGGAGGTCACAGGAGTGTCTGTTTTATTAAGATAATAAATGAGCTAATCTCATCTCTATCATAGAACTGCACCACAACTTGAGGAGTCTTGGGTACAGTCTGCTAATAACACAATCTCAGAGCTTAGTCTGCACTGGTGAAGCCTCATCTAGAATACTGTGTTCAATTTTGGTCACCGCATTATAGAAGAGATACTGCTGCTCTGGAATTTGTCAAGAGGAAAGCAACCAGGTTCATTCCAGGGCTTAAGGGAACAATGACAGTCTGAAAGGCTGAAGGAACTGAACCTTTTTAGTCTTAAACAGAGAAGTTTACAAGGGGCCCTGTTCCAAGCATTCAAAATCCTAAAAGGCAGTCAGAATGAACAGTGAAACAAGAACCGAAGGACACAAGTGGAAACATGAAGGAGCGATCACGGGAGTATGGAACAAGATACTCAGCCATGAAGTTGAAGTCAATACCTTGTTTTTTTTAAGAAAAGTCTGGATAAGATCCTTGGATCAATTAACTATTAACTATTAAACAGGCTAGATGGGCCAACTTGCCTTTTCTTTTTTAACCTTGCTTTTTATCTTCTGTATTTAGGCTGAGCGCTATTCCTGTTGAGCTTCTCAAAAGCCTCATTATGCTTCAGGTACAATGGAGTGAGATTAGTACAATGTTTTAAACACACCAGAAAATAATCTTGTTATCATTCACCACACAGAATACTACTAATATCAACATACCTGTACTGAGAATTCTCTCTGCAGACATCGTTTTAAGAATGCTAAAAAAAGAGTGAAAATATTGCTTTCAGCTCATAATTAGAAAGGTTGATACCTCAATACGTGAAGGGACAGTGACTGCTTTAGTTGTTTCATACTTTTTTTAAATATTATTTGATTAAGTTGATTGTGCATATATTGCACCCTTTATATTTTTTGTTTATATATATTACCATCAGGGAAGCAAATTTATATTTGGTGTCCTTTGAATCAAATATTTCCACCATTTACAACCTAAACAAAAGACAATCTGTTGTGTTAGGTAAGGACAGGTTAATTTCATAATGTAGATCTGAACTGAAGAGCATCCTGCTCCTTTAAAAGGAATTTATTCAACTGTAAAACAGTCTTCTCTTGTTGCTGTTTGCTTTTATTTTAATTTCTCAGAAGAAGATTAAAACTAAAGTCTGCAGGCCAGTTTGTCACCATTTGCCATTTCTCACAAGGAGAGGAGTGACAGATGAGCTGCCGCAGTGCACGTACAGGCCTTTATTGCAGATTGGAAAATCAGAAATTGTTCCATTATGCCACAAAGGTAAAACATTCAACATGATGGAGCCCAAGAATGTCATTTTCATATGCAAATGAAACATTTTTATTTATTTAATTCCTGTGCTTGACAGTGCACGTTGGGGCTGTGCAGCCTGTGAATCATAGAGCCCTCAGCTAGGAATCACGGAGACAGTCCTCCTAGATTGCTTCATTGGCATGCACAGCTATCATCAGTTTGTTTCACAAAGAATTCTGAAAGAACTGCACAACAAGAAAAAAAATAAATGTTTAGCTCTTTACATCTTCCTTTTCTTTTTCTTTTCACTGGAATTGAATCTGAATCTCTGAATTGAATCGAGTCCTAGAGAGGGCAGGGCCTCTCCTTGTCTTATGTAATACACCATCCCTTTAGAGAAGCAGACAGTCGAGCCGCTTCCCTCTGCTCCCTCTGAGCACTGAGACAGACCAAGTAGCATACATACAGTGCCTTGCGAAAGTATTCGGCCCCCTTGAACTTTTCAACCTTTTGCCACATTTCAGGCTTCAAACATAAAGATATAATTTTTTTATTTTATGTGAAGAATCACCAACAAGTGGGACACAATTGTGTAGTGGAACGAAATCTATTGGATTTTTGAAACTTTTTTAACTAATAAAAAAATGAAAAGTGGGGCGTGCAAAATTATTCGGCCCCCTTGCGTTAATACTTTGTAGAGCCACCTTTTGCTGCGATTACAGCTGCAAGTCGCTTGGGGTATGTCTCTATCAGTTTTGCACATCGAGAGACTGAAATTCTTGCCCATTCTTCCTTGCAAAACAGCTCGAGCTCAGTGAGGTTGGATGGAGAGCGTTTGTGAACAGCAGTTTTCAGCTCTTTCCACAGATTCCTGATTGGATTCAGGTCTGGACTTTGACTTGGCCATTCAAACACCTGGATACGTTTATTTGTGAACCATTCCTTTGTAGATTTTGCTGTATGTTTGGGATCATTGTCTTGTTGGAAGATAAATCTCCGTCCCAGTTTCAGGTCTTTTGCAGACTCCAACAGGTTTTCATCCAGAATGGTCCTGTATTTGGCTGCATCCATCTTCCCCTCAATTTTAACCATCTTCCCTGTCCCTGCTGAAGAAAAGCAGGCCCAAACCATGATGCTGCCACCACCATGTTTGACAGTGGGGATGGTGTGTTGAGGGTGATGAGCTGTGTTGCTTTTATGCCAAACATATCGTTTTGCATTGTGGCCAAAAAGTTCGATTTTGGTTTCATCTGACCAGAGCACCTTCTTCCACATGTTTGGGGTGTCTCCCAGGTGGCTTGTGGCAAACTTTAGACGAGACTTTTTATGGATATCTTTGAGAAATGGCTTTCTTCTTGCCACTCTTCCATAAAGGCCAGATTTGTGCAGTGTAAGACTGATTGTTGTCCTATGGACAGACTCTCCCACCTCAGCTGTAGTTCTCTGCAGTTCATCCAGAGTGATCATGGGCCTCTTGGCTGCATCTCTGATCAGTCTTCTCCTTGTCTGAGCTGAAAGTTTAGAGGGACGGCCAGGTCTTGGTAGATTTGCAGTGGTCTGATACTCCTTCCATTTCAAGATGATCGCTTGCACAGTGCTCCTTGGGATGTTTGAAGCTTGGGAAATCTTTTTGTATCCAAATCCGGCTTTAAACTTCTCCACAACAGTATTACGGACCTGCCTGGTGTGTTCCTTGGTCTTCATGATGCTCTCTGCGCTTTCAACAGAACCTTGAGACTATCACAGAGCAGGTGCATTTATACAGAGACTTGATTACACACAGGTGGATTCTATTTATCACCATCAGTCATTTAGGACAACATTGGATCATTCAGAGATCCTCGCTGAACTTCTGGAGTGAGTTTGCTGCACTGAAAGTAAAGGGGCCGAATAATTTTGCACGCCCCACTTTTCATTTTTTTATTAGTTAAAAAAGTTTCAAAAATCCAATAGATTTCGTTCCACTTCACAATTGTGTCCCACTTGTTGGTGATTCTTCACATAAAATAAAAAATTTATATCTTTATGTTTGAAGCCTGAAATGTGGCAAAAGGTTGAAAAGTTCAAGGGGGCCGAATACTTTCGCAAGGCACTGTATCATGGTTTGTGACTCACAGTATGTCAATCACAACACAAAAGAAAAGAAAGGTTACCAAAAACAGGAGGTCATTTGTCCCATCTAGCTCAATAGTCTGTTGTTAATTGATCCAAGGATCTCATCCATTCATTCCTTGGAAGAAGTCAGGGTATCGGCACATTAGCTTCGATTGCATAGTTGAGTGGCTTGTTCCACACTCCCACAACCCTTTGTGTAAAAAACGTTCCTCATGGTATGAGTGTGAAATCTCCTTCTCCTTATTTTCCACTTGTTTCCTCTGGTTTGAGATTCAACTGATCCTGAAAAAATCTGGTGCTTCCACATCTGGGGGGTTCTCCTCATTGGGGCTCCTCATATTTTCCACCATTTCAAATTGTAAATATGTGGTACAGAGCAGCACAGTGGGGCAGCGGTTAGCATGGCTGACTCGCAGCGCAGGAGGCCTGGGTTCAATTTCAGACCTGAGGTACTAGCTGCATGGAGTTTGTATGTTCTCTCTGTGTTTGTGTGTGCTTCCTCCCGGTGCCTACAGTTTCCTCCCACAGTCCAAAGACATACTAGTATTGGCTTCTTAACTGGCATCCTGTCCAGGGTGTACCCTGCCTTCAGCCCATTGCTTGACTTGATAGGCTCAGGCTCCCCCATGATCCTGAATTGGAAGGAGCAGTTAGAAAATGGATAGAGGGAATATGTGGTACTTTTAACCTGTCAGTGTTAGGCATTCTTTTAAACCTCAGAATGTACCTAGTTGTGCTTCTCTTAACAGAGCAGAAATATCTTCTATGTAAAGTGGCATCACTAGTGTGTGTTCAATATCCTTGCTGACGCACAATTTTGACATGCCTGGATTTCAATTCCACACTTTCAACTGTACTGCCAATATGCCCTTTTAACTGCTTCCCCACATAATCTGCAGGAGGAAAAATAATGCAAACCGCTACAAAGTCAGTTACAGTACTTCTGTAAATGACCTGCACAATGCAATATTCATTATTGAACCAATACTTCCTCAGAAAAAACAATAAAATACCTGTAGATGATACTTAAAATACATGAAAAATGTTACAGAAAGATTGTGTGTGTTCTATAGGAAAGGGGAAATAGCACTATAGTTTTTTATATTGTAATAAACCAAAAATATAGTGCCTTTAGGTATATAATAAAAGTGTTAATTATTAATGAAGAGTGCCTCATTGCAATGCATTCACTCCTACACCAGTTACTTGCCACTGCTACCTCTTAGAATGATAAGGCCTTCAGGTCACTGGCCTTCTTCAATCAACCATTAAATACTTCCATATACACCTATTATCTGCAGCTTCAGGCAATATTAACTAAAGTTCATACGGTCTCAAAAAGAAATCAATACTAAAGACTTGCATGATTTGAGTTAATTAGTGAGCGCTATGGGAGCTGAAAAAACAAAGTGACCTTTCTTTTGACTAGCATGCCCCAGTAAATACTTTCAAATAGGTAAGACTGCAAATGTGTGACATTTTAAAAACTGAAGCTCATAAATAAGGTTTATGTATGAAAAAAAAATTGTAATACAGTAATTTACTTGCAACAAAAACAATTAATGATAAAAAACTCAGTAACTGTTCCACTAGCCCACACCACATCCTGGTTTTTTACACAACCACATTACAAAAAAAATGGACGATGAAAACACAGATGATTATGCATTATGCTTTAGTGTACAAAAGTCATACCTTTTAACATCAGCATCCCAGTGAATGATGCTACATTCTGAAAATGTTAACACCTTAACTGAAATGTTAAAGTTAACTGTTAAACTGTTACTTAATTAAATTGAATGTTGAAAGGCATGTACAAAGACACTTCATATAAGTTCGTCTAATTCAATTACTTCAAACATAAGCCAAGTTGTTTCCTTGTCCATATCTTTAGAAAGTGTGGAAAGCTATTACCCTTTGCGTATGGCACGTTATTTTTGTCTTAAAATACCATTTTGAAGTGTATTGAACAAATAGGACTAATATTTTTTTAAATAAATATGGTTCCAACAGTAAAACATATTAAATTACAGTATATTTACAGTGCACTGTAAAATTATTGGGACAAAAACATAAAATTGGCATTTCCCTGTTGTATACATGAGAAATTGAAATTCATATAAAACAAATTATTTAAGTCAGAGTTCAAAAGATCATCTTTTATTTTTAGGATATATTCTGCAAACATACTTAATCATTTTTCAACCAAAGCATACAGTATGTTGTGTTCAGTCCCCCAAAACTTAGGTGACCATACAGTAGGTTGGAACACTTAACTTAAAGCAAATCAAAGGAGTTAAAAAGTCAGTATTCTGTTGCAAATCTATTGCTTGAATTAACTGCATAAAGCTTCCGTCCCACTGACATCATCAGACTCTTTGTTTCTTCACTTGAGATGCTTTGCCAGGCTTTAACTGCAGCCTCTTTAAGTTGTTGCTTGCTGGTTGGGCTTTCTGCCTTCTGTCTCTTTTTGAACAAATGCAATGCATGCTCATTTGGCTTGAGGTCTGGTGATTGACTTAAAATGTTCTACTTTTTCTGTCTGGTGAACTCCTGTGTTAAGCGTGCAGTATGTTTCGGGTCAGTGTCCTGCTGCATAATGAACTGCAGCCCAATACCTTTGGTGCCATTTTTTCAGACAAGATCTATTTCTTTATCTCTGAACTCATCTTTCTGCTGCCATCTTTAGATACGTCATCAATAAAGACCATTGAGCCTGTTCCAGAAGCCATGCTGCTCCCTCCACCATGCTTTACTGAGGAAATGGTATGCTTATGGTTATTAGCTGTTCCTGTTTTTCACCACACTTTAGCCATTCCATCACTTTGAACATCTGTCTATAAACCCTTGTTCCAGAACTCCTGTGGCTCATCTTGGTATTTTTTGGCAAATTCCAGTCAGGCCTTTTTATTCGTGCTGCTGATGAGGGGCTTACACCTTAAAGCACAGCCTATGAATTTTTCTTGGTCTGGTCTTCTGTGGATCGTGGTACTCAAGATTCGTAATCCCACACTCTGGAGATTATTTCTCATTTTACTAACAGTAATTCTGGGGTTTTTCTTTACACTTAGATTGTTGATTTTGCAATGCCAAAAGTCTTAATTTCTCTGATGGTCATTTTCTCCAAAATACTGACCAGTACCTTCCAATAGGATGTACCGCACAATGCCTTCATCAAGGAAAGGCAAACGCTTTTACTTGCACTTCTAACAAAACCACTGCACGTGTCTTTCCTTGTGAGACACAGGTCTCCTGCCCTCAGACATATTAGCTCTTGCAGGAAATGAGACCAGTGCAGAACTGAAGATAAAAAAATGTCAGTGTTGGACCCCAGCAGCCTGCTGTCATCCTCGCGGATGTACTTTATTCTACTCCGACAGTTTTACTTCTTGTCACCAATCTTTCATTTCCTTTTAGGAACAAAGAACAAGACCCCCACAATTTCAGCAGAATGAATAATTCAAGACCCATCAATGTTTTATAAGGAAACATTGTTATTATTTTGAAGGTAGAAATAATGAAAATATAACTTATTTATTTCTCCTGCGGAGGTAGTAGGAGACTAAACTAGTGGAGAACTGGATCACAGATTACTGTTGCCAGGAGGGCTTCCCTACTGCCTACACTTTAATACCATGGAAATCATTTAACGCACTGCTAAGCAGCAGTAGGGTTGATCTTCATTAATACAGCCATGATGAGCAAAGTGTGAGTGAATTTTATCAAACAAACAGATTCAATCATTTGTATAGCAGGGTCAAGGACTAATAATTACATTAATATAATATGACCTGTCACAACATGATTTTCAAAACTCTTAGTTAAAAGGGAATTCAGGACAGACTGAACATAGCATTATTTAATAGTATAAGACACATTTTTATATAGTCTTTTTATAACAAACTCCTAAAGTATGTATGCACTGTAATATATAATTTAGCGATCTGAAGGATCCCCCGCTCTAGAGGTCTTAGAAAGTTGTTAAACTCAGCAGGGAGACCCCTGAGGAGCACATGGTTGTCATCCACACTACATTAAGGTAAGGGCGTAATACGGTTTGATATATCTCATTGTGCAGCAGTTCAAACTCCTGGGCTGCGAGGTCAGTTTTCTGGAGATTTTCTCTTGGCAATTGTCTCTCATTAAGATTCATGAGGAATACAGGACCGGCAAGATAATGTGATTGCGCAACTTAATTTGTGCAGTCAAAATGGAAAACCATAATAGATACTGGACACATAAATATACAATATTTTAAAAAATAAAACAAGATGAGTGCGATTTTCTAGCATCCTATGCCCTTTATAAAATTTTAGATAGGATCGACCCTTGATTCAGTTCTTCACTTGAAAGGGTTAATCCATTTGGGACTGGAAAATGTGGATGACTTCCTAAAGGCAGCCTGCTTCTGGGCAGATCATTACAAATCAGCCACACTAACATCTGCTTCTAAAAAGTGTGCTATCTGGACACCTGGGCCTCAGTGCTACCAGAATGCAATCCATCCAACACAGCAGGTGCCCAATTCCCAGTCAGACAGACAGATAGAGCTTTAATAATGTGCACCTGAGCTCCATATCTCAAACCTGGTGCCATGTTAGGAACAGCAGAGCCCAAGTGGGTAGTGTCCAGGGTGAGATAGCAGCTGAAACCATCAGTGTGCTTCTCACTGTCCTTCTTAGAAATAATCATGCTGTTAAACTGCAGGAGAATTTCATTTTTCCTTGTCTAGTAATAACTGCTTGTAGTTAAGCTATGCACTTTCTGACTTTAATTTCATTTTTTATACACACAGATCCACAGTACCTAGCTAAATAATCTAATAAACTGCAGCATCAGTTTAAAAGTCACTTAACCACTTACTCTACCATGTTTCTCTACCACAAACACACATGTTATAGTTTTTTAAAATCTTATCTTTAGCCATTTCATCTCTTACACTGGGAAACCTGGTGCTGTAAGACAATGAATAAAGCATTCAGCTGCAATGGCTGTAAGCAGATACAATTCCACTTTTCCATTGCTCTAGCATCTCTGCAACATACAGGTATGTACTGTATATACCACGCACAAAACAAAGTAATTCAAGATGGGACTAAAGCATTTGTACGATTAGACCATTGTGTTACACATGCATACCGTGTATACATTAAAATGCAACAAATGAACCAGACACATTTATTTTATTTTTAATTCCACTCAGAGTTTGTACAAGCAAATTAAAGTCATTAAATGTACTAATGGATCATGTGCATTTTTTTGCACATTTAAACACACACACACTCACCTACAGTACCACCAATTTAAGGACAACTAGTTTCCTCCTAGTTTTGCTGCTGAAAGTGTCTTAGTAGCCTGCAATTCCAAATCATAGTACAGATGTCAATAAAGATATCTAATAATATACACATGAAACATAGAGATACTCCAAATTGTAGTCAAGGGATAAAAAAGCCATGAAGCATTGATGATGCTTCAGAATACTACCACTTTTGTACACTGATCCTATAAGTTGGGAGGAAAGAGACATGAGCAGGTGTTCTGCTCCGTTACTCCTAAATCTTGCCTAAACACGGTCTACATGATGGTTATTAGGTACCAGCACAACTACTAAGCTTTCAACCAATGGTACTGCATCATTTTAAGGACCATTATCTTCAACTCTGGTCCTAGTAAAAAATGAAAGCACTCTGCATCACACTTAGACTTGGATTTTGAGGGTCACAGGTCTTTGAGAATTACCTTTCACTATCATATTAACAACTCCCACAATCAGATAAATGATGAACCTTTTGGAAACATGTTGAAGGGTTTTTGTATAAGATGATGGCTTCATATTAGAAACATTTTTGACAACCACTTTAATCCACTGATTCACTTTACTGAGCAATTGAACAGCACGCGATATGCATGAAACACGAGAATTTTGTATAAATGTGATTCTTTGGAAACTACTAAGCCTTTTGTATGTAATGTTTTTTGCATACATATTCATAGACTTATAGGCAGGAGTTCATTATCCATAATCATAAAATAATGAAAAATTAATGAAAAATGTAATTGAATCTTTCTCGTAAATGTGAAGTAGGCAATGTTTTGGGATTAGAGTATAGACTACAATATGAAAATGTGCTTTTAACTACAACAAGCAGTTCCAATACAATTCTATGGCAAAGTCTATTGTTTAAGTGTCAAAACAAGCTCAAGGTTATTGGTGACAAAGCATCAGTATCTTCCATTTATACTCCTCCACTACTTATAATACTCCTTTTCTTGTTGTTTTTTCTATTAATCCCTCAGTTTCCTCCATCCTTCACTAATGGTGCCAATCCACTGACTCATCATATTATACCATATGACTGATGCACCTAAATGCTGCTGTATGACTGAAACACCTTTCTCTATAAAGATGCCAGTCGCTTGATGGAGCTCCGAGACTGTTGAAATCTTCACATCTCTCCCCACTTCTTAAATGTGAACTGCACTGAAATCACAAATCGGGATAATTGTTTCATACCATACCACTGCATCACTCTTGAGACTGGGCATAGTGCAACTTGATAGCCCTGCCCTTTCAAGTGCACAGCATGATCTTTATTTTCACTTTCTGTCAATCTTTTCTCTCGGACAAACTTTATCTGAATCCACAATTGCTTAATTTAGAAATCATTATAAACTCAAAGCTGTATTACAACTGACCACTCGCTTGTGCACAACTGCACTGGCACAGACATTCTGTCACAGAATGTAATACTGTATCTTCTACAAGACTTGATCTACCTGGCTGATTTGGCTGCTGATCTAGCTTGCAATTCTGGTGAAGATCACAGCAGTCTTAAACTATACATTTAAACAAGCTGTAAAGGTGCAGTAAATCAAAAATACCAAATAAAAACATATCCTTTTAATTGAGAATTACTACCAAACTAAGTCTCAATGAAGACCATTCTTTTACATACTGCATGAAAGATTGTTTTTTACTAAACATTTTACTAAACTTTTTTCCTGATTTCCTGTTTTTGTAGCACTGTAATAAATAAAAATCAAACTTTCAAAAAATAATTCTAGGGTTCCAGCTAGTTGTCAGCTTTCACAGTTCATTCACCCCTGCAACATCATTTATGTAATCAAGAAGGTGCAGAACTCTAACCAAACCTTACTGAAAAATATGTGGTAATTACAGACAATTATACATATGTATTACAACTCAGCTTTATCAAAGACATCCACATGTCATGATTTATTTATTGTGTTTTCTGTGTGGACAGCTTCAGCCAAAATGACTTAGAGTTAATGGTGCAGTTCCATTATTACCCGTTTATATCTGAAATACCCGATTAATAATTCCAAAGATCAATATTTGAGGGATCTGTTTGTGCAGATGTTTTCAAAGATTCAAGGGGTGATATTAACAGTTAAATAATGGAGATTGTTTGAGGCTTACATCTGCTTACAACACCACACGGCATTGTTAGAATGACCTGGAAACATTGAGTATATATTTCATTACTGTCACTACTCTTTACACGACATAGGTTTCGTAATCCATGACTCAGATCAGTCTCAGCAGAGCTCCCTCATATCTAGAACCACAGTTTAAAAACGAGTTTATGTACTCTAATTACCAGCAGAGTGAACAGGAAATATGTTTACAGTATGTCTGTGCCAATCACTTTTGCAAATCCTTCGCAAGCCTTGTATAGATGTGGAAATATCCTTTACTTTCTTAATTAAATATTCAAATGACCTTCAGAATATATTACAGGGATCTAATCCTGTAATTTCTGTAACAAAACGGACACCACTATGCAATAAATTCAACCACTTTAAGTGCAATTTAAGGCATCCAATTCTGTAAAGGTCAGCATGGCAAACTTGGATTTTTTGTTTGCTTTTAAGTCAAATATTGTATGCAAGCAAGTGAAGAAAAAGGAAAAGAAAACTAAAGATCAAAGAAAGAATTGAATGTATAAAATGTATTGAGCAACAATTTTTTAAAGATGGTTTATGAGTACAAACATAACATTGTATACATACTTTTGCCAGTTGATTTGATTTGGTAAAAGAGTACCTTCCATTAAAGCTGTTACAGTAAGTGGCCTAAAAGCCTCTGCACATACTCTAAGGGTGTATGTATTTCATGTTTCCTTTAACTGAGACCTAACTTTATGACATCAGAGATCTCTGAAATAAAGATCTCAATGAAACATCTCATAAATCTTGTTTGCTGCAGGTTCAATTTATTTAACCCTTTTAACCTGCCTGTATAATCAAATTTCACATACTTCATAGTCCTGGAGATACAGATAGTACAATAATTTGAATGATAGTAATCTGGATTTTTGCATCAAAACATCCCCACAGCTCACTGGTGTCTTTACATAAATTGACAGTCCTCTTTAATGTAACATAACATAGAGAACACAAGACTGGTGGAGCCTTTTTTGTAAATAATGCAGAAAATACTGTATATTATACAAGTAATAGGTTTATTCCATGTTGAAAAGAGAAGAAAACACAACGTTCTGTTTTCTTTCTTCTCTTTTCAGCATGGAATAAACCTATTACTTGTTCCTTTGCAGCCTACACATGCTGACGCAGCTACCCACCTGAACTACTTCAAATATATTATACTACTGATAATCATTCCCTACATGTATATTTTCATTCCAGTTGATCCCAAAGAGCTCCCCATTAAACTAAGAAATTTAACTTAACTTGTTTTGACACCTGTGAGCAGAAGTAGTAACAAGCCAAACAAAATATTACTCCTTAGCTTGTGCGTAAAAACCAGGCAAGACAAATGACATTCACTCCAGGACGATGCCTTTAATCAAAGAGTGCGATAATTAATGCTCCACTCCATTGCCCAAACAAATATCTTTGTCAAGGTGCTTGTTGCTGTACAAGTCCTTCTCCTGTTCTCAAAGACATGATAACAAGCCATCTTAATTGCCTCCATGCCATATAGACTCTGCAAGCATTGGGTGCCAATTCATCCCCCTTTGAACAAGTACATAAAATATTTTATCACACTGGCGCTCCAGTAACTTTAATAAACTGAACGACCTTGTGGGATTGTGCGGGGGATAAATTAGGTATGTCTTCCCCACTGGCAGCAGCAAATGCAGCACAGGGGTCCTTATCTAGGCTCTACTTAATTATGTGCTTTAATTTTAACATTTTTAAAATGACCCCTCTCTATGAGGAGACAGGCTGCTTTAATTAAACAAATGAAAATAGCTCTATCTAACAATATCAAAGCACTCATTTGTTACGGTAATAGTTAAGGATGCTGATAGTGTTATCAAGAGACCGATACAGAATTTTACCACACACTGGAAGATCTGTCTTATCTATATATTAATATAATGATATATATATATTATTTGTGTCTGTAACAACTCATTAAATACAACAGACAACTTTTTATCAGATAAGACGGAGTTCGTTATTTTAATGCTTAACAATTAAATTGAGAATCGCGTTTTCGGCAATAGGAATTAATGGCTGGAAGGAGAGAAGGAGGGATAAAGGAGGGTCTTACAATATGGATCTGTGATGCTTCACCTAGTTAAAGTCACAGCCACCCTCAAGTATGAATACCTCTGATAAAACAAAAATTGCTTCATAAACTGAGTAACAAAAATCACAAATTTCTGTATTATCCTACAGAATTATTAGGTTATTATTATTATTAGGTTAATATTCATCCACAGTGCTGCTTGATCCTGTTAATATATTTGTGCATTATTCTGTTGTTTTGCAGGTTCTTTTTATTCTATTTATATTCATTACTAGATCACTTACAGTGCTGCCATTAGCTGCGTCACAACAAAGAACTGGCACAACAGAAGAATCATGGGCAGGGTGAAAAGAGGCAAGCGAAGAAACAGTTTCCAAACTGCACTAAAAAAGTGGGCCTTGGTTTCTCAACCCACTGGAACTGGGCAGTGAAGGAAGAGCTATTTCTCAAGCGTTCAAGGCCTTTGGAGACTCTTTATCTGCCTAGGTCTGTCATGCATGTCTCCTCCGTTTCCAGACAGCCTCTGAAATAAAGAGTGTGGGTGACAGAGCACCTGTCAGTTTCTGAGTGTCACATCCCAACACCACCTCTTTGTGAATGCTGTTGTGTGCACACGTGCATGTTGGAGAATATGCACAGGAATTTAAAACATTTTTGTAGGCCACAAAAAGAAAACAACAAACACTGAGGAATACGTATACTTGGGAACATCATTTATGGTTTTCTTTTATCTGCTTAAGTGAAAATGCTCTCCTTAAGGACTAGTTGCTGAAAATCAGTAGACCCTGTAAATGGTATTTATTTAAAAAAAAAGCAAAAAAATCACGAATGCAGTATGCGCCTAATAAATCAGTGCACTGTGAAATTTAACATATAATACAACTATGTTAAATATAGAAATACAGTAGTTTGCTGTGGTGTTTCAGCTAACAAATACAAAACAAAAGGGTATTTTTGAGTGAAGCCTGATATAGTACATTTATACAAGGTACTGTACTGTAGGTTAGCTACCGTGGCAGATTTTGGCTTAAGAATGGTCACAGAAATGCACTTCTTTATAAAAAATCACTATATGAAAAACAAGAAAAAATGTGCAAAGGGCCAAGTTCAGCTTATTCAATTATGAAAAGCCTGGTAAACTTTTGAAGTATGGTGATATAATAACCATAACCACTGCTGTCTGAAGAGAGAAAATCTCCATCATCAGCAACGGAACCTCTGATTCAGTCAATACTGCAGCTCATGATGGATGTTTGCTCTAGGTCTGAGATTCATTTTTATTTCCAAAGATTTTTTTTGCTTAATGTTATTGATCGCCGTGATCAATGATAGCTGCAGTTGCAGTCTTGCATTTCATTAAAGTCAACGCAAGATTTATCTTAAAATATTAAAGGTACTGCATGTGTGTTTGTCTGGGTGCATATTTTCTGAACATAAGTTTATTACAATAAGTAAATGTGTTACGCGTGCTGTCCCATATAACCAAGTATATCTGTATGTTTATTTCAATTAGAAAATGATTTCTCAGTCAGCAGTAACATATATTTAAACATGTCTAGGCATTATGGACAATTAAAGATGGATAGAAATTTAACACAGTAGCTTAGGACTTTCAGTTAACAATGCAAGAAATATCTCTGACTATCCCATGCATACACATCATGGCTTGCACATACAGGACATACAGATACAACCTGTGTACACAGCAGAGCATATGAAACTCACATACAGTATAGCTTGCCAGCTGAAAGCAAAGTCAAGTTTCCAGGACTGACAATTTGTTTGCTTTTGCAAAAGCTGAGCCGACAAAGCCACGCACAGCAATGTGCCAATGAATAGTTTCACACAGCCCTCCCGCTTTCCTCTTCCATAGTGGCGGGGGCTTCGAAAGCAGTCAAAGTCATTTACACATCTCTGCTTATTTATATAAGTTATATAACATATTTTGCACAAGAGCTAACATTGAGATTTCCTGCAAGCTGCCTGACCAACTATAATGGGAAAGTGTCAGGAAAGACATTATCCCAGCAGGAGAAGAGAAGTCTATTACAGATTACTGCTGTTCGCTAATGTATATTAGCACTGAAACAATGGGAAGAAGGTTAAAGTGATTCCAGTATGTCAAAGAGAGAAGAAAGCAGGCCTGCAAAGGAGATATGGATTACACACTCATGCTCTATGCCCGACACGTTGCTTGTAAAGCAGAGTTTAACTGCTTACCCCCAACAACGTGTTGCAACATATAAAGCCTCCGATGGATCACAGCACAAAACTCTAACTGCAACTGAATTACTGCCTTGGACTTTCTATTTGTGGAAGCTCAAGAATCTATGCCACATGAATGATTCACTCTAATGTTCCAGCTCAGAAATACAACACATTTTCTGATCTGCACCTCAACAATGCAAATGACCTTTAAAGTCTTGATTTCCAGTACCGCCGATATTCCATTTCTAAAACTTCAGTAGGCTCTTCACGGTGATCCCCCCCCCGCTATGCTAAGAGATGGCTATCATATTTATCAGATCATATTTCTATGAGGTCACTCTATCTTTGACATCAAAATAATGATTTCAGATAAGGTTTCAAGAGATCAGTTGGTTTTACAATGTCCCAGTAAACTGAATAGCAGGTCTTTCATACTTTCACATGCAGTCCCCTCCTGGAGAAAACCCACATCTGGACAACAAAATAATTTTCAAGGGAGGCAAACTGTTGACATACTCTAATTAAAATCTAGAGCTTAATCTACAAAATTAAAGGAGCAACATTCTTTTGAATGTAATTCGCAATGTGCCAGCTTTTTTTGTAAATATACTTTTGAATTACGGCAGGAATACTTTAAACTGTTTAGAAAGGCACATTGGTTATAAAAGACCCAAACCTATTGCATACTATTTTATCTGACAGGTCCCCGGTATTCATTTACACACATATGCATTTGTATGTTTATATATATGGCAGCAGGATGGATAAATGCAAATGCATTGTTGCTTCAGATAAAAAATAAGAATAAAGCTAGCATAAACTTTGCTCTCCCATTAAGAGTGCTCAGTCTTCTTGTGCATTACTTGTGAACTTTGAAAGCATATTTTCACAGGGGTGCAGAACCCTGTGCCAAACCTGTGTGACAGAGACTATACGGAAAGCAAGCACTGGCCTCTCTGGAGAAGCTCTGGTAGCTTCCCAGATCTGTGCATCCCAGAGAGCGAGGAGTGCAACAATAATATCTTAGGTGCACTGGCTGGGGCTAGACAAACGAGACAGCCTGGCGCCGGTGATGTTAACTCCTGAGCTCAGCTATTCCCCTAATGAGGTCCTTCCAGAGACAGGCGGCTGGTTGTTAGCTGTCAGAAGTGCTTGTGGAATACCAGTGCCCTCGGGCTAGCATCTTGGAGCTCCCTCTACAGAGCCAGCTTTGGGTACTGGCGCTGACACGGAGACACAGAACACACAGGCAGGCAGGTCGGTTAGTTCACATGGCCTCTGATCTCTTTGACACACGAAAGGGCTTAGAACTAAAGAGGAAAAAGGAAACATTTCTTTGACCTTTCAGAAGGATCTGGGATCAAGACAGCCACTGCCACTGCAATGGAAAGCAGGGAGAAGTTCAGCGAAATGTGTCAGCTGTGACTCCTATTAGTGCATAGCGACAAAAGCTAAACAAGCATTAACTTTTCACTTTCTGTTTTCTTCAAATATTCTAAACTTCTGTCAAAAGGGACAGGTGTGAGGCAGTTCTTTTTAAAAATATTTGTCCAAAAAAATATAAAGATGCCACTTCCCTTCTGAATTTTTAACTTCACAATTTTTCTTTTTGCTCTACTAAAAACTTCTTGCGCTTCTTTTTTTTTCACTATAGCATTACATTCACAGCTTTCCTGATTTTATAGCTAATTTACATTCTAGTTTACTATTCCAACTAGTCCACACATATCAGAGGCAACACTGCAAACATTAGGAATACTGTACATTTAAAACAGCTTCATACTGTAGTTACCTGTACTTAATGCATTTCATTACTTATGATCTCCAAACCACAGCATCTATGTTAGTGGAACGAATGAAGTACAGTATACTTTTACACATGCCCCTGTGTGCATAAAATCATACTTTTCCATACATTGTGGTCTGCCACATAAAAGTAACCAATTCATAAATATTAGGTTGTTTATATGTGAATTCTACATGTACATATGGATGGTAACCCAGAGATTGAAATAGCTTTTTTTCAAAGATTTTCTAAATGATTTAAATTTTGAATATACCGATTGAGTTGTGAAATTATTGTGTTATTCATCCACAAGTTTATTCCAAACAAATTGTTACTTCAGATCCTGCAGTAGTTTTTGTTTTGATCAATTGATCAATTAGTTTTTGATCAATTAATAGTTGCAAATTGGGATGTAAAATACTACAGAAAAGAATTGTCCATAACAAATACAATGTATACAAAATACAGGGATATCAGTGCTTCCAAGACAATATACATTGCTTTTCTTAAAAAGAAGATGCTCTGAACTTGCTGCTACTTGAGTAGTACAGGTCTTTATATTGTTAATACAGTTGGGGTACCAGTATAGTTTACCAGTCACTTCTGTTTTTGGGTGAAGAAAATCTACTGCTTAATCACTGTTATTCAACTATTACTTAAAAACACAACACTTTCAGAACTCTCATAAGCTAAATATTCTTCTTGTCTGTCTTCTGTGCTAATTATCAACGGTACAGTAAGAAGGAGGAAAGAGGGATTCACCAATACCTCAAACACTATTAAGGCTACCGCCCAAAAGTGTAACTTTGATTTTCTGTCTCATCAAGGGATTGTGAGAAAGGAGTCTCTCAAATGAACTTGACTATGCCACCCCTCTGAACAGCTCTCTAATCAACAACAACACTGTCTCTCCTCTTCATCTGATTAGCGAACAAATCCTCTTCCATTTCTAAATGGAGACATTAAACAACGACGCTGCTCAGAGTTTACAGATTCATGCCATGCAACTCTAATTTTATTTTTTTATAAGTTTAATTTATGAGCACGATGTTTGATAACGGTTTAATCTGAACCACTTTAGATATTCACAAATGAAGCTGCAGTTAATTTTCTTTCCCAGCAGCAAATATTAAAAATGTAATGTCTAACAACATTGTTACAATATAAAACTGAAACTATAGTATATACATATGTACTGTATATAACTGCTGAAACGCAATACTAAAATATGAATTGTATTTAACTGTATTGATAAAACACACCAGATGATGCAAACCATATGAATATAAACTATAAATGCAGTAGTAGGTGAATATTTTTCTTGTGTGATTTTTCATAATTGGTACTATAATTGGGTAGATTGGGGTATTTTTTCTGTTGGAATTCAATGTATGTTTCAGTACATTACCAATTAATGATGGAAATTGTAATTTTACTGCACTGCATTGACTTTGTGTGAAATCAGTTGCCTACCACATATTCCATATTAAATATGACTTTTTGTAGACTACTTACAATGTTGTGTAAGTTATACATACAGTATGTTTCATAAAATATCATTTCTGAGTCCAGGAAGATCAGTCCAACACTAACCTCAGGTTCCTTCTAAAAAAAGGCTTCTGGCAAGCACATCTGTGAGGTGTAATGCAGGAGCGAGCTGACAATGTGTACAACAATAACAGCGGTGAGTGAATAAGTGGATGTACTGCAGCAGGCAATTTGATGCCCACTGTGATTCTGCCTTCTGTGTAGGACAGATCATTAGAGGCGTCATTAGGGACCGGTGCGCAGAGAGCGACAGGCCTGCTGTATTCTGCTCAAACACACTCCAGGAGCCCAGAGCTGGCATAATGGGTTAATTTGTATTTTCCTGATTGAACGCTCCCTCTGAATTCAATGGCCCACTGATCGCTTTAATGGAGCCCGTCAAACACCACGTCCTTCAGCAAAGACATCAGCAAAAAGCGATCTTGCCAACTTAGCAGAGAAGGCAGCTGGTAAAAAAAAAAACATTCTTGAGAGCACAGCTAAATATCCTCAGAATCATTTCTGTCTCATCAGTCAAATACTTCATCTCCAGTTTGGGAGACAGCATGGCAATGCAGTGTGGGTAATAACCTAACCATCAAAGGGGAAAAGGAGAATGAGAGACAATTAGTACGGGTACATGGGAAATTAGGCAAGAAAGTTTTATTAAACTCTATTGGGATTTGATATGTCACTGTGGCTACTCCTTTCTTTTCCAAGAATCAAATGAGTCTTTCAAAGCTCAATTCTTTTGAAGACCAAGGTAAAATGATTCTTGTGAAACTTGCTACCTGCAACAGCACATTGCTACCTTTGCACAAAACACTTCTGTTCTATTTTCTCCAGCATTTTCTAATGATAAAATGATCATTGTAACACAAGGTTAGCTTTCACCAATAAGCATTTCTCATAACAAACTGGACTGGACTTTGTACTGGACTTCTAAATTAAGGCATTACATAAAATAATATCACGCAAAATAAGACTACACCAGTAATTTACTTTAAGATGTGGTTTTCTTTGCTTTATAAATAGTATTTGCAACACTTTCACACTTTTATAGTATAGTTCATAGTATACTTTAGTAAACCAATCATTACAGTGTCAGACACAGTCCACACTGGAGCTTCCAACATAATTTCACACTGTAATGTGTTTTATTTCAGCGGATATATCACACTGCATCAGCCTTCCGTATGCTGCAGGGCTGTTTCAAATCACAGTGCATAATTGCGCTGAGTGGGTTGTGTTGATGAAGGGGGAATAGTGTAAAATAATTTTAACATTCCAGAAATTAACTGTTGAAGCACGTAAGATAAACAAGTGACTGTCTTTTGAAGAAGTTAATGTTCCTTAGCTGGATTAAAAATAATATATTAAACTAATATTGTGAAGAAACAGCTTGTTTCTGAGGGCTCTAAAGATGTTTAGGCTCAAAACGCCAGAAGTGCTTCCTTGGCTCAGACAGTGTGGAATTAGAGAGAAAACCAAATGCTTACAGACATGCAATGAAGCAGGGGCACCCTGTCGAGACTCCTACTCCAGAATCCAGCCCTGCGCAGGGCTGCTCCCTATTTTTAGACTTTCCTGGGGTTGGTGAAAAGATGACGTGTGGGGTGCCTTCTGGCAGGAACTGATGCCAAACTCTTACCACTAAAGACAGTGTATTTATATCCTCAAAGAAACATCCTTTACCTTTACCTTTTTCCTGCACAGATTTTGAATCATACCATTTCTTGTCCCAAGATACCAAAGCCTGAGTGTCCCATAGTTGCTGGCCTGGGAAAACCGCTCTCACTTTGCTCCAATGTAAGGCTTGAATATCCTTGTCAGGCATCACTGACCACCCTATGATACAGTTACATGCAGACATTTGCTAGAGAAGTGCAAGCTATCCTCTTTGGCCAATTCCTCTCTGGCTATCCCTCCTTCTTTAACAGAGGAACCCAAATCCCTCAGTTCCTTATATGGGTAAGCCCAGTGACTGTGGAGCACCACACGCTGTCTCTTCGTCCTTACCGCAAACCTGTACAATACATATAAGATTTTGTCAAGTGCTGCACAAGGCTCTACTGCTCTTCAGGATCAAATACCTGATAAAGCACAGATCACACTTCTTTTTCTGCCTCTTCCTCACCAGAGTGATTAGCTTCTAGGTAAAGAGGTGAGTCAACCACAGGTGACACTGTAGTTCCATTAGGAATTTGGGAGCACCTATTGCTGATGGTCTGAGGTAGGTGGCCCACCAAATACCAGGTCGATCAGACCTTTCATTGCACCTAAGGATTCCACCATGCTAGCAGCATAAGATTTAGCAGCCAGTTTCAGTCACACTTATGCCTGAAGGTGACATACAATATATGGTGAGGGTCAGCTGAATACCTCAAACAGTCTGTCTCAGCCTCAGTTTCTGTGCACAACACACAACATTGCTTCCCTCAACAACTGTAGGACCCTCAATTGTCAGTGACAATCCCCAGTACCCAGGACCCTCCAAAGGCAGTACAACACACCCTTACTCAGCCCACGCGAGTCTCAGTGTGTAGTCAGGGCTTTCATCATCCTAAAGTGAGGAACTAGTTCTGATCACCACGGCCGCTCCTCTCCCTCCCTGCTTTGTTCTCTGATGTGACAACACTCCTGGCAGCCACAACAATTGCCTCTTCTTGATGTTATGTCTGACCACAGGGACCACACTCATCCTCAGCATAGGGCCTCCAGTGCATCAAAATGCAGTTATGCTTTGTTCTAGCCCTGTGTTTGATGGTGAAATTGTACTCCTATAATGTCTTTAATTACCTGTCTACCTGTCTCACCAGACCTTCTTGTATTTGGTATCTAGCACAGACATGATCAGAGACATGAGCAGAGCAGAAGTCACTTCCCATATACAGTAGATAAGCTCTAAAGTGTTTTAAAATAGTCACAATCACCAATAACAACAGTGGTGTTTGGCTTACTGAGTACATTACAGTAGTAATCTACCACCTGCTCAACCTCTGGGCCTGCTGCCAATCCCCACATCTGTGCCATCAGAGTCCACTATTAAGGCATCCATGGCTTTAGGAAGGCCAGAATGGGGGACTGAGTCTGTGCTTTTTTCAGCTCCTCAAAGGCTTATTCACTCCCAGTTCACTCAAGAGCAGCCCCTTTGTCTGTGAGTGTACAGTATGTAACAGAACAGCAATCTCAGAGAAATATTTCATGACCCATCTTTTATATTTCTAGACTTTCCTGGGCTTGGGGGAAAAGATGGCATGAGGGGTGCCTTCTGGCAGGAGCTGATGCCACTAGAGACAGTGCTTTTATATCCCAATAGATACATCCCTCATGCCATCTGCTACCAATCACAAAGCATGCAATTTCCCCAGACCCAAAGTCTCATGGTCCCATAACTCCTGGCTGCTGTTATATACTGTATATTGTATTTCACACTGAAAATTAACAAGATCAAACAGCACTGTTTGTCAAATACTAGAAGCCTTCCCACTTTTATATCTAATGCGTGAAATTCAACAAAATATAATCCGAAAATGAGTTGGGAGATATGAGAGTTAGCACGCACAAGTAATGGCAATTTCAAACCTTAATTCTTTGAACTTTATTAGGCATATTTATATACTGACAGTGACATTGAACTCTAAGGTGATTGATACTGGTTGGTAAAGCTGGGTTACTGTTTTACCCGTTTTACAAACTGAAAGGATGGAAAAAACATTAACAATGTGAAAGTAATTCAAGTGGTTTAAAAAATGACTCAGATCTCAAAATGCACTTATGGATCTTGTGAGTCAAAGTCATTATTCAAA
This sequence comes from Lepisosteus platostomus, assembly GCF_059453375.1. Taxonomy (NCBI): domain Eukaryota; kingdom Metazoa; phylum Chordata; class Actinopteri; order Semionotiformes; family Lepisosteidae; genus Lepisosteus; species Lepisosteus platostomus. The sequence goes on from NC_142621.1 coordinate 27,584,626, forward strand.
ATTCACCACAGTCAATTGAAAGCAATAAAGAAAGACCATCAATCCAAGATACTGAATATTTAAAGACTTTAGAATGGTTATACTGGTGGGTGTCTCCAAATGCAGGCTAATATAGCTTTATTTTTAATTAACTCAAATGAGATGGCACCTGTCCCTTGCATTTTATAGCAGTGGGAGAGACAACTAAGAAACAAATTAGTGCAAGCCCACCAAATCTTCCGGAATAGAAATAGTTATGTGTCAAGTTAATTTAATCAAATAGCACTAAACGCTTGCATGAGGAAGCCCTAATAAAGATTCCCTTAACATATTTGCAGATAATCAAAGATACTGTAACACTGTGCATCTCTGTATTTTGACGATTTATCAGTCTATCCATGTACAGTACACATCTTTCACTGCTATCAAAAACATGCACAAGCTGTATACATTAAATTGGTATGTTGTTACAATACAGTGGGTAGACTAGTATGTCCCATTTTATACATTTAAATACTCCATTTGTCAAATAAGTTGGCATTGCTACTCAATCAGACAATAAACTTTTAGTTTATGTAAATATCAAGTGAAAACACTAGGCATCTATTAACATATTCAATTGTAATATATTAATATTATAAATACTACTATATATTTTACATTTTATTAATACATAAAATATAAATCAACACTGAAAAAGTCACTTTAGCAAATTATTGAATTAGTTTTATTAAACCATGCCATGGATTTTAATCAGGAACTCTACTTAATTCATTGATAGAACATCTGATATTTGTACCTTGTACTGTGTGGCCTCATAAATAATGCAGTACGTTAACACCTGCAGCTTTCCAATTGAATACATGTGTGCATTCATACACATACTGTATACTATATCCAACATCCGGATTTGCTGAATCATTGAAATGCCATTGTGGCTTCTGTGCAATAGGCAAATCCCAAACATTAAAAAATACATATATCTAAAAATTGTTTGGTATTGTATGTAGCATTCTGGACTTTTGTTTCCTTTCTTCACAGGGGGCAAAAGTGCAGTTAATGTCATAAGAAAGCTAGGCAATTTACTTTACGAGCCCCAAAACAAACAGACAGTAATAAAAAGAAAGCGATTGCTTTTTCATTTCATTTCCACCGGGACATCTGTTCAAAAAAAATAAATGGAATACAATAATAAAGTTTAAGCAGGTCTTGTAGCTTCCCATTCCCTCTGTAATCCAACATGAGTGGTTGGGCCTCCCAAAACATTCTTACACATTTCAGATAGAGGACTACACAGATTGTAGCAATGCATGCTTCAGTAAGATGCTGACAACAGCTATTATATAATACTGCATTTTATATATACACTGTGTATAATAATATGTTGCCAACTCAATATGACAGTTTCACATGATATACTGTACTGTATACAGTATGTGTGTATACTATATGTGAACAAATGCGACCCACTCTGTGCTGATGTTTTAGTCTAATAAGGTTCTTTTTTGTTTATGATAAAACCTTACTTAAGATTTTTAATGTTAAATACATGGTTCTGTGTGTTTCACATTGCAAAGATTGTTGAACGTCATTTCTTACACATCACAATGTAGTTTAAAGCAAAAGATAGAGGTACTTCCAATGATGATAACGATATAAGTTAATTACACTACACAATTATACTAATCTGATGTGAAACTATGGAGAGTTTCCTGAAAACACCTACTGATCTGCAAGATGAAGACCACTACCTTAGACTAGACTGCAGAAGTAAGCCTACAGCCCAGCAGATAATGTTACATCCAATAATTCATTTTCCATAAACCTAACATCCTTAACAACTGTCAAACTGTTACTATAAAGCAATAAATGTGCACATTTCTACATAAACTGCGGAAGAACAGGAAAGAGAGTAGAAATCCTTCTAAAATCACCAGAAATGCAAGCATTTGTATGTAATTAGCTAGGGTTCTGGTGCTCAGTGGTGAGGAAGCTGTTCACAGTTAGATGAAGAAGAGAAACTGAGCTCTGGTGTATGACTAAACTTTATTCCATCTTAAGAAATAAATGTGTGCCCGAGAATATATGTTTGAAAAGAACTGGCCATTACTTTTAATGATACAGAACAAATGCCCTTCCCTGAAGCATCTCAAAGCAGATTCTTCTTTTTCATTCTTTATCTAGCTATTCATAAACTGTAGCTCATACAAGTCTATGTTTGCTCAATCTATTTGTCTTGGTGTTCTTAAATGTGTGCCTATTTATCTGTTTCTTTGTAGGAGCGTCGTTTATAAAGACAGCTTGTCAAGGCATCTCTTTATTAAATGTATTAAGGAAATACTTTCCAACTCATTACCCAATCCAGTGGTCTAAAATATAACTTGCATTCTTTGGAACCCTTGAGTGTGAAGCTGCTGCATCAATGCAAAACCATTAAAGAATATAATTTATATTGTACAAAGGCAGCTTGGAACTAGGAAAATGACTGTATACCCCCCAAAAATAGCAAGCAAAAAAATACATAATAGAAAGTCCAAATGCTATAAAAAATAGGTAAAATGACATTCCAAGAGGTCATCAGCCTGGCATTGTTTTCTGAAACCTTTCAGAAAATAACAGGTCTGGAGACAGAAACGCTGCTGTCAAAGATTTGGAAAAAAATGATAGAACAAAAACAGCAACCTAACATTTACAGTTTTGAGAACCAAAAGAGGACAAATCTTTAAAATATATACTATTGACTAGGATGAGTGAGAAAATGTGTAAAGACTTCACTTAACATACGTCTTCATCTTTGGCTTTTTTCATACTCAGTTTTTGTGATGCTGTTACTCTGATTTTACTTGTACAGAGTAGTGTGAAAGGCATTTTCTATACATGTTCATTGTAGGGCAGATAGCTGTAGGGGATTCCATTACACCAGTAACTACCCTGCTTTATGGAGAAACAACCTGAGTCTTATAGTCTCTGATCTTTAACCTGACTCCTCAGCCCACAGTCATACAATATTCATGTTCCCCTTTCAAAACACCCCTGCTAGCACACGTTCATTCATTTGCCTTTTGTTTCATTAGCAGGGCCAGATGTTAGATGTTTACCGAATGGCTGTAGATTCTTGCCAACCCAAGTCTGATGGGACCAATCCATATTTAGATTAGCAATTTGCTCAGCATCATAATAACCTGCCCTGCACTAGGCTAAAATGTTCCGTGACTTGATTTAGCTGTTTGACATTCTATTGAGTTATTTAAAGAAATGAATGCAAGAAAAATGTGATTGTAATCAGTCTATTGTATTGGAGATTATCATGAGGAAAAAAAATCAACCTTTTTTTCCTTCTTTATGCAATCACCTCATCAGAGGTGAACTCCCTGGAGAACAAAGGCATGGAGCAAAAGAGCAGAGTAACACATGACTTGGGGAGGACTTGAATGTGGTCATTGCTGACTTTCTTTTCCTGAATTGAGATTCTTTTTGGTACTCAGAGGTGGGGGTGAGGGTTGGAAGCGGTGTGGACTCAGAGAATACTGTAGATAGCAGGTGATGTCAACCTGCTTCTGCTTTAGAAAAGAGCCTGAGAGGGACAAGAGGGTGAAAATTTAAAGCAAGGATGTAAAGTGTATGATAGCCCCATAAACGGCATCTCACTCCCTGTTCATTTTCTTTTTGGGAGCTGCAAGTCAACACCTGTGCTCTATAGGTCAGTATCTCTGTTGCACCATCCAGTATTTATTGTAGGCATAATACATACATAATATGGCCTCTGTCGGTGTTAACAGAACCATTTTTGTTGGCGCTCATGCGAGAATTTTCCAAATGATATAATGACAACATTAAAATAGGTTAAAAAAACAGTTCTGGATAAATGCAATTTAAAGCTTTCAAAATTCAGTGAGTAAACTGCAAGGATAACATTCGCAAACATCAAATTTTGAGCTCAGTGGGAGATACGCATCACGTGATAGTGTTAAATTCTACAGAAAGCAGACTTTAAAGGATGCGCTGACTCAATACACAGATGTTTCTGGGATCAATTAAAATTAAATATTTAGTCAACAACAAAACATGTTGTCCCCTTTAATGTCAAATGTCTAGCACTATTTAAGAGTATCTATTCATTCTCTGCCTCTGGCCTTTACACTTTAACAGGTTAAGTGATGTTTTTTATTCAAATTTCTCATGCTTTTCAAATAATAGAAAATGTTTAAGGTTACTGTAGTAGCAGATCTAACTGCAGATACCCTACTTTTATATTCTTAGGATGCTGCAAATGTTTCTGTAAAATATTACACATTACACAATCAAGAGCTTAAATTAATAAAGTAAATAATTGTTTAGCTGGCAACACATGGAACAATCCTATTAATTTTATATTACCATGTTTATATGCAAAATAAACCTTCCAATATTGAAATTAACTCTGAGGTACACTAATATTTAATAAGATCATAAACTTATAACAGAAAAGTGACCGAGAGGATACTATCTAATTTTGTAAAGCTGTGGTATATTATCAGAAAGAAGATATGAGTTACAGAGAAAACAAATCTCTTTTCCCCTAGGCCTAGGATTTATAAGCTTACTCCAATAAGTGTCTAAGCATTTGTCTGTCAAATGTCTGTCATCTGTCACAGCATTAAATCTAATGTTAACAGGTTTTTAAAGAGTAAAACTATAGTCAATACGGAGAATATACAGCATGAAGCTTGACTGAATTTTTTAAAACATACTTTTCATATGTGCCTTAAACTACATAACATTAGCATAAAAATAATTCATGTAAATGTTTGAGTTCTAAAATGAAGCTGATTTAAAAACTAAAGCTGATCTTTAAGAAATGTCAATATGTTATTTTAAGGTTGTAGTCACAACACTCTGTAGTGTCAGTTTCAGTCATACATTTAAAATGAAACCGTCCAAACATCAGAGGAACAAGTAAAGGTTTAAAAATAAGTAAAAGGGAAGAAAAGAAAAATAACGTTTCGGCTGTGGAGCATTCTTTGGGTGTCTCCACAGCCGAAATGTTGTGTTTCTTCTTCTCTTTTCAGCATGGAATGTATGTATTTGTATATGCATTTTTACTATATATATTGTATACTGGAAGTCAGTCTGGATAAGGCAACAAGAATAAAAACAACAATCATAATTAAAGGCATGATGAGTGAAAAACAGCCAACAAAAATCAACATTGTAAGAAAGTAAAATAACAACAATTCATTGACATTACTAGAAACAGCAAAAATCAGAAAAATGCAACTTTAAAGATTTTACAGGTTCAGTAAAATAACAAATAAAAAATTCTAAACTTTTTAACAAGGTAAATTCAGAATTCAGTTACCAAAATACTAAAATCAAATGTGTTAATGTAATACAACACTTAGAAAACAAATGTGATAGCAAAGACTTCTTTCCTTTAAGAAGTAAATTGTGTATCATAAATTAGAATTTATCTGCAGAGGGTCTGGTCCATGGTCTAAGGAAAAAAGAGACTAAAATAGGCTTAACAGAGAAGCCCAAGTGGACTTAACCCACACAAAAAGTGAATACTGTCATATGGGGGGGGGGTTGGGTACTCACCAATAAAACAATGGCTTACAATGGCATTAGAACACACATACTGTACTGTACACCAAACACAGATAATCCATTTGCAACCTCAGGAGCAAGAGCAGGTCCTTAATCCCTTTGGTGGCCTGGACGTCAACTCAAAGCCTGATAAAATAACAAGGTGATCCAGCCAGTTTGCTTCTGTGCTGACAGAATTTTGGTGTGGATTTCAAGACAGTGAAATCGAGAATGCTTTTCTTAAAAAGTAAGGGACATCACTTTAGACGTGCACATTCACATTGAATCAGATCTAAGATTCAAAAGATTTAGCTGACCCCTCACAGATCTAGAAAATGCAGTTATCAGAAAGGTATAACTGTGAAGAGAAAAAGGGTTAGAATCAGAATTTAGAATAAGAATACATTGGTTTTAAGGATTGCAAAGTGAATACAAATGTTTCAAGGCATGTTAAGTACAGATTCACTGAATCATATCTATAAACATAATTCTGGACAAGTTCTGCTCTGCTTCCTGTGTTTTTCTTACCAGCTGGAAACCAATATCAATGGATCAATCAGCATTCCTTAACATTTTTCCTTTCATTCATACATTTCCTTAATATGTATGTTGTACACAGCTATTACTGTATCTTAATAACTGTCTACATATAGGAAAATATGGCCTAAATGGTGTAATAGAGAAATTATTGTATGGATTTATTTTGCATCATGTTTTGCATGTTTGCATCATATTTTTGATGTACTGTATAACCTTTTTCTATAAACTTGATCAATTAAGCTCTGCCCTATTCCTTAACAGCCTGTTTTTCTAGAATTTGATGCTTTTTTAGGGATTTAATGTACTGTATCAAAAGATACTATATTAGAGTCACAATTCCCCAGTAGTTCTATTATGCCTATTTCCTCAAATCTACCCTACTTGTGAAAAATAAATTAAATCAATAAGAGCATTTCCCTAGCAAGTGTGTTTGCAAATTGGGTAAGGAAGCAATTATTAATCATTTCTACCATACCAATTTCAGCTCTATATTCTCCATAAAAACATTCCAATTTGGGTTTAGAAAGTTGAAATCTACCACTAATATAAAACCCTTGGCACTTTTCTGAACACATTAAGCAGCATCCTGCTTCTACCCATGTCTCCTGAACTGTAGCATAAACCTTGTGTTAGTCCTTGGAACCTTTTAGTCCAGTTTAACCAACACAGATTCTAAACTGCTTGAATCTAAACTGCGTGCTGCAGTTCTCTAGCTTGCCTTCTGATATTTAGTCCCACTCCAGCATCTCTCCTACCCTGTCTGTCTTGCTGAAAAAATGTGTACCTATTCATTTTAGATTTGTCCCCAATATTGGCATCTAGACTTTTTGCAGTTATTACTATAAATTCTTGTTAATGCAGCAGCCTTGAGATCTTGGCTTTTATTCATTATGCTTCTAGCATTAAGATTTAATAATCTGGTTCAACTGTTTTTTAATGTTGTCCAGGTCTTGCTCCCCACTTCCCTAGTTTAAATATTCTTCTTGAAAAAATCATTGTCTTTGCACCAATCTTTTTAGCCACATGTTAAATGTCCATTTCACAGCCTATAATAAAATGTGATGCACTGCACGCTGGAACTGGTCAATAAATTTCCTCATAGTTTGACAGCTCAAGACAGCTGGAGTCTCACAGGACTCCACCCACTGATGTGTAGAAGGTCCTACATCAACTTTATCTGGGGTTTTGTTTTAATTCAGTAAAGGGATGGAAGCAATCCGAGATCTCTTTGTAGATGGAAAGCAATCCTAAATAAACAGACAGATGTTTATATAGGGCATGACTAGGATTATCCATCAAAGTGTCTCAATCTCCAGTTTCATGATTTTATTGAACAGTGCTCATCAAAACCAACATTTAGATCAATTTAAAGAGTACAACTTTACAAAAACATTTCATTTTCAATATATTACAATATAATTATTAAAATATTACTCTTTAATATTATTAGTTTTATTCAAGTAATGCCAATGAAAGTCAGAACTATATTTTTTCATGGAATTGCTTCCCATGAAATTGGAGGAGTGTGTAAATATGTATATTTACAAACATATATATATATTCAGGAGATATATATACCAGCAGTATAGCTAGGATGTTTGGAAAAGCTGTGTTCATTGATGTCTAAATGTAATAGCATGCCAAGTACAGTACATCATTATTTTACCAAGAAGCTGCACTACTGCAGATAATACATACATATAATATGTCAACCATTTTAGATTTAAAGCACTGATTCCTCTGAGCACAGTTGCTGTCTTTAAATTACAGTTTTAAAGTTCTAGATTCCAAAATCTGATGTAGTAGTTTTAATATGTAAAAACATTCCAAACAATTACAACAGTTCAGTTAATCTTTCAATTATGCTGTACAAACACAAACAGGTCTTTTCACAAAGGTGTTTTGAGCCCTAGAGTTCCTCTCATTTTTACCATAGTCCTCCATTTCCATCTAGCCTGTGGTCTTTGACAGAGCCTTTCTACATTTAAGCCACAGTAGACACAGGATTGTGTAATATAGTCTTAGAAATCCAGACAAAATCTTATCATCGCAGATCAAGATATCAAGATACTGTATCTTGCAAACGTTTATCATGTTGAACATGCAAAGGACACGCCCATTTACACTAGAGGCTTAAAAAGCCAAAAATGGGAACTGTCCTTTCATAGCAAACACAGTATTCAATTTGGAGAATAACCATGAGATAAGAAGCCATGTATAATGTGATATTCGCTCTCTTCGCTTTAAGGCAATATGAGCAATTTTCTGTTCTTGACATTAAATTCTTCAAAATCTGTACAAACACTAAGATTATACTGGGTTCAGGGAGGACTGCAATGACGTGAGCAGAAACACACTACCTGAAATTGAAATCAGTTTTAATTCTCTCGCAAACATAAAATGTTCTAGGAACTCATTTACAGCTTGTATAGAGCCAGAAACTCTCTCTCTCTCCCTCGCCTTTCTCTCTTGTTCTTTATTGGGTGGTTATTAATCTATTTGTTACATTTTCTCCAACCATTTCTCAAACAATCTGCTTGGCTGTTCTCCTTTTCATGAATGCTAATGAGCTCCCCATAATGGCAGAACCCTAAGGAGCATTCAGACTGCAGCTCCCAGTCCTTCATTTTTTCTTTGCCTTCCTTTCCAAATGCAATTCACAATACAATACAGTGGTGTATGAATGAATCCTCCTAGCTGGAATTTAGTCCGAAGGAAAATGAAGTGAGATGGCATTTTTATCTAATACATTTAATTCTGTAATTACTTTCTATTTCACAAAGACCAAGGACTGCTGGAATCCAGCTGCAATAAAGGGAAATGCTGTAGTACATGACCAGAACTTACAATGCACATTTAAGTATTCCAGCATCTTCTAATACTGTCACATTAAATTGATTTTTCTTTTCAAATTTTATCCCCGTCCATTTTCTGCATTGAACATGGAATGCATAATGGGTTACCCGGTTTTCATGCACATTTTTTAAACCTGATTTTGTCTGCTTCCCATACCGAGGAACTCCCACTGCTTCAAAGCATCACCTATTGTATTGCTTTAATGTTAGACTGATTCAAAAAAGAAACAGCATACTTTTAAGGGATTTACAGTCTAGCCCCGTTTTAAAAAAATGAAATGTTGGAGGGTTTAGAAATGCGATATCACGGAAGAAGAATATGTTTGAAATAAGCCTACATACTGTATCAACAATATTGTATCTGGCTTCAGTCCAACCTGGAGATGAAAATAAGGATGATCATGAAATGGCATGTGAATGGAGAAGCATTAAAAAGCTGTGAGAACAGACTGTTTACAGGAAATTGGGAAAGTCAAAAACATACTGTAATAGAATTGCAAGAGGCATAATACTAAGTGTATGTCACGCCAGTTGCAGAGCAATACTGATGAGACATCTTGGGATGTTTAACATTAATTTGGAGGAAGGGGAAAATAGATAGTAATAGGGACTTGTCATGTCTGACCAATATCAAATAGTGGTTAAAACAGTAAAACTTTCACAGTAGGGTGGCAGAATATCTATCCATCCCTTGAGGTCTGTTGACCCAATCCAGCTTACTTTCCTCCCAAAAGAACAAAGATGGACTGATTAATTCAACCTTTAACATATTTGATTTCTTGAAATCCTTTACAGGGGCAGATTGCACTGTTTGCATCTATCTATTTTATTCTTCTTGTTCTATTGTAATTTCTGCTGTTATTTCTACTAGGATTGCTAAGTGGCATAAAGTGAACTATAAAACAAGGGGGCACATACTAAAAAAATAGAACAAACTATTCCTTTTGCTTTTTAAATTATAAGTGTTAATATACAGTTCTCACACAGGACATGGCGTCCTGTTAAAGTTACATGGTGAACCTTTTGCCATTCAGGCTACATACCGTACAGCAAATAAATTTCATTACTTTAGAATGCAAACAAGTACACAACAAACCTAAAATACACCTAAAAATTAATATCTTAAGGACTGTTTTCAAAGACCTTGATTAGTCCTGGATTTGATTACCTAAATTACCACTTGGCATTCGAGGATTAGTTCTCATCAGGGTTCTGTGAAACTACTTAGTGTCTTAATGCTTACCAAATAATCTAGAGGCCGTTTACAATGAATATGCCTGCTAAAATACGACAAGAAAAGAAAAAGGCGCAACACCCAATTACAGGTTGCAGACATGCTTTCTGCAGCAATGACTGAAAAAGGTTTTCTTTCAATATAGGTATTCTTTCAATACAGAGAGGAGAAAACAACTCATATTTTAGAAAATAACTAAGCAGAAATACATACGCATACTGTATCTTCAGTGTACTGTATATAATCTTTCAGGTCTCTGTGACCTGTGTGTTTTTTGCTGAGGTGTATTCCCTCAACAGCTGTATTTTATACTGACCGAGAACTTAAATGAGAATAAGCATACATTTATGTGACGAACAACTTCAGAGGTTCTTTACCCCTACTTAATTTCATCACAGGCAGCTGAAGAAAATATTAACAACTTTTGCATACCTGACACATTAAAAAGTAAACTCACAGACATTTCTCCCCATGGGTGAAGTTTACTGCAATTGCTTTGAAGTTTGACCATAATCAAACTGACCCAATCAGTGGAGGCAAAGTTTAAATCCTTCATTTGATAACATACTTGCTGGCAGGTAGAGTAATTGAATTTTAAAGACATTCACAATAACTTTTTTTCTTTTGTTCATTCCCATTGTTTTCTCAGGCTGGAGTTGTCATAAGTTTCTACTTCTTATAGGTACTAAAAGCTAGCTTTCCCCTGTCCAATGTCCTTCCCACATCATATAGATTAATCTACTTTTACTTTTTATTTTGATATGCCCAGACTTCTAAAAGCAGAAAATCTAGCTTTGGCCCTTTCCCTTGAGGTAGGGTCCCATTGACAAGTCTGACAATTTTTTAGGTTTGTCCATCTCTAATAGAGCCTTCTGCCCTCTTTGTGAGGCATAAATGAGGGGGATTGTGAGGAGTACCATTGATACCCAATGTGCTGGAATTAGGAATTGGCAGTTCAGGTGCATTGCTGTCATGAGGATTGAGTTAAACACATGTACACATGTACAGATACTTTTAGTTGGAAAGTTAAGTGGTACAGGGCTAAAACTCTTCATTCACTGAGCAGGACTTCTTTCCCCATGGGACCTTACCAGTCATGGTCTCCTAATAATTCACATCTACTGTATGATTTGGTGAGCGTAATGGCGCACTGTGGCTTCCGTCGCATCATCCAGGTCGATATTATACATATTGTGGAGGTGGTGGGGAGTCCATAAAATGGAGTATCCATAAAAGCGCTATACAGTATAAGGAATAATTATTATTGTTATTTATTTAATTAAATATTCAGCATGGAGTTAGAAAAATAGGTCTTGCTTAGCTAATTTGTGATAGTTCACTGAACAAGCAACAGCTGTTAGGAATGCTACCACTACTTAATGGATACTCAAAGAAAGCATTATATTGTATATTCATGATTTTAGACTAACAGCTCATTAATGGACAGAAAACAATACAATTAAGTAGTAAATGCATTTTCATTGTGTTTATGTAGGCACATTTTTGTCTTCAAAACAGTGTGGGAAAGCATTAAAAAGCCAAACAGGATGTTTGGTATATAGTTGAGAATCTCAAATATACATTTTATCCCATATTGATAATATTGTTCTGTTACAACCTAATTTATAATATTAAGCAGATTGGAGACCATCTTGACCGGGTTTAAAGAGGACTATAAGGATTTGGACTTCTTCAGCACTAACAGTAAACCACAAACTAGAGGAAACAAGTTGAAACTATGAGGGCATCCATTTAGAATAAAAACAGGAGGCACTTTCACTTTCATGTGTAGTGGGAGTCTGAAACAAGCTACTCACCCATACTGTTGAATCTGACACCCTGGCTGCTTTCAAGAAATAGATTATATCTACAGATCAATTAAATACTAACAACAAAAGAAGCAAGATAGGCTGAATGATCTCCTCTCATTTGTAAACTTTTCTGCTGCAAACTTTCCATATTCTAACATTTCCACCAGTAAGCATCCAAATTCTCTCTGTTTATCACAGCAGGATTAATTGCATGAGAATACAGCCTGATTATTAGGCTGCTTCCCACAGTGCAGTTTCTCTGTTGACTAGAGAGGAGTGGGATCTGGGTGTGTTTGTGTGTGCGTGAGTAGGGGAAGGGGGAGGCAATGACTGGAATGGAAAAGGGTTGATGGTTTATGAATCATGTCCGTTTGGAAACGAGCCGTTAGTCTGCCTTTATTGTTCAAATTAACAGAGCCAATCTTGTCCTGTTTGCCCTTAATTAACAAGCTTTCAATTCCCCTATTAATTAGCACAAGCTATTAGCTATTTTACATCACTCTTCATTTGTAGACAATTAAAAGCCCTATTATTAAAAGCATGCCACAAGTTTAATTGTGCAAGCAGCTCATCAGCGTACTAAGCAAATGGACTGCTGAGAAAAGGGGTTTCAGTAACCTTTCCTGTCTCAGCCCAAGATCTGAGGCCTCAACTCCTTCTCCTGTTGCGAGTCATCCAGCAGTAATAGGATTGTGCATAATTATGTCACTGTTCTGGCACTTCTGAAACAACAGGCTGTAAAGTCACTATAAATACAGTATAGAGTTCATTAAATTTCAACAAATAGCCCAACTCTTCTTATTTATTCATAAAACATACATACTGTATCGAGGCTCATCTGAGGACATCTAAGGTCTCAAATTTAATGTACTGCTGTATTCCACATGCAGAAGTCACTGGACCCATTTTTTTCAGGTTTCAGTCCATTATTGTCTGAACCACTACAGTATGTGTGGGACATCAATTCTAAGATGTGTTTTGAATGTGTGTAGTGATAGTGCCCAAAATTAAACAATGCATTATTACATTTAGTCAGTTTTAGAGAAAACTCTCATTATTAAACATGCAAAGTTAGATTCCTAAAGAAGCTCAAAAAAGTTTTGAATACAAGATTGCCCTTTTTGCTTCTTTTCTGTAGTAATTCTAGAGCAGTAATACTATAAAAGCACGTGCTATGTTCTCCAAGGCCACACTCATTCTGTATCATACAAGTTCACTCAGCTATGTAACAAACTATTAAAATAAGTATAATCACTGTACGATACTGCATAATGAGAATGCACATTGGGAATGTTAAATCCGGTCAGTAACAGCATAGGGAAGTGTTTGGCTTTATTAATTAATTTAAATTTTTTTTAGAATTTTTAAGGAAAGATATGTTAGCCTGTACTTCAACACCATCCACCTTAGAAGAGACTGCATATACATCCTTTAGGATGAGGTCCTGTATTTTTTTTTCTTTGCATGCTCTATTAAAGGCAGTTTCATATATCAGAACTCCTGCTTTACCCACATTTATCATCTATATCTTTATCTTTATGCTTTCCCCCAAATTTGATTTGTCTTCATTAGTTTTTCAGTTCATTCACTCGCATGTATTTTTTTTATTTCTGAAGGTTGTTCAGAAGCTTTCAAGATCTGCTGACTGACAAAATTTCTCTCCCCTGCGTTATTTAGTCATTGAGCACTCAGATCTAATTACCACAAAGCTGTAGTAAATTCTACGCCTTAGCCGCCCTCGCAACTCAAATCCCTGCCCTTCCCAGAGGCTCACACTAGGAGGGATACACGGCTGATTCCAGTACTGCACAAATGTTTTTGAGAATAATTCATAAACTCCAAAACATATTTCATGACGTTACAGTAAGAAATTCTGTAACAACAACTGAGGTCTCCTTAACAAACATATGTCTAAGAGAAGAGAATCAATCATAAATTAATACTACTGGCAGGAATAATAATAATAATGTACTTTATTTTTTTAGGTTTTGAAAAAAAAAACATTTTCCTTAAATAAGCAAATAGGAAATTAAAAAAAAGACTAATCAGGCTAATGTATCCTTTTACATTACCAAAGCATCCCCATAAAAAATTAATATCTTCCTTCCCAATGTATTTAAAGATCAATGTAAGCCATTATACTGGATGGCCGTGCCAAATTTGATTTGAAAGATTTTGGTTCTTTCTTTATTTTCTGTCATTAGGATCAGACTCCTGAATGCCTTAAATCACAATGCAAATCTACTAGATGCCAACTACTATATAACTTGTTTTTTTAATAAGACTTGATGACGTTTTGATATGAAATTTTTCTCTCAGAAATTAACAAAGCCTTATTGACATGCTGTTCCTTCCACTCCCAGGTTTGTCCTTACAATTCCTCATCCTGTCTGTGTACTGTAGGAGTTCTGCAATGTCACAAAGTCAGTCTTTAAAAGTGCAAGACTCCCCTTCACAAACATCATCTATGGCATTGTAACTCCACCAGCTAGTTATGTATTTTATAACAGATCAATCATTAAAATAGATATGAGTTACAAAAGAAAATCTTTGTATTTGAGCACACAAAAACATCAGTGATACTATTATAATCTGTGTAGAAAGTACTTGACATGAATATTGTCAAGAGATTATAAGTGAGAAGGGGCTGCATTAATCCAACTGCGAATGAAAACAAAGGATTTAGCCTGAAAATAATACTACCCGAGTCTTGAATCCAACACCTAGTCCAGAACCTGAGTTACAGATACAGAATTGTTAAAGGATTCTTTCAGCCTTTCTTATACTAACAAAACCCTCAGGTATTACACTGTTGTTCAAGAGGGCAAGTAGGCCTGCTATAATCCATGGCTGATCCCATAATAAATTAATTTGAATCCAGTAATAAAAATAGATGTTATTTATAGGATAGCTAAGTGAGATGAACATGTAATACTGTTATATATCTATCAGAAAAAGTGTGAGTAGATTCTTTTTCAATAAATGTCTTTCAAAAGAGGCATCACGAAATGAATAAGCACTTAATAGAAGCCCTGTAATCACAGCCTGGCTTGTAAAGAGTGGGAAACTATTACTTACAAACAGCTGCTGTTCTTATGATTATCTGTCCCTATTGATCCAAGGATTATTACGGTACAAAAGTTATTTACTCATGGGGCTGCTGGTTCTGTCCTTTAGGAACATTATACCATTTTTGTGTGCTGCGGAGCCACGCTCTCTGGAGAGGAATCTGAACGGAGTTCATTCTTCCCCATTTCAGAAGAATGTAGAAAACTAACCAAGATATATGTTCACAGAGTCCACAAATCCAAACAAGCTCTTGTAATGGATTATAAAATTGCTGATATCAATAATAAGGTGATGAAATTAGCCATGGTCAGTTACACTCAAAATAATCAATAACATTAGAAAATATGACTGTTACATTGCTATACATAATGGGGACTAGAATAAACAAATAATGTATTGCAATAAAGTTCACAAAATGCAATGACCAAAGCAAATGTGCAATTACTACAGTATTAAAATGCAAGGCTTAATAGTACAGAGCAAGTGAAATAAAAGCAATATCACAGGCAAATATCCTGAGGTATTGGAAGGTGATCAGACAGTTTGGAGGTGCAGCCAGCAGATGTGGGAGAATGAATGGCAGGATGTGACCAGCACAAGAGCAATCAGGCACTGGCGAGGGATGAAGGGAGCAAGAGGTGCACTGGATATGAACAGAAAGCACAGAGCAAGTGATGAACGAGCAGAAGGGGGGGGGGGGGGGGGCTGCATGGAAACAGCAAGCAGCAGAGGTGGAGATGACGGATTTCTGGTTCTGAAATAAAAAGTCACATCGAACCACTGGTTACGGCGACTTTATTGGCCTCCTTGAGGCCAGGGTCTAATACCTGCAGTGGCGGAGTTGAGCTGTGTTCCAGGGAGGACACCAGAGGCAGCAAAGTGACGAACCTCCAGTGCATCTCCCCTCTGTATTTGCAGCCTGCGCATACAGGGGCTTAACGAGAGAGGATAGCAGTGGGATGCGGCATGATTGACAGAGCAATTACCGCAAACACGGGCTCTGATGGAGCTGGAGACGTCTTGAAATAGAATTTCACTATTTTGTTGCATCAGTCAGTTACAGGCAGGATTTTGTACAAAAGCAAAATTGCTAGACTGACTCAAAGCGGAGCAGGGCAGCTTGTGAATCACTTTTGTATGTATTTTTCTCTCTCTGGCATTTTTTTTTTAAATAAAAAAGAACATTTACCCTTGTCCAAGGTTAGATTCTCCCAACTCTTGCAAAAGTTCTTTTGTGACGCACTGTTGTTGCAGAGTTTTTCTGCCCTAAGAAATAGTAAGCCTGTCCTTTCTGTTTACTTTTCTGTATCGCTTGCAGAAGTACATTTAGCCATTATTCTTTGGGTAACATCACTGCCTCATGTTCTGTTAGCAGCACACAAACATGCTGCTAAACCATACAGCATATCATCTGGCAACTTGGTGTTTCTGTGTACTTTCACTTTCTCCTTTCATTTGAAAGTCCATGGTTTCAAAAGATAAAAGATTCAGTCAAAGGAAGGGGAAAAAACATTTTAAGAAATAATTAGCAATAGTACAACTATAATCAGTGTTATAGTAAAGAATACTAAAGCTATTTCAATTAGTCCAATATAAAGTATAGGTAATCAAAACTAAGTGATAAGATGAAATGTTTACTCTGTTCTTCAAGACCAA
Organism: Lepisosteus platostomus; assembly: GCF_059453375.1. Classification (NCBI taxonomy): domain Eukaryota; kingdom Metazoa; phylum Chordata; class Actinopteri; order Semionotiformes; family Lepisosteidae; genus Lepisosteus; species Lepisosteus platostomus. The sequence continues at coordinate 27,601,335 of NC_142621.1, forward strand.
TAAACAACATGAAACAATTCAATCAAAACTTAACATATTTTATACTTGCACTCTTTAACTACCCTGTTCAGTATGGAATCTGAAAAAATAGTTGATGTAAATGTACTTAAACCCATATAAATAAGTTTTTTATTATAATTGTTGTTGTTGTTCTTGTAGTAGTAGTAGCAGTAATAATAATAATTGTAGCATAAATAACTTATATTTGTGCAGATAACTTCCACAAAATTGTTAGTCACATTAAGAACACTTTAAATGAAACCACCTAAAATCTGTTTAATATACCAGGTTCCATCAGCAGCACAGATGTACTAAAATGTTACTAAATGTTACTAAAGTGTGTTGCCGTGGCAAGTTATACATCATACAAGGGTATTGTTTGTACAAGCAAATGTACATACTAGTTAAAAATACTGTTTTTTTTATTAACTGAAGGATAATGTTATCCTCTACATTAAAATACTTTAAATAACATTCAGTGGACCTAGTAAAGAGATCTGCAGTTTCTTACTCCACAGAAAAAAATAAGATAGCATTTTACCTGTGTATGTGCTTCAGTTATTTTTGTGAGGAAAAACATTTTTTTGGTAAGTTTGGAAAGCAAGGTTGAAAATAATACACAGGCCTTTAGGTTACTCTTTACTATTTATTCAAATTATACTTTCTACCAGAAAGGTAACAAATTCAATAAAGCATAAATGTTTGGCTTTATATGTGATAAAAACCATGTCAAAACACAGTGTTCCCTGAGGTGTAAAGTTTGCCTTTTATCAACACTGAATATTTTATCTTCACAGAGTGGAACAAGCTCAACTGAAAAGCAGAAAAAACAAAAGAGGCACGTCTCAGAGTTTGCTCAGTTTTTTATTATCTACATACATATAACTTTTCTAAGATGCACAGGCACTAAATCAATTGCCTCTTAAAATATCCTTATTTTTTCCTTGACCTGGAAGCTGCCAGTCACATCTGTCAATTGAGCTGTGCTGCTTGCTCCCTACAGATACAGCATAATGTAATGCTATAAAAGCCCAGGACACAACGAGCAGAATTGCATTATCCACACTGATTTTTTAATTCATTTAGGAAAAGATGCTTAGCAATGCTTTACTCCATAAATCTAACAAATAAGCAAAAAAAGGGGGCCTTGTTCACAGTGTACCACCGCAAAGGTCACTACTTTCTTACAGAACACATCCAAAAGCTCTGTCCAGAAAGGAACACATGCAGGCCCAATTAAGTGGACTTTTTTGTGGATATGAGAAATGGTTACTCCCTAATGGTTGTGGTTGTTAAATGCACAGTGGACAGCAGAGTGAAGGACTGGTTAGGGTTGTAGACATGTATAGTAAGTGGAAGGTTGTGGGTTCAAATTCTAATTGAGACACTGTGGTTATAAAATATTGAGCTGTACAAATGGATACAGATGTAAGTTGCTTCGGATAAAAGTGTCAGCCAGATAAATTATCCAACATAGGTTTTATGCCTAATCAATCCTTATTAAAGGAAGCTGGATCTGAGTCAAGATACATGTATTAGACTTCTTAGTGCCAGGTCCAAGACCCAGTGGCATACATACAGCACAGAGTCAGACAAAATGTATTAGGTTTTGGATGGTGTATGTGATTGATGTAGAGATACAAGAGTATGCGTTTTTGAAAGAGGATAGTAACAAAGGGCAAAGCAAGGGAACAAAAGGATATTTGCTAGATGGGATGAACAGCTTCCTCTAATTATAATCAAGACCCGCTAAACAGAAGAACTTGGCAAGAAGTCGATCTATAGCATACAGTAGATGACCACATGTCTCTACTAACAGTTATGAGGAGCTTCCACTCTTTCACCTTCAGTTAAGTGATGCTGTAATGTGATGGCACTGTACCAAGTTTGTCCAGCCTTGAATCTCAATCCTTTTGGTTCACTATGAGATACACAATGTTACATGCCACTGCTTATCTTTGGGTAGATTTTTCATTGAAAAAGTCAATGTGCACTAGCGACACAAAAGCAACGTCAGCCCCCATGTTGGATTTCCATTTATCACTTGGCTAACCTGGTTTCCGTAATTCAGTGTAAATACGGCACTCTATCTCCTCTAATTACTCAACCTCCAGGGCGCAGGATGGATCCCTGCACTTGGCAATGCACTCTAATCTGATTGCTGTCTCTCAGAAGGGAACATTATATAGCCCCCAGTATCAAATGGGAGCCCAAAGAATAACATTTACTGCAGACAGAGATAAAGGTTTCAACTTCGAGGTTAAAAGTGACTTTAACTGATAAATACAGCCAAAGAAATCTATTCTATCCCTCTTCTCCTTTTTAATCCTTACATGTGTGTGTGGTTGGATTAGACAGTCAAAGCTCTTTGACAGTCAAAGCTCCATATAGCTTGTTTACTAATTCAATTTTGCTTCTTCAGCTTTCTCTTCCTCTACACTTGGATCTTTACTTGGTAATAACATGGTAACTTTAGGCATCTTGGTAACTTGATCGATCACTCATTGTTATGTAGTTAACTTACTGTAACTGTTGTCACAACAAATTTACAGGATTTTTTCTTAAACAGGTAACAATTACAGCATATTCTGTAAGACTAAGGCTACTTAGAAATAGTTAATAATTATAGTATTGAGAGTGACCTACTGTAAGAAGAAATCAGTAACTCTGTGAAAAACTACAGACCTTGACGAGATAAGCTACACCTTTCAAAAGAAAGGGTTGAACTGAACTGAATTTTAAATTCAGTTTCTCTACTGCAAGGCCATCTTGTGGATATACTGAATTAGGTATATCACTTTTGATATTTGGTATGATTTTAAAAGCCCACAAATATAGTACTGTTGTGACGATAAAATCTGTGAACTCAAATTATGCATCCAGTTCACAAGAAACAAAACTGTTTCAGATTAGTCTAAATGAGTAAGAACATTCAAGAGGACGTATAAAGGGAATATTCATGACATATTTACAATTATTTAAATGGTGAACATTTTTGAGAACACATTACTAGTACTGTAGACGGAGTCATTACATGTAATTTTTACACTTAATTTACAAAATGAGTTTTAGCATATATTGAAACCCTTTTTTTCCTTAGCAGGTTGTGATCAAATTAGTCAGACCCCAGGCACGCCTGATTTTCACAGACAGTAGTGAGGATGGCTGGCTTTCTTCTACTGCTTCATTAAAACACTTCTCTTTTTTTCCTGCAATGCCGTGCTGCAATTATCTACATAAAGCTGGGCCTGAGGCTCCTCACACCTCCATAATTGCAACAGAAAGAAAGATCAGCACTTGGCCCGCGGTTCCAAGATGCTCCAGGAGCATTTATCCTGAAAGCGCTGCCATTCCACGCTGTTTAAGTGGCGCCCTCGCGCTCTGCCGCCTCCTTTCATTCAGGGCTGGGGCTCAAAGCGAGCGTGGCAGGAGAGCACGCGGCTGTTTGATTAGCGATCCTGGCGAGACTGTTTGATGACAGCCAGTGACATTTGTAGGCAGGAGTATGCTCCGTTGGATCTCTCCGCTTCAGAAATGTTACAGGCTCATTTCCATGCAGGATGCTGCAGAAGACCCTTCCCTTTGAAAAAGGGGGTCAGCCCCAGATGTAACAGCAACATCCAAATACTGGCAGCAGAATCAAAGTGACAGGCTCTGCTGTGCAGTTTATTTTAGATATATATATATATTTCATCATAAAACAAAGATTCTTTAAACACTGCTTGTCGACACTTTTCCTCCCTGAAACCACGTTTGATTCTAAGCTTCAAAGAAGCAAAAAAAAGATCACTATTGTGAACTAAGGGGTCTCACTGCTTCACTGAAATAGCATCCAGTCCAGCAAACTGACAGTAACTTACAGTACATGTTGACAATGCATAGGCAAGAACTTGAATAGTATTCATCATTGAAAACATATTGGCAACAAACTGTTTCACAGCAGTATTTTTCAGCAGGCAAGATACACACTGTATATAGCTAATTGTTGTTTCACTAGACTCTAAACATATTATATAAACATACAGGCCATTCACAATGCCTATTAACTTGTGTTGAAAAAAACAAACAAAACTAAAATAAAGTTTACCGACTTTATTCAAAAATGACTGAGACAAAAAGTAAAATCAAATAGGAATGTTATAAAAATGATGACCTTGAACAATATAGTTGGAAGCAATTTAAAGATACAAAGATTCAAGTCACAAATGATTGTAAATTACACAAGCTCCATTTTTGGTATCAAGTAGTTAATATGAATGGTAAGGGATTCTATGTGGTTATTTAACCATCTTAGTACTATTATAAGAATAAACCAAAAAACATAGGCATCTGCATTACAGCTAATGCTCAAAATTATCCTCCATTTTGTGTCAAGCAAGTCATTACACAATGTCTGTTATGATACAACCCCCAGTTAGAATACTGCCTTTGAAAACTGATTAACTAAGTTGGTTTCATGGTCTCTAAGTTGGGGAGTGCATTACCAAACTTCAAGTGTCCCCAGTGAAAAGTGCCAGGACAGAAAGCTTTAGAAAACAGATGCTGTCTACCCAGGCTTATTAACATTTTAAATACTTCTTTCTCTTTAAGTGTATGAAAATGAATTGTAGTCCTCTATTACTGTAATTTTTTGCTCCTTGCATTTACTGTATGTAGAGCAATTTTAATTCCAAAGCATGTGAAACTTCTATATAGGAGGGGGCTCACTTCATCCACCAATGAAATGTGGTGTGTGATGCACAGCAGCCCAACTAAACAGCTGATTAGGTGATGAGAGGAGAAATTGGCTTCATTACTTTGCTCTCCTCCAAACTGATAGCTGATGTGTGGTGAGCATTCTGGTGCACTATGGCTGCCATTGCATCATCCAGGTGGTGGTGGTGGAGGGAGGTCCCCATTACCTGTAAAGCGCCTTGAGTGGAGTGTCCAGAAAAGTATATATAAGTATAAGCAATAATAACATTAATTAATTAAATAAATCTAGGAGAAATTTGGGTACAGCGGGTTGTGAAATCTAAAAAGGGAAAAAAGCTAAAAAACTAGGATTAATAGTTCCACTCTTACAGTGTTGGTTAATGTTGGTTGTACTAACATTAAATGGTTTAACATTTAATCTAAAGAATGGCAACTCCTACAGCAGTATAGCAGAGCGCACCCTAATGTTAGTGAAAAGATGCTGAGCAGAACTGTAGGACACTGCACTCAGGTACACATCAAAAGCATATGGCCCAATAAATGTGTGCTTGTGACTGCCATACCACATTAAGACATGGTGACTGAACAGAATGTGTTTCACATTCATTGCTGTACCTAATAACACATTTTGACCATTCCTGACACATATTATGGTGAAGAATTCCCCATGCAGAAAACTGGTTAGTACAAGCCACCTGTGTTATTTTCTTTTATTTTACACTCTGGGATTGGAAGTACAGTTTTCAGGATGATAATTCCAGTTTTATCAAGTGGTGGTAGACATGGGACATGTGAACTAAAATTGGTTTTGTGGGTGTCCATTCTCAATGTAAGGTCTACTTCAACTATAATAGAGAATTAGCTGTTTGCCTTCTCTAAATTTAAACTTTAACACCCTTAAAACAGGTTCTTTCAGTTGTAATAACTATGAAAGTTCTAGACAGGCATCTTGGCACCCTTATGGCAAAGTTTAACATTCTCCCTAGGCATTTTACATTCCATATGCCCTCCAGTTTCTGTAGTGATCTTACAGCAATGCATTTTTTTCAACCATCCAGCATATTTATGTAAAACAATGAGTGGCAGATTGTGACTGCAGATCAAAGCTGAGGGTCACAGCTTTAACACAACAGTGGATAGAAATAATAGACAATGATGCAAGTGTACTTCTTTACACAAAGGATTGTGAGAAAACTGAACAAGTTACCCAGTTTTGCTGTTGAAGCCAATTCTTTGGCTTCTTTCAAGAAAAGGCTGGAAAAGATCCTTGGATCAATTAATGTCTAGCAACTAAATGGATGACCAAATGCCCTCGTCTTGTTTGTAACCTTTCCTACTAGGAATAATTAAAGGTTAAATATTTGCACCCTACCTCAGTCAAAGAGATTCTCTGTCAGAGATTGCATACTGTAGAGTATTATGCTGTAGTTTTTCTTGAATATCGATGTACAGTCTAGGTAGTTCAGCTCTTCATTATCAAAGTGGACTGGAACTCAATGGCATTTAATCCCAAAGTGTATGTAGCATAAGTGAGCAAGAATCATAGAAACTGTGCAACACTCTGAAGTCAGCTGTGCTTCACAAGCATCTCTTTCTAATTGCGTTTTCTCATTTGTCTATGGCTAGAGCCAAGAATTCATAGGATGACTTGTAGCAGATAGACTGTGTTTCAGTTCCAGTCATGACAGATACAAACTTTCCTAACCACACTAACCATTTTAATAAGCGGTGCTCTTATCTTATGGCCAATCAGCTCTGAGCTCAAATATCTTCACAGTGCACTGTCCAGGTGTGAAACTAAGATTGGGTCCATTTACAAAAGAAGTGGAAATGAAGTCAACAACATAAAAGGTTTTACGCGATCTTTTCTGACCAAGTGTACATGGCTACCATTTTAAAATTTAGCGTGGCTTTAACATGGCTTTCCAGGGGATTACAAGCCATGAATGCAGCCTGAATTGGAACCTGATTTTTTTATGTGCCAGGTTTCACAGGAATTATCAGAAAACAAGGAATTTCATAACTATAGTCACATGACTATAAAACTATCAATACAAATAAAATTGTTTTATATTAAAACTTGCTGTCATATTGTTAAGATACTGTATAAACTACTCTGAACATTTTAATATACACACCTATGTATTTATTTATTTTTATTTATTTTGTTTGTCTTTTGTTTTATAACTATTCTGATGTCTGTTTTGCGTGTCTTGGGCTGGACTGCTGTAACACATCAATTTCCCTACGGGATTAATAAAGTATTATCTATCTATCTTAATAGCATTTCAATGATCACTTGCATAACAGTGGTGTACAGTACATACGTACAAGTAACAGAATCTAGATGAAGGGGGTGTACAACAGCTGCTTTAATACTGTAGTAATCTGTGAATATACTATACATTGAATTCTTTAACAAACAGCATGTGATACATTGGGAATACAGTTTTTCTGTCCATGGATTTGACATTTAAAAACATATAGATTTAAAAACTACAGTACATGCTGCACTTGGTGAAAGAAACACTTTCTGTTCCATTTGAAAGAGACCCTTTCAAAAGAAAGAAAAAAAAACTTAATATTATTTAAGAAATGTAAAATTATTAAATGGCATTCACTGGTCCTACCCAGGCCTTATTATGTATGTTGACTACTAGCTCTGACGTGAGAAGACAAAGACAATAGATCATATTTTAAATCGCTTTTTTGTGAGTGGCTTTAAAAAATTTGTATTTTTTTGCATTTTACATTGTATCATGATATATATCATCGGGAGTTGTGGTAGCAACATGGTAACATCCTGTCTCAACAATGTACTTATTTGATTTGATTAAATTGTTTGCATACATGTACAGTACAGCTGAAACATTGTGTTTCTTTTCTTCTCTTTTCAGCATGGAATAAACCTTTACTTGCTCCTTTGCAGCCTACACATGCTGATACAGCTTCCTACTTGAACTACATCTAAGGTAGTACAATGAGCACAGGAAAGCATTAACGGGTTAAAAAAACATGTAAAACTATTACGATTTTAAAATGATAACCACATGCACCTGCATCACTTTAATTACTTTAACTACAGTACTAAGGATTCACAGTGCCACATGGCAGTTTTACACTGACAACCAGTAGGTATACCTACTGACTCTTCACACATTCTAGATGGCTGCATCTGTATAACAGTTAAGGGTAAAGATACAACAAAGCATTACTGTAGTTACATCATAGCCTATGGAAACTTCAATACCAGACTAAATGTGATAGCCTCCAGAATGATGCATGTCACTGGTTTTCCACATTAGCACAATTGTTTTCAGACATACAGTACTCATAGTCATCACTTCCCCCTCCCCTTATTTCACAAATGTCAGTGTCTTGGAAATGCAACATCACCAGCAACATACTGTACAACAGCAACATCTGAGCCATAACATACTGTATAAACACTGAATTGTCAAGTCTGCAGGAAACTGAAAGAAAGTGGTGAGAAACAGGTGACCTAAAGAATACAGGATGATTACTAGCTATTTTTTTTTCCTGATGACAAAATAAAAATATAATACTCTGTGTGAACAATGTCAAAATGGTCACCGAAAAGAAAAATAAAGTGTGATTGGTACTGCAACACATTTCACTGCTGTTAAAAGAAATATTCAATTATCTTTTTAATACCACAAGAGTCCCTCTTAATGTTTTAGTGTTTTTAACATATTCAGTTAGAAGAAACACAATAATCACTAAAACTTTGTATTATGGTGCACACAATGTTCCACAGTGGTAGCAGCTCCTGGCCAGATAAGAACTTGAACATTTCTTACCATTTCGGCCGACTTGTAGACTTCACCACTGGAGACATTCCATCCCTGTACAGGCTCTTGGTCTTGCTAAAGTTAACAATATTGAAAATCACCCTCTGTAAAACAAGGAAAAAAGCATGATCGGTACCCTGCTATAAGTGTCACCCTGGAACTAAACAGACTTATAAAAATTAGATTAAGAAAATATTTGCCAAACTGATGGTGAAATGGTGAACCTTAAGTAATTTCAAGAAAATAATGATTTACGGTAATTAAATTCCTAAAGGCTGCTAAGGTTGCACTCTGTCAAAACGTATTGTGCATAGGCAAGAAACCAAGAAAGATGCAAATCATGGCTGCTTCAAATGCAAGATTTCTTGATAAACATCATTATAATTACATTTGCTGTTGTTTTACTGCCAAGGTGTTTGACATTCTGAGATATTTACACAGTGCCCTGATAAACATTTAAATATTTTATATAATTGATAGGTACTAGGGTGGCATGGTGATATACAATGGTTTGCATTGCTGCTTCAGAGCACTAGGGCCCTGAGTTCAATGTTTGGGGTGCTACTGTATATTTGTGGAGCTTGTATGGTATGTTCACCCCATTTCCTGTTGAGAGCCACAGATGCAGCCCTTTCCTCACTATTTAATTTGCCCACCATTGCTTTCCCTTTCTCTGTTCCTTCTTCCATATTTCTGCCTTGGTTTGCGTTGCAACCTTGTCATTTTTATATTTGTATTTTCCTCCAGGTAATCCAGTTTCCTGTCACAGTCCAAAGACATATTGGTAGCTCGTCCTTCTACTGGGAAAATTGACCCCAATGTGAGTGCGTGCATGTTTGGTGTGTGTGTGCCCTGTGATGGACCGGCATCCCATCTAGGGCGCATCCTGCCTTGCGCCCATTGCTTAACAGGATGGGCTCCAGGCAACCCTGCATTGGATAACGATATTAGAAAATGGATAGATGATGGTTACTTTTTTTGTGCCTATAAACAAAATTCTATTGTGTTGGTATGATTACATAATATGGACCAATGTGTTTGAAACTGTAAAAAAAAATACATTGTGTTCAGAAGCCAACTTTAGGATGTACTTTAGTTGTGAGGCATTCATAAAAGTCATGCTCTTTTCCCATTCCTGAGTTTGGGAAATCAAAACATGAACAAACAGCAGAAACAAAAGCTAAGACTGAATGTTGTGCGTTTTATCTCTGAATCCACTTAAGAATCATGCCACCAAGGGCCAGGTCATACACGATTTTTTTCCAGTAGGTGAAAGATTGACTTACTGTATACAGTACTTCTTTTTCCAAGTGCAAGTAAAGGCCACTTGTGTTGCCCTTCTGATATTGTCCTCAGAATTTCACCCCCCTGTGGCTTATCCATTATGTGCAGGTAAATCTTGTTCCCTAATTAGCAGCTCATTAACCCTACACCTGTGAAAACTACAGACCTCAGCATGAATGCCATATCTTGACTAATTGATATTTTTGTTCACTCCATGCCTTCACTCCAGACAATGCAATCAGTTACATCCCACTACTTCAGCATTGTCAAACATAGTTTCTGGAAGGCTACAGAGTCTTCTGGTTTTCATTCCATTCCAGTTATTAATCACGTAATTGGTCTGAGTATTTCATTAGCCAATTTTAACATTCTGTACAAGTTTCTGACTGTTTTCAATGTGCAGTGACCACAAAACAAATACAGTACATTTCAAATCATTGAATTAAACAGGTCAACAGAAGAGCAGAAACATATTTGTAAATACAACTTCTACATCAAAAATAGACAGTTTAAATGGCAAGAAATACAAGGAAACATTTGTCATTATTGGACAAATGTTGCAGCACATACATGATTTAGAGGACTGCACAATGCCCGTTTTCTTCTCCATGCTATACTGGCATTCATCTCTAAGCAGTCATCGGAGAATTTCTCTACAAATTACTATTTGGAAAGCACATGATTTAAATGACAAAAACAGAATTATGCAGAACAGACACAATGTGATTCACAGTAAGTTAAAAATAGACAAATGAAGGTCACGTGTACTGTAACTTCCTTGTTCTTGCAGACAGGAACCTGTATGTTATTCCCGTCTTCCAGCTCCAAGCTCCTTCACATGACACTTTGTCCCTGTTCCTTTTCCCTTTTTTTGCAAACATATCGCCCTTGTTGTTCAGCTAATTCACTGTGCACTGAAGCCATGCATAGGAGGTGAAATACTTGCATGTGAAAATCTATTCACTTTATCACACATGCACAACTGTGCAGACAGTAGAGACCCCAGGAATATTTTTTCTCTAATGGACAGGGAACTGGGTTGGCACTGTTGTGCAGTGGTTTAGCATAGCTGCCTCGCAGTGTGGGGCCTTGGGTTCAGTTACAGATCTGGGGTGCTGTCTGTGTGAAATTTGTACATTCTCCCTGTGTTCGCATGAGTTTCCCCCGGGTGATCCGATTTTCTCCCAAAGTCCAAAGACATGCTGGTAGGTTAATTGGCTTTTGGGGAAAATTCGCCCTGGTGAGAGTGTGTGCGTTTTTGAGTCTGTGTGTGCCAAGGGATGGACTGGTGTGTTCCATCTGGGCTATAGCCCACACTGCGCCCATTGCATGTGGGAATAAGATCCGGCCTCCCTCATGACCATGTATTAGATAAAGTTGTTAGAAAATGGATGGATGGTGCAGGGAACTGGTTTAGAATGGCATTTTTTAGTGTATTGTAGGGATTTTAAAATGATGGCGAGCCCAGGTTGAAAACTGCATATCTCACTAGGTACTGATAGTTTTATTGGGTATAGTTAATTGAATCCTTCTCACTCACACTAGCACTGCAGTGGCAAGGAAGAAATTCAGATAGACATGTTATAACTTAGAGAGGAATCAGAAATTTAAATGATTTGGCAAATTTAAATCTGAATTTAAAAATAAGCAGGCAGCCCAAAGGCAATAATTAAACTTTATTTCAAAAGGTACGCATTTGCATCACACTTTCAAGAAGCAATTTAAAACTTAAAATAGTATCCAGCTTCTATGAAATGTTACGGTGACAGTTTCTTAACTTGGGCCTTCCAGAGAGAGACTTAAAACATTCTGGAATGAAGCCGGCCTACTGCATAATGATAAGAGAATCAGTTTCAACACAGAGGATGCACACAGGATAAAGAGAGAGAGATTTTTTTCTTCAAAAAAATTAACAACAAACACCTTTAGAAGGAACTTATCTCTAGATACAGAAATAACTGTTTCCCAAGAAATCTACTCTGAGCAGCTGTGCACTGTGAAGCAAACAAGCTATCAGCAGGTCAGAATACCTTTAAAGAAAGATCCATGCTTTCCAAGAAAGTATGAACCCTTTCCTCCTAGGATTCTGATTAGGATCGATTTATAAAAATATTACTAATCACCACCTAGTAAATGACTCCTATTTATAGGTGATATTAAATTATTGAATAAGGTGAGATGGTGAAGTAAACTATGTGATGCTGAAATCCTATTAATCCCCCTCTGCCCTCAATGTAGAGACAGGGATTGTAGCAGCCTGATTTAGACCCAGGTAAAATGACATTAAACTGATGTTAAGACTGGCAGCAGGCTCCTGTATTGAGGAGATAAGACCATTGCTGCTGGCATTTCAATTACACTTTACTGCCCTGGACATCTGTTGCCAGCCTACTTTCAGCTTTTCCTTAAGCGAAACACATCCTCATTTTCTCTCATTCAAGTCTTTTTTAGAAATTCACATTGTCTTATTTAGTTGTTAAGATTCATCCCTTTAATCTATTTGTTAAGCGGGTTTAACTCTGAATGGGTTATTCAGCACAACACAACAGTAGGCTACAGCAGACTAGTGTCTTTATGATACACAGTGATTAATAATAGGTTTTATTCCGTATCCTCTTTGGATACAGATAACACAGCAGAGTAATGTTATATAACATGAAAGGAATTGAAAATGTAAGAAAGAAATATGTCCTTGCTATAGGAGAATGCTAAGTGACTGCTGCTAATGAGTTTCCACAGTCTAAATTCAAGAAAGGGCACCACTTAAGGGTGATAAACACATATAAGTTCCCATTTGCTTTGGGTCTCAGAAGTGGTTCAACTAGTAAACCTGTTTGACGGAGCACAGTTTGAGCCCTACAATCCAGACATTGACAGCTCAATCCTGGTCAATGCCATTTGCTTACTGTCAACGGGATCCCTCATGCAGCAGCACATTGGCTACGCACTGCTGCAGCTGGGTTCCTCAGCTTACCAGTGCAACAGCATCTTGTGACTTTCTTGTTCTTTTGTTGTGGAAGCTTGCTTGTGGAGAAAGCTGCATCATCTCTCCAGTTGATATAATCCATGAAGGTGTGGCAAATGGCAAATGGCTATGACAGAACTCATTTTGGAAGGTCCGCAGTCTCAGACTCAGAATTTTTGGAGGGGCAAAAAAAGTAAATACCAATCTTGTCACAGGAGGAATTCAGAATCTTTAAAACAGCACCTACATAAGGTTCTGAGGTTGATTGAACAACCTGTAACTTACTGAATTTTTTAGTGTTAACGAGCCATGGAATGCTTGACAACTAAAGCATTATTATTAAAGAAACAATAAATAATCTATTTGCTATGATCTGCAAGTAATTCATGTTTTAATATATCACAGCTAATGCAGCTGTGATATATACTGATTTCAGTGCTGATTAGAGGAGAAGGGCTCCCCTCACTAACAACAACCCATGGGCCCAGATGCCTGTGAGGCTGCATGGGTCATGGTGTCATGCACAGCTGAGAGAACCCTATATCTCACTCTGCATTCAGCCCCACATAGTGAAATGTACTTAAGGTACTTAGGATAAATGGATGGGTTTTGAAGTCTTTTCAGTTTCTCACTCACTCACAGAACATTTTTACCATTATTAGTTTGCTAATCCACATATCTGCTTTCTTCTTCCACTGTCTTTGAATTTGAATCAATGTTATCAGGCATATTGTTCCATCTTTACTCATCTGATCAAATAAAGTTAGAGTGGTCAGTCAAATATCACTCCAATGTGAATCAAGAAGGGTTCATAGGAAACCTCATATTCTTTTTCTCTACTTCATTCCATCACCAAAGTATCCTTCACTGATTTTCTTGAATAAGCTTCTCTATATGACAACCACATTCAGCGATCACTAACGTTCTAAGCAAAATAGTACTGTATATACAAGTCTTGTTAAGAACCTGCTTATGTGCATATTTTCATATATACAGTTTATATGTATACCTTATACTGTACATATTTGCAGTTAAAACAATTTGCATCCTTGCCATTGCAATTAATATTTTGTTACAATTTATGTAAAATGAGAAATGCTAAATAGATTTCTTCCCCATAATACATAATATGTTCTCCCAAAATCTGGCACTACAGTTTTCAGCGTTAAGGCTTTGATTAAATCATAACTTCAGCCAAGCCAATAATTACATTATTTAGGTATTAAAATGATTACAAACTAGACCTATACAACAGAAACTCATTCTCAAATATTAGGTCTGCAATTTTCAATTGGTGGCGAGTTGAAAGTTTTGATTTAATCCAAGCATAACTTCATGCGGCCCTATTTGCAAAGCAATAAGATAAAAATGATAGCCATGGTTTAGTTTAAGCTCTGCTTTAGAGCCTGTCAGTAAGATTAACAACTTAATACAAATTAATTCCAGTTCCTATTATGGTTATAGTCTGGTTATACTGCATTTTGAAAAAAAAAACATACTACTAGGTTATAAATTGTAATGATTGAAAACACTCAGAAAAACAGAAATGACACATTAAAATGTTCTGTAATTTTAACCTACTTTTAATTAGGTTACGGTTATTGCACATTTCTGCCCACTTCACTTAACGACAGTTCAGTTTTAATGCCTCTCAATGAGTAGTGTTGTTCAAAGAGAAAAATTGACTCCTTGTCTCTCAGAAAGTGCACACAGAGCTTGCATTTGTATATTCAATAAAGCTCTTTCAGTTAAAACTCCTGGTACAGTTTTTACACTTATTGTGTACTTTTACAGTTGGACTGTCAAAAGAGATATCATTTTTATGAAACCTGTCTAGCTTTCCTCAATCACAGTGCATCAAAAGAAGAAATATGAGGATTCTCCCTACTGTGCATACCACATATAATATGAAGATGCAGCACAGGTACAGGCTATACTATTGAGGATTTGGGGACACATTTTTGTCAACTGATAGGACAGCACTTGTGATTGATCTTGCTATGAAAAGAAAAAAATATATATAAATTGATTGATCAAAGTATTTAGTTCACAGGTAAAAAAGGGAGAAAGAGAGAAAGAATATTGGTGGTCAAGCCTTCCACAAAACTGTTTCTTATTACTTCCTCCCAGATGTGATCAACACATGTTCTGACACAGCAATTGGGATTCCCTGAATATGAGGTGTTGATAGCTTAAATAATATCTTAACCTGAGATCTGCTACATCAGCTGGCCCTATATCATGTCAGCTATACTGTATGTCCCTCCTCATTACATTGAGACAGCCCCTACCCACACTTAGAGAACACATCTGTTCTCTCTGGCTTTCTCCTAACCATCTATCTTCCCTCACTGTGATATTTATTCTCACATAATTGCTTGCATATGATTAGTGACAGTTTCTATCCTTAGTAAGCCAAGCAATGTCTTTTTGTATTGTAACCCTGTGCATAAAGCTTTAGCTAACTATAAGATTTCTACACTTCCTGCTGGTTCTTAGTATCTGAAGGGCTTTGAATTAAGTATTTGCTTAATGGTTTGCTATATTCAATCAACATTTGTTTTCTGTTACCTACTGTATGACCATTTACTGTATTTGTATGCTCTGTATATCTGGTGACACGTCTACTGTAGCATATTCAAAAACAAATTGTACATTGAACAAATTCAATTGTAATCTTGATTTTGGTTCTTAATATCTAATAATTCCCCACTCCATCATTATTCCTTAAATAATTGACAAATATATTCAAAACATTGAAATCACTCCCAGTATAAACTAGCATAAACTCTTATCAACCAAGAACCAGTGCTGTGAATCTGTTAGGACCAGTTACTCTGCTACAGTGTTCTCAGGGTCTAGGGAATAAAAAAAATCTAGTATCTGTTTCTCAACCTTCCAGTAAGACATCCAGTGTGGCCAAGTTAAGATAAGCTAGACAAAAGCCAACAATGCAAGGAGAAATAACTATATTATCCACTGTTTAAGAGTGGAAAAGCTTATTTAGACACGCATCGATCTGTAGTCCTTCGGGCTCTGGTGAAAGTAGAAGTGCTGCAATGAAATATTAAATAGAGCATTCTAAATTGAAAGGAAAGCAAGGCTCTTTATAATCAGGATTTTTATAGTACTCCATTTGTATTTTTTTTGCATGAAGGACCACAATATTTGCATAATTAATATACCACACAGAAGATAGTGAGTGAGTCATTATGTAATGGAGAAAGTTTGTTAACCGCCTCTCTGAAGTGGCCTAATGCCCCCAGGATGGGTGGAAACATGCTTGGTGCTGAATGCTCCTGACAGACAGGTGTAGGGAGGGCTCCTTCGGCCCTGGGAAGACACTTCACCTAAACTGCCTTCCTGTCTTGATTGTTAATGGCAGCTCTCCTGCTCCTCTCTGGCAGCCTTTGGTCAATTGATTGCTACTGTATAAAATACTGCAAACAGACAAACACAGATCTTGTGCTGACATGGGCTGACTCTGCAAAAGCAGGGGTCTTCACAGTCCTGCACAGGGACTCTCATACAGATGCTAAATTCCACCGGTGTCATTTTACACCCTCCACCCACACCACAACAGAATTTCAAGTTCTGAATAAATCTCAACTCACACACACTGACAACTCCATCACATACTGTACCTTATTTTCAAAAGTTTAAGGTTTTATTAGTTTATGAAGTCCTAAGACAAACCAATAAACTGAAAGATTATGTTTCATCCAGGCATATTTTGGTCACAAATGCACATGAGGTAAATTGATATCTTTTTGCCCTTTGTGACATGGATCCCCTCATATCCCAAAACAGTGATCAGGAAGGTGGACTGAGAAAAGTCTGGGGAGATCTGGTAAGCTGACATTTTGGTTCACTCTATAATAATTAAAACTGCATCTGTATCAGCACTGCACAGAATTAATTCCTAAAATAAGAGAAAACTGACCTCAAGGCCCCCCTGACCACTTCCAACAATTCTAAATAACTTTTTCATGAGACTATTTTACATAAAGATGTAATAGAACAATAGATCACATACAGTGATAAAGCAAAGGAAAAGATGAAAAAGTATTGAAATGTTATTGTCTCATATGACACTTTATAGTGTAATTCTTCATGCAAAGAGAAACAATCAATTCCATAATAATTTGCACTGTAGATCAGCAGTTCTATTCAGATCATTCATGTTAGTGGGACAGTTTGATGAGACAGAGGGAGGAACTGATATGATACCTATTCAAACAAGGGTCCAGATGTCAACGTGGACCCTTGTTTGAATAGGTATCAACGTGAGAACTGCAAAAGGCTACATGGAAACCAGCATTTAGGCCTTTTGTGCACAAGAGTTCATAGGCAAGAGAGGGTAGTTGGACTACAACATGAATTCAACAGACTTTTAAGTGATTTACATAATTTACATCACATAAGCCAGTGTTCAGGATTTTTTTTTTATCAAGCTAATCTTGGCAAGAGCCAAGTTCAGCAACTGAGCACTGGTTTGATCAGAGTCCTGCAGTGGAAAATATAGCAAGGGCCGAAGTGGCCTGCCCATCTTCAGACACCTGTGCTCAGGAAGTCTCACAAGGACACTTGCATTGTGAACAAGTGCTCTGTATCATGTTAATGCACAAACAAGCAGCAAACAAAGTATTAAAATTGTTTCAAAACCCTGGTATTTTCTAAGTCTTTAGACCATTAATGACAGTGACAGAAGTGGACATTATTAACAGTATTTCTTATAGTGACACAACATAAATTCTAAAGCATGCTCATAAGTCAAATTTCATTTTTTCATGCCAGGCCAACTTTGGACATTAGAATAAGATTTGTACAAATATATTTTTTAAATGAGATACCAAACAAGGAACTAACAGAATCAAACTAAGTTCTAAGTTTAAAAACCTGCATCCAACATAAGCAACAAAGGCACAAACCTGGAATCATGAGTACAGGTTCCATCACTTACAGTGCCTTGCGAAAGTATTCGGCCCCCTTGAACTTTTCAACCTTTTGCCACATTTCAGGCTTCAAACATAAAGATATAAATGTTTTATTTTATGTGAAGAATCACCAACAAGTGGGACACAATTGTGAAGTGGAACGAAATCTATTGGATTTTTGAAACTTTTTTAACTAATAAAAAAATGAAAAGTGGGGCGTGCAAAATTATTCGGCCCCCTTGCGTTAATACTTTGTAGAGCCACCTTTTGCTGCGATTACAGCTGCAAGTCGCTTGGGGTATGTCTCTATCAGTTTTGCACATCGAGAGACTGAAATTCTTGCCCATTCTTCCTTGCAAAACAGCTCGAGCTCAGTGAGGTTGGATGGAGAGCGTTTGTGAACAGCAGTTTTCAGCTCTTTCCACAGATTCTCGATTGGATTCAGGTCTGGACTTTGACTTGGCCATTCAAACACCTGGATACGTTTATTTGTGAACCATTCCTTTGTAGATTTTGCTGTATGTTTGGGATCATTGTCTTGTTGGAAGATAAATCTCCGTCCCAGTTTCAGGTCTTTTCCAGACTCCAACAGGTTTTCATCCAGAATGGTCCTGTATTTGGCTGCATCCATCTTCCCCTCAATTTTAACCATCTTCCCTGTCCCTGCTGAAGAAAAGCAGGCCCGAACCATGATGCTGCCACCACCATGTTTGACAGTGGGGATGGTGTGTTGAGGGTGATGAGCTGTGTTGCTTTTACGCCAAACATATCGTTTTGCATTGTGGCCAAAAAGTTCGATTTTGGTTTCATCTGACCAGAGCACCTTCTTCCACATGTTTGGGATGTCTCCCAGGTGGCTTGTGGCAAACTTTAGACAAGACTTTTTATGGATATCTTTGAGAAATGGCTTTCTTCTTGCCACTCTTCCATAAAGGCCAGATTTGTGCAGTGTAAGACTGATTGTTGTCCTATGGACAGACTCTCCCACCTCAGCTGTAGTTCTCTGCAGTTCATCCAGAGTGATCATGGGCCTCTTGGCTGCATCTCTGATCAGTCTTCTCCTTGTCTGAGCTGAAAGTTTAGAGGGACGGCCAGGTCTTGGTAGATTTGCAGTGGTCTGATACTCCTTCCATTTCAAGATGATCGCTTGCACAGTGCTCCTTGGGATGTTTGAAGCTTGGGAAATCTTTTTGTATCCAAATCCGGCTTTAAACTTCTCCACAACAGTATTACGGACCTGCCTGGTGTGTTCCTTGGTCTCCATGATGCTCTCTGCGCTTTCAACAGAACCTTGAGACTATCACAGAGCAGGTGCATTTATACAGAGACTTGATTACACACAGGTGGATTCTATTTATCACCATCAGTCATTTAGGACAACATTGGATCATTCAGAGATCCTCGCTGAACTTCTGGAGTGAGTTTGCTGCACTGAAAGTAAAGGGGCCGAATAATTTTGCACGCCCCACTTTTCATTTTTTTTTTAGTTAAAAAAGTTTCAAAAATCCAATAGATTTCGTTCCACTTCACAATTGTGTCCCACTTGTTGATGATTCTTCACATAAAATAAAAAAATTATATCTTTATGTTTGAAGCCTGAAATGTGGCAAAAGGTTGAAAAGTTCAAGGGGGCCGAATACTTTCGCAAGGCACTGTATATACTGTACTGTACTGTACAGTAGGTGAGGCAATAATTAGACTTGGCTGAATAATGGGGTTTTAGAAAGCTTTCAGATATGTGAATTCAGTGACAATATATATAATCAGTCTAAAGACTCCTTTGTTTAGTGAAACACTTCTGCATTTTGCATCCATCTCTTATTTCAAGGTAGAATCATGAGGTATAGTGCTTTAGGTTTAGGGGGTTTCACGAAAGGCAATTTATATCTCTATTGTATTGCACTGTAAGAGTTTAACGACTTTAATTAGGCGTTCCTGTTCAGTGACTGACAGTCAAGCACAATATCCTGAAGACAATTCATGGGGTCATATTCTGTGAGACAATAAGAAAGTCTGTTATGTAAAAGCATTTCATTACCATACTTACATTCTTGAAGCTTCGAAGGAGAAGTTATGATGGAGTGTTTAAAAATTAAGGATGAAAAATTGGTGTGAAATTACCAATAATAACGTGAAATGGAGGTAGGCAGTTTTTTATGCACACGGTCAGCTCGCAGAACCGCTTGTAGCCTCAGATATGCGAAGATTCTGCTGCCTCCCATTAATTGACAGAGCGTTTCGACAGCTCCAAGGCAATAAGACATTGTGAATTCTTCAACGCATGAAAAATGCAGCAAGCTGTTTATTAGCCTGTGCTTCACTTCTCTGCTATTGAATTTAAGACGGATAAACCTACACAGACAAATCTGAATATATATACTGAACATGCATTGAACCTTTGAATACACATACTCTCAGACCTTTTTCCACACATATCTTTTCCCAATTCACACAAATAAAGAGCAGAGCAATGTACACTGACAGCCGTTGCTTTATTATTCACCTTGGCAGGAGAAATACCCGTGCTCTAAATACAAAGTGCGATCTCTGGTCTCAAGAGGAGGACTGCCTTTTATTTTTTTAAACCAGTGAATCATTTTAGAGCAGCAGCTTTGAACTACAGTATGATTTAAAAGGGCCCTGACTTCAACAGGTCCTTCCCTTCAGATAACTGATCTGTATAAATTGATAGCATACATGCAGGGCCTATATCCAGATGCAGCCGAATAGTGCACATATTAAAAATCAGTCCTGTCTTCCAGCGACTCTTGCTTTAGACATCACAAAGTTAATTTGTTCAACCTAGCAGCTCTCTCCATCTCTTGCAACATTTTTGCTCAGGGTCCCCCGTCAAGCGATTCTGGAGCCGTGAAATTGTCAGGAATGATGGATGACTATCAACCTTCTGTTGTCTTCTTGCCCGCTCCTCAGAGATTTACAGGCTTGCTGACTGCAAGGCATGAAAACGAATCTGTATTTCTTTTTTTTCTTCCTGCCACTTTTACTTCTTGTTAAATTCATAAAATGTATGGACTCTACACACACATATACAAAGCTTATGTTTTTAATGGATAGTGTCCTCTGTCCTATGTATTGTATCATATATAAAGTAAAGTATGTTGCATGTATTCTGTGCAACAGCATTGCCCTGAAAGCAAAGTAGCACTATTTTCACTATTTTGCCTACTAACAAATCTGACTTTACTGACAACTGATTTTTTTATTGTGGCCCCAAACTCCCCCAACTTCAATATTCCCGCTATTAACCCAGTGCTTTTTTGATGCTTTACTGTACTAAACATGTACAAACTTGTCTGTGCTTTCTAAGCATGTTATAGCATCAAAAAGCTAATAATGTTTTCAGAAAAGTAATTGTATTACCATTACTATTTTAGTGCATGTAATGATTGTTGGAAGGCATTATGTTAATGCAATTAAATGGATGTTACTATTCTTTCCATTCTAATTAAAGGCATTTTGCATTGCCTTCTTTTTAAGAGGCAAGTCTGTGTCTAAATGGTCCCTTTGGCCATGTAGACTTCAGAAAGGAAAATGAGATGCTGCTATGTTTCAGCTTAAGGTAATCTACATGTGTGGCATGGCCATAGAATCTTGTACTTAGTTCTCTCCTTCTTTTGTTAGAAAGCAATCTGTCCAAAAGACAAGGACAGTTCTGGTGAATGTTGTATACAATGTTCCAATACACAGAATCTTTCTATTCTTCTGGAACTTGGTGATGAAACTGAGACAGAATTGCAACCAAATCAAACTAACAAAGAACTTGGCATCTCACTTTACACTGAATACGCCAGCAGTTCACTCCCCTTTTTGGAAACTAAAAGTTTGTAAAGGAAATGTGAGCTACATTTCCTATCATTTTTAAGCCATTCCACATTTTATGGTGAGCTTAATTAGACACGCTTCAGATATCATCTATACTCTGTGGCTCATTAAGTTTTAATTAAATCCTAAGAGGATCCAAGTTCTTTGGGAATCCCATTACTGTCCCAGAATATACTAATTTTTCATACAGGAGCACTGGCTCAGTGTGATTACATAAAAACCTTCTTGCACTGTAAATAAATTTACACTGTGAATCAAAACCTGACACAATCACAGTTGTTTAGCATAAGTATTAACTCAAAAGCATCACCTTGCTGGCTTGCCACTATTTTCAACCACTGTAATATTTGATCCATTCATGCTCAGGAAATATCTATTGAAGTAGTATTCACTAGACTATATAATGAGCAGTATATGTTTGGCCCTTCTGGTTTAGTTCTTAAGCATTCAAATCACACACACAATCCACTGTAGTCCTCAAGGCAATACATCATTACTCTTCTGTGACACTATATTTGGAACTTTGTACTGTAGATATACCCTTCACTCACAACTGCACAGGTATTCAGCTACAAAAATGATCAGAAAACTTCAAATCCCACCAATCTTTGGGAAAACAGAACACTATACTTCGGGGTGGCAGATGGACATTGGAGAAAGCCAATCTGGTCTCATGATTGGATATTATTTGGGAACATGCTGGCTTTAGCTAGCACTTTTTGATTCAGGGAATGGCAGTGTTTCAACAAAGACATGAGTAACTATGATGGTGACAGTAAATATGTTACTTTGTTTTCTCTATCTGCATTAATTACAATATGCCCTTTGGTCAAGTTTGACACCCTGCCAAAACCAGCAGGGCAAAATATGAGTCATTTTGAGATTAATAATGCATCACTGTCTAGAGGATAAGTGCCTACATCTGAGACTGAACCCAGGATTCTAGCTAAAAATAACATCGCTTGCAGAACATTCAGCGAACTTAAGCCGGCAGGTATTCTCTTATCTCTTAACTGTTCACACACACACTACATAATTTGAATATTTGCATCTGAAAAAAATAAGAAAATGTTAGAATTTCTTTACAGAGTTTAGAGCTTATAGTCTTTGACCCCAAAACTTCAACAGGAATGTGCTCATGACAGAAAATCGGTAATAATCACATATGTTTGTTAATCATTATTTCATGGAATAATATGCTAGGAAGTAGGTTTGAGTTTTGCCAACAAATAATGTGAGAGATGTTCAATATTCAATGCCAAGATCTCCTGGGCAGCCCAAGCAGTAAATAAAATGCATTTCCATCTCTCTGGCAAATGATTTCCTTGGTAATTGTGGACCCCACACATAACGACTTGTTTGAGAGAAAAGAACAAACCAGGGTCGACAGTTCCAACAACAAGGGTTCCAAGGACATCACTGTCCTGACAGCAGTGCTGCGTTAGCAGGAAGTGATGTCACAGGTCAAAAATTTTAATTCAGGATGATCCTCAGGGGACTTCAACCCTGTAGCCTTGCAGTATCAGCAGGGGCTGCTCAGAATGCTCAATGTTAGCAGCCTAGCACCTCAGAAGAATATCAATCTCACTCCTGCACACTCAACACAACTATCAGGTAATGACCTCATTAATTAATCAGCAATGAGCAAGTGCTAGGCCCAGTTAACCCTTTCTTACACCTACCCGACAAAATGAAATGGAAACAACCATGGTACACAGGATAGACTCTATTGCCATCTGTTGCTGCAGGAATTCTCGTTTTGATTGAGAGGCTGTAAAAAGCTTTCTTCGCAACATGGATTAATCTATATGCACAGAGCATATTTCTCTGGAGGCCTTTAAGAGGGACTGTTAAAACATGGCATGTAGTTTATCATGGAGTCAGACAGTTTTGAGCTCTGAGGTGCATCTGCTCTTGTCAGACTGCTTGTCAATGCTAAAGAAAGGACAAAAATAAGGAAAATGGCCATAGCATTTCACAAAGAAATTATTTAGGCTATAATTGGTAAAAGTGAGAATTGATGAATGGACAAATATCTGAAATAAAAAGGCGACAACTGTATTAATTTGGTACTGTAGCAGTAGATCTAAAGCACTGCAAAACTATTTTTCACTAAGTTAGAGAGCCATTAAAAGTGCAACAAATACTATTGATTCCAATACTCATTTGCTGGTTTTTCAATGCTTCTCAGAATACATCAATGTGCATTGTAATAAAAGTACTGTAAACAAGTTATTACTTTTGGTTTTCTTTTTTATTTAGAGCACACAAGGTCAGTAAACACTCTGAGACTAAAATAAGGGCAACATCATATACGCTGTTTATTTATTTGTACGGGAATTTGTATTAAAGACATGTTTTGTCCTTTAAATACCAATATGGTAAACTGTTTCTCAAAGCTTTTTCCATCTTTCCCTCACTTTCAGTATGCAGCTCTCCATCTGAACAATTATTTAACTACGGATTTCTGAGCCCTTTGTTGGTGATATCACAAGCTCAGAGATCTGTCTGCTACAGTAAGTGGCACCACATCACTCTGTATCCATTTCATGCTTCATTCCTAGCTTTTATGACCTCCTCTGAGGCCATGTTCGAAGCCCGAACCAGGGACCACTGAGCCCTTCACTTATCAGAGGTGCAATACAGCAATGACCAAGTCTCCTACCATTTCGGCTCCTAGCAGCTCCCAGCTCCTTGCTGTATTTGTACAGTGGAATGATGTCTCGGAGCACCTAGCTACTCAATGTAAAACCAACCTGCATCTCACACACATATCAGATACTTCTAATTCGGTGAAGAGGACCATCCCTACTCAGGTTCCACCAGTTTGCCTCCAAACGCACTGGCCTTTACATGGGTTTGAGCAGTCTCACAATCTGTAAACAAACGAATATACTGTAGCAGTCAGCAGCATCTGCACACAAACATGCTAACTATAGCAGCCATCTGCACTCCTAACGCTCAGCCAGGCCGCTCTTCCAGCCAGGGATTGGTAACTTCCTGTTGGTGGGATCTACTGTACATGACATCAAAGTGCAGTGATCAACCAGTCTGCTCTGCGACTTCCAGTCTGTGTACAACCACTAGCGCCTCTGCCTTGTGTAACCAGGCTGTATTAACCAGCAGCCGACAGTGCATCTTCTGTGCCTGGCCAGTCTGCAAACAGTAAAATTAACACAAAACAGTTATCTTGGAGCTACTGGCACATGTCCAGATCCATCAGTCTATGTTCTGCACATGTGATACAGAGAGAAGTACAGGTAAAACCCTTCAGATGCTGCCAAAGCCAGCAGCTAGTCAGACTTCTGTCAATCTGTACTTTCCATATAGAGTGAGGGTCTTTCCAGCAAAACCCTGCTCTCTGAATGTCACCTACTCGTTTAACTGTTATATTTTCTCATAAGTATTACTGTAACATATGTATGACATGACATGCAGCTCAGCCACCTTATAGCTTCTACAGCCCTGCTCCTTCGGCAGGTCTCCAGAACAGGCTGTCATCAAAGTCCTGTGGATGGATGCCCTCCGGGTAACTAGATCGCTATCAATCTCCATCCAGGGTAAAGCTGCAGCTTGTTTTGCTTCTTGGCTTACCATGCTACACAAGTCACACACGCAGCCACCAGCCCACTGCTGAATAAGCAGCTGCTTACACATAGTGAGCCTGCTCGCATACAATACCAGATCTGTGAGCTCATAGCACTAACTCAGACAAACAGGAACACCAGCACTACCATAGCTCCAGGCAGGCTGTTCTTGCTACAGTGCCTCTGCATGTCCTAGGCAAACACAACAATACAACCTCACAGCATACTGCTCACGAGAAAACGTATTCCTGCCAGCTCTCTGTCTGAAGGGATGCAGGCGGCTTGTTTAAGTAATGCCGCTGGAAGGCCACTTTCAGCTGTTGCTCGCCAAATTTCAGACTACCTACAGCTGTAGGCCCTTAAAAAGACAAGCTTCTCAAGAAGCAGCTCTGCTTCTCAGTATTTCACACCTTGTGCGACCTCACAATAAACGCATATAATTTCAGCACAAAGAGCCATAAACTGTGCTTTTTTATTGAATGGCTACTTGTTTTAATATAGATTTTAAACTTCAACAAAGAAGGATTCTAAGATCTAAGATAAAGATGTGCGATACACTATATAAACAATGTTTTGTGAAAAAACAAGTCACTATGTAAAGACTCAACTGATGTTTGTTTTGGACGAGAGCTGCTCAGGCTTAATATGAGGCACACTGAAATTTTTATAACAGTTGTATATCCCACTAAGTCAAAAGTCATACCTGCTGTTGCAGGTGCTCAGGCCATTCTTGGATACAAGAGCACTGAACCTCCTGCAGAGGAGTGTTGCTCTTCACTCTCTGCTATAACTGTCTGTGGCATATCTCAGCAATAATCAGTAAGGTTTAGATCAGCCAATTTCACTGGCAAACACATTCTCATATTTGTTCCCTTTTCTATATTAGTTGTGATGATCATGCTCAATGATGGCTCAGTAGAGGAAGCAATCATTATCAGACAGAAGTCTGGGATAATTATACTAAAATAAGGTCTCAATATCAGAATAAGGACCTTATCTCGATACATGGCTTCAATGGTGCCTATCTAGATGATTTGTATTTTGATTCTTGACTGTGATAGATCCTCCACATCTATTGTGTTCTGCAACTTCTTGTTTCAACAAATGGACTTCGTGTTCTTTCTTGACCTTCACATGCTTGTCAGTATTAAATATAGGATTTTTTGTTTTTTATTGCACCAGTCATTATAACCTGCCAGGCACTACCCCTTGTCCATTTTAGGTTTGGGGAGGCTCATGGGATGCAATTAAAACCAGTTTGGAAATCTTCTAATCTTCACGGAAGCTGTGTGCTAATGGTCTATATAGAAAATATGTACTCTATACTGATGATGAGCTCTTAACTGAGCAACACTAAGGAAGGGATGCTGAAATGAACTAAAGGTTCATTTTGACAATCCTTTTCAAAGAATGAGGCACTTACCCCATCATGTTTTTGTCTGACAATGTCTGTTTTTGCAAACAGGGTATACCATCTTTATTTACTGTATAGTATGTCCATGCATACCTGTACTAATAGTCTTGTCTAGTTATACATGTATTTGCAACTATTCAAAAATGCATTGTTTTTACTCATGCTCCATTTTATATAGCTCAGATGATTTAACCACAGTGGAATCACAAGATTTCCATGCACATACTGTATGTGTAACACCCACATATTGTACTATGATACCAACATCCTACTAACGGCTTTGTTATCAGTATTGTTTCCATTTGAAAGAAGTGAGTCATTCTGGATTTTTTTCTCATACAGCTAAAGTTAGATATGTCCCACAAATATTTGGCAAAATTACATAAATTCTTTGTATTCTCAATGCAACATAATTATTTATACTGTATCTGTGTTATGACCACATCATTGTCCCAATACACATCCCCAAGATTCAACTCTTCCTATAACAGAATGTGTTAATCTTGCTCTGATTTTTCCTGAGTGTTTCAAATTCTCTCTGACAAGCAGATATTGCTCACATTTAATTAACCTGAAACTATATCATAAGCAAAATATTTAAGGAAATGATTGCGTATTCCCACAGAGAGAAGAACAGAACTTCCATTCCTTCTTTATTTCTTACTGGCATACATGACACTGATGTTCTCAAAACAGATGTAAAGATTAAGAGACTACCTAGTCATCTTCAAATGTAAATCATGAATTAAATTAGTTTGTTATACATTTAGAAGATCAACAGGAAAGGTTTCTAAATATTTATCCTCTCCTGCGCCAGACATGTATGTTATCTCCTGTCAATATGGTACTTTCTCAAAAGCACTTGATTGTTCATCAAAAACTTAAACTAATAAACTACAGTATACTTCTTAGGTTAACTGACCTATTCAAACAGCTGAAATTTTGCACCACGGAGCAATGATATACCTTCAAGGTAGGTGCATATTATGCCAAATAGTGGGAAACTTTCCCCTTTAATGAGTAATTATCATTAAAATCATAATGGCATGTCATTGCTCCGTGGCCCACACACTACCTTTCATGAGACGATTCTTCCAAAAACAGTGAAACACATACTTGCACAGTTTCCATTTTGAGCACTTTGCCTCTGTGAATGGGTGTTAACAAGTCAACACAAGAAGAAAAAGGAGTCACGGACTGTGATGCAAGTGGAGCAACTATAAGAGTTCAAGGCTCAGGATTCTACCGTAGGTAAATATTGTATTTTCCTACTATTTATATTTTATTACTTTCACATATTAAACTATAACTCACATTTTTGCATTTGAAAGGGATTCTGCAGGTTACTGTATGATTAGTGTTACTTGGACCTTGGGAATGTAACACCCTATTTTCCACATATTTTATTTACCAGCCTCAGTTTTAAGGAATGTAACACCCAAGAAACCTGTTTTCTTCAACATGCAACAGTATACATTGGTTCCCAATGCATCACCAGATCTTACATTTGACTGATGCATTATGATTTAGTAAATTCCCAAAAGAATATTTTGAATAAAAAGAATAAATTTAAGGCACAAGCCTGTTTTCTTTGTCCTAGTTTATTTCTTTAATTTCTGAGAAATTGTAGGATGACAGGAAGGTTTGCATGTCAGGAAAATAAATGAATAGCTAAATAAATGAACAATAGTGTCCAATTACAGCTCAGTGCCAAAATAAGGACTCAATGACAGGGAGGATGTGCAGATTAATCCCTCCCACTAAGTTAAAGAACCTGTTTTTAAAATGTATCATCTGCCTTTGCAGTTCCTCTCTCATCTTTAGGTGCTCCTGAAGTTTTCACAAACATGTACAAAACATGACTCAAGGTTTATATGGCTTCCGGAAAAAAAATAGAATAACTTAACTGTCCATATCACCTGGAAAACAGTCATCTGTCTTTGAAGTCTACTATGTTAATCAGAAATTTCCTTAAAAATATCTAACATTTTAAGCTTTTGTTATTTAAAATATTTAATCATTTTTGCTCGGTTATCCCTTTTGCAGCCACTACTGAATATCGCTTATCTCCAATGTTAAAGACCAGCATCGCCCTGAAATGTCAGCTCTGTTTACAAGTAATCCTCATTTTCTTTGCAGTCTCTGATGAAACAAATTCACCATGGCTGATTAGTCCTCTGCAGGCTCTTTGTGCAAAAAGGCAGTGGCAGTGCTCTGCGAAATGTGGAATTCAATCTGCTGTCGTTTTTGTCCAAAGACTCATCTTATGTATGAAGTTTGTACTATAGCAAATGTTACTGCATACAGTATGTCAAGTCAACCACACATGAATAGACACATGAACCACACATCTGAATAGACAGATTCCATGTCATGTCAGTTATTAGCCCCAGAAGTTTATGGGCTCAAGCCCCCAATGCAGACAATGAAGATACCTGTACAATGCAATTGTATCTTGGAATATGGTACGTTACAAATGAGCTACCCTGTGATGGACTAGTGTCTCATCTATGGGCAGTCGTGTACTCAGTTAGATTAAAGGCTTGCAGAGGACCTAACCTTCAACATGTTACATACATTTCTTCAGTACTTCTGCTGTATTTAGAAAGCTAATGATTGCTGGTAGTAGAAAAGACAAGTGATAGTAATCTCATAGCAAGACAGCTTAAAGCATCAAGTTTATATTTTGTAATTTAAATGTTAGAACTGCTTCCACATTGAAGGGGTATGTAGAGTTTATAAATCTGGAAAAATAATGGAGAGGTTTTAATCAATGTTATCTATAATCTGTTTGGTAAACATACAAATATCCAGGAAATAAAGTAATATAAACCTACTGTATTTAGTAGTGTTTTTTGCTTATCCTCAATTTTGTATTATTAATTTTGTATTATTAAATGCTGATGTCCAGCATGTATTTATTAATATATCTGGCCCATTCACAGATGCTTGCTCAATCAAATAAAGAATTTAAATAAGGTGTGATTGATGGAATCCATCCCCACAGGACTACAATTTTATAGACTTAGCATTGGTGAAATGGGAAAGTAGATAAATTCAGAGAGCTTCAGAAATTTATTTTAAACTGCTGGATGAAATCAATAAAAATAGGGTTTAGAAAATTGCTAAAGAAAAGCTTAACAGCTACAAGTTTGGAAATATATTAAAAGCATGGTGGCAAATGCAACACTGAGCCTTAAGAATCAGATAAAATAAAGTCTTTCACAAGATATCTACTGGATCATTGCCTATGAAGCAGGAACTTTATAAGACAAACCATCCAAAAGTGTTATCATTCACAACCACTTCTATAGTCCACAATACTGACTGGTTTCATAAGCCTTTTTTATGATCTTGCTGTGGCAGTGGGTGAAACATGATATTGGGTATGATGTACAAATGGGAGGTTATTTGTTTAAATACTAACTTTGATTTGCATATGCTAGAAGAAATCATGAGTTCAGAAAAGATCATATTCACCATAATATTCAAGCTCTAAAACTGTATCAATGCCTATACATAAGTTAGCCTTGTGCAGGTTTGGTACAATTAGATTATCTGTCAGGTAATCAATTGTATTGTGTCATGTGAACACTACACTGTATTTGTCAGCGTATCACACAAGAGATATTGTATTATGCTATTGTATGAATCTTGTATTATATATCAATTTTCTTATTTCCACATGTAAATTTAGAGGTATGCAAGGCTATTTATATTCCAAATGGTGACTATGGAGGATTCGGAGCGTTTGGTTACCAAATCTATGCAGAAAGTCTAATTCAAAGACACTGGCAACAAACTCCAATTTGTTGATACAGTCTTTTAAAGTCAATCAGGAATGTTGCTTGATGTGCTAGTTGGCTTTTTGTTATTACTATCTTACTGTTTTGTAGGTTTCGATGCATCAGACAATAAATTCTTTTTGCAGTGAAAAATAACAAAAATACAAAAAAAACCACCTTCCAGAACTGGAACTCAGATATCAGGTTACAATATGTGGGTCTCGAGAAAACAAACAAACTCAGACAAACTCAGCTATAAGGTACAAAACTAATGCTTTTATTCACAGTGTGATCAAATAACCACAAATACATTTACTTCTGGCTAACAGCTTCCACAAAACAAATTCAAAACTCTTCCAAAATTACAGAATTCAAAGCTCATAAAGCTCCATGTTCCTCAATACATGGTAGATCCACAAAAGTAAATCTCACTTATTTCCATGGCTGGTCATCTGCCTCCTAGTAGCGTGTAGCAGAGGATCTGCCTTATGTCACCAGATAGCAAGTAATGATTGACAGATAGTTGGAACTTTGTGTAAGACATATCTCCTAGTTTTTTAACTCTCACCTCACCAACTGCACTAGATGCCAAGCAATGCCAGGCAGAAGTCTGAGAGAGACACTATTTTGGTTAAGACAATGTGATACCTTAACCTCAAATTGGCCAGAAATAATGAATGAATACACAGCAAATTCAAATCTCCACCAAAATCAAATCTCCTCCAAAATCCTTTGATTTTCTCATCATCAACATCTTTTCAAAACTATTATTTCGGGTTATTTTTGGATATATATGTGCATATGCTGTACAGGCTAGCTACTGTATAGTAACGGTGGTAGCTGCAGCTAACTTATCCCTGAAAGCTGTTTAGACCTCTATTATTTGTGTTTAATCTCACATGAGATGCACTGTCTAATTAGCTGACTGGTGGAGGGTTAAGAGCCACATTCTCATTTTGGGATAATTAAGACTATTTGGGACACACAGTGATAGATGGTTGGGGTTTGTTGGTAAGGCAAGACTTATGTGTGAATGGAGAGGTTTTCTGAATGAAGTCTCCTTATGCTACATTTTATTGCAGTATATTGTGATGTGCTCTGGCTTAAAGAGCCACCTGTTTAGAGGGAGCCTAGAAGAAAATGTACACGTTTATATTTCAGAGGTGTAAATCATAAGGGGTAAACAAAAACAATATAACACAGAATGTGGAAAACGGGCTCCTCTAAGGTTCTTAATACTAGAATTTTAGAACCTGTATTGCATAAACAGTGTACGGTTTTCAGCTGAAAAATTAATAAAATTTGTTTCTTGCCAAAAGTGAGTTCCGGGCTCCTGAAATGTTTGTCCCCAAAAGATTATTCAATAGCTGAAGAAGGCAACTTCTTAGCTGAGCCCAGGGTAATTTCTCTGGTCAAGGATGTCTTATCTCTTTAGGCTGAGATTTGCCAGATCACAGCTGGAAAAGATTTCTTTAAAAAAAAAAACACTAGCATTTCTCTTAACTTAATAGCCCCAAAACCCCCACGGTGACTTTGAGCAGTTCTGGTCGATTTGGGATAGAATGACACTTTCCCAATATCTACTCTAGAATGTGTCTATGGGTTTCATTGCAAAACCAAATCAAGAACAGACAAGCACTGCATACAACAGCTTAAAAGGACAGTAGCCTGAATGTACTGTGTAGCATTCTGCATTCTACTGAACTCCCAGCACATTTACACCTAAACTGGACTGCACCTGATACCAGTTTAGTTGTTTCTTACACAGAAGTTTCAGAAGACCTCCAGAAACAGTTTCCACTAAAGCAAGAATATGTAGACAAATAATATTGTGATAATCATTTAGTACATAGTAATTACTAGTTTTATTACTACTAACAGGAATCTATTACTACTGCATTTTTGTCCTGTTGAAGTATACATCAGAATTTGATAAGAGATGTACAGTATCTCATACCCAACCATCAAGGTAGCATGGTTGAATAACATCTTGAAGAATCACAGGATGTAAATTAATCCCCTAAACACTAAACATCTTCAGATGTGTATTGGTTTCAAACACATTTACTAAAATCATTCAGCTAGCATCCATCTTTAATTCACCAGCATTACTACTGAGCTTAAAAGACTGAAAATATTTTTTATTACATTTTGTATTAAAATGAACTTTTGTTAGCGAAGAAAGCTTGCACTCTGTTCTTTTTGTTCTACCTTAGACACAAGAGAAAATCTAATTCAAATACTGGAGAAAATTCCAAAGAACAGAAACAAAGGATATCATACCAGGAGATCAAATTAATGAGTCCACCACCTGCCACATCACAGACAGAAAAAAGAAAAAATGCGTTCACAAGAAAAAGGTCTTGTCTGGCAAGACAGTGGAGCAAAGATTCTTAGGCTTTCCATCTTTTAAAAAAGGAAACATAACAAAAACAAACAGAAACAAAAATATTAAATCTATGAGAAAATGACAAATCATGGCCTGCCGTTCATTTGAGCCTTTGTTGCCATAGATACAGGCAAGGTGTACCATTCTAAAATCTAATAAGCAGCTGTGGACTGTGTACCTGGCTGAATTAACAAAAGAACACAAAGACAGGAGAGCGTCAGATGGTAACTGCATGAAAAAGAAGTAAGGCCAGTCTACTTCAGCTAGATAGCTGATATATGTGGAATCCAAGTAACTGCAGAATTCAAATTCTGGAGAATGGCTATATTGAAATTAACAAGGTCTAAACTAGAGACCTCTAAAAAAGATGTTTTTCAAGTAATGACAACTCTTTATATTAGATGCCCCACCAGAGAGAGGAGCTGAAAATCCAGTAGCCCTCTTCCCCCTCTTCTCTCTCACACTGTGTGATCTACTTCTCAAATAATAAAATAAAAATAACTGCTATCAGTCTTTTTTAACTTGAGAAGTAGATCTCCCAGTCCTTCCAAGGGTGGAAGGGTTAAAATGCTATGCAAAGCTCTGGAGCAGTGGCAGTACTCCAGAGAACAGCACAGTCCTTGCCATTAGCAAACTGAAAGAGCTTTGTAATGTAATATAGAATTTTTAATCAGTAAAATTTGAGCTTCAGAATGTAACAGAAGCAAACACAACAGGGTAGGTTGTCTCAAAAATACTGTAGCTTTTCTTCCACATCCTTAAATGCGGATTTCCTCAAACATAAAAGTACTCTGCTTTGCACAGCATAGCAAGTTTTACAAACCAAACTCTGTAACTACAAAAAGAAAATGATTTTGAACAACAGTGAGCAGCTGCACAACATCAGGCATAAAACACTGACCAGTTAAGGCAAACTTTTTTTATTAAATTGCACACTTTTCAATAATGTTTTTTTTTCTTCAAAACTAAATTTTAGACCTATAAACTGGCTCTTTTGAATGACTTAATTTAATATGCTATGCTTTTACTCCTTCATTCTAAGAATGGAGTAATACTCTGAGCACAAGAAGATTGAAGTGTAATTTTTCTATATAAAGGATATGCAACTCTGAATAAAATACTGGGGTGTTCCACTGCAACAATGAAAACCCACAGAACTAAAGTTAGTAGCAAATATTCATTGCTGGGGCCTCTGTTCATTTGTAAATAATTCAAAGCTATTTAAAATTAGACTTTTACAATCTAATTTATTGCTGTAATACCTTAGTTATGGCAAAACCAGTCCATAAAATAGGCATAGCAACATTAATTTTCTCTCTTCGTTATGCTTAATATCAAGCAAAAATTGCATTGCATGTGGTTTTTCATTGACATAAAAATGAGACTCTAGGGAATGAAATTGACACTCTATCTATAAACATACTGTGTGCCTTAATAATAAAAGTGGTAGAAAAACAAAGACAGACCCTACTTTGGAAAACTATAACACAGTAAAAAAATCCTTGGCTGTAATCACAAAGTACAAAGAGCTCCATTCAACATAAATTTGACATGGAGCAATTTTGGAAAATTCCTGGGTGGCAACTATACGTAAAACATAATATGTCAGTCTTGGATTTTGTACATTATAATCAGGTGGTGTAACATTCCTCTACATTTCGCCATGTGCAAATCTGGTCACAAAACAACGGTGTTGCTTCAGAAGATCCAAATGCTTTGACAGGTTCCACCTCTTACTCGCTATGAATTATTGTATTTAACATGTGCCATTTACTGCCTTAATGCAACGCTCCAAAGTGTTGAATACACTTGTCAGACCACTCTCTCCATGACGACAACCAAAATGACAGAATGTTCTAGAAATATGGGGAGATGAATAAATAAAGATAAGCAAAATAGTTATTTTACTTACATTGGTTTTAAACTTCAAGATCTATCAAAAGATTAACCATTTAAATAACCGATTGGTTGGCATGGTGGTGCAGTAGTTCGCACTGCTGCATCTCAGTGCTGTGGCTGTAGGTTAAATTCCAGACCTAGGGTGTCATCTATGTTACGTTTGCATGTTCTTCCCATGTTTGGAGCACCCAGAGGAAATTAATGCCGTTTCATCCCACGGTCCAAAAACATACTGGTAGGCTTCCGGGGAAATTGACTCAAGTGTGAGTGTGCGTGTCTGTGTGTGCCTTGTGACATCTTATGCCCTTCGCTTGCTGGGATAGACTCTGGTTCCCCTGTGACCTTGAATTGGAAGAACCACTTTGAAAAGGGATGGATAGGAAATTTGATTTGCAGCAGATATGAGTTATTCCTCGCTTAATATCCAAATATAGCTTCATTTGAATTCCATTTTATCTTCAACAACATCAAGATAGCATTAACTGATTGAATCAGGTGAATTTGTCTGGTTGTTTCAAGGTCTAATTTTGGAGGAAAGTTGTTTTAAATAATAAATAGTTGTTTCATAATAAATAAATAGTTTCTATATCTCAAAAATTAATATGATTATAATTTATTAGGTATGTGATTAATTTAGTTAGCTGCTGTTATATCCTATAAAAGGAGCTTGAAATGTTACAATGTACAATAAACCTTCCAAAAACTGATGCAAGCTTCAAGTAACACTGTTCCTTGCTTTTATATGTTAGATGATGAGAGAGCAAGTTAGACGGCAAACAGCTGATATTTCTACAGTATTGCGACGAAGGTAAAAAGGTCAATAAAAGATTAACAATAATGGGTCTCTAAATACCAGAATTGTTGATCCTGTAACTCTAATTTATAATACAAAATATTGAGGCAGTTATATATACTGTACAGCTGCTAATGATGCTTAGATTCAGTATGACAAGGATAGGCCTACTGTTCAGTACCTGTATGTGACAGTTTGGTGAAAGACAGCATATTTACCTCCTTATTTATGTGACAGCCTGCTGGGAAACAAAGGTATTCTGTGTTAACTAATTTATTTAGGAGTCAAATGTGAAGTAGATGAAGTGGGCAGGTCTGTTTGTTCTCCCAAGGTACAAATTACTGCCTGTGATCTCAAGCAAAGGCCAATAAGTTGGTGACAAAAATCTGTGACTTTCTTGTCACTTGCTTCTTCCAGAAACATGCTTCAATGACATGTTCACAATTCTGCTTCTTCTATTATTTAATACAAACTTTGTCTTTCCTCAGCCTGAGCAATGTTGTTGACATCTACTTTGGTTAACACCTAAGTGAAATATTCATTTAATTATTCTTTATATCCTCTATTGCAAGATTTTAAAAATATTTAAAATAATTTTTACCTGTATTAGTAGTTCATGATACCGCCTTAATGAATTTTAACTTAATCCTGTTCTCTTTTAAACACTTATATTTATAAAGTGCTTTCCTTCACTGCATATTTTTCTTAACTGATTTATACTTAAAAAACACAATACATACACAGTACATAGGATACATAGTTAAAAGTGTATAATTTAATCGTGGGATTATTATTGTTATAGCAAAAATAAA
Organism: Lepisosteus platostomus; assembly: GCF_059453375.1. Classification (NCBI taxonomy): domain Eukaryota; kingdom Metazoa; phylum Chordata; class Actinopteri; order Semionotiformes; family Lepisosteidae; genus Lepisosteus; species Lepisosteus platostomus. The sequence continues at coordinate 27,637,550 of NC_142621.1, forward strand.
CAATGACCTTGTAACACTTCATTAGAAATGTTGCTGCTACAAAAAGATATTACTGCTCTGGAATAAGTCCAGAGAAAAAGGTGATATGCCAGCAGCCATATCACCCTGCAACTCACAACTGGCAACCCACTGAAGCTAAGCAGGTGTGAGCCTGGTCAGTACCTGGATGGGAGACCTCCTGGGAAAAACTAAGGTTGCTGCTGGAAGAGGTGTTAGTGGGGCCAGCAGGGGGCGCTCACCCTCTGGTCCATGTGGGTCCAAATGCCCCAGTATAGTGACGGGGACACTATACTGTAAAAACAGGCGGCGTCATTAGGATGAGATGAGATGAGATGTAAAACCGAGGTCCTGACTCTCTGTGGTCATTAAAAATCCCAGGACGCTTCTCGAAAAGAGTAGGGGTGTCCTGGCCAAATTTCCCATTGGCCCTTACCAATCATGGCCTCCTAATAATCCCCATCTATGAACTGGCTTCATTACTCTGCTCTCCTCCCCACTGATAGCTGGTGTGTGGTGAGCGTTCTAGCGCACTATGGCTGCCGTTGCATCATCCAGGTGGATGCTGCACATTGGTGGTGGTGGACCGGAGTCCCCATTACCTGTAAAGCGCTTTCAGTGGAGTGTCCAGAAAAGCGCTATATAAGTGTAAGTGTAATTAAATGTGACCAAGAAATGACTGGACGCTTTTCATACTAATTAGCTGCAAATAAAATATTTTTTTGTTTTTTTTGCAACATTATTCATCTTCAGAATGCCCCATTTTGGTGAAATACAATTGTATACACATATTTAAGTAAAGATCTGTAATCCATACTCAAATGTTAAACCGAATATGGGGCTCCATGTTACAAATCAATCTACTGTATATCAATGAACTCAATTTTAGTTAACCAAGTTAACCAAGTAGATACTTAAATAGGTGGAGTGCGTACCAAACATAGAAAAAGTGCTTCTGAGCTGCAGGAAGGGACACACAAAAGGGAAATGGGCTTTTATATGGATTCTTAAATGTTTTCTTCAAGACATTATAGGAAAATGTGAAATTTAAATTAAGTGAAGTTATTCTTAATTTCTACAAAGCATTACTAAGGCTTCATCTATAGAATACGTCACCATATGTGGTCACCATACCACACAAAAGAAATTGTAGCCTAAAAAGATTTAAAACAAATGTCACGAGAATTATTCCTGTCATATCTGAGGCAACTAAATCTCTTCTAGAAAATCTCAGTGACATTTTCCTCTAGAAAAGAGGAGCTTGAGGGGATAATTGATCCGTGTATACAAAATCTTAAGGGATATACTGTAGATACAGTAGGTTCAATCCAGGAGACAGTTTCACACTCAGTAGTGACACAGGGTCACTATTGTAAAGTCAAGGAGAATTCATTTAGGACGGAGAATAGGAAATACACCCCAACAGTGGTGGGGGTCGGGAACAGGTTGTTGAGGGCATCTTTAAAAAGGTTAAGGCCATACCAGAGCCACAGAGGCTCAGAGCTCGTCCCTGTATCTGTACAGAGCAGAGAACACATTACTCCCCCCTGGAAGGGACACTGGTCTCTTGCAGTATCCGTCAGCAACACTGGTCCCCACTAGACAGCTGGGTAGACGACTGGAGATATTGCTCATTGCTCAAGGTACAATAACAGTATTTTTTTTAAAAAAAGTAAAATTCAGGTTATTGTTGCTAACCACAAGTTACTGAGTGGTGTGCTTCGTTTTTCACACAAATATATTGAATTCTGACTGCTATTGTTTTTAATAAATAATCACATAGTAAAATTGTTGTTTTTTTATTTGACAAGTGATGCTAGTTTTATCTACCGTTAGGACTTGTCGAGGACTAAGTGAAGGCCAAATAGGTCATAAAATCATAATCAGTCATAAAATCCTAAGGGGGTATACTTACTTTTTCAGCACACCATAAAACCTGCACCACATTCTGCCAGTCCTGAATCCAAAGTCTTACCCACTTCCTTGTGCCACCCTATATACTATGATACCTACTAGAATTAGATAAAGTTGTGAAGCTTTCTGGGCAAAAGTGTTTAGGGGAATCAAATGAGCACTCTGCATCATATTGAAGGAGCTTACCTACAAATACTATAAACAACGACTCACAAAGCATACAGTTGAACTGCCTGATAGGGTGAGAGAGAGTGAGTTGTTTCTGAGATATTCAAGGATTCTTTTGTCGGGTTGTGATGTCACAATGATGCCATAATCATGCAAATTAGCTTGAACACTATATCTGATTTCCCTCTCTTGTCATGGTCTTATTCTGCTGTGAGGTAAATGAACATTGTATGCGGGATTGTTATTACAAACTGAGAAGTACAGATGAGGATGGTATGGTGGAGCGTTGGGTGGAATTGCTGCCTAACATTGCTGGGGCCCTGGGTTCAATCATGGACCTGAGGTGCCATCTATGAGGACTTTGCATGGTCTTCCAGTGTTCCTCCAAGTACTTCAGTAGTCCAAAAACATACTTGTAGGTTAATTGACTAATGGGAAAATTGACCCTAGGTGTGAGTGAGTGCATGACTGCTTCTGCCCTGCGATGTTTCCATCCCTGCCTTGCGCCTGTCGCTTGCCCAGATAGCTTCTGGCGAACCTGAAGTGGAAGAAGCAGTCAGAAGACATATGGAAGTACAGATAAAGTAACTGCGTCCGTAACTAAATCACCGATTGAATCAAAACTTTGTGACCTACCCGCCAATCACAGATTCCAAAGCCAGCGAATCATGTTGGCTATTTATTAGGTAAAATAAGAAACCTCTGTCAAAGGTGCTCTTGAGCTCTGTCTTATCTGGATGGGTCAAAAATTTGATTTTATTATTTAATTAAACAGATTGGCAGGTTCATTGCAATGAACATTTGTGATTGTTGACACCCTGGTTCTGGATTTGTCTTGGCTGACACAGTTCAGAAACTGTTCTCTTAAGAAGCAGCTTCAGGGGTCTGCTTTATTGATCCATCTTTCCTAATGAAACAAGTCATTCCATAGAGGCCTCGGTGGTGCGCCTTCCCATTGTCCTTCATCGTGATCTTGTTTTTTGCCTTGTGTAGAGTCAGTGCATGAGCCATTACTGGGTTTTTTTTTGTTGATACAGTGGCTGCTTTCTGGGCCCCAAACCTATTTCTTTTCTTTTTTTTTAACTTTGTGCTGTCCCAAAGGTTCCTTTGAAGGTGTTTTCATTTCATCTTTTCTTTAAAAGATTTCGGTGCTAGGTCATGGATCACATCATGGCTGTTTTCCGACTCAGTGGCCATTTAATCAAGCTCAAGTCCTCTCAGTGCTCTGCCTCTCATTGCTTTTGTTTGCTCTTGGCTGAGGTGGTTTCACTCAATGGAAACCTGAAAACCCCTTTCTCCAGAGCATCAGGGGTGGGGTGACTTCATTTTTATAACATTGTATTTAGGTTGCATTCACATAAAGGAGAGCTGTGATTTTTCAAGCTAATTTAGAGAGCAACTAGTACATACTGTAGAAATGCATTTCCATCTGGATATTGCAAATGCACATATACAGTATTATTGTAACATTTGTAGGAGCTGAGTAATTCAATTAAATATTTTAATTAAATATTTTTAATTAAATATTCTTTGAATAAATTCACATCAAAATAAAATGCAATCTGTATCCGTGTATCCTTAAAAATGTCTGGAATTTAATGAAGTTAATGAATTGTTAGTTTTCTGTGCCTTTCCAATGATTTCACAGCAATGGAAGAGAGTAGAAGTTCAGCTCTGTATTGTTAACACTAGGTTTTTGAGAATGCTTTCTTACATTTTTATATAATCAGATTAACTTTTAATTGCAAACTTTCATTTGAGTTTTTCAGACATTAAAAACATGTATGTAATTTAAGACAACAATTACTCATGAAAATACTTTCGTAATGGGAAACCCGTAAATATGAGAGTGTATAAACTGTTGATTATGTTGACGTTAAATAATTATGTGGTAAATAATATGTTAAATATGTATGGTTCTCCATTTTCAGAGTTCCACATTCCTTTTTATATGTACAGAATACTTATGTACAGTGCCTTACAATGTTTTTCTTCTCCTGGAAAAGTTCCTACATTTTGTTTACGTCTTCTTTTGGCATTCTTATACTATTTGCACTTAACTAATGAAGACAAAGAAGTGGGAAAGAAGCATACGTAGATGATGAGAAGACTTTTATTAGATTAGAAGACCTACAGTACATTATCCCATATTTGGGAATTTCATTAGAAGGTGACTTAGCCTTTTAAATAGTTTAAATTCAATCATTAAGCAACAGATAGTATGTAATACCACCAGCATTTCCCCCCCAAATCGACTTCTTTCAGTCTTAAAAATAAGAAAATATGAACGTACAGTAAGAAAGGTTTGCAAACATGAAAGGGTCATTCGTCCCATCTTGCTTGTTTAGTAGTTTAGTGAATCTGAAAATTTGTCCAATGTTTTCTTAACTCTAGTATACCGATGATCTGTGGGTGATGTAGTGTTATACCATCTTTATATTAAAAATAAATCCGTTCATATTAAAAATCATCACATAACTGTTACATGCAATTTGCACCTTTGTGACCGATTTCTGTAATTCTTTGACCTTCCATGCAATGGTAAAACCTATTCGATGAAGTGCGACTGCACGCAGAGAGACCAGCTGACATTTTTATTAGTTTGTCATTAATTTCAAGATCAAAGTTCTGCGATGAAGTTTAAACTTGGATTTTTGAAAATGCTATTAAATATTTAGAACATGAGCCAAACAAAAGTCAAGAAGTGTTTTCTACAACGACACATCTATCAACTACAAAAGGCTATAACTTCAGTACAGCTATATTGTAAACAATAAGAATAGTAATAATAATAATAGCAAAAACAAGTTTTCTGGTACTGGTTTTATTTAACAGCTGAGAACTATTTAGTACTGTATGTAAAACTACCATATAGAAACAAGATACTAACAAAACAACAAGAGTTATTGTTTGTTTCATTCTGGTCTGGTAACAAAGGAGACTTGTTACATTAAATCATATTTTCTGCAATTTTACCTCAGGAAAAAGACAACAATACTAATTCAAATGCTCTTTGAAGTTTAAGATGCTTTCCCTTGATAGGAACATCTTAAAAGGGATTTTTCATTTCCAATCTAGACATTGAACATTGGAGACCTTTTTGTTTCTGCAACATCATGGGGCAATTTGCCACAAAGCATGCCTACCAGTACTCTTGCACCGTGAAACCAACACACCAGCTACCAGTGGTGGGGGGGAGGAGAAGAGAGTGAAGAAGTCAATTCATCGACTGGGATTATTAGGAGGCCAGGATTGGGAAGGGCTCATGGGAAATTTGGCCAGGACACTTGGGTAACAGCCCTTCTCTTTTCATGAAATGCCAAGGAACTTTTAATGACCACAGAGAGTCAGGACCGTTCTCTTACGTCTCATCCTACAGATGGTGCGTTTTTACAGTATAGTGTTCCCATCACTATACTGGGGCATTGGGATCCACACAGACCACAGGGTGAGCATGTCCCACTGGCTCCACTAACACCACTTCCAGCTGCAACCTTATTTTTTCTCAGGAGGTCTCTCATTCAGGTACTGACCAGTTTCACACCTGCTTAGCTTCAGTGGGCTGCCAGTTGTGAGTTGTGGGGTAATTGGCTGCTGGCTAGATTCTTAGCTTTCATTCCTAAAATGTATATATGTAAATTATTATTTTCAACATCATTATCTTTAATTTACATGTTTATAGAAACTAAAATGACCATAGATTTGTAAACTATTATATTCAGGTATGCACATTTTATTACACCATCATAATGTCTAACAATGAAAAAAACAACACTGTGATACATGCAAACTGTTTCATGACTTGAAGCATAAAAATAAATAACATTAATTTTTTTATAAGAAGCCTTGTACTGTAAGTGCTTTAAACTTTCTATATATACAGTGCACTCCGTGAGTATTTGGACAGTGACACATTTTTTGCTGTTTTGGCTCTGTACTCCGGCACATTGGATTTGAAATGAAACAATGAATAGGAGGTTAAAGTGCAGAATGCCAGCTTTAATTCGATGGTATTCACATCTATATTGGGTGAACCATACAGGAATCACAGCCCTTTGTATACATAATCCCCCCATTTCAGGGCAATCTTAAATAAAATTGTTATGTTTAGTACTTGGTTGCAAATCCTTTGCACCACGACTGCCTGAAGTCTGCGAGCCAAAGACATCACCAGACGCTGTGTATCTTGCCTGGTGAAGCTCTGCCAGGCCTGTAATGCAGCCATTTTCAATTACTGCTTGTTTCAGGGGCTTTTTGCCTTCAGTCTTGTCTTCAGTAACTGAAATGCATGCTCAATGGGATTCAGGCCAGTTGATGGGCTTGGCCAGTTAAAAACATTCCACTTTTTGGCCCTAAAAACTCCATAGTTGCTTTAGCAGTATTTTTGGGGCCACTGTCCTGTTGCAAAGTGAAGCGACATCCAATGGGTTTTGAGGTTAGTTAGATCTGAGCAGATAACAGGCTTCTGTACACTCCAGAATAAACTCCAATAAAGACAAGTGAGCCAGTTCCACTGGCAGCCATACATGCCAAAGCCATGACACTACCTCCACCATGTTTCACAGATGAGGTGGTATGCTTTAGATCATGAGCAGTTCCTTTTTTTCGCTATACTTTCCATCACTCTGGTACAGGTTAATCTTCATCTCATCTGTCCATAAGACTTTGTCCCAGAACTCTACAGGCTTTTTATGTAGTTTTTAAACAAATGGTAACCTGGCCTTTCTGAGGCTTTTCTTACCAGTGGTTTGCATCTTGTGGTGAACCCTCTGAGGTTATGCTGCTGTATTCTTCTCTTTATGAAAGTCTTTGACACATCTATGCCTACATCCTGGAGAGTTTTCTTAATCTGATCAACAGTTGAAATGGGGTTTTTCTTCATGATTGAAAGGATTCTTCGGTCATCCACTACTGTGGTTTACCAGTCGTTTGCTATTGCTAGGCTCACCAGTGCATTCTTGCTTCTTAACAATGTACCAAACAGTTGCTTTTGACACATTTAATGTTTTGGCTATGTCTTTGATTGATCTATTCTGATTGTTCAGCTTCATGATGGCGCGCTTTACTAACATCGACACGTCTTTGGTCCTCATGTTGAGAGGCAACAGCAACAGACTACAGATGCAAATGCCACATCTAGAATCAACTCGAGACCTTTTGTTAGCTCTCTTGTGCATGAACTAACAATGCAGTGACACACAGCTGGCCACGAAACAACTTTTGGTCCCCTAAAATGGGTGGACTATGTATAAAAAGGGCTGTGATTTCAACAGTATATGGTTCACCCTATATAGACGTAAATACCCTTGAATTAAAGCTGACATTCTGCAGGAATAAGAATCAGAATCAACAAAGTAATGTAAACCTACAGTATATTGGCCTCCCGATAATTTAATTTTTCTGCCATTACATTTTCAATCATGTTTTGTGGTTTTACTCTTGCTATATTAAAATATAAGGTTAGAAAAATATAGATAGAAAACAGAATCTTGTTAAATAACATCAAAGTAATGAAGTTGTTACAAAGAATTTTCCTTCCATTTGGCAATTTCTCACATTCATTCTCATTTAAACTTGCTGTGGAGACTGTTTATGTTGCAGTGCACGTTAACATTTCAAAAGAACAACAGTATTTAATTCCCCAAGATAGCTGTGCATAATCAAAGCATCTAAACTAAGTGACTTGGGGCATTTTCAGGGAAGAAAATCTTAACCACAAGGCACTCTACATGCTACAAATGGTACATAAAAAATCTCTATTGTTCATGACTCTCACATTACTGTATCCTTCCAATCAGCACCAATCACTGTCTTTCTTATCCTAATCACAGAGAAATGACTGCAACCCAAAGAGCAGTTGTTGCTCCAAAGACTGAAAGCAAAGACTCAGAGATCTAAAGAACTGTGGGGATCCAAATCACACCTCTATGAAGTCTTGATTAACATGATTTTACAAAATCAAGCATGTGGTGCATGAAACAAAATCCACAATATGAGGCAGGAAAGACTGAAGAAGAATGTGAAGATTTCAAAGCAAAAGAAAGGTTGTACTGCCAAAGATTAGAATTCCAGTATTTATTGGGCTCGCTTAAAAATGACCACCTTCAAAGTTCATAGTTTAAACAATTATAACAATAACTATAATCCAAACTAGGAGCTATAATCTTGTGGTATTTCAAGGACTAAATGGTAGCAGAAATATTATAACAGTATTAATGTTATACTATTTGCAACAGTGTAGAAAAAACAGAATTAGAAAAAAGAGGAAATGCTAAATATTCAAATCAAAACATTTAAGGAATTGTCCTGTTCCCTAAACTAATAAATATATGGGACACCCATAACCAGGTTTTATTTCATTCCTTCTTGCAGCAAATTCTACCCACTCCATGACTCAGCTAGAAGCTGGGGGAGTCCACAATGTATGGTAAATATCCTCAGGACTCTTCATAAGAAGATAATAATAATTTATTCTTGTTAATTACCCTGCAAATTATAGTCTGTAAATATACCTTTGGCCCATAGCTCCAGTAGGGGCTGTATGTGAATCCACACTTCCAGCCAGCAGTGGATAAGTGGAGTGCATCATGAATTAACGTTATAACAGTGGAGAAAGGGTTGAGGGATGGATACATTCTCATGACTGGGTAGTAAAATGAGAAGCACATGATAAAGAGAAAAGAACTGGCGTGAGGGGCCTTTGACACAGAAACTGGCTTCAGCAGGCTCTGTTCTGAAATTGCCATCGGGTGACAAAGTGTGAAAGAAACGTGAGCCCTTGACAGGAGGAGGAGATCAGGATTCCTATGTTCTGCATTCAGGCACAAAAAGGAGTCACTGCTGGCAACTTTAGACCATAGGGCTGTTTTTGTTATCTGCTGCTTGCTAAATTAGTTCTTCCTGAAGGGTAGCTTTCAATTCAAAAAGAAAAAAAAAATCTAAAAATTAATGTTGACCACCAAAGCAACTCCCTGATTTGACTCTCATGAGCTGCAATCATCTATGTTCAACTGGTTTAACTGTAAATATAGCGGTAGTAAACGTTAAGAGTAAAATAAGAAAATGCAAGTGAAATAGACTGGAAGCTCATTTAATGTAGCATCCATTATGCCAAGTACCATTCTGAAATAAAAATACTGCACAGAAAGAGTACACAAATTCAAATTCAAAAGTATATGTTTGCAGTTTCTACTTCAAAGAATGCAGGGTTTCGGTTTTGGCAGGCCAAGTGGATTGGAGCTAGAAAGGGTACAGCAGTTAAAGGCTTTAACTCTGAGAACACTTAAAATGACTTCATGGAACAACAAAATAATCTGTGATCTTAAACAGCAATGTGGAACATGTAGAACGAGTAGCACATGAAGGTAGAAAGACCTTTGCTGAAAAAGGTCTTTCAGACACAATTCCAAAACAATATCAATACTAACATACAGTACCAGTTATGGTGCCATATTAGATGTTTATCAAATTCTATCTTAAAATACATAATAGATTGTACGTTTCCATGTGTATTTTCTCCAATCGGTGCGTCATTTATTCAAATTACATGTTTTTAAAAAAAAGATAAAAACAAATTTTCTTTGCGAGTTTGATTAATACTTTATAACATGAAGATAAATACCACAGGATATGGTTTACATAACATAATTTAATGAATGGTGATAGTCGCTTATTTCCTTGCGCAGTTTTATTCTATGATTGACTAGAATCTTGTGCCACAACTACATAAGAGCATGTATTGTCCTGGTGAGACATGAAGTGATAAAAGCATATTTATAATAATTTTCAGGGTCCTGGAGACTGACAAAATGTCTTTAGAGAGACATACTAAGTAAGGGCAGGATACACAAGCACAGAGGACAGTCTCATTTCATCGAGCTTCTTGTTTTCACACTCAGTAGACATACACCAACATTAAAAACCCGAGTGTTATCTCCTGATCCCAAAGAAAACCCATGACCAAGCTATGGCTTTTAGGTTAAAAAAATGTCCTACCAGTAAATCATTCTCCAGTGAAAGAGAAAAACATACTGTACAGTGGGCTCCGGAATTACTGGCTCCCCTTGATATAAGGAAAAAAGTCATAATAAATTAAACCACATAGATAATGACAGATATTTAATACTCATATGTTAGGGAAATAATGTTTTTTTTTTAAAAAAAAACATGTTCTCATTTCAAGGTTCAGTTGTAAGCAAGTAATGCCTTGTAATTACCTGAAAAACATAGGTGCCAAAACTATTGGTACCCTTCAAGATCAAACACATCTGAAAAAATATATTTATACCTGTTTGAGTTCAATTTTGTCTAAAGGAACTCATGTGTTTGCTTAAGTGACTTCCTGGTTCCCTAGGGTATAAAAATAATGAAACACACACAGAAAAACCTTTTGTCAACCATCAGCATGGGGAAGGTCAAAGAACTAACAACAGAAACGAGGCAAACAATTGTTGATCTTCACAAAGCAAATAGTGGGTACAAAAAATAAGTAAAACCTTAAAAATACCAATATCGACTGTCAGAAAAATAATTTTAAAATTCAACACCACCTGGCAAGTGGTTAATTTGCCAGGAAGAGGACATAAGCCCATCTTGTCCCCACACACAGTGAGAAGGATGGTGAAGGTGGCAAAGAGAAATCCAAAGATCTGGTTGTATCAAGGGGTCATCCTGTCTCAAAAACGACTATTAGACGACACTTCCATGACAACAAGCTATTTGGAAGGGTTGCCAGAAGAAAGCCTCTACTGTTGCAGAGGAACAAACTGAAGCATTTGGAGTTTGCCAAACAGTATTGGCACTTTGAATGGGAGCGGGCACTGTGGTCAGATGAGACCAAAATTGAACTTTTCGGCTACAGTCTTCACAGATATGCTTGGCGTAAGAAGAGGGATGCATATACTGAAAAGAGCATCATACTTTGCTTACTGCAAAATATGGTGGGGGGTCTTTAATGCTCTGGGGCTGCTGTGCTGCCAATGGTCCTGGGGCCATCGTTAAGAAGGATGGCATCATGAATTCTCAAAAGTACTTTTGGCTAAAAACCTTTTTGCCTCTGCCAGGAGATTACATCTTGGCCAAAGATGGATCTTTCAATATCAGAATGATCCGACAAACACTTCAAAATTAACAAAGAAATGGTTTACAGAAAAGAAAATCAGCATGTTACCATGGCCATTTCAGTCCCCTGACCCTACTGAAAACCTGTGGTCTGAGCTTAAGAGGCCTGTCCATAAGCACACACCTACAAACCTCAAGGATCTGGAAAGGTTTCTGCATGAAGAAATGGTCTAGGATCCCTCTCAATGTGTTCGCCAAGCTGATAAAGCATTACAGGAAAAAACTTAGTGCCATTATCCTTGCCAAGGGAGGCTCCACCAAGTACTAAAAGCAGGGTTGGCAATAATTGTGTTTAATTTATTTTGGGAAAATAAATTATAACGTAATAGTTTTTTGTCTTGGTTGATTCCATTGCATAATAAATTCAGGATAATTAATTATTTATGTTGGAAATATATTTCAGTGCTTAATTAACTCATTTTTTTCTTCATATTTATCAAGGTGTGCCAATAATTCCAGAGTCCACTGTAGTTAAACACCCTGAAAGACAGGTAATTGAAAACTGCTACAGTACCTACTTTAACTCACTCCAAACTAAAGGAAATGGAGCTCTGGAGAACCAAACTGAAAGTAAAAGAACTGCAAGAACTGCAAGTCCCTGGAAGCTCAGGGTCTCTAGAAGAAAAAGAGCAATCAAGACAATCTGTCATGTCTGGGAAACACCTGCCTCCAGTATAGAAGGAGAAGATGCATGAGGAAAGTAATACTGGTCAAAACAAAAACCTGGATTGGGAAACAGATGCGAGAAATAATAAAGAAAAAGGTGCTATTCCCTTTCATTAATATTGTGGTTTTTCTAAAAACTGCCTATTGTTGACACAAGCACAGCCACATGTGTTACAAGGTGTTACAGTAGATCTATATCGTGATAAACTGGGGAGATACCAACACAGAAAGATTAAATTATTTTATCATTAGATAGGTTATATTAAAAATGAAAGGAAAGACAGTGAGACTGGAAGGAACAGGGGGCCAGTATTGTCCTATGAGCTAAGAGTAAGTATCTGATGAATAATTATTTCAGCACTACAGCAAGATGTCAAAATATAGTTTAGAGGTGGTGAGAGAAAATATGGTAGTGGACGTTATACTAAGGTCCACTGTTACGGCACAAGAACATGGGCGTCTGTTAAGTGCCACTTCTTACATTTCTCTGAGAGTTGCATTCCATGACGTCCGAGTTGTGTTATATTAGAAACGACACTAGGTGAAGCAAAGTGCAGCACCATGAGACAGTGTGTGTGCTGGGCTTCAGGAATCTGTCAGCCACGTTTTGAAAAGGCCTAAGTTTTTGTGACGACAAGTTGCCTTGAGTTAGAGAAGTCTAGGTAGGATTTTATAAATGCAGGCATTATATTGGCATCCTTCCAATCAAAGGAATGTTTACAATTATTGATATGACTCCAAAGCTAGTGTTAAGTGTCAGGTTTATATTTGGGATTACCAGATGGGCCAATCTTATTAATTAATGTTTTATTAATTTAAGGTGCAAATTGAAGGACAACTTAGAGACAAGACTGACACCCAACATCTTCATCCCCTCCCTTAAAGGGATTATATTTTATTGACTCCCATTTGGATAAAATTAAGTATTTATTTTCAACCAATCTAATTCTATATAGCATTTATCACTGAAATTCAGATATAACTTCTACAGTGTAAGAGCTGTTACTGCCATGAATGCTTGCCATGGAAATTATACATACAGTATTTGTGTATATTTTCAAAGTAAATGTGAGAATCGGGATTGTGTTAGTTGATACTAGCAGTGAAAGGTAGAATGTACAGTACCTCTAAATGGAAAGACATTGTAGCATTTACATAATGCTGGAGAACATGAGAATGTACATTACCAGCATACATACTGTACTGTATATGATTTAATGCCTTATCACAAATGTCAACATAAGGCTGCAGAGATGTTTAACACCATTTCATCATCTTCTGTATTAAATGATACAGAAACTCTACATGTAGCTTCATATAAGATGCCTCTTTCCAGAATCTCTTTAAAAGTTCATTACAGACTGACAACAAGGAAGTCTCTGCTCTGCCTAGAGCAAAACAGAAAGAAATATCACCACTGAACAACACATTAAGTTCTTTAGGAGCAGAGGTGAAAATAAGCCAGGTAGTCATCTGGTACTGACAAGGTCATGTTTCATTTCAACTCATCATTACTCTTTAGATTGCACAACTGTATTACTTTCAATTTCTTAGTTTTATTCTGGATCCAATTACAAGTGTTACTGAGGTTTAAGCAAACCCACCTTTCCAAGCAATAGCTTGGAGCTGAATGCAGTCAGGGCAGATCAGTAACAGTTGGGAGGTGTCACAGAATCAGCAATGAAATCGTGAGGAGTTAAAAACCAGCGGTGTCCACTTATCATATCCAATAGTTGATTCATTGTTTGTCATCATAGCTCAAATGCAGTATACATTTTGGAAAATAAATAAGGAAATAAGTTTCCTTTAAGTTCACCTTATGATGAAAGTGGAGGGGAAGGAAAATAATAAAAGTAGCAGTAAATTCTAATTGAAGTGAAAGGTATCAGAGGCAATGATGGTAAATGTCTAGATGGTGAAATGAAAATGGTTTTTACGTGAAAGGATTATTTTACCAAGGTGTTCACTAAGGAAAAAATTGGCAACAGGCAATAGAAGGAAGTTCTTTATTAAAAAGTATTAGCATAGAAGAGGCAGAAATGTTTCAGGTACTAGAAGGGATAAAGATAAATAATCCGGGCCTGATGGTATCTTACCAATTTTACTCAAGGAGACAAGATGTTATTTAGAATTCATTGATACAAACTCTTCCAACAGTCACTCAAGACAAGGATAGTACCCAAGCACAGGAGAATTGCTAATGTATTACCCATCTACAAGAAGGGTGACAAAACTGTCCAAAGTAATTATAAACTACTAAGCCAGGCATTTATTACATGTACTGTAAGGTTATGAAAACAGGATCACCTCTAGTTCTAATAATAGGCAACATGGATTCAGAAAAGGTAGATTTTGCCTAACAATTTTTTTTTTAACTTTTTGAAGAAGGAACAAAGAAAACAAAGAAAACAACATGCGCTCTGAAATGAGCTACTCTCGTTACCCTAATAGGGTGGAATTAATCTAATGGCATATATTTCGATTTTTAGACTGACTGAAACTTGACAATGATTCTTTGTCCCCGATTTGGCTAAGTACACCTGGCTTTTTCTCCATGTCCATTTCCCTTCTCTAGCTTTTATTAGCTTTTTTTAGGGTCCATCATATCTTATTTTTTGGCTTCAGAGCCTAACAGCGGTTTCTTTCCACAGTCCAAAAACATACAGTAGTGGTAAGATGAGGTTAAGTGGCTTCTGTGAAAAATTGGCTCTGGTGTGAGTGTACCTCTGTTTGTGTCTGTGTGTGCCCTGCAATGGACTAGGGTCCCATCCAGGGTGTATCCGGCCTTGTGCCTGTTGCTTGCCAGCATAGGTTCTGGCTCCTTGTGCCCCTGAACTGGATAAAGTTGTTAGAAAATGGATAGATTAAGGAAGTATGTTGAAACATCAGATAAAAACATTAATAGTTAAAATATATATTAATAGTTATACAGTATATATAATAGTATATTCATAAAAGAGTACCCTTACTTAATTGAAGTTATAAGCTGAAGTTTTGGAGGGATAACAATGACAAGTCAATCACATTCAGCTGTTCCTAATCACCACCATTACTGAAATTAGCTACAGTATACAATATATCTCAGTATATAACTCAAACACCTCCCTTTACAATTGTCTCACTTTTTTCTCCAACAACCCATCTCCATCTTGCAGCTGCTGTACCCCTTGGTTCCCTGTTCTCTGAATGCACAGGTATTATGGTATTATGGACAGGAGGCTACCCTGTACAAGCGGGTTAAGCCACACATACTGTATTTCATCAAATATTTCAAAGATCCACAAAGCATTTAATTCTTGGATGTTGTTGTCCATAGTGTGATGTACAAGCACATTTTCAGAGAAAAAGATAAAGATGTTTACTAAGACAAAAGGTATGAGTAGTGAAAATGAGGAACAGAACCTCTACACTTCAGTCCTTCATATTGTTTACCATTTCTAAGCACCTGCCAGGTACCTGAAATGCAACAGTTCTGTGTCCACTTATTATGGAGCACTTGCCCCTTAACACGATTTCAATTTGCTGTAAAAGCTGTAAAGCATTTTGGGATGTAGAGAAGCTAGACTCCTCAGCCCCACAAGTTGCCAGCTGAAATCAGCCATTTCTAAAGGGGTTTGGGAGGATTACACATCAGACATCCTCAGAAGCAAGAGTGCAGCTGCTATGCAAGGAAGAGTGGCCAGAGATTCACTCCTCAGGACAGGAGCAATAATTCAGCCGGTTTATCTGTGGAGACGGGGGTGAGGTGCTCGTGCTACTAGGCCAAGGTTACCCCTCTAGCTAATTGATCAGCACTGTTTTAATGCGCTCTGAAATGAGCTACTCTCGTTACCCTAATAGGGTGGAATTAATCTAATGGCAGCTACCGATGGTGAGGTCTGTCATTTCCCAACTACATAGATTTGACATGAGTAACGAGCCCACCTGGCCTGGAATTCTGAAACCAAGTGCCCCCCTCCTCCACTGGATTTTGTGGAGGCTGCACAAGGAAAGGTGACTTTCATGGAACAGGAGAGGGCTGACACCAGCAATCCTCAGCTTAAGGAGGCTGCACTGAGTGCCTCTCTATATAGCTGTGTATATTTTTATATAGACGGGGCACATAATGGGTCTGAGCGAGATATCATTATCTCTGTGAGTCAGGAGAGACTAATCTTCCTCGTCTTGCTTTATTGAGTTAGATAAATATAATATCTCACTCAAATCCATTATCTATTCTATTTATACAACATCTCTTAATGCATTCTGCTCTTTTTTGCATGGTTTTGAACTATTTTTACACTCTCCCAGAGTGTCAGCATTAGTTTGTTGATGCATCTTTGCTTCTGAACAGATTGCATTAGTTTTTTTCTAGTCCTACATAAGGTGTTTACACTATATATTACAAAATGTTTAATGTCTAGATGACATTTTTTGTTTCAACATTAACATACAACTTACAAGCGATAAGAAGATATAAGGACATTGAGTTTTATTTAGTTTTCACTTGCTAGAGAGGGATTGTACAGTCTTCACAATATTGTTTTGAAGCATGATACTAAGAAAAATTACACCAAATATACAAAACACAAGGTAGTGTTAGGTTGGGAAAAATTGCCTGTTTAGGTTTTGACAAAGACAAAGCTACCTTCATGATTCACAGAAGAAGCGACGGTTGCACAGTTGTTGTTTAAGGAAAAATTGATTAGTTATGTACTGCTGGATTGCTTATGTAGCGCTTAAGAAATGTTACCCAAACACAGAGATAAACTGAAAAAATAACATTTTGCCATGCCATCGCATAGTATGGTATATAACTGTTATGAAAGCATAGGCTCAAGAATGTATAGTACTGTATATAACCATGTGGATAGCAGGAATGGCAAAATGTCTATATCTACAGTTATATAACCACAGGTACTGTATATCTACTGTACAGTATATCATTTCAGAAGCATGCATTATACAGTAGATGATGATTGTAAATGTTTAGTTTTCAGTTTAAAAAAGAAAACTTCCACAGAAAATTAAAAAAATGTCAGGTAACATCTTCATAAACTTTTATCTATGATGCCATGATGCCTCCCTGCCTAACGAGCTCAACACCTTCTATGCTCGGTTTGAAGCCAACAACACAGAACCAGTCATCAGAACTGCACCCTCCGCAGCTGACCAGCTGCTCTCACTGTCTGCAGACGAGGTGAGGAGATCTCTGCTAAAAGTGAACACACGCAAGGCTGCAGGACCCGACGGCATACCCAGTCGCGTCCTCAGAGCCTGCGCCAATCAACTGGCGGGTGTATTCACAGACATTTTCAACATGTCTCTGGCCCAAGCCGTAGTCCCCACCTGCTTCAAGACAACCACCATCATCCCAATACCAAAGAAAACCACAGTGACATGCCTTAATGACTACCGACCAGTGGCACTAACACCTGTCATCATGAAGTGCTTCGAGAGGCTGGTCATGAACCACATTAAGGACACCATCCCAAACATAGTGGACCCGTACCAGTTTGCCTACCGGTCCAACAGATCCACAGATGACGCAATCTCCATTGCCACACACACGGCCCTATCCCATCTGGACAAAAAGAACACATATACAAGACTACTATTCATGGACTTCAGCTCAGCTTTTAACACTATCATCCCAGAGAAACTAGTCAAGAAACTCAGTGCACTGGGTCTCAACACCACCCTCTGCAACTGGATTCGGGACTTTCTGACAGGCAGACCTCAGGCTGTCAGGCTTGGAAACCACACCTCCAACACACTAACTCTGAACACTGGGGTCCCCCAGGGGTGTGTGCTTAGTCCATTGCTCTACTCCCTCTATACCCACGACTGTAAGGCCAAACACAACACCAACTCCATCATCAAGTTTGCCGATGACACCACAGTTGTAGGTCTGATCACAGACAATGATGAGAGGGCCTACAGGGAGGAGGTCAATCTCCTTACAACATGGTGTGATGACGACAACCTCACCCTCAACGTCAGCAAAACAAAGGAGCTGATTGTTGATTTCAGGAAACTGCAAACAGGACATGCCCCTATCAACATCAACGGGACTGAAGTGGAAAGGGTCAGTAACTTTAAATTCCTTGGTGTCCATATCACCGAGGACCTCACATGGTCTCTCAACACCACCTGTCTGATCAAGAAAGCACAACAGTGCCTGTACTTCCTAAGACGGTTGAAGAAGGCTAAGATATGTCCCCAGATCCTCACTAACTTTTACAGATGCACTACAGAAAGCACACTGACAGGCTGCATCACAGTGTGGTATGGCAACTGCAGTGCTGCTGACCGCAAAGCCCTACAGCGGGTGGTGAAAACTGCCCAGTCCATCACTGGGCTAACCCTCCCATCTATCCAGGACATTTATGACAGACGGTGCTTGAGGAAAGCTCTAAGCATAATCAAAGACCCCACACACCCCGGCTACAGACTTTATGATCTGCTACCATCTGGAAAACGGTACCAGAGCATTCGGGCCGGGACTACCAGACTCAGAGAGTTTTTACCCCTGCACTATCAAACTGTTAAATTCCCAGCCTCTCTCACTCTCCGTCTCACCTCACCTCTCACCTATGATCTGAACCTCACAGTGCCTTCTTCCTTTCTTTCTTTCTTACCAAAAACCAAAACACACATTGAAAATCTACCTCTACCATACATGTCAAAAGCTCATTCCCCATAATTTCTATCCCTTTATTTTATTCTGTTGATGCATATGTTTGCACATAACCTGTTACCTTTTTGTTGTTTTGCACATTGCCTGTTGTTGTTTTTTGCACATTGCCTGTTGTTGTTTTTTTGCACATCGTCTGTTGTCGTTTTTTGCACACTGCCTGTTGTCTCTGTCTTTCTTTTGCTACACAATTGTATTGTTGTTGTTTTTTTCTCTTTGTACTACTTATGTCCGAGAGCTAGCTAAATAGCATTTCGTTATACCATATACCATGTATATGAGTGTAATGACAATAAACTTGAACTTGAACTTGATCTAGTCAGACTTTTTGTGTATTTTCTTATCACCTGGTTCGTTACATCTGAGATATTTTTAGATTTTTTTATGTTTCTAACAGCAGCGATTGCTTGCTTTTGAATATTGTTTCTCTCCATGATTTACCTGTTGTCCTGGAGAGATACCTATTAAATGGGATTTTTTTTTTCCTTGTGACGTGATAGTGTCTCTCTCGCTGTCTCTCAGGGTAACACTGTGCCATGTTAGAATCAAAGAAGGAAGGTCTTGGTATGGCCTGGCATTTGACAAAAACCATGTTACCAATGTGGCATGCTTTCACAAATATCACAGAATACTGTCAACATGATGCTACAGTATCAGGGAAATTACATCTTCAACTTGTTGAACTAAAAGATGGTCTTATTTGCCATACATTTCAGGATTGTTGATGGTGGCTTTCATCACTCACAAACTGAATTTTAAAAGGCGGTTAGGTCTGCTCACATTCCAGGATACTGAAGTGGCAGAATTCTTTTGTAAAGCACCTCATTAAATCATTAAATATCAATTAACAAAGAAGAGTTATATTTGATTCAGCCATTTTGTTTAATTTCCCAGTGGAATTTAAAAACCAAGGAGAAACAGACCTCTAAACAGTATATCATACTTTCTTATAACAAAGCATTTCACATTATGTTAATATTGTAATTTAAAACCCGTTTTCATCCTAACACCTTGCACTTACTAAGGTCCATTTTACAATGGCTACTTACGACAATCACCTATTTTTTAACTATGCAAGGGATTTTTAAAAATATTTTTTACCTTGTGAAAAATGTGTTAAGTTCAATAATGAAGGCAATGCTCATGATCTGAGACAAACCATCAAATCCATTGGACTGGATTTGTGTAAACCAGAATCTCCCAAAATACCGCGATGAGCACATTATAAAGCAACAACAGTCATGGACAAAAATTAGAAAAGCTTAGTTTATTTCAAGATGCTACAAACTATACATGAAATATGTTCTAAGCTCCATGGTTTGCAACTACACAAATACTGAGTAAAATATTTTGTATTTGTGGTAATGATAAACTAAAGTAGAACAGATCTGCAAACCTTCATTCATTACAAAATTACAACAAAATAATGCACAGACTGTCACAATTGACATTATATTGTTGTCAGCAATGTATAATCCTAGTTTTAATAGTATGTTTCTGCTTACAGGATCTTCACATAAAACCCCCATATGAACTACATGTGCTTCTCATGTTAATTGCAGTTTTTAATAAAAAAACTCACATGTAGTAGTCAATCAGAAATTAATTTCATAGCAACTAAATAATATACATTTTGTATAAATGCAATTAACAGTGGTGCTAAATTAAGGTATAATTTCACCTTGAAAGACAACATATGCAGATTTTTGTAAAGTTATATTATCTCAGATCATTGCACTCACACATCAAAGAGTACACCTTTCAGCGAGACAATTTTCCTGTCTGCACTGCAACACACAAAGCCATTCTATACAGATTAGCCTTTTTCCGAATCTTAGAGAGACAATTTAGGATTTGCATGACAAGTACCCATCATGAGTAACCTTGAAGACTGCGCTCCAAGTGAGTGAAGACAGGAAGCCGTGTTTCACTTTCGCATTGACAGGTAGGAAATAGATCTGCCAGGAATGACAGCAATTGGTGACCCACCCATCACAGGGAGCGCCTTCACATTCTGCTGCTACAGGATCCTTCAGCTCCACTCCAGAGCTGTCCAAACATGGCAGGAGCAGCTAATGGATTTCAAGACTGCATCTCCCTGGTATGTGCCTCTTGTTTCAGTGTTTGGGTGGGCAGGATGCGTTTGTGTGTGGAATAATGAAAGCGGAATGCTGTATGCCACATCCAGGCCTACTTTATTTCTAAGCCTGTTGACGGGCCATGATGGCATGAGTTGGATTAACCTGTGTGGGTGATTTCTCTACCACTGTGGGAAAATGTCCTACATACAAAGGGTAAGTATTCTGTTTCAAAGAATGAAGATACACTCAAGTCTTTATACTTACATACCATGTAGTCGTATTTAGGGGCTCAAATGCAGCTTAGCTAAAACCCATTTTGATTTCATGCACCTTTATTATCTTCACAAAACAGTATAAGTGTTGCAGTTGCAACCAATATATTACGATTCCTATTACAGCACTGAAAACAAAGCTGAAATTAAATCAGCAGCATTTGAATGAAAGTATGTCTATAGATCCACCTCGCAAACTTAAGTGGTAACTAGAAAATGGGAAAGAAATTCAAAAATGTTCTATTTTGTAGCGTAACTGTCAAAGGAAGCAATGCTTGGGATAGAAAGCAGGTCATTACTGTGTGCCATTTGTTAAATTTTCTTTCGCCCAAATAATGACAGGTCTATTTCTCTCCCGCAAAAGAGTGCCAAGCCTAGTCGAGGATGCCTAATTACCCTGCATTGTGTGGAACAATAAAGCCACTGATAAGCTGCGCTACTTAGAGACAGGCAGGGAAGCACTCAGCTTCTCGCCTGACTATGGGCTGCAGAAAAAGGGTCCCTTCCGCCTTTGCGGCAGACACTAATGATACTCGCTCAAATGAGTAATGTCTTCATTGGTGAAAAATTAATGATTTTTCTAGCCAGGGTTAATGGACATGTCAAACACAGAAAATGAGTTGTTTGAAAGTAAATTACTATAATCTATATTTAGTAGACTCTGCCTTTTTCCCCAAAACTGAGCACTCCCGGAGATCGGTCCCCATGCTATTTTGCTCCTGCCATTAATTTTATTTATTTATGTTTTTAATTTTTAATCTCCCACACTGCTGATAAACGTCTTTTAGTACAAAGACCACGATAAGGCAGAGTGAAACCATTTTGACGGTAATACTTTAAATATTTATCGGAATATTGAACCAGTTGCTTTTCTGTTCACTACAATAATTATTTAAAATACATTAACTCTTGGCATGATGAGTTTAACAGAGAGTTAGATGCAAAAACAAAAGCAATTCTGTAGGCTTATGTGTGGAGCTCTCTTAGTTTAAAACCAAATGAATGTATTACTGACATGTTTCTTTTTTGGTCATGTCAACCATAGGCTTTCAAAGCTATTGCTTAACATATTTCTCTGTCTGCATCTGGTAAACAACAAAGGAAGTACAGCATTATTATTCAGACAGAGCTCATTTTGTGTAAAGGTGTAAAGTTCAGCTGATGTAAAGGTCTTATTAATTCTAGCAACCAAATAAACTAAATGGACGGAATATTCTCCCCTTGTTTGTGACATCTTTTATATTCTCAGTAGTCATACCCACACTTGAAAAATTGTCCACAGATAATTACAAGAGGAGACAAATTTGAAGAGTGTAGAGTAGATATTTTTGAAGAACACATACAATAGTAAGAACTTTGGCAATTTTCTCCCTAGGCATGTGAACTCTGAGAATTATTTTTCATAACCAAGGCAAGAATATCATCAATATCAAAGCATCTAAATAACGCCTGGTACAGTAAACTTATTAAATGGTTCTGAGTTTGTCATAAATTCTGTAAGCCAATGCAGTGAATAGTAGGGTCTACAAATGGTTAAAAACTCATAAATTGTTAAAACTGAGGTCTACTGCCAGACATTGATAAACAAATTAACAAGCAAATAGTCTACATACATGATTGACTGACTTTAATTTCATTTAGAACATAAAATGGATAACCCTAAGGCATGTGTGAGTTTCACTCATTGATGCCTGTCATCTCTTGTTTCAAAGTCTTTTGCACCAGACAAAAACTTGCTCCACATTTTATAGATTTTGCTCTTTGTAAACAGTTAAGATGCACAGGATATTTCCGTGACCTTGTCATATCAGCCAAGTACAGTATACTGGGCCAGAAGGCAAGCTTAAGGTTCCATAACTATTTTTTTTACTCTGAGTTATGATGGTCACTAAGCAACTTTTTGAACCAGCATATACAACGGGCAAGCTGGCTCTTTTGTTTATACCAGAGACCAGCTCTGTTATGGAAGTCGGCAGAGTTCTCGGGTGAGCGATTGAAGATCCCCAGTGAATTAATACAACAGAGTAGAGGCTGAAGACTCGGAGCAAAGTGACGGGCTAAATAAAGAAGGTATAAACCTTCTCTACCTTCCATCATAATGGGGAATGTACGATCTCTTGCCAACAAAATGGAGGAGCTAATGATGCTGACAAGGAGCCAGTTGGAATATCGCGAGTCCTGTATTACTGTATGTGCTTCACAGAGACTTGGTTGAACGAACTGGTTCCCGATGCTAACGCCACAATACAGGGTTTTCAGATGGTGCATGCCAATCGGAAAATCAAGGAGAGCGGTAAAAAGAGAGAAGGGCTGGTGGAGTTTGTGAATAATAGATGGTGTAAATCTGCTCACATTACTCTAAAAGAACAGCTTTGCACCCCGGACATTGAGCTACTAGAAGTTAGCCTGCGGCCATATTACCTACCTAGGGAGTTCTCGCATGTTATTGTTGTGTTGGTGTATGTCCCGCCCTCTGCCGACGCAGCCTCAGCGTGTGACGTCATACACACTATTACAGCTGGACTACAGACTTGTCGCCCACAAGCCCTGTTCCTGATAACTGGTGACTTGAATCATGTTTCACTCTCCCCTATTCTGCCTACTTTTAGTCAGTTTGGTAAATGCCCTACTAGAGACAATAAGACTTTGGACTTGCTATATGCTAATGTCAAAGATGCGTACAGCTCCTCATCACTCCCCCCCCCCTTGGCAGATCTGACCACAACCTTGTTCATCTCCTATCTCTGTACAAGCCTCTTGTCCTACAGTAACCAATGACCACCGAGACAGTCCCTCAGTGCATCAATGGCTTCAGCTGACCATCTCCACACTATTTTGAAACAACATACTGGGGGGTACTCTGTGAGCCTTATGGAGATGATATTGATGGTCTTACCAAATGCATCACAGACTACATAAACTTCTGTGTTGACAGTGCAATGCCCACCAGTAAAGTAATCCTCCAATAATAAACCCTGGGTCACCAGTAATCTGAAGGCCGTCCTAAAGAGGAAAAAGAGGGCTTTCGGGCAGGTGACAAGGAGAAGCTGAAGCGAATGCAGAAAAAGCTGAAGGTGAGAGTTAGGGAGAGCAAGGTGGCTTATGGGAGGAAAAATGGAGGACAGGCTGATGGAGAACAATATAAGAGAAGTGTGGAATGGCATGAGGAAGATCTCCGGATACAAGCTGTCTGGTGGCCAACAGAGTGAGGGAGGCCTGGAGAGGGCCACTGAGCTGAATCTTTTAATAATTCTTATTATCTTGCCTTATGCCAGTACCCACAAAGGGGCACGCAAAAGAGCCAACTCTCACCTGGAGAAGACGGAGCATTGTGAGAGTTATGTTCTTTGATTTCTCCAGAACCTTTAACACCATCCATCCCCCTTTACTGAGAGATAAGATAAGGGAGGCGCAGGCGGACACTCCCCTGGTGTCCTGGATTATAGATTATCTGACCTGCAGGCCACAGTATAGTATGTACAGCTACAGAGCTGTGTGTCCACACAGGTTGTTAGCAGTACCGGGGCTCCACAGGGGACTGTCCTTGCTCCATTCCTGTTTACCTTCTACATATCAAGTACTTGAAGTACAACTCTGAGGCATGTTATCTGCAGACGTTTTCGGATGACTCTGCAAGTAGGGTGCATTTGTGAGGGGGGAGGGGGAATATAGGAGCCTGATTACCATCTTTGTGGAGTTCTGTCATCTTAACTATCTTCAGCTTAATGTCAGCAAGACTAAGGAAATGGCCGTGGAGTTTCAGAGGAATACGTCTCAGTTGACCCCTGTTTCCATCCAGGGTGAGGACATAGAGGTGGTGCAGTCCTACAAATACCTAGGGGTATACCTGGATGATAAGATGGGGTGGACTGTTAACACAAATGCCCTGTATAGGAAAGATCTGAGACAACTCTATTTTCTTAGGAGGCTCAGGTCCTTTGGTGTGTGTGGAACACTACTACCCATTTTGTTACGAATCAGTGGTGGCAGCGGCCATCTTCTATGCTGTTGTGTGCTGGGGCAGAAGCATCATGACAAGAGATGTAAAAAGACTTAATAAACTCATCGAGAAGGCTGGCTCTGTTTTGGGGCTGAGCCTTGACCCCTTGGAGGTGGTGACAGAGAGGAGAATGCTAGCCAAGCTCATGGCCATCATGAACAACACCTTGCATCCGCTACATTGGATTGTTATTAGATAGCGGAGCACTTTTAGTAAAGTGCTCCAGGTACGATGTCCAAGGGAATGTTTTCGTAGGTCCAACTTCGCAGGGGCTGTCAGGGTGTATAACACTGCCCTAGGCAAGGCCTGTTAGCCCTTCTTTTGTTGCACTCATGTACTTCTGGACATTGCATTCATATACTGTGGTATTTTCAATTTGTACATACTGTATCTTTGCGCATTTTGCACATCTTTTATTAACATTGACTATTAACATATTTTGCACACATCTATTTTGCTAAATTTATTTTATTTTGTATTCTATATACTTATTTAATTACTTCAATGTTGTGTTTATTTTTAATTTTAACAGTATCTCGATGTCTGTCTTGTCTTTCTTGTGCTGGGCTGCTGTAACGCCTCAATTTCCTTTCGGGATTAATAAAGTCTTATCTTATCTAATATTTCACCTGGACAGGTAACATTTCATAGTACACAAAATACCTATATATTTCTTCTGCACCATCCATTCTCTTGCTATGCAATGTCATATTGAGAGATCCACAAGAACAAGTGTTAATTCCTAAATCTCCTAAAGTATTATAATAGGCACAAACGTACACAGTTTCTCTGCCATTGAAAAGCTCACAAATAAGAATAATAATTGATAGAGATGCAGAGTGACAGAGGGAGTGTCTGAGTGACTGAGCATGAGAGTTTCTTTGTGCGGTAGTGTTAAACACATATGACAGATCCAACAAGCTCCTTCAGCTCTGCAGGATCCTCAAATGATAGACCCCATTCAACACCAGGAGATGGCACAGACACAGGCGTCTAGGCCTATTCCTGGAAAACTATAATTAAAAGTTCAAAGTCATAGCGAGTCAAATGTAAGAGGAAAAAAATGAGCTTGCTGGCATTCAGTAACAACATTAAAGTATCATTTTATGCAGTGGTGAGCTGGAAGAAGAACACCATAATACACTTATGCACGTTTTGTTTTGTAAAGGACATCACTGTAAAACTGAGGCAGACATTATGCAGCTCAGATAACACGTTAAAGTTTATAAGCTTAAACAAACACTGAAATGCACTCAGTCTCATCAATCACAAGATAAAAAACAGCTGTGAATGATGGCATCAAACCGCTTTCAGTCAACACCTTTCAGACCTTGACTGTGTTCATGGGTAGTACATGCCCTGATTTCAATAACCTCTAGAGACCAGATTGAAATACATTTGTATATACTGTAAAATCAGTGCCCTGGCTTTTCATTGAATATACGTGCACTAAGCAAGGTAATCACTCTAATTTACCTCTGTGAGAGAGTTTGAGTTTGGAGGCAAAAATGTTAAATACAGGTGGTGAAAGGATGTAGCGAATGCTGGGTTACTAAAGCATGTACAGTATGCGTGGCGGTAGGAACAGCCAGGGAACCCTGCCCAGCGGAGAAATGGGAATACGATGCAATTGAGCACTCTATATAAAATACAACTGTAAATGAAGGCTACAGGTTTTAGAAATGTGCTGGAGTATTAAAGAGGAAGCCATGCAAAAAAATAAGAACAAAAAAATAAGAACAAATTCATGCTGCGTGGAGTGGCTGAGGACTGTCAAAACAACAGTAGAAAGCAGTGTCTAACATGGTTCAGTGTGCGTGCCAGTAGTAGGAGCCAGAGACAAGAGGATAGCAAAAGCAAATTACATTTTTTTACTCAAACAATATAAACTTTGTGTATATTATCTGTTGCCCCAGACAAGGATGAGTGCTAAGCAAATTATTATTGCTAATTATAAATTAACTAACTAAAAGGATTCATTATAATGGTTATAACTAGATACTGATATTTTAGCTGACAAACTGCAGGTTATGGTTATTCTAATCCTTATTATATTATTGTTATTAATATTAAAATTAATACTACTATAAAAAACTTGACTATTTTTCAGTATAACTTTGTAAAAATCAGAATTAAAAAAAAATCTGCTTGTTTGTCTTATTTATAAGAGTAAATAAAACTTGTCTGAAAACCCTAAGCTGATGTGACAGTAAGTTTATTATATTTATTATAGTCAGGTATGGATCATCATAAAAGAACCCTATAGCAGTTACTATAGAGTTATGATACCAGTTCAACCAAAATAAAATAAAAACCGTTAAGGGTTTCTGCAAGTTGAAGCATTGATCCTATCATTGAAAGAAAGACAGGACTACACTCGGGATTAGGGACTACTGTAAGACATGCACACATAAACATATAGGAAAAAGACAGAAATATCTATGATCTAAGCTAGCACCTTCCTGGAAAATGAGAAAAAGTGCTGGGAAATATTTTAGACCTTGACAGACAAGGCAGTGTTTCAATAGCAAAATAGACTTAGAACTGATTGCGAGGGTGATCTCCTAGAATTTTTTATTTCCTTTTTGAAAACATTACACTAGAGTTCATAATGTATTTGAGCTATAGTACATAGAGTAGTTTTGGAAAGTGGAGAGATTGGTCTGTTGAAGAGAACACAGACATAACGAAAGAGTAATTCCTTTAACAACAGCTTCACTTCAAAAGACTAAATACTGGGTGCCTTAGACATTGCATACAGGGAACTTGACATATTGCCATTTTTTTATCTTCATGTTCTGTTACATGGTGAAAGTGTACTGTAGTTGTAATTGTACAGGAGCAAGATTAAATGGGCATGCATTGCCTGCTTTCAAAAGACAGCTGTAGCCTACAAAGACCCACACAAAAACAGCACTGATTTCTTTCCTGCAAGTCAAGAGTCTTGGCAGAAGAGCTTAGCAAACTCCATATGTTTAACCTGAGTGGACTGTGGTCTGGGCATTCAGCCTGCAGTGCAGTGGAGTCTTGGTTAGACCTGAGTGATGTAGATTCGTTCTCAGTAATGAAAAGCTTGCGGACTCTTTCTGTGTGCATTTCAGATGAGATATACATATCAGCATAGTGATATACATTATACAATACAGCTACTCTTTAACCCTTTAGATGGATAAGTGTGAAATATTACAGAATGAAAAGGACAATGTTAAAATAATCATTCTGTCAATGTTAGCCGCTTAACAAGGTTGACATAAAAACAAGAAGAAGTGGTAGCAACAGCATTACTCTGGTGTTTTGTGTTGGAATTCCAGCAGGGAGAGGGTTAAGGACACCCTTTCTGCTGTGTTGTTCACAGTGTCTGCATGAAACAGTGCCACAGCTCCAGGAGCCCTCTCTCCAGAGCTTTTCCGAGGCTGGTTATTCACAAGCTGCCAAAATCGATCAAGCTGCTCCGCTGCCTGATGGAATAGAAAGACTTCAAGCATGCAAACGATGCTAAAATGCAAGTTAAAAAAAAAGCCTTAAATAGTGATTTCAGACAACATGACAGAAAGTGTCTTACATAAGCAAAACAGTCCACCACTACTTCCAGGAATACAGAGCCTGGCAGTTTACCCAAGAATACAGCCCCCTCCGATAAAAAACAGCCACACACACAGAGGGATACTATTGTACTAATACTGCAGTAAATACTGTTTTAATTTGGCTAAGAACTTTTTTTCCCTTTTAATTAATTAACTCTCCAGTTGGAAAGGTGACCTGTTTGCTAATTAGCTGGAACGTGTTTCTGTTTGTATATTCCATGCAGATTTTTAAAGCAAATTTCTTAAATATATTAATACCCCCTTTGATCACCCTGATGGATTTCAGTAGTATGGAGCCAGTTTTCTTTTTCAAGGAAAGATGTGTCCTCATCTCCATCTGTCCCAAAGAACAATCACAGCAGAACAGAAGAAAACATAAAAACGAACTACATTTTTCTTTTTTTTTCACCCTAGTAATAAATTTAACAGCTGAGAAGGTGACCTGCCTGCTCCACCATAAAGAGGAGAATATAGCAGTGGCAACTTAGTGCCGCTGCTGTTTCAGCAGAATCTGAGCAGCTCTTTACCTCCAGAGACAAAGTGTCTGGGGAGCCCAAGGGCGAGCGATCAGCTGTCACATCTTCCAAAAGCCCTGCCCATTTCCACTACCCAAATCGCGCTTTAAATACATCAGAAACATTTTAGGATACAGGCTCACGTTTTTTTATATGTACCAACAGCAGCTCACACAAATCGGTACCTTCACATGAAACAATTCCTTTGGGGGAAACCACGAATTAAATTAACATGTTGCTCAGTGGGAAGGTTTTTGACAGGCTTCACACAGTACTGAGTTTAGTACCTGTGTTTCTGTAAAGATATATACACATTTTTTATGCTGTGTTATGGAAACACAGCTTTAGGGGTGAATTTAAGTTATGCAGTCCTGTGAACTTGAAGAGTTCAGATTGTTCCATTTCCACTTTTAGCGTTTCGATAGTGTTATATATCAAGCGGACAATTTATATTCAGACACTATAACAGTGTGCGGGCAGCAGCAAGCTAGTGATCGTTTTACTGAGCTTTACTGCTATAAGTATAATGCCATTTTCTCATTTTATTTAATTCAAGTTGCAATCGTGGCAGAATCCTTCAAGAGTCTTTCCAAACTGTTACCCACCAGTACACTGTTTGACTGATCTTGACACCACCCCCAAGTGCAACTTTAATTCCAGCTACATGTGGTGTTTGTACACAAGACCGTACGCAGGGACCGAGAACACTGCCCAGGTCTTCAGGCACTTCACAGTGAAGGGAGGGAGGCAGAAAATGAGATACTGAAAAAATACTCATAAAAACATTCATGACCTCAACACATTTGCTTGGTTTTTATAATTAGGAAAAAATCAAAACACAATGATGTGAGGTTTTACAAGAATCTTCAAGATGTTAAATTAAGACCTTTCTTGCTTTTCTTTAGTTTACATGTTTTGCATATGACACTATATAAGGCAAGAATATTTAAAAAATAGACTTTCAAGAATTTGCTTCTGAAAGTACTCTAATTACTCCTGCAATTGGGTGGCTTTATGATATTAGGAATCAAACCCTGAGATAAATGGTATTAAGCACTGAGCTGTATTTACTAAGCTTTACCAGACCCAGAGAGGGTTCTTGACAATGTTCATGGACTGTAATTCTGTTCTCTCCATGTGAAGGCTGCATAATAATTTAATTAATAAATATCTTAAGTGTGCCAAAATGCATTCTTCAATAAAATAAGGACACACAGATTGTTTTTCGCAGGTTTTGTACTCTTCTTTTACCAGAAAACTTTGTAGTTTTCCCTTTGATCTCCACGGTGTAACAGATTTCACTGGGTGGTTTTGACATATATTAATTTATGACTATTGCTCTCAGAGGCCTATAATACATCTGGAGACCTTGTGCCATAAGAGTGTAATGCTACTGCTGTCAATCTCGATTCTGTGTTATATTGTAAAATAAAAGTAATCAGAGATACAGTTCACAGACTTTCTGTAAAATGTAAGAATCAGGAATTACATCAGCACCAAGAATGACATAATTTTCAAATACTTAAAGAGGATGAGGCTGATCTGACATCACTTCTAGTCAATATTCTCACTGGACTTTCAACTGCATCTGCTTGTCTCTGCATTACTTTGTGACCAACCTGAAAAAGCATACTGTAGCTAATACCATTTCCCAGAACCACCTGCCTTTATTCACTTCCCGTCGGGAAGCAGATTTAACTACAGATCATTAATGGATGGCCAAGAAGAAGTAAGTCAGAGGATATGACCAGGCCTGTTTTTCGGTTCCAGGACAAGCCTCCCACGTCAAGGTCAGCTGCCTGTGCCAGGAAGCAAACAAAAGCAGCGGGGCAGTTCAATGCTATAATCAAATAGGAAGGTCGGTTTCATAGGAGATGTAATTTCAGAAGACCAAAAACAGCAGCTAAAATGTTTCTGATCACATTATCCAGCCATCACAAAATGGAATTTCTCTACTTTAACTGCAGCAGAGGTCCATTACAAATTACTTAAGCACTGCAGACCAGTGACTCAATAGGAACAAAAAATCAATATGTATCAGAAATAATTGCCCCCCCCCCCCCCCAAACCCACCTCTTTCTACTCACATTCCTTCCTTAATAAAGTAAAGATGTGACATTAATCATTCTAAGATTTCTCTGCTGCATAAGATAATTAACATGGTATAGTGGGGGGGGGGAATAATATTTGATGCAGTGATTTTAGGGCAAGTTTGACAAGCTATGTGTAAACTGTTCAAGGCAGCAGAGCAGGTAGATACTGTGCATCAGTCAGAAGTACTCTGTATGTTGCTTCTCTGGGAACACGTTCAGGAAAGTGGAAACGGTTAAGTGTCTCCCAAGCACGGTTTGCTCCCACACACGGCAGCACTCATATGTTATGACTGCTGTTGTTATACATTGTGATTTACACATAATTACAACATTTACCAAAACTATGGAAAATGGAAAACAGTACTAAAATAAGCAGTTCGAATCTGCAAAATCTAAGAATAGGCATTATTTTCCATTACAAAG
Source organism: Lepisosteus platostomus (assembly GCF_059453375.1). Classification (NCBI taxonomy): domain Eukaryota; kingdom Metazoa; phylum Chordata; class Actinopteri; order Semionotiformes; family Lepisosteidae; genus Lepisosteus; species Lepisosteus platostomus. Next base: position 27,669,059 of record NC_142621.1, read on the forward strand.
AGTTACCAGTTTTCTTATAGAGGGAGGTTTATAATAAAAAAACATTGTGCAGTAGACACAAAAGATCAAAAAGTAACATTGGTTAAACTTTAAACAACAACAGTTAAAAAACCTGTAAGTGACAATCCTGCTCAAATAAAAAAAAAACTTACATTGATACTGTTCACTATCAATGAACATAGAATACTGTTATTTATATGCTTTTATAATATATATTTGTTTTATCTTGCTTTCCCTTTTTGAAGTACTTTTGGCATTTTTTACACAAGACAATGTATTAAAAATATTATCATCATCTCACAACTGGATCTCAGTTTAGTTTCATAAATCCTGGAAGCTACTGCCAAGCAGATTCCTTTACATAAAAATATAACACAAAAAAACACCTTGGTTTGAGCTATCATAACAAAACTTGGTGTTTGATATGAACCGAATTTCATTTTTTGATTCAAATTTCATTCACTAATACAGATGAAACTTCATTGTACCAAAACTACTACCTTTATTACATCTTTTTTTGTATCTCACAAAATAAAATGTTTTTTGGTGTTGATGTGCAGAATAACCCATGATCAGACACCTGATGTACCCCTGATGGCTGATGTTCAGTGACTGGAGTCATGCATTCAGGTGTATCTGTATTTACTGTAGTCTATCTGTTTCTAACTGGTTGCTCTCATATTTGACTGTCAGGCAGCACTTTGTTTTCCTTGGTCTTTGAGTGATTTTGATTTGGCCCCAGTCAATTATGGTGTGCCAGAGGGCCCATTGTTTTTATTATTTATATGCTTCCTCTCAGTAAGATCACATGCAAACTGGGTCTTCAGTTTCAATCTTATGCAGATGATAGATTTACACTAAAACCTCCTGCCCTCCGATCCCTTGACCTCCTGCCTCCATCACTAATCTCTTGTCTGGATGACATCAAGCCCTGGTTGACATCAAACTACCTGGAGATAAATAGTGAAAAAACAGTAATTTTACTGGTGGGATGCAACTGGAAAAGCTGGAGAGCTTCACAGTAATTGTGGATGGATTCCTCATTCACACGTCAGCTGTAGTCAGGAATCTGGGAGTCACAGTTGATCCTGTCCTGGCTTTTGAGCCCCATGTAAAAAATTGGATTAAGAGCTTTTCTTTTTCACCTTAGAAATATTGCCCTCATTAGGCAAGTTCTATCAATGTCCAATGCTGAGTGATGATTCACACGTTTATAATGTCATGATCTACGTGACTATTTAATCTATGGGCTCCCCAATGCATCTCTCCATTAAGTTGTCCAAACTCTGAAGGACCATGAAACCAACCAACTGTGTAATCCAACTGCAGCTAGACTTCTATCTCACACCAGACCCTGACAGCATACCACTCCTAAACTTAGTAGTCGCCGGTCCATTGTTACGGAATGCCCTTCATTTGAGTATTCAAGAGACAAATTCTTTGGCTTTTTTCAAATCTAAACTCAAAACTCTCCTTGTTACTAGGGCATATGTCTGACTGCCCTACAGTTTATTCTGTATGTTCTGTTTTTTCTTTTTTGTTAGCATTTTATTGTATTTTTTGTCCTTTTCTGTCTTTATCACTGGTTTTTGAAAGGTGCTTTATAATTAAAAGTTATTAATAACGATAAAAAATATTATTGCTGTTTATTATAGAATATTTATCATATATGTATTATTTATACGATATAATTTGTATTTTAAAACATTAAATAAAAAACATTAAACTTACATAATACAGTTTTTTTAAAGAATGTACAGTAAGTATCAAATTGTCTGATAAAAAATAAACACTGCTTCATATTTACCTAGTCACTAACTGCTTGCTGATGGACTAAAGGCTTGAAAAAATATGCATTTTATTTATTGTTATCTTGTTGGTTTTCATTTAGCAATCAGTCCATGTTCCAGTTTGCTTCCTTCAGACATGAGGATTTGCATTTCTGAGATCCCTTAACACCAACACAGTTTCCCAGCTGCCGAAGGGGTTAAGGCCAGGTGTGCAAACATCAGTCTCTGCCAGTTCCATCTGATTTCATTCGGCTCAGGCGGAACAAATAGGCAGTTGGGAGGACACATGAAGCTGCAAGCTTGCAGCCACCAAACTGCAGCATCTGCCACTTCATTAGCTCTCGAGTTAGAGAAGCATTGCCGGAGCCCAGGCTGACAGAGAATGAAGAAATAGCCACCTGAAGTCAAACACAGCCAGCGCTCCATTTGTCACTGGGAACAGCCTGATGGAGGCTGCATGAAGAGTCTGGGAGCAGAAGAGGGATCAGGTGTGCCCATGTGGCAGCATGGAGCTCTGAGGCTGAGTGACTGGAGTACAAGACCTGACTCTTTGATGTTTGAGGCAAAACTGTCTGCACTAGTTTTGAAAACAGACTCACTTTACTGCCACTACATACTTCTCAGAGGCCAAAACATCCATAAATGTGTAGGTATGAAGTGGAATTTTTATTTGCTTTGAGTATCTTAGAGCATACCAAACACACACAATGAGATTCCTTTGACAGTTGCCTTAATGTGCACAGTTACTTCCCTAAAGGGACTGTTTTCTTTCGGTCTCAAGATATCTGTCAGCCTATAGGCCCAGAGCTCTCTGTTGGATCTCTATATCAGAGCAACATAGATATCTTATTTAGAGAATAACCTGTGTGCTTCTGAGATATGGATAAATACTATACAGTATAATAATAATAGTACAATTTTATGAGCACTTTTCAAGAATCCCAAAGTACAGTTCAACAACATACACAATACAATGCATAACACAAAAAAGTGAAAAAAAGTACAAAGCACAGCAAAAGGACTACTCTTCAAAGTCAAAATACTAAATCGCACTGTCAAATCTTTAGTTATTGCGTTTTCAAAATGTTGACAGTCACAATCTCTAATGGACCATGGACCTCGCCTTCCATATTTAGCATAACTGATGCAAGGAGAACAAGTAGGAAAACAGATTATTCTTTTCAGGATTCTTTTCTTGGTTTCTTATAAGGATATAATTATGGCTACTCTGTTTTGCACAATAGCTGCCAGTCTATGACATTTATAAAGTAATAAAAGTGTTAAAGCATAAGAATGTATTGAAATTATCACAGACATATTTGTAAAATGTGCACATTAAATTTGAAGGTAGGTTAAAAAATTGTGTTTAAAAGAAAAGGCACAATGAGATGATATACTTCATTATGTCACCTAAAAACACTAAATATAATACAAATAATAATACTTGATATACTCAGGCTGGTCCGGGAATGAGTCGCACTGTCATGCAAACTCAAACAATAAATTACATTCTGTTAGAATTACTGAAGGAGAACAAAGCCTTTCCAGCTTAATTCAGAAATCGGACGGGCTCAGTGTGTTCTCATTAGCCATAAGCTCAAATTTCATGCTATGCTCATGCTGCTCATGCAGGCAGGGTCTGCACAATTTCAAAAAGAAAAAGGTAAAGCAGTAAAGAAACAGCACAAGAGACAGCATTGACTGAGTCACATTGCTTTTTGTAAACAGCTAAACACTTCCTGTCCATGCATCTATCATCAGAAAACATGCACTGCCCATTTAATGCCAGGACTACACTACACTGGACACCATCTTGGAAGGAGATGAGCAGGAGAACCAAACACAGTCTGTTACTGCTGAAGTCTTGACAGTTGGAAGATTATGGTTTCATCTCATACATTATTTCAGCATAACACTTTTGGAAAAAACACATGTATTCAAACACACTTAAATAGTTCCAGGTTTACTGCCAATAAATATTTAATTTAATTGGATTCCTGGTTTCCCATGTCTCCTACCACACAGCTCAGAGAACCCCTAAAAGATCCAACATGTTGGAGTTCTGAAGCAAAAAAAAAACAGTTTTATTAATATCAAAGGGATTATATGGAATACAGTATGTATTTGCTTTCTGTAATGTAGAGACACTAGTCCAAATGAATTTAATTCATCTTCTGTTTTAATCATTGCTAAATCAGAGCTATGATTTATAGAGCAACAATAATAGCATTACTATTACTGCTGTGATTTTTTTAGAGCATCTTTAGTCTGTAGCAACAATCCATAAAAATCAGATCTGAGATCACTGTGCAGGTGTGCTGAATCCTTATCTATGAACTGCATGCTGCCTAAACTCTTCAAAGAAATGAAAACCACAGTACAGCAGTGCTTTCTGTGATCCATCTGGGACAGCACTGCAAGGTGACGGATGGCCAGAGAAGGGCACCACTCGAAGGTTAGTGTACAATCTGAGACACAGCCTCAGATAATAGACTATCGGATTAAATATCAGGCAGAGTTCCAATGAAGGGCTTCAGATCATGTCATAATGCATCATCCTCAAGCCTTTCTCAAAGTAATCAGGAGCACTAAAGCACATTCTTCTGTCTCTCCAATCCATTTCTTTAACAGCACACTCACTTCAATGAAAGGTCTTGGATTTTCACTTTTGAAGAGAAAATAAAAAACGATTCTGGGAAGTAAGAGTGGGAGAAAAAAAAAACAGAAATCATAGGAGACTTGCTACATAGAATCTTGAAATAGCTCTGCAGAGCAAAGCCTAAAATACATCACCCCTACTTGACTTTTATACCACAACACAGCTTTTTTTGTCTGTCGAAAATGATCTTTTGCAAATCTTAAAACTGGTAATTTTATATAATTGCTGCCATTAAAAAAAATCCATTGGCTTTACTCAAATATATCTCTTCAGATCAATTAGTTCTCAGAAGGTGAGAATGTGTTAGATGTGACATTTTTTACTTAATTAGTGCAATCATTTTGACTAAAGTACAATAGTGCTGATTACATCCTGGAAACACAGATGAATTATAATCAAGCTGAAGATGTTCCCCCTGTATGTTCTTATCCCAATATAGCATCTCCTACATCCTTCTAAATATTTGACCAACCTTTCAGCGCCTTTCTCAAGCTAGTGCTTTCAATGAAGCCAATTCTAAAAAGACATAAGAGCAAAGGTAATGTTTGAAAATGCTAAGATTAGCAATAAAAATGAAATATTTAAAGCAAATCCCATGGCTGGTTGCTTATTTGATGTTGTTGATAACAAAGGGAAAATATGCTGATGAGCTTGGGTGAGATCTTTCCTAGAATGGTGGAAAAGCACCTGGGGCCAGTTTTAGGAACTCTGCTGATAAAAGTGGATGCAAAGCATTTTATAACAGTCATCAAAACTACCTATATACAGGCTTTTATGATCAGCAAAAACACTGATCAATTATCAGACACATTTAAACAGTGACATTATAAAACTATTTTCTCCCCACCCAAACAGCCTTGCTTTACTGTATTAGCTAAGGTTGCTGTATTGTAATTTGATCTGCCTTTAAATACTGAATCATTCTTGATCTAATCCTGGGGCTACCTCCAACCTCATAGACACAAGACTTTAAGCAGGCTGTTCTTATTTAACCCACTTGAACTCTGTCACTTCAGCGCAAAAGGTGTTTTGAACGACAGGCTTTCATAAAGACCTTGACTTTTCTTCCTGGGTCAGGGAGCAGGCCAGTTCTACAGGGAGAAAGCTTTGCCAGAGAAAGAGGGAGAGAGGCATGCGGCTGACAGCACTAGCAATCAGTTCATTCCTCTTGCACCTTCCCTTTGTTGTAAATAAAACATTATTTCAGATGTTCAATTAAGATAAGTACCCTTAATTTAAGACCTCAGTCAGTGTGCGACTATCATTACTCAGCCGAGTGCCGAGGCCGTGCTTCAGCTCCCAGACAATTACTCAGGGTCCCCAGCAAGCCAAGGAAATTGCAGTCAATTTCTGCTGTGTTCATTTGCTTAACAGGAATGAACCGGGGATTGGAAAGAAGCACAATTGCCGAGCAAAAGGAAGATGGAGGGTTGTTTCTGCCACAACATGAACTCTGTGTATAAACTACCAGGTTAAAGTTATGTGTGCTTAAGTAAAATGACTCGTGCCAGATCCTGACCCCAATGATTTTTGTATTTCAATAGTCGTATCTGTCCTTTGCGTATAGCTTTTAGGCCCTGAGCTGACAGAGAGCTGTAAGAGTATGCTGTATGGCGTATTTAATGATTTTCTGATGATTTTTGACACAGGGTCATTTAATATTCTTTTCCTTTAGGACTTAGGTGCTTTTGATATTGGGTCATATACTGTAGTACTGTATATAGATCTTAAATTCAGATTATGATTCAGTCAATCACACTATCCTACTGGTGGTCATAAAAAAAACAACTAAGGATGACACTTTCCTTGGTTTAGTTTATATTTGCCGAGAAGGGGCCAATTTGTAAATCATGGATGTTTTAAATCAGATGTTGTCCCACTTACTCAGGGTGTTCCACAGGGTTCTGTGCAGTGCTTTACTATTTAGCATTTATATGTTACTTCTGGGTCAGATTACTTGGCAACGTGGACTTCGATTTCACATGCAAATCTCATGTAAGATTTGTTTGTAGACCACATCAGACTCTAGTACTGTGATTTCTGCACTTTGCAGGTGCCTGGCAGTAGCTCAACTTTGATTAGACTGACTTCATCCTCGTTGACTCCCAACATCAGCTTCAAAAAGTTTCTGGCATCAATGACATTGGTGACCGTGCTTACATTAAACTTTTCACAGAAGTTAGAAAGCTGTATGCTCTTTTTATCACTCCATTGTGTTTTAAAATTAAGGAATGTTACAAAGGTTATCTTTTTCCATCTTTGTGACGTTATTCAAAGCTCATGCTCTGTCTGTTTGATGCTAAAATATTGATTTTATCACAATGTCTTATTTACTGGGGCAAAAGTAAGAAGGCCTCAGCATGTGCAAAATTTTGCAGTTCATGCTAACTAAAAGTACACTACATTAGCATAATATTAATCCTATGTAAGCTACACTGGCAAACTGTGAAATTTAGAATGGACCTTAATTCTTACACACAAATCACTAAATGATAAACTCCAGGTTATCTTTACAGATCTTTATATTTTTACATTGATTGTTGTCTAACACTTAATCTACTGTACTCTGGCCTCTTACTCTGCCATAGAGTCTTCTCAAGTATAGCACCCCATCTATGGAACTCATGGTCAAAATCCTTTAGACTCTCCATAAAGGATGACAATTTTAAGACCTAACCATCTGATAGAAGTTTTATTGTATAATGTTTTTAGTTTTACTCTGGGCTTTACTGGGTTGATTTACAGTATTTTCTTGTTTTCTTGTTTTGTATCTGTTATGTATTATAAATCCACTGTTGTACTTTTGTAGAGTCAAGTATCTGGAAAAGTACTTATAAATAGAAAGCATTGTCATTGGTGATATTATTTTAAACCACAGAAATAGGACACTCGGTGCAATACTGACAATGCATTTAGTTAAGCTAAGAATAACTAAAAATACATTGCAATTATAACAAAAATAAAATGAACTAATTTCTCAGAGCTAATTTGGGTCTAATATTTTTAGGAAATTGGTGTACAGTGTTTACCTCATTGAGCTTTGCAGAGCTGGGTGCATCATGTTAAAAGATGTGGAGACAACAAATGAACAAGCTCATTATGAACTCAGTGCAGCTTAGAGTTTGAGCTGATTTGAAATTCAGAAGCAGTTATGATTTAAATGACTCAATTCTGACAAATGTTTTGTAATGTGGCATTCATTAAGGCACAGAAATCACTACATTAGTGCATTCTAATTATGAAAACACTTGGAAATCATATCCAATCAACTTTGTAATAAAAAAGTATTAAACTAATATGGAGAATATTGTATTGCAGTAGGTCTTTACTGAAAACGCTATAACAGAATCTGAGATAGCAAGCTTTTTTACACAAACAGGCAATTTATGTAAGCCAAGGAAATAAATTTACATTTTCATTAAGCCACACAGCACTGCAGTTAAGGTATCTAAACACACTTGTGAAATTCTGAAATAACGAAGACATTATACTGTATCTTTTTCTGTTATAATTTCAAGAACCATCTGTTTAAAATAAATAGTGAATCACCAGTAGTGCTTTAAATGTATGTTTTAAAGGTGGGGTATTGAGAATTGTATCAGGCTGAAAGAAAAAAGATGCTCACCAGAAATCCCAGATAAGAACTTCAAAGGATTCTCTTCACGTTAAAAAAAAGACTCAGGAATGTAAGTTGTAATACTTTCCTTAAACAAGAAGAAAACAAGCCCTAGTTCAGGTCTCGTGCCAATTCAGTAATTGAACTTCCCTGTGGGGATTTGGGCCTGACAAGTGTTTCTGTCTTTCAGCCTGTTGGAGTCTGAGAGGAAGCACATACTTCCTCAGACTCCTAAAACCATTTCACCTTGCAGATTCACCTGAAAAGTTTTAAAAGGATTCATTTGTAAAGAACAATCCTTTTACCAATATCAGCTCAAGTGGAATTAAATACATTTCTACCCCACAAGGAACAAATATTCACAAATACCAACAAACTAAAATGATAGAAATTAATACCAAAACACAAATATTTGGAAATTTAAAATCTGGTTATCTGAAACAAATTATACTTGTTTCAATATTAGGCAATGGCAAAAGTTACCTTTCAAAGGGATTCTTAATTCAAACAGGTCTCTGATTTACTGTTACTTGCACCCACTCACCCCAAAACAAAGTCTGAACAGGGGGAACGTGCCTAGAAGCAAAATCACTTTATGTATTTCAATTTCCACGCTTATCAGAAACAATCACAAACATGTTAACATGAATGATAGGTACTTCACACCTCACCAGTCCAATTTTACATGGAAATCTCAGGCAGTTTTCACACCTTACTGAGCTTTCTAAACATAAACCATGATTATATCTACTGTGTTAGAAGAATTAAGTCTGATTTTTATCCGTTTCACAGGAAAGTCTCTAAAATTGATTTATCAATATTTATTTTCACGTTCTGGGCTGCAATAGAAAATGTTGTAATAGTCAGAGTTAATTGGGTAATCATATTAAAAAAAATAATTTACTCCTGCATTCTGGTCAAAGGCAGACTACAAAACTATAATATACCTAGGATAAACTGGATCTGTACTATATCTGTCAGAGGTCTACTGACTTCACTGATCAGTCTCAGAATCTCAATCAATCAATCCAATCAATTTAAGAAGACCTCTCTTGAGGTATAAAAAAATGAAGAAGCTAAATGTACATGTATGAGTTACCACTGTACATACCAAAACCTTTTAAAGTGCAGAAACCAAAAACTTTAAAAAGGTTTTCTCTCTGGTTGCTACAGGATACCCACATTCTGTGTTCTGATGTAGAGCAACAAGTCCCTTTTCTCTGATTTACTGTATGTATTATTATAAAACGATTTCTCCTAGTAACATGAACAAAAATACCTTTCTCCTACATTTTCTTGCCTAAGTCTCTTTGCAATCCCATCTAACCCACCCTAAAAAGAAAAGCAGGATGTGTCAATTATCTGTAATGTGTTTTTCAAGGTCTGTATAGGGTCTGCAAGAGTTATCTAGTTGGCAATTAAGCACAAACCATGTGAAAGCACTGATCATAAGTGTTGATGAATGACAGAGGGCTTTTCTCTTGGTGCAGGCTAAACAAGATATGTTGACAGCAACATGCACCACTGACATAATGAAAAGTGCAAATAGTTGGAGGCTTGACAATCTAAGAAAAGTTAGTGTGTAATACTTTTCAGATGTGCAAAGAAAAACTGGGTACACTTACAGTGATTACAAAACTGTTCAATGTGATTGTTTTAGAAAAGGGTAAAACATTCTATTTGGTTAAATCAATGACTTTGAAAACCGTAAATTTCAGTGATTTTTAGATTCTCAACACATTGGATTGGTCCTGATAAATTCCTAAACACATGTAGGCCATGGGTGATGATGGTCAAATTAACAAGTCAGTATCTGACTCCTCTTGGTGTGCCCTAATGAAGTGAAAAAAACTGTCCTCAACCAAGATGAAGATGTGCTAAACCCCTTGTCATCAGGACTATCTTAACAACCAATCCACAGTTACGCACTTAGGGGGGCAGGTCAGGCAGTGCAGGGGAGGACCATGTAACTCTGATAAAAGCAGTTTTCCTGCATGTCATTTGGAACTGCCACACCAAAGCAATAGTTAAAGCCACAGAGTTTCATTATAAGCCACTTAATTTCACAGCTTTCAGAATCAGCACACCCTCTTCCCAAAGCGCTTCCTCTGATTGAAGGTTGAGAGGGGTGTGGGCAAACAGCTTTGTGGAATAGAACCTGGCAATAACTGAGTATTGAGCCGTAAAAAGGGTTTTAACAGCACCATGGGTTCATATTACATTAGAAACAAACAAACAATGGCAATTGCTGATAATGGAGCCATTAGAACCAATTTCAGCCTTTTAAAAGGCATAAAGGAAGAGGCTGTCTGAGCAATCTTTCCATGTAATAGCCTTCTCTGAAAATGTTTTTTTTCCTTTTCACCCTCACTTTCATCTCCTGTTTTTTTCTTCTTTTTATCTGAAAGGTCACCCTTTTAAGTATGCAAGCTTGTTTCCAAGCAGCCTGAGAGAGCATGCTGGGTGTATGTTTGATACAGAGGCTAAAGCCAACGAGCTGGTGCCAGAAAGCTCTTCAATATGTCTTCAAATTCCGTTCCCCTCTTGCAGGGTGGGTGATGACTCTGCTCCCGCAGATGCATAAATAGTATAAATATGATGAAGCAAATGAGATTTAAATTTGCTGTTGTGGGTTGTTGGGGAGGTGCTCTGCTGGAGTAATTATTCCTGATCTGCTGAAGGGGATGTGGTGGATGTCACTCTGGGGGACAGGTCCAGGCTCAGTCACAGATGGGTGCCCGGCTGGAAGACAGTGCAGAGTAGAGGCAGCAGGCAAGCTGAGGGGCTCCTCTCACACTGCACAGCTGCTGCTCCCATCCCACGTCTCCTCAGCACTCCCAGCGCCACACTCTCACGCAGCCCTCAGCAGCCCAGCTCCCTGCCGCCTGACAAAAACACAAGGGCTGTCTGGCTGGTCACACCTGCCAGCAGGAACCTGTGTACAGCCAAGAAAATGCTGATAGTTTCAGGCTCAGGATGGGCTGTTGAATGAATGGCCATGGATATGGATTCAGGCACATTCTATTTCATTATAAAGCCCGTTTCACGACTGTTTATACCTGCCATAGTCCTGGAGAGCCCTAGTCCAGCCTTGTAGAACATTTCAAATCACAAGATTGGAAAGCTCGTGATGAATTCTGCATGTAATTTAATTAAGACATGGTTGATCCTTGTTGTTTAGAGGGTATTCAGATTTGTGTTTAAAAGTATCTGTAAATTAAGACAATACAAGCTTAACAGATCATAACTAAATTGTTTCCAGAAGTGACAACCTAGTGGTAATCAAAAATGCTGAGTTTCTCCAAGGCCTTGACTGAGACTGTGAGACTTTTCTCGAGTTAAAGAAATTCAGATCCAGATGACCCAAGAAAGGCCAGTTGCGGCACAAACGTTACAACAAGTTTATTACTTCCAATATTTTGGGAAACCAGAAGTTACAATGATTTTTCTTTTCAAAAGCATGTAGCTCAAACTTGATTTTAGTGGAAAACAGACGTTTTTATCTGATATTTATCTTAGTAAAACAAGAGGAACTGCTAATAATTGAGAAAATGTGGACTGGGATGCCAGCAACTGCTACTATAGTCTGAAAAGATCCAGTAGCAAGATAATGGGTAGATAATCAGGCACCAGTTAATTATTTAGATCATCCAGTAGCTGTTCCTAATTTGCTCTTCCCATAATTAGAAATGAATAGTGCACATCCAAAATACCCTTTTGTCACCCTATGATTGACTGGCTATAGCTGAAAACAATATCAATATCCTTGATGCAGTTATAACAGCCAGGCTTGGAGGACAGTGTATTTATTCCGTTGAGTTTCAAAGGTATAAGGTATTTCCCATTGACCCTTACCAATAATGGTTTCCTAATAATCCCCATCTATGAGCTAGCATAATCACTCTGTTCTCCTCCCCACTGATTGCTGGTGTGTGGTGAGTGTACTGGCACACTATGGCACATTGGTGGTGGTGGAGGAGAGTCGCCAATAACTGTAAAGCGCTTTGAGTGGAGTGTCCAGTAAAGTGCTATATAAGTGTAAGGATGATAAATGGGAATATGTTCTTATGAGAATGTCCTCCACAAAACATGTTTAACTCAAAAACAACAGGAGCATTTTACTTATGCTGTAGGAAGTTACAAAAACATCACACCACATGTAAACTGTTGTGTCAGGATTCACTATTGATTGTATCGATATTCTGATACTGAAATAGAGACTTGTGAAAGAACAGACAGATAAACATCAATAAATCTGTTTTAGAAATATAAGGGCCTAATAACCTTCAGATATGAAGACTTTAATCAACTATATCTCAATATGTTTTTAATGCTTTTAAGCTAAATAGCAAAGCTACTGGCAAGCCAGTATTGTAATGGACTACAAAACGCACCTGAAGGGGGCAGCGGTCCGTGTTGGAGGAAGGATATGTATGCAGGAGAAGAATGATACTGAACTCAGGGAAGACGGTGTGAGAGTGTGAGACAGCAGGAGCAAGCAAGCAAGCAAGCAAGCACACACGGCAGGAAGGTGTGAGGTCTGAATACTGGAGAAAGGTATCGTAGTCAGGCAGTCCAATTAAGCACGGAGACTAAACAACCCAGAGGGAAACCCAGGAATCAGGTCTTGCAAACAAGCAGAGGGTCACGGAGAGTTTGCCCACTGGGGAAAATCCACACAAGCACGGTAGAAACTAACACCAGGGCCAAAGGACATCACATTTTTTATGGTCTGTGCTGGTGTTAAAAGCTGTCTTCCACTCATCCCCCACACCAAGTTGTAAGCCCCCTTCAAAAGAATTATAGAAAATAAAAAAATGGAGGGGCATACCAGTTCTTGACAGTGATTTTATTCAAATCCTGATAGTTGATATACTGTATAGTCTTAAGAAGCCATCTTTCCTCTCAACAAAGAAGAACCCCACTTCAATGGGAGAAGAAGATGGAAAAATAAATCCTGGTTCAAGATTTTCTTCAATATATGATTGCATGATCTGATTCTCTGGAGGAAAGAGAGTGTACATAGCCTTTAGGAAGAGGGGTGCCTGTGAGCAATTCTATGGGACAGTCATATGGGAGATGAGGAGGCAAGTCTTCAGCCCTGACCTTGCAAAATACGTCAGTGAACTTGTGGTATTTGGCTGGAAGTTGACTGAGTGATGCTGAACTCAGGGAAGATGATGTGAGACTGCATGGCAAGCAGGAGTAAGTAGGCAGGCAGGCAGGAAAGTACTCAAGACAAGCAGCTGAGAGGTCCAAGCTTTGGAGTAAGGTATCAGAGTCCGGCAGTCCAGGTCAAGTACAGGACACTAAACAAGCCAGATGACAATCGAAGAATCAGGGTCAGGAAACAAAGCAGAGAGTTATGCTGGAAAAGGAATACAAAGCACTGGGGAAAATCTACACAAGCATGGAAGAGACAAACGCCAGGTCACAGAGCCAAGGCTAAGACCACGTGCTGGAATGTTGGCGAAGAGGGAACACCTTCCTGGTAATGAGGTAAGTGCCATTTAATTACGGGCAGGCAGACTGGACAACCTGTCTGACCATGCTGTCATGGGAAGAGGCAGATTGGATGGTTGATTGGTAACTGGTGTAGCGGGAGCTGGAAATGGCTTTAGAAATTACAAGCACTGTATACTCTGAGAGGTGATTTCCAATTACCTTTTGAGTAAACAGGAATTTACAAGTATCTGCAAAAATAACTATCATACATACTGTACAGGTATTTGAAAAAAGTGAATGATAATAATTATTACTGCAGAACAACAAGATCGATTTGCTCTGTCTATCGGAATAGATACTGCGCCCCCCAAAATTATTGGGACAGCAAAGTCAAAACTTACTTTTATCATTAAACAATTTTTATGTGATATTAAATGGTTTGGAATGATAAGTACAATATTGTAGACATTTGATTTTTGGATAACTCCATGCTTACATTTGACTATTCAATGTTAGAATAAAAACATTTTGTTATCAACCCAGTGATTTCAAGAGACCATTAGTACTGGGACACATTCACTTTGAATAAATGTCCAAATATATTAAATATACCAAGGCTCACATATCCCTTTGAAACAATAACTGCATAAATTATGCAACCCACTGATCTCACCAAACTCATTGGGTATACGGACTTAAGTTATCTCCTACATAAGCACTACATAAATGTTTCGGTAAACGTCAGAATTCATTCTGTTGCTGCCATAATTAATTTCATCATCAACAAGAGCTTCAGGGGTGCCCACGCATGCCCAGGCCACGGCATTTCCTGCACCATGCTTCAGACATTCAGAAGTACAAAGATGAGCATGTTGTGATCTAGAACAAAGTTTTTTTCGGGACATATAAGAGCAAGATAAAAATTTAACTGAAGTGATGGAGAGATTAAAGCGTGGAGACAGAATGAACTACAGATGTTCCAAAAAACACCAGCTCATCTGGAAAGTAATGTTATGGCCAGGGAATATTTGTTCCTGTCACCATTCTTTGGCAGTTCAGACAATCCTGTAATCTGTATTAGAATTATCACAAACAGACACCTACCAACCCACCAAAAGATGAATTCTAATGATAAAAAGTCTATTTTTCAAGCGTTCTTTTTTTGTCAGGTAGTAGTTTTCCAAAGTCACATGTTTTGAAGACAAGATACTTTAAAAGTGTCCAAAGTTTGGTTTAGAATTTTGGTTCATTTAGCTCAAAGCAGAAAACTGCTTCATTTTTCCACAAAGCAGTGTTTTACAGAAATCAACACATTTACCCTTCTTCCTGTTCCTTTTTCTCACTTCTGATATTTCTCTGACTTATCTCTTGCTAATTAGCACCACAGTTAATGAGAAGTCATGTACAAGGCAGCTAAAACCAAAATTTTCTCTAAATTTTCCACAACAAACCTTACTAATGTATTATCTTCCACATAAAATTAAAAACTGAAAAAAAATAATTAACATGGATTTTCCTTATTAAATCCAATTGGAAGCTCATCCAGTATGGATTATTTTTTAATTAATCTTTTTTTTATATGAAAAGGCTATTCTGAAAAATATGCGTCATGTAGATACAATATCTGCAGAAATCCATCAGTGTCAGCACCTGATTTTGTTTATCACAGTCAAGGGAAAATCTGCCCCTAAATGTCTGGCAAAGGTTAAAAATGAAAAGCAGTTGGTGGCAGATTCATCAGTGTTGGATGGACATGGAGGTTTTTTTTATTTATTTTTATTCGATGCAAGTGGTTGCATGTTGCTTTGAAGAAGGCACCATGGCGTGCGCTGTGACAGTGATAGAGCTAGCTCTGGCTTGACTCCAATCTTGTGAGTGGCAGGGTCTCTTGCAGTCTGTCACTGCGCCTGTCAATGCCAGGCTTCTCACTTGTTTAAGATTTTCCTTAAACGATAGAGTTTCTTCTTTTAATTTGAAGCCACAAAGACAGTGTTTTTTTTACTCAGTATCCTAAAAGCAATAAAGTATTTAAAAAAACTCATGAAATTAGCTGAGCTGAAACTCTGATTCTCTGAAAGTTTCTCTGAAACTCTGAGTTAACTACGAATACAAATCCAATTCTGGAGAGGTTAAATGCTTAATTTAAATAATCGGGGTGAACAATGTTCTGTTAACAACATACAGTATCTCTCCCCTTTTCCAGCTGGTCTATGGCTTAATATTTTTAGTATGGACTGTAGAATTTCATTTTTAAATTATTTTAAATTTGAATTAATTTAGAAAAATCTTTTAATTTAAACAAATTTAAATTACAAATCACTTTTTAACCTAATTTCTAAACATTCGGTTTCACCTGCTTTCTGTACAAATGTTGAATAAAACAGTGATCCTAATAAAGGTGATATCTCACCTTCTCCAAGAAACTATAAAAAACTAATGTTTCACTCACTTCACTAGATTTAACATTCTATATACTTGCGTACTGTGTTTCACATTCTGAAGCTTGGTTTTGGATGATTTATAAATCATCGCCTGCCAACATCACTTCAGTCTTGCTACTACAGCACTGATCTCCACTGTATCACCGATCATTGCGGCATTACGCGGGGGCGTGCCCAGTGTGGAGGCGGAGCCTGGGTAGAGGGCCGACGCCTCGCCTTTGTAGTCCCAGCTGCCCTGGCTTCTAGAAGATGAGCCACAGCTGGGCAGGTCCTATAAAGGCACACTGGACACCCTCTGAAGGGACGAGCAGGGACACCCCCGGGAGTTTTACACCGACAGTTCCGGAGGGGATCACACCCACGTAAGGTGTTCTTTTTCTTTTCTTTTTTTGGCTGTCCCACTGTACAGTACCGCCGGGGCAGGCTGTTCCTAACCCATATTTTTATTTTTGGCCTTATGCGCCCTGCTCTACCAGACTGGACCTCGTTAAATAGGGTAAGTCCAGTCTGGTTGCCGCTGTGTCGCTGCCTCCCCCACCGCACTGTCACACTACAGTGAATGCTTGGTGATACTAATTTCAATTATAACCAAAACTGTTTTGGATGAAACTTCTAACATCTTTATATTTCTAACTATGCCATCCGAATTTGTTAAAAGGTAGAATTAGTGAAGAACTACTAAACTAACTAAAAGATACTGTATATTTTACTCACTAGGGTTTACTACCTTGTACTGTATATACTAATTTCTTTTAAGTGGGACAAAATATCGAAGAGAACATGGTTTACAAAGGACTGAAATATCTGTTTTCAGTAACACTGTATAAAGAAACAACAGCACACCAACTTGCATTCTCACCATTTTGTTGTACAGACTACTTTAGTTTTTCTGTTCTTTGCATAGTTTAACAGTGAATGGAATCAGGAAATCACACACAAGAGAGGTCTCAGTTCAGATTGAAGTTCAGACAGTGGTGTGTAGTATTGGTTTTGCACCTTTAAGAAACAAAAAACAAATCGGAATGTGAAAATGTACAGAACTCAGGAATTAAAAGTAAATAAGAAAGCTAATATTGTTAGTGAAAACATTTAAAAATGCTTAGAAAAGTGGCTGCAGGACTTTTAGTTGTCTAAGAAACATAAAAGAAAAGTGAGAGGGAACTGTGTGCCAGCATTTAAGCTATATAAGAATGCAGCAACTCCTGAGAAAGACAAATTACAAATCTGATTGTCAATTGGTCTTACTTGAGGAAGGTTAAGTACAAGGCAAGTTGTTCAAGTTCATTAATCCCTAAATTCAGCAAGTCTGTTTTTTAAGGTCCCCATTACATTAACTGGCAAATCTAATTGTTATCCTAGTGAAGAAAACATCTTTAATTTTCCCCCAAATTAGCTGAATCTAAGTCCATCTTATGTCATTCAATGATCATTGCCCAAATGCTCAATTCTTCTGATTGTTTGATTTTGCCTCAGTCATCCCTTTCCAGAAAAGACATGAACAGAACAGCAAATACAAGAACAAATATGGAGATGGGAGTGAAACAATAATGCCATCTGGATATTATCTGGTGGTGCCATTGTTGTCTCATCTCAGTC
Organism: Lepisosteus platostomus; assembly: GCF_059453375.1. Classification (NCBI taxonomy): domain Eukaryota; kingdom Metazoa; phylum Chordata; class Actinopteri; order Semionotiformes; family Lepisosteidae; genus Lepisosteus; species Lepisosteus platostomus. Next base: position 27,686,606 of record NC_142621.1, read on the forward strand.
TCTCCAGCTCACTTTAATTTCCTTTTGAAGGCAGCATTATCAAAAGACGAGGTTAAGGAGCAACCCAATGCAATAACCATTCCTGCTAATGTAAGCCTACTATTATACTTAAGGAACAAAAAGCCAATGAAACAGACCCCAAGCATATTATCTCTTATGTAATATCATAATTTTATTGGTATCAGAGGCTGCTGTAGGAAAGTGTGTGCATCAGGATAGTTTTTACTCTTATTGCCATCATGAAATTGCTGAGTAAATTTTTCATTTCCCTACAACAGTGAATTAGCCCTACTCTTTTAGGGCCACACCCCAGCAGGTTTCGGAGCTTAATCTATATGAAAATTAAGAAAATCAATACTATCATAATTATAATAAAAATAATAATAATAATAAACTTTATTTTATATAGCACCTTTAAAGGTGGCTTCTCAAAGTGCTTTACAGGATGACAATAACAATAAATAAGAAGACTACAACAATAAATAAGAAGATTTCACAAGATAAGACACAATTACAATTACAACGATACAACAATAACAATAGAGGAGACCGTGGAAGGTGGTACTAAGAAGAGAAGAGGGGTGAAGAATGGAACCAGTTAAGTAAAGGCTTTTCTGAAGAAAAAGGTTTTGAGTCTGGATTTGAAGGAGTTTAGAGAAGGTGACTCTCTGATATCCTTGGGCAAAGAGTTCCAGAGCTTGGGGGCATAGCAGGAGAAGGCCCTGTCGCCCATACAATGTAGACAGGCTTGGGAGACAGTAAGGAGGGCAGAATTTGAAGAGCGGAGGTTGCGAGGTGGGGAGTAGGGCGATAATAGTTCAGACAGGTATTGAGGTGCCAAGCCATGTAAAGCCTTATAGGTGAGCATGAGGATTTTAAAGTCTATGTGGAATTTGACTGGAAGCCAGTGCAAAGACTCCAGGATAGGAGTAATGTGAACACTTGCACTAGACCTGGTCAGGATTCTGGCTGCTGAATTTTGGACATACTGCAGTTTGTTCAGAGTAGATTTAGATACCCCAGCGAGTAGAGCATTGCAGTAGTCAATTCGAAAGAATACAAATATGTTGATCAGCTTTTCAGCCACAGTTAATGATAGCAGAGGGCGTAGGTTTGCGATATTTCTAAGGTGAAAAAAAGATGTTTAACAGTATGCTGTACATGTGGGTCGAATGTTAAGCCAGAATCGAATATAACCCCAAGGTTTTTCAATTTTGATTGAAGCTCAAGTACAGAGCCATCTACAGATAGGGTTACAGGACTGGCTTTACGAAGTTGATGGGGGATACCAATAAGCATGACTTCAGTCTTGTCACAGTTAAGATGAAGGAAGTTTTGAGTCATCCAAATTTTTATGTCAGAGATGCAATTAGATAGAATAGAGACAGTCACATCAGTGTCAGGTTTGGTATGGATGTATATTTGATTATCATCAGTTTAAAAATGAAAGCTGAGGCCATGTGATCTTAAAAGCTGACCAAGTGGGAACATGTAAATGCTGAAGAGCAAGGGGCCCAGTATTGAGCCCCGGGGGACACCAGACTTGACAAGACCAATTTCAGACCTGTACCCATTGAGAGAGACAAAGTGACAGCAATCAGTGAGGTAAGATTTAAACCATTTGAGGGCAGTGTCAGAGACTCCAAACACAGTCTCGAGACGAGAAAGTAAGATGTTATGGTCAACAGTGTCAAAGGCAGCACTGAGATCAAGAAGGATGAGTATGGAAAGAGAACCAGAATCAGAAGCTATTAGGAGATCGTTGGTGACTTTGACCAGGGCGGTTTCTGTGCTGTGAAGTTGACGGAAGCCAGATTGGAGGGGTTCGAAAAGGTTGTTTGTCATGAGGTGGTTATGTAACTGAAGTGTGACAGCACGTTCTAGAATTTTAGAGAGAAAGGGTAAGTTGGAGATGGGGCGAAAGTTGTTAAGATTTTCGAGAGCCATGTTAGGCTTCTTTGGCAGAGGGGGTAATGGCAGCAGTTTTGAGGACCGTTGGTACAATGCCGGTGCTCAAGGATTCATGTATAATATTGAGGACAATGGGACAGAGAGAAGAGAAACAGGACTGGAATAAAGTGGTGGGAATGGGATCTAAAATAGATGTGGTGGGTTTCATGCGCGTAACTAGTTTGTTTAGGGATGCTGAGTCAAGAAGAGAGAAGCTGGAGAGACGGGAACCAGAGAAGTTGGATGAGGAGGGAGGAGGTATGGAAATGATATCCGTAGTGGAGATAATGTGATGCCGGATATTGTCAATTTTAGAACTAAAGAAATCTAAGAATGTGTTGCAAAGTTGTGATGAGGCAGGTAATGTGGTAGGACAGTTTGGCTTGAGCAGTCTGTTGATGGTGGAGAAAAGATGTCTGGGGCTGTTTTGGTGATTTTCAATGATGTGAGAGAAGTAGGTGGATCTAGCAGACTCTATAGTGACCTTATAATCAGATAAGTAATCTCTCCAGGCCTGATAATGTACATTTAGGCCGGAAAGACACCACCTACGCTCAAGTTTGCGAGAGGCTGCCTTCATGAATCGCAGATGGTCATTGTCCCAGGGGGCCGGGGCGAGAGAAGGAGATGGTTCGAGTTTTTAAAGGAGCAAAGGTGTCAAGGGTAGATAAAAGAGCATTGTCAAGTAACTGTATTTTGTCCTCTAGAGGGTCAGAGGAAGAGAAACAGGATAAGGAGGACAGAACAGAATTTGCAAACCTTGGGTGATCAATTAATTACCAAATCATATGTGAGCTCAGTCACATCAAAACCAATAGAACCTACAGACTGTGCTTATCAGATCTGTGGATCACTGCCCTAAAGTAATGTCTGGCATGTTGTGGGTCAGAATTGTCTGTACCTTACCACAGTCAGAATGTCACACCTTGAGATGTCTCAAAAGGGTAGGCTGAGATGTCTGCTCTTTTTGAGGAAGCATTAGAGATCCGTTAAAGGTACTTCAGTTACACAATCCATCTAAGAAGATGTATTTTTTTAGTTTTCCTGAGCCAAAGGACCCAACCATAAAGAGTATCACTAAGGACCTGCAGCAAATACAGTATGTGACATACAGCTGCCAAGTAATGAAAATCTGAAGTACAGTAAAAAAAAAAATCCCCTTAAAACTTGTGCCATCTTACCTACTGCCATCATACTTCCTGCTATCAGAGTGTTCTGAATAATGGCAGTGCTGAACTCACCACATTTAAATTGAAAATCCCACAAAGGATCACATTTTTCGTTCCCTTGGCACAAAACAAGTTGACACAAGTCACTTCAATATGCGTCTAAGTTTTTTATATTCAATTTTTTTAAAGTAGCATTCCAAACATTGTTGACATCATATTTTAAGTGCTGTTATCTTCGAACCTATGCCTGGAAAAAGTTGTCTTTTTAGCATTATTTACATGTATCCTAGACTGCAGCAATAAACTGACACGACAGCTTACTGTTTTCTTAAGTGATGAATTTACCATGATTCATCTAGCACACTTTATAAAATATTCACTTTCCTTTTTTTAGAACAGCGAATACCATGGTAGGATTTAAAAGTGATATTTGAAAGCTGCCTGCCATATTAGAATTTAGAGCTGAAACAGCATGTGTTGGAAAGCCCACCTTCTGGTCCGAAATTTCAATGACTTTAATCATAAGCGCATGCTGTTTCTATTATTAAAGCATTGTTAAAGCACAAGCTTCTTACAGTGGATTGTCAAGTACTTTCATGAATCATATTTTGTTATCTGTCACCTTTTCCCTGCCTGATCTGTGAGTCATGGAAGGACCCCTGTTCATTTTGTCATTCTTGTTAAACCACAAACAAGCTAGATATTCAATTTAGATAAGTACTCACAAAAAATCTTTTACATTTAAAGTCAAACAATAGCATTTTTATAATGCCAGAGAGCAAATGCAAAGCATAATGAATCACCCCTTAGATACCATACAAGATGAAATTCCAATTCCATATCAGCAGGAATATTGTCCTATACAGGGTAAGGACCATATCCCTGCTTCAATACTTTAATATTTGTATAAATTACATTCAATTTCCCAGTTCAATGTCTCCAGTATATTGTCTTTTGACAGAGAGGTTTCTAACATTCCATTATTGGAGATGTTATCCGTTTTCCACCTTTCTTCATTGTAACATTAACAACAGCAATAATAATTAGCCAGTCAAATCGAACTTTTCTTGCCATTATAATGAAATGACATAGAGATTGTGAATGAAAAATGTGTTAGCTTTATTTGTATGACAAAAGAAAATGTTGAATACCCATTAAATGTAGGCTACCTATAATGCTGAATTACTGTTGTAAACTTTTAGCCAAAATGTCAAACAATTTACCTTACTGTGCAAGATAAAGTTATCTAATACTTAATGAACTGCATGATTTTGTGCTTCCTTTCCCAGCAATTTGCCATGACTCTAAAACTCTCTGAATTATGATTTGCTAGGATTGCTGGAATACATCTGATTAATTTGTTTTTTCTCTTTTATTTCACTACAGCTCAGTATTCCCATTTAACCTGTAATCATCTTGCTTGACCACAATAGCAAACTCCACGAGTGACTCGGGATCGAAGTTGCAAGTTCTCAGACGGTCAATGAAGCAAATCAGTGCATATTGCTGGGGAAGTGGATCCAAGAAGCAGAGATCAATTTGGACCCAATCCCTGGGCGTTTTGGAGAAAGAATTCTAGGTGAACCCACTGAGAGCCTTATCTCGCCTTCAAAAAGTCTTGAAAAATGTTGATGACACACAGTTGGGAATGTGTACATGAGAATGCCATAATTACTTTTGCAAAAAAAATATTTTTTTGAGGGTTTTGGATTTAAGCTATATGGCTGATACAGCATTGAAGTCAGTGTTGACTTAAAAAAATAATAATAAGAGAAGAATGTTAAAATTCACATTTTATCCATGTAAAACAATGTTCATTAAAACCACAGTAAACATAAAACATCCGACTGCACAATAAAGATGTCTGATTATGGGCATCAGTGGACAAATTTGAATTTGATTCTTTTTGCTTTCTTTTAAAGCTTTTAAGCAGAGGCTTTAAGCAGCATGTTTTACACCCGTTATAGTATTGTTCATACTTTTTTTTTATTAAAACGTAAGAGCAAAAACTTTAATATCGCATAAAGCATTTACTCTTTATGTGATACAAAGACAAAAGAAGATGACAAAGAGAAGCCGTCATGCTGTGCAATAATAAATCTGAGCTGAGAAGGAAACGAGTTAATCGTTGAGTCTCTTCTATTGAAGGTAAAACTGTCACAATACTCTATTGAGCGGAGAGTTTGTGAAGGGATGCTAAACTAATAAAAAAATGCTGCGTACTCGAGATATTTTGTTTGATATATTTTGGCACTTATTGCCTTCATCAGTGTTGCAAAAGATAGAAGTATCTTCTGTTCTACTGTCTGTCTTCTCAGCCTTGCAAGGAATGAAGTCTGACTGACAGGACTTGGAATTGCATCAAAAGCACGAGCCAAGCTGGCTGTTTGCATAAAAGTGTGACTGTTAGAATGCTCTTGAAAGCAAGGCAGAGAATCTCAATGTGCAAGGCAAATGCATTTTTAAGGTCTACTGAAACTCACAAAGAAACACAAAGCACTGATATCTGTTAAGCGCATGCATCATTTACTTAGCTTTTTGTAGCCTGTATTCACTTTCAAAGCAGATAGAGCTAACATTTCCAAGTCTGTATTACCCCATTTTAAGTGAAAGACCTATCTTCACAGTGATATATGTTGGCTGCCACTTCTGTGTATTTCAGCATTTTTGTGAATTTATTCATTCAATATTTTATCTTACAAACGAAAAATTATTTGAGTTCTCAGAACTGAATCTTGACAATTCAGAACACATTAGGTATATACTATATTACATATATATTTAAAATGTCAGAATTGTCCCCATTGAAACCTTATACAGTACACTCTTTCTACTGGCTGTAATACTGGTGTTGATCCTAGTGATTTGCTTAGATGGTCCACAAGTAAGCTGTGAAGCTCCAGTCAGAAACACATCTGTATGTGACCCACAGTCAAGACAAAAACTGATGGGGATATTGATTTTCATCCCTGCATTTGCATGTAAAGGGTTACATTTAATTGAAAAAGCACAATGGCCTTTTCCTGTATATTACTGTTAGAATTTGTGTAATAAGTGTGAGTTATTGCTGGAGTGAGAAAGGAGCTATACTGTTGCATGTTACAGTACACGGAATTCTACATTATGAAACACATGGATCTACAGTACTATAACAAATATCTACTGATGGAAAAAAGAAACACACATTTTCTGGAATGAGAATACTATAGTTATAGCTTATGTACTTTCACAAAACCTTGTCAATTTGTTTTAAGCCCTCTGACCAGCAATACAGCTTGTGCAGTGAGGCATTGCAACTTGCCAATCACACGAAAGCTTGTTAGGTGCACTTTTACCCAGCTAGGTTCAGGTGGAACAATGCCTGATCAGGTCACCTTTAAAAAGGCCTTAATTTAAAGCTTAGGTCACTGCAGGAAAAAGGCCACACTTAGTCAGTTTTCTGTGCATTCCATAATGCCTAGAATGTCACCAGAAGCAAGGGAGAGGGCCATTAGGATGCTGCAGGCAGGCATGTCATGTGCCAGCGTTGCCAGACACTATGGAGTAAGCCGCTCCACTGTGTCCCGACTGCAGAGAAGGTTTCAGCAGACCGGCAGGACAGATGACTGTCCAAGATCCAGTCGCCCTCGAGTGACCACACCAGAGCAGGACGGACACATCAGACTGGTCTATCCAAGAGATTGTTTCAGATCTGCCACCCGCACTGCTGCTGAAACTGCCAGCAGACACAATGCCTGGAATTCTGTCTCTTTCTTTTTACTTGAGCCTACCTTTGTATCCTTTTTAACTTAAAAAAATGAAAATCAATTTAAAAAAATCAGTAACAGAGCCACACCAGTATTATCTGTGTATAAGACTGTTTAGTTCACAAAAAAGAGAAAATTCTCATGTTGTGGAAGTTTGCGTGTTTTCTTTTATTTGTATGAGAGAGAGGTTGAAGAGAAAAAAGCTTTGGTTTACTGTCTGGCTTGGGCCACACAGAGGCTGTGATGGACTAGTCAGCATTGGCATCAGGTCCTCTTCACAGATGAGTCACTCTTCAGCCTGTTCCACGCAGACGGGAGGGCCAGAGTGTGGAGGAGGAGGTGTTGCGTTTCTTTTTTCCCCATCAGTATACATTGCAATTATGATTTAGTAAAACTATAAAATTGAGTAATTTGATACAAGTTTATAATTTCTGGCTTGAATATAAATATATTTTTTTCGTACAGTTTTGTCTGTTGTTTATTTTTTTGTTGCTATGTCAAACCATCCGTCCATTATCTGAAGCAAAAGGTGCAGTGAACAAAAACATAATGCCTTCCTGCTTTTATCATGGTGTTAATACGGAAATAATATTTTGTTCACCTGGAAAAGGTTTTATTGAACCGAATGTATGGTATAATTGATGGGTTCAGATACCAACAGATAAGCAACAGCTTCATTCTACCAACTCAGAATTAACCATGCTGATTTCAAGTCAGGTATTCACTACTACAGTGAATCCAGTGCAGTAGGTTTCCACATTCCCCTGAGGCTCAAAAAACACTCACATATTCTAATCCTTGTATGCATAAACCGTGAAGAAACGCCTTGAAGAAATGTAGGAATGGTTCCAAAATAGCTTAGTTGGTGCAGGCCTAAAAATTGTTAAGACAACTTTAACTGAAATAACAAGGATCAAAACTTTTTCAAGATATTTTCTACTCAAAAGTTGTGAGTTCTTAAGTTACTTGAAATTTTTAAATTGTAAAAAAGGTACCTCCAACCTGAGGTTTCAATCAAACTGGGATACTTAAAGAGTTCAAATGAATTGTATTATTAAGTCAATTAAGGATCCAATTATGTAACTGAGAATTCAGCTGGATCAAAACCCAGCAGGCATGTAGGTCCCCAGAGACAGCACTGGGGACCCCTGCTGTAATGTTGTCTAATGTCTAACAGCACAGACAGTCATATCAGAGGAGCGCATGCACAGATCATTCACCCCATGCATTAGAGGGGTACTAGCAGTAAGCTGATTCAAGATTCCAAATTGGGTTAACATAAGCAAATGACAATTCCTCACAGAAAAAATCAGAAATGCAAATAAAAAGAAACAGAATTAAGTAATGTCCCTGAGTGGGTGGTCGGTATAGTCCTAGAGCTCTTAAAAGTGTTGTGTAAAATTACAAACCATTACCAATTAATAAAAGCCAGCACAAAATACCTGAACTTGTTCCTCAGTTAACAGGATTACCTGTCTTAATTAAGAATGACTGTTGTCTCTAAAACAATCAATAAGAAATTAAAAAATACAAAGATTATTTACACTCAATCCAAACCTTTAGGCAGGCAGGAAGCAAACACTTTTTTAATAACCCACGCTCAGAGACAAAAATAAGACACGCCAGAGTTCAATGTTCCAGATTTTACTGTCAAGTCCTAAGGCCCTGAAAAAACTTGAATCTCTGTGTTTGGGGAACTGAAAGAGAGTGTCTTTTTAATATGAAGAGACAGGCCCCACATTGGCCCCGATAAAGGGTTTTGCAAAAAATAAAGAGTTTGCAGCGCTCTGAGTAGATCTGTTATGATGTATTTGGATGTGAAACCTAATGTGAGATGGTGCATTACTATTTCAGCCATTGGAGGCATATATTTTCCAATGTAAGTGTTTTCTGCTAGCTTTTGAATCCAAGCACAAGGCAGTCAATAACTGGCGATGATGAGCCCTTCTGTCACTACTGAGAATAAACCTGTACAGTACATTACTCAGAATGTCACATTTACTCACATCAATTAGGAAACATTTTTTTTGTCCTGCATTATCTTGGAAACATCAAACAAACACTGATGCAATTTTCTTAAATATAGATTTAAATTGCATTTCTAGAAAAATGGAGAGGATACAGAATGCTTACATACAGTATAGACCAAATTTTCATATAATATTACTTCTGCCATTTAATTTCACCATTAGGCTTACTTTAAAAGTAAAATGCAAATAGAAATCAATGTGCACACTTATGTATTCCAAATAAATGTTCTTCATTCTCCATTCTACTTCAGGAACAGCAGTAGCAGCAGTGGCAGTAATATTAAAAGGGGGATGTTTTGTCATTTATAGAGGAAAGTGACTAAAAGCTGGAGGAAATGAAAGAATTAAGCTCTATAACCGATCCAGTACTCCTAAGGCTCTCGGTAACTAAGAGAGAGCCGTCTGTCTTAATTCAGCAGAAAGGACAGCTGTCACAATAAATAGCAGCAGGAAGTGAGAATGCAGGCAGGGTTAGGACTTGTGGCTATGTTCTGGGAGGGAGCAGTCAAGACTAGAGGCTAACCAGGCATGCATACCTCAGGACTCTGTCTACCACAAAACTGCCTGGCTGGGGATTCACTGTCAGTGATGCTGACTTCGTTCTGATTAATCGGAGAGGCAGAGAAGATATAAACTCAGCCTTCCTTACACAGCCCTGGTGACAAATGTTTCTTTCTCTGTCTTAATCAGTGTCATGATGAAGTAGAAACTGAAAGTTTATTCAACGGTCCCCAAAGCAATAGGTCTTTAGGGTGGCAGATTTTAAACCTCTAGCTGTTTTCAGCATTTTACTAGGGTTTTAGTGACTTGTACACTTCTTCAAAATATGCCAGAAAAGCTCAAAATGGTGACTTTGAGGTGACTATGATCAAGTAAAGATCCAAGATAGAGATTTATCTTAAATCTAATGTCAACAGTGCTGGTCATACAGTTCTCAACATAAGCAAGATGAGTGCAAGACTGCAAAGGCTTCTCATCTGGCTTAGAGACCAAGCTGATGTTGTGATAAGATGCCAAAGCCTTCAAAACTTTGATGCAGAATGTTATTTTCCCCCTGATGCCTCAAGGGTAGTAGGATGCCTCTGGAGGATATTTAAAAAAAATTCCATAGTTCCCCGTTAATAAGGATTTCCCATTTCTGTGCAATCTAGTATTAAAATCTACTTGAGCATCATTCTGAGTTGATATTTACCCTCTCAGTTCACAATTGATGCATTTACTATACTTAATTTTCTGTTGCATTGGGTCTCAGCAAATCAAATTCTACTTTGGCCTGTTTTTAATGGACCTTCCTTAAATCCACCAAGAACATCACAAGATTTGGCACAACATGACTTCTCGCGAGACAATCCTATTTAAGCTGCTTTTCTTTTCACACATGCACACATCGACACGCAATAGCAGTGTAATTTTTCAATAGAGCAACACAGAGCTGAAGAGCAAACTAAAATGCAAGTTGTATTTCAACTTCAGAGATGCACGACTAATGTATCAAAGTACAGTGCCACCTTGCATGAAATTAACAATGTTTATCATATACAGTAAAACTGAACACCGTTGGTTTCCCAGTCTTTGTCTCATCTTTCCCAGTATCTGTCCTTTGTAATAAAGCATTACTGCTGACTATATACTAGATACTACATCAATCAAAAAGCAAATTTGAGGGAGGCTTAGAAACAACACTTAGACCAATGTGTTCAAAGTTGTGGTTCTAGTTTCCTGAGTAGGTCAGGGGTTTAAATTTGCAAAACAAATTTGCTGAGTGACTCCAATATGTATTTATGGCAATATTCTTATCACCTGTTTCTTTTTCCTTCTTCAACTCTACACAGGTACAGTATATCCTGAAACTTACAATACACAATTTGTACCTGTGCTGTGCATTTCCAGCTCTGAAAGGTGGAGCTTGAAACATTTTTACTATTAAGTGTCATCCTGTTTTAGTATTAGAAAATATTTCAAAATACAACGGATGAACTCCCCTTGCAGTCACATACCAACATATACTCATTCTCCAGGGTCCAACTTTAAAGGTGTCAATGTCAAAACCTAGCACGGCTGGTTGTGTTTTTGAATGTGTCTCCACTAAATGCCAAACAGGTCCTCTAAAAAGAAGCAATAAATCATGAGTTGTTGCCAATTGAAGGCACTGGGCTTCAGTATGCAAGCACAGCGCAAGCCTGCTCCCGAGGCAATGCGAGATGCACAGTATACAAGGAATCAAATCACCTGCATTCAAATGAATATGAAATGTGTAAATAGATTAATATTGTGTAAGGCGGCTGATGCCATGGATTACTATGCTGCATAAATACCTCAACGACAGCAGGCTCTGAATCCATCACTGAACAAGGTGACTGATAAAATGGCCTTGTAAATGGAACACAATGTGGGCGACGCAGCAATAAAGCATGATGGGCTGGCGAGAAACTGAAGGACAGTAAGGCACAACAGCCCAGCACTTTGAGACTAGGAACCAGCAAGCTGAGCAGCCTAATAGTGATACCTTATGAAGACAAAATAGCTTAAAAGGAAAATGACTGATGGTTGGCTGACCACCTATGAGGCAATGTGGACTCAAGTTTAATGACAAGTGACTGATAGTGAAAAATAATTGTTTTGGTACTGTTCTTCCTTAGAAAGGTTGAATGAGCTTTTCTAGTCAAAAAGAATGTACCTGTAGAAGTGCCAATCACCTTGACAAAATGTCCATGTAGAGGACAACAAGTAGACCAATTGCTTTTCTACAATGTTCAGCTTCTATATGCAGTATGTACTGTAAATCACTGGGATATCAGTTGTTTTTTTTTAATAAAGTGTAACAATAAAAAATACATTTTTTTTCATTCTTTCAACACTCCAAAGATACTAGAAATATGATATGCTCATGAAATGTTGTTTCTAGATGGTAACACAAACACACCCTGAGATTTTAAGCATTAATTACGAGAAGAAAATATACAGTACACTAATCCTCAACAATATAAAACAAAACATTAAGAAATTAAAAAAATGTGCCACTTGTTTGTTTCTGCCAGTTCTAGGCAACAGCAGTGAGATTTAGGGCTCTTCTTTTTTTAATGTAAGATTTTTTTCTAATGAGGTACAGTACATGAAAATGTACAAATAAGCAACTAGTGTTACCTTTCACTAGTTGGCCGAATAGTTGGTCTAAGAATATAAGTTTTTCTTGTTTTTTTATGTTGAAATAGTTTTATTTTATTGAGGTATGAGTGAGAAATAAGAGTGTTTCGGAGGTTTTTTTAAACTTGTATATACAGTATATCTAAGTTTATATCTCATAGATTGGCTTTAGAATACTAACAGGCAGTAGACCAAAGAAAGTAATTGTTTAAAAATGTCCTTAATTATCTAGTGCTCCATACATACTTACTGTGGTAAACATATGGGTAAATATTTCATTATTGAATATATGCACTTATTGTGATGATTAACTACAATATGATCTTTAAAAGAGGTTTTGTTACAGGAAGTTATAAATTATTCAGAGAACTGCATGACTCATGGAAGCTGGAGTATTATTGAGGATTTGTGTGCCAAAAACCATGCAGTATTGGATCCTCTCTTAGAAACAATCTTCATCTTAATGTATATTTTTAATGTTTTTTTTCCTAGGAAAAGCAGAAAAGGGTGGAATGCATCTTTAAATGGAATTATGATTTCCAATAACTTCAGTTTTGTCTGTTTGTTGTCAGTTTGTAACATGGTACATATCCTTTTTGACACCAATCCATTGCCCACCCACTATTTCTAAACATCTGTCTTTTAACAACCCCCTTTTCTTCAAGTTGAGAAGAGTGCAGATAAAGCCTAGCCTGTCTTATTTATTAAGCTGACTCTTACAGGTCTGCAGTAGTTTGTTGAATAAAGGAACATCCAAACACATTGGATTAAATATCGATTACACATTTCATTTGGAAAGGATTAGTGTGGACTTAAATCTACTCAATTATAATTTAAAGAAGACAAATCCAAACTGTTTTGTTTTTTCATTTGAAATGACAAACAAAGCAGAAGTCATCTGCAAAAACAAATTCTTATGGGGTTGCTTTTTGTTTGACTGAAAACAATTTTTTTAAATTATTTTCATCATGAAAACAGAAAAGAAAAAAATGTGAAGTAGAATATAAAACTGTTTCAGGTCCAGCCAGAGTACTGTGATTTAACACACATAAGTGAAGAATATGAAAATATAATCTAACAGGATTTCCTAACAGCAGGAAATGAAATAAAATCCAGTGCCTTGACACACTGCAGTTCATCAACTTCTGAGAGATTTTTTACATCTGCACTGCTAACAGGGCCCAAAGCAACATCTTTCAAGCAGAACATACATTACTACAGACACAGCCTCATGCAAGGGGATCTTAGGCCAACACGTCTGCAGACACTCAGTAATTCCATAGTGGGATCTTTAAGCAAGCTCACAGAAAAATTAACCCTCCGGGTTTATTCCCGAAAGAATCACTAACATAATGGAAATCTGAGAAAGCCTTTTCCAAAGTGAGTCGTTAATAAAAAAACAAACGTCACCATTCATACTTCAAGCAAAGAAATAAGCTTTTATAAAGCATGTTTCATTTTTACAGCCCCATAGTTATTAATACTTTAAAAATACTTATTTTAAAAAAAGATGAAGTTGATCCCTGTGCTTTGTGGCTGATAATATAATTAGGGAAGAAATAATTATCTTATCAGCACCTTCTTGCAGCCTGTTGTAGCAGCAGAGCTGATGTGTCTATGATTACTGCTGTCTCCTTTAATTCGCAGTGAACACTACGAGGCGGGAGGGTAATTACCGGGCAGAGGGGAAGGGGGTGGGTTTCCATGCTTGGTGCTTAACTGCTTAATGCTTGGGAGAGGGATGGAACACCATGTACGTGCTCACCGGAGAAGGGAGTGCAGCATGTCGATTTAGGGAATTCTAGGTATTCTTAATACAGAATGCAGGGGTTAACGCAGGGGTTTCCAATCCTGGTATGGGGGACCTACCCACCTTCTGGATTTTGTAGCTCCTGAGCACTCCTTTAAATAACTAAACCTATAATAGAATTGATCGTACGTTTAGGTGCAATTTGAAAATTGCAACTTTTTAAATTGGTTTCAATACCTAAACAAGCAAGAAGTTGCATTTTTACTACTGCATTCTCAAGTAACTTAAAACCAAGCAACTCATTGGTTCACCTAAGGATTCTTTAAGTGAAGAGAACAGATACTTGGTGTGGGTCCCCGGAATGAGCATTAGAGCTGAGAAACTGGAACTCCTGTATTCATACAGTACATCATGGAGTTCAGAGATAAATGGAATGCGGTACATGAGTTTCACATCTGAATCCCATGATCTGTAACAGTTGAATCTTACTGAAAAGACCATTCTATTGCCTATAAAACCTAAACATTGTCATCTCAAGGTGTTCCAGCATCTCACAGTCAGGGAAGGCTCTCTTTCTGGTGCACAGTGTGATAGCAAGATATAGGGCATGCCTGTTAATTAGCAATTAATGCAGTTTAATGAAGTGATGCATTTTCTCTGCTGATTACCATACATAATAGAAAAAAGTCTATTTCAATTTCTACAATAGTTCTGAAAATTATGTATTGGTTTCATGAATTGCTTGTTAGGGGTAAGCTTTGAATTCTTAATTTTTTAGAAATATCTTATTGAAGCCTTTTGTTCCTCAAAAGGAGCTATACTATGTTTCTTAGTAAAATAATATAAAACTTACAGAATCCCATGTATGATAAATACAGAATTTTAACTAATTTTCATAGGCCTACCCTTAGTTATCTGAGTCACAGAGTCCCACTACTGTCAGATTTGAGCAGTAATTTGACAGCACTTCCTGCGTATCCTTGCCTATCGTATCCTGTTTTTAAATTTTTCACTGACAAATAATTTAAGGCTAAGGTCTTAAATTCTGTCCAATTCAACTTCTCAAACTGAAGCCAGAAACAGGTTTTGGGATTGTATTTAGAAAACTAACTCAACTCATTCACTGTGCTAGACTTAAACAGAATGCTGCACAGGACACTTGAAACTGTATTGTTTTCTTTTTGTGAGCGTGTGTATGTTTTATCAGCCTGTCTCAGAGGGTCGGGGCTCTTGCAGAAAGCAGCGTTAAAAGTGAGCAGCTTGTCTCGTTGGAATTCCCCATCTTGTAGGAATCTCATTAACTGCAAACCTTGGCAGAATGGAAACTGTAGAAGAAGACATGAGAGTGGGAGCAGGAGTATTTGTTGAATGTTTAACAATGACAAGCTGGTAAAAAAAAAGTGCTTGAACAATTTCAGCACTGGATTACCATTTTGCTTTTCTAAACCAGCACTAGAAAAATAATCCCATTGATATCTACATTGTAGACTGTACTGCTAAGTATAGCATATATTTTCTAAATATTAAAAAGCAGGAATAATCAAATTCGCAGATTTAAGTAGCAAAGACTACAGTAGCAAATGATGTTATTTTTTTACACTGTGACCATATGGCCACTGCTTTATGGGTGATTTAGGCAGATCCACAAAAGACAGAAACCTTCACAGCCTGTTGAGAAAACTTTTTGCACATCTTTCCCCTATACACATGCGCTCTCCCTCTGTGGTCTTTAAACGCCCACTCATCAGGGTATCTACGGGTGCTTGGTTGATCCTCACGCTCACTCTGTCCAAACTTGTTAACTATTATAAGGAGCTCTGAGCCCTTGCATCGTGGACTCTCAGGTTTACAGTCCCGTACTCGTGTCACATCGTCCTCGGTGTCCTTAAGTATCTCATTCATGCCTTGGTTCTTCAATGACCTTTGGGATCACCTTGAGTTTTTATCACATTACTGAGCCCTTCGCTTGCAGATTACCCAGGCTCAGTGAATCTAACACCTCCGGTTCTCTCAATGGTACTAATCCCTTTCAAGGAGTAGCAGTGGAATCTCCCTCAACTTGGTCATTCCCCTTTGGCCAGTCCCACTCTACCAACTTCTTTATCTTACCAGTGGGCTGACATGGCAATGACTGAGGCTGCTACTTTCACCTTCACCTTCAGACTTCACCATGACATCTCTTTTGCTTCTAGGAGCCTCCCTGCTCAAAGTCAGCACTCACAACCTCTAGGCTAGGCTGTACACTCACAGCTGCCAGCATACCTCTCTCACGTGCTCAGCCCCCACTGCTTTTACTCATAACACACTTACTGTATAACACACAACTCATCTTGTGCCCCAGACTGACACTTTGCAAGAGGTTCACAGCTAGACAGACCCTTCCATCACTCTGTACTTAGAGACTGACTCTCAGGCTGTTTTTCTGCAGGGAAGTACAAAATCAGTAATTATAAAACCACCCACAGCTGTTGCCGATACTGTATATTCCAGAGTTTCTACAGATGTTGTCACTTAACAACAGACACCTCCTGATGAGAGCGCCACCTTCCTGATAACCGCATCCTTTATTTTGTCACAACATATAAGAAAATATCATTACAGAACTATTGAAAAAGTGTGGAAACAAAATCATGATGGGCAAGAAGATTAAGTTATTAAATAAAGCTTCAACTCTAGGACCACACATCTCAATCACTTACGACAGTTATTTACAGTATGCCAGGTAATACTGTCAAACAGTTTTTTGTGGGTCTACTGATCATAAACTCATAAATGTAATACCTCTGAGTCTCCAGTATTTGCAAGACTGACTAATGATTGTCAAGGAATGATTACCAACTTTACAGGATTTCCAATGCAGATTAATCAGACTCTACATACTGAACTGTACCTGTTCTGGGTCAGCCTCTTTCAACCTAGTAGATGAACTGAATAACCTGAGGCTTACAACATGCTGTACAGACTGCAACTGCAACGTATGACTGCTTCTAGACAAAGACCACAATAACAATACTTATCCTCACCTGGTGAAAAGTGTGGCTGTGGTGGAGGACATTCATTTCATAATGAATCTGCTTCTGGGAGCAGTGATGCATTATCTCCAAAAACGGTGGTCTCCTGGTAGAGATATTTAAGACAGCATCTGCCTGCCTATGGGTGCCTATTGCACTTGCTTTCCATTGTAATGGCCTGTGTAGAATCACCCTCCAAGTCATATCCATAAAGAATACTGAAGGACTATCTGGATAGCACGAGTTAAAGTACTATTAGCAAAATATCAAGACAGACAGGATTAAAATATAGTTGATTGTACTAGAAAGCTGTTAAGACTGTGGGGCTGCGAGGCAGGAATACGTAAGGCAGTGGTACTGTATGATCTTTAACATACAGTGTACGATACAGTATATTCAACACACTGTCACAGACTTGTAGATGTGCACAATGAAAATGTTTTGAATTTTGTGACTTATTTAAATGATTTTGTACATCATAAACTCAGCAGCCATGTACCTTTAGTGATAAAGGTGAAAGTGCAATTTATTGAGTATACTAACGCATTGAAACAAAATTTACAGTTAATCTCCTCTATATTACAAATATTCAACATTGTCACTTTTAGAGGCAAATGAAAGGTGGACACAGATACTCTCAAACAAGTAGGACTGAAACAAAATTACCATATCATAAGAAAAAAACTCTCCCTGCTCTTCTAAAAATGTATTAAACTTGAAGAATTAAGTAAAAAGAAAACTGTTTTCAGGGGGAAAAAATACAATTTTAGCTTAAGATGTAATTGTGGATATTCTTGAGCTGGTATGAAAATTATACCTAAGAATTCTTTTGATTTTTCTTTTAAAAGGCTAGAGATGCTATAAAAATTACATTGACAGCATGCAGCACTAAGTAGAATATTTACTGTAAGGCTTTTGCAGCAATGAAACCTCATTGTTAATTAGCAAGTACTGAGTTTCTTTTAGTTTCGTGGACAGCCCCTATTCAATAACAGCAGAGAGGCTGAGAAGAAGGCCGTTAAACCAATGTTGTAGCTCGATAAAGGCAATGTTTTCCCTTTCATACAAAAGGATTATTGAGAACCCAGTCGATAGTAAGCAGATTAGGCTGAGCTTTATGTTGCCAGACACCATAGGAAGAAAAATCAAGTGTAATCCTACAATGCACAACGCCTCCTGCCAAAGCATTGCGTACATGCAGAAACACAGGCACTCGTATAAAAATGCCCGTTTTATGTCTGACATGCATAATGCCTCACTGCAAAATTCACCTAGAATGCCACCAGATCACAAGAAGATTCAAAAGTAAGTTGGATTTTAAAGCACCAAGATTCAAGTGCACCAACAGGATGTAGACATGACTTCAAATTAAATCCAACTTAAAAGCAAATACTTTTCAAGGGAATGTTTACCACAGTAGTCTAATATTAGTAAAAATATTGGAAAATGTATTATTTAAAAATGATACGTGCACATTAGTTTCAGATGAATGTGCTTTACATTCCCAGAATTAAAGTATTTACATTGGGTATACTTGTGTTCAAATTAATATTAAGCTGGTGTACCTGGGTTTATGTCCCAAGCACTTAAGGGTTTTTGTCCCAACTTTTAAGATCTCTACTTGCATCCTGTTGGTGGTCTTAAACTTTAAGAAAGATGAACCAAAATACAGTGAGCACTACAGGCCAAGAGCTGTCTCTGGTTCTGAAGTGACACAAAAGAGTTTTGCTGCCCTTATCCTCAGGTTGTCTGTAGAGATTTTAAAGCACTGTACATCCACCCTGGAGATTATGTATGCTGGCATAGGTATGCACAGCATTAGTTACTCAATATTTGAACAAGAGATTTAAAGATTGAATGTAGTTCAGAACATTCATCGCCCATGAGACAAGCAGTTGGCTCAACCGCTAAGCACGTTTCAGACTTTTAACTATTGAGGAGGGATTTCAATTCTGATTAAATGATATTATCAAATACATCCAAAAATGTTTTCTCCCATATGTAAAAAGACAAAACATAGATAGCTGGATTCTAGGTGTAATTAACTAATGGAAAACCATTTAATTATTCCTCACCTCATTATATGAAGATTCAAAATAGCTTGATTCAATTTAAATGTATGTTTCAGAGGAACACACAAAATATGAAAACCCAATAAGTTTACAATTTTTTTATATTCTTGATCCAATTCAGATACAACAGCTGCACAAGATATACAGTGCAGTCCGTAAGTATTTGGACAGTGACACAATCTTTGTTGTTTTGTCTCTGTGCTCCAGCACATTGGATTTGAAATGAAATAACTATGAAGTTAATGTGCAGAATGTCAGCTTTAATTCGAGGGTATTTACAGTATGTCTATATTGGGTGAACCATATAGGAATCACATAGTCACATATAATATACATAGTCCTCCCATTTTAGGGGACCAAAAGTATTTGGACATTTGGCTGCTCAGTTGTTTCTTGGCCAGCTATGTGTCGTTGCATTATTAGTTCATGCGCAAGAGAGCTAACAAAAGGTCTCGAGTTGATTCTAGATGTGGCATTTGCATCTGGAGTCTGTTGCTGTTGCCTCTCAACATGAGGACCAAAGAAGTGTCAATAGCAGTAAAGGGGCATGCCAGGATGAATTCTGAATTGTACAGAAGCATCTTATCTGCTCAGATCCAACCAAATGCCTCAAAACTCATTGGACGGCGCTTCACCTTGCAGCAGGACAATGACCCCAAACTTACAGCTAAAGCAACTATGGAGTTTTTCAGGGCCAAAAAGTGGAATGTCCTTGACTGGCCAAGTGAATCACCCGACCTGAATCCCACTGAGCATGTATTTCACTGAAGACAAGACTGAAAGTAAAAAGCCCCTGAAACAAGCAGGAACTGAAAATGGCTGCATTACAGGCCTGGCAGAGCTTCACCAGGAAAGATACCCAATGTCTGGTGATGTTTATGGGTTGCAGACTTCAGGCAGTCGTGGATTTGCAACTAAGTACTAAACATGACAAATTTATTTATGTTATGATTATGTTAATGTATTCAATTACTTTTGGGCCCCTGAAATGGAGGGGGGGGACTATATATAAAGAGGGCTGTAATTCCAAATGGTTCACCCAATATAGATGTAAATACTCTCGATTAAAGCGGACACTCTGCACTTAAACCTCATAGTCATTGTTTAATTTCAAATCCAATGTGCTGGAGTACAGAGCTAAAACCACAAAAATACATATGGACTGCACTATATGTGCAGTATTTTAATAAGCATGTTATAATGGTAGAAGATTTGTAGATTAGCTTTTATTGTTAGGCATGAGCATGAAAATGCAGCAATGTCAATGGAAATCACAGCTGCTACGTGTAACAGGAGTATACATGGAGACATTTGCTATTTCTTCCGAGTACCTGCTTATATTTAACTAAAATTCATGGATCTCCTCAAATCCATTGGTATCAATCTTCTTAAATCCACAGGTATCAAGATATCAAGATGCGTACCAACTACCGCATTGCAATTTTTATTTCTGATGCCTTTAGCCTTATGGAGTGCATGTTTCATTCGCTTTTTTTAAAACAAATTGATGGAACTTTGGCATGGCAGTTAGCCTCACAGCTCTTGGGTGCCTGGATCGATTGTGGCCTAGGGCACCTTCAGTGTAGATTTTGTACGCTCTCAATGTGGCAGTGCAGGTTTTCACAAGGTACTGTGGTTTCTATCCATAATCCAAAAACATTCTGTCTAGATCAACTGTCATATCTAGTGTAAACTGTCCTACAGTATGTGTGTGTCCTAGAGTGAATTAGTGTCCTGTCCAAATTAGGCTTCATCTTTATAGTGATGGTATACTGTTTTAGACTAAGCAATTACTGAAAAACATGGATAAGATTACTGTACTAAGAAGTTTCTAATGTAAAAATCCTATTCTAGTTGATGACAACGGGAATATCTGTGATAATAGGAGTGTTTAATTATCCAAACATAAACTGAGACAGCCCAATGAAAAAAAGTTATTATTTTTTAACAGTCAATAAACTCACCAACATTAGGCATAGCTTGTCTTTAGCCATAATGTTCTAAAACAATCAGAACAGAATTAATGAGCCTGGGGTTACAAAATTAAATGGGGTAACATCTGTGTAATCAAGCATCAGAAAATATTAAAAGGCAATATTTTCTGGAAACCTGAGCTACTAATCTTGACAATTGCACCAAGGACCTAAGAGTTGTGAGGCTAACTGTGAAGCCACCATGCCCCACGTTTTAATGCATCACATTGTATAACTTTAGAAGACAGATTTGGGGGTATCAGTACTAAGCCTCACTCAAGGTAAACAGGTAAAGGGGCCATGGTAAGTGCATTAGTTCTATCACACAGAAGTTAGTTTAAAAGATGCTATTCTAGGTCCGCAAGATACACTAAATCCATCTCAATACTTAAAAAAGACAAGGGTAATGAAGAGAAAGAATTTAATTAAGAAAGAGCAGCAGTATCGGATATAAAAAAGGACTTTAAAGAAGGTAAATGGTTGGATATAAAGCTACAGAATGTAATCTCATAAAATGAATGAAATTAGACCTTCTGAAAGACAGTATAAAACATGTTTTACACATCTTAGGCAGAACCTAAAGGGCAAATCTTCTTTATTTCATTTTTCAGAAACAAAAAAACAATGTTAGGTCAGAACTGTAGAGGGAATTGTGTAACTAATGATCTGGAATTTGCTGACACATTAAATGAATACCAGACAGAAATCTTTACTGACAAGAGTGTGCTTCAGAATTAACTCTAAACACGCGATGTGAAGTAACATGTTTTCATGTCACCTCAACTTGCATCATAAATAGCATTCATGTCAGCCTTATCGAAACTCTGCATAAAAAGCTATAGTCAATCACCATGATGCACAGTAATTTAACTTTGCTGTTTTAAGTACTGTGACTAAAAAAAATAAAAAGAGTACAGTATATCCCAGGTCTCAGGTAGATAGTCGACCAGTAAGCAAGTCATTCTTCTTTTAAAATTGAAACCATATACAATATACAGTACCATTTTAATAACTTTAGCAGTAGTTCATATCTCTTTAATCAATAGTTTCTTAAAGCTTAAAGTAGCTTAAAGCTAGTCTTATTGCTATATTTCCATGTGCCTGAGGACTGAGCTATCCAGATCACATTATAATATGGTGACAGGAATCTCTGAGCAAATTACCTAGGCAGCTTTAATAGCAGAGAAAAACTGCATTTGCCATTTTTTCAGTTTCACAACAGTGAGACTAAGCCCTTGGCTTGATTACAAGAATGTCTTCCACCAATCTTAAATTTCAGGAATTTATTAAAATGACCCCAAGTAACAACACCATTAAGCTCATAAACCTACAACAGAACAGACTCTAGTACTTTCCAGTATAGTCTGAATATATTTGACTATGTTAATTTAGTGGTGAAAATTATTATCAGGTTTAATATGTAACTTAATGGTTGAAGTATTTGGATAAGCTCCCGTTCAGATTAAATTGACCCTTGCATCCAAAAAGCTTGAACTTTCTGTTCTACCTCTTTATTTTAGATGAATATTTTGTCTCCGGTGAATAAATCTTTTTTGGAAACCATGGTATCGAGGAGATATTCTCCAGCAAGAGACTGGAGAATGTATCTGTGAAAACCACAATATACTGCTTTCCACGTTTGTCTTTCTCATGATGCAATTTCGAGAATTAACCCAAAAGCAAGATATGAAGCAGTTTCTTTTTCCTATGCAATAAACCTATTCTCAATGCATGTGAACCTGATATATGTTTTTTTTTCCTCCAAGGTACAGCTCTATGGATATGGAAGTAGTACAAAATGCGAGTGAACCTATCAGTAACTGCTTATCTCTCTCATGCAGTTGGCAAAGCGCACAAACCAGGGGCATTATAGAACTCCAGGTCACCCCCCAACAGAAATCCAGGCCAAGCTTGAAAATAACCCCCTAAAGGGCACTGCTGTCAAACTGGTGATGGTAAAGGTCCCACCTTTAGGGGGTCAATTATAGCTTAACAAAGCAAGCCGCAAATATGGTTTCTGCTGCCTGTCTGCTGTAAATGGCTGTAACATCAAGTGATGATTATAGACTACATTATAAGCATGGACCTTCTGAGAGTAAAAAAAAGAGATTTGACATAGCATTTATGTTTGATAAGTCATTTGTGATCCATTTTCCCTGTCGGCACATTCTTTTTTTCTCAGACGGAATATCTTAGCTAGACCTAAGTGTGGCTGCTGGAAATAAGGTATGTGCAATCAAAACAGTAAAATGCACACCTTAAAGGGGACTGGTGCCATGAAAAAAAAAAAGAGATCTTAAGAGGATTAGCTGGACTTCAACTGTAAACACTGGAAATTCAAAAAGAGCATTTACTTTTTGGGGCTGTGATTCAAAACATTGATTCGCTGATTTAATAATAATAAAATGCAACAGAAAATCATGACTGACTTTGCTCCCCGGGGATTATAGTAGAGGAGAGCACATTGATTGTGCATCGTTCAGCCTTCACTGTTGTAATAATGGTGCAGTGCAATAACGCTTTAAACAACTGAAACAAAGAGAGACAAAATCAGAAAAAAAATCATTTTACAGTTACAGATAAAAATAAAAACCCAGGGTCTCAAAATTGCAAAGGTTGCAGTTCAGTGCACACGTTGGGCCCTGGAGTCCAGGACGTGTAATTCACATCCAGTTTTATTTTACTGGCTATGACCAGGGTTTAATAATTAAAATTTCACAAGTACTACCCCTTTGAATGGGATTGTACAGAAATATCTAAGAGATTTGAATCACCTCCCCTCCCCAAATGCTTTGATTAGGCTGTTTATACTGTATGTTCCCATTTAAAGAAAAAGGGTTTTGAAGAAAATACATCCATTTCCTTTATCCAATACAGGGCTGCAAGACAGCTGGAGCCTATCCCAGCAAACGATAGGCGCATGGCAGATTCCATGCTGGATGGGACACAAGACTTTGACAGAGTAAACACAGACACAAACACATCCACACCAGGGTCGAATTTTTACAGAAGCCAATAGACCTACTGTACCACAATGTCTTTGGGTTGCGGGAGAAAACCGGAGCAGCCAGAGGAAACCCATGCAAACACAGAGAGAACATCCTAACTCCTCGCCGATAGGACCCAGGTATTCAAACCGAACAAATTACAACTTGCAAATCATTGTGTTATGTAAAAGAATTAAATTATAAAAGTAACGTATCTTTCTTTGGCAGGACTAGATTTTAGAAGAAAGACAGTTTTAGTTGGGACAGAATGGGAAATTGTGTGTGACCTAAAAATGGGGGCACACCTTTATCCTACAAATGTCAGAATCGTTTTTGATTTGCCTGATATACTGTATTATATGTGGATATAAAATATTTTCATTGACATAGATAACATTGGTTGTAGCAGTAAAGAAGTGTGATACCCCACATGATAAAATCATTTAGATTTTTTTAGATCTTTTTATTTGATACTTTCTGTAAATACTGTAGCAGGGAAAGGAGTGAAAAATGCATGAATGACCTTCTCATTGAAAGACTGAAAGAATGAATGACATTTTCCTGGAAACCTAAGAATTCAGTCACACACTAAGGCATAAAAAGGACAAATCCAGCAACACATGAAAGAATATGGAACACTCAATCCTGGGAATTTAGTGTTAGGAATCTGTAAAGAAAAGGCAAATTCAATAAAGATGGTTCAGAACAGCAGTCTTAGGACCACAGAACTATGGTTTCAAAAGGCGAAAAATTTAATACATAGGGCTAAGTACTGGGGATCTGTGAGAGTCAACAAATCCAATACAGAAAGCTCAGTGCACAAAATCTCACCACCAGCAAATTCAATTTACAGAAGCCAGTCTTTGGAAATTATTAACTGCAACATGTTACATGAAGAGAATTCTACGGTAAGGACTCAGGCATGCCAATTTACTAAGAATTAATGGTGGCATTTGAATTCTGGTGATACTGAAACCAATAACCTGTATACACAGATCTGAATAGCTCAAAATGTCAAATCATAGAACTCATTAATGAGACAGGAAAAGTATAGGGGAACGTGACTAAAAAATCTCTAAAACAGGCCAAGTTGACTACACTCAGCACTGCAGGGAAGCAGGATTTTGGAATCTGCAAATTCAACGCACAGTATTAACTGATGGGTTAAACCAGGCCAAACAGAAATGACTGGGAATTAGCCAAGTCCATCATATGCAACAGAAAAAAGGGGGGTAGGAGGCTGTAAAGAGCTGATTTATTTTGTGAATATCTGTAAAGAACCTTCCATCTGGCAGAGCGCAAAACCATCAACGTTGTAATTAAAATGCAATTACCACCTTTCTCTCCTCCCCCAGCTCAGTATAATCCCAGGAAAGCCATTCCATCTGTGTCACATGCTGCATGCCATCTTCTCTTTACCTCCTGAACACTTCTGCTTTTCTGCACTAGTGTCTGGCAGCAATAAAGCCAGCTTCAGTATCATTTCTCTAGCCTCAAAAATGTTACTCTCGTCTTGTTCTAGTGACACTGCGGAATTGTGGATCAATCATTCAGCAAAATTTAAATAGTCTTCATCCGCAACTTGAACAATTCTGTTTCACGGATTGCAGTGAAAAGAATTAATTCAAATGAGATTTAGAGTCCCAGAATTCTTTACTAAGGGATTGTCAACTTAAAACCAATACCCGACTTAGCTTTTAATCAATAAAACTCTTCCATATTTAAATGTATTCAGTATTTAAAAATAAACACTTTAAAAATACAGCCTCAATTCAAACCTGCTTGTAGAAAGTAATTTGCATGAAACAGAGAACAACTGGCAGCACTTTACTTGTTTCCAGGGAAGATCATAGAAACTTTCAAAGCACAACCGTGTACTACGTTTCACAGCTATTTCTGTTTTCTTTGCTAAATGTAAGGTGAGTTACTCTAGGTATTATGTAATGCTCTAGAATATAGAAGAAAATAAAAAATATATACACAGTGGAAACCTCATCAAGAAACGTTATTACAAATAAAATGTTTTTAGATAATAATTAGTATATAGGAATACTCTGGAAAAAACTGTCATTGTTGATTAATTAAACAGCAACAAAGGACCGTAAAATATTACAATTGTGATATCTGCAGTTTGTTATTAGCACATTTATTAGACCCACATGCTTCCTGGTCCAAATGTTTTCTCTTCCTTCAACTAAAGTCTTTTGCTTTTTTTGTAATATCCATCATGACTGAAGCTCCAAAGGCATTGGTCTGCAAACCCCAACTTCGTAGAAATTCTATTTCACCCTCTTACATACAGTATGGGCATGTGTTACAATGGTTGTCCATTTATAAGCTTGAAGCATTAAGCTCCCACATAAATAAGAGAGTATTTGATGAAACCTTGACTCTTTCAATGCAGTCTGTTTTTGAGTACAGTCTTTCACAGCCAAGACAATTTTGCAAAAATGCTTATACTGTAGGTAAAGAGGGGTAAAGCCAATTCCAGGTTTTTGCTAGGGTGTGCAGACCAGGCATCTGACTTCAAGCCCCCAAAACTCATTCCATGAACATATCCCCTTCAGTGGTGGCTGAACTCAGCTCTATTTATGCTAAAAAGCCTGGCCAGATAAGAAAATGGTTCAAGCTCACAATCTCAAAGCAGACAGAGCTTTGCTGACAAGAAAAAAAAAAGAAAAAAGAAAACATTGAGCTGTCCCCCTGATATAAAACCTTAATTACTTCTGACTAAATCTGTAATTAAAATACATCACGGCAGCAGATTTACCTGCGTGTGTGGGAGACTGTGCTGGGACCCTAGTGACTGTCACAGATAAATCACTCCTAGATGCAGTTACACAGCGAAGAGAGAGAGAGGGAAAGTAGAAGGGAGGAGATTTGGGAGAGTCAGAGTCAAATTGAAAAAGCAAGGCCTGAATGTCTATTTCTAATTTCTGTTCACCTAAAACAACTTGCTGATAAGGGAAATCACTCATTATTATATTACGTATTTACTGTATATTTATTCCGATTTTCAGTTTTCTGATATTTTCTGCTGGGGTTTTTTTCTACTCAGGTTTTAATATGATCTTAACTGATGAAAGGTGATCAACAAGGGTAAACTCTAATTTAAAGCCAACAAACCCTCCTTAATACTTTAAGTCTAATGGGATCATTAAAACATTGGCGATCTTCCATCTTCTGCTGTGACCTTTATTTTAGAAAAGAAATGAAACTGCCCTAAACAATTCCCCCTCTTGGAGTTGGTAAAAAGGAAGGTCAGTGGGGTTTGTGGCTACCCTTTCTCTCTTTCTTTTTCTGTATATCACCATGTGTAGGGTGAAGTAAATGCTGTGACACTGTGTCCAAGCCATGCCCTTTCTTGGAATTGTGTCTCAATCTATTTCTTAGAACACCATGGATTTTGTAACCCGTGCACTGCTCTCACGCATAAAAACAGAGTGCACCACATATTAAGCTGGCTAAGTCAATTTAGAATCTCACTCACCTGATTTCTGAATCAGAAACCAGGAAATCTGCTTTACTGCCATGAGTGTGTAGCTTGTTTCAGACTCCTACAACCCTTTAAGAACACGAGGCACTTCTTTACACAAACAGCTGGGGGAAGTCTGGAACAAGCCACCTACTGTAGCTGTGCTGTTATAGTCAATACAATGTTTTCCTTCTAGAATCAGCTGAACGAGAATCTCAGATCAATTACTTACTAGCAAGAATATGAGCTAGATGCGATAAAGAGCCTCATCTTATTTGTAACATGTCTTACATTCTTTTGTTCCAAGCTATACAGGGTTTACCTATTAAATTCTGCAAAGAAATGGCAAAAAATGCATTTACCCCTATTGATGTTATACTCATTTAGGGTGGTGTGTTTATGTTTATGTTTTGGTATAGCGGTTTTATTAAAGAACTGTGATTACTGGAAACAGTAATAGTAATAATATCAACTGATCAACAACAGGTGAAGCAACAGAAGAAGCACTGAGAGTGGAAGGTAGAGATTGAGAGTGTCTGATGAAAGATATAAGGATATCTTCTACCAGACTTTTCTTTTAGCACTTTTTGCTGCTGTAAAGGCAGTGAAGGGGAATGAAAAATAGGAGCTGACTAGAGCCACTGGGGTTAGACACAATTGTTGTTGCAGGAAAGGACATTATTAGAAATGGTTTGGTTCCCAGGGTGTCCTGCTGGTTGGCTTCAGCGTCTAAAGTAATGGTGATTTCGTCCCAGGCCTTTCATATTTCACAGTAAGGAGGCACACTGGGATTGCTTTGGTCCCTACCTCTAAAAATGGAAGAGTTTACAAAGTTATAGAATTTACAGTATGCACTCTATGGAAGGAAAATTCAAGGCAAAAGCAGAATGTTAGTACTGTAGCATCAACAGACAAACAAATAATGTTCATCATTCCAAAAGAGATGTCAATTACAGAAAATAATGTACTGTGGCAGATACATTTATAGTAGAAATTTGAGTGTTGCTTCTCAATGAGTTGTGAAATAATGAGTGCATGCTACAAAAATTCTCAAAATAAGCCATGTCCACATACGAATGAGACATAAAAAGATGCAGTTGAATTGAGCCATCTAGATTTAACCATCTACTGGCAGGCCTACTGTATATTAGACTGGATGCCTTCTACTGTACGTCCTTATAGGATATTTCTGCCTGCATGGATTATGTTAGCAAATAAACATGACTGTGTGTAGCATGTATGATAAATGTATCCAAAGGCTGAGTGACATCAATAAACCAGTAAGTGATATAGTGCTGACTGTCCTGAAAGCTGCTTCTGTTCTTATAATCCATGGAAACTCCATGTTCAAAATTCTAACTTCTTATTTTAAAACTGTAGTTATTTAATATCCTTGTAAAGGGAAAGTAATCCCATTAGATTAGTTTTCACGCATATAATAGGCATCACACTGGTATTTTAGTTTCCATTTTAAAGCTCAGGTCGACAAGAGACAATTTATCAGCCGTCTACACCATTGTAGACAACATCTGTACTCTAAAGTTCTAATGAAGGAAATTCCAGCCTTCTATAAAACAAACTACTAAGTGAAGTCGTAGGAGCAGCAGAAGAAGATATTTTTCACAACACAAAAATATTGCCGAAAACAAATGTAGTTTCCATAAAGGATTTTTAAGCAGAAAGCTTTGCCGAATGTTTTTGTTTAACAATTTTAGTAATTTCCCAAAAAGACATGTCACAGCAGAGTATATTTATAAAAGAATAACATATTGTAAGGTCACCTGAAAAAAGCAGGGTGAATTCTGAATATTTGGCTGATCTAACAATGTAGAAAAAGGATAAGAAAAAGGAAAATCTCATTTTACGCCACTACTCCCCTGCATGGAAAAAAAAGTAAAAGTTGTGAACAAATAGCAGCTGACATTCATAAAGTATATGAACAAAGAGAAGCATGCTCACTAAGTCCTCTCTTCTTGATTTCAAATCCCCCAGCATACATCTTTTTCTCCTGCTCAGGTTAATAGGGAAGGCTCTATTGATTTCCATGACATTGGATTATCCTGGGTAATAACAGTGAACAACCACTCAGGTTTGATTACTTGGCTCCATTGATTGGTAAGAGAAAGTTGTGCAGTATGATTTTTAATAAAAGAATGGCAGGGCCCCCTGTTTGTATAACAAGGAGACCTGGTGATTGAGCTCCCTTTAGGACCAATCAGCTGCTGACCTTATTGGAATGTCAGATAGAATAAGATGAGTGAAAGGGGTAAAAAAAAAAAAAGCTTCTGAAATTGTAACCTGTACGAATTAAGAGGCTGATGCCCAGCGTGTTTCCTCCAATAGCTCAATAATTCAAGACTGACTGAAAACTAAAAAAAAAGAGGAAGGGAAAAAAAGAAATAGTCAAGCCTAAGCCTGGAGTAACCAATCTATCTACAGCTCTTGCTTCAAATTCACATCCCCTATCAATCAATATGAGCTGCTGTACAGGCAGACAGAAAAAATCAGTTTCCTCAGTCCCAAGACTTCATTACAAGGGATGTAAAACTTCAGAAAATGAGTTTATTCTATTGAACATCACCCTCTTTAATCACAGCAAATACTGTCCTGTGAAGGAACTTTCCAAAAGGAACCCCTGTCCAGCATGTAGAGCACTAAATATAATGTAAGGGTTGAATTAATTACCTAGCACTATTAGTGATTATTGTTATTAACTTTATTAATTTATTGGGTTGCACTTTTTTCAAAAAGAGTGACAAAGTATAATTTGTTATATACAGTATAGGTTTTGGTACCTATTTTTACAATTGGGTTTACCAAACCAAGCAGGATAAAATATCTTACTCAAGGTATGGCTACTTATTACTCCTTGAACCGCAGTATGGGCCCACAGCCCTTATTTCAGGTCAGGAGTCCAGAGTCCTAACCAGCCCACCTTGATAAATTATAGCTCTGGATATGATTAAAAAAAAACATACTGTACTTTACCTGTTTACCTGGTGTCGCATAGCAGTTGCAATAGGCATAAACAGGGTGGCATGAATCACAGGCACTGCAAAGTGTATACATAAGGGATTTCTTACACTACAACATGTGGGAAGAAAAACTGTTAATGCAAATATTAAAATGACCACTACTAAAATATAAACTGTATGGGCAAGCGAATGTCAAAACAAAAACCAAATAACCTTCTGTAAGTGTTCATTCTTCAGAATGTAGCCATATACAGTAGGGGTCTAATATTGACTAAATCTGTGTCTGAAGAATCAGATAAGATACAACATGTCTTTTACAAAGAAATAATGCATATGAAATGATTTGCTTATATAAACCATCTCCTAGTCATTGGTATTCTATGAAGGATATTCTGCATAAAAACACTTCTGCCTGACTGTAAATGTAAACTTCTGGATGTGACACTTGTAATGTTGCTGTCCGGTTAAATGTGTACAGTTGCTATGTTAATAAAAACAAATTTAGGAATGTTTCAGTGGTTGCTCCTTAAATGCTGAAAAAAACTAATATTTAGTGATTAAATGTATTCATTGTTATTACTTGTTTTTTAAGGATATAATAGGCCCCTTTAAAATTGCCATACAATATATCCCTAATTTCTTTATTGTGCTAAACCTACATTCTATTTTTATTAGTTGAGCTTTAGTTTATTTACAAAGTTACTACAAGGTTGCTATTATTACTTTATTAGTAATTACTACTACTTAGAACACTTGCAATCATATTTCAAACTGAAAAAAACAATATTCACATTGCCAGTCTTACAGCATTTTATAGACAAGACTTACTGTCCAAGAAAGTGTACATCTTTCTCTAAATTATTCTGTATCTGTTCTTTGAGTGGTTTTGAACAGAAGGTTTCAGGATTTTTCTATTTCAGTATCTATCTGTTTTATCAGAACAACTTTTTATTCCAGAACAAAGCATCTCATTCTGCTTATGCACAACTTAGGTAGTGGTAGGTTTAAAAGTAATACTAAACATGTCCTATATTGATGTTATTTTCAGTACAATGAAGCTTGCTCTATCCCTCAGGCTCTTCTTGCTGAGAATTTGTATTTTGTACTTTTAAACAATCTGCATCACTACATCACAGTGCTGGCACAGGTAGAATTCTCTCAGTTGTGGAGATATACAGTATTTGACACTGGACATAAACCATTCAAAATATTTCTGCTGGAAAATATGCATCTCCAAATTTCAAACTCCTAGTTGAACAATTTCTAGCACCCTCTGATACTGCCAATGTAACCACACCTTCACACTATACAGTGGTGACAGTTGCTATACACATGCTGACAATCTCCTCTGACTGTTGTAACACTAATGTTCCTCTCAAAAAATATCTGCAATATTCAAATTAGCTGTATTTGCAGTCCACTGCACTAACGTTTTTTCCTTGTTTATTGATAGGCTTAGTCTGCTTCATGACTTAATCTTGTGTATTGTCAAATAATACTCTGCTCGAGCTGTATCTGTCAGCTTTGTCCCCTAAAAGCCTAAATAAATTATGTGTTCTGTGAAATATCATCAATGCTTCTGTCATTTTTCATATAAGCAAAGTTGTCCTTACAAAATTATAGAACATTCAGATCACTTCATTAGGCAGGAAAACAAATTGCAAGATTGTGTAAGTCCCTGTTTTAATCAAGTCTTGATCAGGAATCACCCTGCATGGGCACTAGCCCTTAAAGGGTTGCTCCCAGTGGTGCTTGTTTCTACAGCTGGGTGCACTGGAGCAACTGGGTGAATCTTAATAATCAACTACAGATCAGATCAACTGGTCTACCTGATCAAGAGCTCAGTTGGAACAAAAGCCAGAGGATACAGAAGTATCTGTGAACCACTGCACTATGTTGTCCCAGAATCAAAGCTCTCTTTCTATTCAGCAGCAAACATTTCTTAGTGACACTAATGACATTAGTGTCTTGGCAATGTCTTTCTCAACGCTTCAATGACATATACTGTATTTTCATGAACAGACAGTTTAAATGTACAGTATCAATATTATCATAATTACTCTGTTATTAAAATTGAGATTCTATGTTTGTGAAAAGGTTCCATATTTTAGACACATTTGTTTTAGTGTTTATAACTACTGTATATGTTACATGCTATATTACATATTATATTTACTAGCTCAGCTGTCAACTAATGAAGGCTCCATGGCCAAAACGCTGTGTTTTCTTTCTTCTCTTTTCAGCATGGAATACACTTATTACTTATTATGTTTACTATACTACAATATTTTTCTAGTATCATACATGCAAGACTGTATGTTGAATGTACTGTATGTTTTTGGAGCAATGTCCTGGGTGACATTTTTTTTTTTTCATTTTACAAGTTGGGTGCATTTATGGTACAAAATGTCCTAGGACCTCTTATAAACCTTTAAAACCATATGGAGGATTAATGTGGATGCTATAGTTGGCCAGGAATTAGAGGTATTGATGTAACAGCTGGATCCAGATATTCAATATTCCACATTATACAAATGTTATCCCCCAATACTGCTGTGCAATGTCTTGAGGAAAATGCATCAACTTTATGATCTCCATAAATGCTGAGGTACAAAGTAGAAATTAGGTATCCAACTGAGAGTATGTTGTTTTTTAGATTATACTTATTGACATGATAATGGAATTTCTGTAATAAATATGTAATCATACTGTATAAAACTAGCCTTAGATGGATGTCCGAAACCACTCTTGCAACAGCAATATCTAAAAAACAATAAGTTTGATTTTGTCTCCTGTTCCACTTAAATCACTCTTGCTAATGGGTTGCTTCTGGAATTGGGCCTAATGGGAAAAATGCAGCTTGTGACTTGGAAACCAGACAGTAGGATGCATCGGTATAGGAGGCAGTCAGTCCTTTGAGCTTGGAATTCTATTTGCAGCATTTCAATGTCATTTTCAGACAGTCTTATGGTGTACAGAGGCATATTCTATAATGTGCATAATTATTACAAGAGATTTTAGCAGGGATTTGCGTCAGTGTGTGAGCTGCAAAAACACTGGTTTCACACACTGGAAAAGGGCTCTACGAAGAAAACATTGTATTTTTTCTATTTTTAACTTTTCACTGTGAAATTAACATCTGCTTGTTCTTATTATTACTGTAGGTGTTACTGGGAGAGTGTGAAGGAATGACTGAAGTATGATATTCACACAGACTCCAAAACACCAAAGTTGTCTTTTTAATGCAAACAGCTTGAGCCTTCGGTGACTGAGGATGTGAAATCTAAAAGGCATTATAATGCTGTTCCACGTAGTTTCATCTAGTTCCCTATGGCATAAACCCAAATAAATGTCAACAGTAACCCCTTTCCACTTTCTGTCTTTCCTCTTCATTTTAATTTAAGGCTATTTATTGAGGTGAACGCATCACTTTTTATCAGTCAATGTGCGAGTGAAGCAGACAGTGAATGAGCACTGCTTTAAGAAAACAACACATGTTAAGGTGCCAAATAACATTCCCATTTGTCAAGATTCTACAGCAACTTTTCCTCACACATTTCTCCTTAAACAAAGACAGGTCCTGGCTTGCTCCATTTAAAACTCAATATGTTTCTGAGTATGTTCTGATTAATAACAGTCTTGACCTTATATGACTTTTATTTTTATGATAATTTCAAGTCACCAATTCTTTTTCATTTCAACCAAGCGTATTTTGGAACAGCTACCTGGTACACAGTGCCAATAGTGTACACCCCTCTTGGACTTTTTCACAGTTTATTGTGTTACAGAATGGAACCATGATGTATTTAACTGAGAATCAACACACAAGTATTCTACAATGTCAACGTGAATGTCATTTTACTAAATTAATTAAAAATAAAAAACAGAAAATATCTCAGCTACTACTATTACCCTTATTAAGAGCATTAAGAGTTGATGCACATTTACCCAAAAAGCTAATTTATTAGAAATTTTCACCATTTTTCAAATCGCCAGTCCCAGAGTGTCTACAGCAGAGTTAGCACTGATTGAAAGAACTATATGTCTACAGTAGCTCTCAGATGCTTCACCATTACCTGGCCAGCCAAGGACACCCTGGCTGACTGTAATCCACAGAGCCTAGCACATGTTGTAGAAAAATAGGAAACATACTTCTTAATACTGATAGTGATCAATAATGATTTATTGGAGTGGAATGACCACAGTTCTATAGGCAAAACTATTAAGCTATACACCAGTAATCCACAGCTGTCTTATGTCATAGCACAGGCACAGTCCAGCAATCTCTAGACTGCAGGTCTCAACTCTGAACTCTGCACTCAGAACTAGTGGCCTCACTAGCGTATCCACATTAGAGTTCAGAGTACTAGTCCTAAGTCAAATTAAAAAAATCATATTCAGGGTTGTAGCTGTTCCTTCAGTAAATGCTGTAATTGAACCTATTCAGCACAGACAGGACTGGGATCATGCCTCTTACACCATGGGCCCTGTTTTTATAATTTAAGGCTTAATGGATTTTACCTTGGGCTACTTGAATATAAACAGATGAGATTAAACATAAACTCCCCCCTTAAAAAAACATCCAAAAGGTAAAGCAGAAAATTATACTATTTTTCCTAAGTTAGCTGAGGCTTTATCTGCATGAAATGGCCACAAGCTAAGA
Organism: Lepisosteus platostomus; assembly: GCF_059453375.1. NCBI lineage: Eukaryota > Metazoa > Chordata > Actinopteri > Semionotiformes > Lepisosteidae > Lepisosteus > Lepisosteus platostomus. Next base: position 27,721,551 of record NC_142621.1, read on the forward strand.
CTGCCACATTGATTTGTTTACAACGTATGGGTGGAAATGCCAGACTGGCTCTCAGCTTTCAAACTAGCCAGAGTATTGAATAATCAATGGATTTTTTTTTTCCTTTGTTAGAAAAAGCCATGCCAGATTCTGTAGCACTGCAAATAAATCCGAGCATTTTAATGAAACATCACAGTTTCAAGAACCTTGTGCTCTGGTTTACAACCAAAAGCCATCTGAGCTTTTAAAACACAGAGTAAGAGTCAAACATAATAAATGAGGTTAGAAGTGTTACAATGTCTGGACAGAATACCTTCTAGGATAATATAAATGCATTTATGTATGCTGTATGCACATAACACACAGTTATCTCATATCAAATTAAGTACATAAACAGATCTGTATGTCCTGAGCTAATTAAGGATTATTGAAAAATCTTTCTATGCTGGTCTGCCACTTTAAACACATCTGTTCCCTGTTCCCTCTACAAAAAAAAATAGACGAAAAAACTACAGCATTAAATAACGTTAAGATGCACAAGACTAAATTTATCACGCCTTTTAGTTTGCTAAACAAAAACTGTTTTTTGTCAAATCTAACTGTAACAACAATAATGTAAACTAAGTGTAATCATACACTGTAATTGTTTATGATATAAGAAAATATGGAAATGTTGTGTTTCTAGATTAACAAATTGTTTTCTAGAAATTACATGCATTGGTGTGACCAGGCTGGTTTCTCATCCATTTCTTAAATATTGCAAATCATTATTCTAGTTTTTTCTTATAGCTCGCCAAAAATTACTGACACACACACATGCATTATTTAAAAAAAGGCTGCAACCACTACAGTATGTAAGGAAATCATTGTAAAATTGAAATTACTACTGGAGATAGCCATAAACTGTATTTGTGTAACAGGAAACAGAAAGAAAAAAGAAACAAATACTGAGAAAAATGTCTTGCCTAAAAGGTAGTATTCTACAACAACAAAAAAAATAGAATATAACCAGTCTCTTTATCAAAATCAAACCAATTCCTTTTAAATTCTTCTGAAAACATATTTAGAGTGTTTAACTCAGACAGCATGTATATACCTACTGTATTTTATAAAAGTAAAAACTACATACAGTATTTCTGGAAACCCAGGTACTGTATATGGAGTATACTGTATACATAAAAATATATCGATGATGGGCCAGTACTCTATCAATGAAACAAATCGTAACAATGTATATCACTTAATTCTACAGCTAACTGGTACTTGGAATTCTAAGAGCAATGTAGGTGATTGGTTCATGGATGAAAAGAAGGCCAAAGTTTCTTTTCTTGCCAACTGTCACACTGCATAAAATAATAAAACCAGTTGTAAAAACTGTAGATTTTATCATATAAACATAACTAATTTTATTATAGAAGGAAGAATTGGTGAAAGTAAGAGGTTTATACTTAAAATTATAATTTAATTTTTAATTGCGTTGGAAAGTGTAAATGGTTTGATTTACATGTTTACAAATATTTATTAGTGATATGTTAACATTACTTATTACTAGTATATTTGTTTTTTTGACCCTGTAATTTACTCTTGTTTTCAATATACAAATGTTGTGCTCAAACAAAATCATCTTTCCATAGATTAAACATTAATTATAAATTAATAATATTAATAAAATAGCATTCTTTTAAAACTTCTGAGCACCAATATGAGGATATAGTAAACCTATATAATCAGATCAAACAGTCAATAAATGAATAAGCCTGATAGAAAGAGTGTGTTTTAATCATGGGTCCCAGAGGTAAAAGGCAGACAGAGTGATAGAGACATTGATTTAATTGGGTCTGACTTGCTTCTCCTCCTACTCCACAGTCCATCTGCACACAATCCCAGATCTACAATATGCATCCAAACCATCAACCTGCACTCTGAGAAATAAATCTTGTGCTTGTTGTTCATCTGTCTGCAGAAGAACATCTGGCTAAGTTTTGCAGACCCCAACCTAGTGCCAACCTGCCTAATAGCCTATGGAGTAAATTATAAAAAGAAAATGTACCTGCTTAATTGTTAATAGTGCCATCTGGATAATGGCAATTTCAGAGAAAGATTTCTACCTGGTCATCTGGGATTTTTCACTCTACCCCACAGAAGAGCAGCAGAGTATAACGAAAAGAGAAACTGTTTTTCATTTTTAATGAAGTTTCTTGTTTTCCTATACAGCTCAACTCGTATGAACTCTTATGAATAAAGTAAACGTAAAGCAGGCTCTCTTTAGTCTTCATTTCTCTGCAGAACCATCTAGGGAACTTGGAGACTAATCCTGTCTTTCTTGGTTACATGTTTTTAACAAATACTTTTTATTAGTTTGTTAGTTTTCTTTTGCAAGGATGGCAATCCAGTGCTTATCAGCAAGATTCCTGGGTTGTGATTATTTTAAAAACAATAAAAAGTCATAGTCTGAAGTGCAGAAATAATACATATACCGTCCATATAATGCAAAGACAAAGATTAAATACATTTTTTATTCCAAGAGGGTTCTTCTAATAAGGTTCCTGGAAAACTAAGGAAGTCTTATTGCATAGGGTCTATATAAAGAGCAGAGAAAGTGTTTTCACTGAAAATCATGCATACTGAGATACTGTACTGTACTGTACATACAGTATTGTATGAAAATAATAAGTGAAGAATGACATATTAAGAATAATATTTCTAAATGATGTAATGAATCAATATTGTCAGGGGTAGGCAATTCTTATTGCCAGGCACATGGGACACTGTGTGTGACAGATTTTACCTGTCACAAAAGCTTACTGTGTTATCAGTGTTATAAATGAAAATCAATTCTGTGCCTTTATGTAAAATCAATTAAAAATACTCCCTGTTTGGTAAAATATGAATATATATATAGAATAAGATTCCCATATATACAGTCCCTGTCAGTAAAGCCCAACCTCCAGTATAATTTATAGAGATAATCAAGTATTACAAATAATCTCTGTATCCATGGCCTACCCACCCTCTTAATTGAAATTGCAGTCACTGCAGTGAATCGTCCCAATGAGCTGAAACAAATGTGTTTTGATTTGTTATCATTTGTGAGGGAAGGGTTAAAGAAATAAGCACAATGCTAACGGCACCTTGACAAATGGAGAGCAGAGTTTATGAACCATGAAATGAACACTCCAGCAACTGAAGGAATGCTTCAGCGTGATGGTCAGCAACAAAGTGCCTGCACACCCCAGTGCCTGGGCGATGTCATTAAGAAGGTAAGGAGAGGCCCAGCAGCTCAGCTAGGGATATTACAGCAGATTTCAGAGCAAACAGAAAATAAGACTCCAAACACAACTTTGGATGACCTTTAAATGTTTGTAAGTGATGGAACATGTGGTACAAATTTGAAAACTATGTATTCATCAAATAAAATACACTTTAAGTAATGTATAAGTATACTATGATAACAGCAGGATTTTAAAAGTTTCAAATTTAAATGTTTTTTCCATGTTTATTAGATATATATTGTGTAATTTTAAATCACACAATTCAGCTGCAACAAGAAACCAGAAAAAAAACTGAGACTTTCAATTTTTTTTTACCAGTTTTCAGAATGACATTCTGGGAGACTGAAAAGAAATGGATCTTTTATTTGTCTACTGTCTTTACTGTTCACTAAACTTTACCCTGTAATAAGATACCTATCAAAGGCATAAATCCTTACAACAAAGATATGATATCAAGAAGTTTACAAGAAGATAAGGCTTTATAATTGCTTTTTATGAATTATAAGGACATTTTGATAATGCATGCTTTGAACTGCCCCAGTTTCTGACATATTGTGGGGAGAGAGTTAAGATCGACAGTTTGCAGACAGTCAAACAGAAGAAAAGAAAGCAGCTTATCTAAATTTGCAACAAGGCAGAACACTGCCCCCACCTCATGATTCATGTTAGGTTAAAGACAGATGCCAATCATAAGCACCATGAACAGCCTGTCTTTGAACTGTTGAATAACATGCCTGAACTATAGTCTGTTTCAGAATATTATCAGAGGGACAGCACTCTTCATCTTTTTTACAACATGCCTCTGTGTTTGAATGCATTCATGTTCCTGTCATAAACAGAAACTCAACATATATTTTTTTATGAGAGCAGATTTCAATTTTGATTGCTGTCCTGCTGCACTATAGCTATTAAACTGTAAACAAGCCATTAAATATTCAGCTTGCCTGTGAGCCCCAGGCGTGGACCTTTATTTAACAAAATTCAGAAAGATGAAAAAGAAATTGAGCTATGGGCCCTACAGGCACGTCTGCTTAGGTTAATTCAGTTTGTGTTGATGACTGTAGTACCTGTTTCTGTGACAATGACTTAAAAAATGGAAACTCAATTAAAAAAGCCAACCTCTTTACAGGACTTTTTTTTCCTTTAAAAAAGGTACACCAATTAATTTTCCTTACAATTTGTAAACTTGATTTTTTTTTACATATAAATGCAAGCTGCCTTTATTTGATGAGCCTTTCATTAAAGACTGAAACTTTCTCTGTATTAATTATACTGCAATTACTATACACAGCATCAATAGCACAGTGCCTATTAATAAATGCTGATCTTCCAGTTCTTAAAAAGGTTTGTGGTATTCCATATCTTCTCCTCAAACCTATTTTTAGAGATCTCAGTAACACTTAAGACACGCTTGTTTCTCAAACAACAGCCTTAGTTAGGTCCCATTAATATGTGGAAGCACTGTTAAGCCCTGTAGGACAGAGTCAGAAATGAACCCACCTGCCCAATGGAAGTTTCTGAGGTGTGACAATGTGAATAAACTGCAGATGACGGTATTTGCATAACCCAAGGATCAGAGACAGGTACCATACCAAGATCTGCATCTCAGAAAACCTGAGACTTGAACAGGTCATGTCTAAGATGAGTGTCACACCTGGCACGTCATGCAATGTGCCACTCTTGACTACGGACAACAGGGAAAATTCTTCATGTTCCGAAAGTGCAGTGAACCAGTCAGCCTGTCTTCATCTACTGTATTTCATTTCCACTCAACCAGTTCTATGTATGTACCTATTTTCTGTTCAACAGTCAGAGTTTTCTAAGAAAAATGAAATATGTATAACATCAGCATGCTCTGTGGTGTAAGATTTTGTAGCCTGAATAAGGCAGATTTCACTTACCTCAAGCAAGATGGTAGATGGACATGTATACTGTATTTCAGGCAGCTGAAATATATTTTGTATCTGACAAGCTAAGTTTAAGTAGGTCTTGCTGTAAGGACGCCTACTGTCAAAAAAAGCAATTGCTGCCAGCAAAGACGTCTTTTATAACCATTCATATCACTGTAACACTGAAGCATTTAAGTAAGTACGGTACAAATTCGGGTACTGATTTTAAAACAGTATCATTGTAATGGGTTTACAATATAGTAAAAACACTGCATCCTGTTGAATAGAGCAGCCACTGAAAAAAGTCTATCCCTTCTCATTGAATCAGTGATTGCAGGCAGGGGAAGAAAATGAAGTATAATCATTCTAAATTACGCATTTGTCACACCACAAGAATTCAACCTACTTTTGTATGTTGTATTAGGGTTCCTCTTACTGATTAATTCAGTGAAACATTCCTCTACCTCATTAGATACCAAACTTTTACTCTTTTGTCTTTGAAGTGTGGTTTTCCGCTCCTATTTCTCCCCTTTTTGGCCTCCAGACTTCAAACACACTTGCTTCTTAGGTGCGCAGAACAATGTTTACAATGCCAACCGCCCACCACAACAGTCCTCTGGGACCAGTTTTTTGATGGCAGTGATACCCTGACAAGGTTTGATGTTGGCAAACAGCATCGCAATTTTAAGAGGAAAGATCTATTTAACTGTCCAACTAATATTGTATACATTCATTATCTTCAATAAGGGTAACTCGCTGAAATCCCACTGAAATGGAAATGTTGAGAGATGAGAAAACAAAAAGTAAGCAAAAAAACTTGCATGAATAAATGTTTTGCAAAAGCTCAACATACATAAACATTATTACATGTAAACATAGATCGGTCAAAATTAAGAATGAGATTAAATGTCTGCATATTAATAGGCAGAAACACTGAATGTAAAACCTACTCAACAAAATATCTAGTTTTACTTCAAAACTAATCAAATACATTTTAACTAATGTATGATAATGAACTAGCATTATTCATTGTTGTAGGTTTTTTCAGTGATTGTATAATTAAGAGTACTTAATCTCTAGACAAATAAACAAGTGAAGAAGACAACAGAAATCTGAAACAGGTACTGTTCAGTGGTCCTAAAATCAAAAGTAGCCTTTTAATTCTCCTGAGTTTGGTAAGGTATGTTTATATAAAATTACAATTCAAATCACTGTAAATTAATTTCCACAAAAAAAAACCTCTAAAGAAATAATTTATCAATATTTCAACTGTATATATCCACCGCTGGTCATGTTAATACTTGAACTGTCAACTGCTGAACCAGTCATAGGAGGTACAATATTCCAAATATAATAAACACTTCAGTTGTTGGTATTTCCAAGAAAATGCAAAAACAATTTTATTGTTTATTCAAGCTCATAAAAATAATTACTCCCAATAGTAAAACTGCTTCATCTGCCTACTTCACCGTGAAGGCAAATGGTTAACAGTAATCAGCCTCCAGTCTAGCCTTGCATGGAAACAGTATTTTATATTGGTTCCATTAGAATCAGAAAGCAATGTAAGGGTTATGGCTGAGGGATCATGACACCAGTTTTTCAGGCAATGTGCCTCGGACTGATGTTTCAGGAGAATGGGAATCCTGGTTTCAAGCCACTTCCCCGCATCAAAACAAGTTTGATTTTTGTGACATTTCCAGGAGACTTGGCAAATGCAGCCAATTAAATACAAGGGATGAGTAATGCAATTTCTCTACACAGCTAAAAGAACAGCTTTAGGGAAACCAAAGTGGTGTAGTGTCAGAGAAAATACCTTAATTGATGGTCTTCAAAGTAATTTTATGAAGCGATATTAGTGAAAAGTACTTGGCAAAAAGTAGCATTTTCCACCTCTTCAGTTTCCTTAGTGTGTTTAAGACAACAGATCCCACAAGCATCAATTTTTCTAAAAAAATTATATCTGCTCTATGTTACTGACATTACGACCTGTGATGTTAATACCCACATATTATTTATTATTAGAACAAAATCATTTCGATGCAAATACTGTTATAAAAATGCAAATTGGGCTACAGGTGAAAAGAAAAGGACAGAGAAAAGAAGCGACTGGAAAGCTGCAGTGGAACCATCTAATGTATGGATCGGGTGTTACATTACAGTTTGATATTGGCTACTGTCCAGAAAAAGGAATCTGAAGTTTTAATTTTGGAAAACAGCTGTATTTTTAATCTCACGTGTAGTGCCACACAAATCTTCTGATTAGAACCAGCAAACCCTTTAAACTTTTGAGCACTTCAAATGTGTTATTCCACTGTTTTAAGTCTTACCCCCTCTTAAAGTTCCTTGGGGCTCACTGGAATCCCCACTTTTAAAACATATCCACCTATCAGATCTAATCTAAACTGCAGCAGCAACTAAAAGACTCCAGGATTCAGTACACCAATCATGGTATAAATCTCCAGTTGTGCTTCAGTTTTTTATGTTATGGAATCAACATATGAATAAAATGCATTTTAATTTTTATGTGAAATGAGCTTATATGCCAATGCAGATTCACAATAATCTGTTCTCACACTATTAACATGAAATATGTGTAACTATCAATATTTATTAACATTATCAATTTCATTCTAAGAGAAATTGTATTTGTAAAGCATATTAACTGCTATTGTGTGTGTCCCCTGAGATGAACTGGCATCCCATCCAAGGTGTAATGCTGATTTACTTCCTGTGCTTAAAGCATGGGCTTTGGGTTACTGTGACCCATATGGATTTCTGATAAGGAATGCATGGATACATGTGTAGTTATGCCATTTCTTTGAAGGTTATACCTTTAAATATCTAACTTATTTTATCAGTAAGCATAACATTTTTCTGACGTTAAAATCTGTGTAACACTAAATCATCAGATTTCTACCACAAAAAAATAAATGTGACTAATGTGACTATTAGAAGAACTTTGTGACATTTATATCAACAATAGTGAAGCTGCTTAGTGGTACTGTAGGTGCGCTTTATGCTTTAGTAATGGCATTAAGGTGAATGTCACATTTCCTGAATGAGATCATTTGAATTTTTATAACTTCAAAAAGTTATTCTGTGGGTTATATAGTATATATTTAGAACTTTGGATTCAAGGTAACTGTAACTTAGCACAGAAAAATATGTAGCATCGTCAATAAAGGTGAATTAACATTTTATAAAATTGTGACGTGCTATGTCTTTAAAGAAAGCATATAAACTACTACAAAGCTATTCAATTTATAATCATCATGCTGTTTTGTCTCTAGAAACAGAATCAAAACCCAAGTGGAAACATCAGCAGATCACATGCATGAAAACACTAAGGCTGAATGCTAAGTCAAAGGGCGGGAAGAGATCAGTGAGCAAGGAAGACCAGTACACACCACAAAGGTGTTCTTATAAAAGACATTCTTTGCAGATGTTCCTAAGCCTAGTATATGCCAGGAATTAGAGCTAGAATATGGAGAAGCCTTTCAGCAGTAAGCTCATGACAGATGAGGAGCCACAGTATACAAGTCTGTAACTCTGTGGAGCTCCACCTTCAGCTGCTGGTGTAGCAGCAGCAGCTGCTCCAGACAGTATTTAATTCATCTACAGTGGCGAGATCTTAGTGTGAGGCCTTTGGTAATGTTGTTGTTGTTGCTAGAAACACCACAGCCTGAAAGAAAGAGGATAATAAGGTTATTTTCCAAGATCTATATGAACACATGGAGTGACGAGTAATTGCCGTATTGATTATTACAATTTTTAAACAAAAAGCCTTTGTAACACCAGAGACATGGATTCAGTAACTTTCTCATTTTGGGGGGGCACCAACAATGATCTGACCAGTTTCAACATCATTTAAGTCAATGCTACAATGTGGAGTATATACTGTACAACTGTATTCCTTGGTTGGTTGGTCATTTGTTGAGACATTGCAATACAAAATGGAACTACTAACATAACGTGTTCCACTTTAAAGGTAAGAGTGTACTGGACTCATACACCTAAAACACCTGCCACCATACAGCTAAAATACTGTAAAATACATTGTTTTCAATATAGTGTGTGCTCATAAAAAGCCGGTAATTAAATATTGGTGATTCCTGGTCAAATTGGCCAGAAGGCATTGGGTTAATAAAGCCATTAAGGCCTCATGCATCACTGTCATCATGTACAAGGTCTTCCATCACCTTCATCCCAAACAAGCAATTGTACCCAAATCCACCCTACTCAGATAACTCTTTTACCAAAGGATTGTAGCAACCCTTTTCCTTTCTATGAAGCAGCCACTGTCTCATCAACCACAGTTTATGTACCACAGCACCTTTTACAACTGTTTTCTACAGAGCAATTCATAGATTTGTCCACTGTTACCTTTTAGTGGAGAGATGACCCAGCAATCAGAAAAACAGAATAAAAATAGAAACTATTTGGTAAAGTGGTAAAGTAGCAACTGGTATAAACAACCTTTGCTCTTATACAATCAGAATATATTTACTTTCTTCAAAATATAGCTCGTGACTGGTTGGAATACTGACACAAATATTCTCCAGTACAATATGCAGTGGTTTGAAACCTAATATCTCAAAACTAAGTTCAAAATCATACATTGGCATCATATCTCCCTAGCATATGATAATACTGTAGTTGCCACTGGATGCACAAAAAGTAGATGGTTTCTTCTTTTGTCATTATTTTGTACTTTGTTTGCTGTGTGTTCTATGCTGTACCTGTGTCAAAAGGAGATTCTCTATAGCTGTTTCTGGTTACATTCCAATTGAAGAAGCATCGGATGTTACATTGTTTAATGCCCAGCTATGAGTATCACATTCAGCTCTATAAGCTGTTTTTGTTTCTTTTCCTGCATTGTTTTTTAATGACAAAAATAAAATCAGGAGAAAGTAGCATGGAATTACACATATTGTACAGTGGTGTGAAAAAGTGTTTGCCCCCTTCCTGATTTCTTATTTTTTTGCATGTTTGTCACACTGAAATGTTTCAGATCATCAAACAAATTGAAATATTAGACAAAGATAACACAAGTAAACACAAAATGCAGTTTTTGAATGAAGGTTTTTATTATTAAGGGAAAAAAAAAATCCAAACCTACATGGCTCTGTGTGAAAAAGTGATTGCCCCTCCCCGTTAAAACATAAATCAACTGTGGTTTATCACATCTTTGGAAAGCTGAGTTCAATTTCTCTAGCCACACCCAGGCCTGATTACTGCCACACCTGTTCTCAATCAAGAAATCACTTAAATAGGACCTGCCTGACAAAGTGAAGTAGACCAAAAGATCCTCAAAAGCTAGACATCATGCTGTGATCCAAAGAAATTCAGGAACAAATGAGAAACAGAGTAATTGAGATTTATCAGTCTGGAAAAGGTTATAAAGCCATTTCTAAAGCTTTGGGACTCCAGCGAACCACAGTGAGAGCCATTATCCACAAATGGCGAAAACATGGAACAGTGGTGAACCTTCCCAGGAGTGGCCAGCTGACCAAGAGATCAGCAACGACTCATCCAAGAGGTCAGAAAAAACCCCACAACAACATCCAAAGAACTGCAGGCTTCACTTGCCTCAGTTAAGGTCAGTGTTCATGACTCCACCATAAGAAAGAGACTGGACAAAAATGGCCTGCATGGCAGAGTTCCGAGACGAAAAGCACTGCTGAGCAAAAAGAACATAAAGGCTCGTCTCAGTTTTGCCAAAAAAACATCTTGATGATCCCCAAGACTTTTGGGAAATACTCTGTGGACTGACGAGACAAAAGTTGAACTTTTTGGAAGGTGTGTGTCCCATTACATCTGGCGTAAAAGTAACACAGCATTTCAGAAAAGGGACATCATACTAACGGTAAATTATGGTGGTGGTGGTAGTGTGGTGGTCTGGGGCTGTTTTGCTGCTTCAGGACCTAGAAGACTTGCTGTGGTAAATGGTACCATGAATTCTGCTGTCTACCAAAAAATCCTGAAGGAGAATGTCCGGCCATCTGTTCGTGACCTCAAACTGAAGCGCACTTGGGTTCTGCAGCAGGACAATGATCCAAAACACACCAGCAAGTCCACCTCTGAATGGCTTACGAAAAACAAAATGAAGACTGGAGTGGCCTAGTCAAAGCCATGACCTTAAAAAAGCGGTTAAGGCTCGAAAACCCTCCAATGTAGCTGAATTACAACAATTCTGCAAAGATGAGTGGGCCAAAATTCCTCCACAGCGCTGTAAAAGACTCATTGCCAGTTATCGCAAACACTTGATTGCAGTTGTTGATGCTAAGGGTGGCCCAACCAGTTATTAGGTTTAGGGGGCAATCACTTTCTCACACAGGGCCATGTAGGTTTGGATTTTTTTTTCCCTTAATAATAAAAACCTTCATTTAAAAACTGCATTTTGTGTTTACTTGTGTTATCTTTGTCTAATATTTCAATTTGTTTGATGATCTTAATTTCAGTGTGACAAACATGCAAAAAAAAAAAAGAAATCAGGAAGGGGGCAAACACTTTTTCACACCACTGTATATGAAATGGCAAAAGCAGCTGGCATGGAAGAAGCAGCTACTGTACCTAAATCATCAATGAACATTGTTATACCCCCCAAAAAGTCTAAAATTAATTTTAGAAGTCAAGGATGGCTTCCTTTTTCAGGATTTGCTTTAGGTCTGATTAAATTTAATGTAAAAAATGCAAGACATATTCCAAAATATACAATATATGCTTCAAGTGTTCTAAGTAGAAGGTTGGAAATTGTACCCATAAACCCTTTTAGCAAGGTCCTTAAGATATTCCTTAATTAGTTATAGTTATAAGACAAATTATAATCGAGTTTAATGTAAGACCTATCATCTGCACCTAAGAGCTAAGAGGCAACCATCTTAACTAATTTCAGTTGTAGTATTAATTCTTTAATGAAAACTTCACTTGTTTAATGGTTTATGCTACAGAAAATGTAATAGATATTGGAGGTGAACAAAATAATTGAAACACCAAGCAGTATATGAATATTTATTTAATAAGGGATGCTCTTTGCCTTCAGAACAGCTTAAATCTTAAAAGTGTTAAACTGTTTCAAGTGGGATATTCAACCAGTCTTCAAGATGGAAAACCTCTAGTTTTTTGAGAGATGAAGGTGGTGGAAATCTACACCAAAAATGGTTTCATTCCTTTGCTGGTAGTAATCCTACCAAGCAGAGTAATCAAGATGGCTACCCATATCATTACAAGGTCCACCACTATGTTAAACAGCAGGGAATAAGCACTGAAGAGTGAAGGCTTCCTTTGGTTTCTCCAGACACAAATCCTTCCAGACCTGGGGAAAAAGACTAAAAGACAACTCATCAGACTATATTACTTTCTTTCACTGCTCAGATGTCCAGGTTTTGTTTTAGTACACCAGGTTATGCTTTGCTGTGCATGTGGCTTACAGTAGTTACAGGTGGTCTCTGAATGGCAGCGCTACAATAAATAGTAGCCATACAGTTATTGTTGAGACTGGGTCATGGAGGTGTAAATTCAGTTCTGCAGTAATTTAGGAGCCTGTTGTTTTGTCATTTTTAACAACTATTCGTGTTTAGTGTCCATATATCACTGTAGGTGTGCTTTGTCTTGCAACCACTGTTCCTTTTTGATGCAGTTTTCTCTTGTTTGGCCTATACTGTCATGTTTTTTTACTCTGTTCTCCTTGACACATTAAATGCATTTGTAATTTCTGTGACTGATGCACCTTTAATTTGGGCATGGATTACAGTATGGGGCTTGTTTCAAAATCTGTTATCTCATGCTGTTTTTGAAACCCACATATGAAAGTGTTGATTTTAAGACATTTCCTATTGGTAATTAGTATTGATATCAATATGAAACATGTTTAGAATCGTTTTTAATTTGCCTTATTAAATCAAAATACAAGTTCTTCTTCATTTGGTGTTTTGATGATTTTGTTCACTCCCTGTACATACAGTATATACACAGATCAATATAATTATTTTTTAAATTCAAAACACTTAAAACGTAAATTCTGAGTTACCAGCAAGTATCAATGAACAAAACAGTTAGAAATAAAAAAAAATACTCTGAAATAGCACAGAAAATATTCCTTTGCCAGTTCACAGCTGTCTGTGGGGACTCATTCCATCTTTTTACAGAAGCTCATTCAGATAGAATTCTGCTGCAAAATGTGCTAAAAGATACCTTCCCTGTGGACAGCTAGCATTCCTTAAATGTGTCATGTCTAAACGTATAATTTAATTCTATCTCTTGGGTGGTGGGCTTTTGTTGTTTTTTTTTAAATGAAAGAAGGGGGGTGTATACAGTACAAGTCATCATCTGACCAGGACGCTCAAGGGCTTGCACAAACACTAGAAACTGCTTTCACTCAAGGAGCAATTACTTAACGAGAAAGACAAACAATGGCTGCTAAGTCTGCACACACAATAGCTCTGAACCTGAGCCATACACTTCTCATACAGTTTTAAGGTTGTAACTGAGGAAGATTGGTAAGATGAATTAACTACTTATTTTACATGAACTTCAGTTATCTGTTTTTTTTATTCAAATAAATGGAAAATTTATTATTTCTAAAATAGATATTTCCTTCACAAGGAAAAATAGTATAAACATGTACAGTATTACAAATGACTAAATTCTGTGAGCCCTATAATTAACACAGCTGCAACAACAGCAAGAAATGTATAGCCTCCAATACCTTCCATCGAAAGTCAACTCGATAGCATGTAACTACACCCACAGCAGCAAATATGACCAGTGCCTAAAAATGTTATCCTATGCCTGGAACATACTATTTTCTCTGTCATAATTATTTTAAATTCGCCAAAACAACTTGGAGTGGGTTACAATGGCATTCATTTTCAATTTGCTTTCATTCAGACTAAAGGATAAAGGTCGAAATACTGAGCACTTCAGATTTGCATGGCATCTTTCCCGAATTTTATCAGATTTTCTGGCCTTAATTAGGCACCCGTTTCCTTGAAATTATAGACACTCCCATTTATGAAAGCTCATTCTGGAAGGGTGTTAATATTGTTGTTATTATAATTTGTTTTTAAAACCTTGATTTGATCCTAAGCCAAGCCAAATGCTAAGGTGCAATTACATGCTGTAGATGACCAAAATGGTACAGCACAATTGACAGGTCTTTAAAGGCCCTCCTGTGTCTGCCAACATTCAATCGTCCTACATACTGTATTCTTACACATGCCTATGTACCTTGCCTTCCATTGTGCCAGTCTTGGCAAGGCTTTTCAACATCACAAGCTGGAAGTCGGATATTTAGCCCATTGTATATCAAATGTATTTTGAATCAGATTTCATTAACATGGTTAACTTTTTATAAGCCAACTGTCCATCAGTGTGTTAACAGTGTTAAGAGGCATGTGACAGAACTGTCACTCTTGCTCCTCCTCTACTGACCACCAGTTCATGCTGTCTGTTGTTTTACTAGCTCTACCCCTATTTCTGTCAACTGTACTTGAAATGGCATGTACAGTACAGTACAGAGCCTCACTAAAGTATTCAAACCCTTCCTGTGTTCCATTTTGTGAAATTAAAAAATGATGCGTATGTATTTTATTAACTATATGTTTTATTTAAAAGACTCAAGATGTCAAAGAGTAAGATAACTTACAGTTAATGTTAGTAAAAACTAAAGAGAAAAAATGAAATACATTGATTGTGTAAGTATTGAGACATGTGACTCAATATTTGATGGAAGAGCTTTTGGCCACAATGTCAGCAAAAGGTCTTTTTTGGTTATGTTTCACCAACTTTGTACACTGTCTTGGTGCAATTTTTACCTATTCTTCTTGACAGCTGCTCTTAAGATCTCTCTGGCTACTTGGGGAGCACTTATGGACAGCAGTTTTTAAGTCTTTCCAGAGGTTCTCAATTGGACTCAGGTCAGGACTTTGACTGGATCCCTCAAGGACATCAATTTCCATATATTTTTAAACCACACCAGTTTAGATTTGGTCTTGTGCTTTGGATCATTCTTCTGTTGATAAGTTAATTTTTGTGTTTTCCTTTTAAGAAATTCAGATTAATTTGAATTTATGTAACCAATTATGACTTGGTGTTTGGTGGAAAGACTCCCAAAATCCAGAATACACAACCTCAGTAAACTTTCTTATTTTCCACAGTCATAAACCCCTCGCAGCCCCCTTGTGCAGCATCTTATTAAAATGGTAAAGGGACCCAATAAATATTTTTAATAAGGATGGTCCTTGATTGTTTTGGGGACTTGGAATTTCAATATTAGCAACAAGGCTCATTTTTCTTTTCTTACCTGCAGCTAAATTTCAACTGAATAACTACTTGCACACCATCTTCAACACATCATCCCTCTAGTGACAAGGTTGTCTACACACTGAATGTATTTTGTAAGCTTTCATCACTATCAAAAATCTACATTCTTCCTCATCATTAACATTCTTTCACCAACAGCAACTAATATAATTGATAATCCTACTCTATACAACCAATAAAAATGCAAATAAATCGAACTTTAAAATAAAGTTCTTTGTGCCAGTTATCTCCCTCAGCATGTATGGTTAGTTAACTGGCGATTTAATTTCACAGAAGAAGGTTGTGTTATTTAATATCAGGAAAACTGATTACTTGTGATTAAACTAAGGTGTATTTCCCTGTTACTGTGTCACTATCTAATATACGTAATTTAATGTTCCCCAAAAATTTAGTTATCTTAGATATGTTGAGTACACAAAGCTCACTGGTGATAATTATAAACACTGCTGTATGCAAAAATAAATTAATTAAACAAAGTCAATTGTGGTTTGAGATTCATTAATCAAAGTGGTGCATGTTGTTCTGGATTTTCCAAAAGTGATGCTTTTTTCTGTGGATTATTATTTTCCTGTGGATTGGGAATCTTAATTTGAAACACATGAATGCTATGTACTGTATGTTACCCCCCCCAATTTGTTTTCTACACAATTGATATCTTATTCATTTGATGTTTGAACATTTTATTGCTTTTCAAATTGGCGCTACTGCTCCAGTTGTGTACAGTATATTAATGCTGAATGAATACAAATGTTTTTAATGTGATATGGTATCAAGAAATTAGACTGTACAATTAATTCATAAAAATGAATTTAGATGGTCTTTAAACATCTAATAGTAGCAGCCCTACTAGTGACATCAGTGGTCTGCTTCCCTAATACTGCATCCTACTACAGCATACATACCACTCCTATCTGTAAGGGTACTATGAGCTACACTGTATTCTACAGCAGGTCTCTTTCAGCCAGAGCACAGCTCAAATCACCCTGGGCCCACAGCTTCCTTGCTTTCTCAAGCACATCTCCGCTTAATATCATGGCAGCATGGTGGAAAACTTCAGATAATTTAGCAGTAGAAAGAGCAATATTGCCATGACGCAGGTAGCAACAGGCTCAGCTGTGCTTTTTCACAGTCGCAACAAATGGATTTAAATCTCTGATGAATAATCAGGGGTCAGAGCCAGGGCCTGAAGGAAGACAAGAAGAAAAAAGACAAGACCCTGGATCAATACAATGTGACTCTGTTCTTTCCCAATATGTGTGTGTGTGTGAGTCTGTACACACGCACTGGCAGGGGAGCCTGTTCTGGGGGGAAGTCATGAAAAATTCATGCAGGATGCAGCCAAGCCATCTACAGGAGGAAGAAAATAAAGCGGCGATGAGAAATCCCCCTGGGGCGCTCGGCAGCACTTAATCGGCTGCACCGTGAATAAGTGCTGCTTTGTTTCATTGACATCCTGCCTCACTGGATCTACCTGCCTCTGTGACGGGGAGAATACACATTGTCAAGGCCTTGGCTTTGATTTATAGAAACACAGAGTTCAGTCTGCACAGACCAAATCTGCTACCTGTAGATAAATCTTGCATGGACAGACACCCATCACAGGCAAATCTCCTAAGGCCCAGTAAACATTTCTACTCCTGCAAAGCTCCACTGTGATTGTAACGGTTCTCATCGCCTTAACTGCCCAAACATACTGTTTGAATTACATGGTTAAATTACTTTCTACTAATTTATTGTTCTGAAAAGAAGACAATAGGATAACTGTGAAAACTGTACTGCTCTGGATGGATGTTATTCAGGTAAAGAATCCTTCTTTTAATACTGTAATTTTCCCAGTTTCATATGTGTCAGGTAATTCTGGTCCATCCAAAATAACTATTTAGTAATACACACTGTATTTCAAAACATGTTATTACAGCACTGTTAAAATGAAGCTCCAGGCCACATACATTGTGAATAGCTTTTGTAGTATTTTTCTTACAGTATGCCCCCTTCTACAACAAAGGTTTCCTGATTTAGGTGAGTCATTTCAGATTTACCATTAACTCAAGTTCTAATTTACCACCTTAGAATACCCTAAGTAGGCTCAATGCATAATGACAATGGTACAAGACTCAACTGTTGCTAAACTTTATTTCTACACTATACAGCCTTTCAAACCTTTACAGACGTTTCCAGTGGTTTGTACCCATTGGTAATAACTGTCAGTTTCTGTTTCAGTGAGGTGTTTAAATTCACACTAACACTGCTACACTACTTTTTATTATTTTGAGCTTTGAGGTCTGTCTCAGCTGTACTCCCTTTAAAAACAAAACTTGCTGTGATGTGTGTACTGTATGTATAAAAAGAAGCAAAGAGGAAAAGAGGTGCCCATTTTTAAAGAAACTTAAACATTACAGGGTAAACAATAACACTCCCACTACAGTGTAGCTGATCCATTTCAGAGACTGCATGCTATAGTCTATTGCAAAGATGAAGCAGAAAATCAATATGCTGTACTGTATTTGATGTTAGTTTAACATCATAAGGTGCATCTGCCTATTGAAATGTACTCAAAATCTGATTCCAATATATAATACAGTACCTTCTACTACATCTGGTACTGGATGATTAAGCCTATAAAGTATAAAATGGCTCAAATTGTTAAACAAAAGGAGCCTTTGTCTGCATGAGAGCAATAATATTGATCATTTTCATTGTTAACAATAAAAAATTTGTAATAAATAGGAGTAGTGAACACATCGTCGGTGTTTGCAAGAGTTACAGTATGTTGTAAATGAAAACAGCGATTCTCACATGCTGGGTTTATTAATATACAGTAAGCAGACACGGTATTCAGCCTTGACTCCCGTACCCCAGACACCTTCTCCTTCAGCTGCCCCTTTCCTGTGGCAGGGGATCCAGGGGTCCAAATTCCTAGCTCGCAGTCTCTCACACGTTTCTAGGCAAATTGTCAAATGTTTATGACAGCATACAGTGAAAACAACAATATTGCCTTTAGTTAACAACATTAGCTGTGAATACAGATTGACAGCAACTCTCACTGCAGCCTCGGCATCAAATAATACAAAGCAAATAGCATTCAATATAGCAAGACATCCTGGGAATTACAGATTCAAAAACAATTTGAGAGTAATAAGTGAAAGCCACTGAATAGAATGAAAATGCAAATTTGTGGAGGACTACGATACATGTTTCAAAACAAGCAAAACCTTTGCCTAGGTTTTTAAAACGTCTTGTTTTTTTTTTGTGTCTGCAATCAGAGAACATTAAAAAGAATTCTGCTACTGGAACAGCTTGTAATATTTTGATTTTTTTATCTTGTAAAATAAGATTTTATTTGAAGCAGAAACTACAGCTACTGTAAGATGTTAATGCTAATATAAAACATTGTATTTGTCTGTCATCATAGAGCAGAGAGCTGGGTGGCACAGCAGTCCAGACACTGGTCTCTCTTAGCTCAGTCCTAGTTGGCGTTCACTGAGTTCTGGGGAGCTGAATAAGGTGATTGCTAAGGCAATGCAAACATTCAGAACAAATGTCTTTGTTTGCATTTTATAGAAAAGTTAAAAAAGCATAATGCTTACTGGTGCATAAAATAACTCTTCACACTGCTTAACACAGAAATCCCCCCCTGAATAAGAGATTGTATACAGTGCATATACAGTATATAAGACCTTTGTTAATGATTGTATTGAAGGAGGAGGCCATTTGGGCCATTTGGCATCTTGGTAGTTAACAGCTAATTGATTCAAGGATTTCATCCAGCCATTCCTTGAAAGAAGCTAGGTATCAGCTCCAACACATTGCTGGGTAGCATGGTCAACATTCCCCCAGAAAGCTTTAGTTAAAGAAATGCCTCCTGTTCTCAGTTTTAAATATACAGTATGTGTATGTAGTTTCCTTGTGTGTCCCCTGCTCTCAGGTCCCCTCATAATCTTCCGTTTAACACAAAAAGTTTCAGTTCATTCTGTCTGTCAGTGTAAATCCCCTTAAGCCCTAGAATTGTTGCTCTTCTCTGGACTGAATCCAGATGAGCATGTTCACAGATATGTAAAAGAAAACACATGCATACAAAAACAGTTTCTTAACAAAATCCTTTCTTGCAAAACCAAAGAGTTTTTACACGGGGAAGGAAAAAAACATGCAAGCAATGAAGCTCATTTTCTGAAATCACAACATGAAATGTAATAATTATCACCAACAAGACCATTCAAAAACCTAATATAATACCGAAATATTCAAGTGCAATAGCTATCACAAAGATATAGGGAAAGCAGTGGACCAAAAGGTGCCAAGAAGATCATTAGAAATGTAGGAGTTGATATGTATTACAGAATTACACATAAACACAAGGATATTGTCTAAATTAATCTACCTCTAGTCCAGCAGTTGTCCTCTATAGAGCTGGCTAGATTTGTCCAAAAGTCATAATATCTGGAGACCAACGGGTTACTGCAAAAGGCTGAGTCTTTTTATGCACAGGAGAGAAAGGCTGCACAGACCCTTTAAACAATAGCCTAATTACAACATTTATAACCCAGAATCTGGAATTGAATTTAGCCAACTTAAGGCTGTGCTGGCATGAAAAGACTATTTGATTAGAACAGCAGTTGTTTCATTTGCAGCACAGCAGATTGCAGAGCATCTCTATCCGGTACGCAATCTGTATTCATTACATTTGTAAAGGATGATCCATGTCCTGACTCTGCACAGATAATTTCATGCAGATGCACACTGCTCCACATGCCCCCTGTGTTTCCCTTACACCAACAGCACAGCACTGCTGTTTGTGCAATTTCAGACTTTTAGGGAGTCTGAAACCTTCAAGGCACCCTACCTCCTATATCAGAAAATATCTTAAAGATTCAACATCAGAAGTTACAAAATCTTATTAAGAAAGATCAATGTGCCAAACTGAATACAAGTACGCCTGCATGAAGTTTTCTTGCAGAGCCACATAGATAATATTTCCATAAAAATTCAGGATTACTGAAAAGGAACCAATGTCATCGACTGTAGTCTTTACTGCTTTTGCTACAGTGGTCTCTGCTGAGAAAATGAAAAATATGACTTGCAACAGATGTTGATCTAACAGAAAATAAACCACATGAACATGAGTGTACATTAAAATAAATGAGGTATTGTCTGCCCATTCATCCACTTTCTAATAGCTTCTGCCAATTCAGGGTCGCAGGGGAGCCAGAGGCAAACCCTGAAAGAAACGGGTTCAAGGCGGGGTACACCATGGATGGGACACCAGTCCATTGCAGGGCACACACAGACACAAACGTTTATATAAGGACCAATTATCCAAGAAGACAATAAACATACCAGTATGTTTTTGGATGCTGGGAGGAAATCAGAGCACTAAAAGGTAACCCATGAGAACAAAGAGAGAACATACAAACTCCACACAGATTGATAGATACTTTATTGATCCCATGAGGGAAATTGCAGAATAGCACCCCAGGCCTGGAATTGAACCCTGAGCCCCAGCACTGCGAGGCAGCAATACTAACCACCTTGCCACCTACAAATAAGGTACTGTATTGTCTGCCACAAAAATGGTTTTGATCTGCTCAAACAGTTAAAATGGTGATGTTTCAAAAGCAGAGACTCTTGCATCCTTTAAGAAAATCTATCCTTTCAATAACATTGACGTAAAACCTTTACAGTGACATGTACATGATTGCATGTACAGTAGTAGGTAGTCCAAAAGGTCATAGCAATCTAAGTACAATATACAGTATTTATACATAAACGTACTGTATGCATTGTTTTTTTAATAGCAAGCTGCACTTCCATTAACTAGGCCTACTGCACATTAACATTAAGACACCATAAGAGTTTTCACTCACTGCTGTTGCAGCACAGGAATGAAAAGAGGTCCTTCAGTCTGCAATGTATCTGCTAGCAGGCTTTGGTAGTCTGCACTGAACCATTCAATTGCTCTGTAGATGTAGCTCGTGAACAAGAATGCTACATTATGAATATAACAAGTAATTAGAGGAACGGGTAGATGCTAATTTAATCATTTAAAAAATTCCCTATGTGGTTAGTAGCACATGTTAAATAATCTAGGCACTTTATTCACAGTTCTAGCCTTTTTGTGTAATACTAAACTGTTGAGCTGTTGCTTCTTTATCCCCATGTGGAAGATATATCCTGTAAGTAATAGAATGCCTGTTTGAACTTATCAGAAACAGAACATTTTTCTTAATTACTCACAAATCACTACATGCGGATCAGCATATATTAAAAACAAGTACCCTGTTTTTAAGACTTTCTGAAATGTACAGTTTGATAGAAATCATGGTGTCTTTTACTGAGACATAAACTGAATATACAGTAGTAGTCCTGACTAAAACTGCATTTATTTATCAGTCAAGGCTGTAGTCAAAGTGGTAACTTAAGGCTCTTGGTTTTGTATCATGATACACTACTTTTTAATCACACAATGTATCCATAAATATCACCAGGCAAAACTTTCTGCCTCTTATGGAAGGTGAAAAAGACAGCTATTTGTAAAATTGTATTCCTCCAGGTCACCGTTTTCATTGCTGAACATGAAAAGATGTCAACTTGTTTGATTCTTTCATGTGAGAAACTTCTGCCGTCTTGCCAGGATGCCACTTACAGTGAGATTATGAATGGGTATTTTTCCTAATTAAATTAGTAAAACTGAGATTAGAACGCTGAAGTGTGTGCTTATTCCACAAATGGAAATTACTCTGAATGAGTCAGAGCTTCACTGAAGTAGGCAGCAGCACTGCCAGCTGTGTGGCCGTGGAGCTCCTAGAGAAGCTGATCTGAACTGAGTGCTCCAGGGGTTTCAAAATGAGACACAAATAGCTAGATACACAAAAACAAATTAATGTTGAGCATATGTGCAGCAATCCCACCTTTATTTAAACTTTTCATGACTTTCATTTTTCAGTATCACATATAAAGATAAAACAGCCAAGATTCTGATGTGCAATCGGCACTCCCCAAAGCACAATGCTAAGAAAAGAAAAGTATGGAGGTGTATCACTGTCATAAAGGCTTTTATTAAAACTACTTTGACAATGGGATGCTGAGTACTCTGCAGCCTTAATTTCTTTCTCACATATAACAAATATGACTATGAATTAATTTTCAGATGCTCTTCATCCACAGAGAAACCTGTCCTTCATTATGTGTGTTTTACTGCATAACACCAATATATATTTTCAAAGTATTTGAAGAGTTCATCAGAAACTGTATCAAAAACACTACTGCCTATATGAATCAGTTTTCACAGAAATACTAAAACAAAATCTAGGGTTAGCAATATATTTTAAATGAATTTTAAGTAACAGCTTGAAATTGGAATTCTCTCTCTAGTAATAAAAACTAACATATAATGTAAGGCCTCAGTAAACTAAGAAACTTTGTAAAACTAGTTTTAAAAAAGAAACTCTTCTCCATATACTGTAAATATATAAACTGCAGAAAGAAGCGTAAGTTTGATTTTTTTAACTGATATGCATGCAAAAAATAAATTTACTAAAAACATCCACTGCCTTCTTTGAAGATGAAATTTAAAAAACACTTTAGGAGAATATTCAGAAATAAAGATGGCAGATCATTCTTCACATGACTGGAATGATTTTGTTTGATGCCAAATACTAGAAATCATGTATAAAGCAATTCCCATATGAAGCCCACTAAATCATGTTTCCAGAACACAAGGCAGAAAAAGAGCAATGCTTTGTACCCTTTGTGAATTTTCTAGACAAAAGAGGTGGGGCTGGCAGATGAGGGTAACATTGAGGGAAGACCTGACAAACTCTGGCTAAGCCTTTAATCCAGGCACTAAGTGCTGTAAGCCCACTTCTGTGTCACGGAGCACTCAGTGCAGCCTCCCTAGTACAACTGTTACACACCAAGGATGACTTCACTCATCCACCACTATCCTTTGGGGGGTAGCAGGGTCCAGCGGTTTTCCTCGACCCCACAGCAGTAAGGGGATTTAACAGTCTGAGAAATGTACTCAAGAGCTGGGCTTCCCATTCAAAAGTGCCAGGTCAAACCTGTCTACAGTACAGAAATGAATCCTGTTCTGCACAATTCGAGTATCACAGTAGCAGTTTTGGTCAACATCCTACAGCACAACAAGTTGTTTGTTAGTTAAGCTTCATTTGTATTTGCAGAACAGGAAAAAACAAAGTGACGGGGATCACTGTCACCTACAGGAAACTGACATGCAGCACATCCGCTGTGCTATGGTCAAATCTGAGGCTCCCAGTGCACCGTCCAGTCTGGGACTCAATCATCGTACACACTGGAGAAGATACCCGCATGTTAACATCCTTACATGACTTCAAAACGATATCTTTGAAAACAGCACGGCTTAAGCTGGTACAGTAAATGGATCACAAACAGCAAACACATTATATACATTCCTCAACCCAAGGTACAAATCATGATGAAAAGAAATTAATTTCAGAGCTCTTCTATTATTCTAACATTCTTTTCATATCGTACTGTCTTGTATTCTACAGTAAATGCAAAAGTACATCCTCCTGTGCATGCCCTGGCCCTCTCAAATGCCTAAGCCTCCTCCGATTATGCAAGAGGTGTCTGGTCAGTATAATCCATGCTAGAGGATGATTTACTGTACTTACAAGGGTGGGAATAAATATGGCCCTTGTGATTTCTGCACTTAATCATATTTTCACTAAATGATTTTTCCCTGTGCAATGCTATTAAAATTACTGTATAATATTTTCGGAGCTTTTTAAGCAAGGCATTATCCAATATGTAACCCTTTTTGTTACTACAGTATTTCACTGGTGGTGTGAATATATCTAGAGGGCACTGTACATGAACTATGCAAAATGTAATAGTGCAATAAATATCTTCTCTCTATATGTACACAATATATAGCATAGTAGTGTGTAGCATTACTTAGGGAAACACATTATTTGATTTCAACAAAAAAACACCTGAGGCAGTTCTGTTATTAGAGTCACTGCAAACACTTTTTTATTTCCCTTCTCAAATATTTTAAATTTGCTATAGTATATGGATTTATGAATTTGCATATCATAATTAACCATATGATAGGAATATATGAATTTTAGTAGCTAAAGGGCAGTTATTTTATTGCTTCCTAGTGTTCCCTGTGGATTTCTTTGCAACGATATCTAGGTGTCCTCCATATCATCTGTGGTCAAATAGAAAAGACCTCTCCACTGCAGCGTTTGTAATGTATACTCCAGCTGGTAAAAGGTGGACTGCACTAAAGTGATTTGTGACAATCCATCATGGTATTTGCTTGCAAACTGCCATGTCCAAACTATTTCTCTTGCAACCTTAGTCCCCAGACAATGAGCCCTGTCCATTCCCATAGAGGAGCAGACTGCAGTTCATTTTTAGGTTCATTTCAGTAAACTTCAATACCTTCCTCAGGTCTTGTTATAGGATCATTTTAGGCAATGACAACTGTCATACTGTGCCATTCACTCAAGTGCTAACTGTTAACAGTTTGCCCTGCACACTATGGCACACTAGAGATTGAAAGTTCATTACCTTACTTAAAGCATATTAATGACAGGAACTGCTACCACACCTCACTGAAAAACAGAAAACAATCCAATCATGTTTTGCACATGATTTTTACCACATAAGTCGACAAAAAAAAAATGAGTTTAGATCTCTATGTCAAAAATCTTGATTCTAGAAAAAATCTGAGCTGTAAACATACAGTAAAACAGAAAGGCTTAATGGAACACCTGCCCTGGCCCTATATATAGAATTGTTCAAGTAGGAGTGTGGTTAATATTTTATAGTATTTTCCCTAACTTTAAGCCAGGCAGCAGCATGCTTTTGCACTGTGCCCACCACATTAGTAACCCAAAATGCCAAAGAATTTGCTTGAGGCACTTTTGGAATTGTATATACATTGTATTTACAGAAAGCAGTAAAGGACAGTAGGCACATGTTAAGTGTGATCTAAGTGGCTTTCCAGCTTTGCTTTTCAAAAATGTGTTGCTTTTTTGTCAAGTTTGACCTTACAGAAGAGGGACACATACTGTATACTGTTATGCAAAGCTGTGACTGTCCAGTGGGTGAAATCGCATTCCCACCCATTCTACAAAAAAGGAACTACAATATTTATCTCTTGACTTGCAGAGGGTAAAATGCACGCTGCCATACCCCAAGACAACAAGTGTCTGAGACTTGTGAACTGTTGTTCAAACTATATTAAAATATACAGGGTTACTAAAGGCAGGTAGAGAGAGCAGCAACTGTGTTACCTATTACATTTGACAAATGATACCACTGCCAGTGAAGTTCCTGAGGGATGTGCACATGTTTTCTTCTGATGTTGTGATTTAGTTCCTATTCTCCTTTAAACGAATGTGTGCCTTTTTGTTTCTCTGACCTGTCTCTTTTGGTTTTGTCTTCCTCGCTTTGGTAGATTTCTAAGAAGAAGATGCAAAGGTTTCTTTGTTCCACTGACCAAGTGTTTGCTAGCTTTCAAAGGCTGTACAGTATATTCTCTTGAACCTGCTGATTCTAGCATGGCAATCTGGAGACTGAGTCTTCCGCTCACCAGTAAATGCCTGCATGGCTAGAAATTTACAATATATCTATTTACTTAGTTCTTTGCATTTATATAATTCATATAATTAACAACCCTGTCTGCTCAATTGTTTAGCCCCTTTCACAGTTAATTCTTCAAACAATCACGTACACCATGTATTATATAATAATTTGTTCTATTATTCATATAAAGGTTATGTTGTAAAGGAACAAGTAACAAGTTTACTTATTACCTGTTCCTTTACACAACGTGTACACAAAATACAAAACACAACGTTTCGGCTGTGGAGCGTTCTTCGGGTGTGTCACCCTCATACCCAAATAAGGCTCCAAAGCCAAAATGTTGTGTTTTCTTTCTTCTCTTTTCAGCATGGAATAAACCTATTACTTGTTCCTTTGCAGCCTACACATGCTAACGCAGCTACCCACCTGAACTACAGTATATGTTTTTGGGGTTACTGCCTCTCATTTACTTAGCATTGTAGTAAGAATGCAAGCACACAACACAGTCATGTCCCTTTGCAACACCTCACCCTGATTTTTCTAAATTACTAATGCTACAGGGTCCTCGCTGGGCCTGAGAGATTACATGAGTGGCCTGGTTTCTCCAGTCCTCTGAGAAAGATTGCTTAAAACTAAAAAAAACAGTGATACATGGAAAACACATATTATGCTATTACTCTCTACACCATACTATTACAGTCATGTCACTGATTCACACGTAATTAATGGCTAACTGTAACAACACATCTGCCATTACAACCACAGGGCAGTATAATCACTCTCCTTAGTTTAAGGAAACTGCTGTTCCCCCATCCCCTAGCATCAAACACTGCTGCTGTAACTGCCCCAGTCCCTGCAATGAAACATTACTAACCAGCACTGTCCACGCTGGAAGGGAAAAAAAAAGACATCCACCCGTCATAACAACTCCATGGCACAGCCAATTTCCACAAAGCCTTTAAGCTGATTGAGGCTGACCGAATCTGTTTCACCGGCTTACATTCCTTCAAAATGGCCATCTCAGTTCCAATATCACGGGGTTTTACTGTTTCCAATTTCCCTGTTCGAGACTGAGAGCTGGCAGGCTTAGAGGGATAAAACACTCCAGCCGAGTGCCCTGCAAACGCACTGATATCTCTATAGTACAGGCCAGAGATCGCTTTATTTATTTATTTTCCTTTTATTCTTTATTTTTATTTTCAGGAATGCAAGAACAGCCCCATGTCTCACAGTCCCTCCCCCCCCCCAAGCTTCCCACCACCACTAGGTCCCTCCACTCCTCCTTCAGAAGTAGATTAAATTCACACTGGTTCTCATTTTAAAAGGAAATTGGATTGATAGAAAAAAGATTAAGGGGAGGGCAGGGTGGTGGGAGCAGGCAACCAGCAGCAGCTCTGAGCTAACAGTGAGAATGTTTCTCCCTTACCACCTGTGTTTTTTTTCCGTCCTTCTTTTCGCCGCAACAGCAAATATCCTGTTAATGCAGGACGCTTGGCCGTATCTCCCCCTGAAATCGATAAGGCTCTTTGCGAAGTGCTCCCATTCATCTCATGGCCATAAAATTTGATTACCGCTGACTACAGCACTGCGGGGAGATGGGCCGATAGAGTCAGGCTGCAGGAGACAGCGTCCCACACTTTTATCCCAGCTTTTTTTAGCCCTAACAAGAGCCGTGAGAGGTTGTGTATAAAGACATTACCCAGTGGGAATACAGACACCATGCTGGCAGACTGCTTCCTGCCTTTTTACTTAATAAACTTCTCTCCATTAAACCAAAATGACAGTCTTGATTAAGCTCCACTCTGTGTTAATAAAACAAAACAAATGCCCTGGCTCTGCTTGGAAGGCCAATAGGCATGCCTTCTATTTCACCAGGCCTACATTGCACACGATGATTTGTCTTTCCTTTATCATACACTCCTCACGTGCAAGTGGACACGTCATAGCCCTGGCAGCAGGATACTGTATACAGGAATAAGACAACAGCTGCACCAGCTTAAATTGTTAAAATGTTAAGGTCTCAACTACTGTTCACACAAGCATGTCCTGTTTAAACAGGAAATGCAGGTAAACTCAGCTTTTATTCAGAATTATTGAATTATGAATGAACAATTATTATTATATTAACTTCCAATGTGGAATATACAAGTGTTTTCAGATCTGAAGGTGGACATCTGCAGAGCTGTTCATCATCTAACCTTTTCATAGACTTCACAGCACCTAATGGGAGACCTAGTGACAACTATCTCTTACTGATGTCACTGTGGTCCTGCAGGTGCCTCACAAGTCACAGGACTCTCTCTCTGGCCTTAAAGCCAGGAGAACCCTGGACAGTTTATCCAAACCATACCCTGGCAATGCTCAGCTAGTTGTGCATCACCACATGGGGAGTCGCAGTCACAGCCAGCTTGTGACGTGAGCCAGGCTTGAACTAGCAGTATCTGAGCCATACAGCTGAACCTGCGCTCCAAAATGAGTGACTTGATTGGCCGAGCCACTTGGAAACCCCAATGTAATTCATTTTATACCATAAAACAATCACTAATCTTTGTTTAAATTGCAAATTACAAAAAATAGCTGTTCCATAAAAATAGGCCAGGGATATAACATGAAGTAACTCACCTGAGCTGAACAAATTATTTTACAATATTAAAGAAATCCCCTCCGACCCCTGAGAATACACTACCTTATGCAGGGCAGTCTCCTGCACTGGAGATGTTTGACACAGGAACATTACTCCTGCTTTTGGAGTAACTACAGATGTCCTTTTTGGATTGCTTTATTTATCATTCGTCTGAATCCAGGATATTGCTGCAAAAGCAACCCCAATTACCGCTTTGAAAGCTTTTATTTTGTTTGATATAACCTTCTTTTATTAGAAAACTGTAATTGTTAAGAAATTGTTCAAACCAGTCGTCTCAAAGAACAAGAATGAAAAAAATGAAATAGTCGTTTCAAAGGATCTAATCATGAGATAGCTGATTTTATTTCATCTGAAGGAGCATAGAGAATCATCGTCTGAAGCAAAATAATCTCTTCACTTGGGATCCTTACAATATTCTTTTAACTTTCCTGCACAAACCTCAGTTATTTTTTTTATTTGTACAGTGGCTTACCACCATGTCATTTCATAAAAATGTTTAAAGATTACATAAAGAAAAGGAAACAGTCAAAGAAAAGATCTTACACTCTGGAGATCTTGATGTGACAGGACATCTAATCTTTATTTCAATTCACTCATGCACTGGACTTTGAAATGACTAAAACTCTGACACGAGAATGCTGAGGCATTCTGCAAGTCATGGCCTAGTGACAGGAGTAGCGTGTGTGTCCTGGCACTCACCTGGGTCTCCTGCACGTTCTCTACGGTGAAGTTGAACCAAACTCTGAAGCGGGGATTGCACGTGTCAGGCCGGATAAACAGGTCAAACTCAAACTCGCTAATGTAATCCACACGGCCCAGGTTTCCTGCCGACGACACAAAGCAACAGGTCAGTCAGAGCCTAGGACAGGCAGCACTTTCCCTAGAATATGTTCTAAAACTGCAATTACTGTATTAGGTTAAGGACACAAGTAAAAGGGTATTTCTAATTGTAAGTTAGTTTCAGAAACAAACAACAGAAAAAGTATATTACAAAATTAGTACCAAAAAAAAAACAAAACCTCTTCTGGTGCACCTTTTTGACATTTACAGTATTCTTCCCAGTGAAAGAGAAAGGTGAGGTTTTCAAGTTTAAAACTTTAAAAATGTTGAATTAAAGAAAACTAAGAAAGAATTAAGGAGATGTTTAATTATTATCAGTTAAAACTGGAAACAGAATGTAATCCATAAAAAATGCACAAATGCCACAAAATATGTAAAAACAGCAATGCCACAAAAAGCACAGACAGTACACAGTAACTAATTCTTTGAATTCACTGACCTTGATCTTTCACTTTTCACCTGACTTCCTAGTGTAATTTATGAACAAGCTGGATTCTGTCCTGATTAAGTTTTAATACAGTATATAATGAATATATAAGTATAACAAAAGAAACAGTACAAAGAAGAAAAACTTAAGACTTGGGGAATTTGTCCCATTGGGCTAATTAAAATTCAAGTTGCAAAAAACAGTACATTGTTGTTTTTTTCCATATTCAGCATACAGAGACAAAGAAACGGATGGATAAGCCACCTTGTCAGTCCCTCATTGCGGCTGTTCCCTGCAGGCAAAGTAAAGTCAGTAGGTGGGAGAGCAATGAGAATTGGCTACTACTCGGATGATGAACAGACAACTAACAATCACTTTAAATTGCAAACATCACTCATATCAATGAAGCATACCCCTTGGCTACTTTGCTATCCCACAGAAATAACCCAGTCTACTCTCGTTATATGTTGAAATGAGACAACTTGTGTCATTTTGATAAGGGTGTACCTCAATGCACACCCTAGAGAAAAAGGCATCACTTGTCATAGGAAGAGTGCATTCTGCGTTTGCAGTAGAGACAGCTGAACAAACGGATTAATTAACCAGAGTATCTTGCTGTGGATGAGAATACAGAGACAGCTTCCCTTGGATCTCAGAGAGTTAAATTTGCATCCCAAGCCAGCAGGAGGTCAGTCATGACTGAGAGACTGTGCTGCTCTGCTCTCTCCCTTCTATCAGCAAGCTCATGTGGTGTGAAGAAGTGTGTGGAATGGCCAGCCAGGTGCCAGGTAGCACAGAGCTAATTATTGACAGATGGGATAACCACCACACTGTCAGAGCAGATCGCTCTCCTTCTGCCATCTAAAAGGCTAATCCATAAGCTCCCCACAAACCTTTATCAAGTCTTAACTCTTGTCTGGCTGGCTGTGCCCATAGCCTTTTCCCAGAGTCCTAGATTTCTCTCAGCATTATTTGGCTCTCATAATCCAGACAATGGCAGGACAGTTTCAGAGATGCATACAACGGCCAGTTTTTAAACATGGCTACCTTAAGGGCACGAATATCCTTCACAAGTAGGAGAGTTTCAAATTTTTAAACCAACACATCTGATTGACATGCCAAAGCTTAAAATTAGAAATGCTGTCTCTTTAAAAACTGGTCGGGAGAGCAGCTCTAGCCTTGGGGCAGCACACTGGCAGTCATTTCAAGGAGCTTCTAGATGTCTTCATCCCCCCTCAATGAGACCATTCCTGGTGGAATTTATTTTCCCTACACTTTATTTTAAACTCATATATTATAACATGTGTGTATTCCATTACAGATATTTCGGTATTTATATTTCTGACACTGCTGGCAGCTGCCCTGTCGCACTAATGAGTTCTGGCATATCACTCCAACACATTGGTTGCAAAATGGAATGCTTTCCATAGGAAATGAAGATTGGCTCCTTACTTCACAGAACTTGATTATAATCATCACATTCAACCTGGTGGCTGATGCTCTACAATGAATATAGGGAAATGAAAATACAGACTGAATATAGGATTGGCCATGAGGCCATGATTGGCACAGTCAATCGGTTAGCAGGATAACCACACCAATACATACTGTATCTCCAACCCAAAAGAACATGGATAGTTTAAATAAATAAAAAGTTTGTCGGTGATATTCTCTGTACCTCTGCTTTTGAAAAATTGCAGGCTTTTACTTGGGTTGTTTGCTCTTTCGCTGTTGTACTTATTTTATTTCTTTGTATCCTATTTTTTGCGTTCTAGGGGAAGTCATGTAAGTGACATAACTGAAGGTATGTGACAGCAGTTGTCTCAGGAAGGAAAACAAAAGATGTGCTGCCATTTCGGGTTGCCGCACGACACATTCTATACTTGGTCACGACTGACAGGTAAAATACTTGCATGTTATGCAGTAAAAGCATATGGCTACACATGGTGTTTAAACAGAATAAAGGGAAACATGCTTTAAAGCAAAGAGACATCTGTTTTTTAGGATTGTGTTGAAATAATTTATTTAAAACTCATTCAGTACAGACAGACACAGAAGTGATAATACACAGGGCTACATACTGTAAGTGCTATCCAAAGCCATTCACAATAGATAAAGGCTTTTAAAGATGAATTAGCAGAAACAAACACAGCTGCAGTCAGGACACTGAGAATATGTGATCCACAGCTGTTAAGACCAGATGTATAATCTATTAGTGCTGATACCTGGACGTTATCAGTATAATGTAAGTTTGGTATATAAGTTTTGTCACCTTCTGTAATTATATGATTGGGCTTGCAATATTGTATTTTTTTTAATAAATGTGTTTGACACAGCACTTCTTGCTGTGAAGCAGTCAGACAAGCACATAATAGGACATTGATTTCAGCTTTAATTTCATGGCTGTGCCATTTGGATTGAAACAGTGTGTCCCTACAATCAATCCCATGAAGTATTTAACCAGCAGCACAGGAAGATGAGTCTAAAGACTCTTAATTGCTTATATTTCAGAGCACTGAAGAATAAATACTTTTGAGGGTGAACACATTTCAGGAAACTTACATTTATAGAAAAGGGACCTTTGTATATTAATAGGTATCCTCCAAATAGTAAACGCTACAAATGTGACGAAGATAATAACAAAAGAGACACATTATAATGATTACACAACAATTATTATTACCAAACTTGTCTCTGTTTTTCTGTACCACTTATAGCTACAACCACACATGGATATTGTGAGTAAATGTTTTGTGATATCATAATGAACATTTGTAGTAAACTTAGGCTAAACAATGTATGGTAAGTACAGTATATGCACATATAAGCAATTTCTTAACTAATTTAAATCAAGTTTAAAATGCATTCTGTTTAAGACAGTTCTCCAAAGAACTAGCTTATAAGACATTTTCTTTCAATTGTTTGAAGTCTTGGGTGATTAGTCGGTGCTTCCATTACTGCAGTGTTTACCCAAATACCTAAGCACTATCGATGGTTTGTTACTTTGTATCCTACATATCCTTTTGATGTACACCTTTTCATATGAGCACAAACTGCATTTTAAATTTTGTTAAAATTGAGGCTTATGAAATGCGCCACTCTAACTTAATGGATTTAAGCAAAAACTGCATCACTGCTCTGAAGGCTAAACCTCAATAAGATTTTAGTAAATTATGCATTTTGTAATTAATCTATAATATATAGTTGTGGAATGCTACAGTATGTACTTCATTCATTTTGCTGTATTATTCAAAAATGGAACTTTCACAGCTTTTGTATATGAAGCAAATATAATAATTTTACCACAATATTTGATAATACACTATAGCCTTTGAGATTTCTCTAGAGCATTTTTGTAGATCTGTAATACAATTGCCTCCAAACTATTAGGTACCTCTTTATTAGATACCAGCATTAGGTAACATAACATACAATAGGTTAGTGCATGTGACGTAGTTCTTGGAACTCCCTCAAAAATAAGTTTTCCTTTCAACTTGCAAGTTTAAGTAAAATGTAGCTGTTATCTGCTATTATTGTGATCAGTTGTTCAGCTATCAGTGGTCCATACAGGACAAAATGCTATCTTACTTGACCATAATTGAGAGAAAGCTGAAGGAAGGATTTCAAAGAGAATACTTCAACTCCTTAAAGACTGGTAACTGTACAATCCCTCACATTTAAAGGCACAGAGGCTTAATAAAATGAAATTTTACTTCAACTCCTAATATACTGGTGCTCACCAAGAATACAGTATCTTCAAAATGAAATCTAAGCATTTCATATTATATAGTGGCTAAATATTCAATTCTACATAAAAAAAACATTAAAAAAATACTTCAAATAAAAATACACAAGTATCACATTACAGTTTGCAAAACTTTCATATTTACTTTTTAAAACATTAAGAGGGAACTAAAGTGGAAACAGGAATCCACATTACCATTGCTGCACTGTTTCGAAATACTGTACTCGAGAAAGAAGAAACCACATATTGTATGTGTTGCATGCTCCTGCTTTGTTATACAATATGTCAATAAAAAAATGAATGATGTGATTAACTTAGGAACGTAGATGTATCCAGTGCCTTCAGAAAGTATTCAGTTCCCCCGACAATTACAGATGTGTAATGATCAGAATTTGTAATGTTTTGAAATGATTTTTTTCCTTGACTTCACAGTCTCAATATTTATGGAGGACACTATACAAAATCCATTGAAATTCTTCATACATAATATAAATCTATATTCAATAGATTTGTGGTACAGCCACCAGAACCACCTTTACCTATGATACTGTCTAGGAAGATCATACAGTAGGTAAAGTTCTAATTCTTTCCTGTTCTGGTACAGTATGTACTGTACTGAATAACAAAATTGAGCAAATCTGGCAACCAATCTACTTAATGCACTTAATGTAGGTATCCATAGTAGAAATACAGATGTTTCCTCAATGTTTTGAATCCCGAAATAATTACTGTAACAATATATGCTTACTGTACCTCACAAGCTGTAAATGTTAGTATAGTACAACACGTCTTCCTTTACTATGCATTTATTCCACATTTGTCACCATGCATTCATGATAAATGCAATGAGTATTGTGTAGCAAAACATACAGAACATTATAGCAGCTATTTGCATTAAACAATAACATTATGTAGCCCTATCTTTGTTTCCAGTCTCCTCAAAGATGAGGATATATGATCCTCTATGCTGCGTGTGTCCTTGGACCACAAATAAGCAAGTGCTACCATTGCAAGGTGGATCAAGGAGAAGCCCAATGTGAGTGAAAAGTACAACAGCTGAATTGAGATTGGAATGGGGCTCGTCAACCTCTCTCCATGCAGCAGTGCTATCTCCTGGGACCTGTAGCTACAGATTTCCTCAACAGAGCCTTCACTTTTTATGTGCAATATTAATCATCAAGCATAAAAAATGATATGCAGGACTCAGGAAATTAGTTTTCAACAAATAAATTTAAAAATTCATCCAATGGAGGGTAGGTTTTGCAGCTTTGGGGATACAGATGATAGCTCCACTGGTGCTGCTGTGATTTTACACTTTGTCAACAGAATTATGACTTAAGGCTCTGTGTGGATCTCATTTGCATCTTTGTGAAGTTCATTTCCCCTTATTCTTAATTCGCTTCAGAAAAAAGGCTGCAAATTCAATCCACAGAGTAGGCGGCTTGATGGTCTAAAATATTTTTTAATGTGGTTATCCCCATTACTGTAAAAAAGTGACTGCATGTGGTTTAAATCAATTTTTGCTTGTTTGCATGAAGAATATTGTTTCTTGTTTATTATGTGGGTGTTGTTATATTCCACTTGCCTTTATTATTCCCTCCAGCCCTTCTGTTCAGTCAGCATTTACTCCTGCTATACCTGCAGACAGCTCTAAATGCATTTATAGCATACGCAGGGAGAAATTGTTTGTATTGTGTAGACAAGGTACAGTATATAATTTCAGCACAACATGTTTTGTGTCCATGAAAATCAAATTATTACAAATGCAGAAGAGAGTCTACACAGTGCAGAGAAGTTAAGTTCATGACATGATCCAAGGAAGCTTGTCACATTCTGAAACAAATAGCATCATTCCAATGTGAATACCACATAAACGCTTTATTAATATTCTGGGACTATTACATTTGGTACTACAGAATAAAGTATAATGGGTTAGATACCAGTATAAGCAGAGCATGTGACTGTCTGACATTACACACAACTTCCTCCAAACCTCACTGCACAGCAGAAAACCACTTGTTGCAGCACTAAGTAAAATAAGTACTGTACCTGCCAATAGTGTTGCTCAAATGTAAATACTTGTATCTTTGAGGGAAATAAAATGTTTTAAAAGAAAAAAGCAAAAAAAATAATGATCTATCATTAAAAAAGATCACTTATAACTTATGCATCACATTATTGAGTCATAGCAGCAGCCAGTCTCCCACAATACCTTTCAAAAGTTGCCCTGACAAACCTCCACAGATTGTACAAGCTGAAGCTGGGAGACAGTATCATAGGTAAAGGTGGTTCTGGAGGCGGTACCACAACAAATCTATTGAATATAGATTTATATTATATATGAAGAATTTCTATGGATTAAAAGGCAATATGAATAGTGCCCTCCATAAGTATTGAGACGGTGAAGTCAAAATTGCTGTTTTTGCTCACATAATTCAGATTTGAGATGAAAAGGTGAATATAAGTCAAAAGTCACCTTTATTTCTGTGTATTTATGTGCTTAAATGTTATACCGTTTCAGGTAAATAGCATTTCCTGTGTTCCCCCATTTCAGTGAACATAAGTATTGGGACAATGGACTTCCAGGTGGCTCTTATGGGTTAGGTGTTCCCTGTTACATTGATTGTTGCATTAATCAACCAACATGGTGACTATAGAATTGTATATGAAAGTAAAGCAAGCAAATTGTATGCTGAAAGAAAAGAAGAATTCAATCCAAACCATAGTTCAGAAACTGAGCATAGCAAAATCAACAATTTGGAATATCTTGAAAAAGAAAGAAACCACTTGTGTACTTAGTAATCGGCAATGGCTAACAACTGCATTTAATAATAGAAAATGTATCAGAGCTGTGAAGAAAAACTCTAGAACAACTGTCACTGAAATCACCAACAACCTCCACAGGGGTAAAGGTAACAATATACTGTTCACAGAAGACTTTGACAGCAGAATTATGAAGGCTACAGTGAAAGATGCAAACCTCTCTTCAGCACCAAAAATAGAAAGTCCAGATTACAATTTGCTAAAAAAGTACAGAGATGAGCCAGTAGAGTTCTCAAACAAAGTGTTATGGACAGATGAGACAAAGATAAACCTCTACAAAAGTCATGGCAAGGTGAAAATGTGGAGTAAAGAACAAACTGTAGATGATCCAAAGCAGACCACTTTATCTGGGAAACATGGTGAAGATAGTGTCATGTCTTGGGCTTGCATGACCACCTTTGGAAATGGCTGACTCATCTTTACTGACGATGATGCCAGACGTTTATAAAAATATCTTGTCAGACTGGCACTTATGATGCAGCAAGACAATGATCCAAAACTTACTGCCGATGCAAGGAGTTCATCAAGGAAAAAATAGGAAATTCTAAGACTGGTCAGGTCAATTTAATGATTTAAATCCAAGCGAGCATGCTTTTCACTTTCTGAAAAGGAGTCTAAAGTCAGAAACCACTGAAAACAAACAGTTACTGAAATGGCTGCAGCAAAGGCTTGGTAAAGCATCTCAAAATAAGAAACCAAGAGCTTGGTGATGTCAATGGGTTGCAGGCTTCATTATGTTATAGTGAGCAAAGGATTTGCAACCACATACTAAGTTTTATACTTTTTTAATTTTACTTTAAGCTGATTTATTGCAAAATGCCTATTCTCACTTAGAAATGGAGGATGGAACGCAAAAAGTGGTATTATTATAAAAAGTTAAAGCATACAGTATATGCACAGAAATACCCAGAAAAAAATGGTACTTTTTGCCTCACATTCATTTCTTTCATCTCACATTCAAATTGCTTGAGTATATTGGAAAAATAGCCATTTTGACTTCACCGTCCTAGTACTTATAGAAGGCACTATTACCTATTACACAGTCTTTCAGATTGTTTCTTGACTTCTGCATATTCAAGCAATATGTTAATGGCTAATCCAATATTCTGTTGAAATAGTGAGTTTTTCCCAGGCCAAATTAGTTACAACTTTTTTTCAGACAGCCTTGTACAATCAAGCAAGTTAAGACTGGCACAGAACTAGAAAAACATGACTTAAACTGGACTCAACACAAATGTATTTTACTACCAATACTTTTTTATATAACAATGTTTTTTATTTATTTTAAATGCATATAATTCATTTTAAATGTGTTGTGCATGTTTCTCTGCTCATTAATTTGACATCTTGGGAGATTTTCAAACTTCAGAAAAAATAAAGCTACATTTCTGTTACATCCAGGTTTAACCCCTTTAAACTAAACATATTGCTGCACAGAATATATGCATCGCATAAATGTTTAAAACAGAGGGATCACTAACATTCCCAAATATTGTCAGTGTCTGCAAAATCACTAATTTCCACCTGTATAAAAAATAGCACATTAAAGACTCAGGAACAAGTAATAGGTTTGTTCCATGCTGAAAAAAGAAGAAAACACAACGTTTCGGCCGTGGAGCCTTCTTCAAGTGTGAGCTTTTTTATGTCGGAAGGAGTAATCTGTTTTTTGAGGGAGAAAATGGTAGAAAGCATTAGTTTCCTAGAAAATTGTTTTAGAAGTCTCTGAGTGTTACTCTGGGTGGTATCGGAGTCAAAAGAAAAGGTATTAAATTTCAGGCAAAATCCTTTAGGGATGATATTATGTCGACGACATCTGTAAAGGAATAGAAGGTGGTTAGAAAGCCTGATCTTGGAACAGATCGTTGTGAAGAGACGGAATGCTG
Source organism: Lepisosteus platostomus (assembly GCF_059453375.1). NCBI lineage: Eukaryota > Metazoa > Chordata > Actinopteri > Semionotiformes > Lepisosteidae > Lepisosteus > Lepisosteus platostomus. Next base: position 27,759,954 of record NC_142621.1, read on the forward strand.
GTTTAGTGAGAGAAGGGGGCAAGTGGCTCAGGGAGGAAGAGAAGGTATGATAAAGAGATCTTGACAAAGATTTGGAGGAAGGCATAGTGGGTCGCACCAGGTGTAGGCTGTAGTAGTTCAGGTGGGTAGCTGCGTCAGCATGCGTAGGCTGCAAAGGAACAAGTAACAGGTTTATTCCATGCTGAAAAGAGAAGAAAGAAAACAACGTTTCGGCTGGGGAGCTTTCTTCAGGTGTGCTCACATCAGAAAATGATTAAACAACAACAGGACCCAGTGAAAGAAAAGTACAATGAACTACAAGTACAAAAGTTAGAAAAAATCTTTGGAAGGCCAAGAGAGATAGAAAGGAATATTGCAATGGATGCTACAACAAATAAGTCCTTTCAGTATTAGAATAGGAAAAGAATGATTAAGGGTGAATTCAAATGTATCATAGATAATGATGGTAAACTTCTATCTTGACGATTACAGGGAAATGGCTGATGTACCAAATGAGTACTGTATGTCACTCAGGTACTCACTAAGGAAGAAGTCAACAACATGCCTCAGGCTGCAGGAGGTAGTTCTTTATTAAACGGTATTATCATAGAAGAAGCAGAAGCATTTCAGGTACTAAAAGTTCTGAAGTACATAAATCATCAGGCCCCGATGTTATCTTAACAGCCATACTCAAGGAAACAAGAAACATTATTCAGAAACCATTGATGTAACTGTCCCAATAGTCATTCAAGACAACTCCAAGGATTATAGAATTGCTGTGCAGTTCCCATCCATATGAAGAGTGACAAAACTGACCCTAGTAATTATAGACCAATAAGTCTGAATTGAATGAAGGACACACACAGAACATAAGATAGAGTATATCTATATTTTCAGAAGACCTTACATAAAGTTAATCTTATATGGAGAATTTTCAAATAACAGGTGATTGGCATTCAGGAAAACGAGTGCATTTAAATTGCAGTGTACTGTACTGTATATAAAGAGTGTCTGTCAAATTGGGGTGGTGTAATTAGTTTACTACCACAGGAGTACTGTACCACATTATATAATTGATCTACATTCTTGTATAGTCTGAAAACTAGTCAAGTTTGCAGTGGATACTAAGTTAGAACTATTTGTGAACATTTATAAAATTCAGAAACAGGCAAACTCCTGGCTGATGACATTCACCCTAGACAAGTGTAGGGTGTTGTATAAAGGTAATACAATACGTAAGTATTGTTACAGTGGCTGAGTCAATTGCTAAATTACATAATCATAACCCCCAGGTTTAAGGATTTTGCCAAAATATATGCTCACGCAGAGTTAGAGGCACAGGTTTTTTTTTATTCTCTGGCACAGCTGATGTGAAAATAATTCAGGCACGCTGGGTTAAAAAATTCATGAACAAAGTCCATACACACACCACACTACAGTACATACAGTACAACATAACCATACAACACACAAGTTTTCCTCTGTACATTGCAAGTTTACGAGACAAGGTATTTCAGACACAACCCAGAAAACCTCAGACTGCTACCAAGTATTTATATCTTAATGCCTAGAAAGACCAGAAAAAGAATAAGCTGCCTTCTAAACTAAATAAAATACAACCTACGATTAAATCTCTCTCCCTAACTTGGATGTCACAAAATAAACGGGCCTATCTCCCTATTCTAAAATGCACCCACTAAGCAGGAGAGGCTGCATTCAACCGGGGGATTCTTCACTCACTCTTCCCCAAAAGCTACAGAATAGCAAGCTTTTTTAGCAAGACTCAAAAACTTAGCTCCAATCGAGTCTTTTCAGATGATCTCAAACAAGGACCTCTTTCCAGGCACACGCTTTAAGCTCGGTCTCCCTCTTCTTGTGATTTCTCCTGTCCCCCTCTCTCTTGTGGTCTGTTCTCCTCCTTTCTGTGTCTTGATCTGATCTAATATTTGGACTGTTTTTGGACTGTTGATTGACACTTAGTATTTAAAGTGCCAGAACTTAATTAACTAACGTAAATCAAAAGGTAAACTTAATGATTGAATTGATCACAGAATCTGCACCCCCTACACCTCAGCAAACATCCCCTTTGCCTTTAAGCTGGAAATGTTTACACTGCCAGATGTTGCAGACTTTATCTCAACTCTTAGAGTCACTTCCTAGTCACCCACTGTATAGCTGTAAAACACTATAAAAACAAAATGTGAAACAAAATTAGAAGAAGCTACTCTTGGGTGTTCATGTTGACCCTTTGTTTACATCCTTTAGACCATTGTGCCAAATGTTTAGAATTCAAATCAATTAATGTTTTGTTTAAACTGTGTAATACACTCTTTAGGCTTCATGGGGAATATTATGGACAATTATGTTTACCACAATAGAAAACTATAATCCAAAGAATAGCAACCAGATACCTTCTTACACTGACAGGCTGAAGGAGCTGATCTTTTTTAGTCCTGAACAGAGAGGACTAGAAGAAAATATCTGATACAGGTATTCAAAATCCTCAAAGGCACTGACAAGATCAATGTGGTGGACATCTTCAGAATGAACAGTGAAACACAGACCAAGGGGCACCAATAGAAACTCCACAGAAGTGAAATGAAAACCAAGAACAGCAGGCACTTCTTTACTCAAAGGGTTGTGGGAGCCTGGAACAAGGTGCCCAGCCATATGGTTGAAGCTGATTTTTTGGCTTCCTTCAAGAAACAGCTACTGTAAATAAGCTACTATCAGATGGGCCAGATGTACTCCTATGTAACATTTGTTATGTTGTGACAAGTTATGGCAATATGTTTTGTAATACTGTACAGTACATAGTTAATGTAGGTCTGTGCATAAACTACAAAATGTGATTTATCTATATAAATTAGATTAAATAGGTGCTAATAAATTCATAATCCCCTAATATTTTAAGCAAAATAAGGCCCAATTAAGGGTCTCCCATTACAATTATTTTGAACCATACTCATAGCAGAAGCATTTCATTTCACCCTTAAGCCAGCAATCAATATATTTAGATTTGTTAAAACAAAACACTTAAATAATAAAAGCACAAAAACTGATGAAGAAAATTACATAGAAAAATAACTACTTACTATAGAAATCTACTTACTACAGTATACCTACTATTTTAACACGACCACTTGCTCAGATATTAATGGCTGCATGAAAGCACCTAAAGGACCAATGTGATTCACAGCCCACAATACTGGCACCAGTAAAAGCTGGCAAATTAAAAGGTACAGATACCCTTATATTACGGATATAAAAATAAAACCATAAGCAATAATGTTCCTTAACATTTGGTTATAGGTCACAACAATACATTTGCATTGGGGTTTGCTAAATTACAGTATATATCAATTTCATTCTTGCACAGCTTTTTGTTTAAAACTTCAGGACAGTATATTGGTACCATTCATAAAATAATGTAAAAGTATGTCCAGTATTGCATTCTTAGCCTTTATTGAATTCTGAAGGTTTAACTGTTTGGTTTTACAAAACAATGTTTGGTACCTGATTTTTATTTATTTTTTAAGTTATTGCTTTATAAGCTTTGGTACAGTGGATACTTGAGTAAGCAAATGCCAGTCTGCTTCAATTTCATGGTGTCTGCTTACAAGTTAATAAAGTGAAAGGCAGTAAAGAGAAAAAAAGGCAACATCTTTTGAGTATGACAACAGTAGGTTTTTTGTTCTTGAATGTCTTTTTTTCTCTCCTAATGCAACAAAATAATCTTTCCTGCAGAGAGTTTAAAGATAAAAAAAACAGAGGGAGCTGTAGGGCCCTAGACAAGCCTGAGGCTGAGAAGGTCAATGGGACTGCTAAGAAGGACTGTTATCATCTTCGTAACAAGTTATCGGGGAGCTTGCAGCCCTGGTTATTTACAGTTATTGCTCCCTCTGGATGCACACTTCAGCGCTTGGGGCTGATTGCTCTGTAATGAGTTCAGGAACAGAGAGAGGAAGAGAGAGAAACAGGGAGAGGAACAGAGTAGTAATCTTAATGGAACAATAGTTCAACAACAAAAACATTGAAAAGAGACATAAGATAGAAAAGTAACTATGTGACCAATGCTCATTTATTTATTCACTGTTATCTCCCTCATATCAATGCGCCTCTATTATTTTGAATCTCTATCAAAAGTGTAGGATGATGGTTATTACTCACTGTTGAGCTTTGTACCAAATAGATACCCATGTGCACACACAACAGGTCAGACGATGTCTCACGCCAGCTCCAGTTGATGGAGCACACTGCAGACTTCCACCTAGGGGGTCAGAGTTCATTAAGCCTCCTTCCAGTGAAGCCCTCTGCTTCATTCCATGCAGCTGTCTGTTATTGTCTGTTAAGCGGATCCAGGCATGTTAAGGGTTAGGCAAAGTGATAAAGGGAACGAAGTCTGAAGTGCAGCCAAAGCGAAGGGTGTCAGCAAATCCACTGAGGAAAGAGGCTCTGCAGTCAGGAGCCACGCTGAGGAAATCTCTCATTGTGAAGCAGCTTTTCAATCTGGGGAATTACACAAAGTGCCGCTACTGTCACTGCACTGCCAGCTTTACAAAAAAAAAAACACTCTTCTGAAAAACATTCGAAAGCCTTGGCAGCATATCAGTTTTTACAACCGCTCTGGCAACCGGTACGCAAGCATGGTGCAATTACTTAAGCAAAATTAAGCAACAGAGCAATAAATACATATAACAAAGTCAAATCATCAATAGAAAAGAAAAAAAAACAAAAAACAAATCCCTCCCTAGACATTATAATCCCTGTTAAATTTATTAAGTGTGAAACTCAAATGCATCCTTTGACATATTAATTCAGTCAAACAAAATCTTTTATTCAAAAAGCACTAGGGGCCATTTTGGCAATGAAGTCTTTATCACTGCAGGACGTTCTAGACCCAGCAGGGGTTGCTAAGAGCATCGAACAGACAGAACATTCTTCAAAGGGCAGCCACGAAGATTCTTTCTCATTATAAAGCAAGTTCCCAATCAGCCTCTAAAATTCACAATTTACACTCATTCCTGGGCTGTGGTTTAGGAGCTGAAGACCCCTGGGGTTCCTTGGAGGCATTCCAGGAGTCACTAGAAAAATGCTTGAAAGATTTCAATCCAGAAGAATAGTATACAGTATATACTGTAGCTAGACAGTTATAATACAATCGGTCTTTGTGCTATTTACAAGCTTTGTTGTGAATTGTTTCACTGCTAGAAAACTGCATAATTCCATCATTATGAACATAATATTTTGTATATGCTTTTGTTTGCTTTACTTCATTGTGTTTTTAGAATCAGGTTACCTGAGAAAAGTAACCTTTACCAAAAAAAAGTTGAGGACTCTATCTGTCTTTGGGCCGTTAACGCAGAGAAAGAGCAAAAATTCATTAAGGAAAATTAATTTTAATACTATTTTAATACAATCAAGAATTTTCTGCATACACAACAAACTTTATTAACCATTTGAAATCTTCAATGACTTTATTTAATTAATTTGAAATCTTTATAGCCCTTGATATGGAAGAGAAGGCCTCTGCATGTGAGTCGTACAAGGTTACTGCAAAAAGAATTTAAGCACGATATTCAAAGCTTTTTGAACTGATAAAATATCTACTTTACTTCTTCTAAAATAAAATAAAACATTTTCTAAAGGTATTTAGGGAGGCACAGAGGTAGTTAAGAATTTATCCAGGAGCACAATGTGACAGGAGGTGCCATCTTTCAGATGAGACAATAATCCAAGGTCCTGGATGACTTGCTCATCGAAGATCCTAGGAGAGAGTTAGTAAGAGTACTTTTGTTAACATCAGCGTCCTGGCTAAAAATTGTCTCTGGGCTTGCACAATATTCAGTAGTTGCCCTCAAGTTGCCCTTAATTCAACTGGTGAAACAATCTCTCATGTTTCTACTCAATCTACTGTGTAGTGGTACTGTTGGCACATAATGGCTGCTACACCGCCACATTTTAGGATCCTTAAGGATGAAATACGCTACATAAATAAAATAAATAAACTTTCTATTAGCTCCACTACCTCACAGCTGTAGCATCTGAGGTTGAATTCCAGCCATCTGCACCTACATTGGTGTTTTTCTGTACCCCATACTATCCTGAATTTTCACGAGATGATACAGTATATAAGCATTGACTACTCTAAATTATCCCCCCGAGTACAGTACACCTTAAATGTACTCTGGTGTTTTCAAAAAGTTGTAAAAGATTAATCTAAAGCAAAAAACTTTGACAATCATTTTTCCTGTCTTAAGGCACACTGACTATTATATCATGCGTCTGTTAACCTCTACCCTTATTACATTCAAACTTTTTTCTTCACATATTATTGTTCGGACCTTTGTGGATACTGTTAAGACTGGCTTACAGGTTGGCTTTAATAGAACTATCTCTGCCAGTAACCTTGTCTGAATGAAGCAACAATTGGTCATTACTGGTGACTCAAAACCATTGGCAAAAGCATTTGTTGAGCAGATTTACAGAAGCCTGTTTCTGTTTTACTGGTGAGCCCAGCTGTCTCATTCAAATCCCCCAACAGGCAACATTTTTCCAGCCAGGGAAAAGATATTTTCTGTTTTCAAATAAGCATGCATTTTAAAATAGCAGACTTAATGTATCTGTTTTCAAATACTTAGTATTTCTCACTTCTTCCCTCAGAATGCTGCAATGCAGTTATCTGTTTCAAAAGGAAACACATTTATATTGTAGTTTGTTTTTTTTTAGGTTTTGCATGTCATGTTTAGAAAACATATTCTGCTCGTAAGAATGTGCTTTCAAACAAAACCTGACACCTCAATGGACTTCATCTCAGGAATGTAGTTTAAATAAATCAACAAAATAAACAAATGCATCTTAAAAACATGAACTGGTGGAGCGTTACAGATTCATGCCATTTTCCAACTGCACCTCTTTGCTGAAAATGAAAAACGACACGCCTGCCTTGAAACTGTGTTTATAGCGTCAGAATTGCTTCGAAATGAATTACTCCATCATTGGAGCTGTGTGCACACACCACTTTAGCGCAACTGAGGCTTGTTGCAGTCATTTTCACTTACAGCACCTTTTTATCACTCATAGAATGGAAAAGGGGGCTCAGCAGTGGTACTGACACAGACCCTAAGGACTGAAACACTGAAGCTCCTGTAATTGCCCACCTATCTTCCTCTGAGGCTGAGCGAGAGGGACATCTGATCACAAGCACGGACATCCAAGGACATTCATCACATGAGGCAGGAGGGGGTGGGAGAGAGGGAGGGCCAGGGAAACGGTAATGAGGAACAGACAGGAGAGGCTCGGAGACAGAATAAGAGAAAGAAGGGATGAGGGATGGGGGTGGTTACATCTATGACCTTTAATCTGCTATTTCTTTACCTCTAAAATAATCTGTAATACTTAATTTTCTTGTGGCTTCTCTAGCCCACAAAAGGCCAGAGGGCTTTAGGGTCTCACCAGCAAGACACTACAATGCACTCCACAGATAGACACACAGAGTAATTGTTTATTAAAAATCTCACTGGGTGGCTCAAGAAAAACCAGCACATGAGTGTCAGTGGTTTGTAATGTATCCGCAGACACTCAATGCACTAGACGTCTATACCTCCTACAGTACATACATACAGTAAGCAGCAGTAATAATAATACCATGGGCTTATTTCTGATCTATTTGTATTTTTCCAAAGCACCACTAAAAGTCATTTATAACTTTATAAACTTTTTATAAATGTACATGCCTACATAGGGTATAAATTCCTAGCAGTTAAAGTAAATTATGGGCAAAGCACAAAGTACAGAAAATAACCACTCACTTCACTATACTGCAAGTCAGTGGAACATATGGTATCAAAATCAAGTCAAAATGTCACGGTTATGCAAGGCCACACTCAGTGTTACTCACTTTGCTGACAAAAGTGTTTTTTAGAGATGATCCCAAGCTAACCCCATCTCTAATCTCCAATCAGTGGGATAGTTTGTTCTCCAAACTATGGCCACATTTTATGAATTTTCTACGCATTGTCCAGCTCTCTGCACAGAATATATACTGTATACTGTAGGTGAGTTCAATTCTGTCACTGTGGTCTTCTAAATATGAACAGCATTCTTTCTGTCTTTATAATGTTAAGAAAGCTGTGAACAGTCCATTTAATTAGCTGTTTTTAAACCTAATTAATTACAACTAACCTGGTGTGTAGAAGTAACATTTCTTTGGTATATCAAGTATTAGAAATGTATCTTTTTAAGAAGGGCACTGAAATACCCATTTGATATTTTCAGAATGTAAGATAAACATTTATTAGCATTTAGGAAAGCAATCAGCTGGGACTATTATTATGCATATATGTATCTCAGCTATCTCCTATTAATATTTGAAATATTAAGATGTTTGTACTATTTATGAGAAAAAGTGGCACAAACTGGAGCCTGGCTCCAGTGTTTTTCAGATTAGACATAACCAAGTGAGGCGGGGAAAATGTTATACAGGATTAGTTCTTATTTCATTTCATGAGCTTTTGCTCATTCTAGATATCGCCTACCCTGCCACACTCTGGTGAGACACAAACAATAATAGAAAGTATTGTAGTTATCTTATTATGGCCTAGATTTACAAACTTTACAATTTACGAAAGCAGCCCTGTGCAAACTTTGAGGTCTTTTTCTTTGGAGAAAAGTGGAAAAAAGAAATAATAGAACTCACAATATTACTACTACACTATACTGTATTCTATACTGTATGTTGCATTCTGTAGCATTTCAGAACTTTTTGCATGACACTCTAATAGTGTAGGAAAATATAACAAATTGTAAAAAAAAAAATCTATATAAAGCTTCTCACCAGGTTACATGATGCATATAATGCCAATTTTGATTTCAAGACTTGGGTTAGCATTACAGCAGTTTATGCTTTCGTGCCCAGGGTTCCCTTGAAGAAGTCTTAGCAGAACTTATTTCACGGCCATGCCAATAAAACATTATTAAACTTGGTATCAGGAAAGTCATGAAGGAAATAAAAGTGACATGGAGTCAAATACACTGAAAAAGTATCAGAGTAAAAAAGATACAATAATAAGAAAATATAAACTCTTTGGCTATAAATGGCCCAGAAATGGGATACATCAGAAGGAATAGCCTGGCCTACTCCAGCTTGACAGCCCAGATTTATCTCCATATTCTCTAGTCCACTAAAAAAACAAAGCCATTTACTTTTTTGGGCAACAAAGCTGCTTCAGCACCAAGGACAAGTCATGAAGACAGAGAGTTTTACAAAACTGAGGCTGCTCACTCACTACATCTTACCCATCTGGAATATAACCATGGGCACAACAGTTTCCTCCTGTGGAAAACTCATTTTCTTTCTGCTATAGATCTGATAATGCAAGAACGTTGACAACAGCACATGAAGGATTTCAGAAGGCTGTCTGTTTCTTACCTAATAAACTGTTCAGCAAAGAGGAAAAGCTTTGTTCCACACATAACACAAATACAGTACATAAAAAATAAATCTAATCAAAATGTACTTCTTTTCCTTTGCAACATGACAATGTACAGTACAGTATGCAATACCTATGGACTTTCACACACATACACACATTTAATGGTGTGCATCCAGAAACAATGTACAGAGAAAACAGAGAAAAACAAGTCAGAGATGAGACTACCCAAGTTCATTAGCAAATATGGAGAGCTGTCGTCAGTTTTAATTAAAATAACTTTAGGGCTTTATTTTGAAAGATGTCATAAAATAAAATGTACGTAGGTGTCTGTCATTTGATTTAGCTAAACCATGAAAAATCAAATGAATCCCATAATTAAGGCCTATACACAAAACTAAATACTCAGTTGTGTTTTTACACAATCCCTAGAAGTCTACAGTATCTTCCTCCTACTGTACATTTTAACATATCAGCGAGTACACAGATTTTAAATATATCAAATAAACGTAAAGAATTATCAAACACTGACTTGAAGAAGTACACAGCAAAAGAGGATTTGACTCCTTATCATAACGTAGTACATCATTTCAATTTTGTATTAAATCCATTCTGCATCATAGCTTTGTTTGTAGTTAGATTGTAAATAGCAATACTCCTCAGGAATCTTCTAATGTTAAGATGCAAGCACAAAACTCTGCATGTACTAGCATATTACTGTATATGCCTGCGCAAGACTGACAAGGTTTTAAAACTGTCTTTGTTTGCTTCATGTCTTCTACAACTTGCTAAGCAAAATTACAGATATTCTCAACAACAAAAAGTAGATGGACATATAAGGAGTATCTTATCATACAATTTGTTAGAGTATCAAAAATCATCTGAATGTTTCACTTTCAGGATTCCTAAATAGGGAGTTTTAGGAAATAATGGATTTGTCAGTTAATTACATTATGACCACCGTGATCACATAATTGTAAACAATCAGGTACTGTAATTATACCAGGTTTCTATTATCATTGAAACCAGTGACTCAATTAGAGCATAGTCCAATCTTAGATTTATTGCACAAGAGATAGAGCACAGTCCAAAGGAGGACAGATTTTTGTTAAACAGGTAATTTTAAACAAAAAAGAACATAGAGTTAGATTACAACTAGGATTAAACTGTCACTTATGATAATTGTTACAAGTCTCAAGAGTAGGCAAATAATAGAAATAAATAAATATCACAGCAAAAATTAAACATTTCATACAAAATATTAATTTTATATATAAAAATATTACTTTTTTGCCTTTACTGTTTTCTACCTACAACTAAAAAATAGAGAATTTTTCTCAATAGAGAATTTTTGCTTTGAATTTTTCTTTTAACTAGCAGCTGGCTTCAAAAATGTTTATAGATACTCATTTATATTTGTTTTTTATCATCTTTCTTTCTTGAAAAAAAGCAGCAGGTCCTTGATGTGAGGGGCAGTTAAATTGCGCTGTTGGATGAACTTCCTTCAGAAGCCACTTGAACTGAAGATTCAGGCTTGATTGTTAAAGCTCTCCCCACTTTAATCAATAAAGACTGAACTGTCTTGATTCATGTGTGCTCAAGTGTACATAAATATCTTCAGACAAGCTCAGATGCCTTTCCAATCTTTTTTTCCTCTAATTTTTGCTTTGCCACTAACTATAATCATTCATTAAGTAGATGATCTCTGTAATTGCCACATGAAGACTTCTATGGTACGATAAGGCAAAATGGATTCAGAGAAAGGCACAGGATGGAGCAATTAAATCTTCATCAGCAACAAATGGCAACTAACTTCCTGGCTGTGTTAGTCATCATTAGTGGTCTTTTGCGTAGCCTTTTCACATTCCTCTATGGAATTACTTTGCCCAGGGACTGCAAAAAACAATTGTTGTATACCTTAATGTACCCCATAAATTAAGGGGAAAATCAAGGAAATATGAGAAGACTACTTCACATGCCCATGCCACCCCATTTTTTGAAACTAGAGTGGCTATGCTGCTCCAGAAATCAGGCATTACACCTTTGTTAACAAAACAAAAATGTTGCTGTGCAAATTAAATAGCACTGACAAGTTGTTTACTATTCCTGCCACCAATGAGACAAAGTGAACAGACTGTTAGTTACTGTACAGTACTAAAATAATCTGAGGATTTACAAGTTAGTGTGATTTTTTAAATTACCACAAGATAAAGTAAATGGCAAGTTTAACACAAGTGACAGTAACAATATACTGTAACATTAACAATTTTCCAAACATAAAAACATTTTAGTTTATTCTCCAATTGTGTTTTGGAATCATATCTATGTTTTTATTACACTTACATCTGATCATACTTCTGATCATTGAAATAGATGGCAAAAATATTGAACGAATAATTGGTATTCGTGCTGGCTGTGTATGGCGATTAAAAACCAATATGTATCGCAGCAAAGGTGTGATGCTATTCTAATTATACTATACTGTATTCTAATTAAATTACTTCATTTTAGGGGCAAATTGAAAACCTGTCCTGTTTCACACAGATTATAGAAACAATTGGTTGATGTCTTCCCAATATTATGAATACATTGGATTGGATTAAGGTTATGATTATACTGTATAGAATTTGTGTGTGGGATAAGACTGCTAGTACTGCTAGTACTCACATCCTGTTTTCCCATCAATTTGGTAACACTTTAGCAGTTACCCAAGACATTTTATAGCATTGACATTAAATTGGCAATTAACAAAACATTTACAAGAACACTCTGAGTTTTGTTAATATGCTTATAATCATTAGTAGAGATACTGTATGTTACTATAAGTTTCTGACCTTTTTAATATACTGTATTCTGTTAAATTGTTTAACTTGTAAAAACTATGTTAATTTATAATAGGTTATAAATAGAACATATATTTGCAACACAAAATCTAAAATATTTCTCCCAGTTACTGGCTCTCAGTTTAAAGAGTGTCATTGAATACCTAGTTGACTCTTAAATCTGTCACTAAAGGACATCAAGGCTTTTTAAAGCGAGACTTTTTTCATTCAAACCTTAGGTTCACTAGTTCTCATATACTGTACTCCTCATTTAACTGTCTCTGTAATATAAAAATATGGGATTTTGAACATAATTCTCAACTGATTTGTATATGATCAGCTCCATGTAGAAGGGCAGCATGTGTTTTCATATTAAATGGTTTTTAGTTTTTATGTTTGTGTTGTGGCTCCAAGTGTCATCTTGACAGTCCAAAACTGTACAGGCTGATTGTTCTTGATGACATCCAAATGTGACTATCAGCCTCAAGAGAAACCATACACACACCCATTCTCATTTGAAAACAGCTATTAAAATGCAGATTCTTTTAACTGTGTGTGAGAAGAAATGATGAAAGTGAATACTGACAAAGAAACAAAACTGTTATGTACAAGTATTATGCAATGGAATACAAGAACAACATAAAAAGGACTCTTTCATTTGCATATGCCTTCACAGCTAAGCTGAACCTTATCCTGGATATTCATTTATCAGCATCTGCCAATATTGTTTCTCTCAGTGCAGTCCAAAACAATTCTTCCAGTTTGTGTGAAAAGAAAAAGTAACAGTTGATTGTCATGTCATGTCATTTGCCGAACCGCTTTTATACTGTACCATTCAGAGTTGTGGGAAGCCAGAGCCTACCCAGCAAACAAGAGCACAAGGCAGGGTACACCCTAGACGGGGCGCCAGTCCATCGCAGGGCAAGTGCAAGCCAATCATACATGGGGACAATTTGGAGGCCACGGTAAAGGCTACGGGGGGGAAATTTGGCCCGGACACCGGAATTACTCCTTACTCTTATCGAGAAAAGCCCAGGGATCTTTAATGACCACAGTTGATTGTGCCTTAGCTATATACAGTCAACAATGTAGCTTTCGAACAATAAGAAAAAAAAAGAATTTAATTCAAAACTTAAATACGCATGTTTCTTTCTGGGGTTTTTTTTATCTGTTGTTGGGTCCGAATAACTAAAATGGCAAAAGTTATCCTAATCCAGCCATTTTGAAAGATACTGTAGCTGCTATACTATAGTCCAGGGACAACTGAAATTTGCCATTATATGGCAATCTGGCCCAGCAGAAGCCAACTTGTATTTTTGCTTCACCTAAAGTACCCGTCTCCTCCAAAACAGGTGGCAGTGTCCTTGCCACATTCCTCCACTTGTGGCCAAATACAGCCGAGGAGATATTAACGCTCACATGAGTACACTTAATACATTTATTTGTTCAGCGCATTGAGCCACTGTGTCAGCTCTTTGCATAAATACCTTGAAAAACAAACACGATGGCTGTACTGTGTCACTTGATAGGCAGCAGAACTTCCCCCAGCAATGCAGAGATGAGTGCAGCGGTCGCCGCTGCATGAACACGGCGATTGTGAGCAGGGAAGTAAAAGCGTGGAGGTAACATGGTTGATGGAGTGTGAAGGAAATGGTATCCTACGGAAACAGGCGCTGCAGGAGCAGACAACTTATCTGCATAGCAAACAAAAATACTCATACACACACCTAGGCTCCGTGAGTGAGGCAGCACTGTTTAGACAAGATAAATCACTTCTGAGTCTTGACAGAAGGCAGCCTTTTTTTTCATTGGCTTTCTTCATATTTTTTTTTAAACGAATGCCCTCTGTACACCCACCAGCGACTAGGCAATGTGAATGCAAATGTAATAAGGCAGATATAGATTATATTTATCAAAGGCAGCTGAGGAAGTAGTAAAGCTATGGTATTTCCAAACACTGTGAACTTTTTTCCAATATAGAGTCGTGCTACAATCTGGCAGACAGGTTCCCTTTTAGCAAAACAGAAGAAGCTGAACCACCACTAATTCCATTCGATTTTAAAAATCAATATTTATGACATCATAAAGGATATTACTATAATTATTATTTTAATGTGTCTGAAGCTTTTAGAAAAGTCCAATATGTGATGTAACTTTACAGCACAGTAATTTCAGTATGAATCTGTTTAAAATACATTTATATATGCATTTATATTTGTATGTATGTACCCTACGGACCTTATTCATAAACACTTTGTATAAAAGCTAGATCCATATAAGAACCACAAGTGTCCCCAATGCTGGCTTCTACAATGGAAATCATTTGCACAGATTTGTGCCTCTAACTTACAGCTGTGTAACTTAAGCACAAGTCTGTCATGTTGCACTTGAAGATGTGTGATTTGTGCATATAAAGACACCATACATACATATGGACCAAGAACTATAAACAACAGGGAGGTATAGGAGAGGCAAATGCATGCAGAAGCAATTTGACGTTAGAAACTGAATTAAAAAATGTTCAGATCTTCTGATTCTGCAGACTAAAAGCCATGACTTAAAGGATACAGAATTGTAGTTAGTAGATGAAGTAGTTGTCCACTCTAGTATCAGTACTTTAACTGAGACAGTGACATGCATACTGTATTTAAGGTTCTGGACCCTTCTTCTTCCTCTCTCATTTAAAAACAGGACCTTTCCCTGTGTACAAGGCGTGCTTTCATGTACAGATAACTACTCATGCAGCATGGCAGCTATTTCTAAGAAGCATCTCTTCACACTGGCTTTTCATTCATGCAAAAGAGTATGCCTATTAGATGTGTCAAACAGTTATAAGATTTTTTGGGAATATCCTGTGCACATCACTAACCTCCTCACTTCTGTCTTTCCATATCATTTGCATTCATTGGCAGATGTTTAGCATATTCAGCACATGGAAACCTAGACATCTTCAAAATTTTAGACGTTTACAGATACGTGTATATCTTTCAGATGGCGCTAATTTTGGTTTCATCAGCTTCATCTCATTATGCTCCCCTTATCTTTGGCTTAGTTTCACCTAAACATATCATACATTTTTGGGAATGATGCCCTATAACACTGTTTTCTCAGACAATATTCATTCTGCCATAGGTTATGTGCTACAGTATGTGTAAGGCATTTGTAATAGTCCAAAAATGCAGTACAGTACATCTACAGTACGAAATCTGAAATCTTGTACAGTCTGTGCCAGTTATTAACAGGATGACCAATTCCCTTTAGACTTCACAATTCCCAATGACTATTATGGAAGTCCGTGAAGAATGCCAAGAGTGGAAACCAATCGAGGCAGACCCCAAACTGAGATGGACACAGTGAACAACAAAAAATCACGCTTAACAAAAGTAAACAAGGCATCTAGTCACAGATCCATCACTGTGGTGGTGGCGATGAAACATAAGATATTGCATGGCCATGGATTTCGAGGTTGAACCTCTCAAAACAAACATAAACATGCACATTGTGTGGGCTGCAGTGGTGTCAAAACCTATCAAACAAATACTGGGCCTCAATCATTCATATGACCTCAACCCAACAGAAATGCAATATGAACTGAGGAAACCAGTTTACATGCAAAGATCATCCAACCTAGAGGAGCTGGAGAGGAGGGATGGTCAAAACTTCTAGTTTTTAAGATCAACAATCACCACACAACACTGCAGGTACAATAGTTGATTTGCAGTTTGAATTAAATAACATTCTTGAACCCTGTGAGTCATGTACCATGCCAGTCTCTTTCCCATGAAAACACCAGGCATTGAATATCTTATGCAGGTATTTCTGACTGCATCATGTGAGCCATGTGGGACTTTCAATTTTTCATTTCAGCAAAATTGCACAAATAAAAAATAAACAATACTACAGTCAAAACATAGAATAAGCATAAAACATAAGTCCATCCAATGTTTATCTTTTATTTGGGGATGACGTATCGAAATGTTTTGTAATGCAAATGCATATGTTCTGCATGAATATACACATTTATAAATAATGCAAGGTAAAGACTCCTCCTGGAATTTACTAGAAAGCAAAATATTTTTGATGCACTCCATGATGCACTGCTGTAACAATGGACAAGTGTGATGTGCAGGCAAACAGACAGCAAAGACTTTCTGCAAAACTTTCCAATATAATAAGACAAAATACACAATTGTTTACTCCAGATTTGTATTAACTTAAAATTGGAGCCAATATTTCGACTAATAACTCTAACTCTTGGTTTCGACAAGCCTAAAGAGAGATTTATGGAGAAAGTTAGGTGATTTCTTAATAACATTTTTTGTACATCTCCTTTTTGATTGTTCAACCTTTTTCAAATCAAACTGCAGATTTACATGTTAATACTTTCAATAAATGACAGCAGTACCATCTTCTATGTCTACAGCCATGATTTCTAGGAATGTATGATCAATCAATTTGTCTATCTGTCCATCATATTTATCCACACCCTCTAGATTTGTTTATACCTTGCCAAACAGCATATCTGACAAAAGAAAATATTCTAGGAATAAATTATTAATATTACTGATACACTCAAATGTAAGAATTATTGATTAGTTTACCGACTATTATTTATGAACATGTTCAAAAGAGGCCACATTTAAACAGTAAGAAGAGTTTTTTTAAAATGTTCTGCAAGTATTGCATTTCATTACAGTGGGCTTTATTAGGTCTGAGAAGGAACTGAACTCCATGTAGACCTGCGATTTCCATACTGGAGGGTTTGAGTGCGTTTCAGGGAGGGTGAGAGGCCATGACAGAAAACTTTTTTAATTTATCTTTCATTTAACTTTTGCATGTCAGAATTGCTAAGAGTTTAAGAGTTAAGACTTCACCATTGGGTGTTCTCACAGATCATTTGGCTGGAATAGATTATTAGCAAGCTTAATACAAACCTAAGCTGAAATTACAAAACACTACTGGCAAAATACATAAGAGAGGATAAAAAAAAGAAAATTCAGGTTTCACAAAACACATAGATGAGAGACAAGGTTTTACTGGAAAACTACTGGATAATAATCAGTGTAACACATTAAGACATTTGCAATGGAGTGGTTAACTGTCCAGGTTAACAGTACTGCCTTGCAACCAATGCTTCTGGGATAGGTTCTTATAAGGAGTAAGAAACATTCTGACAATGGCTGGATAGGTGAATGGATGCTTAGACCATTTAATTAATAACTCAACAGCAGTTCAGAACCTTTACCTCCAGATGACCATGTGACTAATCCTCATACCTCATTTGATTATGCATTCATATTGAAAGTATCAAAAGAGAATTATGCCGTAAGCACAGATTTTCAGCAATTCTAAAATATTGCTTGGAAAAGTACACATCACAAACCACTGTTAAAGTTACTTGATTTAAAAAATACTATACTATGTAAATTTTTGTGCATGAAAACAGATTTAGTGCCAGTAACATGATTTAAACATAACAATGTAAACAAGTGAAGACGTTCATAGACCTGACAGTAAACTCAATTTGAAATGTTTAGAAAATATCAGCATTTTTGAGTATTTAAATATAAACTCAGATTAAATTCAATAGAAAGAGAAAAAAACTACAAACAGGTTTTTGTCAGAAGACAAATGTAGAAACAAAGTTTATAACCACTCTTGAAGTTACAGTAAGTACCACAGAAATCATTTAAATTTATTTTTTATCATTAAGAAATAAGATTTACTGTAACTTTTTAATCTTCCTTAATGTCATGTGATTCCTACTGAATTTAAGGTCACTGGAGGTATTTAGGCTAAGTTTCCAACAGGAGATTATATATTTTGCACATTACTAAAATAACATTGCACTTGTGTGTAAGTGTAAGACAAAATATTCATTACACTTGTAGACATTACTGCAATTACTGCAATTATAATAATGTGTAGTTGCATTCAAATAAGCAGTACTATGTTCTGTTTATCCAGTCCCTGACAGTAGTATGGCTAAATTCCATTTTTCAGAATTTGTTGTGCCTATTTTTTTTGCCTATTACATTAGATTTCTGGGTTCAAGTATAGACTTCTACTTTTTACTTTTGTAAAATGCTTTTTTTCTTATTTTTATCTGTAAAACAGTTACAAGATAGGGAAAGAGATACAGTAGCATGTAAATTAAAATTCACAACTTGATATGCTTTTAAAAGAGTCTACATCTTTTAAATACAAAGAAGACTCTTGGTAGTTTAGAAATGGAAACTGACATCTGAAAACAGATTTCAGGACATACAACACATACAGTAAATACCCATAAATACTAATGGAAATTATTTTTCTCATTTAAAAAACAAAACATCAACCCAAAAAACTTCACAGAGCTATAAACTTTGAGGACCATAGTACTGATAATTATAACCATATTAGATGGCATTTGCATATGAGGAGCTATGTACAGCAAATGAACATGCTGCTCACTGTGGCACTAAACCTGCAGAACCATCAATGTAGTTGTAATGACGCCTCGAGGAAATATTCATTATGTTTCTGTATGATCAAACTCTGCATAATGGAGGTCATTTTCATAAGTTCTAGAAAAAAAAAGTTTTTTTTCAGTTAACTCAGAAACCTGTGGGTTGGAATGCTTATGAAAGGATATACTACTGACCCAATTCGCATATAGCCGACAACGAATTGAATTAGTTATTATATCTAATTTAAATGTAAATTAGATTTTTTATACCTTGTGTAAACAGCTCACATAACTATAGTCTGTTTTAATGCACCTATTACAATATATTACCCTAGATACATGAAGGTGTTAGATGTCAACTTTTTCCTCTGGGATTTCAACTCCTCACATAAATATGAAAATGTCGACAGCCATCCTCAAAATAGCAATTGTGTTGACAGCACAAATGCTGCCATGTGATATCACTGCGCTGTTGATGCAATTAAATAAATCATCTTATTTTCCTGCAAATCTGGCAATAAATTATTTTTGCAGTGAAAAGAACAACAATATGTTTTACTGAAGTGCAATTCTATTAAAACATTGCTTAGTCAGGGCCTTTTAATCATTATATCTTCACAAAAGGGTAGTTTTCATTGAGTGTACTGCTAAAGACAGGAAATCTATTAAAGCTAGTTGTTTTTGGTTAGTGCATATTAGCTTACTGAAAAACATCCAAGAGTATCGCACATTAAATAGACAGTTTTAAAAAACGGATATTAAAAAGAGTTTATTTACTTAATGTAATTTTTATATATCCCCTGGTTCAAGATTATACAGTGCCCTCCAAAAGTGTTGGGAGAAGAGTTCAAATTAGCCCATTATACTGTACAGTGTAGCTATATGCTCAGGAAATGTGGATTTCAAATCACAAGATGAATATGAGACAAAAGCAGGGAATATCCCATTTTACCTATGGGTACTTTAATTCAAACACAAATTACCGTTATACAACGACGGTACTATCTTTGTTCAATCCTCCACATTTTAGATGTGTGTAAGTATTGGGACAAACATGTTTACAGGTATTTCTGATTGCCCAGGTGCTACACATTACATACAGATCCAGCCATTCAAAATGTGCGAGGTACGCATTTTGGTAAAAAGTTTCCAAGCAATCACGGGTGAATGAATCAAATGGATGCAGATGTTTACAAAGAAAGTGTACTACTGTGATAATTTGAGCTATATGAATATAATTATATCGTTATTAATTTCTTTAGATATGAGATTCCATATTATATTCCCTATTCATCAAATTCTAAAAAGTATGTGTGTCTTTTACTACGATGTAGATCACAATTATTCATAAAAAACGTTAAAACAAGTATATAAACTTAATATAGTCAGAAGGAGCATGTAAAAACGTTTCTAAAATAACCTCAGTATGTAACCGAATGAAAGACTTTGATGTTTAAAATATTTATGAATAAAGTGGAATACTCGTGTGTGTTTTTAAACTACGAATACCAGCCATATACAGTTTACATAATATATGTTCCTAAATTATTATCGTTTGTGACCTTCAGAAACGTTATGCTCCTCTACTTTTTATGCTCAGCTACTAAAATTTCCCTTCAGTTGTAAAATTCCATATTAATATTCAATATTAAGTGGATTTAAACATGAACAGTACAGAGATTAAATGAAGCAATCATTTCACTAACAACGAATGCAACACGAGTGCCGCCTGTCGGTCATTTTGGCCAGCCAATCACGTACTGGGGTATAACGCGTGAACTGTAGATAATTTCAAGCGGTACGGGGTTGTACCGTGTATTTTGAATGGCTACATCTGTATAAATAAAACATAAAAGAGCTGTGGAGGTCTAGGTATGGATGGGGTCTTCTGAAACTGCTTCTGAATTAGCAGGCAAAAACCAACAATGAAGACCAGAGAACTGACAGAAAAGAAGGCCGTATTGAAAATGAGAGGAGAGAAACTGACCATCAGAGAAATTTGTAAGACTGTTGGCATTGGAAAATCAACAATCTGGAATGTTCTTAAGAAAAGGGAAACAACTGGAAGAGTCAACAACAGGCTGAGAACAGGCCTTCCAAAAAATACATTTGGATCACAGAAAAATATTTCTAAGTATAAACAAAACCCCCAAAATTACTGTAAAATCAAAACTTATCTCCAGAGAGTGTGTGTGTATGGGGGGGGGGAGGAATCTCAAGTACCATAATCCGCAGAAGACTTCACCAAGAAAAACTCAGAAGCTGAAGTGCAAGCCCCTCATCAACAGCAAGAACAGAAGGGCTCGACTTGAATTTGCAAAAAAATACCAAGATGAGCCACAGGAGTTCTGGAACAAGGGTTTATAGACAGATGATCAAAGTGATGGAAAGGCTCAAGTGTGGAGAAAAACAGGAAAAGCCAATAACCATAAGCATACCACTTCCTCAGTAAAGCATGGTGAAGGAAGTATCATGGCTCGGGCATGTACTGTACGGCTGCTTCCAGAACAGGCTCAATGGTCTTTATTGATGACATAACTGAAGATGGCAGCAGTAGGATGAGTTCAGAGATATACAAACAGATCTTGTCTGCAGATGTTAGAAAAAATGAAACCTGCAGTTCATTATGCAGCAGGACGATGACCCGAAACATACTCCAAGCTTAACGCAGGAGTTCATCAGAGAGAAAAAGTGGAACATTTTAAACTGGCCAAGTCAATCACCAGATCTGAAGCCAAATGAGCATGCATTGCATTTGTTCAAAGAGAGACAGAAGGCAGAAAGCCTGACCTGCAAGCAACAACTTAAAACAGTTCAAGCCTGGCAAACCATCTCAAGTGAAGAAACAGTCTGTAGATGTCAATGTCAAGAAAGCTTGACGAAATTATTGCAAGCAAGGGATTTGCAACAAAAGTTACAGTAAGCGTCTCAATACTTATGGTCACCTAAATCTGGGGGTACTGAACACAACATATAGTATGCTTTTGTTGATAAATGATTAATTGTGTTTGCAAAATATATAACAAAAATAAAAAGGTGACCTTCTGAATTCTGAATTAGAATAATTCTTTTTTAGGTGAATTTCAATTTCTTGTGTATGCAACAGGAAAACATCAATTTTAGGTTTTTGTCCAAATCCCTTTGGAGGGCACTGTACAGTATATCTTACCAGAAGATTGTTAATAAAATAATGTGACACCTACAGTGTATTTTAGAAAGTCACAAACCTTTCACTAAAGGAAAGGAACACGGCTCTTAAGCACAGCTTTTTTTATTTTGTTGGTGAATTCTTATGTTTATATGTATTCTAATCCCATCAGCACCTAAGAAACATGCACAATATACAGTTGCTAATTGCATGGGTTTTTCTGCAGTTTTTAGCAACTCCAGCTTGTTTCTCCTTTCTTGTGAGAATGAAACATAGCACATCAAGATCAAATTTGTTCCTCACACTATACTGTAGAAACATGACAACTATAAAAAGGGTCCACATCATTTTTTCATGCTGAAACACTCACAGTAACTAATAACAACACAGGTTTTGTCTGTGGCACTTACTGCAATAGAGATCCTGTGGGTCCCCAACATAAGACTGTGGTAGAAACATCTCAAACACAGCAGCACTCACAATGAAAGAACCTGTGTATATTACATACTGTAATATTCGGTATGCCACAAAGCTCTGATTACTCCTGTGCCCTGGAACGGCTGAAACACTTTCACTTGATCTTCATTTGTCAGACTTGGTTTCATCAGTGTATAGTTATACAGCAGTAGATATGTGCCTGTGAACAAGAACATGTGTAGGTAGTGATACCTGAGGGACCTGTGGGAGATGAAGGCATCTGCAAAAACTCTATAGTCTTCTGCTGAAAAGCACCCATTCTCTTTCACGGTGGTAGAGGTGTGAAGGCATGGACTGTATGTCAAACAGCTTTAGCTTCAGCTTTAGCTTTAGCAAAGCAGATGCCTATAGTACATACAGTACATTGATTTAATAGACAGAACAGACAGAACATGGGAATTAGAATCTGTATTTTACAATCATGGATTAAGATAAACTTTTGCACTATTCAGTTTTGCTAGAACTGCTTTTCTCTGTCAGAATGCTTACATCAGAAAGAACCAAGTATCTTGTATCAATAACTGACAGCGATTGTCTCTGACCACTAGTTCTTTCACATTCACTATAACTGTCATTTTTATAGAAACATAAGTCCCTACATGATAGATGTATTTAGAAACTATGACCCAGACTAAGTCAAAGTTTAACTCCACTTGTCCACCTGTCAATCTGGGACATACAGTAGCCAGTCCTGGATGACATATTCTGCAGAATGAAGCTTCTTAAAAGCAAAATGTTGCCATCAAGTAAATGGTCTGTAATTTGTGACTAGCACATGGGTCATAATTATGATTTATACCAGGCCTAAAATGGTATATATTTCATTTATACAATATGGCTATGTACCTAACAACCACTAAAAAATACCATTCATCTTTTTTGTAAAGTGATCAGTCATTGATGTGCCAAGATTAGGATGAGAAATAATTATGATATAGCTTCAAACTCTTCCACCCACTCCTAAACAGATGTTTATTTGTACTAATTTTGTGACATATAAGGTCTAAAAGAAAAAGATTAGAAAAATGGTAAATGAAAAAATGATACACTAATACACTGAAAACTCTGGATACGAGTGGGCTTTTTATTTTTTAATGTGATTTAAAATTAATGATAACATTCACAATTATTACTTGTATAGAGGGCTGCTGAGCAACTCAAACAATACATGCATTTACATGAAGCACAGGCTGAGCTGTATAGATGATATCACTGATTTGAATATGGACTATAGCATCACCTGGAAGCAATTGTAGTGATCTGATGGTTTGAATTTACCATAACATTTAGAAATTAGGACAGAAAACTTAGGGATTACTTTATGGACATAGGAACCAATCAATCAGAATTGCAGCAAAATACTGTACACACATATACAATTTATATAAATACAATAATAAAATATTCAAAAGAAGCAATACAAGGCTAAGATATATATGAATCAGTATACCATGACACAAAAGGCTGGTCAGTTACTCAGGGATTACATACAGTAACACAATTAACTTGACTGTAGCTAACCTAATATTAGAATCAGTCTCATACAATCATTTCAACATTCATATGCTTGAAAGTCAAGCAAATAGTTTTGATACTTTCCTATCCTAATCTTTAAATACTTGTTAATACTGTACTTGTATGAAATAAAGTCACATTTTCAAGGGCTATAATGTGAACACTGGAACTGACACAGGGAGAAACTTACTGTAAGTGTGCTCACCCGTATTTTATACCTGCTTCTCTGAATATTCCATGATATTCAGTTGTGTTAAAAAAAAGCCTAACTGTATCATTTCATTGATCAGGCAAAGTTACAAAATGTGGGAACCTAGCACAGACCATCTCATGTTACAGAGGAAGTATTGGGCAAAATTCTGTTTTATGTAGGGTCTCTCAGACCAGCAGTGACTTTCGGCTCAAAGTCAAGTTGCCAGCTGTTTAGAGAGACTCGCAAATTGCAGTGTTTTTAAAGTAACGTCGTCATGTGTGACGACTGGTCATGACGTCACATGGAGACGCCACTACAGCTGATGACAGGTTCAGCGTTGGTGGATCACTAAGCCCCTGTCATAGCCATGTCCATAAATATATGATGAGTGACATCCATCTGGAGTTCAGGTCCAAATATGTTTAACTCTTGGAGAGTGGATACTTCATCACTGAAAGTGTCATGATGAGTCCAATTTATGAGGTTCTGGTTTGTATTAAGTAGTTAGTGGTTAGAAATTGGATGGGTGAACGGATAAGTCTAAACTTAATAATAGCCTTGTTGCTACGGGTACATTCCTCGAGAAGCTGCACAAAACTAACTGAGCACTGCCAGAGTTAAGTTCAGCAAGGTAATCCCCATTTACTGAACAACAGGATCTCATGGGACATGCTGTTGTCAGTCAGAGCTGTGTAACTCGCCAGAAGAATGTTCATTTAGGACACTGTGAAGCCTGCAGGATGTAAAATAGTAAATGGCTCGTTAGCATGCATGATGGAAGAAAGTGCCTGGTCCTGATATCCCCTGTGTTGGTGCAAGGTAATGTTAACTAAATATCATCAAATCTAAATCGTGGTTGTTTAGTATAAAAAGTGACAATTCGAAATAAAAAAGTTAGAGAAATGCTGCAAAAATATAAGCCCAGGCTTTAAGGTTGACAGATTTAAGATTTCCAATAAAACTTTCACTTGCGAGTCTCAAAAGTGGGAACAGCAGTGACTGCCAGGACTAAGGTGCAGATTCTTATACAGAAACAGAACAAATTGCCAAAACAATGTGAAAACGTTTCATGATTTAATCTTTAATACTACCATTACTGTGTGCTATCAAATGGATATTTTAAATGTGCTGTTTCCCACCACAGTGTTATGGGTTTCTCGCTTTTTATTTATTTTTCTTGCATGTGTGTGAAGTAGAATCATTAATCTTGATGCTAATAGTGTGATATTTTCTCCGTAAACCGTTCTTTTGATGAATTAGTTGAAGCGTATTAGAATTGATCAAGGGAACTTTCAGTTTACAGACACAGATTTTATACTGCTTAACTGATTGAATTTTGCTGTAAAATAAATCAAGGATTTCTTCGGGGCTATGTGGGAATAGTTCAGCGCTCCAGTCAGTGTACTAAATTCTTCTGCACTGGTTATTTTTTTCTGCAATCAAAATCTGAAGGTTAAAGGGGGTGGCAAAGATTACTGTGCATTAATAAACTCTCCTACACTTACTGCTTGGTCTATTTGTTAATAATTTGCTGAGTTCCAAGGCTTGCACTTTTTCGTTAGTGAATTATATTTCTTTCATTAACACAGTGAAAACTTACAGAAACTCCTAAATGCATTGATACCGACGTCTAATGTAAAATCCTGATGCAAAAAATATTTTAGATGCAACTAATAAAAATATTTAGTATTTATAATAAATGTGCCACATACTGCACATACACCCAGATTCATTCTTACAGAATGATTTAGGGATTGGTTATTGTGATCTTCTTAAAAAAATTCTAAAGATCATGCATTGAAATTGTGAAGCCACTGCAAAGAGCAAAGTCATATTTTCCCCCAAAATAACGTTTCCAGAAAACACATTTATTGAAACCTTTAAGTATCTACCAACAAATACAGTATACAATATCTCCTGAACTTCATAGACGCTTACAAAGGTTTTCTGTTTCTCTGGGATATCAGGTAAAAGAATGTTACACATGGACAATCTGCAGCGGCATATACTAGGCCACCATAGCTAAGGTCAGAGTGCTCTCCAAAACGTGCAGGCCATTGGTCACTGACCTCCACAAGCTGGGGGATGGCTATGAAAGAATCTACAAAACCTGAAACTACTACTTCCATCAGCTGTGCCCATTATAAGGAAATGGCAGCTATAGTGGCAACTACACAAGGAAAGGGACGCAGATGGTTTGGTCGGCAACCGTAAATCCAGAGGCAACAACTGAATATCACCAACATATACTGGCATCAAAATGTCAAGAACAACCATTCAGTATCATCTGCATGAATGCGGCAGTCACGAAAGGATTGAATTCCAACATGTTTCAGGATATTTCGGCCAAGAAACTGAGGCACGGACATTCCAGCATGATGGTGAGCCATTTGTAAATCCAAATTGACAAATAAATGGTTAACCGTACAATAGTACAACTGTAGAGGAACAGAATAAATGTTCTTGACTGGTCATCTCAATCTCCAGATCTTAGTCCTATCACCCTTTTGTTTTTTTAACAGAAAGAAAGCATATTTTGACACATTAGTCCAGAATTTTTCCCACCCTGCTGGCAGCTTTCTCAACAGAGACAGTTAATAAATGATTTACTGTATGTACAAATGCAAACACTGAAAAGAAAGGGACATTGGAAATGAATTAATCCCACATTTAAATGTCCCTCTGTCCAGCACTGTCTCTGTCATAAAAGCAACATTGCACAATCAATAGGATATTCTTTAAGACTGATCTCTGAATGTTTATAAAAGATAGCAGTAGTAATTCAAATGAGGAAAGGTGTGATATAACGGTCTATCCTGCAATACTATACTGCATGACGTAATGATCTATTCTGTGAAAAAAATACTGAAGAGATCATATAAAAGTGTCTAAGAAACACATATTTCTGACATACATCTAGTTAAGATATTGACTAAAGCAATGATACAGCTTTTATCATTTAAACCTCAGTTCTTTGGCTGAAATAAATATTTTAAGTCAAGAGATTTCATTTTGACAGACTACCACATGCACTCAGTCAAAATATATTAGTCATGAAAGCAACTCTGTATACATTATGCTTTGCTTGCTTCCAAGGTAAATGCCAAGCTTAGCACGCTAGCCTCATGTACAGTACAATCAGCAATTTCCCTTCCACTTTTAAAAATGATTGTGATACTGTATCTCCATAAAAGAGAAACTTTCATCAAGCACTTTTCTAAACACGCTGACTTTGATTCAGTGTATACTTTGTAGAATATCGATATCTGTACATAAAAAATAAATAAATGTTGTGGTATAACAAAGTCCTTTTGGATTCCAATTTCTGGGCCTTAGTAATTAACAGGTGATTTATTTTCTTTCACCACAGAAAAATTCACCATTTTAAATTGCAACCACTGTAATCTCTAAGATCTACTGCCTTTCTCCAGATGGTCTAGGACAACCTCTCCCAAGATACCCCATCTTGTAACTCATCACTCTTACATTATTTCTAAATGCTACATCTAAATGGAAATTATTTAGTCAGGAACATTTTTACAGAACTTCCTATTACCAGAGATCTCATAAAGTAGTATTTATTACAATAACAGCAGGTATTAAATCCATTTAAACAGTGTCAGTATTTAATTATTGGATCATGGGAACATTAAATTGAGATACTCCATGTAGTTCCAGTACATAAATGACTGGGTCTACAGTAATACTGCACTCAGGCTGAAAATCATCAATAAAATGTCTACATCAAGCATTCACAGTCAAAGCCAAAGCTAAAAAATCAGAAGCAATCTGAAATAAATTCTTTCCCTGCCATTTCATAAGAGCCACAACAGCCTTTAACTGGTTAATCATTTAGCTGCTGTTGCTTTGCTGAAACAGCAACAGGACATTAATTTGACATTAGTGCAGTAACATCAATTTCCCTCTGTTTCCAACTTCAGTAATGCATTTACTGGAAAGAGATTAATATCAATTCCATAAATCATTCACAAGAATTTCCGGACCTAGAGACATCGGGGTAATGTCATATATGTTAGCTGATCTCAGACTGTGCGTGCAACGCCCATTAATCAATGTCTGAGGTCTTCAGAGCATGTCATCTGGAAAAACAGGAAAACTTAGAAAAATCTATCTTCTCATTATTTATTTATATTTACTGTAGGTTCTTACTGTTAATATATAGGATACATGTATCCTATACAATTTATGTTATGAATCAATAGGGTTCTTCATATGATACACTTAAAAATATAACTTACAATATTTTACTCTCTTTGCTAAACTGTAAACCATTACCAATAATTGAAAAATGGAAATAAGGTTAAAAACCCTTGTTGATAGCAGGATAGCCCCAAGTATATATAATAATATAATAATAATAAACTTTATTTTATATAGCGCCTTTAAAGGTGGCTTCTCAAAGCGCTTTACAGGATGACAATAACAATAAATAAGAAGACTACAACAATAAATAAGAAAAATTTCACAAGACAGGACACAATTATAATTACAGCAATACAACAATAACAATAGAGGAGACCGTGGAAGATGGTATTAAGAAGAGCAGAGGGGTGAAGAATGGAACCAGTTAAGTAAAGGCTTTTCTGAAAAGGAGGGTTTTGAGTCTGGATTTGAAGGAGTTTAGAGAAGGTGACTCTCTAATATCCTTGGGCAAGGAGTTCCAGAGCTTGGGGGCATAGCAGGAGAAGGCCCTGTCGCCCATACAATGTAGACGGGCTTGGGGGACAGTAAGGAGGGCAGAATTTGAAGAGCGGAGGTTGCGAGGTGGGGAGTAGGGCGATAAAAGTTCAGACAGGTATTGAGGTGCCAAGCCATGTAAAGCCTTGTAGGTGAGCATGAGGATTTTAAAGTCTACGCGGAATTTGACCGGAAGCCAGTGCAAGGACTCCAGGATAGGAGTAATGTGAACACTTGCACTAGATCTGGTCAGGATTCTGGCTGCTGAATTTTGGACATACTGCAGCTTGTTCAGAGTAGATTTAGATACCCCAGGGAGCAGAGCATTGCAGTAGTCAATTCGAGAGAATACAAATATGTTGATCAGCTTTTCAGCCACAGTTAATGATAGCATAGGGCGTAGTCTTGCGATATTTCTAAGGTGAAAAAAAGATGTTTTGACAGTATGCTGTACATGTGGGTCGAATGTTAAGCCAGAATCGAATATAACCCCAAGGTTTTTCAATTTTGATTGGAGCTCAAGTACAGAGCCATCTACAGACAGGGTTACAGGACTGGCTTTGCGAAGTTGATGGGGGGTACCAATAAGCATGACTTCAGTCTTGTCACAGTTAAGATGAAGGAAGTTTTGAGTCATCCAAATTTTTATGTCAGAGATGCAATTAGATAGAATAGAGACAGCCACATCAGTGTCGGGTTTGGTATGGATGTATATTTGAGTATCGTCAGCGTAAAAATGAAAGCTGAGGCCATGTGATCTTAAAAGCTGACCAAGTGGGAACATGTAAATGCTGAAGAGCAAGGGGCCCAGTATTGAGCCCTGAGGGACACCAGACTTGACAAGACGAGTTTCTATATGAGTTTCCTAAAATAAAGAAAATATCCTCAGACCAATTCCCAGCTTCACCACCTCCTAAATGTTTAATCTGTCTATACTTATTATTGAGATAATAACAACATTGCTCTCTCCAGCAGGAAAGACTTTGTGGGAGTAGTCAGAAATATACTCTTAATGAAAATGGTGTAATTTAAGGTATGGACATAAAAAACTTAGAGACTTCCATCCCTATTACGAGATTATTAAAGCAATACTGAATGGCTTGAAATTATATTGGATTGGAAGGTATTCTTATACTGGAAGAATTATGTCTCAGCATGATGTATTTTGTACAGAGCTATAACCAGAACATATACATCAAGTGTCATCTTGAAGTTTTCTTTATTACCTGTTGTTTCATGACACATTTGAAACAAAAACAACTCTGAATCACCTAGAATGCAGCCCATGGTCTATTGATGATACACATACTGTGTACTACTTTCAACATCAGTGACCGAAACCAACATCAGGCAGTGGTAAATATCTTCACCTAACCAAGAGGCAATTTACCAAGAGACGTTTAATCTTATGAGTAATCGATCAGAAAGAAAAGTACGCTGAATCAAATGATCATCAGATCCTAGTCAATTTGCTGTCAATGATAATTACAACCTTTCCAGCCAGATAGATTGCTTTGAGGTCATTGACCCAACACTGCAAACTCTAAAACTCAATGCTGAAGGTCTCCAAGCAAGGTTAATTATCTGCAAAATGCCAGATATTACAGGGCACTTGCTTGTCACCTGACACTCCTCAACAAAACCGCAGCATCACACAGACATAACTGTACCAAACTGCAGTTCAGAATGTACAGTATTGTGTCACTGTAATCGTATGCTCCAAAACATCTTCTTAAATTCACACAGCCAATCTTAAAATATGTCCTCTCTCAATAGCTTCCTGTCAAATCCCCACAAAATGTGCTTTCCAATAGAAAAAAAAGCAGAGTGTCATCATTCTGCTCAGCTCAAGAGTGGTAGATATTTTAGGCAATGCGTTTTACAGCAGGGTTGTTGGAGATTCAGGTCTTGGTTTGGGGGGATTGTGTGTGATATCAAAAATGTGAAAGATTAAATTGATGAATATTTGATATTGATACCTATAGGTTTATGAGACTGCTTTTTGTCTAGGTTATTCTTGGCCTAAAATGTTCCTACATTGGTGTTAAAGTGTGTCCACAGTTGCTGAAAAGTGTAAATGCATTGACTAGATGGAAACATCTTTAGTGGTTTGAGAGGCAGTTTGAAATGTATTAGATGTTTTGGAGCAAACAATTATCTTATAATAATGAAACATTCCAAACTGTAAAAAAACAAGTAAAATGTTTATTTCATGCTGAAAAGAGAAGAAAGGCTCCATAGCCAAAATGTTGTGTTTCCTTTCTTCTCTGTTCAGCATGGAAAAAACCTTTAACTTGTTCCTATGCAGCCTACGCATGCTGACTCAGCTACCTACTACCCACTTAAACTATTCCAAACTGTAGTTTGGTATAGTTGTTTGTTTTTCACCTGTATATTTATTGTACCTCTATATAGTATATTTAGCTTAGATAAAAATGAAAGATTCTGTGCATATTCCACTCTAGCAGAGGACAATCCAAATCAAGTTTCAACTTTCACTATCTGTTTTTTAACATAAGGTTATAACTTTATGTTTCACTTTGTTTAAGCATAACAAGGTCCAGATGAAAAATCAAATTCTGGCACATTAAACAGCTCATTTGCAGCTAAGAAGTACCCAAGGATATACTTAACCAAGGTTTCCTGGGGAGAAGTGTAATTCATATTTTATTATCCTAATGTGATTCTCCAACATGGGCGGAATGGTTAACAGGATAGGCTCCGCCCTCCCACTGACCCTGTATCAAACAGTCAGAAAATGGGTGGATGGACTCTCTTAGAAATAATACCCCTGCTTAGTAGAGTGTTTGACGATGAATAAAACATCTCAGTAAGATTTTGATTTAAATCACTGGCATTATAAATTCTTTTCCTAGCTCTCAGGAAACATGCTTCATGGTACTTTAAGCAGTTTCAAATACTGGTACCTCACCACATTTTTCACTGTACAGTATGTTTCTTCTTTTCTACTGTTCTGTCTTGAAAAGGAAGTACAGACTCATCTGATAAACTTTCAGCATTATGCAAACAATTCCTCTTCTGTACTAGCACATTCAGAGGTGAAATTAGAAAGAAAAAGAAAACCGCCACATTATTAAAAAGAAAATTAGTTGTTTTTTTTTTGCCTTTTCAGAATTCACCCATAAAATTGACAAAATCAGCAGGGTACTATATGTCCGCTTATTTTTAATAGAATTATAATAAAAAAGTCTATGCAGGGCTTATGTTTAGTAACTTTCATTACTAAAACTTACTGCAGAGAGAGTGACACCGTTTTGCAGAATGTTTAAAGCCCAAACAGCTAGATGCGAGAAAGTCATTAAAGGTGATACCTCATAAAGGGAGCAGAGCCATGATTTGACTTGTCAGGCAGCCCAAGTTCAATTGCAGGCCACTTCTGACTTTGTGAATATGAAGAACTGATATTTTCCTGATAAATAACTGCATAGATCTTTGCTGATAGGAAAGACAAAATGAAAGACAAGAAAGCAATGGTGGCTGTTAAAATGGACTCCAGTGGGGATGCTTTACTATAGCCAGAACCTCCATCTGTTGATTACTCACTTTTCGCTTGCAGCGTTTGTCAATATCAATGTATGCTTTTCACACACAAGGATTTGTTCCAGCAGGGTTGGAAAGCAAAGTGGTTGATTTTTTTTTGGTAATAATATTTTCAAATTAGTTAGGATGAGTTTATTGCTCTAATATTTCATGAAGCCTCTCATTGTGTACAAGTCATACAAGGTGGTAGTGATACAGGACATTTTCAGAATGTAATGAGTTTGTACCATTTGTAGATAAGATAAGATTTTATTGTCCCCTGAGGGAATTTTTTTTATGGAAACCCAGCACTCCTGTACATTTAAATAGAAAGCAAACAAAAAAAAGAAGAAAAGAAAAACATTGCACATTATTCTATTGCACATGTACAGTACAACACATAACAACATGTAACATTTATAACACAGCACAAAACATTACAATCATTACAATATTGTAACATTACAACCAGGTCATCTTTATGATGTATCATTACAGAATACTACGTACTGTTCTTTTAATACCCAACACCACTACATAGTCAATGTTATGTATGCTACTCTGTTCTAACACGTACAGTGTTCACAGTGCCTGAACAAATGTGGAGCAGGTGAACAAAATCTACTGTATTTGTTTAGATACATTATAGCTGCATTCACCATCTGAAAAAAGCCCACTTACCTGGCTTTCTTAAGCATATTCAACAAAATATAATTTGAATTCTACTAATAGTTTAATTTTAATTTAACATTTTAATTTAAAATACAGCTTTTAAAAACTAAACTATAATGATGATTCATATTGTAAATAATCATTCTACATCCATTTACTGTACATACAGTGGTGTGAAAAAGTGTTTGCACCTTCCTGATTTCTTTTTTTTTGCATGTTTGTCACACTGAAATGTTTCAGATCATCAAACAAATTGAAATATTAGACAAAGATAACACAAGTAAACACAAAATGCAGTTTTTAAATGATGGTTTTTTATTATTAAGGGAAAAAAAAATCCAAACCCACATGGCCCTGTGTGAAAAAGTGATTGCCCCCTAAATCTAATAACTGGTTGAGCCACCCTTAGCAGCAACAACTGCAATCATGCGTTTGCGATAACTGGCAATGAGTCTTTTACAGCGCTGTGGAGGAATTTTGGCCCACTCATCTTTGCAGAATTGTTGTAATTCAGCCACATTGGAGGATTTTCAAGCCTTAACGGCTTTTTTAAGGTCATGCCACAACATCTCAATCGGATTCAGGTCAGGACTTTGACTAGGCCAATCCAAAGTCTTCATTTTGTTTTTCTTAAGCCATTCAGAGGTGGACTTGCTGGTGTGTTTTGGATCATTGTCCTGCTGTAGAACCCAAGTGCGCTTCAGCTTGAGGTCACGAACAGATGGCCGGACATTCTCCTTCAGGATTTTTTGGTAGACAGCAGAATTCATGGTTCCATTTACCACAGCAAGTCTTCCGGGACCTGAAGCAGCAAAACAGCCCCAGACAATCACACTACCACCACCATATTTTACTGTTGGTATGATGTTCCTTTTCTGTGTTACTTTTACGCCAGATGTAATGGGACACACACCTTCCAAAAAGTTCAACTTTTGTCTCGTCAGTCCACAGAGTATTTTCCCAAAAGTCTTGGGGATCATCAAGATGTTTTCTGGCAAAACTGAGACGAGCCTTTATGTTCTTTTTGCCCAGCAGTGGTTTTCATCTTGGAACTCTGCCATGCAGGCCATTTTTGCCCAGTCTCTTTCTTATGGTGGAGTCATGAACACTGACCTTAACTGAGGCAAGTGAAGCCTACAGTTCTTTAGATGTTGTGGGTTTTTTTCTGACCTCTTGGATGAGTCGTCACTGCGCTCTTGGGGTAATTTTGGTCGGCCGGCCACTCCTGGGAAGGTTCACCACTGTTCCATGTTTTCGCCATTGGTGGATAATGGCTCTCACTGTGGTTCGCTCGAGTCCCAAAGCTTTAGAAATGGCTTTATAACCTTTTCCAGACTGATAAATCTCAATTACTCTGTTTCTCATTTGTTCCTGAATTTCTTTGGATCGCAGCATGATGTCTAGCTTTTGAGGATCTTTTGGTCTACTTCACTTTGTCAGGCAGGTCCTATTTAAGTGATTTCTTGATTGAGAACAGGTGTGGCAGTAATCAGGCCTGGGTGTGGCTAGATAAATTGAACTCAGCTTTCCAAAGATGTGATAAACCACATTTGATTTTTTTTTCCCTTAATAATAATAACCTTCATTTAAAAACTGCAATTTGTGTTTACTTGTGTTATCTTTGTCTAATATCTCAATTTGTTTGATGATCTGAAACATTTCAGTGTGACAAACATGCAAAAAAATAAGAAATCAGGAAGGGGGCAAACACTTTTTCACACCACTGTATACGGTAAGATATCAAAGTTTATTCCAAGTCTTCGCATAACGAAAACTTTAAATGAAAGTAAGGAAAACAAAATGTAAGGGGATATATCATTAAAGTTTTATGCTGTGATGATAAAGTAATCAAGATCATAATCTTTTATAAAAAAGAAAGCAGGCTAGAGCCACATATATTACTTTCAAATCAGACTTTAAAGTTCTTTCAAACTTCTGAGATTTGAAATACAAAATTGTTAATATCCTGAAGTGAAGATTATCTTGATCAAAAAACTATTCTCTAGTGTTCTATCTTTTAATCTTCGGCATTCCTAAATTTGATTAATTGCTAGGATTAATATTAGTTTTTAAATAATACAGCATTGTTTTTTTATGTCGGATTACTCATGTTTACAGATTCATCTTCTTTGAATGTGTGCTGTACTTATTATTAGTAAGACTTTGCTAAGAGCTGCTCAAAATACTGAAAGCAGGATATACAGTACACTGTACAAACTGGGCAGCATGGTGGTGCAGTGGTTAGCATTGCCACCTCACAGCACTTGTGCCCTGGTTTCCTCCCACAGTCCAAAGACATACTGTTAGATAAATTGCGTTCTGGGAAAATTGGCTCTAGTGTGAGCGTGTGCATCTGTGTCTGTCTGTGCGCTGCGATGGACTGGCATCCCACCCAGGGTGTATGCAGCCTTGTACCCTTTGCCTGCCTGGATAGGCTCCGGCAACCCCACAACCCTACAGTATATTGAATAAAGTGATTAAAAAATAGATGGACAGATGGATAGACAGAAAATCTGAGAATTCAATACACTTCAATTAAAAAAGACTACAAGTTTATTTTATATTTTAAGCCTGTGAATCTTTTGGTGATGGACAACTAAAACTATGATGATATAAAGCAGTCTGTAGGGTGAAACCATAACAGAAATGCAAAGCAATACAAGACCCTCATCCTAATTGCTCTGCAAAGCAACACTGATCAACTGTCACTCTACTCCAAAGCTTCTCCTGAACTGCCCATTTGACCTTGTTCCAGAAAACCACTACTTTTTCATTACTGCTCCATTTATTTTGCCAATAACTGCTAAACAAAAACCGTTTGCAAAAGCAATTGTCAAAATATTAACTTGGTCTAATTATAGTTTTCAACTGGAAGACTAAAAAGGTAACAGAGCAGTTATTCAAATAAATAATTTTACTTCTGTATTGGTTGATAATCAGCCATTAAAAGCCACAGTGAAAGCCACAATAAGCTACTGTATCTCAGGTTCTCTCAATGAATATAACAATATTGGGCTTTCTTACAGTAGAGTCCTACTGTAGGAACAGGTTTTGTACAGTATATCTTTTCAATTGATATCTGGTTTAACATTCTCTTAATGTTCCACTCATATGCATACATGTACAGTACATGTACTGTATGATGTCCATTATAATAAAGAAGGATTAGAGGTCTTAGAATTCTATATGAATTATATTTGCAGTGTTTTAAAACAGCACTGAAGACTTCGAAATAGTATATCTAGCGATTATTTTTTCTTTCTTAAGCAACACAAACGCAAAGCTACGAATATAATGAAAGTACTGTAAGATGAACACAGTATCTACGCTATTGTGACAGGCCTGGCTGACAAAGAATTCTATCAGACTTTGAATTTCATATAAACCGTTCTCAAATGGATAACTTCTCCAACATGCTACGGTACATCCAAGACGAAACAAAATAAACACAGCATTCAGATACGAGGGAAAAAAAAACAAGTCTGCCCAAAAAGTGATGAATGACTTGTCTGTCATATCACCCAGCATCTCTCTAAACATTAAAGTGAAGGAGGTATGTGAATAGCAAAGGACTTTATAAATGCTGCTTAAAAACCTGCATTTTAGCATGACTCATTTGTTCAGTGAGCTGGTATGGTGCACCCCAGCGTTCTTTTTTATGATCATGATGCCACTCACTGCATTGCCTAAAGACGAGACGACGTGATGAAAATCAAGTTGCATTGTCACTATTTTATTCTAAACATAGGCACGAATTCCCAGCCCAACGGGCACAGGGACGTACTTCAGTTTCTCAACCTACGACTCACCGCTCTCGAAGCAGGCGTCAAAGATGAGGTGGCCTTTCCTGGGTAGGCCCGTGTGTCCGAGCGGGGTGACCAGCAGCTTATTCACGTTTCCCACCAGAGAGTCCTCACCTCCAGTTTCACTACCTGAGAACGAAACGGGCACTTTTTACAGTCCAACTCCTAAAATACACAATACAACCAATGGCCAGACAATAACCCAGGTTACTTTTTCACAGGTCGGGAACTGATATCTTGCTCCCTTACTTACTGTAGGTACAGTATATGCATGTTCTGTCTTTATTAGTTTCTACCTATTTCCTAAGTGTAACATCGTATTTTGGATACACTATGAAAAACCACAGACATCTTCCGATTTCACAAGCCCTTGACCTTGCGTTCTTCCTACTGGAAATTTGCTACATTCTGCAAAATAAACTACTGAATGCCAAAGTAGTGTTTCACATTCAATTTTATTTTAAAATCAGTTTCAGAAGAAAATTGGGTCTTAGATTCACCTTCAAAATATACATTTTTGTCAATTCATTCGATTAGGTTTCTTGTTTAAATTGAATCACTGATAATAATCCAGGGTTCTCCAGGAAGCTGCTGTGTTCATGAATACTAAACCATCATTAACTGGGTCAGAAGTCTCATCTCAACATTTTTCTTTCAATTCTTAATCATGCAAAACGAGTCTTTATCAGCATTAGACATGATCAAATTCTTCTCATATAGTAAATATTCAAGTTTCTGAAAGAGATACTTTATCTAAGACAGCTTCAGTACATACTGTTGTATTCCCATCACAGTTTGTTCATGCGGTTTCAGAATAATTCATGTTATTTTAGCGCTAGTCTTTCTCTTTTCAGAAAGATGTCAGTTAAGCAGTATTTTACAACTGTATAAAGATTACAATTCGAGTGAAATTTGGTCTCCCTTTTCTCAGGGTGATCATGCACTTTTAATAAGAGAAAAGGACCAGTGAATTAAACATGTCCTAAATACTATTACTTTAAGCATTCTAGACTGATTCCAAAGTGATCGGCATCAATTAGAAAACAAGACTTCAGGAGAAAAAGAACAGATCTCTTGCTCTCCAACCCAGGTATGCATATTCTGTATTTTATTTAATGTTCACATTCCATTTAACACAAATAGCAAGCTGAAAAGCAAAAGACATGCCCAGAGAGCTGAAAGCATGATCATGGTACCACAAGGCCAACAGCTCAAGTCCCAGTTGTACTGAATGGACAGTTGTGACTGAGTAGGCATCACTTGTGGCCAGACTGAAAAAGACCAAGATGTGTCTCATTCACTTTGGCTCACTATTCTGCCAATGCGTCCACTAATTAGGTCCACTGGGTAAAAACAGGACTTTTCCTGGTAAAAACCAGAAGATGTCCATTGATCCCTAGTCCTCTAGGCCTCAGGAAGTAGCAGGTTTATTGTATTTAGGAAACTGGAAAGTCCCCTGTAACACAATTTTCTTATAATAAGTACACTGTAGATGAATAAATCATTGATTTCAATGACTAATTCTAACTATGAAGTACTATCAGTGAACCTTTGTAATTGTGACTTTCATCCAAATCACACACTCATCCAAATGCCCATACTCTGTGCTGTTCATCTAGAAAACAAAACACTACTCCAAAACAAAAAAAAACAGCAAATTTCTGACCTGGTTCCTATATTCTCAGGTATCACAATTTCCTCTCTTCAAGAGCCTGGCAGCTGTCTCTTTGCAGAGTTGAAAACAACAGCACTTCACCTCTCTCACGCAGCTAAGGAGGGTCCCTGATCACAATCACAAGACCTACTTGCCACTAAGACCGTGGCAGGTGTCTCAGTGTGTTAAGCAAGAGAGCCTCTCTTCTTAAAACTGGCAGGTCATTGAGGAACTCTTCAACTGCACTCATTGTTAAGGCCCAGAAAGAATTCCCTTGGTCCCAGTTGCTTTGTAGGAAAACTGTACTTAACAACAGTCACTGGAGGTCTTTCATATAAAAGTAGCACTTAAGACATGTAGTGCAAGATTCGTAATGTAGTGGAAAGGATGTTCTGTGCTTCCCATCCCTGGCAGGCAAATGTCAACCAAGGAAATATCCCATTTTCCATTTAAACAAGCCCTTCAGAAAAAAGCTAATAACCCTTTCATTCCTCCAATGTACTGTGTTTCTAAAAACAAATTTAGAAATTTGGGGACAAAGATTTCAACCATTTCAATGTGTTTTCTGAAATAAGAGGCAATTCTTTATTCACAGCTACTGTACTTTTAGTCACTTTATACAACAAGCTCGACAAATAAGCACCGAATGAGGAAAGCAATGGTCATTTAATTTTAGGGTTTCAAATACATTAATTCCAATCGTTGAAACCTTTAGCATTAAAAATCCCTTTGACTCAATTCTCTATAAACAATTATAAACATACTGTATATATTGTATGTATCTGTATATCTGGAAAGTTTAAGATAATTAATTTTCCTTTAAATCATGATGATTTTGCTCTTCATTCAACTTCATTCTTAATATTATTTCTATCAGAAAAGATCATGGCCACATTAACACACAGTAATCTTAATGAGTATATATGGAAGCATGTAAACAAATTGAAAGAGTACTGTTAATGACTTTTCGCATGTAGTCAAATATTTAACCTTAATAAAAGGCTCTGTGTCTAAAACACCAGGCATTTTTTATTTTAAAGACATGCCTAGAGGAAAAACTACTGTTAAATCAGGCTCACATTTGCACAAGTAATTTTCATTGTTGCAAAAACACAAATGCTTAGAAGTACTGTACCATTTCCTGATTACAAACGCATAAGAGAAGATGTGGCTGCACTGACAGATTAATTTCACAGTCTCCAGACTCAATGCTCAGTTCGCAAAGGTTCAAATGCTGATTTATGAATTTCAGGATTTGTCTTTTTCTTAACAGGGTCTTATTAAATCCTTGCTGATACTCCTCCAACTATTGTTGCTCTTTCAATTGTCATATTTTATGATTACATTACCCAAGAAAAATGAATGCAAGAAGGCTACTTGGTGTTTACCCTGTACATATCATTTGACATACAGTACTCAATGGAGTATGGCAACTTTTGTGTTTGGATATGGATTGAATCTGTACATAGGGTGAGGTTAGGGCGAGAAGCTGTGTCAGTGTGTGACCTGCAAATGAACAGGTAAGGGTTAATTCCAAGCTGAAAGTAAAAAGAAAGAAAAAAAGCTCAGGTAGGAAGAATACACCTGAAGTGACTCCACTGCCAAAATAATCTTTCTCCTTTTTTGCTTTTCAGCATGGAATTTACCTTTCTTTATTTCTTAAATACACATAAGCAGATATCTAGTCCAATACAACAGTAGGAATATTCTTAATGGCAGAACAAAACTGTTTTAACAAATATGAACAAATCAATTTTACAGTATATTGTTATTAGAAATATTCACATTGCATGTTGTTAAACACATCTATACAGTAGGTCAGAATAACTGGGGTTACTGATATACGCATACATTATTGCTCAGGCTAAAAACATACTTGAGGTTTCTGATTCCTTATTCATTATCTACCATTTCTACTCCTGGTAAAGGCTACAGCATCCCCCTGTACTTTTTTGTATGTCGTGCTTCTCCATCTGGTTTTATGCTTTCTGGAGCTACATGTTTTTGAAGTCATTCATTTCTACTATTGACAGGTGGTGGTAAGACTGTACTTTTATCTTCTGGAACATTTCAATAAATTACATTGTGCAAAGTATTGATACAAGAGACCTGTCACAAGCCGAAAAGCCCACTCATTTAATTTGACTGATATTCTCATGTTTACCGTAAACAAAACGACATCTAGCGAGTCCCATTAATTTGAAGAAGCTGTAAAAATGAATGAATGTTCCAATATGAGGAAAATATTCAAATCTGAAATGCTGTAAATACAAGTGCGATGCAGCTAGGCAGCTATATCATAGTAAAATAATGCTACAGTATAAAACCTACAAAAAATAAAAATAATATTAATAAGTATTATTGCCCACACTATGAAGAAAACATCTCCTTACTGTACATAATGATAGTAAAGAATGACATTTTTCTTCCACAGATAAGAAATCCTATGTATACTGCAAAAGTACAAGTTGTTTTAATGATAGTTAAATAACAACCAATTACTAACGCAAAACATGTATTTTGCCGTCAAACAACAAACACAATATTCAAACAAAAGAAAAGTTGTTACTCAAAACAGTACAGTACAGTATCTGTAACAAAAATAAACTGAGTTATAGTTTTACTACCACACACCCAAATGGGCCAAAACGATACTTGGGGGAAAAAATAGCATAGTCGGAAATTGGGCTTACCAAAACCTTGAAATTCTAAAATGTGTGCATTAAAAATAAGCATTTGATTAATTAAAAAAACACGAAACATCGCATCGGCATTCTGATATTTTAACTACACTATTTGGGTGTTTCATCCAGACCTCAAAGCAATTGCAGTCGAAAGAACGCGAGTAATCCACTACTCCCGAGTTTAGTTACATCTGACTGCTGACTTCATGTACTGTATGTCAAGAAAAGGGAACCAGGAAAAAGCTGACTGTTTAATTCAAGCAAATTTCATCACAACCCTAGGGCACTTTTTGACCTTGAAAACTGGCACTGCGTGTGTCACAGATAGGAATGAAAACTACTGTATCATCAGTCCAGAATACCTTACACGGGTGCCAGTGGGTGTTTGGTGGGGGGTGACAGAGAGCACAGTATAAAACGACTCTGAATTAAATTAGGACCGTCACCTGCAAAACATACTGCCATAAAACACGGGGACCAACGCACCTAATGCCAAATTCATATATACATACATAGGTACTTCACATGCATATTTAGCTACCTTATTTAATTGATATGTTCGTTTTTAATGTGTATCTTCTACGGGTTAGTGATTGTTTTGGAAGGGAATACACTGTAATGGTTGTTCACAAGACCACACTGTCACATTGTGGTTGCATTAGCGTTTTCCTCGGATTCATGCACTTAACCCGCACCAAAGCGTCCGGGTGTCATTTTTATGCTTCCGTGCGCCTTTACTGTCCTCGCAAAGCCGCAGTTAAGTTAAAATTTCATTGAATCTACACACCAGTATCGCGGTCCCTGACGGTATCCTCCATCTTCCTTTCCATCTTGCAAACAGACACGCGACGCTGCCTGCGCGTTGCCACAGTAACGCTGCGTGACCAGGAGGGGGAGAGGGAGCGCAGCGCCCAGACGCCTCTATGCATAGAAACCGTGCGGCAAGGTGCGCGTAGGTGGAGCTTTGAAACGCAACCTGCATGTGGTGTCCGCCGACCCTTTTGAAATAGCACAGTCCAGATGTTGTAGGTGTATAGAGGAATATACTACTTTACCGAATGTAATCGTATTAATTGTATTATTAATGATCTTTTTATTAACGACATACGTGTGAAAAACCAAAGCAACGGCTGGATTTTATTAGTCCAGTCGGAAACGTAACACTAACAGATCGAAAGCATTGGGTGAAAATTAGTATCGGTTTGTATTTTATAAGGAGAAGCAAAATAAACCTAGTCGATTGTAATTACTATACGGTTAGTAAAATACAATGTAGGAGCAGTAGTTTTCCCGGATCAAATCCTGTTTTGTGCGAAATAATAAAAGGTACTCGTAGTTGTTAACATTGATTTGGCTTTTTGAGGGAGATTTCTGGAAACTGGTTTTCTTTTTCCGAAAGTGAACGACAGTGGTTGCCATCACCCAGGAGACTGAAATAAAATAAAACTGATTTTCATAAGCCAACGTTTTCCTTTTTTCAGTCAAGCACAATTTATGAAAACAAGTAAGAGAGCATATTTTAAATAACTAGTGTCTTTTAAAAAAGTGACCCAAAAAAAAGTCCGACAGGTTTGCTAAAAGAAAAGTGGTGCTACCAGTCAGGGAGAGCTACAACTACAAGTGTTCCGTCTACTACTACTAAGGTTTGCACATCATCAGTGGAGCGTGGGGAGCAGACATCAAGCAGTTAGGTCAGGACCTGTGCCACGCAGTCCTTGGTATTGACATGTGCCTGAGCAGTTTACCTTCGAGGGATCGATACCACGTGGACTGCTGGGACTTTAAGAAAAATAAAAGAATATTTCGAAAAGCAGATGGCAGAACACATTTCCACTGGGAGACAATACAGCAAACCTTGTTTTTCAGTAATAATCATGTTATTTATACAACTGTTTACAAGAACATATTGGTAAGCATCAGTTAGATTTTGGTGTTCGTGGAATTTATTGTAAAGACTGTGAGACTGGTCTAAATTGTCTTGGAATACAATAAAGAGCTGAGTTGCACATACTGTGCATCACTCTACAATATTCTATCAGTAATCTGAAATTTGTAAGTTTGGTGAAACTGCTAACCAAGTCACAAAATTGAATTTAGCAGATTATTAGGTAAATCCGGTGTCCAGTTTAGTGAGGGCTCAGGTGGAGTCCCAAGTAACAAGTACCGTATACTGCCTGTAGCAAGCAGTGGCAGTTGACACGACTACAGAGATAAATTCTGAATAGCTTCTTAGAAAGGATGTGTTGAAACACCTGAGGCTAGTC
The DNA here is from genome assembly GCF_059453375.1 of Lepisosteus platostomus. Classification (NCBI taxonomy): domain Eukaryota; kingdom Metazoa; phylum Chordata; class Actinopteri; order Semionotiformes; family Lepisosteidae; genus Lepisosteus; species Lepisosteus platostomus. The sequence goes on from NC_142621.1 coordinate 27,803,282, forward strand.
TTAGAAAAGACATACAATTATTTTAGGTCTGCATAGACTCAATATTCTTCATTCAAATTATTCAGCCATCTAAAACAGAAATCTGAAACATAACAGTAATTTCGTCTGGATGTGATGAAGGCATGTATTATTTTCTCAATATCCTGCAGAGTGAGAAAGTGTCTTAGTTTAGCTGTGTTCCCTCATTATTTTTGTCTTCCATATTAACGTTGTTGATTTTTAACATGGTATACTGATATTTTATCATTATTTCGTTTTGGCACTCGTAGTCTGGATTTTTTTTTTCCTGCAGTAGTTTAAATCTCAGTAATGTCTACAGTGAGCCAAGAGGTTCATTACAGTTTATGACAGAAATGTGAAAGATCGTTCCTATCAGCTTCCTCGCTGAGAAAGTGCGAAGTGCCAGATTCTGCTGTTGGCAACAGACCGACTCAAAGATCTTGGCTCGGTGAAGTTCAAGACTGTGAGGGCCTGAGGGTCTGACCTTTTAAACAGAGCTTGATCCATCTGGCACTGGAACAGAGATTCTGTTCCCTCAAATAAATTCAGCAAAGGTTTGTTATTGTTTTTTTTCTCTTTCACAGACTGTTGAGTAAGGTGTAGTGTCTGCACTGAAGTGACTCCACTGACAAAACAATGTTGCTCCTTTTTTTGCTTTTCAGCATAGAATGTACCTTTCTTTATTTCTTATATACACATAAGCTTATATCTAGTCCAATACAACAGTAGGAATACTCTTAATGGCAGAGCAAAACTGTTTTACCAAATATTAGCAAATCACTTTTACAGTGTATTGTTATTAGAAATATGAACATTACCTGTTGTTAAACACATCTATACAGTAGATCAGAATAACTGGGGTTACTGATATACACATACTGTACATTATTGCTCAAGCTAAAAACATACTTGAGGTTTCTGATTCCTTATTCATTATATACCATTTGTACTGCTGGTAAAGGCTACATCATCTCCCTGTACTTTTTTGTATGTTGTGCTTCTCCCTCTGGTTTTATGCTTTCTGGAGCTACACTTCAGAAGGATGCCTTTAACTGCTTTATCTGTGTTGGACACTGCCCTGGAAATCAGTTTGTTTCTTCAGGGAAGAAAGTATAATTATGTTTGCTTATATTTACATGTCACATGTACCTCTTTATTGTTAAAATCAGACAATTGTAAAACTTATTCAGAAAACCATGAAGTCTACCCTCAACTGGCAGCCTAGACTTATATGATTTGTGGATGGGTTAAAAGAAGGTGACTAGCTTTGTCATCCGTTCTTCTGCAAATCTAAGGTGAATACAAGTACAGTGCAAGCGTTGATGTACAATACTGACTCCAAGTGTAAATTAAGTTTAAATCTAACCAGTGTCTCTAACATTAAAATCAACCAGATGTGGCTGCATTACCTGACGTTATGCTGGTTAGCTCTAAGTAATCTGTATTTTAAAATGATAACATACATATACCATTCTACTTTCCAATGAAGACTTTGTCAAAACCACTATTTTCAGTACTCTGCTGGTATTTTGTTTTTCCAAAAAGATACCAATAGACTCTAAAGGGAGCTTATGAGCTCAATATGTTATCAATGCTAGAGTCTACAGTAGATGCTAGACTGGACAAGCAATCTTAAGCTTTAAGACTAAATATGGGAGCTTTAAGTCTGCTATATAGTGGCATTATTGTCCTATCATTTCTTAATTTTTACAATTTCAGACCGAACGTGATCACCATGGTTGTATGTTTTTTGATTTAGGTTTCATTCTAAGCATCAAGAAAAAGACTTTTCAATGGTAATTAGCTGAAGTGATTTAGGTCCCTCTGACAATTATAACCAGCTTCTAAAGTTTACCTGGACTATCATATCATACAGGTTGTAGTGATCTCAAGTCAGGTTCAAGGACAATGAACAATTCTAATAGACCTTTTATTTCACTTAAATGAAAAATAAAGAAGTCTTATTGCAAGACTCCTTGCAATTGCTAGAAAGGAGATTATAGTACTGCAATAACAGAGGTTTAATGTCAGAGCTCCTTTCCTCCAATTCAGGTCTGAGGCCAGTTCATTCTTTGCAGCAGTGCTTAACACAACAAATGAAGGCAGTTTAAATAGATAATCATACTGAATTCTCTCCAGAATATACTGCAAGTCAGATGTAAAACAGCAGGGATACTCAGATGGAATATACTGTAAACCTCTTTCTTCAGAAAGGTGAATGTTACAATAGATGTGTCTCAATTATCTGCAAGCTAATTAAGTGAATTCCAGGACAATCCAAACATATGTCAGAGGGCCCATCCAAGCACATCCCCATTCACTTGCGATTAGGGATGCACCTGATTATCTAAATGAAATGAATAGCCATATGACATAGAAACAAAAGCAGCTGCATATACATTTTCTTGATGATAATTTTCAGGTTATAAGGTTCAGGATCCAGGAGCAGATGACTGAAAACAGGAGGGGGCCCTCTTTAATAAGACGGAATTGGCACATATTTTTGAACAGATTTCATAGTATGGTGCTTGAACAGCCAGTACGGCGTGATTATTTGCTAAATGATGAGGTATTGTAATGTAGATGGGCAATGCTTCCTTAAAATTGAAAATTGAATAGCTGTCCTTGCCGGTATGTCATTCCTAACCTTGACGAATTAACTGCTGCTCAGGGGGTAAAGCACTGTTTGAACCAAGTGACATCAATAAGATTAGATGAGCTTTTTCTTCTTTGCAGTTCAGTGTTTTTCTTTTTCCAGTTTTTTTTTTAGTTTCAGTACTGCATTTTATTTGCCATAATGCAATGTCTTACTATTTTTCTTTCATAGATCCCTGCTATACTAAATGTAAGAACAATATATAGTTTTCTTCTGGCATGTCCATGTACAGTACGTACATGATAGAAATATTAGTCTTATGCATTAGCATCCTTGTCTAGCCTTGCTTGATACACATGAAGCCAAATTCCAATATACTGCAGTGTGCTCCATTCCACGCTCGGTGTTTTGTTGCAAACGTGTTATCTGTGCATCAAGGTTTCTTGTTTAAGACCAGCTCATTATTCAATTACTCACTTATTGCCTGTCCTATTGGTTGTGTTGTGTGTACGTTTGTGTTGCAGTGAATACAAAGATGTGCAGTGAAGAAGAAAAACAAAGAACAATGCAGTATCAGAAGCTATGCTAACTAAACTGCTGGCTTACAATTCACTTGCTTGAATAGCAAGTAGTCTGACAAGAGTTCAATGAAAGGTGCTTGTGATTAGGCCTTCTGTAATGGAGTGGGTGGTGTAAACCAGTGCATTGCAGGTAATAACAGTTTACATATTCATGGTGACTAATGGATAATTGAAGGAAATAATACACAGATAGCTTTTGGTGAACTCACTAGTTCATAAATAAACGCCCAAGAGATTTTCAGCTGATCTGACCTGTATAAATTTAACACCTATGTAATATACTGTACCATTTGCCTAACGTTCTACTTTTTCTTTGTCTTTTTCTTTAGACTGTTTTTTTTTCGTGTAATTTTGAGGGACATTCACCTATGAGCTACAGTAGTGCTGTCAATCAAACTACAAGAGCATCTCCCTAAAAACATGCTCTTATTTCTTGACCTCAGAACTAAGAAAATAAAGTTATAGATAGGGAAAAAAGTCCCATGTGCTGCTCGCCGTTGCTCACATTGGCAATGTTTGTGCTTCAGGTGGCATGGTGGTGCAATGGTTAGCATTGCTGCCTCACAGCACTGTGTCTCTGGTTCAATTCCCAGGCTTGTATCTGTGTGGAGTTTGTATGTTCTCCCTATATTCACATGGGTTTCCTCATGGACTTCCAATTTCCTCCCACACTCATACTAGTGGGTTAATTAGCTTCTGGGAAAACCGCCGCTGGGCATTGTGTCTGTGTGTGCCCTGAGGTGGAATAGAATCCTGCCTTGCTCCCATTGCTTGCCTGGATAGGCACCAGCTCCTCATCCATCCAGGTACTGACCAGGCTCACACCTGCTAACCTTCAGTGGGTTACCAGCTATGAGTTGCAGAGTGATATGGCTGCTGCCCTGTGAACCCAAAGCAAAACTATATACATAACAGACAAAATCTGGATCAGGTCACATAATGGACCCAACAGTATTTAAAGAATCAAATCACAAAGAACCACATAACAGCAACAATGTGGGCACTAGAAGATATGAGACTCTATTGTGGGTTAGTATTTTTAATATTGTCTCTTTTAGATAAAAAATACATTAAACACTTGAAAGCCGGGTTCTTCAGACCATTCCCCCACCTGAAACTTTGTTTTCAAATGTTTCCTTATGAAATCCACTAATTACGGAACACTCGGTTACATTGAGTCTTGACATGTTCTTTACAGAACATGATTCTTCTACAAATAAATATATTAATGACTTGGAAAACAATATAGTCCTTTCCCTGATCCTCAGATTTTAATTGTTCCCCATGAGAATGTTTTTTTTTTCTGTACAGGCTTAGCCCACACTAAATTCCCTGTTGTGCACCACCTGAATGTGAAACAACAAGAATGGTCTAACCAGTTTTCTCATTACACAGAGACTCTTAATGGATTTTTTTTTTTACTTAATTGATTTTTCGTTTGTTTGTCTTTTATCATTCCTTGGAATAGTTCACAAAATAGATAGCACATGAGCTATAGCCCTCCCTTTATGGTTTCCTAAAAATTCAAGCATGAGACTTGATGCTAACCTACCAAATGCAACACCCCCCCCCCCCCCAAACAAAATGATCATATCCTGACCAATCTTGTTTCTCAAGACAGAGCTACTACCATTACAGCTACAAATTTAATAACAAAACTATGATTTTTCAAAGGCATTTTTCCTCATGGAACACCGAAAATGAAGTATTGACAGCACTGAAGAGTAGTGGTTAAGGCTCTGAATGTCTATAGGAAGGTTCTGGGTTCGAATCCCTAGTGGAATACTGCTGTTTCACCCCCTTGAGCAAGGTACGTTACTCAAAACGCTCAGCAAAATGCCCTGCTGTTTAAATATGTACAAATGTGAGTCACTTTGGATAAAAGCATCACCTAAATTAATAATTAAAGTGCCTGTGGTGTTTCAGGAGACCATACATACACGGGGTTGCTTGTAAAGGAGTGAGCCTGATAAAACAAGCCACACGCAAGATGACAGCTGCTGTCTTATGGATTATACTCGCTCTAAAACACCAGCCACTACGTGCTGGTTAACTTTGTTCCCTATTTATTGAATTTTCTTTCAAGCTGGTCATCACAGATCTCCAGATTCCACAAATAAAACTGTGCCATTTGTTTTTTACATCAGCACTTGTGAGGACTCTTAACACAGCTTCATTGGCTCACTTTTGATCCAGTTTTCTCCATCATCAAAAGCTTGATGATAACGTGTTGCTTATTTGTTGCTGTCTTCAGCAATGGTAATGGTTTACCTCTAAAAGGCAGAGGACAAGTAAGAAACAGTGCAGACTAGATTTTTGTGATGTGAATCACTCATAAGTGATTATACTCAACATGGACTCTAAGCACCTATAACAGCCATAGATTCTAGTGTTTAATTCCACAGTGTGACTGTACAGGACTATTAGCCGTCTGAACATAAGTGGCCTCCAGTGTTAGTATACATTAAGCTTCTTGAACCACCACTGTTAGTACAAACATGAGACATTTTTTATTTCATTTTTATATACAGGGCCAAAAAGGCAAAGAATACAATCTTTAATTTGAAAAAAAAAACTACAAGGAAACCCTTTTTAGTGGGGACATGTTGGGACTTCCCAAAATGATCATAACAGGGAGCAGAAATTGCTGTCAGTTCATCCAAGTGAGTAACAGGTGACAAGGGACTAGTAGGAAGCCATTGTGAGTCACCATGGCTACCGGATTTAGGTAGCCTGTAGAGCTAAATGCAGTCCAGCAAAGTAGCAGACTGACTGACCAGCACCAAAACCACACAACCACCTCAGAGTCCAGACGTCTAAGGGACAGATGCAAATTTCTGTTAAGTAATGCTTCAATGAACCAAGTTGGATGTTAATGGTTCAATGAGGAACAGGTCAAGTGCTGGCAGGGAAAGTAGTTTTCCTTAACCTTTTACCTCTTAATGTTTTGAGCTCATACCTGGCTGAAACACAAATGTTAGGGTTGATTTTTATGTTGTTTTTGGAGTAAAAAAAAAGAGGCTAAGAGATTTGTGCGCACAATTATTGACTCCATTTAGTCCAGGCACATTTTATAGGTAGTGTGTCCTTTGGTCTTTGGTTTGAAGTGCCGAATGAGCAAAGCTACAGAGAAGGGGTTTTAAAGTTATTTCCTCCTGCCAGTTTTTTTCACAATTCAATGCAGCACTCAGAGACAGTAACAGCCATGGACTTCAAGTCTGGAGCCACAGAGGGGGTGATTATTATTTGAAATGATAATCCATAGAAGATCCAAGAGTATTTACTCATCAGGTGCTTTTTTTTTCAGCTAGCTTGAAATTTATATAACCTGAGGAAAATAAATATTTAATTTGTAGGTTTGAATTCCAGTCATACAGCACAGTACATATATGCATTGGCAGTCCTGATAGGAAATTAAGTAAAATAGTCCAATTTGACTTACTGCCCCATCTAGGAATAAAGATTTATATAATAATACCAAATTGGTTTGGGTGAATACAATTATACCAGTGATCACCAAAAGGTAAAGTTTGTCCTGCTGAATGACTGACTTGAAACTCAGCTAAAACAAAATCCTAAAATATGCTGCTTTCATGTGTTAGAGAAAAACAATACAGGACTATTACACTTGATATTGATCGCAGAATATTGCAAATTCCTACAGCCGAAACATTCTTTAGGTAATGCAGCTAAAAATATAACCAAAGATGAACTTCTGAGGCAGCACTAAGACTTTGTAGAAATTGAAGGATGTAATAAACGTAAAATAAAGAATCAATTTTTATAAACTGTAGCTGAGTTTTCTATTTGTGATATGTTATTGCATTTGAAAATAAATTTGGTTATTTCTTTGCTGCATTATTTCATAATTATTCCCAGAGCCATTCTAATGAGTTTGAAATCAGGCTTGAAGTCAGGTCTTGCAAGCATCTGCCAAATAGGGGCCTGTTGGCAGAATTGCTACGAATAGCCATATTGATCAGCTAATATTTCTCTTTATCTGTTGATGATCAGCTCTTTAAAATCCTGGGCTGCAAATGTACAGTCTGAGGTAACAGATGTAAAAGTCCATGGAAAAAACGGAGCACTCTTTTTTAGCAAAGTTTTGTTTCCCTGTTTTCAATTTACACATTGGTCTTACTTTTAATGCACCTGAAATTAATCTCTTTTAAAACCTACACGTGTTTGATGCTTTTTCAGCACTTGTTTTCATGGTACTGTGCATCTAATGCTGGAGAGTCCACCTTCGTCTGTCGTCATTGATCTTCGCCTAACTGGAAAAGCTGTACGCAGGACATTAAAGAGGGGCTCACACACCATTCACAATCCAACCATTCAAGAATTCAGAACAGCAACAGATATTTTAGAACTTCTGGATCTGTGGAGGAGGGTGACGAGCACAGCTCATTATTTTTTACTAGTCCAGTCAAAAATACAAAAGGATGTGGGAAGAGTGAAGTTGCAGAGTACACTAAAAATACCAATTGGTATATTCGCTGAAAGAGTATACTGTGAAAAGTTTTGTGCATGCTTTTCCGTAAAAAACTTAAAACTGAGGTAAAATACCTGTGGCACTTTCTAACACTCTTGAAAATACTTATTTTGACTTGAAAAAATGAAAAATGGGAAGGATTATTTATCTCTGAAATAATCCTCAGAGATACTCTGCACAATATATGGAAGGGTGAACATGTACTGTACTGTATGTTTACATAACATGTTGGACATATGGTGTAATTATTTTACAAAAAAATGTTTCCAGATGTTTTGGACAAATGTTTTTAATTTAAATTTCAATTGTTTTGAACACTGTAGTTCAATCTCCTCTAGAAACTAGGTACTGTAGGTAGATTTCACTCATCATTCTACAACTCTTACTCATGACTCAGATGCTTGACAGATACGTTTCAGCAATGCCCCGTCACTCTCAGCTACCGTAATTGTCTTTAAAAGAATATTTCACACTACTGTGTTGTAGGTGTTTAGGATTTGTTACATTCTTTTCCTCAGATTTGAAGCAAAACCCTGGATTTCGATGATTTAAGCAATCCTTACAGGGTACAGAAAGAATAATAAATCACTTACTGTACAGTATGATGGAAGCAGTATCAACCATCCTATTTCGAGCAAGTCTCTGATACACTCTACATCTTACACGTTTGTATGACAAATCTTTCATTCCTTTCATTTTGCTGGCTTCTTTGTGTTTTCATTTAAAAAAAGAATAAACAGGCACAAAATAAGTCAACGGAAAAGAAACACCGTTCCTTTTTTTAAGGTTTGTCTTTGTGGCTGCCAATACCAGGGTTATTGTTTGTTGTGGTTTCTTCTTCAGACTAATGTTACAGATATAACATCAGATATAATATTACAAGAAAATGCATTTAAAATAGTATCTGTGCATTAAAGGCCTCTTTGGTAAACCAATACAAAATAAATCTAATTGAAAATGATTGCATTAAAAACATACATTACGGTGAAGATCAGAAACTATGTTTGAGTGACATCTGAAATCTTCTCTTCAAAATAATATCATATCCAACACAGTACAGACAGAGTTCACTCTGGCAGGTTCCAATGTAGATATTTGTGCTAATTATCAACTTGTAGAGTAATTGTATTTTATTGTATTGTAGACTACACTGGATTTTTATTCCATTGTAGACAAACATATCATATGAGCTGAGATTATTTAGATTTTTCATTACTAAGAACCATTATTGTGGAATGTTTGGGCATTAAAGGAACTGTGCATTCTTCAGTAAACAGCTTGAAAGAAATTACTGGCACACGCTGCAGCCTCTTTGGATAAATGTTTTCTTTGTATTTCAAATGGTAGGACTTCATGACATAACACTTTCAATATAATGATAACCATGTCCACCAACTCCAGATTAAATTTCCTTTAGAGTGGCTGCTGACACGACTCTTCATCCTGAAGCTTCAACTCCAATGATCTATGTAGTATGCAGCGTTTTACAGTAACTTAAATACTGTGTAATTAGGTGACAATGGAAGTGTCTCTTAGAATCTGGAGACAATGAGTAACACCTACAGGTACAGTAGCTAGTATTAACATTCCTACTTCCTAAAGCTTCAAACTGAAGGATGTTCACTTAGTTGTGCTGGTTTTGAGACACACTGATCAAAAGGATCTTCTAGTTTACTGCAATGAAATTCTGGGTAAATGATTGAGTCAAAATCAAAAGAGTAAACAAAACTGTGGGATTAAAGACAGAGAGAGAACAAAACAGGCTGACGAAGTACAGGCTCAGTGACCACAACCTGGCCATAGAAACTGGGCGACACAGGCAGACCTGGCTGCCCAGAGAGGACAGGCTGTGCTCCCACTGCCAGCAGGGAGAAATAGAGACAGAGGTGCACTTCCTACTGCACTGTGACAGATACTCTGGGATTAGAGAAACATTCTTCCCGAAATTCAGAAATCTAATCCCAGAGTTCCCACACCTGCCAAAACCACAACAGGTCCCAATCCTACTGGGAGAGGGAGGAGGGAACTCAGTTGATCTGGTAGCCCAGTATGTGATCTCCTGTCACAGCCCGAGGAACAGTGAGTCCGTCTCCCAATAATGCTCCAGCCGCCTACAGTATATGTCAATATTATATAATATGTCTTTGTTGTAAATGTCTGTAACATGTCTGTAGATTTTATTTTACTTCTATTTTTTGTTTTGTTCTATGTTTATTTTATTATTTTTATTTGCTTTGGCAACACTGATTGTACCTATCGGTCATGCTAATAAAGCACCTTGAATTGAATTGAATTGAATTGAATTGAACAATACAGAAGAGAGGAGACAGGAGGACAGAACACAAAGCATGTGCCAGTGGAGAGGTCCTTGTTCAGATCATCCATATAGACCAGATTGGAACCAAGTACAGTGGAGTTGCGATTATCTGACCTTCGCTTATCCAACATTCCATTTTATCCGACATAGCCAGTCACCATAGTGTACAGTATGTGCTCATGCATAATATTTTGCCCAATCCAATTCTCTCCATGTGTCACGCACTGCCATTGACGTAGCTTCGCTTGCTGATTTTGTACTCAGGATTATGATTTTTTCTATTGTATTTTTGAAGCGGCACTAGTTTACGTTGAACATGCTACTGATCTCATGTTCTCATGTTAATAAGACGCTGGCGAGACCTTGCTGCAAGGAAGAGCTGGGAAACAGATTTTAATCACTATTTTTTAAAATAATAACTAACAATAGTTCTGTACTCTGTTATTTTAGTATTACAGTAGATTAATAAACCAGATTTCATATTTATACTGCTCTTCCTCAAATCTACGATTTGTCTACTCAGTTTCCAAATTATGTGACATTTTCAATTATCCAACATACAGGTACTATCGGTCCCGTTTAGGCTGGATAATTGAAACTCTACTGTATTTGAACCTTGCTAAGAAAGATTGTCATTCTGTGTTTTTTAAGGAACTCTGATTTCCCAAGTGAAGAATCCCTCAATTAAAAACAGCCTCCCCTTACTAGTGAGTGCATTTTAGAATAGGGATATACAGTACATTCCCATTTATTTTGTGGCATCTAGGTTTGCAGAGAGAGAGATTAAACCCAGGCTGTATTCTATTTACATTAAGATGTACAGTAGCTTCTTATTCTGGCCTTTGTAGGCATTATGCATTTGAATACTTAGTAACACTTTGGGGTTTTTCTGTGTGGGTAGGACGTTAGGCCTCTGGAATGCCTTGTCTGTAAACTTGTAAATAGAGTAGCGTATGTTGTATGTTTACATTATCTGTATATAAGTGTGTTTGACTGTCATTGTTATGAAACATTTGTTAACACACTGTGCCTGAATTATTGCTCTTTTTTTGCAAAGCTGTGCCAGAGAACAAAGAAATCATGTGGCTCTATACTATACTAACTGCTCAGGAATATTCTTGGCAAAATCCTCCAAGCTGGGGGTAATGATTATTTTATTTAATGATTTATCTACTGTACTTGGTCAATTTCCTGATTTTCTAAATTTTCGTAACCCCCCATCTGTAGAAATATGAATAGCATTTTAGTTTTTTTTAATGAGTTAAACTGAATTACAGTAGGTTCCCTTCACATACGACAAAAATTGGGTTGACTAAAAGGATATTTTGCTATTTAATGGAATAGGTAGATGTTGCCCGTCAAACTCCTAAATGGCCTGTAATCATGCTTGTCTGCTTTTTAAAAAATGACATGAGTGTCCAGCAATATACAATGGTCAATTAATTTTTACAAGCAAGTAACAAGCAGCTCACATTGATGGTCTGCTGTCACTCTTTAACATATTCTCCAACAAAAGGGCAACACCCCTGTTGGGCACATGACATCAAACATAAGATACAACTGATTAGTTACCGTACATAAGGGTGATAAAGTAACTGGCCATGGAAATTGGCCTCTGGATAAATCAATTTTTTACAATGCATCTGATGCTGTGGTTTTTACCCTAGATTAATGTTAGAATTGTAAATGTCCTCATCAAATAAATACATCGTTCAGATGATGAAAGTGTAATTGCTGATGCATTAGTCATCTAAATATGATATTTAAGATGTTTACCAGTGATAAAACAGACAACATACCTCCATCTATATAAACCCTAGAGTATGAGTATTTAGCATTAATATGGAATAGTAGGCACAAAGGTTAAAGGATTTATTCATTTGTTTCATAGGTGCTTAATAATTTTATTAATAATGCATTTAAGCCGGGAAAATAACAGCCAATATTTCGACATCCTTTTCTGTCCTTCCGACTGTTGTAAATGGGAAATATATTGCTGTTTTTTCTGTCAAGTGAAAAACGTTTTATTGATTGTACATCTTTCCACTCTCCTCACTGACTCAGTAAGGTACTAAGTGACCCAAGGTCTAGATCTGAAAAAAAATTAGACCCTTCCAATTGGAAGGTACAAACCCTATACATAAAGACAAAACCTTTTTTGTGTAGAAGTCAGAGGCCTTATGAAAAAAAAAACATGACAATACTGGGATCAATATTTGCAAATGGCAGATAGCTCAAAGTTTTGTTTGTTGTTTTGAGTCTTAGCAGGGAACACTTTTTCTCAATGTCATGTACTAGGCTTACCCAGATTTCTGATGAACTATGTGGAATTGTTTTAGAAATATATACAGTAAAATGTAGACAATTTTTGCCGTGATCTAATCAGATTTCAGTTCTAGGGTTTTGATTACAGTGATGCAATGATTCTGAATCCTGCCAAAACAGCTACCGGGTTTATAACCATATGATATGTTAACTACAGTTTATTAACAGGCACATTGCCATTCTTAAATGAGTTTTGAATTGAATGTGTCCATTAACTGATTAACATTGTCCATTTCACATCAGAGTTATGCAATTATAAGTTGTCCTTGTGTTTTACTGTACGTACAGTAGGTATTTAACATCATAACTGTATTGCTTTCATTACACTGTAGGCTAGAATAGTTGTGTTAAGTATCAGTATTTATCAACCTGGCAAGGATGTGCATTGCACAGGAATTGCACTGCAGGTGGAACAAATAACATGTTTTATCTGAAAATGCTGAAGCACCTTGGTACCTTGAACCTTAATGGTTCAAGTCAGTTTTACCAGATTAATGAATGTCTAGTATAGGTGTTTTTCTTTCAACTGTCACCAACATTTGAATGTCATTGAATTACAATGAGTATCTCTTAACACTAATGATCATACAGTGGTGGAGTGTTATCATAACCTCTTCAATATTTAGGGCTTTTAACTGTGCAACTGCATTTCTGTAATAATTAGCAAGTATGTTTTACAGCATTGAAACTTATAGAACTGCATATTGATCAGAATGCATCACAGAGTAAATAAGGAAATAAGGTGACCTGTTAATGGAATTATAGCAATCTGTTGGAGTGTTAGGAGTGTTAGAGTGTGCTGTAAGATGATGGCAGTAAAAGCAGTTTAAGAACCATAAGCAAAATATTACTACAAGTACTGATGGTTAAAACATAATGAAGTATGGCTAGGCATGATGAAATCAAGGTAAGGCATAGTATAGGGAGGTTTAGTAAAGCACAATACAAACCACGCAAATCAAATGAATGATACATCAATAGAGCTGTGAATGTTCTGTCCACATACTGTACACTAAAGTTAACTGGTGAACCCATGCAGGAAATCATGAAAGATTTAATACAGAGGAGGAGGGATATGCTGTGATCTCACATACCAGATAGCCTGACAGCAACGCTGCTACTGCCCAATCAGTCCTGCTTAAGGTCTGATTTAAAAGATTGCTTTCTGAAAATGCATAAGAGCTTACTTTTGCATTTTGTGTGAAATATATTAGAACACAGGTGTTTGATTCAGTGTTATTATGATCATGGTGCCATTTCTGCATACAGGCTACAAACTAGCAAGAACAATGCTGTGCTGAACATGCTGTAACATTCTTTAATGAACATAAAGCACACTCTAGAGGTTTTCAAAATCATGTTAAAGCACCACCTGAAGAGCTGGGACTCGTTAAATTGGTCCAGTATAAAGAAGTTCATAAATACCTGTAAATACATTATGTTTATTTTGGGTTTTTTAGACCATATTTGATTCATTAGGGAAAAACAAGGTAATGGAGGTGGAGGTAATTTGTGCTGTCATGTAATCCCTTCTAATATTCTTTACCTTGAAATGGTACAGCTTCATGCAGTATACTCCATATTCATTTCCCACGTGGGCTGTCCTTTGTTAATGTTCATCATGTTTCCTAAGATTGACTGTGGATTTCCTTCAGCTTTTTACTGCCTAATTCTGAGGTGATGTGTGGAAGCAAAATAAAGCAATCTGGTGCAATATTAAATATTTCAACAATCATTTCATGTAAAAGCACAATTTCTTTACTTTTGTGAAAACAGGATAGTGTGCATTTGAAATCACTGACCAAGAGGAATCAACCACTAATTACTGTGATCTTTAGCAATATAAGATTCTGAAGAGGCTCATATTTAACAATTGGTGGGTCCATACAAAACCAGTGGTTTTATTCAAGAGGCACCCGTTTCTCTACCCACATAAGGTTCATGGCAGTTTTCAATGCTACACTCTGTTATGCAGGCCCCTGAAAAGTGCAATATGCTCTCTAGAGCTGGGCATTCCCATCTCAAAAGCCAACAATAGAAACCCAGATCATAGCTCTTGCCTAGTAGGTCACTACTTTATCAATACACCACATAATTTATCATGTCTCTCATGCACAGCTTAAAACACAAAGTTTTGATTGCAGTTTGCCACAGTTACTATCTGTAACTAAATCTCTTTGCTGTATCACCTCTGGGGACAATGCAGTTTAAGTAGAGGAATGCAGCTGTTCTGTGGTCTGTCAGTGACAGTAGTAAATTGGTGGACATCTTGCAGAGGGTAGAGTGCCAGCATCAAAATTGAGGAAAACCTTAATAATAATAATACTAATAATACTAATAATACTAATAATAATAATAATTATTATTATTATTATTATTATTATTATTATTATTATTATTATTATTATTATTATTATTATTGGCCCTTTGAAAGGCACCAAGTAACGTAATTTTACCTTAAAATACCTTGGTACCATCATCTTTAAAGTCCTATGCTATACTGATCAACAACTCATCCTTCAGACAGCCAGGAAATTAGATGTACCACCAAGGCAGCAAAAGTTTCACCCTGGTGAAGAAAGTATTTCTTTAGAAACAAGTGCAGAGCTTCCTGTTCTACTGAGCCAAGGTTATCCACAACTGTGAATCCAATATATTTAACACATTAAACAGAAGGATCTGTCCTGAAAATGTCCAGATTGTAGACTGCACCTGTTGCTTTATTGCTGAATACAAGAATTGGAAATGCTTCTCTTTTGCTCTTTCTGTTGTGGGAACAGTATTTTGGTTCTCAATGATGCTTAACCAGTTCTGCATGTCATCTTCCACTGACATGTTTATGCACTTTTGATCAATTTCTGGACTACATACAGGCTGCTGCTCCATCTATGCAGATGTGTAAATCTCCCATCTTAGAGAGAATTCCACCAGTGTTGTTGCTAGTGGTGTGGGATTAGGTTGGGTCTTTAAGACTGAAATCTATTTTGTATTGCAACTTGGCTCTTTTTATAAAGATTAAACATCAGCTGTAATTTCAGTTTAAAATAGACTACTTCATTCTAATCTTTACCTGTTAACACAAATAAACTCAGATAGAAAGTTATTTCTAAAGGGAGAGACACTTTATGTACTGTACTGTACTTCCTGTCTGTGATTTTTCTGAATGTGCTATTGGATGTACAGTAACTGTGCTACTAAGGCTTGATTATACCTTCTCCGTGATAACTCCTAAGTTACTAATTCCAAGACACAATTTCGTGTGCAGGTCTAACTAAAACCAAAGTCCATTTTACAAGGCTAGACTGAAATAACTTTACTTCCTGCTTAGTTGCACTCAATTACAGATTTGTTTTTGGTAAAAATATATTGCTAATGCAAAACTTTCTCATCTTCAGAACTGGTTTGATTAGTCCCCTTTCGCCCTTTTCTGTGCTTGCATGATTTTTTCTTTCTCCATTTTAAAATGTATGATTCATGGTATTTTGTTGTGTTTGAAAAGAAAAACATTGTTAAAAACTCATCACTTAGACACTATTCTAATATGGGTCATCTCTCTGTCTTAGAGATAATGAGAAATATCATGTTTTAATATGTGTTTTTAGTTTTACCTGAGGAAAACGTTTTTTCCAATAGTGTGACAGGTACTGTATGTCAGTGAGTATCAGAGCTCCCCGTGAGCCGTCCATCAGAGACTCCGTGTCAGCTCTGATACTCACTGACATACTGTACTTGCCAGTGAGGGTTCGACTCCCCTGAGTCGACCTGGACTATTTTCTGATTAAACCTTATATACTGTAGGACGATGGGCTTCACACAGGTGACACTAGTTCCCTAGTAACCTCATGCCTATGTGACCTTAACGCATTCTTCAGTGTATGTGGAGTGTCTTACCTGGGCAGATCCAGATCCAGTTGTCCTCTTGCATACATCTTGCACACATCCTGTTGTATTTGTTGAGATCTGACTCTGAGCTTATTGCTGTTTCCAGAGCATTAAGCGGTCTAAGAGTACATGACTCCCCTCTGAAAGGACCACCAGTTCCTTGCATGGCTATCCCCAGGAGTGCCACTACCAATACATTTAGCGGGGTACACTGGAGAAATTGGGGTAGAATAACTTACTCAAACGTACAATGGCTATATCTTGAGAATGGATTTGAACCCACAGCCTTCCAGTTAGGAGTCCATGACTTTAACCACTACTCTCCACTTCTCTACAATTTGGTACTTATGTTTTAAAAATAAAACTTCTGCTTATTCTATTTATATATAATTATATACTGGAAGACAGAGTGAAAAAGTGGCTTTAAAGTGTCATTTATACACCTACTCATAGATGCTGATGGAAATGCTGAATGTATACACAAGTGGCCTCAACAAGCATCTATGTACTCTATTTCTAAATTCCTATCAGAAATTCTGTAACAATATTTTTAAAATAAGAAAAGTCATAAAAAGCATTTAAAAATAATTCCACATTAGTTTTAAAAAACCCAAACCCCAAATGTAAATTGATTTTTTGGCATTTGCTTGAGGTCATCTCCACTATATACACAGTGGGTTCAGTAAATTTAAGGAATGCCATTTCTGCCTGAATTAATTTTATTTACCTCCCACATAAAAGCAGGAGAGAGAGATATAAAAATAAGAGGCTATTCCTTTATTCGTTGTCATTCTGTTTTTCCGAGTCTGGCTCTGCAGTAAATTACACTGAATCAGCCCTTGAGCTGTTAAAGAATCCAAACTGTCGGTACAATTAGAAAAGTTTGGAATGTGGGGAGATCCTTTGTGCACAGGCTTGCCAGTCACGCACATTAAACTGGGACACCAAACCCACCTCAAAAGGAGCTGTCGCTACCATCAAGAGCAGTGTATTTCCGCCAGGATTGTAACAATAAAGTTACAAAGGGACTCCCATGACTTGAATACAGCATACAAGCCCTTATGTTTCCTTTGAATCAGGTGTCTGCCTTACGATAGACCCTCTTTAATCTCTCATCTTAAATGAGCTAACTGGAGAGCACATCCATCTATCCATTTTCTAACTACTTTATATAATACAGGGTCACGGGGAAGCCTTAGTCTATCCTGGAAAACAATGGGTGCCAGACAGGATACACCCTAGAAGGGACACCAGTTCACTGCAAAGCACAGTCAGACAGAAACACGCACATACTCACACCAGAACCAATTTTCCCATATGTTAATCTATTAACCTATCAGAATGCAGTTGGATTCTGAAAGGGAATGAGAGCAGCCAGAAAAAACACACAAACTCCACATGGAGGCACCCCAGGAATTGAACCCAGGGCTCCAGCGTAAATTATACAGTATCTCATGATTTAAAAAAAAACAGCTTCTACACTAGAAGTGCACCAACCCACCTTAATGGTAGTGGAACCACCGAGAGGCTACTGAGAACTACTTTTGCTGCTCCACTCATCTTGCTCTCTATTATGAAACTGGTAGAGCATGGCACAAGGTAGTTTAAGAAGTTGTCGAAAAGCCCAGCAACCATAATAGATGATATTCTTTTGTAAACTGGGAGTAAAGCCACGTGGTTTTCACAATCTGAAAAGAGTGTTTTGTTTCCCTTCAGTCACTTCTCAAAGCCTGAGATGAATTGTCAAGCTCTTAGGTGGCCTTTGCAGTTTAGGCTAATTGTTGCTGTGCACCATTTCAAACAGATGAGGAGAATGAAACATCAGTCATGTTCTGATAACAAAGCCATGAACGGACAGCCTAAAGTAAAAGATGTCAATACTTAAGACATCACCATGGACACTGTAACAAGTTTAACCTTTTCAGATTCGTTCATAAAAGACAAATGGGTTTCTCCTATTTGTGTAACCTGTGCAGTCTTTCATTATGTCTTGGTGCTTCCAGAGCTACTATGGGCAGTATGAGATTAAATTTAAGAGGCAACTGAAACCCTTTGAGCCAGTTGGAGTTTTTAATTAATGAGCAAAGAGACTTCATAATTGCATATGTTCATTATCTTTATTCCATAACAGGGTCCTTTTTTTAATCTATTAATGTTAGATGCTTGTCACCGGGGCGGATGAATGTAACCATATAAAACGCTTGATTATGCAGTTTTAATGGAATGATTTGGATTCAGACGCTTAAAATTAATGGCATGGCGTCACATATCCTATTTAAACAGTCCATATTGTAATGAGATTATTTATGTAATAAATTAATAAGCTGCTTATGGCTTCACAGGGTCATGATTTATAACGTCCCCACCCCTTCACAGCCCCCAGTTTAGCAGCTAAAATGTAGATGTGAGATGGAGCTGAGTGAGGGGTTGTGGCATTGTCTAACAGGTTCAAAACCAGGAGGAAACTAGCTTGCCCTGATGCCTATCCTATTCTTCCGGCAAAGCTCAATTTCCCTATACTGAATCACAATTCTGCTTCACCTTTTACCTGGGTTCCATGAAGCCAGAAGGGCTTCCTTAGCTATTTTTTTTACTGGAGGGTTGATCACATCACACATCACATAACTTTATTAGCCATATACAATTTCTTGCATTAGGAATGCATCTTTTCACATATCCCAGCTTGCTCTCCATGAGACACATGACACAGACAGGGAGAGAAACTTGAGGTCAGAGCACAGGGTCAGCCATTGTACAGCGCCCCTGGAGCAGTTGGGGTTAAGGGCATTGCTCAGGAGCCTAACAGAGTAGGATTCCTCTGTCGGCTGTGGGATTTGAGCCAACAACCTTCCAGCCACAGGCGCAAATCCTTAGCCACAGAGCCACTACTCACCCCAAGATCTTACACATCTCAATGGCAACTTTGCAGTCTTACATTTTTAAATGTAACAACAAATTTAATAATAAATAAATACTGGGTGACATAAACTAACGTGTGTCCATGTCCTGCAGATAAACAAGGGTTTCTCTTAAAAGAAAGGATCGAAATTTGGTGTTTCATGTTTCAGTTTTCCTTTTCATTAATGGACGGTGCTGGTTTTCACCCCCCTCCTCCTGCCTCCCAGCTTTTCCAGTCTTGGAGTGTCAGCACTAAAGGCATCATTGCAGCTTGCATTCATATTACATCCAAAAGGACTGCAGTTTATTTTTTCATTTTCTAGCCTCTCTGTTTGCCTTCTTCCTCCATAGCTCATAAGTTATACTTACTCTAGGTACTCCATCGTAATTCACTGGGCTTTGACACTCTGAGGTCATTTTTTCAGCTTCTGTGTGACCTTGATGACCTTGATGGCTAGGGTCGCTGTGAAATGAGAAGGCAATGTGCGAGCCCCTAGTGACACAGTGGAGCCACCAAAATTCAAATAGGTTTCCACTTTCTCCCCACCAGTGAGACTGCATTAAAAAAATCTGTAATCTCATGAATCACCTCACCCCCCATACACACACACACATCAGTCCTTGGTGGTGGAAACCAGAGATGAATGCTGGGAAAGGACAGCTGAGACCCCTCCATGTGCATTACACCCCTCCCGCATGTGACTCAAGGGTCTATCTAGCAGATCTACTGTAGGTAGTTAAGTCAGATGCAGCAGACTCCTCGCGAGGACCAATATGCATGTATCAGTAACAAATAAGCTGGGTTAATAAAAGCAAGTTGATTTCAGCCTGGAAGCATGTGTGCATGCGTATGTGTGTGATTTGCCACATGCCCTGCTGTAAAGCGCAAGGAGAGTCAAAACGAAGGAAGAGCAAGACAGATGTGCCGTGGCTGTCATTAGTTAGCAGAGACTACCCACCTTGTGGTAACACAGTGAACTGTAACTGCCGGGTAAAGAGAGTGAGAGAGAAGGCATGAGAAAGGGAGAGAGAGAGAGGAGAGAGAGAGGGAGGGAGTTTAAACTAAGAGCTATGTTTTGGGACAAGCTAATCTGCCAGAGAGCTGTGTAAGGATCGGAGCACATTGTGTGTGAGAGTGTGCGGGGGAAAGATAAGGGAGCAGTCCTACGAGCCCGGCTGCTTGTTTTAATGTGCTGACTCCGGGGAGATAAAGAAAAAATATTGACTCTCCAGTTGTGTGCCGAGACCCCGGGCACAAGCTCCAGAACTGACAGAGGTGTGCAAAGGCGAAAGGGGGGGAAAAAAAACAACACAAGAAAACAATAAAGGATCTTTCTTTTTAATTTCAGTTTTTTGGTCCTTTTTTTTTTGTTCCGTGGGACTGCCTCCCATTTCTGCAAGAGAGACAAAGAGAGGGGGGGGGGACAGCAAAAAGAAAGGAAAACAAAAGCCTTGGCAACAAGATGTTTGAGATCAGCCGAACACTGAATGCCGCCTTGTTGAGCAATGAGGTAAAGCAATGGATTTGATTTTTCTTTCTCAGGCTCTCTAATTCCAGGATTTGGGGAATATTGGCTGCCCGTCCTTTCTTTTTGGTGTGTGTGTGTATGTGTGATTTTTGGAGGGCAGGAGCAGGAAGTGCAGAGGGGGAGGTAAATTTATGGAAATATTGGGGGGGGGGGGAGAGGCTGTAAAGAGACATCCTGGCAGGGATGCTCAGCTGGTGATTGGAGGTTAATAAGTTGGGAACAGGGTACTTCGTTTTCTGTCCCTGCTTGCTCGTGGTGAAGTGAGTGGAGAGGCAAGGGGCTGGCTGTTTTTGGTATGATGACTGGTTTTCGTGATTCTTTCTGAGCAGGCGGCTGTTAATGCCAAGGATGCATGAGGGATAGTCCATCTGGGGCTCAGAGTGTGTGAACAAGAGCGCGCGCGCATGTGTGTGTGTGTGTGTGCATGCGTTCCAAGGGTTGCGTGCCTGGATGTGTGTGTTCGCTCTCTCTCCCTGTCTCGATCTCTCCTTCTTTTCTCTCTCCCTGTGCTTTACCATTCCATCCATCCTTCTCTGTCTCTGTCTGTGTGTGAACGAGGAGCCTCTTTCACAATCCCACAAGATGATGATGAGGTACCCACAGCACTTGGGACTAGCCCCTACTGAAAGCACCTTACCTGAGATGAGATCGCTGCTTTATCCCAGGGAAATCCCAAGCAGCCAGCCTGGGGGCAGGTCACTATTGGTAAGAAGAGAGGTGGGGGACTTGGAGGAGGGGGAGGGAGACACAAGTGAAGTTAGGTAGAATTAGTCAGTTCAATTGGAGTGAAAGGAGTGAGCAGTTTGTTAGGAATGAAGGTCTATGATGCTTTGCTTGCATACTTTGTCCGTGCACTTGTCAATGGGTTAAACTGTCCATAAAAAAAGAGAAAGAGCCGGGGGAGATGGAATTGTGCAGTTTCAATCCCATTGGGGTTTGCTTCTCTGCTGTATGACCTTGGGCAAGTCCTAGCACTTCCGTATCTGTCAGTCCAATAGTGGTTAGCACAGCGTGTTTGGGAGGAGGCGGAGGATCTCTTACAAGACTCGTAGTGGTCCATCTGTGAAGAGCAGCTCTTCAGTGTATTGCATAGAGGGCCTGGGGTCGGGGGGATGGCATGGATGACCGAGAGGAAGAGAGCCTGTAACAGTCAGGATTGATCTGTATCATTTTTAAGGGCCCAGATGTTTTGCGTACTGTCAGAGCTGTTTGAGGTCAAGCAAGCTGGCAAGGATAAGGGAACTAATGATTTTGGTCAGGGATTTTCAAACAGAGACAGAACAGAAAAGTTTTACAGCCTTCCAAAAACCAAATGAAAGAATCCTCAGACGTGAAAAATGTAAATAAGCTCTGGGTAATTCTTTTGTCCCGGTGAAATTTCGTTCTCCGCACTTATAGCAGGTTGAAGGGAAGAAAAGATTAAAGACCAGGTGGAGCGGAGGAAAAGAGTGGTGGCTTGGAATTATTCGATCTGAGTTTCTTTCTTTTTTGGTGTGTGTTTTCTTACTGCCTGGTTATATCTGCTAGTGATGTTTGAAAAAAAAAACAGGAGACACTGGGAAACCCGTTCTGGAAACAGTCAGAGAAAATTCCCCTGCCTGCCGCATGAAATCTACACAAGACAGGGGGCGTTTGATCTGTCATGGTTTCTCATTCTGGTGGCAGCTTCTCCTTAAAGCAGACTGAGCATCCAAACTTGGAGCGCACTGCTGCATGGCACTGAGGCTGGGAAGTCCGGGGCTGAAGCAGAGGGTTGCAGAGCAGGGGCTAGTAGCGTCCACCCTGGTGGTTCAGCCTGTCAACAGTGACAGCCAGCTGTTGCTGTCTCTTCCCCTTTCACAGCTGGAGCTAAATCTCCACTCATAGGAAGAGCACAGTTAAACACCAGATTCTTTACAGTCAAAAATATAAGAATATTTGCACCTGACAAAAAATTGTCACCCCTTGGTGCTCATACGGCTTTAAGATACTGTAAGTGTTCCCTCTTCTTATCCAAAATTTCTTAGTACACATTCAACGTTTTTTTGTTTGTGTTTCTTCCAGAAATATGTTTTACTGGAGAGGATGCATACAGTTGTGTGTCAAGACATTTCAGTTAAAATGTTGCTTAAAATGTGAGCAGCTCTTTAATTCCTTTAAGGAAGTCCACAAATACAACACTTTAAATGATAGCTGCCTTCGCAGGGTTGTGATTTACTGAGCGGGAGTCGCCGAGATTTTGCTGCCTGTATCAGCACAAATGTCCTTTTCTTTTTCCTTCAATCTGCAGTGTTTACGCACAAAGGAGAAAAACACTCAAAGAAACAGAAGCGGATAAATAAATGGTTCTTGTGATTTTGTCTCTGGTATCACAGATTGGATTGTGTTTCCTCTTTTCAAAAGAAACTGTTGGAAAACTTGTAACAGGCTTCACTAAGGCAATTTGTTCAGTATTAAGACTAAAGGTAATGCACTTGATGTTCTAACAGTAGCAGAAAAGATGGGACTATTCTTATTTTATAGTGAAAATGAGAACAAGTTGGTCATTAGAATTTGATTTCATATCTGAGAGATTCGAGCATTAAGTCAGCAATGGCACATATATTTGTTTTAATGGCATATAAAGACACATAGCAGGATCAGGCAACCTAAAACTATATGGAATTTTACAACATTACCAGACGCAGGGATACAGTGGGTCTGATTATACTCTGCTCTTTAGATCTAAGAAATATATTTAATAATAGACAGGGTTTTAGTCTTTTTTTTCATTCCTAAATTTAAGATGAAGGAAATCTATTCTAATTTCTTTACCTTCAGCAGCAAGAGACCCTAAACAGGACTTTGAAAAGGAGCTGAGATATTCTAATTAGGTAATTAGCTAATGAATGGATTCATTCTTTCATTCATATTTGATACAGGTTACAGGGAGTTTGACTGTCCAGGGAGATCAGATAAAATGAATATTAAAAAGGTTGGCCCTGTGGTGACAGGGAGGAAGACAAAAGGTTTCAGTGTGAGAATATTTTTAAAATTCCAATTTATTTAATTGATTCAAGCTCAGTTTTTTTTTAAATCTTACCTGCCTCTCTTTTTATGAATCTGATAATAAATCAAAAGGTTTGGTTCCAGGCCGGACATTGTTATAATACTAGCTTACAGTTTTTAAAATGAAGTGATACAGTATTTCTACAGCTCTGTTTCCTGTCCTTTCCCGTTCCTTAAAAGCCATGTGAGGGGCAATGTCTTTGGTTACACTCCTGCTGTGTGTTGATGAGAGGAGGACACTATTTTCAAATTCAATAACTTTTGTCAAAAATGTAGTCTGTAATAGATAGGGGATATAAATAAAATCCTTGATATTTCTGCTTTAAAAAACATCGATAGGTGGCATTTTACCTTTGTTAATTGAACGGAAATGTATGTATTTGTGGCGAAAGACATGCCATCTTGTATGGATTATCTGAAGAGGCTTCAGATTGTAGGGCATTCTGTATAGCGGCAGCCTGTTCTTTTTTCAGGTGAGTCTGCCAGAGAACATTGTGTTTGAAATGGTGCCCAATCACACCAAAAGGAATTTAATAAGCTCCCTCACACCATCACAGTATAAGATAAAACTGGTATGGTATAATGATTTATGTCGCGATCTGTACAGCTAGGAAGATAGTGGGCATAAGGAAGCACAACGTTTTCGGTCTCTGGTCTGTAGTGCAGAAGTGTGAAGGAAAGATGTTTTTAACAGTAAGAGTGGATCCTGCCTTTTTACACCACTTAAAAATTGCCATTGCAAACGAGACTCGGCTTTTACGGAACCCGAATGAATCACTATGAAAACAATGTTTAATTTTTTATACAAGTGCATATAAACAATGTTAGCTGGCGTTTAATATACTGTATGGTGTTAATCTTACCTCTATATTTTAAAAGAAATAAAATCAGCGTCAGCTATTACAGAAATCTTTCTATAACAGAGAAATCATGCTTTTTATTTAGGTTGTGATTCAGTTCATGGCAGATTTACATTAGAAAATAATAATACAGCTGTTCGTGGTCTGCTCATTTCTGCTATTGCCTCATCAAGGAGACTCAATCAGGATTTTTTGACATTTTCAATTATAGATCAATGAACCCCATTGTAGGAAGGCTGCTGTTTTCCTTTTCCACACAAATATAAACAGCTGCTGTTTTTGTTCAGCTTTTTTTTTTCCTCCATAGGCAAGTGATTGAGAGTTTTTCCTTGCAATGTTTGAACGGAGCAACTAATCTGCTGTACCAGTGATGAAAACAAACTGAAGCAGTCGTGTGGAGTGGAAAACGTCTTCCGATTTGCATATTGCTATGGGCGCCACACATATTGCAGGGGTCAGTTCTGTTTCTGAACATTGATTAGCTCCATCCATCTGGCTTCTCTCTAGTTTCCTCCATCCTTGATTGCAATGTTTCTGTTGTTAACTTACCCAGGAAATGATTCCAATTACACTCCCCCAGCCCTGCCTAACTACTTATCGAACAGGTGCGGGAAGAGCAGCTATGGTGTAATAGTGATTTAGAGCAGAAGAAAGAGTTATAGCAACAGTTAATCTTTTAAATATTCATGGAGTATTGTGCAGTAGACAGGTGTTGGTTAGTATTCCCTAAACGAAAGAAAATGTGCTCAGAAATAGCTTTTGTTGGGTATTTTCTGCAGTGCTGTGTGACAGTATTTTTCAGTGTATGAGAATGTACCTTGGTTTTATTTGAAGTACTATTAATAAAAACGACAACTCGTGCTTTGCACACAAATCTGAAGCCAGCTGTCATTAGGCACTAGCAGGACCTGAGTTTCCTTTTGCTGTCAATTGATTTGCCTCTAGAGACCACATTCCCTTGGGATAAGCACATTTCTCAACCCTGTGCCTTTGTCATTCTCGTCCCCATGTTTGTCTGTGCCAATAATGTCAATAGTGTGTCCCCAGCAGTGTTTTGGCAATGTATGTTTTTTTACCTTTTCCAAATCCTCGTTATTGACTGGGCCAAACAGAATTTTGACCCAGCTACCATGAGTCCAAATGCCCACAGAAAGCCACCATAATGTAATAGTTTTACAGTCCGCTATTGGTAGCTAATCTGACATTTTGATTTGGCCCTGGCTGCGGTATCGGTTCCATCTCAAATGGCCATAATTCTTTTTTGACTTTGATTCCGAAAAGGCCAACATGTTTGTCAGTTGTCCTGAATCGTGTTCATCTATTTGTGTGGGCTGTCAATGCCCAATAGAATCTTGCAGAAAACAAGTCGCAATGGGAAACAATTGTTATAAGAAGAGTCCGATTTGGGCAACCTTTAGGGCTATTATTTGCCCAGCAGGCAATTACATGATGACTGATGTTACAATCAACAATACATAATCATTATGTCTGAAGTGGCTAGCATCTGCATCTTCATGCAGATTTGTTACAGCTTTGTGACAGATTCGTGGCAGCTTTGTTACATTGAGTTGCTGGTGAAATGTAATAGCAGTGCCAATGGGATTTCAATTTTCAATTTTTCAGTTGGATACTATTATTGCCCAATACTAGCAAAAAGAAGGAGGCTCAGCGGTCCAGTGGTTAGCGCTGCTGCTTTGCAGCCCTGGGTTCAATTCCTAGGGTACTATCTGCAGGGAGTTTGCATGTTCTCCCTGGTTTTGAATGGGTTTCATCCAGGTACTCTGGATTCTTCCCACAGTCCAAAGGTAAAATGGCTTCTGGGAAAAATGGCCCTGCTGTGATTGTGTGCATGTTTGTGTCTGTGTTTGCCCTAGGATGGACTGGTGTCTCGTCCAGGCTGTAATGGGATAGGTTCTGGGCCACTGTAACCCTGACATGGATAAACAGTTATTGAAAGTGATGTGATGATGTGTGTAGCATAAAGATGTCCATCTTTGCATAAAAGGCAACTTTGGGAATTTACTTCTAAAGCTATCATACTGTTTTGCATAAGAAAAGTCAATATTACAGCTCCCAAAATAAAAAAATATATCTATTTTCTGAGTTACCCTACAGTGACACTATGCCTCCATAAAGCATTATTTAAACGCCAACCAGATTAACCTTGGACATGCACATCATACTAACCTAACATTCATCCTGAATGAAGTGCTGTAATTATGTTCTATCTTTCAAATTGAAAATAAACTCATTTTCCTATTGTAGTTTTGAAACCTTGAATACTTTTGACATCTGTAATGTTCTGAAGGAGTGATGTCTTTTTTGAGGATAAAAGGACACAAAAATGCTATCAATCTTGAAGATCAGCCTTGGATCCTCATTAATAAAATTTTAAGAGTGGGGTAGATGGTATCTACTTGATTTACAAGTGCCTATAACTTAAAACATTGAAAACATTTTCAAATGAATACCCTAATCAAAGTGCAAAACAATGAAGTTCATTTTCCTTTAGCTTCACAGTATTTAAGTTTGTCGTGCATTTGCTGAACTATTATGTAGTGTCTATTTAATTTGATTCTCT
The DNA here is from genome assembly GCF_059453375.1 of Lepisosteus platostomus. Classification (NCBI taxonomy): domain Eukaryota; kingdom Metazoa; phylum Chordata; class Actinopteri; order Semionotiformes; family Lepisosteidae; genus Lepisosteus; species Lepisosteus platostomus. The sequence goes on from NC_142621.1 coordinate 27,830,370, forward strand.
TTTTTGTGATTTTGATTCATCATGAACACACAAAAATGTATTATTTTTTATTCATTTGCCACCCCTTTCTCACATTGAATTCATCACCACAAATTAGATTTTTGTAAATATGTGTCAATGTAACTTCAGAATCAGTGAAAAATCATTCCTGTCTGAAAGTTCTGATAGGCTTCTTATCTTTTTAATACCATCTGCCAATTTACACCACATTCCAGTACAGGTAAGACAGACCTGTGTTTTAATAATTGGAGAATAACATTGTTCAACTTTGTTATGTCTGTAAAAAGAAACACACAATCTAATCAAAAGTATGGTCATAATAGAGTGTGCATGAAATATTAAGCCATGGTGTGTGTCTTTAACTTCACAGTTACAGAAACTGTTTTGGTTCTGTTTGCATTTGTAATGACTGCATTTGTGGATTCAGATTCTAGCTGAGCCAATGTTAAGAATGTTAAGCAGCAATAGGCATATACATACTGTATACAGGAAGGTAGTTTAAAATGTTTTGAGCCTCCTGTAAATACTGTATGATATAATACAAAACCACACACCTAGAGATTCCTGCTGTTTCAGTAGTTTTGACAGGTAGGCTGTAATAGGTGTTGAAAATCAGAAGTCAAACATTGCTCCATTATCAAATTTCTGACAGTACAGAGCACTTTCAACAGGGGTTCAGAAATTTCCTTCAGCTCAGATCCTTGCACTATTTGTTGAGTTCACAATTTGTTGACAGGCAACCTGTTTTTTACATTTATTTTCAGCATTGACACAAGTTGTTTTCATACACATTCTTTCCTCCCAGACACCCCAGGCAGTTCTGTTTATAAATATTGTCCCAGGTTTTCACAATATATGAATAGAATGAACTAACACTCTTCCTGTATGAGTGTTCCGTGTTTATCACAACAACAGGCAGTTGTATTTATAAATATTGTCCCCCCCAACATGTTTTTAAAATAACAGTAATAAAATGAACTAGAATAAAAAGTACTCGGATTCAGATCAAAATAAACATTTTTCCTGAATGTGTTCAGTGTGTTACAATAACAGGCAATTATGTTCATAAATATTGTCCGCGTTTTTCACAATACATGATAAAATAGACTAGGATTTTAAAAAAAAATGAACTGAAACCCTTCCAGTTCAGTTTACAAATTAAAAATCTGTACTGACCTTGTACTAAATTTATAAACACCCCCATTATTAATGCACTTGTGTGTGAGTATTAACCTGCGGTTTCTGCTCAGCACTAACTGTGGAGAGTAATACAAGGGGATCCTAAAAATGCCTGAGGCTGGATGACATGCAATTGGCATTGAACAGCTCTGCTAGTAAGAGAGTAAGCTGAAATCTGAATGCTGTATGCTGAAAGCTATAGTCATCGTTTTTCGGGCGTTCATAGACGATCAAACTAATGATTTGGATCAAACAAATGATCCAAATGGTCATGCATTGTACTGTAACATTTACCTTCTTTACGGGAGAGATGTGTGGTGTTCTGTGGATCTCAGGTTCCTTATTTCTGCATTCTGCATTATTTTGTAAGCAGGCCACAGTGGAGCTCTGAGTGACCTGTGATCTTTTGTTGTTGTGTTTCACCGATTAGAGTTGGGATCATCTGGCATTGAGAATAGGCTTGAGGTCAGTGGCCCAGCGCAGGCCGAGTGCCTGGTGCAGAAGGATGCTTTGGAAACAGCTGAGCTAGCATCCCACTGGGGTCGGAGCTTGAGAAGCGCAGGTGTTTCATGCCTAAAAGAGTCCTAGTCTGTAAGCCATTGCCATTGCCAGCTCTTTATGCAGAGGACCTGTGCAGGTGGCCTTTTCTTTAGACACACTTACAAAGGGCCTTAGGGGCCTTTGTTGCTGTGTTTTCTTTTTTGGATTAATCAATCATAAGTGTGTATTTAACACTGATTGTAGCATTCAGAAATAATTGAATAAGCCATGCAGCACTCTAGTGTAGTGTGTGTTTAATTCCTTTTACTGTGCTTGATTGAAATCTTCTGCCAGACTATCTCTGCTTTGTGAATGCATAAGCCTGTATGGGAACAAGTAATAGGTTTATTCCATGCTGAAAAGAGAAGAAAGAAAACACAACGTTTCGGCTGTGGAGCCTTCTTCAGGTGTGAGCCTGTATGACTGGGTAACTGTCAGAGGTTTCTTTAAGGCAGTTCTAGATTGCACTATCCATCCACCCATTTTCTAACTGCTTTATCCAATTCAGGGTGGCGGGGGAGCCAGAGCCTATCCCAGTGAGCAGGGGGTGCAAGGCAGGGGACACCATGGATGAAACACCCAGTCCATTAAAAGGGGACACACAGACACACACACACTCACATCAGGGCTGGTTTATTAAGAAGCCCTGCAGCATGTCTTTGGACTGTGGGTGGAAACCAGAGCACCCGGAGGAAACCCATCCAAACATGGGGAAATCATACAGTCCAAACTTCACGCAGATAGCAGCCCAGGTCCAGAACTGGACACAGGGCCCCAGTCCTGTGAGGCAGAATGCTAACCACTGTGGTAGCTTTCCTCAAATAATAATGAAATACTGTGGTTCAAGTCAAGGAGTTACAGTAGCTGTTGATGGTTTCTTGCACCTGATCCAGAAATATCAGCATTTCGCCTGCAGAGAAATGAAACATAATGAATCCTGAGTGAACGACAAAAGCAGTCATCTCTATCACAAACCATGCATGTCTCTGTAACAGGACAGTCAAGCTGTGACCGTGGCATGATATTTCCTTTTAAATATCTGGGCTTAACACTAGCAAGCTATATAGACTGCAAAACATCTTTTCGAATTCTTCCCACATTCATATTAAAAATAAAATAAATGTTGTAAATACTTCAGCTGTAGTTTTTTAACAAAAGGTATAATGTCAAATCTGGGCAACTGTGTTCTAAAACCTTAGCTAAAACAGGAGTATCTCTCATGCTGTGAGTATACTGTACATGAAAAAGAGGTCAGTATTCTACATTCACTGTGTAGGGTATTTATACTTTTGGTGTGATCTGCAATCACTAGCAGCTCTTTCAGAATTGTTTGTTCTAAGAAACATTGTTGCATAGCTAATTAATGTTGACTTTGTCAGACTACAATTTGCTGATTGGCATCGCAATTCACTGACATGCTCAAATAAATTATATAATTGTTGCTAAACAAGGGAAACACATCTGGGAGCATCAGGAGTTAACTGTTTTAGTTTCAAACAGCTAATTAAAAAAGGAGGGTACATCCCCTAAATCAGTTTTTGTTGTTTTCGTTTACGCCTGTTTCCCATTAACAATAAAGACACATTCGTTTTGAAGTGGAGACTGAAGCCATTGTTTGCCTAGTTTTTGTTATTGTATAATTTCAATTTGGGATTTTTTATGGCTGTTAACATTTCAATTAAAAATTGAAAGAATTCTGTTGATTTTATGAATGCCTAAGAGCGAGATTTTCTCTGCTCTATGTAACTATTGTAATTAGTGTCTTTGTTAATTAGCACAGAAATGCGCAAGGGTACTGAGGGGTGTACCATTAGCTTATTACAGACTTTTTTCATCGTTCCCTCATGACTGTGGTCCTGCTGTACGAACTCGTCATCGAAATGCTAAATGCACAGGAATTGACAGCTCTTCCAGCCCTGTCTTTATCAGGGTGTTTGCCATCCCTCTACAGCAGCAGCTACTGTAAAACCCGGAGAATGCTGTAAGCAAGTTAATGTGGTGAAGTAAGGATGTTTTTCTTCTTCAGCATACTTTATTTTAAAGATTATAAAGCCCGCTACAGCTGCTGTCTGTAGGCCGTGCACTCATTTCACCAGCCAACAGAGACTGGGATTCTCGAAATGGTGATACACGATGAAAACCATGAGGAAGGTTACAAGCGAGAGGAGTCCAATGGGCCTGTCAACCATTTGGTTGTTGATTTGCTAAGTGAACCAAAGATCTCATCCAGCTGGTTCTTGGAGGAAGCCAGGGTATTGGCTTCAACAATGTGGCAGGGTAGTGTGTTCCATACCCCAGCATCCCTGCATAGCTCAATGCCTTGGAAAAGGGAGTTAGGATTAGTCAGCCAGAACTGTCTTGGCTCTTGGCAAAACAACAGCTGAGCTACCACAGCGTCTGGTTGCCTGTGGCTTACTGTGGTGTCACTGATAGATGGTTCACACCTCCAAACAGCTCTTAGCATCCTGTAATGCATCCTGAGCTTGCAATGTGTTGAAAAAGTTATCGAGAGGGCCTTCGGCCTTTCTTCATTCTCCCAGTTGAGTGCGGGAGTCACCCTGAGCTGAGATAAAACCAGTGTTTCCAAAACTAGGTGTTTATGTACAGTAACAAGACGTAAGAATTTGGACAACAGGAGGAAGTGGCATTACTGTATCTTTTGAGGGCCGCTTGAGGGTCGCTTTTTGTTCAGTTGCAAGTAAAAGACCTGTCAGCATCTCCTGGTGTTAGGAGAATCCTGCAGACTAGAGACTTATTTTCTTTAGCCTGCTGTCAGCAAAGTAAAGAATGTTAAATTGTAAAGTGAAGGCTGAGCTCCAGCAAATTGAAGAGAGTTAAGGAGCGCTCTATTAGTAATACGCATAAACCATTTTCGAAAAAGCATATGGTTTCCGATTGCAGTGAAAACTGTTACCATAAATAAATGATAATTGCTTGATAGATATAGCAGGTATATGCATCTGAAGAAGACCACAGAGGCATGCCCAGCTCCTCACTTCCCAACTGCAAGAATCCCAGTCCCTGTGATTTCACGGCATTAATGATTCATCTGCTCTAACAGCAACATTAAGGTTTAAATGCCTCACCACACAGTCTGCCAGGAACATCAATAGCAGCTACTGAAACAGTCCCCTTTTTAAAAAAAAATATGTATTTGTGTATGATAATTATTCCTTTAGGCATTCAGGCTTGTCTCTGTACAAAGTACACAGGCAACACTGAAGCCACTATGGGACGAATCGTTTCCTAGAGGAGCCTTCATACCGGGCTTTGGAATACACATGACACAGACCTCCGCAGGCAGGGAAACCCTTTCCAGCCCAGCTGCAAGGGACTATGCAAAGTTGTTTGGTTTGGATGTGTTCCGGTAGCCCTCTCGGCCTGGGAGCCTGAACCCATGCTATGATCTTTGACGTTTTCCCTGAGATCACACCTGCCCGCAGTGAGTGCTCACAGTAAGGCACTTTGTAGGAAATACCTCAGAGGTCTGAAACAGGAGGTGTAGCAAATGGAAATCTCTCCAAATTAATACACATGAAAGTCGGTTGTTTAGCATCCTCAAGAACAGCATGTATACTTCTGAACAGCAAGCTGTTTGAGGAAATTTATCTTTGCAACAGTACAGCTTTGCTAAATAAGGATGAGTTGACCTATATATACAGTAAGGATTTTTTTTTTCTGTAGTGCAATGTTTCTCTGAACAGAGTCTGCTATATTGAGATTAGAATGTTGTTTACAATTCTTATCACCACATTACAGAAAATATTTCTCTCCCTAAGAGATCAAGAAAGAGCCACTGGACTAACTCCTTGTTTAAAAGACACTGCATATGGCACAGTTTAAAGGAACTTAATCTCATCTATTCAAATCTGAGAAGATTGAGGAGACTTGATAGATGTATTCAAAAATCCTGAAAGTTATTCAAATTTAATCCAATGGACTATTTAAGCATCAGCAGTGAAAGTAGGACTTTGGCTCACAGATGTAAATTAAGAGGTAATGTGTATAGGAACAATATGGAGCACTTCTTTACACAAAGAATTGTGGGTGTCTGAAGCCACTTTAGTTGGATGAGATCCTGTGATCAATTAGATATAATTAATCTAGTAGGCACTATCTGTCAAATGGCTGCTTCTTATTTGTTGTCTTTCTTACATTCTTCTGTTTAACCGAAAAAAAATACTTTTGCCCTTTTCCATAACTATGCAGCCTCCTGCTAGATGTAAATCATTAACACAACTCTGTACAGGAAAGTGTGAGAGGATGCTAAATCTGTATAATTGTTACTGTAATAATTGTACATGTACAGTATATGGAAAAATGTGCCATTTTTCAATCAGAGCACAGGCTGTTACTGAAGAGCTAATGGCGTATTTTGTTAATGAACTGGGCTTTAAAATTAAGATTACATCACTCTGCTGGATTTTCACAGTATAGCATTTTTTACTGAAAATAGAGTCAGTGGAATAGGCAAACTGCTGTTGGGTCCAATTCACAAACACTTTTTTTATAAAAATAAAATATTTTTGAGGGAGCTGCATAACTTCAATGACAGGCACATTCAGTTAAAAGTTTTTTTTTTCATATAAAACTTTATGTTTAATTTAAATTGGCTTTTATGGGTATGTTTCTTATGCCTTTTAGAAACTGTAATGGGGTTAGCCTAGAGCCTAGACCTCTATTAAAACATATTGCAGTGCTCAAGCATAGCTTTGCTTCAAATGTAACCGATTAACCTGAAAGAATTGAAACCTTAAGCAACACGGTCCTAACAGTTCTAGTGACTTAATCAGAATGCATGTCCCAGTTCTTCTTTGGTGGAGCAGGTCCTTTTGCAGATTATTGTATATCCTGTCTTCATACCCGTTCAATATGAGCCTTTGATGGGTTGTGCCACTGACGTGTTGGATGAGAACATTTGTATTATTTTAAATTCTGACTTAATCTGGTTTTCAACCAATTTGTCGTTTATACTCAGTGCTTCAGCAACACCATGAGGGATATAATTCTTGAATAAAAATGTACATATGAGGTTTCTTTTGCACACCTTCAGGAAACATTATTTGATAGAGCAATTACACACAGGGTAAATAAAAAATCAGTGGGTGTTTCATATATTGTGCAAAACAGGCTTAAGAACGTGATGTTAAGGGAACAGATTTGATGGTCAAGTGACTGGAAAGAAGCACTTTACTAGCTCATTCGACTGGAAGCATAGATTAGCTTTTAACCAAAATTGCCTCCCGAAACCGTGAAACTGTTTTTCAAGAGAGTCATTTGGATGAGAGAAATCTAATTTTATGTCTCAAATAGGAGAATGATGGTCTAGAGAAAAACATAGGAAATCTGGAAGTGACAATGCTAAACCTTTTGAAGGCATTGTATCTGAAGAGTGGGTGAACTTGAGCGAACAGACCAATGTTGAGGTGCAAATGCATATGACAAGAGACAGGAGTCCGTAGAAATAATCTTGGAACACCACAACACTGCTGTTCCGGCAAGAATGTGTTCTTAAACATATCAAATTATGTTTTTAATGCACATTTGGCATAAAATCTTTTTTTTTAAATTTATGTTCTGAGATAGAAAGTGCAGGATATGTATTTTTAATTACTTGAATATTGACTTGGTGCAGGTACTTAGTTTTTTTTTTTCTATTTTAAATCCACACTACAGAAAATTCGAAGAAAAAGAGAAACTGTTGCTGTAAGCAGTATATGTTCTGATATCAGTAAAAGAGCCTGGATCTTGGCAGGGTTTGTTGACTAGACATTTCCCATTTACAGAGTGTTCTTAGATAATTTCAGAAATATTAATGAAACGGAACAAAAGCAAAAAAGAACAGCTGCAGCGAAAGGCATTTGGCCAAAAAAAAAGACTCCCCCCATGAAGCTTCAACTACAATACAATGGTGAGAGACCTGTAGATGTGCCACTTCCTAGATCTGATTCAGCACTTCCCCCCCTCTCATCTCCTGCCTTTATCCCAGCTGTCACTGGCTAGTTAAGTGAGCCTAGTAAAGGGACTTAGACAAATGCATCCAGCTACAGTATGGTTCCTTTGCCTCTCCTTCACGTTATTTTCTTAAATGAGCTTTGAAAATCGAATTTACTTGCATACACCAGGCATTGATTTGTCACGTGACAGTTGTTAGAGACGTTCCTTAATAAAACTTTAAGTTTTCTTGTTGATCTTTGCTTGCTTTTTTATATGTATGAGTTGCGAACTCATCTCATCTCCATCTGAACCCTGTCACAATCACACTCCAGTGTGGGGGTCACACAGTTCTTCCTCCAACAGAGGAGAGCTCTGCTGCACCAACATGCTCTGAAGAAGTAATAGAGTTTAATGCTAGAAGATGGCAACCTTTCATGTGTAAATGTTTCTAGAAGTGAAACACTCTCAGACACTGATTTACTTTTTTATGTCCATCAAACCTGAGAACCTTAACTTGCACTACACCCCATTCTTACAGGATGAAGTGTGGCCTTTGTCTTGTGTGTGTGCACTAAACGCGCAACTTCGATTACTGCATAATTCTGTGGCACATGCATTCAGGTTTGAAGGTGAATCACTGAGATCCATCTCAAACACATAAGTTGGTGCCTCTCGGTCAATTATGTGATGTTGCTTGGGAAATTCCCAGTCACAGTCACCAATTCACGATCTAGACTCAGACCCGCAGTGTTTAGACCACAGGACTCAACCTGGCTCAGAACAAGTTTCCTCTTCTAAAGGAGAGAGTTCTTATTATGTAAATTATGCCTAAATAGCCAGGTACTCAGAGACAGGTATGCTTAAGATTTAGCAAGCTGAAGGAGAGTATAAGTGGCAGAGGAATGCACTGTAATCAGGGCTCTAATCTTACAGTATGTGCCTCCCCTCATGGAGCCTGACTTTTTAAGCACATCGATGTCAGGCCCAAATTCAGAAGATGGAACATCCATTCCTCACACACTAGGACTTCACACTAGTATCCGATCAAAGCCGGGGACACAGTTAGGCGTTTTGCCATTCTTTTAATGAAGTCGCAAAAAAAATCACACTGGATTACTGGTTCAAATCTGAGTCTGCAGTTATGACTGTAGGTGCCACTCATACACATAACCCTGAGCTAGCCTAACAGGATGATTATAATGTATTTAACAAGGACCTGCTTTTTTACAGCACTAAGACAGTCTACCTGTGTGTGACATCAGCAATGCCAATGAGTGGTGAGTATGATATGATATTAGGCATCAGAGAGTAATTGTATCTACAAGGTCTGATACAGTGTCTTACCCAGGATGCTTCCTCCTATTATTCCCACATAATTAGTCAGACAAATACAGTACTATCAGACCAATGCAAGAAAATATTCCTTAATGAGTCATCACTGCTTTGCTCATTTGTGTCCATTTTTTTAGTGTCCGCATTATACCCCAGAGGTGATTTTATCCAGCCTGTTGTTTCTAGTCTTCATTGGTGATTGACTGCACAAAGAATTGTTTCTATCCTAAGCGATGATTGTTTTTAGTTCATTTGGGATAGTTTTGATTTTCACAATGAATTTGAAATCATGTGAAAGCTTTCTGCTGGAGCAAAAAAACAAACAAACAAACAAACAAACAAACAAACAAACAAATGAAGTGCTTTCACAGAGCTGGTCAGATTGGTTCTGGAGTTTTTATTGTTTTCTGTTCTCTGTATTCTAATGCATAATCAGGTTTGAAATTAAAAGTCTACACATTTAAACTGTCAACTTTCAGTTTGTTTTTTTCTAACTTGTCACTTTTCTTACTATAAAATAAGAATGATAGTTACTAACAACCAATGAGATTTTAATTTAAAACCTATTGTCACGTGCAATGCTTTCATGAAACAAATGTATTTTGTAATTACCTTAATTTTGCACTACAAGTATATTATTTGGGAAAGGAGAAAGCAGTGCATGTCAGCACACAGACTTGTGACACATGCAACAAATCCCAGAAGAAAAGAATCAGACAATGGAGGTTTTGGTTTCTCTTTTACAACAGCCCTTCACCATGGAAATTCACTGATTAAGGAGGAACGGCAGAAATAAACTGGGCCACTTAGAGCTAAGTTGTTTTATAATGACAGAAAATTTTCTGGAATAAGGCCTTCTCTCATACCCTTTTCCATTTTTTTGGCCTTTATAAAAAAGTTGCTATGGTGAAGACGCAGAGTAATTTTGTGGATGTCTATAGTTTGCTTTTCTGTACCACTTCTGTAATGGTTGTGCTTACAGCTACATTATTTCTCATGCTTTTACTAACTTAAAACTGCTTTATTGCACGTTACTGTGCTTGAAAAGTACTGTATATATGTATCGTAAACTTTTATGGGGGTTGCATGAAGTTTTGCCGCCTTCTCAAGAACAGACCTAGATTTCTTAAACTTCTTAAACAGCATTTAAAGTAATCCAGGTTTTCATACAGAAGGGTCATCTTGCATGTCAATACCTGACATTTCTAATGTAGTTAGTGACGTACTAATACTTTACTAACATGACTCACTTTAGTGTGAACATCAAATCAGAAAGGCACTCTGTTAATTTTATTGTATTTGGACAGTGAAGCTTTCTTTTTCTCTCAGAAGAGAGAAAACTGTCCACTTTGCTCTGCAGATAGATCTTATGTTGCAGAGTGTGGATTTCCTGGGTTACTTGCAAACGTGTCAGATCTCAAATCCAAATAATTATGTCTGTGTGAAGAAGGCATGAGTTAGTAAAGCTGACATACGTATTTGATGAATGTAATACTCCCTCATTCTGAAGGCATCATGAAGTATTCATGATTTGCAGAGGAGGTATTTTAAAATGGCGACAGGGACATGAATTCAAATGGCTTTGAATCTGCTAAAAATAAAAGAAAAATTCCACTAAAAAAACCCATGTACTGCAGCATGCCCTCTTAAGCACACAAAGTAATGAAAGGGTTGATCCAGAGGTTGTGATATGAATCAAAGGCATTCAGTGACTGGCCTCTTTTTCTTTTGCTTCTACCCCCCCTCCCGCCCGAAAATGTCATTGTCACACATTTTTCTATATGAATCGAAGAAAGAGAAAGACATTCACATAACACTTCATCCATCCATTTTCTAATCCGCGTATCCAGAGCAGGACTGTGGGAGAAATCAGATCCTTAACCAGGCAAGAAATGGGAGCAAGGCAGGAGATCCTCTGGACAGGATGCCAGTCTATCGCAGGGCACATATAGACGGACACGCACACACTCATACAGGGCCAGTTTTCCCAGAAGCCAATTCACCTACCAGTATGACTTTGGACTATGGGAGTGAACCAGAACATCTGGAGGAAACACTCGTGAACATGGGGAAAACATACAAGCTCCACACACACAGCATCCCAGGAACTGAACCCAGGGCTCCAATACTAAAAAGCAGCAATTCTAACCACTGCACTACCATGCCTACTGTTTCATGTCATAATGCTACAGCAAATTAGATTCAACTGTCTCCACGGATTTGGGCTTCCAACTTCAGTTTACACCAAACACAATTTGTCTCCCCGATAGTTTTCTACAGACTGTCCAAAAAGTTCAATCTGAAGTTCAAAGAAGTTCAACGTTAAGGGCTCATGGGATTATTTCACTTTAAATTGTGAAAACAATTAGCTACTTGTGAAATAGTTAAGCACTAAAAGTCAAACAAAAAGGGTCCAGAAACCTTACAATAGTCATTAAGACAAGAACCTTTAATTAACCTTATCCTAAGGTATGGAATGTGTTCGGGTTTTGTTGTGCATTTATCAACCTGGAGGAAAATGAAGGGGAAATACGTTACTAAGGAAACCTTTTGCTGCACTGTGAGAACAGGCTTGAACTCCCCCGATAGCAGGGGACCCCAGACCCCAACATGGTCAGTGCTCATAATAGTTATACAGCATCTACTTCGAACATGCAGAGAAGCTCTCTTTGATTTTCAACACAGCTCAAGTATGGCTGGCTCTATCAAGGCAGCACTTAATACTTGATGTGTTTTGTCTCCAACTTACCTGATACATATTATCTTGGCTTTCCCTTTACTGTGCCTTTTTAGCTGTGCACTGCATTTGTTTATATGTCATCCAGTAGCTGTGGTCAAGCGGGGGTTTGAAATTGCTCTGCAGGATCTTAAATTATATTTTCTTCTCTTCTTTTAATCATGATTAGATTTTTCCCCTCCTGAATATCACGCTGTAGTTGTAGTTGAACAACTTCAATAATAAATCCACTTGGAAAACCTGTACTTTACCAAGGAGTAAAATATGAAGCTGATAGGGAGTATTAACTGGGGGTGACGGAGAATCATACTTTTGTGATTTCCCAAGCTCTACTTTGTTAAACTGCATGAGGGCTAAATAAGTCCGGGATATCCTGTAGATATGGTCAGTAGTCCAATGGTATGAAAAAGACATTTCAATAAACAGATGTGACAGCCTTACTGTATGCATGTTTAACAAACCTGTCATTGGCGAATATGGAAGATGATTTACCTCCATATTATTTTTGAAGGAGTTTTGATTTCATCTTACACAACAATCCAGTGTTAAGAATTTTTTTTCTACGCTGCTAAGATCAAATTGAATACTGTTGATCATGTAAACAATGTTTTTTTTTGTCAATGAGGTTTTGATATTCTGTAACTTAATAATGCATTTGAAACTCTGTATGCTTTATAAATTATAGAAAGTTATTGTTTTCATTCTGCACTTTTTTTACAGAGCAGGATAGAACAGTTGCAAACAACCAGCACTTCAGACTGACCTTCGCTGATTGGATACCTAAAATCATTAACACTAAATATCGCACGCTCATTCAAACATATCATTTTGAAAGTGTGATGGATAATGATAGGGATGAAGTGATGGGGACACTATACTGTAATAAAAGATGCCATTGTTTGGATGAGATGTAAAATCAACGTCATTAAAAATCCCAGGGCATTTTTCAGAAAGGGTTGGGGTGCAACCCTGATGTCATGGCCAAATTTCCCCCTGGCCTTTACCAATCAGGGCCTCCTAATAATAACCATCTAGGAATTGTCTTTCTCACCCTGTTCTCCTCTTCACTTACCTGATGTGTGGTGAGCGTCCTGGTGCACTTTGGCTGCAATCGCATCACCAGATGGAAGCTATTCATTGGTGGTGGTGGAGGGGAGTCCCCAATACCTGTAAAGTGCTTTGAGTGGAGTGTCCAGAAAAGCACTATATAAGTATAAGGTAGTAGTAGTAACTTAAAATTAATACTTATTAACTACTACAGGAATAGTGTTTGCATAAAATCGTGTCAAGCAATCCATCATAAAGTATCACACTGCCTCATGGTAAATACAGATATAGTTAATGGCAACATTTTAGAGTTTTATATATGTGGTAAACACTTTGGAATCTGAAATCTTGGGTGCCAGGAGCATATTAAACAATATGTTATCTCATGAAGACTGCTTCTATCAATCCATTTTAGCCCACCTTCACCTTTCACTCACTGCTGCGTGTAAGTAAGACTTAAGTTTGAAGACTTATGGTTAAGAATGAGGGCTGTCTGTGTAACTGGTACTGTTGAAAATGAAAGGGGTTGCGAGTAATGGAGAGCTCTTTAGAGTTCATTCTCTAGGAGGTAGGTAGCAATCCAGTAGAGATCTGGAGAACATTCACACAGTGGTTTCAATGGGCATAGGAAAACACCACTGTCCTTTTTATTTCGGTTTCCTTGAGCAAGTCCATTTATCTGCAGCATGTGGAAGCCACATGGAAGTGCATTTAAACCCAAAAACCAAGAGGCCACTCTTTACGCAAAGGGTTGTGGGAGCCGGATGAGATCCTCACACCAATTGACTACTAACTCCCAAACAGGCTGGAGAGGCTAAATCGCCTCCTCTCATTTGTAGTCCTTTTTATGTTCTTATGTTTCATAAGTTAGGAAAGCCACAAATCCTGCAAAAAGAATCCACCCGCACTGCTCTAATGCTCAACGCAGCATCCAGCAGACTAAAGGGAATGAGAGCAAAGGGATACGATTGCAAATTCCTACTTCACTAATCTGGGGGGTTTCAGAATCAGCCTGTTGACTAAACAGTCTAGAGGTCAGAATAATTAGCCAGATTTTCTCCTTCAAATTGCCAGGCTTTTGTGGATGTAAGCGGCAGAAAAACGCTGTGCCGCCGGGCTGCTTTAATTAGGGATAAACTGTGTTGGATCAGCAGCACTCAACTAACAAAGGGTGGCAGCGAGAGAGAGAGGGAGAGCGCCCAGCCGCTGTCTGTCACCATCTTCACAGGAACGCAAACAACAGGGACAAGGGAGGCTGTGCCACAGTACAGTTAAATCAGCAGTGTCCTCATGAGTCTTAACAGCGGCAAGAACACATACTGTATGCATCCCTCTCTCCTGCTAGGTGTGTCCCACGAGGAAGAGCTGGCCATCCACACGTGGGAAAGAGGCAAACGCCATCTTTTCTTTTTAATGTTGACCATGTTGTCTAACCCAGATAGGGTTCACACCCTGGAGACATTTTTGGATTGGATGAAGTTCCAGTATTCATTGCTTTACAGAACAAGACAGAAATGAGTCTGCATTATTTATGCTTGTGGGCTGTTTTCCCTTGTTTACTGAACTTGAAAGCCATCAATTTAAACTTGAATCATAATTTAATTCAGAAATGAACCTGGCTTGTGCTCCAGCCTTTACTGTAGGTTTTCTTCAAGTGTGAAATCGAGCACGGGTTATATGAGGAGTCTGACTAGATCCTTCCATTCAATTTCTAACTGCTTCCTCCAATTCATGATCTCGGGGGAGCTTATTTTGGCAAGCAACGGGCACAAGGCAAGACAGCCTGGATGAGACGCCAGTCCATCACAGGGCACACACAGACACAAACACAGACACACACATACAGTATAACAGGGTCAATTTTCCGAGAAGTTAGTTAAAGTAACAGTATGTCTGAAGAAACTCACACAAACACAGGGGGAACATACAAACTCCACACAGATAGCATCCCAGTTCCAGAATTGAACCTAGAGCCCCAGTGCTGCAAGGCAGCAATGCTATCTATTGTGCCAGCATGCCAATACCATACTGTATACATTGAATATAAGCAATACAACTTCAAGCATGTGAGGAGCAGGTACAACACTAAGATTTCCAGTGTTGTTTTTGTGGTAAGGAAAGTGCAACTGCACTAGAACAAGCACAGAAAACATGTGGTGGCGTGTCTTTTTAAGTCATGCATATGATTCCACTTGTTTGTACCATGGCTAAAGAAATAATGTAGGAAAGCTGGGCAGTTGTACTATTTTTAAAGTGTCAGGCTTCTGTTTTTTTTAATATAGACTGGATTAAAAATAAATAATAATAATAACCATTACATAATATTTGAATAAATCTGCTCTCTATTCAGAATTCTGGTATTAATTTCACGATCACAGGGGTGTTGAGGAAAAGCTTAACAAATCCACTGTCTTTGGGGTTGTTCATTTAAATTTGGCAAGGCAGCATACTTGAAAATTGTTCTGTGATTCGCATCATCTCCTAGTATTTTGCGTTTTGTACAAAGATACTCCCTTCAGAAAGTCAGTGGAGCTGTGTTACTTTTCTTCCTTTCAGGCACATTTCCATCCCACACTGTACAGTACCTCAAAGCATACAGGGGAAAATGGAAACAGAAGTACTGGTAGATCTTGTGTGAGTGTTGTTGCAGGACTTAATGGAAGGACTGGGTTGTAGATAGGGGATGACTAAAGAACAGGAGAGAGATTGTATGGTCTTGGGAAAATAAAACGCATGATCAGTTTTGTTCCATTTATAAATAATGTCCTGCGAAAAATGCTAATGGGGATATTTATCTGTTGAATATTAATGCAGAATATCCCTTGACAAAACAGAGGAGGATTTAAACAGAGCATTATACGTCTTTACAGCTGGGTGCCGAGACATCCTGTAAGTAGAGCAAAAAAGAAAAGGAAAATCTGAAGATTTTGCCAGGATTTAAACCAACTCAGCCACAGAAGCTGACCCCTCTTTCATGTAAAAGTTAAGATCCTTCTTGTGTTTTTAGTCCATCTTTGCATCTTAAGTAGAAAATTCGTCTTGCAGGCTGAGATCGCTTTTTTTCCTCTGTTGTGCATTTGTTCACTTCTTCCTCGCTGCTTGAGAACAGTTTACGGCAGTGAATCAGGAAGCATCTTTTCACCAACTTGCAGCAAACAAAAATAAATAAATAAATGTCCTCCAGAGAAAATGTTTCTCTACAATCCCTTCGATGTAGTTCAAAGGAGGTGGTCTCATCTCCTTCTGCAGACTTCTTCAGACAAACAGCAGGCTGCCCAAACTTGCTGCTTGTTTGAGTTTTTTTAAAAATTTCACTTTAGCGCAAGCTTAAATAGAGCTGATTGAAAGCGTTTTCTGTACAAGAACCTCACGGGAAGCAAAACGGCAAAATCTACAAGCTCAGCATCTGCATAGAGCCAGCAAAAGTGAGTTGAAGCCATTGCCACATGCTTGGTGAGCCTTTGAAATTTTCCTTTGGGTTGATCAGCATCTCTGTGAAAACTACTCTCAATGTGTGCAGCGTGCGGTTGAGTTTTTTCTTGATCTCAGATTTTAAATTGCTCTTTGTTTGGTCCAGTTTTTTTTAACCCTGCAATTTAATTATTTGCAGCAATTTCACATGCAAGGAGTGCTCTGAGCCATTCCGTTCTCTTTGTTATGATGCACTTTGTATTCCCTCTGTATGTACTGTATACGTTGTAATGATCTGCCATGGACTCCATAAGAGGGTTTTGCATGGAGAGAACAGTTTTTTTTAAGCACAAGTATTTGAATAAAGTACCCTGTCATATTAACACAATCATCACAGAAGTATTAGAATTGCCTAGTTTCCCTGTGCAAGTACACTAAATGTCACCCTCTTGCACAGTAGTGTGCATCATGGCTTGCAAGGGCTGATTCCCAGCTCCAGATGTCTGCACGAGCTTGTGGCTGGTGGTGTTCTGATTGTATTGTCCCTGCATCAAGGGTGCCTGTGTTAATATGGCAGGGATTTGTATATATGACATTACCTGGCTTCAAGCTGTGTGTGACAACCACATTTTGCATAAGCATGATCATCAGATTTGCATTAAATTTCATGTCTGTTTTCATTTTGTCTCACCTTCAGCTGTTGCAAATGTGGCTCTAAAAGTCAAAAGAGGACAACTGCTCATGAGTCCATGTGACACCCATTGGAAAAATCCTGTCACTCTGAATTGACAGTAAAAGGATATCATAAATTCAGCATCATCTGCCAACTCGGATGTTTATCAATGCAATGCATCACCGAAAGGATTGTTCATAAAGAGATCAAGGCTAAATAATGGGGTAAGAAGGAATCAGAGGTCATAGCCAGAAGTCCAGAGTTAATTTCTCCTCCTAGAAAAACAGCAAAAGACATTTTGGGGTCTTTTGCATTGGAAGAAGCTACTCAATAAAACTCTTCCAAATATGGTCAAATTCAGGTGATCCCACAGAAAAACTACTCTATAAAAGTCTATTTGTTATTTTAATTTATAACAGTATACCAAACTGGAGGTTTTGAAAACCTCAAAGAGCTTGTCTAAAAGTTCTTCATGGTCCTATGCAGTGATTCTTTGATAAGACTTCTTCTGGATACACAGATCAGTACAACCTACAGTAGGTTTAACAGTCATTATAATCAGTAGACTGACTGTCCAAAGGCTGTAATTGGTGCATTGTTACATTTCAAAGCTCACTGTAAAAAATACTCAAACCCTGAATCATTCCAATCAGTCTCTGTACGTATAGTTCATTTACATATGTTGATTGCTAGAGTATTCCATATTTTCCTTGATTGTTCTTTTTCCATGTTTTTTATTGAGTAATTATTTACTGTGTCTCTTATACATTGGAAACCATGTTTACTATGAATAAAATCATGGATAATTCTTCAGTATTTAGTGTATTTTATGTCATATTTCTAAAATGTCTCCCTTCTTAAATAATATAGAACTATATTTAGGTTTGATCTCTATTTGTGCATACTGTATTTAAAAAATGTTACGACGAAAAAATTGGTTATTTTTTTGAAGCACAACCTTTAAAATCCTCCAGTGTTAAAGATTTTCTAAATTACGCATTTCAGAAACTAGGTTATGTGGTATTTTACAGAAAGGCGATTTGAAGCACCCAGATTGTTTTACCTGCAGCTTACCTATTAAAATTTCAAAAGGTCAAATCTATCAGTATTAAAGCACCCTGGATTTTTATTATTCACACATCATTCCTGTGGCCTGATGTTATTTTCTGCCACACTCAATAGTGCTGTAAAATGTGCTAATAAAAACAGGAGCAAGAAAGAATATTAAGTTCATTCAACCAGAAAGTCACAAATGTACAGTGCATTTTCTCCCCTTTAACTCTCAGCTCTATCTTTAACTATTGCCTGAAATCAGTTTCTTCATCAGAGAAAAATGGCTTGTGAAATTAAGCTGCAGCAGAACAACACTGTCATTGCAGAATTTAATTTTTAGGCACTCCAGTGCAATCATCTTTCCTTTCCATTACAATATATGGTGCACCAGTATAACAGAGCCAGCCAGCGTTCATTAACCTAGATGACACTAAAAATTCCTGCGCTTTGTCTCCTGGAGAAAAAAAAACAGATTAAATATTGTATTATTTTTTTCTTAATTAAAAGTCGCCAAGCTCATTTTATTTCCTGTTGAAATATCGGAGCTTTGTTTGTTTTTAATTGAGAGTGCCAAGGCTTGTGGCAAATGAGATCTGAGAGGTTTTAGTGCTCATTAATATTTCAAGCACATTGTTTGAAAAGCTTTAGTACTCAATAAGGTGCAAAGGGAATGAGTTGGAGTGCAGAGAGTGGAGTACTTCAAAGCTGGCTAATGTTTAGGATAGTTTTTTTTTCCAGAGGTGTGGAGGACTTTGTCTCCAGAAAGGGGTGGTTTGCCTGGCCTAGTGACCATATATACATTTCTAGATTTCGGTGTTCATTAGAGTTTGCTTCAGAGTGCTATACTGCAGAGAATATTCGGGCTCATTAAGGCCCGGGTTAACAGTACTGGAGTGATGGAGAATATGGAGTGTGCTATAATATTTTCCACAAGCGCTTGTTAAACTGG
Organism: Lepisosteus platostomus; assembly: GCF_059453375.1. Taxonomy (NCBI): domain Eukaryota; kingdom Metazoa; phylum Chordata; class Actinopteri; order Semionotiformes; family Lepisosteidae; genus Lepisosteus; species Lepisosteus platostomus. Next base: position 27,849,228 of record NC_142621.1, read on the forward strand.
AGTTTGTTGAACTCCAGCTAAGGTTAATGGACTAACTCGAGCGACAAGTGTTTCCCCGTAATTTAAAAAAAAAGAAAAATGCTTGGAAGTCTCTGCTTGGTTTCCTGTCACATATTCTGTCGGAGAAGGGTAACACGTAGGACTAAAAACACAGCAGAAAGCCTCAGGCTACTACTCAAAGAGCCCCCTATTTTTAGGAGAGCAGATGTTAGGGTCAGAGTCTAATCGGAAGTGTAGAATAAACAAATTAGTAGGAGTGCGATTTGGGGTTTAAAAGGCTTTTAGTGAACGGAGACCCAACCTTATGTTAGCAAAACATTTCCTGTCATGCAAAGAAGTTAAAATGTACCTCTAAAATGTCTCTAAGGTGGATCAGCCGTACTGCTAATTGACATTCCAACCTCATACGTAGGGCAGTTTTGATAGAGTGAAGACGAACAAAAAAGTGGAATTCAGTTTTGGAATTACACAATTGCAGTGTTTTCCAAATTTCAATTTCAAATAAAACGGTTTGAATTTCATTCCAATAGTCTTTTTTATGGGGCCATCAATTTATCCCCAGGAAGTGCTTTTGAAATAAAAGCCGCAACATAGTTGTTCACCAGCACTGTCAACCTACTCTGTTGTTTACACAGCACAGACTGACACTGCGGTGAAGCTCTGGCCATAACTAAGAAGACAAAATGTCAGCACTGAAAATGGAAAGACGTAAAATAATTTTCTCAAACCAAAGTATGGTGACTACGACCTGTGCACTGCTTGGCTCATGTTCAAAGAAAAGCACCTTGCTGCCTGACTCATGAGGTTGTTCCCTGTGTGAAAACCCTGTTTTTACCCCAAACTGTGATTCACAAAAGAAAATAATTCACTTCAACAACGCGAACAACGCAACACACAAATCATTCTTGTTACGACTGCTTTGCATTCAATTATAAAAAATACCACACCACTCAGTACCATGTACTCAGAATAGGGCTGTGTACTACCTATTGCTCTGCAAATGCTTGATATGAGGTTTCTGGACATGGTCACCTAAGAAGTTCTCAGGGAAATAAAAAGCTATTGTCATTTCTACACAAATGTCAAAATGTTTATCTCCAAACTGCTGTGTGGTCTCTGTGTCAACTCGGGTCTAGGTAATGCCTAGTTAATGTCGCAGTATCCCCCACTAAGCCAGAGACCAGAAACAGGACGGTCAAAAGAATAAAAAAACTTTTGATTTCCATTCTGGTGCGAATAATGTGGTTAATTATACCGCACTGGAGGGCAGTTTCATGCAGTCTCCTGGCAGGCCTCTCAGGGACCAGCCACAGTGAATTAAATTCAAGTCTTAAGACTTTCTTGGTTGCTGCAGCTCCTTGTGCCAAAACCCACATTTGTCTGATCAGTGGAAACTCGAAAGTGCGCAATGTCAATGACATCTAAAAAAACAGTGAGATCAGCAAAGAGGCAGGTGGTGGTGGTGGGGGGGGGGCTCCAGAATTTTTTCTCCCCTTTTAAATTTCTTTCAGGATCGAAAGTGAATTAAAAAAAGCACAGCTCAATTCAGCTGCACGTCCCTATTTTATATCCTGGGTTGCTAGTATTGATCCAACACTTTGGGGTAGCTCGCTTACAAGACGTTCATATATATATATATGTGTGTTTTATTGAAGAAATAAAGCATGTCACAGGAAAGTTGAATTAAAATTAAATAACACAAACATCTTTTGGCATTGATTCCTACAAGATAATCCTCTGGGGAACCCCAGTGATAAATGCCATGATATTTCTGGACCATTTTCTTTTGAAATCCATCTTTTTTTTTAAAGAAGAAAGCAAGACACCAGCAGCGCGGTTACACGAGTAGGCCCAAAGCAGACATAATAGCAGGTTTTAAAAAACAGTGGCTCCCTAGCAATATCGTTGTGAAAGCAAATTGGAAAACCAAGACTGTGCATGTTGGAGCTGATGATAAATCCACACTGAAGGTGGGGGATATTTGCAATTCCCTTCCCTCCTCCTCCGGAAAAGATCTGAATTAGGTTTTTGTCAGTGGTGGGAGCTGAGAGGCTCTGTTTTAATTATTAATGCTTCTCTTGTGCAGCTATCAGAAGCAATAAGTTGGTTAAAACACAAGGACCAGACAGACAGGCACAGCAGGCGGTCCGAGAGGTCAGGCAGCAGAAGGAGGAAGTGTGACGCTCTCAGCAGAGACACCTTCATGCCAGCAGCAGCTAACGGAAGAGAAGCAAGTTGCGCAGCACTGTAGTCTGTTCCAGGTTTTACAATCTGTGCTCTTGCGCAAAAGTCGGTTAACGCAAAGAGAGCAACAATACCCGTGGTACTTTATCTCTGCCTCTGGGACTGTCCAGCAATCTGATGTTATCTTGTACAAGAGCTTGCAGCTTGAAAAATCCAAGATGGATCAAACTGAACTGCACTGGGAGTCCTAAGTGCTTTTGATGACAATTGTGGCAACAAAAAAAAACTGGAAACATATGTTCCTGATTTATGTGCAGGTTGTAAAGTTGTGCATTAACAAGAGCATTGCTTATTTATCACTACTGTGCATAATATAAAAGCAGGGAAAGTGAGTTGGAATGCCTTGATAATGGGTTGTTTTATGGGCATGTGTTATAAATACTCTATTACTGCTTTTTTGTATGGATTAGAAATACGTCATCTAGGCTCAAGGGTATAGTTTAGCATTATTGAGAACTAACTGATCAGAATGTATTTTAAAGCAGTTTAATTACATTGACCCTGAGAACTGAGAATCCCAGATACCATATGTCTTCTGGAGATCAACACATTGCAACCAAACTTCTTCTCTGGTGCTTTGAATTAGAAGCCCAGGAAAACCAATGCTTAAAAGCTCAGGAAAACTGATGTCTGAAAGACGTAACTCACAGGAAAGAATATAAAGTTCTCGTTGTATAAGATAATTTGAAGTTGCACTTTAGTCTGCATTTCACCTTAATTACTTTTTTTAATTTTAAGATCCTTCATTAACCCTGCATTCTGTCTTCCCCTGATTTTAAATACGGTTGTACTTAATATACAGCAGACATACGGCAATTTCATTCTATAGCTGTACTGTAAAAGTAGTAATTGTAAATGTATAATATATAATATATTATAATTAGTAATTATTTAATTATTTAGTCATTAAAAATTACAAAACTGAAGTTTCCCGGTGGCATGATGAATCATGAATCATAATGTAATTTGAGCGGATGGTGAGCTTTGTATGTTCAAAATGAAATAAGTACGGTAGTTTGTGCTACTATGAGCAAAGCATTGTCTATATACCTTTTACGTTACCCAACATTTCTCCCCAGGATTTCAAAATGTGCACTAAAAACCAATTTGGAACCGGGGCTAATTGTAAAACACCAAAGCTTTTTCAAATCAATTCTAATGAAAAACTGGAACAGCAATGGCTTTCATACACTGTTTTATTGTATTTGACTTTTACATGAACATGAAGAAACCTGGGAATATGATCAATGCAATGCTAATGCATAATTGTACTGTGCAATAAAAAAAGCCAATATTTTTAACTGCAAGTGAAGCTCTGGCTAAATTGTGTTTACATGCACCCCGTTTGTATTACTATCCCAGTAAATGAGCTGCTTGCCAAATTATATTCCTCCATATAAATTAAGAGTTTATTAATTACTTTAGTGTGGTATGAAACCTGCTGTGTAGTACTATTGATTTCTGCCGTTCTTTAAATGTGCACCTGAGATGTTGAATTATTCTTTGAAGATATAAATGAAGCTAAACTGGTTCATTTAAAAAGACATCTTCTGTCATTAGCTTTTAGCTTATATACTCCCTTTCTCAGCTGATAATGCCAAGAGAGCCATGCAGCGATAGAAAATTCTTGCCATTTCCATTCTTTTCATGTAGGTAGCTTCCACAGAGCTTGATTTACATGTCCTTACAAAATTCAGGGAGGTTTGGGTAACCTGGCTGTAACATTTCAGCTTCCTGTGTTATGAATTGGAATTTAAGCATTCAGAATAAAATAGTGTACAGGTTCCTGAAATCCCAGTAAGTGATGCTGTCCTGTAGGTCAGACGTTGGCAAGGAAGAACCAATGTATGCCAAGGAAGTACAAAAGAGTGAAGTCAGTGGTGTGGGAGTGGCTGAGTGCTACCAGTATGGAGTGGAGATTAACTGAGGTACAGTATTTTCACTGGCCAGAACTAGGAATTGATGTGAAACAACTCCGCAATGTTGCCATCTTTGTGATTTTGTCAGGATTTTTCATGGTTCCTGAACAACAAAGAGTTATCAAAGTAGCTAGTGGCATAATGTCTCCTAATAGTCACAGCAGATAAAAAGGGGAAGGAGCTGTCGTGTCGTATCATCGTTTTAATGAGCTGCAAGGGTTTCCTGGTAAACTAAACGAAGCCTGACATGGCAGCCGCAACCTTAATTGCTGTCTGAGCAGCACTTCAGACTTGCGTTTCAACACCTACTGTATTATTTTTCAGTTCAGAACTGGCTGGTACTTTCCTCATAACTTAGCCCTCAAGACCCCACCCAAACACCTTCAGCCTGCAGTGGGCCTTCTGCAATGAAATTTCCATCGCTCCACATCTTAGTGTATCTCATCATGTTTAAAAAGATGTGGTTGATGTTTCAGACTCCAGTATGGAACAGAAGAGGATGTTTGGGTATTACAGTACATGTTGTAGGGTATACAGTATGTTGCAAACATGGTAGTCAATTAAAAAGGGGAATGGTAGTCTTCATATGTTACATAATTGCTACATATTAGAAGAGAATTCAGACTAGATTCATTAGTTCAGTTGGACTTTCAGTTAAGTGGTGAAAGGAAAAACGATAGGAGCAATGAAACCCAACTGCTTACCTAAATGTGATCACTTAGCCTGTCCTTTTGAAAGACGTAAGCTAGATATTATTCAAAATGTCTTTTTAAGGGTCTCTGAAGCCTTCAGTTGAAACGTGACATAATGTCCCACACAGAAATGCCATACTGTATGCAGTATCAATACGCTTTGGCTTCGCCTTTCTTACAAAAACATTTTGTAGTTTTATCTGTATTAATTTTTTGGGTAATTATTAAAATTGGGACCATGTCTGAAAAAAATATACCTTACACGCCTAGTGAGTTTTAAATTTATTACTGCAACCTCACTCCCCACCCACCTCACTTGCAAAAAAATAAAAGTCATTGTCTTTTATTATTACATGTTATTTTATAACATCTCTTGTACTGGGAAACAATTTAGAATGCAGAATAATGTAGAAGAGACCTCCAGGAGCTAGTGCCGACCTCTCTATTTTAAAGAAGCTGGATTTATCATTTTAATAGAGAAACATTTACGTGTTTGTCAATAATTTAAAACTGCGTTTCATGACGCTGTGTGTTGTGAATGCAAAATGAGACTTAAAAAAGAAGCCGAGCAAAGTAGTTGGTTAAGTGAGGGGACGCAATTTGGTGGGAGCAGTAAGACCCATAAATTAGTCACTTTTTGACCTGTTTAACACAAATGGGTTATAACTGGATCCCCCGAATAGTGGAATTTTTGTGATCTGGTTAACTTAATGTTGTACTGTACAATATATCGATAATGCAGTTCGTATTTTTTTTACGTCTTCATGGAATTTCAACATGAATGACGGGGGAAAACAACACGTTGATAAAGAATAAAATGCAAAAAGAAAGAAAGCCAACAAACTGAAATATTCCAATACGTGTAACCGTAGCATCTCATATGAAGAAAAATAATCGGAAACAACAAAACGCTTACATCCCACAGAAGGAGACGTGAAACGATGCCAATTTACTAAGGTGTTCACACAAACCAAGTTGCGCCAGTTGCTTTCTTAATTTGAACCACCTTTAGTTAGTGCACACTACATGAATTACACTGTTGCATCTTAAAATGGATAACTGGTTTCGCTTTCTTATAAGGTCAATGCGTAAAAGTGAAACCGACTTTCGTCAGCGTCGCAGCTCCCTTTCAGAAGGCAGCTATGCGCTTGCCGTGTAGAAGCCAGTGCTGTTGAGAGACAATGCCAGCTCTGTGTAGTCGGTTACTCTTTGCCATAGAGCGCTTAACGTTTTAACACGAGCAGCTCCATCTCTCTCCGCGCGGAGAAAAGGCTCGTATTAATGCTGTCAACATTGCCTCGGCTAATACCAACGGTACCTGATGTTTAGATGCCCCATATGCATGCCTCCCCTCCCTTTCGCCATGCCTCCCCACCCTCCTCCCTTCACACACACACCTCCCCCGTACCCTCTCCATACCAGCCAATCAGATTCTACACCAGACTGACAGATGGTCACATAAATGGGAGTAAAAAAAAACCCGAGGTGCTAGCACAAGCTAAGCAGTTTCAGTGAAGGTTCTTCCCTTTTGTTTTTTTTAATTTCCCCTCTACCCTTTCTTTCCAGCAGCCCTTGAATAAAGAGAGGAGAGCTTTTGCTCCCACCCACTGCTCAGCCTCCGACGAGAGGCACGCTCCGGCTCATATTCGTTCAGTCACTCACTCTCCTCCACCCGCTTGTCCTTGGAAATCTCACGGTCGGAGGACTGACTTTCCCCCCTGTCTTTTCCTTTCTTCCGTTCTCGAAAAAGCAGCCTTCTCGCAGTACCTCCTGTTACCTTTAGAATTTCGTTTTCAACCTTGTACAACAAGAATGGTCATGGTGAGTACGGATACCTCGTTTACAAAGTCTTGCCTTTCTTTAACCTTCAAAAAGTGTTCATTGATAAAAAAAAACAACAACCCGATATCTATATATATATCACGATTTGGGTTAGATACCTACAAATTAAGCGTGCTGGGCGGATATCGCCTGTGTGTAGGAACGTTCCGGTAAAACTTGGGCAGGGTTTGTGCATGTGAATTTACCTATTTATCATTGTTTTTAACCGTTACGCAAACAGAGGTGTTTAAACGTGCAAGATAAATTGACTTGAATCTGTGGTGTTTCGGCTCGTTCAGTTGTAAGAGAGCTTGTCGCTGCGGTGCTAGTGACAGGAGTCCCCGTGCACAGGTGTCCGTGTTTCTCAGACTGCACGACAATAAAGGATGCTGAGGTGTAGGTGTGTAAAGACTTGATTGACCGAACAGGGAAGATGTTGCATACAGCCGTACAACTCGACTTCTAAACTGGGGTTTCTCTCTAAAAGGCGTCTTGGTGGTGTTGACTAGTGTGTGCATGAAACACGTTGAATTCTAAAGACTGAAAGAAAGAATACTGAATACTATTATTTTAATGTCGTTGTGTCAATAATCATAAATATAACGATTTTGTTTTTACTCATTAGGAATGATTTAATCTTTTAACACCGTCTTGTCATATAATTTTGTGTAGGCTACACAGTGTAGGTGTTACCATTATTTCTTTATTAGTTTAAACACTCATGTTTCTGGAAAAGTCCTGGAAAAAAGCTGGGTAACAGGTTGCTTTGTAAGACGGATTTTCAAATCAGGTGTAAATGCTAAAATACACGAACCACGTTTCTATTCTTTAGAGCTGAAATTAAGAAGTGGACCTCTGCATAACGATCTCTTAGTTCCCGCTCTGTGCACTGTAAACTAACCCGGGAATGACGACGAAAAAAACGGAAACTAGTGTACCTTAAACATTATTTCCTTGAATTAAGTATCAGGTTGCAATGGCAATATTTCCATAGTGTGTGCGTATACAGGGGTTTGTCTAGAAATTTACACATAGAGTCAGCCTGTTATTAGGAGCCCGTGGGTTCCTGTGCCTTACTGTAATTATCGGTCTATGCTACGCGCACATGTTAAGGCAAACAGCGGCAGAAAGGGATTGCGCGCTGCCCAGGAGCTTTTTGCGGGCGCCGCGTGCCAGGCTGACAGAGTGAAGGTGTTAATTTAAAAGAGAGGGACGGATGGGCGAGGGAACCAGTGAAATCGCTGCGCACTGCCTTTCCAAAGAGTAGGCAGCTCTGACCTCACAGAAAAAAAAAAGGAGGAGACTGGAGTGGGTTGCAGCGCAGTGCTCATGCCGATGCCTTTGCATTGTCGCCGAGCCTCTCTGGAAGGAGGAATGTCTGCTTTTACAAACCGCCCTCTGTCTCCCAGTCAGTGAGAGGGCACCAGGGGGGAAATTCGCTTGAGGGAAGAAATCTACCTACCGCCAGTTCACAAATGGAGTGGAATGGGTTTAAAATGGTAAGGAAGTGCAGCCGTTGTTCTGCCCTTTCATCCGATTGCCTGCAGCCGCACTCTCCTCCTCTTCTGTTTAGCCGCTGTGTGATTTATTGGGATTCCGAGAATTGGCTGAATACTTCTTTTTTTTTTCTCTAGTGCAGTGGAGTGTGGTGTGAGGGGGCTCGGGGGCAGGTGATGGAGAAGTCTAGGACGGACAGTCTTTTGAAATATAACACTGAGGAGCTGGTGTTGCAAAAGCCTGCTCTCTGTCTGGATTGTACTTGTCTTTGTTAAAATTCTTGCCTCAGATTCGCATATGCTGTAAATGTGTAAAGACAGATTGTCTTGTATAGGATATTAGTTGCATGTATGTATACCTTCTTGCAAGTCATGCATGTCTTTACATTAATTTTCCATTTTTTTTTAGATACGCGCACGCACAGATGTAAGTACACAGTGCATGGCCATTGCAGAAGCACATAGGCAGGTGCATAAAGGTGTGATGCTGCTCAGAACAGTAGCTGTGTGTGCGTGTGAGTGCTTGTGTGTGTGCACGCGTGTCTCCCCTCTGTAAGCTGGTTTTGAGGAATCTCAGCACAGCGTCTACAGCCTCTGATACCAAGGATGATGGACGCTTCTGTTCAGCATGCGAGATGCGTTTTTCCCTAATGTTCCTTTTTTTCTGGAGATTACTGCTTATTGTTAGCAATGGGCTTAGAATTGTAGCTTCCCACGACTGTCAGTGCTGGTAGGGAGGTATTGCGAAGTAGAGACTTGAGTTTAACTCATCAGGCTTAAGGGAAAGAGCCCAAGACAGGTCTGAGGAACTTCACAGCAAGAACGTTGTTTTTTTAAATCTTAAATCGAAAATAAGTCTTTCCCCACTGTGATGTTTTCTCAGCTTCTAAAGGTTTGAACTTTCCTTTAACCGTAGCATCACTGTGGTTAATTCCACCATAAACCTGGACCTGGTCTTGGATGTCGATTCAAAATTGCAGGCGTTCTGAAGTAATCTGCATATCAGATTTTAAAATGTTTCTTGGCACATCTCAGCTCTCTCAAAGGACTCTGTGTCTTTTTTTCTTCGAAGATCTGATCAGATCTCCATTGCGCTGGCCAACCCATTGGTCTTCCCCTTTCTGTTTCCGTCTGAAACTGCGGAATGATAGCGGCGCAGTACAAGTCGGACTAATAAAAGGGCTGTGGACGGGAGTCCACGCTTAGCGGTGTCCCATAGTGCTGCATCACGGGACAGGGCCCTGGCAGGCAGACGACAGATGACACGCAGTGTTTACAGTGCGGAACTGCAGACTCTCCTCACAAGCCACCCCTCTCTCTCTCTCTCCCATCTGCGGAGTCATCAGAAGTCTGCTCTGTTCGCTGTCAGAAGGTCTCTCCTCACACATGGCTCTCCAGCTACATCTGCAGCTGTGACAGCGTGCGGGGATACAGAAAGCGGTTCATGTTGACCTCCTGGGCAGTGGTATTTTAATGCTAATAATGTGGGGGGGGGAGTGCTCGAGATGAACTGCAGTTCACCGCCGTGTTTCGGTTTTCTGAGAAAGGCGAGGAAGGCTCTCGGCACTGTTAAACAGGGCTGGCCGTGGTTATGTCGCTCGGAGGGCTTAGAACAGGAGAGAGTCATACAGGCTCTGTGCTGGTTTTGCACTTGTCTCTGCAGTGTGAGAAAGGGAAGGAGCTGGGTTCACACAGGAGGGATGGGGATATGGGGGGCCAGCTTGTGCTTAAGTCACTGACGGGGACAGAGAGAAAAAGAGAAGGTGGGAGACTGATTTACAGTAGACAGATGCGAGGGTCAGCACTGTCTTGTCTCTGTGCCAGGAACTGAAAAAGCATGATCTTCCAGGAACCCTCCCTGAGCGTCTTCAAAAGAAAAAAATCAGCTGGTGTAAAGAGACCAAGCCCATAGCATGTCTCTCAGTACAGCTGACAAGTAGATGGATGTATTAGGACAGCCTCAAAATACAGCATAGGAATGTGGAAGTGTGCTGTAAAAAATATATATTTTTGGTTTTCGCTTTTTTTTAGGATGGGGGGGGGGGTGACTATACTGGAAATAAAAGAGATGATCGAATCTCGCTGTAGCTTCAAACCAGCCTTCTATAAGAAGCCTTACAAGCCCATTGTAGAATCATTTGCCCAAAATGTGCAGCCATGGTGTATTGTGGCTTTTGTTTCTAAATTTTGAGACTGGCCAAAATAATTCAGTTATCTTTCTTTCAATTCATTTTTATACAGTATGTGGACACTTATTTTATTTCCAATATTTATTTTGTTGGTTCACTGTTATTGTTTTCAGTACATGTAGCCTGATGCCATCTGGTAGACAATCGTGTGAGTAATTGGACGTAGCACGGCATAAAACATTAGCTGAGTCCAGTTTTGTAATCACCCTTGTTGCAGAGGTGATATTCCAGACATAATGTTGCTGTATAATAACCAACTCGCCCGGAGATAAAAAAAAAATAGCGTGTTTCGTAATGACTGGAGATGACACATTGAAAGGAGATGACTGGAGATAAAACGTTCTGTTTTATTGTCATCTTAGACTCCACTCTACTGGTTTTCTTTTAATAATATAAAAAACTGCAGACACAACGCTGGAGGATGAAACTCAAATTCAAAGGAGTTTATTACCACATTAATCAGAGTTTATCTGCTGTTTTTGTTATTCACTCATTTAGCTTTGCATTCAACCAGAGATCCGCTTGTGTTGAGTAAGGGGACAATTAGTGACAAGTGGATATATGCACAAACACGCCCAAAAGAGGAGATACTGTAGCTGAAGATCAACAGAGGAGTAAGACTGACCAAAGGAGACAGAGGGGCAGCAGGGCTGAAGAGCACATAGGTATTAAAATAATCTCCAGCCTCCCAGCGCATGGCAGGGTTTTTGTGTGAGGGTCCCTTGTAGGTTTTGACTTATATTAAGACTTTAAGAAATTGTTGCGAAATGAAAACATATTATCATGCATCGTGGTTAATACCGCCTGATTCCTAGGCGGTACTGAATTCCTTCTTCAGGTGTTATTAAACAGTAACTCAAGCCATGTTAACGTACTCCTGCTGATTAAAATGATGGATTTCAGATCGTTTCTCCATTGCCTCACCTAAAGATGGTGGCTGGGGTTACACAGGCATTTCTCACTGGGTTCCTGCGTGCCCATTCGGTACCTGTGTCGCAGCACAGTATCCTCGCAGACCATGGATGCATTTTCAGAGCCTAATGTCACTGACGTGGCACCACAGACCAGTGCTGTGCTTCTGCGCCTGGTGACTGACTGATAGCTGCCAGAGGTGTTTGTTGTTTAATTGTCTTTTTTAATTAAGAAGTTGGGGAAAAAATATTCCAGTAGACTGCTATAGGCAATCACATTAAACTCATCAGTTAAAAACCTATTGAAACACGTAATACACAAATTTACTGTATGGAGTGCCCAGGCTCTGTTGGAAAACCATCTAGTGGTTTTACCTTTAGTTAGTAACCCTTATTTTTTCTGGATTGTAGGTTTGAGAGTTTGTTTTCCTGAAGATATTAACATTTTTTTAGTCCTTTTTGGTGCAAAGATGATCAATCATGTCAATCCATTGTATACTATATACTGTACAGTAAATGCTGCCTTGGTGTTAGTGTGAGACTCAATGCAGTTGTTAATAGTACATAGAATGACTATGAATTTATTGATTTAACTCCAAACCCCTTAGCAACATAGAACATAATCTGCTTGTAAAGGTTTAATCGGGAAGGTAAAACATCAGCGTGATGCTAGTGTCTGAAGTAGGAAACAGAGTATGTGCTACAATATCACATTAGTGATATTATAATATTTAGAAGTATCTTTTAATTTATCTGCCACCTAGGATGACTCATTGTTCTGAAGATTTGAAGAACTGTCTGAAAAGGGCTTGCTGGCAAAACGTGTTTTAATATATGTTTAATATAAAAATTAAACATGGTTGGTGTTTCCCTTGTGGAAAAACAGCAAGGCGACAACTTCCTAACGTTGTTTATATGAAGCTTAGTTGCCATGCAGTTCCAGTAATTCATTAGTTTATAATTAGTCAGTTGGAATATTATATTCTATCATGTTACCGGTCCTGAAACAACCACTTTCCTACCTTAACTGAGGATGCCTGGTTGAATAACCTGCAAAATCCTTTGTATACTGTAGGTTTTTAATGGCTTTCCTCTGTATTATACCTAAATACAGTAAAAGGCATTTGGCTAAATTAGTGTTTACGAGCTAATGATATTTAGATAAGCCATTCTTACTCTTTTGTGTCTCTAGTAATGTGTATTTTTATTTCATTTTTGGGGGGAGAGAGGGGGCTAAATATAAAGAACTATCACTGAACGTTTTAGCCAACATTTAATAGGCTTCCAGAGTGATTTTTCTTTTATCTTTTCAGAAAGCTGAACTGAACAGATTCTGCTGTGGGGGAAATACAGAGAAGTGTAACCAGCTTCCAAAAATGAAGGTCTAATTCTTTTGGCAGAAATTCAAAGAGTCACAAACAGAAGATAATCAGCTATAAATGGTTAGAATGGAGAACAAGCTTATATACAGACAAGTTCTTGTCTTTCCACGGTGCTTTTCATTTGTGTTTTTTCAAAATGAAAAGAGATCCGTGGAGTAAAAATTGGGTGAGGGATGAATTCTTCTCTTTGCCAGTGAGATTGTGAAAGTAGTCCGTCATTTTTTTCTTTTTCCTCCTCTTTTTTTTACCTCCCTCCTTTGTTTTAATATTCATACAGACATTTTTGGTTTGAGTGACAGTTTCTCCTGAGACTGTGCATATTCGCGTGCTCCTCTGATCTGCGTTTTGCATCCCAAGGAAAAAAAAAAGCTGTCGTGTTGTGAGCACAGCTACACAGTATTGTGTTAAAGTAAGAGGAAAGTCGTCTAACGCGAATCATGTTGAAGGACGTTTCAAGGTCATTCATGTAAGAGGGTTTCATTCTTTGTTTTCACAATTTCAGACGCTTTAAACATTCTACGATTTGTAATGCAGGTAAATTAATTTTAGGTTAAACTCCATTTTAATCAGTTGCTCATCTCATGCTGACTTATTTAGATTCAAATGCATCAGAAATGACAATTTCCCAAGCAATACAAATAGAACAATTTTAAAGGCAGTTTTTTCCCTCTAAAACGGCTTGAATGTCAGCTTTAGTATTGTGAAAAGGCAGTGCTTTCTTTGCAAACAATCTGGCTTTTTCAGTTTTCAGGATAAAGTAAACTACCAGTAGAAGAATGCTTACTTTTGACTAAGTGATGCAGGTGATGCAGGTGTTTGGCCCTTTATTCACTTTAAAGGGCTGTAGTAGTATATAATTAAGACATTTGTGACTGCAACAAAAGAAATTTGTTGAAAATGAAAGCAGCCAAACATTGGCTTTTTCATTCATCTGAAATTCGACAGCTTATTACATTTTACACTTGCCAAGCCCTGTTTGGAACCTAACTTTGTGAATTGCTTTGTAATAAGATATACATATGGTTTAAAACAAAGCAGTCAATCTTTTAAAATTGATTGTCACCATGGTGAGCAATTTAAAACTAAAGAATGGTATTCATTAGATTAAGAAATGCTACGATCGGGAAACGGATAGACTGACCTTGTAACGGTAACTGCCTCAGACACTGGTCAGTCTTGTTGCTAACACAGAAATGCTAGACAAGCAGAATACAAACACACAGTTTATTTCAGTATCACCCTTTGCGCTCAGTTGGATCTGAAAGACAATACAAAGAACACACGTCATTCTTCAGTGGGGAAATTCTACACAATTTAATTGTCCAGGTGTTAATGCAGAACATAATGTTTTTAAGGTCAATTCCAAGAAAAGCGGTCTCAATTTTTATTTCAGATTCATTGTGTCAATGTCAAAATATGTGCCATAAAGTAAAATCACAGTTTATGACTACATGGTGTCATTACCTACAGTATACTGTAGGTCCAGCTGCGGCTGAGAGAGACATTTTGTTTTTGATTTCTGTTTTTGAAACAAAAAGCAGTTTTTTAATGGTGTTTCCATTCGGAAAGCCAACCTATGCATGCTTTCAAGTTTTCATCCTTATACTGTACATGCATTGTTTTTCAAAGCCACAAGAAGCCTCTGTTTTCAGTCAGAGCTAGACAGGTTTTAATTCTTTGGTATTATTTGATGTCAAGAAACAGGCTGTTCATAAAGATGTGTCGAGTAATGAGGTGGGAATTCTGGCGTAATGGAGAAAAAGTTGAGCGATCGTGCAGCTATTTCCCAACCAAAACATAAATGAAACTGCATAGATCTTCGTATTCCTTTCCTTTGCGGGACTGTAACAGTGGGCTGCCCAGCCAAAAGCACAGACTGTACAGCTGTATAGATTTCAGAGAGAAAGAAGAGCTCTACCTTCCTGGTAGACATTTCTCCTCACCAAACAATGCAGAATGCCAAATTGTATTTGGCAATTTAATAAGGGACTGACCTTTCTAATGTTACCCGGTGCATAAAAAAAGAAAATTCAGCACTTTTCTATTGAATACAAAACTGAAAAACAGTTCTTTCAGATTACTTTTGTTTGTTGTACTGTATATACTATGCACATCTGCCAGGTTCCATGTTGGCAACCTTTTATTTTCTTACACAACTCTTGGGCAGGGTGTGTACCTAGTGGACTTGGCTTCTTTGCTTATTAATGAGACATTTTCTGTATTGCTGGGATTCGGACTATCTGGAAATATTAGCGTGCCCTTTTAAAAGAGCTGTTACTCTCCCATAAACAAATTACATAACCATTTTAATCTGAAGTTGTCTAAAGAAGTCTCCCTTGATGTAAATGGGCACCTATAGTTCTTTTCTAGATTTTTATTTTGTGCTTTTTCTAAGCATCTTTTGGGATTCTCCTGGTGTCCAAAATTGGAAAAACAGCTGAGATTGGTTGTGTTTAAAAAGTTTTTAAAGGCACTAAAATAACAATATTACAGTTGGTGGCTAAACAATTACAAATGAAAGCCAAAATAAACACAGTCCATTGCTATGGTGGTTTTGTTATATACTGTACTGTATGTATAGCAGTCTGGAAATATGTATTAAGAATAGTACGAATAATTTGCATCCTACGACCCAGTTTAGAACCGGGAAATAATGGTGCAAGTAGCTGATAGTTATGTGGTTCATTGTTAGAAAACAATGAAAATGTGTATTACATTTCTTTAGATACTGTAAGTATCCATGTACGGATGTTTTTTTTTTATTATATATTGTCCATTAGAACACTTCAGTAATGGATGTGGTCTCACTGTAATGAAGACATATATTGAGCACAGTAAAACAACACTGTAAAATCCACAAATAACATAGGTGATGTTGTGGTCTTTATCCTTTGCATTTTATAGAGTCAAATATAAAATTAAATTTAAAAGCACCCACATTCTGCAATGTGTGACAAGGCGAGCAACCGCAATGAAACCTGCAATAGCAAGCATTTCATGGCAGTGTGAATACATGTGGCACAGTATCCAGTAGCGGTTGTGGAGAAAAAAATGTAGAAACATTTACATTCTAAGCAAGTCTTGTACTGAAAGGTGTACTTCTGAAACTATGATTGCATTTTATGGTGCTGTGCTTCGCTGTACAGCCTTCATTAGTGCATATGTCCGTATGCATTTTAGCTCCTGTGCGTTTGAAATCTCTTGTCCGGATGAGTGGAAATTGTCTTCCAATTTCTTTACACATTTCTAGTCTGCTTTGTACAGTTACGAAAGGATTTGTATTCATATATCAAAAACCTGACAAATATACCATTAACTCAGTTTCAGTTTCTGCTTTGGATTTTGTGTCTGCATTACAAATTATGCTAGTGCTTAGCCTGTGTATCTTACAACATGCATGATGTGCTGTTTGATTTCCTTTTGCATACTCGAAGGACAGCAATTGGTTTTCACTTAAAAATCATTTGACACTTACTAGCTAACCATGCATGGGTGACTTTATGCTTTGAAACAGAGAAACATTCAGCAATCGGGGTGGTAAGCGCAGGGAACTGTTCCTGCAGGAAGATGCATTTGTTTTCTGGGAGCGAGTCTCCAGCACTCTGGAGCAGGGTCAGAGATAGAGTTAATCTAATTTACAGCTCTTATTCATTAATATGTCCGTATGTACTGTAGCTGTTGTCCACATGAAGCAATTCTTTTCCTGCTGTCTTGAAATGCATTAGAAGTTAGACAGCGTGTATGCATGAATAGTGTTTTGGAGGTGGAGGCCATGAATCCAAATTAGTTGCTCATGTTACAGTTAGAATACAATCTTTAGCATCAGGGGGAGCTACCCGACTGGCCACAAGACTGTTCTCACTACACCTTGTGTTGACAAAGTAAAATGCAGCTTTGAACTGGGAATTACTACCTTTTAGGTTCCCATCAGTTTGCTAGGCATGCATTGATTACTTAAAAAAACACTCACATTGCAAGCCTCTGGAATCAGCTTGAAAGCAGGCCTTTTCCCATCACAGTGGAAAGGAATAAACCTCGTCATGAAACAAAGCCACCTTTTTTAAACTAGAAATTTCCCAGCTCAGCTGCAAAAGAGGGCAGTCAAGCTCCTGTTTCCGACTGCAGATGGATTGATGGTGATTCGTGAGCTGGTGAGGGATCAGTAGGCAGAAGACTGGTAGATCGAGCGGCAGGGGCTCTGCAGAATTGCACTCCTGGGGTAGGTGAGCTAATTCTCCAGGCTATTTTTTGTTGTCTGGAACAGACACAGGACCGTTACCTGCTCCACGCACCTCTTAGCTTTTGATGCAAATCATTCAGGCAATCTTAATAGACTCTCTGACACTTGTGTGTTTGTGCATGTGCAGACCTAGCCTGACAGCAGGTGCCGAGGGACCAGAGCAGTAGGTAACCATCACAAGCACTTCCAGTTCAACTCATTGTGACCTGCAGCATGAGCTAAAAACCCACACGGGCTCCACGGCTTACCAGCTTTCAAAGACAGGATCCTTACAAGTGCACATACAGTATTCAGTTTTTTAATTAAAAGCACAGTTTATTTCAGAACCTCTTGAGGGAGATGGGATTCTCACTGCTAGGCTACAGACACTTTAGAGACTTTAACCTGAATATAAGAATAGCTAGCGTTGCTCATCACTCCTATTAAAGAGACTTTCAATAATTTTTCCAAGTTTTATTTATTGTTTGGAATCTATTTTCACCTAACGAAATGGAAAATAAATGATTGATTTAAATTTAAAATGGGTAGCAGAACACAAAGGGTTTAGTCATTTATGTAGATTCCAAATTCTT
The DNA here is from genome assembly GCF_059453375.1 of Lepisosteus platostomus. NCBI lineage: Eukaryota > Metazoa > Chordata > Actinopteri > Semionotiformes > Lepisosteidae > Lepisosteus > Lepisosteus platostomus. The sequence continues at coordinate 27,866,694 of NC_142621.1, forward strand.
TTGTTGAATTCTTTTGAACCAACTCATGCACAAAATACGCTCTCTCAGCCATCATCTTGCATAGTTGTAGAAAAGCCCTTCTAAAGGAAATCAAGCAATATATTTGTTGTGGATAATTTAGATTTGTTCATTATGTTATAAAGTACTATGATTGCATTGTTTTACATTTACTGTATTTACAAAAAAATCCAAATAGAATACCTTTTTTTCTTTATACATTTACTAATTAAAATTACTTTCACCCTATATTTGACTGAATATTTTCACTGGTGGATGTGCAGGTTTCCCATTGAACGAGATTGTTAAAAGTGTTCTGCAGGGGAACAGGTGGTGGAGCCAATTGTATTTACAGTATACTGCTTTGATCTGTCAATTCAGTGGTCATTGACTCTGTATTTCATAAGTTACCAGTGTGATTGTTTCTAGGGCAAGAGTTGCAAGCTAAGGACACCCTGTACAATACATTCCAGTACACAGCGCTGGTACTACCATCTTCTTGCTGAAATGATTCTTGAAGACCAACTAATGATCCTGTACAGCAGGACAGCTTGCATTATAATCTGCAAGCCATGACATGCTCCATGTTAAGGCCATTGCAACATGAAGTAGGCTAAGGATATTGGTTGTTTTAAGCAGGATGAACTAACCCATGAGTTTTATCAGATCACTGTTCCCAACATCAGTCCTTGAGAAAATCCTGAAGATTTTCTAGGTGTCACAGTCTAAGATCAATAGGTACAACTACCGCTACAGTAAATGGGATTAATTCACTCTTCTCCACCACTCAGAAGCTGTTGCTGATTTAAAAAGATCTAGAAAATCTGCAGCATGGTGGACCTCATAAGGGCGATAGAATTTGTAATGCGTACAGTACTTGACTGTTGATGGGTTTGTAAGGCATCAATGATATGAAAAGTACATCAGACTTCTCAAACTTTTCTTTTGTCTTTCTAGTTCATTAGATATGTGATTGATTATTTCAGCTGGGGGGATTTCACAACCAATACATCACACTGCAAAACGAGTTCTTTAGATCATATCTAGTGGACAAAAGAAGTCTGAAAGAAATCATATAACATGCTCAATCTGAAATCCTTAATGCAGACTTGAAAGAAGAAAAAACTCCAGAACTGATTGGAAACTCTGGCCAAAGATACATTATTAATCTATCAAGGCATTTGCCTGAACTGAGGCAGGACACAGGGAATTGAACAATAAGTTAAACTTGCAGTACTTTCTAATGACTGGAAGCATCCCTGAAAGAGTGTAAAAGCAGTAATTTCATTAAATATGTCTTTTTTTAGGTTAAGTCATTATGATTGCTATTAGAATATTTTAAATAGGCAATTTCCTACTCTGTACTTAGAACGAAAATGCATTCTTTCAACCCAGGCTAGTGTAATTAAAAACCTTTACTAATGATACACTAAATATAGCAACCACATATAGATTCAAAGAAAATACAAAATAGCACATCACATGTTACAAAGGTATTAAGAAATTCAATCCTTCCCTTGAAGTTGAAAATTAATTTTAAGATTTTGTTTTGTGGAAAAATGTAAATACGTTTCATGCAAAGCCATTCAAGATGGTTTCAGAACAAGGAGTACAACAGAATATAAATCCACAGATTAGTTTTCCAAATGCCCCATTAACACACCAAAGTGAAGATTTTTAGAAGTACAGTACATGAGCTATAGAAAGGCCTGTGAGCTTGTAGTGTTGTTGGTACATTAGTCTCTGCTTGACCTGCAAGTATTGTGGGTCTGAAACATAGATGATGGTCAGGACAGTGTGTTTCATAGGAAGGATACGGGTCATAGCAGTAAAGTACATTTAAGTATCACTCGAAATATGAAGCTTTTGGCATTGATGTATCCTTTATCAGGGAGTTCTCTTGGTTTTCCCCCAAACAGCCATTCTTGTGATTTTGTGGGAAGCTGCAGTTGGGCAAGTGACTTTCATTGAGAGTACGCTCTTCCTCTAATTGGCACTAACTCTCCTGTCAGGGTCTGTGGAGCCTGTAACACGCCAGATGTCCACATTCTCATCAGAGTGGGCACCAAAGACATTACCCAGTTTTAACAGAATTGGCAATTGGCTGTATGAAAAAATAGTTATACTACATTGAGCAAAACAAAATACAAATTAGTGTAGAGAGTAATATATAAAGGCAGTAATTCTATTTTTTAAAAGAGAGACCACCATTATGAATAATGTATATTTAATATGACAAAAGTAACTTTCTGTTCCAAATATTTGTTTAGCTTTGCAATATAGAGGACATCATGTATTATTGACTAGGTTTAATTTTATTTTGGAGAATTATGGCATATCAGTTCAGATTCATAAGGGGGAAAACTATGTTTTACTTGAGTTCGATATATATGGCAATGCTAGTGTGTGCGTATTTGTGTCTGTGTGTGCCCTGTGATGGACTGACTTCCAGAGGATAGGCTCCGGCTCCCCCCGTATTCGATAAAGCAGTTAGAAAATGGTTGGGTGGATGGATATATTATAATGTAATTACATTCTGAAGTGGATGAAGCTACACTTGGCCTTTTTTTTTCTCCTGCAGTGTAATTTAAGGAAAATACATTAGAAGAGTTCACTGCAATACTCTTCAAAAGAGCAAACAAGTACCAGTTAACAGCGTGACTTTGCAAATATGAAACCGGAGAATTTTCACTGTAAACTTTAATTACATGTTCAGAATCTCCTACGCAGTTCTGGAGTCAAACAAGATGTAGGAAGGAATGGTCAACGTTCTGTTGAACGTGTACTGAGGATAAGGCCATGGTATAAATACAGTACACAGACTTTAGGGTTGCATGTAACAGAGCTGGTACATGCAAAACATTGCATACATTTATACAAGAGCCGTTGAGCAATTGTCTGATGTTTATTGGAAGAATGAAGAAAACCTTTCGCTATATTTTTTGCTACGTGAATCATACTGACATTTGACAGTCAAGATGCTTGCAGGTTTTCAAGCCTCTGTTGGTGCAGAAGTATAGCAGGGCGTTACCCAATGTGCAAGGGCAGACCTGTGGTGACTCTGGTACACATTGCAGTTAACCATGTTATTGTCTCATATTATCTGATACAGGAGGGTCTTTTCCATTTTGCTTTTGAGTCACAAAAGAGTCTTAATGGCCCTTGGCCAGTCTTTTCTGACATGAAATGATCAAGAAACTTGCTCATTCCAGACCATTTTTTTAAACACTTATTTAAATCCGGCAACATTACTACACCACCAGATGAGAACTGCAATTAAAGAAAAACTTGTCTTTCTGCAAGGGCCTTGTATCTCAAGCAGCAGTCACAGAGGCACAAGTGAAGAGATCATTCTAACTTATTCTAAGGTACTGTATTCTGTTCCCCTTTGAAACATTGCAGATCTTTTTTTTATGATGCATAGCAAATGGCCTTCTGCCTGCTCTGCCACATTATCCCCCTATTTGTCACTTTGAAGAAACAGAATTCCATTACATTGGATATCATGCCTACCTTAAGGCCAGCACAGGATTCCCTACACAATTTAGTACATTGTGCAGTAATTGAAAGTGCTGTGTGATTCGTAGTCCCCTTCAGCCTCCTATAGTGTGCTTTGTTCTTTGCAGCAAAATCACTGTAATGAGGTTTCTGTGCCCATTCAAAACAAGAGTCTACTGAGGCTGCTGTTACATTCCAGTGCTTTCTTGATGTGTGCGCTAGCACTGCCTTAAATTAGTTTTGTTCTAGAAATGAATGGGAAAAAAACATACTGAAGAGAACACCTGGAACAATTAGAAATCATTCACTAGGTACAATAGAATTTCTGCTGCATACAAAATCCCTCCATGACTAGCTCTTGAAACGTAGCCCTGATACCATTTATTTCTAAGTCACTTGACAACCTAAAGCAGCTGCTGTTTGTTTCACTGGCGGAACATGTGCTTTTCTGAGACGGTGTGGCATACTGTGTTACACACTGTTTCAGTGGAAGATTATTTTTTTACTTTGTGTGTGTCCACAACCCGTGGTTGAGTATTGGTCTGCATTATGGGAACATCCACCGGCAGTCATTTGGGTATTTTTCTCATGTTTTTAGTTCTCCATGTCATGCAGTAGGATGTGTTTCTGGTCAGAGTTGGATCTTTAAATGTTTATGGCTTAAAGAATGCTTCACCATGAGACCAAGGAGAGCTGTCTGTGTTACCTAGCAGAAAGCGAATGGCCATGTTCACAGTTTTTTTTAATAAAGTTCAGTTGGTATACTGTAGAAGATAGCATTGTCACCTTATACCTTATATCCTCTAAAAAGTCCTGGTTCTCGTTAGCTGTTGATATTAAAAACCGAATGGTGTCCTAACCGAATAACAACAGTTATGAGTACCTTTTCAAAATGGTTAAACAGAAGTCCGCTTTTCAAATCAATCCCTTTGTTTCTTTTCCTCAGAGCATATTTCAGGTATCTTCATGTAGTTCTATGCACCCCAGTTACCTGTGGAATTTGAAGAAGGTACAATTGTGTTGGAGAAAAAAATTCAGCCAGGAGAAGTAAATTCGATGTAGGATAAAGAGGGCTCCAGTCATTCATTTAGTAATGCAAGACATGAAAGACTCGGATGTGAAAAGGCAGAGGAGGTCCAGGGTCACCTCAGGCGGATATCATTTCTCCAAGGTCCGTTCACTGCAGACTGACCCCGGCAGCACAATTCCACTTAGTGCCCTTTGACCTCAGAGAGCGTATGAAGATTAGAACAAAAGCGCCATGAGGAAAAACAAAATATTGATCCTGCAAAATGTGGCTCTGTGTAGAAAAGTGAGCAAAGTTAAATGAAAAATTGCTTACATACCAAAATATTTATTATGCAGTGTCGCAGTCCGTTTGTGAAGCAGGCACCTTTATCGATCGTCCTGGAAATGACCGAGATTGCGATGGGCTGAGATTACGTTAATGATTGATTTGCTGAGGCTCCTATCGGGCTTGCATGATATGGATAAAACTGGGATGTTCTGATGCAGGGAAAGGAAAATAAAAATGAATTGGAGAAAAAAAATTTGGACCTGGTAAATGGTACTTAAATGTACTATTTCTCAATTCCCGTTGGTTTTTCATAACCGATTTTAACATGTGACTAGGCAAAGACAAGATGCTTTTTGAGTGGCAGGTGATTGTGATTTTGCCCATGCATTGATTCGTGGAAAAGGAGAATTGGTCAAATTTCTCATCTTGTAAAACCAAAGGAATTTCCCAAAAGGACTGTTAACTATCAAAATAGTTACATAACTAGAAATGTTTTTACATCTTTTAAATCCACAGGAGTTCTGTCTCATACTGAAAGGCTCAATGCAAATGCCAAGCTCAGGTCTCTTACAAGGTAAAAATAAATCAATTATACAGCATCCACTGCTGATTCTTTTCCTGTGATATAAAAACTCCCATTTTGTCTTTTACAACAAGGATGGGAAGAAATTATATTCCTTTAGGAGATTTGTCATGTTGTTTTTCATACCAAACAATATATAGCCAAACCGACTACTACTTTAATCACTTTGGTCACCTTGGTCAACAGATTGACAGTTTTAGTGTTTTATATTTATTTCAATCTCAATGTAAAAGGAACTAGTAGAGATTCATTCTACTCATGAAGGTAAAAAGACAAAAAAGACTATAGTGTTTTTGATGCAATTAAATTACTATGGCAAGACGTATTAAAAGCTAGTGACCTTGGATGTGTTTTTTGGTTTGTCTATTTAAGTTTGCTGAATTTAAAATAAAATATGCTCCTGGGATTTTAGCAGTTACCAAAGTTCGTTATCTACAGCAATAATTTGGTAAGCCTCTAAAATGTTCTCAACGTATTATAATTATAAGAATAAGAGAATATTCAAAGTATTTACAATGCTATACTTCTAAGATGATTTATTTAGGAAGACTTCTAGACAGAGGATAATAGAAGTGACAGGCTACCTGCATGGTATTACACTAGGCGCTCATGGCACCAAAGCAAGGCTTAAGTAGATTAACTCCTAAAACTCTGTGGATGAGTCCCTGCAGGTGATGAGGGAAGATGGGTATTAAAGCATCACATATTGATGTTTCTTGTCCACTAGGGTGTGCAGTTAATGAGAACCAAAAGCGAAGCAAAACAATGAAATTCTGTCGTGGTGTTTGAATAAATGTTCTCGGTGACCTCCGTAGTGTGCCAGGCGTTGGCAGTTAGTTCTGATGCTGTGGTGTCCTGCTGCACTGCAATGTCACAGCGCGAGCTGGAGCGCTGTCAGTGGAAATTGATCGCCTTCGCTTGTTTTGACTGCGGGCTTTGTAGCAGTACACCTGTGACTTAAGAACACCTCTAGAGAGAGATAGGGCTGTTTAAGGATGTAAACCTGATAGCTGTAATGGCAGTAATCAGCCTAGTCGTGGTTCTGGTGATCTGCTTTCTAGCCTAGATCAGACAAGAGGGGAATTGTGAAAGTTTAGCAGTGCTGTAGTGCTGCAATTCATCACAACCCGTGGCCAGATACGGAAGAGAAGGTGTTAACTGAGAACATAAAGAAGGTAACAAATGAGAAGAGATTATTGGGCCCATCTAGTCTTTTTGGTAGTGAGCAGTTAATTGATCCAAGAATCGCATCCAGCCGTTTCTTGAAAGGTATTGGTTTCAACAACATGGCACGGAAGGGTGTTTTCTTACTGTCACGACAATTTAGGTAAATTTCCCATTGTTCTTGATTTTCAATTATCAGTGTAAATATGAATAGGGCTTCCTGTCTGGAAAACATTTAGCACAATTGTAAATGCGGTTGAGAAAGCAGACCACGCCTTTGGAATTTTTCCTCAGAAAGTATTGTATATTCAGACTCTTCTTCAGTCAGTCCCTGAGAATACTGGATCTCATGTGAGAGTATTTGATTTGACACACAGATGTTCTGTGTTTTACTTGTATCAGGCTCACTTTGACATTGCTGTACCTGCTACAAGAATCCTCCATACACACAACTAATACTGGTCAGCTGAGTGGCTTCACCCGTTATCATCTTAGACTTACAGCTGCGGTTGCCAGAGTGACAGAAAGTGCCGGAACCTCGGCAGTGCTGGCTGATGTGCGACCAGTCATCAAGATGCTTTCACAATATTAAACAGTTTATGAACCATCCTGTGCAGCGTTGTGTATAAATATTAAACTCACTTGTACTACACAGCCACATGTATGGTAATTTACATTTAGTTATGTGATAGGCAATACTGTTAAATTCCTATTTTTCTCTTGTTTATCTTAGTAACATTACTCTCTGTTTCAACAGTACATTGTTTGCAATGCATTTTTTCCTACATAATGGAACACGTTCATGTTTCACAAATATCTAAGAGCACATTGTAAGACCTCTTTTCATGTTACTGTCTTCTGTCTTTGTTGACACGAGGGTCTTGTGAACTCACAAGAGTTTTTATTTCTCTTATTTTTCTTTTCCTTGAGACCTGTCATATTATAGAAAGTGACATCTGGATGAGTAGAAAGCTCAAGCTTAATTTTTTTAATTAACATTTAGAGTATTCAGCAGAAATGAGCTCTTGGTTCTGGAACATTCTATGGAGATGAGATTATATGCTGCAGCAGTGAAGCCTCTAGCCAGCATGACGATGGCAGAAAATCTGGCCTACGTAAATTCTTTCTTGGTTGGCATTAAACTCAATTTCCTGAGCCACCCTCCACCCCCGTGTCTTTCTTGAGAAAGTGATTATCTTTGTGAGACTTCCTGGTTAAATAGAGGTAAATAAAATTGTTTATCTCTGAGGGGCTGCAGACACAACTATAAAGGTAGCTTCTATACTTCCTTAGCAGCTGCTATAGAGAAATGCATATTTTAGGAAAACTAAGCAAAATTAATAGGACAGGTGAATCTGGGAAAAAATGTAGGAGTTATAATTTTCCATTGGAAAGTACCTAAAGTTTTAACAGTGTATTTTTTTGGTCTGATATTGGGAAATAAGCAGATATTCTGCTGTCTTTACACATGAAGTCCGACACAGGACATTTTTCAGCAGCTATTTGTAGTGAAGATGTGATGCAGTGTAGGGAGGCAAAGATTCTGCAGAGTTGGTTAATATGATCTTGTTGACGTTCTCATCGATAGCAGCTTCAGCACTGCTAGGGGCTGGTTAGAAATAAAAGTAATTTACGCATAATTTGTTGCATTAACTACACTAGTTTGCAAGTTTTAAATATTTCAGGAAAAGTATAACAGTTTATGATCAAATTCAATTCCTTAAGTAATCTGCTTGTAATTAACACATATCTGTATATCAGTGTGTTGTCCATACAAAGCCGCAAGATTAAAACCACTGTCTACTGCAATTATGTAACGTTTCCACATACAGTACTTGTGATCTGAGATTCTTGTGTGAATGATGTGTGTACGTGTTTTCAAACCCTAATTGACACCTAGTAGTTTGAGCTTCATAGCTCATTTAATAAAACTGCCTAACCTTTGCATGTATATGTCTATACATAGTACTTTGCAACTGCTTGGGTTATTTTCAGTGTTATGAATTTAAAGGGATTTTTTTCTAACATGTTATCGATATATTACTAATAAGGTAGTTATTATGCAAAGTTGGAAACGATGTCCTAGAATGCTTTGCATGACTTTATTATGACATTTCTTCAATAGTTCTAGAAAATCATAAACTCTTTTATTGCATTATGTAACATATGTAAAGAATTTGCTACTTTATTTATCTTTAATGTGAATTATTTTAAAACATTTAAAAATATATGTATATATATGAAATGTATATATACGCAAGCATTAAAAGCTGATTTGTCATTGAAATAACCCAAGTGTTTGAACAATACTAGTAAATATACTACTAGTATATATACACACATAAATTCTTTTTTTACATGCAGTATCTTTTCCCTGTCTCTACCATCCTATCATCTCTGCATCCATTTTATTCTAAGCTTGTTAATATACTTTAAAGGAAATTCTATGTTAATGAGCATGCTTGATTTTTCACTTATTCAGACCCTTTAAACAGAGTTCATACTCCTTGCTGCAAACTACTTCTGCTTCAGTGACCACAATTCATCCTCAATTAACCAGCATATTTTACCCTTTCCAGCTATGTCTGATAAGAGCGAGTTACTTACAGGGGAGACAATTTGCCAAAGAGCATGAGCTCTCCTGCTTTCCCACCACACGCCCTCCCAAGGCAGCAAGTTCCTTACATACTGTATATTGAGCAATGAATTGAATCAGGCTCTGGCCCAGTTACAGATGTAAAGAGCTTGTAATGGGTTATGAAGCAACTAACACAGGACGATTGATAAGATATACTGGGCTAAATGATGAAAATGCATCTTAAATTTTCAAATGGCAAGAAAACAGGCCAAATAAGAAGGCTAATTTCATGTGAAGTTCGTCACCAGAATTCTCAACCTGCTTTGATTTTGATGAAATTTCCCATGGTCAAAGTGTAAATACTTGGTATAAGGGCTCCTGTTCAGCTGCACTAGTCCTTCAATATTTGACCCATTTTGGACCCCACTCACTAAAATCAAAGGAGATCTAGTCAAACATGGCCTTTTTTTGATTGATTTCATTTATATTGGATCACACATGCTTTAACCCCCTGGTGGTAGTACAAAGTAGATTGAAGCAAGCCAGTGAAAATGAAGAATGATTTGTCAATGTTTGCACATTTCTGTTTTTTTCTGTGTTTGCTTTCCAGTCATTTTTTTTTCTTTTAATTTTGTAAGCTCAAGCATTTAGTAAAACAATACTCCTGAGGCTTAAAATGGCCTTGAACATAAAAGGAAGCCCTGAACTGCTGGTATCACATCCCTGCTGACACTGAGCTGGGGGTGAATTTTGCACCAGTGAAATACAAACATTTCTTATTGAAAGTCGGGCCATTACAGAGACATGTGACGGGAAATGATTTAATGTTTTGTCTCATCTAAGAATGATTTACTGTATAGGGGCTAAGAATGACTTCCGTTTGATACTCTAATTTTGACACTTCTGTCTTAGTTCTGTCTTAATTCCTTGATATACATAATGCCTCCCAAACTGGGATTTTCCAAGCGGGAAGACTATGCACTTGCCTAGTTGTCCCCCCTGAAATTATAGTTGGAGCTGGAGTTCAAAAATAAAACAGTGGGTTTCATCTACAGAGGTCACTTAAAACTTATCTCACTCACTGAAACCCATTACGAATCATTTTATCTCCAGAGGGAAAATAAAAAAGCAACTGGCAACATTGTTTGGAACAGGTTATTAAGCAGTATCTGAGGTGAACTCTGTATGTAATGTAACTGAAAGCCCCCAGGCATGTTGTACTGTGAGCAGGAGATGGAGAACAGCAGGGTCAGCTATCAGACGGAGGTTGTAGACTGTGTCATACCAGTTATCAGCCACCATGGATAGGAGGCCAGGCCGGGCTTGGCAGAGAGCTTAATGATCTCACATATCTATTTGACCCCAAAGTACAGAGATGTTCATAATGTCGAAGAATAGCAAGGTGTTGGATTAGTCATAGCCTGGTAAAATGTAGATCTACATAACAAACCATCCTCTTTAAAATGTATGTGTACAATGTTCTTCACAAAGAAAACTGTGATATATAACAGCCCTCGGTCTTCACTAATGCTAAAACAAGAGATGTGTCTGGAAAGGAAAGGATGTGTTTCAATAATACAAACTCCCTATGCCATCCAAACGGTATACCGCAAAACTGGAATATTGCTTTGCCAATTGATACAATTGATTGTGCAGCTTTTGCACATCTCAACTAACAGTTAAAAAGAATCTGAATGACCCCCCCCCCTCCTCTTTCCAGTTGCTCAAATGATTCTTCCCTCTTTTGCTCTTGTTTTCCCGGATGCTCTTCAGTGCATTTCTCCAATTTCATTTGTCTCCAGAACAAAAGGTCACCCTAATGGTCTCACCTTTCTCCTAAATTGGCTGCTTTAGCTACCAGTACCACATCTGCAATTCATTCGGCATGCTCCTTTTCACCTCGGAGGTTTGTCGAAAACCTTGTTTACCTAACCCGGAGGGTCTGTTCTCACACGGTTCGCTCCGGTGGCTAATTGACATTTCGGCAACGTGAGGGAAACTGGAACGGCAAAAAAACAAACAAACAAACAAACAAACAAAACAACTAGAAGATCCAAACCGAATTAGGACTGGCTCAAATAACAGGGCTGCCGTGCTGAGTGGAACCGGAGTGACGCAGTGTGAGAAGAGGGTCATCGGTGGGTCTTGGCGTTATTGGTGACCGTGGGGTTTTGCTTGAAATAATGGCTAGCCCTTTAGAACGGCATGTTAAATCTTGACCTGAAACCTCCTAGGGATCGACAGAGACACAGTGGCGTCAGGCAGAGCTCCCACAGCTGCAGGGCTGGGCAGAGAAGGGAATGCTGACACAGCCAAAGATGGTAAGGAGACAGTCACAAATCGCCTTTTCAAACGCGGTGCTAAGCTTCCCTCTGATGTAGCCTGTTGTGGTGCTAGATCGTGCATTGATGCTGGAAGTGAAGACTAATGCTGGGTAGAACTGTGAGATCTCTATCGTGTGAAAACATACAATTTGCTACATAAATGAGATGTTTTGGATTAAATTGTTTAGATGCTATTTTGCACGCTTAAGTAATGGCCAGCTATCTTGGAATCCAGTTGCATAATTTGCACCTGCTATGTACAGTTGTTCTGCCTAATTATTACCTGCTTGTAAAGATGTTTCTTTCTAAAGTGTGTTGGGCCTGTAAAGACTCTTAAATGAAGATAGCAGAACAAAACCTGAGACCGAATTGAATAACTTTAGAAGGCTACTTTTTACACATATTTTATGTATCCAAAAAGTTATCAGCATTCGGGAAACCCTTAGAAATGGAAAGTTCTGTGGACATAAATACACTATGAATCACACCTGAATTACACCCACTCCCTATGGATTCTCAACATCTCTGCATGGCTAACCCCTACCCAAATTGGAGAACTGCAGGCGAACTGCTTCTCTTCAGACTCCCACCTACAGACATTCTTGAAGGCAGTGTTTTTACACTGATACGGCTTCAACACATTTACTCAATGATTTTTATTTTTAATGGTTTGGGCAATTATTTCCTGAGGCTCCAGGCCTTTACTCTCAAAGCCTTAATGAGCATACCATTTGTAGTTTTAGTTCTCTATACATAAAACTACAGTAGGTTTTAATACTGAAACTGTCATGTTGCCAAAATTAATTAGTTATTTGTCATTAATTAGGCTATATCAGCCAGTTTTGTTTTACTTAAGATGTGTCCGTGTATCTACATATACAGTATGTTGAAGCAGGTAATATTTGACTTTGTCTGATGCACAACTTATTAACAATTTTTTAATTCCCAAGTAGACTCAAGTGAGTGAAACATAAATCCTCTTTTTAACACCTACGTTGTTTCCTACTAGATTTACATCATTAACCTTTCCCTGTTATTTTCACACAAGTAGTAAGCTCTCTTTCGTCTGGAGCAAATGGTAATTTTACTTAAAATCTTTATTTAAAGAAAATATAAAATTAACCTGCAGTGGGTAGGATTAATCTTTGAACCGCTTCAGCTAATATGTTTCCCAAGCAAGATGGATCCGGCGCATAGAGCCTAGACTCTTAACATTGTATATCTCAGGAACTGTAACAAAGTTAGACACCTCACAGACTAGGTGTAGTCATATGGTGCTACTCTGATGTTTGAAGTAGTATTTAGGCTTATGTCAAGCAGCCCATGATCAAAGTTAACAGTTTAAGCTGTTCACATTTTAAAGTACTTCAGACAGATTAGAAAAGTAATAAGGTTGCTTGTGATGTCAGTGCTACAAACTGACCAGGAGTTCATATGGATCAGGGTTCAACATATCATTACCTGAGCCTAGCAAAAAAGAATCAAGTCAGGATAGGGAGTCGAGAGCCTTCTATTGAAGGCTGTGTTTGACCTCAAATTGACACTGAAGCTTAGTCATGTGAATGTTGGCACTGTATTAAAGCAATAAATATAGCAAAGACAGAAACAAATGGTTTATCAATGGCAAGGTTTTGTCTTCATCACTCAGATAGTGTTATATATAAAATTGAAATATTTGTAGTTTCCATTACTTGTAGGGGTGTATAGAGGACTTACAAAGGAAAAGGAATGGTTACCAGGGTCTGATTAATTTGGAAAAAGACACGGCAGTCTGCTTGAACTAATGGTGAAAGATGTGATCTTTCCTTGAAACCTTAAGGCTGGTGCCCTGTTGAGTTTTGAGTGCTTTTTGATTGAAAAGCTCTGCAGGTATCATAAACACATTTCATAAATGAAAAAAAAAACTCTTAATAAAATTTTTAAAAAAACTTGATGAGTTTCTCTTCAGGTGTCTTGTCCTTTCATAGATTGAAAGTCATTTCAGATTTTGACGCATTTTGAAAATATAACATAAAACACATTGGAAGTAGACTGAACTTCAAATTTAGCAATTGATATTTGAGTATCTATACTTAAGTATTTGCAGTGCCCTACTCACACATAAACATGATATAATATTGAGGAACATTATTAACTACTTATTTAGCTAGTGCTTTTATCCAGAGCAACGTACAGTCACACCCATTAATACAGCTGGGTATTTTAGTGGAGCAATTCAGATGAAGAACCTCACTCAAAAGCACAGGAGCCGTGTCTCATGAAGGATTTGAACCCACAATCTTTCAGGTACATGTCAAGAAGCCTAACCACTGCTCTACACTTCCACCTGCATGTCTGCCTGGACCAGCTGTTTACTAGTGCAGTATTGTCTACAAATGTTGTTGTTGTTTTTTTTGCCGCTACAGTATGTGCATTGATGTTTTCTTGAAGCATTTTTTTGTCATTTTCACACAGCTGATTTGAATATTTTGCTTAGAGTCTTTTGGGTTATATAATTTTAAAAAGCACATTAAGCAAAATTATGTCGTCTGTATTCTAAATTACGTGACAGAATGCCAAAACCCATGTTAAATCTGTCAGTTCTCATATTTCTGTAATCTTCTGTGACTGGCTTTCCACAGATTTTATTGGCAATTTGTGAAAATAGAATTTAGAAGCTATTATCCAGTAATCCTAGCATCAGTTGTACAATATTGCACAGTCTATAATGTGAGTCCCTGTAGCACTATTTTTAAGTTGAAGAACGGAACATTTGACAGATGAAAGGGGGTGTAGGCATTTCTTTATCACCTGCTGTAGTTTAGTCATTAGTTGATACACTTTGCTAATTAAATATCTGGGTATATTCTGAAAGACAGTCCTCTCTCAAATGAAGTATTTGATCACCAAGATGTATTACATCCTTGTCTTTTAACTGTTACTTGCTGGGATAGGCTCCAGCTCCCCCATGACCCTAAATTGAATGAAGCAGTTACAACATGATTGGATGGACACAATACATTTGCACCAACAGCCCATATGCTATAGGTGTCCAGTGTTGATTATAGGCATACAAAGAATATATTGTATATTTGACACAGGTTTATTTTTATACCTCGGTTTTAAACCAACTACTGTACCTGTGTAAAAACAGATTCAGAAAGAATTATTGATATAGATTTATATGGTTGAATATTTTTTATCCCATTGTTTCTCTCTTTATTAGAGGTATAAATCCAAGTGATAAAGCTGACACAATGACAAAACAGATTTCACAAAATGATATTTTCCAGTATTCGGAGATTCAATTATCAAATTTGTTAATAAGAGTTATTGCTATGAAATGGGAAACAACATATCATTGAATAATGTAACGTAAGCAATTTATTTTTAGTAAATTGTTGAGAGGGTTTAAAGTTAGATAAAAAAAAACATTTAGGGATTTTTGTGCTTAACATATTTCACTTTCCATGAATGTAGAAAAGATGGTGACAATTTGTAGGGGAAAAAATCTTTTTTAGTTTCACTTATCGTTAATATCTTTATTAGATTTCCCATACTAAAGTTTGCAAAATATTTATTTTGGCCAAATTATTTAAACACGATTTTTTAAACATTCTGACTGAATATGTTACATATACTTTACATATTATTGTGAGCTCTAATTTTAGGCTTTCAGATTATTCTGAAAACTATAATATGAGTTATTTCTTTGCAGTTATAACTTTTAATTAAGACTTAATGAGGAGTTAACTGGCTTGAATATCACATAACAGGTTAGGGTTACCAATATGATCACTTCTAATGTATTTAAATCCCTTGAATTTGCGATCCTGTTTTTTCATAATGGTGTAATCTAAATTTCGGTTTAACCTCCTATGTTCTACACTTATACACATAAATGTGTTACCTCAGTTATCTAAGTAAAACTCAAATCAAAATATGTTGGTATCAAACTGGCAGGGGATGAGGATAAGGGAACCTTATACAGTATATCTCTATATCTCTGCTGAAGATTTGAAAGACTGTGGAAGGTTCATTGACCTGATCAAATTATTGAAGAAACGTTCCTCATGTTTTCATATTCTTCTGGGCTTTGCATGAAATTTTCAAACCTTTTATGCTGTAGTGTTATCCCCTCACACACAGCCTTGGGCCCCATTAGATAACATCTACAAAACAGGACAGAAGTGACTGAATGGCCTCTTCTCATTTGTAACCTTTATTACAGTATGTTCTGTTAGGCAGACAGGAACCTGAACAACAATGATGTAGTTAAAGAGTTTAAAACAACAGTGAGCAAAACCAGCACATCCGACACGCAACGCTTTAGCTGCACAGCTTCGATAACTGGGTGATAGAAATTAGCATTCTGTAACGATGATTCAAATTATAAAATTAAACGCACATTTTATGCTAATGGCTGAATACATTTGGTGGAAGTCAGAATCTTAAAATAAGTGTTTGCTTGAAGATAAGCGCACCAGACTCTGACTTCTTCAGTTTCTTTCCCCAGGGGTGATCAGCTCTACTTCAAACACCTGCTCCTCAACCAGATTGCTAAACGAGCCGCAAACATTGTTCCACATGACAGCAAAGCCATGCTGAAGGGCTCTCATTGTTTCCCTGAATATTTCAAGAAAGGGCGACTTTGTATATCTGAAAAACTCTGTGTCCCAGAGGATTCAGATTTGACTATATCAAAAGTAGAGAAGAAGTATTTTTTTCGGGGGTTTCATTAGTTTTGCTTCAGGGCTGGGGGCACTGTGGGTAAGCTGTACTTGTTTGCTGTTAGGGACAGCAGTTCCGTGTCAGTGGGTGCAAATATAGGCCACAATCCTGGTTCTTCAACCTCCTGGACTGAGTGGCCTCTCTTGTTCTCCTCCCAGATAATCAGCAACATGGAGCCTCAGGTCACAAATGGCCCGACGGCCACCACAGCCAACGGGCCCTCCAGCAACAGCCGGAGCTGCCCGTCCCCCATGCAGACTGGCAGCTCCACTGATGACAGCAAGACCAACCTTATCGTCAACTACCTGCCCCAGAACATGACCCAGGAAGAGTTCCGCAGCCTCTTCGGCAGCATCGGAGAGATTGAGTCCTGCAAGCTGGTCCGGGACAAGATCACAGGTAACTCAGTGAGGACAGAGGGGGGCTTTGGGGCTAAACTGAGACACCTGGATGGAAACTGAGCCCTGGCCTGTTCTTTGCACATTGGCTTCCAAGTTTTTGTTGGACTGAGAAGAAACACTCATATGAGGAAATGAGGGGAAAGGCGTTTCCATTCACCATTTTTTAAAAAATTCATACAGTTCCCTGTAATAAGTGTTTTGTTATTGCCCTATTGTTCAAGCAATTACAGAAAAGCAATCAAAAGCAAAGCAAAATAGGTATTACATTTTCACTTTTTTCTTAATTTATTCTTGCCTAATCCCTGTGAAATAAGTTTTGTGAGGCAGAACTGGCTAGTGCTGGCAACGTGAGAGAGGCTTTACTGGGAGACAGTAATAAGATTTAAATATATTTTCTCAGATTATTATATTATTTGTCTTTCCCCTGAAGTTGATTTTGCTGAAATAATGCAGGTTCACCAGTTGGAAAGCCATGCTGGATTTCCAAATCAAAAGAAGAAGCAAAAGTAAGGAAAAGAGTCTGTCTCTGAAGTGACCTCAGGGTCTGATTTTTGATTAATGACCTGCTCCAAACTGTAGTTGTAGTCACTTTTGTTAGGCTAAACTTGAAGGAAAAGAAAGACGATGCAGAGTGAGTTTCCTAGATTTGGGTTTGCTGATGATATCAATCAAAATGACTTTCTCGATTTTGCTGTGATCTTTTCATTATACCCTTTGTGAAAAGTAAAAACACAGTATGCTGCCTCATACTTACTTGACAGGTTGTGGCCATTGTGAGCCACAGTTAAATGCTCTTGCTTTGTGGCAATGAAAGCAATAAAAAACAAGGTCTACTGTACGCCTCAGATTTTTTACAAGATGGTATAGGTATAAAAATATCAGCTTTTTTGAGACACGTTTCTTAAATCCAGATTCATGAGATCGGTGAGCACATTCAGATCGCTGTGCGGAATCAATCAACTTACTTTGAAACGTTTTTCATGTGATAGAGAGCTGTGAGGCAGCCAAGCACGGAGACAGCGAAAAAATACCCGAGTGGTTTACTGCACCCTGGTTGAAAGCAGCTGTTTGATTGGAATCAGTTCTCTCGCATTCTCTCTGGCCCTTTACGGGCGGTGATGTGACTGCCAGAATTCAGCTGGCCCAGAGTTTCCTAGCTAGACAGAGAGCAGAGGTGTGGAAACTGCATTCTCCAGCTAATAATGCATCTGATCCAGGACTAGTGAGTGGGTGGCAAGCAGATAGATGGGGAGGCTATTCTGAGATAATACCAGATAATGGCTTACATTTTATATCCTACTTAGCGACACTTCTGCGCTTGATAATCTTATTTAAAAGGCCAGGATAATGCAACAAAGAGTTTAGCAACAAAGGGAAAGCACTGAGCTTATGTACTGTATGTCTGGAAAGCATCACCTCTTGAATAGCGGACATAGGTGGAGATTAGGGGTCAAAGTTCAAGTGAAATGCTGAAGCCCAAGCTTTGAGCACCAAGACGAATGTTATCGCCTTTAATTTGTCAGCGCAGTTTTTTTAGGACTGCTCTGTTCTGCCTTTTGAAAAGACTCCATAAATGCATTTTTTCGATACTCTGGATGTTTCCGTCACACCCAGTGTAACTTCAGCAACTGAACTTGGTGAAGATGAGTTTTCGATTTTTTGCTTAATCTCTTGTCAGAGTTGATGGATCTGAACCCATCAAGGGTGTCAGGAGCTTTCAAATTCATGCATTTCCACCAATTCCCATCGAGTTTAGCAGATTGTAGACTCCCTTACTTGCACTTGATCCTTTCCAAATCAGAGGCTACCATAATGTGCAGTATGTGTTTAGTTATTCAGCTGAATAATCACAATTTCGCTTTACCTTTTTACATTTTTGCTGGTGTGATGTTGGAATTATCTAATAAATTCAAGTGTATCCTCACATACAGTATGTTATGATTGAGTGTAGGATTATGTTACTGTAGTTTACAGTATGTCTTTTTAATTCAACTCTTGAAATACACTGAAGATCATTATTCATGTTTTTAAATACAATAAATCCAGATAATAGATGCATTTCATTACACTGGCACAATGGCACCTGTACTGCAAGAGTGAAGTTATAATCATTATAAAATATTACTCAATATTTCTTCTGATGTTAACTCCATTTAATCAACAATCAAATCAAGAATGTAACAGCAGTTGAGTATATCTCAATAGGTTGATCCAATACTAAAGACCAGAAGTTATACAGAATTTAAAATGAGCTGTTTCTGAAAGGTACCTTCATATAGTCAGTTCCTACGTAAACACAGTCCCGGTGAAGCACCTGATATGCTCCAGATGACACACAATTTGAAAAGAAATATTTAATGGAATATATTAAGGAAGTGTAGGAACCATAGCCTTCAGCACACACAAATGGAGCATTGGTTAGACAAAATCAGTTAGTATCCTCATTAACTGGTGACCTGGTCATCTAGTTTGGCACTGACTAAATAGTATGTTTGTGCTTAAAAGAACCCAACAAAGGAAAAGCTTGACATGAAAACAGGATTAATTTTGCCACATATCTGTGATTTGAACACCTGGAGACATCTCAGTATTTTTGTCCAAGTCTGAATGATATAAACACCTTTATACTACCATAAAAAACAGCCCACATAAAACAAGCTATTTCAGTATACTCTGCTGTTGAACACTTGGTTATCTGATTAAATAGGTCCCAAAGGTCTATCAGGCATGCAGAAATGTATATATCAGTCTACTTCCTACTATAATATAGTCAATTCTATGTTCTAGCATACTTGTTTTAGTGAGATGTAGTGAAATGTGGGAAAACTGCATTTGTCATTTTGCAGGCATTCTACAAATGGTACGTTTGTTAAAAATATGCATACTAACAATTGACAATAATGTTGAGACAAACTACAAATTGGAAATGTGTTCCTGTTTTCTCTGAAGGAATTAGTAGAGGAAGAAGGCTGTAATCACAGAATGAGTTTATACTTGGCAATTATTGCATGCAGCAAATTGGCTTATGTAACACAATGTCAGAGAGGTTGTTAATGTTTATGTACTCTTTCCGTTTTCTCATGAAAATTCCTCCTCCAAAACATCTTGGATTTCTCCATGAATTAAATTGTTTTCAGTAGCACCAGCAGTTAATATTTGCTTGCAGTAACTGCTAACAAGAAAAACTGAGCCATTTGTATAAGCGTTTTGGGAGTTTCAATTTAGAAGAATTGCCAACTTTTTGTCTTCTAAAATCATGGACTTTCTGGTTAGTTGGTATTAAAATTATTTTGGTTTGGCTGGAAAAGGTTCCACCTTAAATTAATAATTGGCCATAAACTTATGATTCAGTGAATTGCTTTAGGCAAAAAGCACATAGCTGGTACATACAGTAGCTGCAAAAGCTGAAAAAAATAATCCTGATCTCTGGGACTTCCATTATCTCCATGACATCCAGCAGTGCTTTGACCATCATTTTGTTGGGAGCCCAACAGAAAAGAATGAGTCAATAAAGGATAGAACATGGGAAACCAAAAAATATTGTAGTGTTACATATAAAACATGTGCGAACATTTGGAGCAGTTTCTTTGTAGGTGATTTGTTCAGTCACGTGATTCAAGATCATTTGAAAGAGAAAAACAATTCACAACATGTAGGTTTTAAGGATCACTCCTGGTTTCCGGTAATTAAACTATTCAAGCTCGCTATATTGATCGAAAACTCACAGTCCAGTCTTTATAACTCATGATTTAAGAAGCTTTTAAGATCTTCTGGATTGGGGCTATCCAAGATCAGGATCAGGCAAGGATATCCCCGATTATCCATACAAGGTCTTCAGGCTGACATAATGTGCATGACTAATTTTTTTACATATTGGCTTGTTTGCATGCACTGCATGGTGAATCTAAAGAAAGACAATTTCAGTCATTGCATCTGTCTGACCAGTTAAAAGAAGGTTAGTTTGGCTAATATGGTATTCACGAGGAATGACAGCAGCCGAAAGCTTGGGAGAAATTAGAATCGTTTATTGTGTTGTGGAGATTTGGCGTAACCCGCTTGGCTGAGGGCCAACCTCCCGGCCGTTGGACGGGGAGGATAGGACCCCCATGTGACCAATGGGGTAGCTGCAAATGTGGAGAGGGGGTGGAGGAGGGATGCAGAAAACAAACGAGGAAGAGGAGAGGGTGACGTTTGATATTTATGGAGACCGGTTGCTTACGTCGGGATTAGTGAGAATTGCAGCAGCTGTGTCGAATGAGCGCGGCTGCCTTCATTCCTCCCGAACTTTCATTAAAAACTCCATTTAGGCTTCTAGGAACAGGAAAAGAAGTCACTGATTCTGAAAACCTTCACAGTACTGCACACTAACCATTGAAGCCAATAATCTTCTGTATCATGTTGTGCTGTTCTGCACAATACCATAATAAAACAGCAGCTGACTAATTAATATTCATTGCACAGCAAGAACAAACTATGCAAAAGTCAGCAAAAAAAAGTGTATATGGAGTGTGATCCAATTTCATTACATTTTACAAAAATAAAGTCGTTTCTGCAGAGCAAGCCTAAACAGAATTTGCCTGCTGGTGTCTCTGAAAACTGGACAATAGATATCACTTAGAAAAGAGAGACTGATTAAACACAAATGTGCTTAAGAGTTATTTTTACAAATCATTGAGTAGCTCTGTGTAATGGTAGGGGGTGAGCTAGTTTGGGGGTCTGATAGTTTTGCTTTTAAGTGATTGCTGCTCAGCCGAGCTGATTTCCGTCTTTTTTTTCTTTCTCCTGCATCAGAGATTTATGAGGCCCTTGTATCGCGATGCAGGTTGTCCAGGTGTGCCTCACAAGTGTCGGCTGCCCATTATTTATACTCCATCTGGCCTGGCTCAGTGCTGCTCCCCTCTGTGCTGCTGCTGCAGCCATGCCTTGCTGACACCAGTGTGGCACATGGAGAAGGGCATCTGGTGGCCCACAGCCCTGCAGGCTGCTACCGTCCTGAACAGATCAGAGACCTACAGTAGCTCGAAAACGGTCATTGTAAAACCCAGTTAATGTCCAACCCACTACTAGAGTTCCTTCTAACAGATACGTGGCTATAGCATTTTATCATAAACGTAAAAGTAAAAAAAACCACCCCATGATAAAACAAAGGACCTCTTTCATTGATCTGCTAAATTTACTATTTAGAAAAGAAAATGGTGGGCAATATTAAGGAGAGAGCGAGGAATAGCCATAAAGCAAACACGTTTTTTCCTCCCACAGCTCAAAACCATACTGGTAAGTAAATTGGCTTCTGGGAAAGTTGGTCCTGGTGTGCGTGTGTGTGTCCATGTGTGCCCTGCGATGGACTGGCATCCTCTCCCAGGTGTATCGTGCCTTGTGACCCCCAAGACCCCGTATTGGGTAAAGGGGTTAGAAAATGGCTGGATGGGTGGAACACATTAATTTAGGTTGATGGAAACAATAATAGCTATAGCTTTCATTACATGTATATACGTTGCTTTGTTTTAGATAGCAATGGGATTCTGACGTTTTCTGATTTTCCTAACTACTGGGTAGGAAAACAGTTCTGCAGAATGACACCATCTGCTTTTATTATAATGCGGTTAAATAAATGTATGAACGTTTTCTACATCTTTCCACTTTTTTCCATGTGGAACATGAATAAATCTCAAAATGTTTTCCAGTTGGGCTTAATCTGTTGTATCCAGTTTTCTTAAGCAAATACCCAGCTCATAACGTTTAATGTAGACAAGTGCAGGGTACTATGGGCGGATAATGAAAACAAATTCTAAATACTAAATGAGAAGCACTGAGGTAGAAGAAGCTACTTCAGAAGAAGACTTAAGTTGTTTATGTCGACACATTATTACATCTTCTAGACAATGTGGGGAAGAAATTAAAAATGCAAACAAAATGCTAGGATGTGAAGTTAAAAGAGTAGAATTAATAAAGCGGTGTTATTGTAAAATTGTATAATGCGCTGTTAAGGCAGTCCTTAAGCTATTCAGTAGTCTATCCATCTGCGTTATGCTGATTAACAGTTATTATGCTGTTTATCAGCTTATTTTTTCACCCTTTTCCTTGAAAAACTAGCTGCCACCTAACGCTTCTGTCCTTCTGTCTGTGATACCTCAGTGTAGTGTAGTGCTGTGCACTTAACTTAATCTTCTCAAGTTCCACTGGCCAATTAGCCAACCCCATCCAGCTATCGGAAGAGCTCCTAGCTCCGAAGATCCCTCTTTCAGTCTTGTTTTGATAAGGTATACACTCAGACAAAACAGCAATAGGTTTGATAACTTGTACCTTGCCTTAATAAGCATAGACACAGACTGGCTTTCTCCTCCTCCGGCAGCTCCCAATACTCAAAGCTCAGGTATGTCCAATTGAACACCTGCTTCTGAATACTTTCAAGGGCCATCTTGGCTCAGGTTCACGCTGAGCCAAAATGGTGGCTTCCCATAGAAACCCCTTGTCACTAATACCACAGTTTTTAAAAATCAGCTTTGTATTTAAAGCCTTGGACTTGCAGTGAAGACATTATTATTTGGGTTTTTATTGCTGTTTATTTAGATTAATAAGGAGTGCCTATAAAATAAAAATTCTACAGTAAAAGATTAGTTACAATTTATGTAAATCTATTAAAAATGGCTTTGGATTAATTTAGCATTCTAATCAAAGCTTCGTTGTTGATATATTCCTTTCAGCATTTGTTTTGTACTGTAAAAATGAGGACAGATTTTATTGCAAATGCGAATGTGGCAGTTTCCAATAATTTATCAAGAGCACTGACTCTTGATAAGGCTGTGAAAATATCATGCTTTGCCTAAAACTGTTTTAGTATAATTGCTGCAAAAATAAAATTGCTACAAATGCCCATATGATCTTAAGGAATGTTTTAATTATTTTTAAATTGAAAGGAAAATACTTTTTTTTTTCCTGGACTTTAAACATAGTAATTGAGGACAATACAAATACAGTCTGAATTATTTTATATTGTATTTTTAATTTTTGAACACATTTTTTGATTTAGTTAGTGAACACATTGTGCATGTAAATAAAAAAAAATATTAAATTTATTTAAAAAAAATAAAGACATTTATAACTATATATGGTTTAAAAAATGATACTGCTGGGCCTGTAGTGTAGTAAACAGTAGAGGTTTTAGAGTATTTTTTGTTATGGGTCACACATTATCAAGTTTATACCCTCTTAAAAAGGAAGTTTTTGGTTTGTTGTTCTCATTGTTTGAGGGAAGGTGAATCTTCTTAAAATTCCTTTGCAAGGTTACAGTAGTATCTTCATTATCAGTAAGCATATTGCAGTCCCAAGCCTGTAAACCAGGATTTCTATGTGTACATGCCATTTCCTGTCATTAACCTCATATCAAAATTAATAAGCTCCATTTTCATGCAAATAATGAGTTTCGAATTTTTAATTTGATTCTATGCAAGTTTCAAAACTAAAGTCAAGGAATTCTAACAGTGTTTGTGTGTGGAAAGTGGATGCATTTAGGCCAGTCTCTTGTGATAACGATTAATTCCATTGCATAATCAGTCTCCCAGTTTCCATTCCCTTCAGAGCTGGGACTTATGAATAATACCGGTGTCTCATGCACTGATAAAAGGCACGGGGACATTTTCTCTTCCCAGTGAAGAAGCTTCATGCTGTTTTCTGTGGCAATTAATACAATGCAAAGGAGCATAAAATTGCTTCCTTAGTGAAAAATTGAGCATAGAAAGCTCATAATCTTTGAATAATTTTCAGTCCAATTTGCAATATTGTAAACCGATGCGCCTTATACAGCGCTCCTTAATACATGACAAACTGCATGGGGGGAAAAAACATCTGCTACACAAGCTCTGAATGTTTTAAAGGCACAATATCATTCATGTAACAGCCTAGATTACTCAGAGTGAATGCAGATAGGTAGCTTGTAGTATTAATATTAGCAAATATATTCACACGGCCACTCAAGACCAAAAAGTGAAAAGGTGTTCCATGTGCACAGTTGAACATGAGCCAGCGGGTCCTAGGAGCTGGATGAGCAGGAGGGGAGGGGAGACAGCTGGCAGGACCTCCTGAGGGAGCTCTTTTTTCCCTGTGAAGGGCAGAGTGACCTGGGACGGGTTCGATCTTAGAGAGGGGGTGTGCACCTTGGAAAGCATCATCTTACAAGCACTGCGCGGTGAGCTCTTGAAACTCTGTGTGGCTGCATGTGACATCTTTAAGGCAGGCCATCACGTCATAAACCTGCTATTACAGGGTGCGTCGGGTCGTATCATTAAGTTGCAAGACAAAGAAGGCTTCCCGAAATTAAAGGCACAGAGTGAAAATTCATGGGGAATTTCACCCTGAGAAAGATTCGACCTCAGGTTCCTAATTTTTCATCGCTAGAAAATTAGTATTTCTTAAGAAATGGAATCCACTCTGCATTTCTTATGTTTGTTAATAATTATAAGGCAGGAAGGTTAAGTTTGACACAGCATAGGTGATCCTGAAAAATGCCTCATAAATCAAAAATAAGCACACCAATTTCCAATAAAAATGCATGTAAACAGGGCATATATTCTGGGTCCATTTCTGACCTGAGGGTTCAACTCCCTAATAGCATTCTTGTAAAATGTTTATGTAGTCATGCAAAAGTTATATTAAAACTGGATAGTTTTTAATGTTGGTTACTTTTATGCAAAATGTGAAGGAAAGACTGTTGTTAGTGTTGGGTGGTGAGTAGATGGATCTGAGCGAGCCAGCCTTTTAAATTCCATTTATTTTAAAATCATTTGAATGACATTGCAAACATTTTTCCAGTATTTGTTATTTTAGCAAATTATTAATTATATTTAGTTTTTTCAAATCTTTTCTATATTAAATGTTAAGGTTGTTGATTTTGTTGTTTGTTAAAAGAAATTACTTTACATTCAGTATCATACTTTATTTTAATTGATTAACTGTTCTAAATTAAGAACTGGTATACATTCTTGAGACTAAGTAGAAAAGAAAATGAGCAAATTGAGAGAAAATAAATTATGAAGTAGATATAATAGTAACAGTAATACGTTGTGGGTTGCTCAACTCTTCAAACTAGACAAATAAAAACCATTGGATCAGAGTTTACCGGATTATAGTTTGCTATTACAAAACTTTAAATCACCTGAAATATCAGTAGAACATTTTTTAATAATAATGGGTCATCTATATTGTTTCAATATTCTACAGATACTGTACCTGCAGCTACAGTATAACTATTCTTATCCACTAAGGAACAGTAATATCTTAAAATTGTGTAATTAATTCTGAAGAAAGACATGAATGTGAAAAGTGAGTGTATCACATGTGTAAATTAACAAGTCTGAAACAGCAGACGTGATAAAGGATACAGGTCTGTGTTCTGTGTTCTGTGTTCTGTGTTCTAGGGTATTGCATACTGTATGTGCAGTCACCTAAGGCTGGGAAAATTTAATAAAGTCAGATGGCTCTCTATTATCACAAGCTATTTACTGTGCAAGACCTGTGCATTGATTTAAAATAAAGGAACTTCGCTGCATACTTCATCTCATGAAGGTCATTTTGATATAGTTGTAACAGCTGATTGAGAATTCGACATCCGAGCTAAATTAACCTGAAGCACTGGCTGTACTTGTGTTGTGAAATATGATCATATTTGAAATAAGTGTTGCGTAATGCAAGAGCATGGAGTGCTACTCTAGTGCTGGATGCATTTTGCATGTGTTGAAAATCGGGCTGCTGATTTTCATTAATGTCGCATCATATTTTGTTATTATCTGCACAACATGAAAGAAGGCAAAGGCCTGGAAGGAGGGGGAGGTCCCACAGATCTTTTAGAATTCATACATACTGTAGAGGTTTCTAGGATAAGAAATCATATTTGTTTCTTATTGGCCTGGAACAGTAACATGGGAAACTGCATGGCTGGCAACTTAAGTATAGATGCAATGGAAGATGAAAAAAAAAATATTAAGCAAGGGTATTGTTAAATCTTTTGCCAAAACAAGCTTCAAAGCCCATCAGCATTTTGTTTGACGCTCCTTTCAGTTTTACTTGTTCTGCCTGCTTCACCGTTTCCCTCGCTCTCTTGCTCCACTGTCCCAGACTCCCCTAGGGCACTGAGGAACCAGTAGTGGTTCTCAGCAGGCTGGTATATTTAGCCTGATGTCGATGGGATATCACAGATATACAGGTCTTTTCTTGCACAACCTTCCAAGACACCCAGGCTACTCAGATACTGCTCAGATACTTCCCTGCCTCAAGTGTTGTTTGTAACTTGTAGAGTTACTTGTACATTGCTATAGTAATGGTTATTTCTATTTTACAGAATACAGCTGGGCTCTTGCCATTTTATTGTTCGCAATAAAGGTCGCGGAAGGTCACAGTTCAGCTCCAGGTTGAGACTGTGAATAAGATTTTGTTTCTAAGATATTCGGCTAGTTAAAGAATTATTATTGTCATAAATGTGTTTTTTCAATTGAATGTGTTGGAAATGCCTTCGTTTTCAGCAAAAACTAAGAAAATTAAAATGTTACAAATGGGTGGCACGGTGGCACAGCGCTTAGCATTGTGGCCTTGCAGTACTGGGGCCTTGAGTTTGTTCTGTTCTTGGGGTGCTGTCGGCATGGAGTTTGCAAGTTCTTCCTGTTTTGTGGCCTTGCAGTACTGGGGCCTTGAGTTTGTTCTGTTCTTGGGGTGCTGTCGGCATGGAGTTTGCAAGTTCTTCCTGTTTTCATGTGGGCTTCCTCCAGGTGCTCTAATATTTATTCACAGTCCCAGAGACATCCTGATGGGTTAAAGGCTTCTGGGGGAAATGGACCTAATTTGTGCATGCGTGTGTGTCTGTGTCTTTGTGTGCCCTGCAATGGACTGCCAGCCCATCCAGGGTGTATTCTGACTTGTGCTCTTTGCATGCTGGGATAGGCTCCAGCTACCTTATGCCTCTGTAGTGGATATAAAGGTCAGAAAATGAATGGATAGGTTTTGACTAAAGAGAGAAAAGATTAGGTGAAATTATGTTCTTATGCCCCTGATCAAGAATCTTTAATTCAGATTGCTCCACTGAATGCCCTGTACAAAAAAAGGGATTCCAAGTTGTCATTTGAATTAGAATTTGTCTTTAATTAGCTTATCCGGTAAAACAATGGAACAACATTCAGATTTATACAGAAATGTCTGCTATCTATCGCATCCAGACTCTCCAAAATGTATCACATATCTCAGTAGCCAAAATGTCTGGATTTTTTTCCCCTATGAATATAAGTTTCAACGGCTTAAGATATTTTAGCTTCCAAGTTTCCAAGTAGCTTTCCCAACTTGATCATATTCTTTTTTTCCTGAATACACATATGCAGGCATTTCTTTAAAAAACAAACACAACAATGAGGCTTCGATCTGTGAACTCCAGCCAGGATCGAGTCACTAGCTAAATTTTTTTTCACTAAAGTAAAATTTTCACAAAACAGATCTAGTCACATAGCAGGGCCATTATGTGACTTCACCACAACAAATCTTTAAACCAAAACTGTGGTTTTGCCTTTTAAATAGATTATCTGGCATTAATAGCTCACCTGGAGTGATAGTTGCCTGGCAAGTATTATATATCGACTTATGGGTAATCCTTTACTATTGCAATATGTGGTTTATTTTCATAATCGAACCAAGCATCCACCAAATACCTTACAATTCAATAGAAAATCCTACTGTGAACACCAGTGCCTCTCTGGCATCTTTTTACAATACACATTCTAGGCAGGACAATCTGTCATTGTTCTCGTTTTTTGATTTTCTATATATTTGAACTAGTATCAGGTGTTTAAAGATTATGGTAATGTCTTTGTCCAAATTCAAATTCTGTTTGCTTTGACTAGGCTGAATTCCCAACAGGAATCCAAGGTTTGCCTCTTTAGCTCTTAAAATATGCTCTCTTTCTTTTTAACTTGTTAGAGCATTGGTGCAGTGGTGTGGGGAGTGAGATATTTTTAGATCGCAGTCAAGAGAGTGGCACCTCTTCTGCCAGTATGTGTTAGCAGTCTTTTCTTATTTATACTAAAGCTGTAAAAATCATGCCAGGCTGGGGCAAAAGCTGTTTACCCTAACACAAAATAAATGTTGTAGGAAAGGGATAGAGATGGAACAACACAGTTAGGTTTAAAGAGCAGCGGTGCTGTAATATTTTTCTGCAATACTCCTGACTAGAGTCTATAGATACAGCCTTTTTGATCCCTGCTGAAGAGAGCTGGTCTGGCAGTAGCAGAATCGAGCCTGTGATGTGAGAATGCTGTGTAGTGTGTTGGAACAGCAAGCAGGCATAAAGATGCAGAGGCTTCACTGTAACTGTATGTCATCTTGAGTTGTTCAGTAGTACCTGTGCTCTGCAATAAGAAAACAATTCAGGTACTGTACATAGTGAATACTATGCTTTCCTTTTCATCTACAGATTTCTACTGTAAGTCTGTATAAATTCATCGAAATAATTAAATATAAAATATTGTGTGTAATTCTACAGAACTTTGATGTCTGAAGATGGCACATCTATGACAAAACACTAAATGGCAAGTCCTTGTTTATTAGCTTGCACATGTACACATGTACTGTATGTCAGTCAGGACCTGACAGTCATACTGTACATTAGGTTGATATTTCCTCTTTGAAAGTCAAATAATTACATTTGGAAAATGAGGACAATTTCAGAATTATTAGGAGTATTTTGGGAGCAGGATCACATTAACACACAAGAAACTGGGAGATCAAATATTCTTCATTTTCCAGTTACCAATGACCACAGTCTTCTCTCTTGCTCCCTTTGTTTTGTGTTGTTCTTTTGCCCATCATTTGCTGTCAAGAGTCATTTTTCTTACTCCACCTCAGAGCTTAGACATTTCCCGTTTCTTGCATAGCAGAAAACACTGCTTTAGAAACCGACAGGAGGAGAGTGCATTTGTTGTGACAATTTGAACTATTTTCTCCCCTCCTCCCCAGCTTAAATGTGATGAAATTTAAGACTGGCAAAACAGATTTGCTTGGGTTTTTACTGAAGGGGCTTTATCCTGTCAAGGTATGTTATCATCAACTGTTCAAATAACTGTCATTTGTCTTCTACTGGAGTGATTTTTCTACTCTTTGCTTCCTTAGAATAGTCTTTTAAAATCCAGATCAACTTGTATGGTGCTTTTCCTCCAAATGGGTTATTGAATATATGGCCATGAAGAGGAATTTGTTTGTAGTACAACCTAAATTAGATAGAGAGCTTAGTATAGCTGATTTGGTCTGCATTAATTTTGGGTCAATAGGAGTGCAATGTTACCAACAAAAGTGTTTATTGGGAAGTTTTTTGTTTCCCTTAAAAAAGAAACCAAATTCGCTTGAAGCTTGGCAAATGGCAGCAAGAATCACAGTTAAAAAATACATGTATTAAGGGCAAAATTTTATAAATTCCAAAATTAAGCACATAATCGTGAACTTTGTGAAAGCAATGTATAGTTGCCATACTGTCACAAACCCCTGGTCTCGCACATGGGCGAGAATGAGAGTTTGCGCAAATTGCGATGTGCTCACTAGTCACTATAATGACTAGTATAATGTGATGTATGAGTGAACAAGTACTGGTTGTGTAGTGGACATTTCACTGCAGAAACGTTCCACATGATCTGCATGCAGTTAACAAGAAGTATTTGTCTTCTTGTGAAGTAGATGAGATGTAAAGAGATGTACAGTATTCACAATTCTTCTTGTTTATAATGTCACAGGGCCGCTTCATCTTACCAGCCGTTTTGTTGCCTCGTGCTGAATCTCAGAATATGGTGCTACATTTTAAATGTAAATTTGTATTTTATGTATATTTTACTTTCATTGTGCTTTGAATTCCACTCATAAATGCTGATTCTTTCTAACCCTGAAATATAAAAATAGCTTTGCATTTTTTAGGCTTTAAAGAAATGACTCTTTGTGTCACTTTTCGACTGCAGGTACAGTAGTATGCATTTGTATTAAAACTGGGGACTAGTAGCTCAATTTATGAAGAAAGTGTTAATGTAACACAAACTTATACAAACAGATTACACCAATTTTTCTTAAACTCTACAAGCTGCATTACTAGGACATGACTTTTCAAACATTTACAGTATGTGGATTTTGGGGGGGGTACAGATTTTTCCTTAGAACTTAGTTTTGATTTAATTAATAAACTACAAAAATAAAACTGGAAGATAAAAGATTTGTCCCAGTTTAAGATATTTCATTGTGCTTTGCCCTCATCTTTAATTGTTACAAGGGAAAATGGAACATCTCACAATATTTAGAAAAGTCTTCAAAATGGGGCTTATACTCATTTTCTTTTAAATAAAGGACATAATTGTTTTGAAGCTGAAAATTTGCTTTTTGTCACCGTTTTCAGCTTGCATCGTAACTAGAATTGCCCAGAGGCATGTGGCCTTTTGCATGTTAGGGAGTTAGATGGTCGTTTGTTGATCATTCCACCACTGGATACTAACTCTCCTCTATGGCATTACTGAGCTTGCACTGTGTAAAATGAATGGCTTAGCAGGGTGTATTGAAAGGAAAGCATTGGTACAAGGCTTGTGCGGCTGAAATATGTTGACTGACTCTTTGCAATTTCAGCTAAGGATTGAAAATCGTTTTGCTTTAAATATCATTCACGACAGAGTCTGTGGAAAGTTTAGATACACTCTCCATCCCATATGTTTTTTGTTGCTTGCTCAGTTCAATATGAGGTGCTCGGGCAGGAGGTGTAGAGGTCCCATCTTAGAGACAGAGAGAGGAATGGAGGAACACAGCATGTGCTTTTGGCCATATGGTGACTTGCTCCATTGTCAAACAGTGGGACAGCAGTACGTTTCAGGAAAACGAAGAAGCAGTTTACATACAGCTCTTCCACTGGACCACAGTGAAGTGCATAACCGATATCTTTTCAAAATGAATTAATGCATAGTTTATCATGCACATCACATGTCCCACTTTTCTTGTCTCAAGGGCCTAAAACAAAATTCAGCATATTCAAAAAGAGACGACTTTATTTACTGCATGGATCATCACAGATATCTAATTTTTCTTTAACTTTTAAGTGTGAAAATAATAATGGATCATCATTTCATAACCATAACAACATTAAGGCTTAATGAGATCTATATATACTGCTGTGCTTATCAGGGTCAGTAGCTAATGGGAACATTTGAGGGAAAGAGTACAATAAATAAAAGAAGCTGTTACTGTAATGTTTGTATCTTATACACCAAACTAATTTTTTTTGTAATGTATAATATATAGTAGCTTTAACCCTGACTTTTAATTTCTTTTGAAAACAGGCTTAAAACATTTCTTTATGTTTTGGACATATACAAACATGTTTGGGAATTGAATTAGAAAGTCGGTAGAAGATTCATCCTCATTAAAAGCTCATTAAAAGAGTGATGCATCAATTAAGTATTGCAATTTAATTGACAATTAAAAACCATAAGTAAATATAACCATTAGTATAATTAAACTGTATGATGGTAATTTCTTTTGCATTCCCATCCTTTAGGGCATTTTCATTGTATTATATAAATGGAAGTGTTCTCCAAGTTTTCCGTTCAAATTCCCAAAAGTTTTTCACGGAGCACTATACTGTATGTGGGCCTGCACCCACTGTACAGCAGAACATTAGATATACAACACACAAGAGCCAAGGAGCTAACAAGTTAGCCACTTATATCTGAACTGCATAATAAGGTTAAAAATAACATTTAATCTAGTACAAGGTTGGGTTTAAATGTTGGTTCTTTGGTTCCCATAACAATCCCTCACTTTGTTTCTAACTCAGCCAGTTATATTTTTGAGTATTTTCTCATTAGGTGTGTAAACACCCCCAAGATAGTGTAAAATCATAGCTCATTCTTCTGTCTGTGTTTTCTGAAACAGGTAGATGGCTCTCAAGTGTCTCCATCCTGGTAAAATCTATCCTCAAACCACAGAGTTGCAATTGAATTCAATTGTGAGATTTATTGCTAATTGACAGCTAAAATTGGAAACCACTTCAGGTAAAATTGAAACCCATGGATGCTTTTTCCCCCCCTGAGTTCCGTTGTTTTCTGACACACAGATAATATTATTTAGTTTTTCCGACACATATTTTCCTCTGTTGCTGTGGATGAGGAATAGGCTTACTGCTGCTACCTGGCCTGTCTGCGATGGCTATTTCAGGCACACTGCGTAGTGGGCTGGAGCCGCTGAGTTGTTTAAACTGGAGATCTACCAATTGTTGTGACACGCTTTGCCAAGCCTGCCTGCCTGTGTTTGCCCACAATCTGTGCTGCGTTGCTTTCCTTCCCACTCAAGAGTGCGCTAAAGGGGAACAGAGGGGGGTAGGTAATAGCTGACATTTCTGTTCTTATAGCCATTATTACAAAAGCTTTTTTTTTTCCAGTGCAAAGAAAAAGGGGGCATATTTAATTCAAGAAGACTGGGTTTTAGTCACAGCACTATGCACTGTTAGTGTTGTATGTGTGCCTGAAAACCCTCTTACAGTGTGTGTGTATGTATATAATCCTTATAAATTATGATAATGAATACTAATTAGCTCTTGCAGTCTCACAATGCTGAGGGGGGTGGACCTGTCTGAAGAGAGTTCTAATTACGACTTTTGTGCAAATAAAGTCAAAGTTCGCGGCCATTTGAACTTTGCATGGAGCACATGCCAGCTAATATTGGGTTGCTCTTAGGGAGGTTCATCTTAAAATGTTGAAGGGTGCAATAAATTAAGATAAGGTGTTTTTCCCAGAAAAAGTTCTGGAACCTAATTTAAACAAGTGAGCCATTGCAGTTGCCAGGAAAAAAAAATCTTAAGACAAGTTGTACTGTATAAACAGATTTCCCAAGAACTATTTTAGAGGCTGTTCTGCAAATTGTATCGCCAAGCTTCAGTTTACTTTTTATTTGGTTTATTTACCATGTACTATGTATACCATGTATGTTAGATGTCATCTCATGTGATTAAGTTATTAAAATATATAGAATTTTTTTTTTTATAAAGTGATAGGTAGCACAGCAGTGCAGTAGTTAACATTGTTGCCTCACAGTGCTGGTGCTCTGGGTTCAAATCTGGACCTAGGGTCGGATGTGAATTTAGTTTGCATGATCTCCAAATGTCTGTTTGGGTTTCATCCAGATGCTCTTATACTATACCCACAATCTTTGCTTGGTAGTTTAATTGGCTTCTAGCATGAGTGTGTGCGTGTCTGTGTTTGTTTTTTTGTGTGTGCAGTGGACTGGTGTCCCATCCAGTGTGTATCCTGTTTTGTGCTGGTTGCTTGTCAGGATAGGCTCCAGCTCCCCATGACCCTGTTTTAGATATAGAGTTTAGAAAATGGATTAATAGATTGATGTATAAAGTGGTGCACCATCCATGTAACTTCCACTAATCAGAACCCAAGTCTCAGAAGTACTGTTGAAGACATACTGTAAGAGTCATCCATTCCCAAAAATGTTATTCACTAATTTACTTGGTGTGATAAATAGTAATAAGTAAAACTACCTACTTTACAATTATTTCCATTTTGTTTCTTGAGCACTCATTCTTCCAATAAGTGGTTATTTTTTGGATAGTAAATACAAGACCTGGGTTGTCAGCAGACATATCTGCAGCTGTCCAGCCTTTGTATTGCAGTGTATTTTGTGGAGATACTGCATAAGGTTAGATATGCAAGATTTGTCTGCAATACTGTGTACCTCCGCTGGATTCTGTGGGTTGTTGCATTTTCTGGAAGTGCAGATAGTATTTGTGCCTGGATTCTGGTTTCATGTCTCTCATGTGATTAAACCACAAGTGAGTGTGTCTCAGTTTTTCCTCAGCACACTTGTGTTAGTAGGCGTGCATGTATGTTACATTATTCAGGAATCTGTTGAAGTGTGAGTATAAACTTCTGATTTCCTAGCCTTCAACTGTGTCTTTTTGTAACATGCTATTGGGATTCTTGACATCTGCACGTCTGCTCAAGCCTGTGTTTTTCTATCTTTCCTTGCACTGTACACGTGTCCCTGCAGTTCACTGTGTATCACAGTATGTGGCATCTGTGTTTGTATCCTAATGTGTTACCTTTTGCCACTATGCATTTATAAGAATGGAAATCCATCTTTCCCTGAGCACAGAAAGAACAGGCATCGGACAAGTCCGATGATGCCTGTGTCATTAAGTGTCCGGATCCAACTCTTTAATGACCTTAGCCTGGTCCTCAGAACTACCATCGTTGTGTTTGGGTGGAATGTGTTAAACAAAAAGGAAAACAACCTGCCTCACAAATTTCATGCTGGGCAATGCCAAACCCACCATCTATAAGACCTGGAAGAACAAGATCTCAGTGAGGATGTTTGTGACGTTAGCGAGGAGCTAGATGAGATTATAGTTTCTGGATTATAAACAACTGAAGAGTGTGTGTTTGAGAACATAAATTGGAAATTGGTTTTTCACTTGTAAATATTGAGCACAATGTCTTGTTGGTAGGGAGTGGGGCATACAGTATTTGTCTTTTTATTATATTCAAATAAGTAGCTGTGTTAGCATGGATAGCTTGTAAAGGAACAGGTTTATTCCAAAGCAAAAGAAAAGAGACTAACTTTTCGGCTGTGTGACACCTGAAGAAGGCTCCACAGCCAAAACGTTGTGTCTCTTTTCTTTTCCTTTCAGCACGGAATAAACCTTTTTGTTACATTTGCTATAGGAAGACCTATGCTTTTTTTATTGTTTGGGTATTTTCACTCCGATTTTAGTCGTTTTTTTCTCCATGTGACTTAACGAGGTACGGTATTAAATTCAAAAGTCACTGCCAGCTTGTGTGTGTGTCAGTGCGCGCGTGATGACGGGAGAGAGCCGGGCTGCTTTCCCTGGTGAGAGTGGAGATCCGGTATGGGGGCTGGCTGCCGGTGGGTGGAATCCCCCCTTGGAAACGCCGCTTCAGGAAACAGCTGCTGCTGCTTGTCCTACTTCTCAATCTACCCGGGGGAGCCGAGCAGAGAAACATCACGCTCAGACTGCCAGCAATGCCAAGGGGGCAATTAGGTAGAGAAAGACAAGCCAGCCCAGGACTGGTGGAGAGCTACAAAGGGAAAACACCAAAAAAGATCCTGCTGTTCAGTTTGTATAGGGAGAAAAAGATATTACTAAGGGCTCTAAATTATTGTGCTTTGAAAAAGGCTTTGGAACAATTAAAGGTTAGCTTTCGCACATAAGCACTAAGGAATGACCTGTGGATGTGTATGTGTTGGCTGCAGGGTATGTAATTCAGGATGGATTTTGATAATGACATATTTTGAGATGACTGAGCAGTAATCATTATAATGTATCCAAGAAAAGACAAATGAAGGGACAGATAGCTCTCTGCATCTCAAGTGATTGCAGCTTCTGTTACAGCCTCTTTGTTGAGGGTTGGCTTGGAGTGCAGTGTATTAAGGAGTGTGACGTCTGTGAGGCTCAGTCCCCTTTAACTCAGAAATAGAATGTGCTGGAACAGTGCTTGAGAGCCCCGCAGTTTGATTGCATTTCACTGGGAATTGCGACTACATCATTAAATGCTGTATAACTCACATACTGTAGAGTGTGTTGTGTGAATACAGTCCAGAAGTGCGCCTCATTTCAGCTAACCTTTTGTAAGGCTACACTTGTCAAGTCTTGTGAGGTAACACAGGGGAAAGGGTGGAAAGAGGGGGCCGTGACAGTCTGCTGTGTATTAACTAATTGCCTTATACCCAGGGAATCGAGGGGTTAGCTATGTCACTGAATTGCCCTGCAAGACACTCTGATGAAAAAAAAAATGGAAATTTCTAATAGCAGTCAGATCAGTGTCAGAGGGGGAAAACTAAAAATAGTTAGGAGCTGGAGCCGTCGCAGTTAAGGACAGGGGGCTTTTAATTAACACTGGGAAATGGTAATCCTTGGTAATCCATTGAAAGTGAGGGAGCAGCATGATGTTTGATGTGAGAAATACAGCTCCCTTTTGGCCCAAAGCTGCTGTTTGGATTGTGTTTATTTGGTTGAGTACTGCTGTTCTACATTTGTGATTCACTTTGTCTTTACACTGTAGACTTACTACTGTCTGTTTCAATTAGCGAGGATAACTGCACTGCATGCTCTGCACTGCTCCGCGCAGAGTTCTTTGTGACAAAGCTCTGTGGCTAGATTTTTAAAACAATCACACTGCCATACTTTTATTTGCATCTTGGCTCTCAAAGTGAGGTCTGTCTTGTTGATGGCCGTTTGCTTTCCTTGAATTTTGCACGAAGCCCATGGGGAGTTAGTTGATGTCTAAAAAAATATGAAAGAAATGAAAGAAAAAGGTTGCTAAACTGGATTGATCTGTTAGATTTTTTTTTTAGAAAAAGTCCATCAGTAAATACACAGCGATCAACCATTTCGGTGTTCCAGTGATTTTGTAGCTGCATTTTTCCCATTAAAGCTGAAGCTCATTTAGTCCTTCACAGAAGAAACAGGACTATGAATATAAATGAAGTGAACAATTACTAGATTAATCAGCCTCGGAGAGTTTATCTCTCCCATTTCCCCTTCTAATTTTGAACCACAGAGACAGCCACGAAATGCAAAACCTGTGCATGACCATTAGGTCAGTCTCCAGATTTCACGTACAGAAATGGCGATCTTGTAGAGAATGACTCTACGCATTCTTGTGCCAATAATGGCAGGTGCTGCGCAGCATTCCCTGAGACGCCTTCTTGCACTGAGTGAGGATGGCTGACGTCAGAGTGCTGACACTCTCCATCCCACAGTCAGCAGTCAGGCATTCAGCTGAGATCTGCCAGAGAATAGCAGGATGAGCCTGTCATTCCTGGCCCTGCAGAGAGCCGCAAACAGAGAACAGAGCAAGTTACACAGCAACAAGCATTCTTGCCTCTTCGTTCTTTCCTCATATTGGATTTTCTTTCTACTTTTTTCTCTGAAAGGCGACAAGAACAGACATCTGCACCTTTCTTATACCTGTAAAAGTAACTTCTATGAGTGATGGTTCAATGTCTTATTACCTCCCTCCCAAAAGAAATTCAAAAGTCCCAATATTCACATCTCAGTTTCCTCATTTGTTTCTGTGTCCCACGTTATCCATTCAATGTTCTCTGTACTGAAGCTCAGTTATGACTGATTTTCCACATATACATATACATCTCTTTCCAGGGGTCCCTTGGGACGTCTTGCAGCGTATTTTTACACACCTTAATGCTCCATGTTGCTTTCAAGGGAACAGAGAGATACTATCAGGGAGTTTTCTGATGTGTCTAATGTTCCCTTTGTTTGATTCTAGGACAGAGCTTGGGCTATGGCTTCGTAAACTACATTGATCCAAAGGACGCAGAGAAAGCCATCAACACGTTAAATGG
This sequence comes from Lepisosteus platostomus, assembly GCF_059453375.1. Lineage (NCBI taxonomy): Eukaryota > Metazoa > Chordata > Actinopteri > Semionotiformes > Lepisosteidae > Lepisosteus > Lepisosteus platostomus. The sequence continues at coordinate 27,904,627 of NC_142621.1, forward strand.
ACTGAGACTTCAAACCAAAACTATCAAGGTAAGAGGCTGAACATTAGCTGCTGGACTTGTCATCACATTTGTCCTGTTTTATTCATTGGCTGTTCACTAGACTCTGCATCTTACTAAGCTGACGTCAAAGTCATTAGACGGTACTTGATGGGATGAGCTAAAACATACATAATAAACCACCAGACTCTTCCAGCTACAGTATGTTTTCATTAGTATTTTCAAAGATTGTTGCTCCAATGCTATATTTCTCACATTTTCTACCCTGTGGTAAACCCCTTCTAACGCCTAAATACTGAAAATGAATTCCCTTTCTGTTTTGCATATGTGAATTATCTCTTGCCAGATCAGAACATTTTTTTACTTACACATTTGCTTTTAGAAACCCTGAATCAGATCTTGCTCTTATGCCAGAAGCATTGTATTCACTTAAGAGGCAGTCTGCTCTCATTTAAGGATGGGAAGGCACATTCAAAGGCAATTTTAAATTTAAAGTGAGTAAATGAAGTCACTTTTTTATTTTCTTCTAGTGTCCTTTCAATGATTGCAGTCATTTTATTTTAATAAAATTGCTGCAACAAAATGTTGATTTTGAACAACAGAGATTCATGTTTCCCATCATCAATTGTACTTCAGCAGTGAATAAAACAACACCTCAAGTGTGCAGCACTGGTTGAAATATTGTACAAAGGGCAAAGAGCTGCAGCCCAGCTAGTTATCTGCATGCTACAAAGAAAATAACTTACTGTGGGGGTTATTCATAAAATGTGCCCATTAAATTGCATGTCTTTTTTACTCATTCATAAAACCACATTCAGAATAAATAATATAAAGGTCATGTTTTACTGGCACATTAACAGTGACAGAGAATCACTTGCAATTGGCAATTGTATGAGTGTCCAGGTCTGATTGATGTTAAAGTGATAATGGGTTGTGGAATTCCAGTTAATAAGATACAGGAAGGCACAGGAAGCTGAAATTCTCCACAAATTATCTGAAGCATCAATAAAAGAGTGAAAACATGTGTAGGAGCAGTATTGAGATGGTCACATATCTTCACATGATTCAAAATATGTGAGGGAAAAAGGTATTAATTTAATGGCTCCATAATTATGCCCCATAGAAAAAAGAAATTATTTTGTATTTTGTTTCAAGTTCTCACAAATAAAAACAGCTTGAGAAAAAATAGATCCTGTTTACTTATCAGAATTACAATAATGCAGTGTTCCACCATGTTCATGATCAGCTCATATTACAGAAGCAGAGGGACTCTGTTAAAATATTGGAGGAACAGACAAAAAACATGGAATAGGCGTATTTTTTAAACCATAGACTTATATTCCTGTTGGATCATAAAAAGCCATGGGAACCTTTTTTCCAATTATTCAATATTTCAGTTAAAAACATAAGTCATACTGGTAACTCCCACAAACCTTTGTGTTAAAACGTGCCTTAAAGGTGTAAGAACGGAATAATTTATAAATACCATCATTATCATGAAGCTTCATGAAAGTGTAAAAACTGATAAGTGTTACACTAGCATACACTATGTTAGAGCCATATCTGAGATTGAACAAGACTGACTTTGACAGCCTCCAGGAACCCCCAATGCAACTGAAATATAAACTATGGTAGGAAATAAGTGCTGGGTTGCAGAAAATAAACAATGTGCTTAAGGGAATCTTGAGACATGCTATTAAAGATAATCAAAGGTGGCATTCTCAGGTTACAAGTATAGGTAATTTTATATCCATAGAGCAATAACAGAAGGATAGACTGACAACAACAGAAATGTACAATCATTGACCAAAATATGAAAAGCATTTACAATAGACGTACCCCAGGTCTCAATAATGGTTTAATAGCTGGAAAGTACAATGGCAATTTTCCAAGCTCAGGAGCTGCATAATTCCACAAGGTTTTGCTCTTTACTTCTCTGTTCAACCTTAAATCTCAAAAAAGATTTAAGTCATTTTGTTCGTTGAGCTGTAACCTGTGACTTGATCAGAACCAGATAAACAATATTTCAGTAGTTTTAATGTACTGTATGGGCTAATAAAATGGAGTTGAGTGATTCTGCAAAAACCTTAACTTTCTCAGGCAAGATGATCTGTACCTGTGTTACTGTCAGAAATTAATATTGCTCTGAGACTTTGCTACAATACTTTGCTGATACAACAAAATATACAGTGCATACTTCACACTGGCATTGCTAAGCAAAACTATCATGTCAGACACATGATATATGGAAGAAGGGAAAGAAACAACATAAAATTTGCCCTATTGAAAAGCCTATAGTGCAACCACCAACAGTTCATTGTAGGTCATGATATTTTCCATACCAGTAAAAACCATTTAGTATTATCATTTCTTCTAACAAATATTTTGCAATATTTTATAATGAGGGAAAAGGGCATTTTGACATTAATTCCTTCTATCATGGCAATGTAGCATGCTAGTAAATCATAGTTATAAATCAGGAAAAAAAATGAGTATCCTTCCCCTACTCCTTCTTATTTCTGGATATCCAAAATTCACTGTTTTTAGCTGCTGTTTGGGAACAAACGTCCAAGAGGAGTTAAAGCATTGTAAGTCTGTTTGAAGATACGATTTGCCAACAGGAAATCATAAGTGCCATTTTTAATGGTAATTCAGACAGATGGACTGAAAAAATAGCTGATTATAATGCTTCTTCCTTTTGAGAACAAACACAAATCTTTTTTTTTTTCATCTGTGGAAAAAAAAAACAGGCTTTTTTAAAGACGTAAATGCCAGCGAAAGGAGGGGGGCTGGGTGGGAATCAATTTTAATCTGTGCCACTCTATTGTCTGGTTCTGCAGTGAGAACATCTTCAGCATTTCAAAACAAACAAGTTCAAGGATTAATTCGACGGCGCAAGGCTGCGTGCAAGTTTTTATCCGAGCCTTTTTTTTTCTCTCTTTTGACATTCCTGTTTTTGCAAAGCTCTTGATTGAGCCTTTGACGGAAGTCAAGACCCAGGTGGAAGCTGAGGGTTCAGTCTTAGATGCCCGTAGCCAGGAGCCTGTCAATCTTCGAGGCTTCAGATGGAAAGAAACGGAAGTTGGAGGGGGGGGGTTTACTCATATGAGGCTAATTTACATTCATAAGGATTTGGAAATCAAAGAAAGTAAGGCGCTAAAAGCCGCGGAGTGTAACCAGTATGTAAATGTGCTTTAAATGTCAAAATATAAAGGTGAAATCATGCACATAATAAACTTTACTTGAGCCTGACGGATATCTCGAAGTGCTAATTAAATGTTGCTTATAATTGAGAACCAAATGGCGATTGGGTGGGATAAAAATAAAGCAATTCAGCAAAAGTTTGGCTTTTCTATGCCTGCAGGTGATTATTGATGTGAGAAGAGAAGGGGTGTTGCCTGGTCCCAACAGTATGGTAGAGCTTCCTGTTAATGCTAGTGGCTCTCTTTTGAACAGGATGGAAAGGAATATTCTCTGTACAGGCCAGAACAGGCCTCACTTGAGCTGTTCATGTTCCTGTTTCAGAATGAAGAATTATCAGCAAGATTTTGGAGCATATGCAGTGGGGGCCACATACTGTACTGTAGTATCTCTGTCTCTGAACAGAACAGGGTCCCTCAGATAAAGTTCCCAGCAGGAGGAAGCAGAAGTGGTTAACTAGAGAACTTGAAACTACCTGGATCTGTTCTGAAGTCAGCCATGCTCAGAGTGCTCGAGATGGTTATGAAAACCAGACTTGTTTGTCTATTTTTGTTTATCATGCATTAATCTGAAAACCTGAGTTAACTTTGCATAGACAGAGAAATACCTGGAATGAAATGTGAAATACACATTTCCAATAAACAGCTCTTTTGGGAATGCACTCATGCTCCCACTGCCAACTCCCTCTGCATAAGTAAGCACCAGAAATTCACCAAAGCATCTGGATCCCTGACAGTTATCACATGTTGCTTCCTTGACAGTGTCTTCAGGAAGGCAGAGCATATGGGTTTCGAAACTTGCAAAAAAAGATCATCTCGCACAGCTGCTTCTGACTTTCAGTCCTACTAAAGATTGCACTTTATGCCTGAACAGCACTGTCAAAACAGAGTGTGTACAGCATTTGTTGAGGTTTGGAAATGACTGGTCTATGAGGGTTTCTTGCAAAAATGAGGCAGGAGCAATTTTTGTGTATGGTTGTAGATCTCATTTTCAACTCTCCATCATCCTTAGGAGGAGAATTCTTTTACAACTTTGTAAGTATATCAGCAGTTATCATCTTCTCAGTATACAGCATGTATACCCTGAAAAGACTGACAGGCACTTTTTATAACGTCTCATTTATTGGTTATGTTTTCCATGCTATCCAAAAATAACATTTTACCTTTGTGATAACAGCTGGGATTGCTTAAAAAATGCTTTATAACCCATTTCTGGGTCTATGTCATCGACAGATTGACAGTGGGCTAACCTGCGGAAATTGTCACTCAAAGCTGAAGGCAGTATTTCACTCCCCTTCAAGCTCAAAGCCCATTTTTTCCCATCGGTAGCAGAGCTATCCCGCGAAACAGAATCGGTTCCCCTTTGTTTTATTATTTAAGAAACACACCAGCCTTTGGTGTTCTCGAAACGCAAACTTCACAGGTGGCTCGGGGGGCAGGTTTCGCCTCCGCAGCACCTCGGAGTTAGCAGTGCAATTTTCAGCCCGCCTTCCTGTGAAGTGTCTCTCAGAGGCGCCCCGGGTTGAGGTGTGAAGACCGCAGCCCAGTGCAAGGAGGCAACACCAAGTCAGCGGAAGCAGCCAAGGTGTTGATAGATACATCTGGATCTGGAAGTTAGAGATGAAACGGCAGATGATTGTTCTGTGCCGTGCTTTTCCCTTCCTCTGCTGAAACCATTAAGGAGTTTCTTCCTCTTTGTGTACAGCTTTCCAACACGGACATTTGATCCACAACTGGCCGTGATGTTAATGAAATATAATAAGTACTAATTATAAATACAAATGTTTCAGTAATGTGCACAATTTGTAATATTATCACAGCAATTTCAGGATCACATTCATCCTTTAAACACATAGAATATCAATGCCATACCTTATTGTTTGGAAGGCACATGTCCTAAAAGACCAGCGTTTCTCACTTCTGCTAAAGACAACTCTGAACATGTCAGTCAACAAAAAGCATTACTTACAAAACACGATCTTCTAGTATCTAAAGAAATCAATATCATATTTATGGCAGTCCAGAAAACAAGAATTACTCATCCCAGAAGGCAGTCGTTGTGGTGGGGCGAGGAAATATCAATTTTCTAATGTGTTTAATGAAATTAAAATAACAATATATAGCTACTATGCCATAACAAATGACATACTTTTAAAATACTGTATGGTATCCTTTGGGAGAGACATCTCAAGTATATTGAAAGGTTAGAAAGCTCTTCACTTATAATTCTAACATTATATTCATGAGGGGAAAAAAACTTGAATTTGGTATGGATGAGTGCTGAAGTGATCATTACTGGAAGATTACCTGATGTTAATGTTTTAGTTTTCTCATCATCCTGTGTATCTGTGAGGTCTCTGCTGCAGGCGCTGTCCAAGGTACTAGTTAGTGCATCTGTGCACAGTGAGTGTATATGGAGGGAATCCTGTCTGGCAATCTGGTGATATCTGATGGTGCAACACATTTATAATTGCAGATATTTCCAGAGAGCTTCCAGCCAAGATTCCCTCCATCTTTGATTTCTTACACCTGACTTCACATTACACAGAAACCCTTATCCAGTCTACAAAAGTGCCCGGTGTTATCTGATAGATTTAAAACAGTTATGTCTATCGTTTAAAAAAACATGGCTCATTTTTCAAGCACACCTTGCTTTTAATCATGTTGCAGATCTCACTCAGTTGTTTTCATTTCATTTATCTTTTCTTATGAAATAAACTAGGTGAAAAGTCGTGCATTGTTAAATGCCGGTGACAAACTTTGTTAAGCGAGCAACGTGTTCTACCAGACTGGCTGAGCTGCTTGTGTTGTTCTGCAGGTGTCGTATGCACGGCCCAGCTCGGCCTCAATCCGAGATGCTAACCTGTACGTCAGCGGGCTGCCCAAGACCATGACTCAGAAGGAGCTGGAGCAGCTGTTCTCTCAGTACGGCCGAATCATCACCTCCCGCATCCTGGTGGACCAGGTCACAGGTATTCATGGGGCAACTATTATGTTTTGCACATGGGAGATCCAAGACAATTGTATTTTTTGGGAGGCGGGGTGGATGAATACAAGTGACACAAACATTAACAACTCCTGGGTTTTCCTGTAGATGTCTGTAAAGCACACATCATAAATAAATGAGTTTCACAACAGCTCCAAGTGGTTAAGGAACTGATTTTGTGAACTGATTTTGTGATTGCACCCCGTTTTTGGAGAAGAAATTGCTTTTAATCCAAGTTGAAATCTATCTAACACAGCAGACGTTTTCAAATCCACATTCCTAGCACAGGGCATTGTATTGAAACTGGAACTGAAAGTAGGTAGGTTCTGTATCAAGGGTGTCTATCTCATTTTCTGGATGGCTTTTGGTAGCCAAGGGAAATATTTAAAACAGTTCAAGTCCTTTTTGGTCTTGCATTCCATAGTGAAAGCTCTGTCATTGTTCTGCAGCATCCAATAGACCAGCATAAGGCAAAAGGCTCCCATTGCTCCTGTGCTCCTGATCTTTTACACTCACAGTTAAACACCCTTCCCATCTCCAGAGAAAGGTGGATCCGCTAGAGGAATTTTAATTACTAATTAAATTTTAGTTACTGGTGATTAAGACGTGAGGAGGATTTGAGACGACTGAGAGAGCTCAGCCGTTGAAGACATCTCTGGAATTTTCATACCCAGTCACACTGTAATAAACTAAAACAGGGCTTAAATTAAAATTCACGAGCAATTACTAACGTGAAAGAGAGTAAGCCGTTTCTCAGAATGCCCTCTCTCGTGTTGCATAAGAGAAGATGGCAGCATCTCTACTGAAAAGTACTCCAGTGCTGCATTTTGCTTGTTTTACAATCCAGGATGTTGTGAGTCGGATAAGAGCTGCTCAATGGTTGTCCTTAAACCTCAATTCTCGAAGAATAACTACTTCTGTGCATTCAACTCATGGAGCACAAGTTTATGTTTCATTTACTGATTAATTAGCTCAGTTACTTCAGGCTATCAGGGGAAAGGAAAAAGACTTTCCAGCTTCTAAAACATCTATGTACAACACTCTGTGGGTGATACGAAATAACCTTAAGATTTTTAATTAAATTCTGTTCTACAACCATTCAGCAATTTAAAGAAAATGGGAATGCATTTTATACACAGAATAAGCACCTTTGCAGCTAAACTCACAAGGGACCATGGGAACAAAAGACTGCAATATTCTATGTTATTAAAATTTTTAAGTGGGCGGAAGATCCCAAGTGACTCATTTAGTCTGAGGCGAGTTTCACAGGACAGGGATATTTTACATGCAGTTTTCCTGCTCCCACATTTTAAATATGTACAATGCAAGTATACAAAACATTATAGGCATTTATGCAGTATATTATAATGTTTTTAAAGCAATTAGAATGATATATATATATAGGGGATTTTTATAATAGGGTAGGGGGTGATAAATTAATAATACCATAAACTAGTTCAGCATTTTTGAGTTTCAATAGCAGTTTCAATATTTACCTAATGTAAATCATTTAAAAACTCTAGGAAAACTTAAGTAACAATGAGAGCTGTATGTAAAACTACCAGGATCGAAGTGGATCATGCACTGATGACCAGGGACACTGTCTTTATAGATCTATATTTCTTTATAGAGCTGGGATGTGTGAAGTTTCCTCTTTTTTAGCTAAGGAAGCAAACAGTAAAAAAGAAAAGAATAAAACTTTATCAAATCATATGCCTGTTTGCTGCTATTTGGCATATTATGAGATTTTTCAAAGAAATTTACTTGGGGAACTGCAAGCGTGTCGAAGCTTTTATCCTCTGCTATTTAAATAATCATGAAAACTGCCCTGCAATTGCTACGTACATCCAGACAAAGGCATTTATATTGTCCTAGAGCTGCCCTAGAGGACAAATGAATCAGAGCTTAAACAGGTCTGTGCTGAATACAGATGTTTCCAAATAGCTTCCTGGAAGTCTTTCTTGACTGGCACATTTCAATTCAAACAGGGTAATGCTTTTGAACCACAAAGTTAGCTGTTGGCAAAGTTTCATCTTGATCTGGTTTCACACATCAAGCTTTGACATCACAACTACGAGGGCGTTTCACTTAAGTAAAGACCCACAGTGCTAGCACTTTGTATTTCATGGTCACATAATTTCACCTGTTTTTCAACCTTTTAATCCTCCTGTACTGCAATGCATTTGTTCCGTTTTGCTTTTCGTATTCCTGCAGCAAACAGTTCTTCAGGTTAATATCAGTGGCATGAGTTTCTTCATAGCTTCCTTTTCCCTGGAAATGAAAAAATTCTCCATATGGCTTTTCATACCTATTGCTTGACTTGTACTCCTTTGAGAGTTGCTTTGGTGGTAAAAACTATTTTATGCTTTTTTACTGATTCATAAACAGTTTATTGGTATGGTAGTTATCCTTTTTTGATATTTGCATACATTGAAATGGATTCATGAATAATAAATTAGATTATGGTAAATATCTTTTACCAGTATGGAATATACCCTGGACTGAACTGGTGGCTATAGCAGTGTAGGCTTTCTGGGGAAAAAATAATGTTGTTCTATTTATTTTTGTGTGACAGTCGTGTTGGTGTCTGAAATTTCATTTTTGTCAATGTAAAATTATTGTATGTGTTGTTGTCACTGGTGTATTAAAGCAAAAACTGCGATTTCCATTTCTTGCATCTGATTACTGATACAAGTAGATTTGACTGAGAAAATTAAGGCTATTGTCTGTTGAAAATCCATGATTTTCTTGGGCCTTTAAAGAGATTTATCAGATTTTGATCATGACATAAGACAAAGGCATAAGGCATAAGAAAAGACCGAACAACTTAATATTTTTGTCATGAGCTGGACAAGGAAATAAAGTACAAAACCTTGTGGAATTGTGCAGCACCTGTTCTTGCCCTATATTTCCCTGCTACTGGATCGTGACAGAGATCCATGGGATTACCTTCTGGGATAAGCCTTTTGTCAATGTTTATACAGGCTTTTACATTTATTTTGCTTACAGTCTTTCCATTTTGTATTGATCAGGCTATTATTTCGTGCAGTTTTCAATATTATTAATCATTTCTGTAATATTGTAACCTGAAAAAACATAATACATCCTTTTCATAATTTTATAATGATGGCCTCATGTCTATTTGCATTGCATAGGAGGTCAATGAAGCATATGGCAGGAAAATGCCCAGTCCTCCTCGCCCACCTCCTTATGTGGCTTTTATATGATTTTGGAAATCTTTCTAACACAGAACTGAGATGTGAATTCATGCTAGTTCTATTTATTTTGAGCAAATGGATGAAGAACATGAAATTCAATATTTGGGAATGGCCAAGTCAACTTCCAGACCTAGACCCCATAGAAATATTGTGGCAGGACTTGAAATGAGCAGTCCATGCAGTTCATCATGGAGGAATGGGCCAAAATTCCTACACAGCAATGTGAGAGACTGGTTGTCATTTACAGGAAGGGTTTGGTTATAGTTATTGTGGATATCTGCAGCCAGTTACTGAATCTAAGAGGGAATTAACTTTTTCACACAAGGTCAATAGATATTGGATGACTTTGTTTAAGAAAAAAATGAAATATGCCATAAACCTTGGTGTTATTTATTCACCCATATGAAGCTCTGATAATGTTCAGTGGCAAAAACATGCAAGAAAATTTAAAAAGGGAGCAAATATTTTTTAATGGAACTGTACCTTTGTTCAGTACTTTTGTTTGCTGGATGCAGATTAATTAAAACCTGGAGTTTTTTTTTTTAATAAAACAGCAGATATTTAAGCCTAACATATACAACTACACCAGGTACACGATTTAGCACAAAAGCACAATAGTGTAACTGAAATGCTCGGCTTCTGCATATCAAGATCATGATCAAGGTTGATCTCTCCAGTACACTGATAAAATCTGATCAAATCTGAAGATAGCCCTAATTTACTTTATGTTTGTACAATGAACAAGGATTACTATGGAGATTTTGCATTAATGCACATTTCATTCACATTGTTCAATTCATGTGAAGAATGCCAGTATTGACCACCTCAGTATTGTGTCAAATATCTCTTCTGATTGAGATTATTTTTGTGTCCTGTCCACAAGCTTTATCCTTTATGGTGGCTTTGTGAATGTTTGCTGGTTTGCAGTGGTGGTTCACACAGCTTGAAAAATGATTCTGCCATAGCTGAACCAGAGACTGATTCCCCCTGTGTGGGCGTTTGTTTATGTACTTAGGATTTAAAATGCCCAGGTAGCAATTTCACTTCTTGCAGAAGAAATTGAACATAAAGAAAGATAAAAAAATAATTAGTGAGAGTGTCTTTCCTTATCTAAACACCCACATAGATAGGTTGTTATAGCCATCAGCATGACCAGTGGGGAGCACTTCGCTGGTTAAAGCTTTTGTATTATGTCAGGAGAGGAATAGAGGAATATTTAGTGATGAATATTTATTTAATGAGAATATAGAATAACTGAATTTGTTTTTACAGATTTGTTTATGAGAGATACACCACATCCTAACAGAGAACAAAACAGATTGAACCAGCATGTTGTTCTTACACACGTCTTATCTTTATTGAAAAATGTCTAGGCTTTTCCTTCTGAACCCACTGAACTGACTGCAGATTGCCCCACAATTGACGAAAATCCAATCAGGGCTTCAGAAAACAATGTGGGCAAATATAAGTCTATAAAAAAAATCAGTGCAGGTATTGGGGCTAAATATCGGTACATGCAGTATGTATGTGGTACAAGTTTAAAAACCAATCAGATTTAAGAAAACTTGTAATATATTGCATTGTAACTAATATCACAACATACTGTACATGATACTGCCACTTTAGCCCATTGCTAGATTGGTAAGAAGCCAGATGGTTTTAATTGCCAGCATTTACAGTCCCTCTCCTTTTGCATGTCAAAACTTCAAAGGGTTCTTTCCCACTCTTTCTCAAAGAACCATCTGCAATAAGAAGATCCACGTTATACAAAAGAAGGGCTTTTTAAGGCTGATTAAGAGAAGACGAGCTGTAGTTTTAAAATGCATTTAACGTGCAAGTCTTATAAATTTTCAGTACTGTTGGCACAGTCACTTAAAAGACTCAAAAATGAGGTAAAGCAGCAAAGTGTTCTCATTTGAGTCGAAAGAAGGCTTTCATTAACAGTCTTAGCTCTCAGATCTTTCTGGATTTCCCCAAGGAATGTTTTAATTTTCATTTAAAATGTTGAGTAGCTCCCTAGTGGGTACATTATGGCTTTGTTAGGGCTGTATTAGTTCTTCATTGCTATCTTCCATTTGTTTTTTTTTCAGTTTGTTAATAAACTAGATATTTTTAATATATTTGTGCTAGAGATTACTAGAGGTATAGTTATAGGAAAGATATTGATGTAATATATATGAGGATTCTGCAGGTTCTTAATTAAAAATTTAAAAAACTCTACCTTTAAGCCTAGCAAGCCGTGCATTTTGTGTCTTACAAATAGTACTATTTGCTTTAATATAAAGTCTCTGATAATTAAATGTCAAGGAAAATCTTTCAACAGTTACATTTCTCCCATAACTATTAAAGATCGTAATGCTTTTCTAAGTAGGAGAGAAGGGTTTGGATCTGCATGTTGGATCGAACACTGTAGATTCCTGTCACCGGAAAGAATATAAATGAGATTCTAGATTATTTAAACTGAGCATTTGGAGCTGTGGACTGTGATGCTTATAAGCATTCATTAAATCACCGCTTTTGCAGCAGAGAAAACTGTAATGAAAAGCATCTCTCTGCGAACAAAGGAATGCGCTGAGATTTAAAACTGTCAAGTGCTCCAGGAATGCACATTCAGGGCATGATTCGTTTTATCCACTTTTGTTCCAACAGTTAACTGATTGCGTAAACTCTTCACATCTTCCGCTGTGCTGTTTTCGCTTAGGGTTGCCTGTTCTGCTGGGAGCTTTGGATATAGTTATAGCTCTGTGCACCGGCAGTCCCCTCCTCAGAGGAGCAGAAGCAACGCCTCTCTGTACGCGTTCCTCCACAGGACACTCTGGCAAGCAAGCTCCTCAAGGCAGGAGAAAAACGTTTAAGAAAACCAAGATCTGCACAGCTGCTGATAAACATGAATCTTTCATCTAAAAATATTTCCCAGTCCTCAAGCCCTATTTTTTGAAGCTTCATAACATGCAGATTCAAATTCAAGAGTGGATAAAAGAGAACGTGGTTGACTAATTTACTTAAAAAGCCAGCTTAACTGAGAAAAAGCCGAACAAGACATCAAAAGTTAGGATTTGTTTTCAAAACACACAAATACAAAAATTAACCTTAAAAAGTCCTTAATTGGGCTTCCTAAAAAAATGCCTTTTTCCCTCTGTGTTTCATTTCATAAATACTAAATCTGCTTGAATTTAAATTCTACTATTAATTAGTTCTGTTATCCTAACTCTTTCCATGTGTATGGAGTTCATTTCTAACACTGCAGCTTTAAACAAGTTTACTTGAGAGGAAGGGGCATTGTGGATTTGTTATGCCCAGCATGTTCCCTATTTACATGTGGTATTTTGCCCATTTGAGTTCTTTTACTACTCCAGATTTCATGTAACATTGTTCTAATTATTCTCTTTTGGCAATTCTGTCTGAAATGACTGGGCTCCACAGTCAGAACTGCGGTAACTCTGCTGTGAAGTGATGGATTAAATTACTGTATTGAATGACTCCCTGATTCGTCTCATGAGAGACCAAGCTAGCTGATCTGACTGCAGCTGGTTCAAGTGGAATCTATACATTTAGGTGATCAATGGTTTCTGTGATGGCCATAAATTCTTTGAAGTTCCTTTTAGTGGTCACTGTAGGACATTTATGTGTCATGGTCAATAGTTTGTAAAGCCCTCCTCCTCTTTCAGTGCCACCGGCCTCTCTTCATACCAGTGACGTTTATGCTTTGGAAGAGTAGTCAACTACAAGTTGCTCATTTACTTAATTTATTGTATACAGTAAAATATATGAATGTGGAAAAAAGTAAGAATTTTTCAAAAACGGAACTTCCTGTTATCAACGTTATATATTAAATAAAACGTGATCATCACATATTGGAAATGTATAATCTCATAATTATATGATGTACTAGCCCATAGATAAAGAAACCTTAAAATCAGCAAGAAGAGTTTTAACATTATTACTATACATACAGAACCACTGTAATAATATTTGTGTGATTTGAATAATTTTGCTCTCATGCTCTCAGGTGATGTGATGGTCTTGACTATCTACTGAAATCAGCCAGATCAATAAAACAATATCCAATAATACACCAGAGAGGAAAACACAAAATAAATCTGGTTTGGGGCTTCAGGAGATGACCATTTACATTATTATGGAAATATTTCTCATCCTGCGCTGTCGTCTGAGCCTCCTGGGTATGCTGTGCAGGTCTGAAACAGCCTCATTTAAAAACAGGCCTCCTTCATTTATTTAGGAGATGAGGAAAAGACCCCCTAGGCTGTTAGTACCTTAAATGTTACTTTCAGGTGGTGAAGTGTTTCTGACTTGGGAATTAACTCACATGCTGCTCGCAATTTAGCTTTTACACATGCGTGTCACCCCCACCCCAAGCAATTGTTGAAACTGCAGTCAGTACTGGAGTTAGACTCACATCATGCATTCTGGGTATTTATTCGCCATGACTAATACAACCCCTCACTTCGCTTCATGGTCATTTTCCATTTCGACATCCATTAGGGCTCAAAGCAGCTTTTCTTTTCATGTCTAACAGAAAGTTGTTGGATTGGTGAAATTCAATCCTGGACTTATTCATTCTTTTGTTGCCTGTATGATAAAATTATTAAATCCCGTCTGTTTTATATCTGCTTGCCCATACAAGAAAGTAACCTGCTGCCTGTCCAATGACAGAAAGATATGGAAAGACTCTCGACTGACTTTTCTGCTTTTAAATGGATCAGGGTATAATGATGTTGCAATTTCTTTCACAAACTGATTTGTGAAGTCGTTGCTCTTCTGTACACGTTTTATTTAATCCTTTCCCTCTGAGAATTGTCAGTGCTGTTTCTTACAATGCTGCTTTTAACAGATGCTTTTTGATTTTAATGATGAAAACTCATGCCTGACCAAAATGCTTGAGATCAAACAACTGAAAGGTCAGAGAAGTCAAATCTTCTGTTTCTTTTTGCTGTCGCTGAAAGATCGGGGACACAAACAATTTTAGTTGAATCCAATCTGGACCATTTTAGACTAGGGCACGAATGGTAATAAACCGCTTTATGAAAGGGGCCCTGAGGCAGGGTGGAGGGAGATGTGGAAGAGGTGAAGTAAACTTGACTCCCTTTTGTTTTTGGCCTTCTGGCCCCTCAGGTGCCTCAAGGGGTGTGGGGTTCATCCGCTTTGATAAGAGGATAGAGGCAGAGGAGGCCATCAAGGGACTCAACGGCCAGAAGCCTTCCGGCGCTGCTGAACCCATCACCGTGAAGTTCGCCAACAACCCCAGCCAGAAAACCAGCCAGGCCCTACTCTCCCAGCTCTACCAGTCCCCCAACCGGCGGTACCCTGGCCCTCTGCATCACCAGGCCCAGAGATTCAGGTAGAGATCTTTGGGGTGAGAGGAACATGTGTGTGGAGAGACTGAGAATGCTTCACAGTGGGGTATTCTGTGTTTTACATTAGTGGGGTGGCTTACAGCTATCATAAAAGTATGATCTCTCCGAAGTCTGTTTAAATTCTAGCATTTTCCAACCAAATTGACCTCACAGCATGTCTTATCCGCCAATAGCATGGGATTGTGTTATGTGACCGAAATTTGTGGACACCTTAAAAAACAGGTACTTTCCCTCTCTGTGTCGGCATCGTTCACCAGCCAGGTAATAATGACTGACATCTCAGGGTGTGCAAAATGGTAGTTTTAACAAGCATTTACCACCTGTAATGTGTGTGAGAGTAGAAGCTGACTTCACCCCCCCTGCACACACCCCTCACAGAGATCAGTGAGGAGCTGTTTTCAAGAGATAGCGGGGTTCTGATGTTCACAATCCCTACAGTGGCATCTCTGTGGCATCCAATTCACCCCATTTCCACACATCCTTTTGATCACCCTTTTTTTTCCTTCAGTCATCTGTATACATTTTTCCAAAGAAATGAAATCATATGATATCGAAAACATTTTTTTCAAATTACAAATGTATGCTTTCTTCAGAGAAAAATACATGTTTTCATGTTTCTGAGGCAATCTCCCATTTTGCAGTATCTTTCTTTATAGAGTACAAGGACAAGAAATTGGAAACAAGAACCGTATGTTCTCACCCAGAAACTGAAATTTATAATACCATCTGTGAATGCTATATTTGTCTAATTTACCTGGTAAAATGGATTTTACAAAAAAGTTTTATGTGAACTCAAGTTTGGTTCAAGTGGTGGGGTTTTTACATAAGATTAAAATAATGAAAGCTAATTAGCAAAGTGAGTATATTCTTTTTAATGCAAAGTTGCACCCACTGGGCTGCCTGTTTTCTTTATATTTGAATGACTCTTAGCAGGATATTGGTTGAAATGAATATCAATGATGTGTATTCTGTAGTCAGTAAGGTTAATCTGTCTGGACAATGTAAATATAAGTGACCAAGAATATGTCAGATGAAGACCAAAGTTCAAAGCATATCTAATCACTGTATTAAACACGACAATCTTGATTAGCCATGAATTGCCTCAAAATATTCTTGATTAAAATATTTTTTTTTATTTCATTCTGCAAAGCCATATCTGATATTTTTAATGTTTTCACATTTTTCCACCTAATTTCTTTAAAAATCAAGCATCAAATGAAAGGATGCAAACCCATTTAGAGAGAATTAAAGTAAACCGAATGCTGGAGACCGAGCTAGCTTTGGTGCAGCAAACATTTCTTCCTGCAAAAAGTTGCCTGCAGCAGCACTTCAGCTGAACTCCAATTATCTGTATTACCCAGAAAGCAGACTTGCCCATTTAAAGGGGCTAATTTCCACCTTAATGATTCTCCGTTTCCAACTTCACAGTTGTGTTTTTCCAACTGTTGACCCGAGATCCTTGCGCGCGGAAACAGGGACTCTTCCACTCCACACGATGCCATTCACAGACGAACAAAATTACATGACTTAATAAGACAGCCTGAGGTTTCTTGAGAAATGAAGGCCATTTTGAGGCTAAACAATCCAGATTAAACACAAAGGCTGAGCACTGGTGGTTTTGCACAGTTTGAGCTTTAACAGCAAATCTGGAGTAGGTTTCTGGACGTGTATAGTAACTTCAAGGTTGTGGGTTGAAATCCGAGGGGAGACACTCTTTTGTACACTTGTGCAAGATGCTTCACATGAATTGTTCCAATAAAATACCCAGCTGTATAAATGGATACAAAAGTAAGTTGCTTTGGATAAAAGTGGCAGCCAAGTAAATAAGGAATTAATAAAAGTCTGTTTACACAGAACTGCATTGATATAGTACAGTTGACATTAAGATAAGATAAGACTTTATTGATCCCGAAGGGAAATTGATAAAAACATTCAGGTTGATACTGCACTATATTTGCACTAGAATTGCTTTTTTCCCCCAAAGTTGAAAACTGGCATGCCACCATCATCTACGGTATTTAAAGTCTTTCTGATAACCCTTGCATAGATACAGTGGGTCTCAACAGCCAAAAAATTAAAAACTTCAGATTTATGATTATGATATGGTTGATGATCATGGGATTTATGATAATCCCAAAGCCTTCTACTTTTGTACAATATATCAGCTTTCTTTTGTTTTCAAATCCCCAGTTTATTTCTGACTCCTAAAGACACTGTGTACATGCATGCATGTTCACAATCCATAGTCCATATTCTCTCGCCCATTTTTAGAAAAATGACTCCTCATTTCTACATGTTTAACCCTTTTAAAACTGATCATGTGGGTTAAGTCTGTAGATGAAGTGGTTCGTCTCTCTTAATCTCGTAAAACACGTGCTGGAAACCAACTTTGTAATACACTTGCAAAATGCAGCAAACTAAAACTAAGGCTGGTACAGTGTCCATGAAGACATGCAGTGAACATCTGTATAAAGTGCTGCTTTGCTGTTTTTGCAAGTGTGACTTCAACCCCTGAACGATCTCGGTCTGCTGGTGGTGCTCGGTGTAATGGCCCATTTTTTAATGTTTTTTATCTTCTTGACTGAGGCAAAGATGTAGCATTAGTTCCATTGAGTGAGTCTACCATCTGCGAGACATTAACCCCAGAACCCTCCTTCTCTTCGCAGGCTGGACAATTTGCTTAATATGGCCTATGGCGTAAAGAGGTAATTAAAACTTCACCAACTGCCAGATGTCCATGTCGCCAAAATTATTCTTCTCCTTTTTTCATTTATGTTAAAAGTCACTTGCATTTGTTTAAGTTCATATCTGTTTTTCATCCCCCCCCCAACCTGTTTTTAAACACCCCCACCAACAACAAAAGAAAAACTTGTTTTCAAATTTTACCGTCTTTGAGTTGCTTAATTTAGTCACACAGTGAATTTTTATTTTTTAATTCACCTCGTTTCTGTTTTCTGTATATATGATTTATTTCCTGTGTGTAGCTCTTATTTTCAGGTGTCCCCTAATGGATTCAGGTGCCCCAGGGAAGCCATTGATGTAGGTCTTCCATAAAGTCACACAGCTTTTTAGCAAATCCATGTTCCACTTTTAACAACAACAATAATAATTGTATTACAGATGCAAAGGAGAAGAAAAAAAACTTGATAAAAAGTTAAGATTTCTACAGTGCTGAGGTAGTACCACTGTACTGAGAAAAGCTACTTAAAAGAAGCTATTTAAAAGAAAAATAAGGAAATCCTCTTAAACTCAGTTGTGCGGAAATCACTAATATCTTTAAGTACAAACTAATACAATGGATAGTGACCTCTTCGAAACAGTTAAATGCCTTGATCGAAGGCATTTCAGTAAAGTGCAAGAAAGAGTACGGATTACTTTAATTTAGATATCTTACTGGAGAACAGAGAACAAAGGAAACACCAAGTTTGATCCTGTGTCTTCTGTAATACAATGCATCTGACTGTCATGCTATGGCCCAGCTCAAGTTGGATTTCAATTTTCATATGGAGCCTAAATTGCTGTGTGATTGCAAGTGAAAAAAAAATACCCCCTGTCAGTGTCCCACAGTGTGAACTCACACTTTCTGCAGTTCAATTTTCCAGCTTAGAGCATACCATGCCTAAGTGTTCACAGACAGAAGATATAACCTCAGCTCTGAACAGTAGACAGAAAGATCTGAAAAGAATGGAGGAGCTCCCATAATGTCCAGTAGTCTGGGCTGGCAGGAGTCAGATACTCTGGAGGCAGTTGAACCACAGGACCTCCTCTGAACTTCAGTCTTTCTGGCTCACGATTAGCTATTAATATTTCTGTTAGGGTTTTCAAAAAAAAATTGGCAAAGAGAATTTTCTGTACTCTAAACTCCAACCTATTTAAATTGAATTATTACATTTCGCTTTTAGTCTGCTACTGTATACTGTAGAGTTCCACTTTAATCGTGAAAGTTAACACAGTCTTTCACATTTCAGCATGTTATACTCCAAGAACTGAAGTTAATTTTGTACTTTCTGAGTGCCAATGCAATTTTATCAAATAGCCTGAAATGTTATGTGTCATTGTTGGGCACTGTTAATTGACTTGGCACAAGCTTTTTGCCCATTTCTCAGTCTTGGTCAGCTCACATATACAGTACTCATAGTAGGGAGCACTGAGAGTGGCACCTGAGTGTACCTGGATCCCTGCAGGAAATTTTGGCTTCTCTGCAGTTTTGTGTACTCTGATCACTTGGTTTCCCTCATATTTTGCTGTTGCTAATGTTATTAACTGAAGCTCAGAAAAACTGCTCTGTTTTTAAATATGACTGCTTTTTGCATTTATTTGCCTTAGCACTCTACTTCATATTGGATGGTAGTATTTTAATTAAGCTGTAGAAACAGCTGTATTTGGTTTTCCTTTATTAAATGTTACATTTAAAATAACAGGTTTTATGTTTTATAAAATATAAAATAGAGAAAATCAGTTTTCATAATGATTAACAAGGATCACTACTGTCCACAATCAGTTAATACTGTAATGTGGAGCTCTCACACAATGATGAAAATGTTTATTAACTCTTAGGGCCATATTGGTAATTTTGATTTTTCAAATACAAAACTACTAACATTGCAAAATAAAAGCAAACTAGGGTCCTAAAAGATTTGTCACAAACCTGTGAAAATATTTTTTTCTGAATTGTTTGTGTTTTCTTCTTATAAGAATTTCTTCTCATAATCACACAGTGTTAATTTAGTATGATGGCAAAAATCTCTCCATCATATAAGTTTGTTAATGCTAATGCATATAGGTTTGTTAATGCTGTTTCAAATAAATAATAAGATAAGAAATACACAAAAGTTTCTAAATAATTAAAAACAATGTTGTATTGAAACAGCAGAGAATAATGCACAAATACTCTGCTCATCATAGTCTGTAAGCATAAAGTGAAAGAACAAGGCAAGAAAGGAAGACCTATCTCATTTTCATTTGATGAACATCCAGTCAAGACAAAATGAATTAACAAAAACAGGTTACAAATATATGCTTTACGTATGTGGGGAAGAGAATGGCTATGCTGTAGGTCACCACACTGGTTGCTATGCAACACTTTTCCTACCTTTCAAGTCAATAGATCAAAATAAAGGCCTGGTTCTGGCCTGGCAGAGAATGCAATACACTGTTGTAATGAAAGCTTACATTTGAAATCTGAAAAAGCCACTACAGTAATGCTGAACTTTAAAAAAAATCCTTTAAATTCTAGGGTACTTTGAACAATTGTAAGCATAATATAAAATTAAAAACCAGAAAGCTACAGTCTGTGTTAAGTGTTCTTGAGCAGCATCTGTAGTTGCACCAATAGTGGTCTGTGGTATTTCCATTTATATTAATTACATAATGTTTTTAAAACTCCTTTCATATGCAGGTTATTTTAGATTGTAGATTTGGAAAACAACACAGACGACAAGAAAAAAAAAACATTAACATAAAAACAAATTACCATCATGTAAAAAAGAAAGAAATGAAAAAAATACAATATTAATTTTCAGTGTCCTTACTGTTGTTTCTCTCAGTAGTGATGTCTTTAAAGAGAGATAAGATAGATCACTTTATTGGCCATACAGTATACCATTTCTTGTATTAGAAATTTGTCTTTTCACATACCCCAGCTTGCTCTCCATGAGACACACAGACAGGGAGAGAAGCTTGGAATCAGAGCACAGGGTCAGTCATTTATATAGCAACCCTGGAGCAGTTGGGGTTAAGGGCCTTGCTCAGGGGCCCAACAGAGTAGGATTCCTCTGCCAGCCACAGGATACGAACGGGCAACCTTCCAGCCACAGGTGCAGATCCTTAGCCACAGAGCCACTGGTGCGGAACAGTAGTTCTGGATTCAAGTGTATTTACAGTATTTACACACTTAGAAAGCCTACATATCTTTCACAGTTTATAAAAAACTGTGAAGGACAAACCACAAACTTCACATAGAAGTGTCAGTAGTTAATTTTTCCATTCAGTAGTTGACATTTAATGTCATTCCTTACATCAAGTCTAATATAATCTAAGTGCACAGACGAAACTGTTCAAGCCATGATGATGGCAAAACAGATTTTTGCCGATAAGTCCAAGAATGGCAAGCTTTATCTTAATTTCCTGTCAAAACTCCAAGATGTCAGTCAGCTGTGCAATGGCCTGTCCACACTCCACTTGTCTCTGGAGTTGAGCTGGTGCCAGGTTTTTTCCCTGAACTCTACAGAGGGCATTTCTATCACAAACGCTGATGTTTTGTGTAATCAAACCAATAACCACAAGAGTATTCCACAGGATTGTGCTATTGATTAGCTGCACACGCTGTATTAAGGATGAATGCAGGGAGTGGGTGGAATCCTCCATGGGCAGCACTGCAGAATTGTAAAGTGTACATCACCCTGACTTTTACACCCTTACATAAATAGGAAAGAGTACTTCAGAGACATCTGCAATAAAGAGGAAATTTTGTTTAAAGGAATCCCTGTAATGCCTACAGTAATTTTAACATGGTGGCATAGGAAATGAACCACTGGCACAATCTACCTTTTTATTTAAAGTGGAAATTTCCTTTCATCAGAAGGCAATTAACTGGAGTCAACTGGGCTTTCGGAGATATCTGGCATATGCTCAGTTTGCAAAGAATTGGATTTTTTAAGGAGTGAAAGCCTTGTTTCAGCGAGTTCCTGTAATTTCGGTTCCATAAACATATATTAGAAGAAAACCCAAGCTTGCTTTAGTGTGACTCAAAGCTGCAGGCAGTATTTTGCACTAAGCACTTTGGAGTCAGCCCTTGTGAAGAGCCTTATCACTACTGTAGCAGCTGTCATGAAGAGCTGCTACTGTATACTCACAGTATACCTACAAAATACAGTAGAGGTATTGAAATAATGGCAGGCAGGTGTTTGAGATGGTACAACCCCAGGTTAAGAAATTTGACTCCCACCGTGTAGCAGTTTAATGTACTGTACTTGACATTACACAAGACAACACAACAGGATTTTCGATCCTGTTATCCTATTTTGAAGGCATTTTCACATGTCACTTTTTGACAATAATCAGTGTCATTCACAGCTTCTGTAATCTAAAATAGGTGTAATTGGTATTAAATAGGAATCTCTGCAAATCCCCACTGATAATGGAATTCATCATCAAAAGTTAAAGTATCATCTTTATTAAAAGTACATTGCTCTTGATCTGCTTATTTATTGAATGTTAAGGATGTTAAAGAATCAGTAACAACCTCATCGTCATGTCTTTTTGATTGGAGATAAAAAGAAAAAGGTTCAGAATTAGAGGCGTCAATTTAGCCCATTGAAAGAGCAATCCGTTTGGTGTGCTTTCACCTTTTATAAACCTCTGACAGATTGGAAACAGACTTCCCATTACTGTGACAAGATGTCTTGCACACTTCAAGATTCCTGTTGGAGTCGTCTTTTCACTTCTAACTGAATTCACTACCGACGTTCTGCAAAGAAACTAAAGCTACTAGCTCTCGAAACACATGCAAATGTTTTGATAGAAGACACCACCATTAACAACTAAGAGGTGGAAAAAGTGAGAATCCAGGCAGTAAACATCAGGCTTCTTTTTAAAAAACTGATATTTTACTCACAAGACATAACACTTTAGCTGGTCTGACAGGAGTGGGCAAAAGTATACAATCTACAGGCAGTAAAACTGCTTCTAGAATCCAACTTCTTATATCAGCCCTGATTGTGTATAGCAATGTCTGTCCCCCGTCCCCATTGAATCTTCTTCCTCATGGGGGTTTGTAGTTAAATAAAACCAGCTGCTCTGACATTTGCCTTGCTTCTCCTTCACCTTCCGGAAATCCAGTGCTCTCTCAGAGTCCCCTTATTTCAATGATTACCGAAAACCTTGTTTTTCACCAACACCAACAAAACTAATCATACATTTTCCTTTTTACCCATCAAGAATTGTGCCTTTACTCAGTACACTGTAGGTGTAGCTGCATGGCTAGCACTTTCCTTTCCAAAAATTAAAGTATAACAGAGAATGGTCTTCTCGAGGTTAGTTTTATCAGCATGTCGGTTTTGAACTTGAGATGTGATCAGTACTTACAAGAATTGTCCCTTGTTGAGAATGGTAGTAGTTATGACCTGAAAACCTTGACTTGTCTTTGTGTTGAGGCTTAGGGATGATTTAGTTTCCCTGGTAGCTTTTCAGGCTGTAAAATGAGAGTGTTGCCTTAACTAAGGTCTCCATTAAATCAAGAGGTACTGCTACCATTATAGCAATATTTTATAAAAGCTATTCGAAATGTGATAGCTGACTTAATGTGGCCCAAATGTACTGATCAACAAGACCATAAAACCAAAGACCTCTTAAAGCTGAGGTTTTGTCTGGTGAAGTCATTACCTTATTACCATTTTTCCCTTTCTCTGTGTAGGTTCTCTCCCATCACCATTGACAGCATGACCAGCCTAGTGGGAATGAATATTCCTGGACACACAGGCACGGGCTGGTGCATCTTTGTGTACAACTTGTCTCCGGATTCAGACGAGAGTGTGCTGTGGCAGCTCTTCGGGCCCTTCGGAGCGGTCAACAACGTCAAGGTGATCCGCGACTTCAACACCAACAAATGCAAAGGCTTCGGCTTCGTTACCATGACGAACTACGACGAGGCGGCCATGGCCATCGCCAGTCTCAACGGCTACCGGTTGGGCGACCGTGTCCTGCAAGTCTCCTTCAAAACCAACAAAACCCACAAGTCGTGAACCCCAAAAGCTGCCACACAGCAACTCCAAAACAGGAAAAACGCAAAACAGGACTGGAAATGGCTTATATTATAACCTTGGACCTATAAGCCAACGTTGCCTAAGTATTACCATAAAAAAGAAAAAATAATCATAATTTGGAAACCCTGTGATGTTGCAGGATTTTTGTCGTCTTTTTTTTTCCCCCTGTGTACACAGTAGCAAAGTCGGTCCCCTTATTTCAACCATGAGAATGTCCTTTTCTTAAGATCTGATTTGTTCTTAACTTGGGAATTTTTCTAACCCGGATCCACTGTCTTTAGAATTCCTGCCTCTCTGAATGGGGGAGGGAGGGGGCTCTTTATAATGCAGTTTATCATTCATTAATTTCCTTATTTAAAAAAAAAAAGTCCGGTGTAAATTGAAAACCCCACTTTAAGTCAAAGGGATGACACAAGTCTTGTTTTTCTTTAGCTTTGATTGAAAGAAAACAATTTACATTTTTGTTTTGTATTGCAAGCAAAATTACATGTCTGTCCTTACACGGGGTTGGGAAAAGATGGGGGAGGGTTGGTTTCACTTTTCCTGATGACATACGTAAACAATTAAAAAAAAAACACTGTTGCCAAAGAGAAAATCTCTTTGCTTGAAAATGGGTTTCGAAAAAAAGAAAAGAGAAAAAAATCTATTTTTATAAATAATAAAAATAATTATTGAAGAATTTTTACAAGAATCTGGATTTGAAAAAAGAGAAAAATATTTTGACTGGCTAATTTAGGGGAAAATAATATTGCCACCTTGTCTTGTTCGTTCTGCCGTGGTACTTTTTAGGATCGAGGTTGTGTGTTTTTTGGAAAACTGGATCGGCGATTGTTTTGTAAACGGAAGGTTTTATCAAGAGAAACAGATGTAGGCAGGTGATCTTCATAACTTTTCATAGCACGTAATTATACAAAGACGTTCTACAAAGGAAAAAAGGGAGGGATAGCGGTCTTCCTAGACCTACCAGACCCTCACAGCCCAGAGCCCTGAAGCAAGGAGATGCATAGTCAGCTCATTTTCTTTGAGTCATCAGTCTATGGGATATCAGTAATAAATAAATTTAGAAAAAAACGGTTTGTTTTAATTCCTTAAAAATAAAGTTTGAAATAAACTTCCTTTAGTGATCAGCGGTAGGTGCTATATAACATGATTTACATATCTTAAATATCCAAGTTTGTTGTTCTATGTGTTGTTTAGAGAAATCTTTGATGTTCGCAATGAATTGGGCTGCCGTTTTGGTTCATTTCAATTGTCGCCCCCCCCTCCGGTATCGGCTTTTCATAATATTTCGGGAAAGCCGGATGACCAAATAGGGGGCTCGTTAGAATCACTTAACGAGTTTTCTTTGGCTTGCAGACTTTTTTAGGTTACTTGCTGCGTGTGATGCATTTGGTCAGAATCAAATAAAAATTAGCTAGTTTTGTTAGTCTAGGTATTTGTTTCTTCAAAAGAGCTATTAGAAAAGGTACAACTGTGTCTTTATTTGTTGTGTGCTAATAAATAATATATAGTCTACTTTTGTTCTCCTATATATATAAGTTGTCACTGTTTTTTCTGTTCAAGCTCGTCTTTATCATATGACAACTTTATAAAGTGATTATTCAGTTACTTAGAAAACTCGTGAGAAAATCTTGTTTAATATGTTGTCACGTCGCTTGTGGAAATGTTTTGGGTTTATTTTCCTTACCGCTGCGGAAAGAAACCGAGCAAAGCTTAGATAACTGTATTTATTTATTGATTGTTTCATGAATTTATTTATTTATCTATTTATTTATTTTTATGTTGTTGGTGTTTATGCGTGATTCTGGTATGGGGGGATGTTTATGAGCTAAAGGGAACAAAATGACTAAGGGAGAGGCTCTTCCAATAGTCCAGTGCACTGAAAACTTTTAGTACGTTTGTGCTTTGTACCAATATATCAAAATTAAAAAGTAAAAAAAAGATTAAAACAAAAAAATAAGTCAAAAGGGTTGGTGACACTCTTCCCTAATTACTAGAAACAGTTACTCGCTATGCATAACCTAGTTGATAGTTAAATTTGCTATTGCTTTTTTCTTGTCTTGTTAAAAAATCTTTAAATCTTTTTCAATAAAGTTTAGTCTTACTAGAATGTTAACAGTTGTTCTGGTTCAATATAACCTGTGATAAGTTTGTGTAGTTTTGCAAGCCACTCCACACCTCCCTACCACACTACAGAGAGCTTGAAAACAAACTTTTATGCAAATAGATAATTGTTCACAAAAATATGTTCTTGGCATTTAAAATGATATCCAATTAATGCTACCTGTAAGGCTCTGCAGTCCATTATGAATTGCAAACTCACAATGCTGCTTAAAACCAGTTTCTTTAAAAAGTTATTTGTGGGGTACTGCGATCAAGTTAAGCCTTTTTGTCGCATAATATAGATGCTGTGAAGTACTGCATACAGGACACAGTTCAGAAACTGCTATCGCATTAGATGTGTGAAAAATTCTTTTGTCACTCAAGCAATACTTATTGTTCTAGTTACAAAGACTTTATCCAACTGCTTTGTCCAATTTGATGTGAAATTGTCAGTTATTTGTGATTAATGATTAATCAGCAGCTGAATACAGGGTTTGTCAGAGGCAAAGTCTTTGCAACCCCACACACAAATACACAATATGTGTATTTTCACACACGGAGATGGATGTGTGTCAATGCTGGGTGTCAACATTAGCTGCTGTAAACATCAGCTTCTTTTTACAAAGCAGACCACTTAATCTTTCAGAACAGTGTTGATACAGTCGTAAAAGATCTTCAATGTTCTCCTGCTTTGCCAATTACATTTAAAAACCTAAAGAAACCTCAAGTCTGCTTTGTATAGTAATCCCCCGATCCCTCCTATTGACCCTGATTCTCCCTAGGGGACAGGATCTGTAACAGTCTGCTGTGGTAATTTCTGCAGGACTCTTATATGATCGACATCGCAACTTAATTTGAACGTTTCATTTTTTTGGACTCACAAAGAACCGTTGAATGTAAGGTTTACCATGTATGATTACATGTAAGATCGCCCCGTTTCATATATTTGTTGGGAAATAAATCTAGAATCATCTTGTTGAAAGAGATTAGCTGGAGTCCACAGGAAATGAGCAGATAAGACCCTCATTACAATCAAAGAAACCAAGAAAACAAGATGAGCCCAATGGCCTACACTGTTTTTCCACCTTTCTTACATTGTTGTGTTTCAACTTCATGCTTGCTCAGCAGCATATGTGGAGGAATTTATCCTCTGACATGCGTGTGTGGGCTCTGATTTTAAATCGGTAAAGTGGGGCATTAAATACTGATTTGCCACAGAAAGGGAGCTCTGAAAGTTCAGCCAGTCCCATTCCGCACTCTCTCCTCCCAGTTAAAACTGCAGAGACAAACAGTGCCACCTGCTGACAGAACAAATTATCACCTACACCGTAGTGTGGGAGGGAAGGTAGAGGGGGGAAAAAGGCTCTTGTCATTTTCATTTTATTCTGAAATGTGTTTGTTTATCTGAGAATCTATAAAGTAAAATAACTTTTAAAAAAAAAGAAAAAAACTTTCACTGGACCACGCCGGTCCATCCAACTTAATTTACTCTTATTAATCTAATTACTGCGATGAATGACTTCATGTTATCCTTGCTAGTTTAGATCATTTCTGAAACTGGAAACAAAAGTGAAAAAATAACTTGCTGTAAATGTTTTTTTCATAAAACTGTTGTGTTTGAATTATTTGTACTTTTGAATGTTGGGACAATAAAATGAGGTGTTGAGAGTTGTTGTAGTCTGTTATTGTGGGTATTGTTATTGTGACAAGGGGAAAGGAATATGTATTCTACTTTTCACTAGAAATCAGTTCCTTCCCTGTGTATTTATCTATAAAGCTGCTTGCATACATGAGTTATTTGTAGATGGAAAGACCCGATACCCAAAGAGTCTTATATGAAAATACTCCTTATTTCTTAAGTGTCTTTCTATTCCTTGAATTAATAGCTGTTTTTGTATAGTATGCACTCACCCAGCAATGATTCAATCTGAAACCATAAAGTGTATAGAAATATAAATGCATACACTTACAGATACTGAAATGGACACTAATAACCACACCGCAGTTCATTTAGTCTTCACAAGTGATTATATAGTTATACGTAGAATACCTCTTTTAGTGTCTGGAGTAAAAACCTCATTTGTTGAAGTAGACTTTATAAAAAAACATAGGACAAACCATTGTTCTGTAAATCTCTCACATCAACCAATTTTATGCTGGTGCCAATGTTTTTATCTGTTCATGAAGACCAGGAACAGTAATAGGGCTGCCCACAACAATGGAATTACGGCACTGCGCCTTCCTGTCTAGCAATATTAGATTTGATTTCGAAAGTACAATTTAATATCTGGAAAGTTCAACGGAAATTAAATGAACAGCTGAGAGAGCGCCATCAACCTCACTGCCCTCGCTCCCCCTCCCAAGTGCTGGCAGCACACTGCTTATGGAAACTTTTGTCAGAGAAATGTAAGCCCAGTCAAATTCCATCAATAACACTGATCTACGCCAGGCCAGCTGCCAACTCAACATTGTTTTGGAGCACAGTGCTGTTAAAGGGACACCTGTATCTCCAACAGTGTTCCTTAGCAAGGTCTCAGGTAGCTCAACTGCAGTTTTTAGAAGTACCTGCCAAAGAGAGACATTTTCAAATCAAATCATGGCATACCAAACACAGTGGTGAAAGTTACATTTTTTGTTAATTTTCTTCTGCTGCTTTTCAGTGCTTCACTTGGCACAAAAAGGGTCAGTCCTGGTCCCAGCTTGGTCTTTAATTCTTTCCTTAAATCCTTTCCTAGCACAGTTTTGGTGCCTTAGATCACTTTTTTGCTTAGTTTACTATGGCAGAGTTTTAGTATGATACACGTTTTAAAAAGTCCAGATGAGAAGTAATTAAATGAGGATGTCTGGTACCTGTCAGTGCAAGGCATGTGATGGCATAGTCTGGTGTGGCATTTACACGGGACAGGATACATGTCCATCTACAGAGGAAGTGCCAGTAATAGAAATCCATAAATGTACAATATTATCCTCTACATTAAAAATGACTGTGGAAGCAAATTAGCAAAGAGTTGACTAATTATATCAGAGTGACCTCAAAGTACATTTACTTTAAAAAATTAAAAGTACTGTACAGTATATATTCACAGTGAATTACCAACAAGATGTACCAGTGAATGCTCACTTTTACAACATTCCTATTGAAGTCTTCTGTTGACATTTCTTATTGAAATTTTAGGCCACTGTATATATGATTTAACAGAAGACAATCTTTGAAGTAATTGCTAATAGTTTAGTGATCCACAATTAAAAACAAACATACCCAAAAATAATATAAATGCATATAGCATTCTGCTAATTCTACAGTTTTTTCTACTTGCACAGTAGTGGTTGTAGTGGTAACCCCCACCTCCACCCAGAAATTGTCTTTTAATGCTCATCCCCTACCCCAAAAAGTGACAATTTAAATCAAAATCAAATCAACAATCAAAAGGAACTTGCTTGTTGTGGGAAAACTGAAGCACCCAGCAAAAAAAACAACAACATATAAGCAGGATGAGAACCTGCAAAACCTACAGACCATGGCTTGGAATTTGAACCCAGGCCTCTGGAGCTGTGAGGTGTGAGACAGTAACCACCACCATGCCACCTCACACACCTGAACAAGGAAGACTGGGGAAGATTGTTTAAAAGGCTGCACATGGAAGGTCTGTTTATATGAAAGTGAAGATGAAATTAATCAGAACTGTTTACAAGCAAAATGAGTCAGCTTGCGAGAAGCATAATGGAATCACAACACAGATGGACATGCAAAAGCGAGCTAGGCAATAATGAGTCTTCGGGTCTGTGACATACCAAGTTCCATCGCTGTAATGAGCAGATTTTCCTGCCTTGATAACCCCAGCACAATTTAACCTAAGTGCACAGTGTAATTAATTTCCCCATTTAGAAAAACACAGTATAGAGTATGTTTGAATTGTACAGTATATAGAGCAACATGTAGGAATTCTTTACTTACTTGAATGTATTGTTAAATATCGAGTTTTATGCACTTACTTATTCTCCAACTACAAATTCTTATAGATCTGTCTCATATTGAGACTATCAGTCTGATCACGTCTGTGTTGCACATCAGCAATCAAGTCGTCAATACGACAGCAACCACAGACATGACATAAGTAGCAACCTCTGAACCTGCTTATGATTTTAAGTCCCAATATTTTTTCTTTCTGTGACGACTTGGTGTCATTTAAACAAGAGATAGGTATAAGGTTGTTTTTTTTTCCAAATTTTGCTCTTTTTGATTAATATATGTGATTCATTGGACTTTTAATGAGACAAGAAATCCTTCTGTATATTTCTTAAACATACAAGCATGTCATAGAAAGTACTGCTGCATACATATCACTTTTACAGGTCTGTTATACAGTAAGCAGGGCAAAGTAAGTCTGGGAAAAAAGACGGAATTGTCCTGTCACTAGCAATGCCTTATTTTTGAATTCACACAGGAAAGTGGGACCACTTAGCATGGCCATGTTGTGTTAGGTTGGATAAAAATACCACAGAACTGTTGAAAAAAAAAACACTTTAAGTCTCAAACTGACAAAGAAATGCTCTGCCGCTATTTAAAAACAAACCAACATGTAAGCTGAGACTTGTCTTGTTCGTGGTGCCATTTTAAGTTTTTTAGAAAGTTCAGGTAGCAATAAAATATATCACACTGTGATTGGTTGGTTTTCTGACCTGACATTGGTACTGCAGGACCTTAGACATGGCAGTCAGTACTATATGTCATCTGTAAGTGTTCTGAAGTCAGATTTCATTTGGGTGCTATATATAAAGATGTTTTGCATCAGGGAAGTCAAGGAATATGACATTATCTAAAAATGAAGAAAAAAATAACTTCAGTGCTGTTCTGTCAGCCATTGAAATGACATTTCTGAATGTCATCTTGACAAATGGAAAACATTTGCAAGCTTGGTCATTCTTTAAGTGGTGGTAAACTGTAGATGAGCAATGTCTCCAATATCATCCGATTTCCACATCTTTTGAAATTTGCTGCTTCAACACACAGTGATGTAATTACTCCCACCTCCCGTTCAGACTGGTGTGAAGGGAGGCTAGTGCAATTTTTAAAAAAGAAAAATGTTTCCACTCTTGCAGTTCTCACTTTCGAGAATTTGACAGTCTGTTATTCTGAGGTATTTAAATATGCGGAAAACAAGATATCAGGAAGTCCGCTGCCAGCTGCTCTGAACGAAAAAAAGGCAACCAATGGCTCACTTTAATGGAGTTACAAAAGTAAATAGGTCCTAAATTTAAAATTTAAGATACATTCTTTAAAATATAATCTAAAAACAGTAAAACTATTATACCTTCATTTCTAAACATGTTACTGTCATGCAAATAGAAATAATATTTTTTCAAATCTAGTTTATTTTCTCAACATTCTTTTTGAAAGCATTCTTTTCCTCTAGAGATTGTTGTATTTTTAAACACTCCCCTCAAGATTAAGCTATGCTCAGTGCTTACCAACTTCAATAAAAAGATCTGAACACTAGGTAGGCCAATTTTTCCTTCTGAAAGCAACAGCAGTAAGGGTTGCAAATTGAACATATGATATGGTATTTTTGTATTTGTTGGAGGGTTTTCATAACTTTCCTCATAAAAAATTAATTCTCAGACTGCAGGCAGTAAGCACTCAAGGTAATGCTTGTTTTTGGATTGAGACCTGCTTATTGGATAGAAACTGTAATGCTTAATTTAGGGTGACAATCAGTTAACTACCACAAAGTACCATAAATTATAATGAATAATTTAGATTATAGAATAGTTCGTAAATTAGTCAAGTTCACAGATTATAACAAAAGTAAACACTGTAGAATCAAAAAGATTTAGGAATAAACCCAAGACCGTTCAAATGCCTGGAAGACGACATTTAAAGAAGACAACTCAAAAGTGTTAAATATTGGTAGAAAAACATACAATTAAAATACTGTACATGTAAAAACGCTGAGCCTGAAGAAATGACCTCAGAAAATGATGTCTATGTTATTTATATATATGTTATACATATTTCAATTTTCTTGACAATGTAGAGAAGCAATATAAATTAGAGAATAGACAGTATAGTTAAAACAGCAGAGTTTAAATTAAGGCATGTTAAAATTGGAGAATCCGAAAGTAAAACCTCATTTATAACATGTACAATTTTTTTTCACCATGTTGCCAAAAAGATATAGCTGTTAAGGAATCAGTCCAGAAAAGACTAATCAGAGACTGTCATAGATGATTTGATTTGAGTATTCAAAATCCTTAAAGGCACTGGAAAGATCAACCCAGTGAGATTGAAAGAGAAATGTCGTAATTGTTTCAACTTTACTACTTTAAAGCAAAGGGAGTCCTACCAACAAATTACTGTTTCACGGTGCAATAAAGAGATTTCTGTGACAAAGTCCTGAAACAGAAGTTTGAAAGGTCTGTTAATTTGAAGTAGTATTTATTTTGTTTGTGTAACTGAGCTGCACAATTGGGTTTTCTAGAGCGTAGACTGCAATCAGGACCCACAAGAAGCTCCAGTCTTTCTAATAGCGCCACACTTGCCCTGTTCTGTAATGTTTAGAGCACTCTTTTCCTTTTTCATAGGTTACACAGGTAGTCACCTTACCCTAGTTTTATTCTCACACTGCATCTGAGCATACAATGGAAACATTCTCTTCCATCACCTCCAATCCAGAAGCCTCCTAATGATAAAAGCTCTCACTGCACCCTTATTCATATCATTCCTGCATTTTCTTCTGTAGTGAAAATGTTTTTTCTCTCTCCCCTCAAAGTCTCTTTAGAAACACAGTGAGGTCCTGTGACAGCCAAATCACATTAGAGCACATTTCATTTTGTAAAACATGAACACGGAGGTTTAATTTGTGATACTCAGTTTATGGACCCAGTGGGTCCTATCAAGCTCAGCAGTGATGAATGGTTGTATTGTAGAAAAGATTAATAAGTTGAATAGAAGAATCTGCCTGCAGTGCCTTGGTTATAAGAATAAATTGTATGCCGTGCAAACAAAACACTAGTTGGCCTGGAAAAATGCTGGGGCATTCACTTTTGCAGACAAGGCAGGTATGTAAACGAAAATAGGTTGACCCACATTCATCAAACATTAACATTAATTTGTAAATGTTTAGCTTTGTTTTACCTCAGAAAAATTTTCTATAGGATAGGATCAGAAAAACCGCACAGTTCTTTAGGAGCTCCCACGACCATCTTGAACATCGTTAATTTTTTCATTTTGCAACATCAGCAACAGATCAAATCCATTTTAGAAGAAGGGAGACAAATGTGTTGCACACTTAGCACAGAGAGGTTAAAGAAATAGCGCCCTTAGGATTAAATTCCTAACCACTACAGCAATGCTAGCATCAAAACATACAGCAAGAGTC
This sequence comes from Lepisosteus platostomus, assembly GCF_059453375.1. Classification (NCBI taxonomy): domain Eukaryota; kingdom Metazoa; phylum Chordata; class Actinopteri; order Semionotiformes; family Lepisosteidae; genus Lepisosteus; species Lepisosteus platostomus. The sequence continues at coordinate 27,937,647 of NC_142621.1, forward strand.
TTGGTTTCTGCCTAACAGGGATGTGACTTTGTCATACGCTGTTTGCTGTTTTGCTACCCAACCATATGGAGACCTCATCTGCCTACCACAGAGCTTCTATCTCACCTCCTAAGGCAGCAGACTTTCCCCTCTCTCAGTGGCTCTCGTGCTAAGAAATATGAGAAACATAATTATCTGCTTTCACCATGACGGAGAGATGCCAGCAACAGCCCAGCCCTGGCTGTGGCAGCTTTTGCTGAATGAGCCTGGCAGGGAGCAGAGCCATCTGAGGTGCCGTGTTTAAACAGAGACAGACCGATCAGCCCAGCACATCACAGGCCAGAGCACTAAAGACTACTGTTTTTTTTCAAACAACTAGTGATGCAATGGGTTTTGCACAACATATTGTCTTATAAGCCAAGTTGACAGCAGAGAATGCTTTCAGCACTACAAGGTATTAAAAAATACTTCAAAGTCTCCTTTTTGGAAGACTGAGTGTACTTGTGTTCAGCAATACGTCAAGGCTAAACAACCTTCAGCTGTTGCCTATTTTTTATAATCCATAAAAAGTTTGCCTATTGTTTTATTTATTGAATGTATTCCCCACAGTATTATACAATTAAATTATCAGGAAGTGACCAGAAATGTGTTTGATGAAGCAAATACAGGGAGTTTAGTTATCTCTTCATAATGATTTACCAGCTTATCCATGCCTTCAATGACAACAGGACCACTGTGAGAAGCTACTAATCATTTTTCTGCAGTGCAAAATCTTAAAAATGCTTTATAAATATGTGTCAACCAACTCCATTCTTTAGCATGCTCAAGCAACATAAGCTCTTATGCATTTTCCTTTGAAACCCTTAGACAGGTTTAGCCCGCATGCTCATTTAAAAATCAAACATTCCTTTGCTGATTTATCACAGTGGAGTGGCCCTGACAATGTCTGTTTTTCGTACCCTCCCCCTCTTGCCCTTTTCTTAATTCAAGACATGATGTTGGCTAATTAACTTCTTCAGGATCCCCGAATCTGTTACGAATACTGAAGCGCAACGCCCACTCGCTGCCATCTGTCGCGCTGGTTCGCAATGTGCCAAGCGCAAGCGGTGCTCTGAGAGCTCCAGGGTCCTCGCCCGCACTCTGAACAAGATGGCAGCAATCTGGCCAATGGAGCGCAGAGGCGGGCTCGCAGAGGGAACGCTCACAGGCCTGGCTGCTGCCACAGCGCCACACCAGAGCACGGCCTGCCACTCGCCAACTCAAACAAGACCCTGGATTTATGGCTCCTTTCAGACTCACACAGAAATTGCCTCAAAGCCTGGATTATCTTGTCTTCGTGGGGTATGAAGTATAAAGTGACTGCGCACTGCCCAAATGAGGCTCAGACACGCACAAGACAAAAGCCAGGATTCATTGCAGCCTACATGAAACCTCAACCACAAGAGATAAAGTGCAAATTATATTGGCATTGTTTGCTAAATTACAAGCTAGTCACTAAAAGCAGAATGAATTTAAGAAAATGGAACACGTTTCTTCTTTTTATTGCCATTTTTCTGAAAAGCTCATGAAAGTATAAAGTGTCAGTGTCGCATGTTTTGTTCAAATGTTCCTACTTTAAATTGCAAAGCAGATGTTGGGGGCCTACACGGAATATATAGGATGCACTAAACTTTATATGAAAATCACTGAAGCCTATTGAGGTTTTGTTAAAAAAAAAGATTTGCAGTTTTTAAAATTAAACTACTTAATATTTAGTGTAAATTAATGTTCTAATATTACAATGAAAGCAAGAGATTTTAACTGTATGACAACAATCTTAATTTTCCTCTGCAACAGATGATTAAAGAAATTGCTCTTTAAATTTTTATAATTGTAGCCAATTGTCCTATTTCAGTAGTGTGGTTTGAGAAACCTATACACATACTGTACAGCTGTGTTCTACCTACAAATCAGGTAAATTATTGTTCCAAATAGGGTTTTAAAACTCTGATAGAGATTCCAAATAATAAATAACTAATAATAACCCCCAAATTGTAAAGATTTTGCCAAGAATATATCCGAGTGGGTACTATAGTGGACTATATAATTAGAGGCACCTGATTTCATTGTTCTATGGCATAGCTTTGTAGAAAATAATAATAACTCAGGCACAATGGGTTAAATAAATATTCATTTACAATGACAATAACACACACTGAACAACTCACAACATAAACATACAACATACATGTTACGCTATATACAAATGTACAAACAAGGTGTCCCAGAGGCCTATATCCTGACTAACCAGAAAACAGTAAACAACTAAGAAATATTCAAATCCTATGTAACACCTACACAGGCAAATAGAAAAAGTTCTCACTTAAATCAGTTTCATAAAAACAACAAATGGTAAACTCTTTTAGAAGGTTTCAAATAAATCTGTTCTTTATGGATTATCTGGACAAGGAGCTTTTGCCTAGTACTTTCTTCTTTCTCTGCACCCTCCTTTCTCCTCTCTGCCTCTTTCTCTCTGTGTCCCCTTCTTACTTCTTTTTTCTCCTTTTCCTCCTTCTCGTCTCTCTGTTCCTTTCTCTGTACCTGTCTGTTGGATCCCCAGTTCCGCAACTGTTGATCTCTTATTCACTTACCTAGAACTTAATTAACCATGGTATACCAGACTATCCCTTTGTTCAGTGTGTCTTTAGACCTAATACAATTCTGTAAACACCCCAGTTGCTTGCTTTGAAAATCATTGAGAACTGTAAGTGTGGACGCTAGCCAGGTGTTGATTATTGTCTCTAAATTCTTAAAACACTTCAATAGCCACTTCCAATAACCATAATATAATTAATCGTCTGTGGTCAGGCTAATCCTGTGTTTAACCCTTCCCTCTATGGTTTGGTCCTCAAGCCTGCCTGTTCCAATTTACCAGTTGTTAAACCCTATATTAGTTGGCTGATCCTGTTTGGTCAGGGACTTATATCAAACTCATGATATTTTCCTGCTTCTGACACAGCAGTAGTCAATAATAGTTTTCAGTAACATTTGGTATAACCTAGTTGACTTTCAGTCTTCTTCAGGCTCATACTGTAATATTTTTTGTTGTATTATGTATTATAGGTCTATTCCCAAGCTGGACATGACATCTTTAGTCATCTGGTGTGCTGCTTAAAAAAAGATACCAAGCTACCAAGTCTGCCATACCACAATGATTGTTCACCTTTGTTCCTTAGTATATATAGTACCATGTAATATTCTTTTGTTTTTCCTGAAAATCCAATAAACAAATTAAACACAAAAGATAAATCAGCTTCACCTTCTGAGGGATGTTAAATATTTTGCTCTGTCTCTGGAGTGTTTTTCTGCTGCCTCTAGCCATCTAACCTAAGACTAAGACCCACACTCTTAATTCTGCTGTATACACATGGAGTATAAAAAATTGACTAACCTTTAGAAACTGCCACAATGGATTGCCCAACTCCTTTAACTGTGAATGAACTGTTCTTTCAGCTGCAGTTCCACTTTTAACCTTTCATTACCTGATGCTACATGTACTTACAGAAGGTCCTTATCCAAGAAGGAAGAACACTTCAGCCTGGCCTTTACACCTTGTACTTTGTCTGGACAGCTGTAGCACAGTCAAGGCAAATCAAAACGAAGGCTAACTTGATCTAACAAGTCCTGTCCAATAAAGAAGAAACCTTGTTTTAAGGATCAGGAAAATTATCAGAACAAAAGTCACCTCCAATATGTTAAACATCTCTATTGATTTAGAAGATACCATCTCTTAAAAACAAGTCAGGACAAGGGCTTGGCTGTACTGAATCTAGATATGCTGGACTGTCCAATTCCAAACCAGTGACTTTATGCTATGACTTTTCTCTGCCTTCTCAGCCATTAACAACAGGGGTCGGTGACCAACAGCAAGAGTGTCATTATTGGCATGCAAAGGGATTTTTAATGGCATGTGCAACAATACAGTAGTCTAAGCCATAAAGAAATTAAAGTAAAAAACGCTGTAATTCTTTACAACATGATACTCAGTGAAAGCTCTGTGGCAGGGAAAAAATAAGATTCATTGGTTTATTTACTACATTATTTTCAGCGGGGCTAGCCAATTGTTCTTACAGGAAAGCTCACAATCCATGCCATTGAGGACGTTTTCCACACTTAAATGTTAATTCAAACATTGTAAAGCTGTGGGAAGGTTTTGTCAAACTTTGCAGACTGTCCTGATGTAATCAAGATCTTTTTGTCAGAAAAAAGTCAAAACTATCCCCAACTGCTCAATGAAAAATGGGTTGCTTCTAGCCAACATCATCACAGGCATGAATGAACTCAACCTCCATCAGTGGGGGCAGATCAAACAGTAATGGAACTTTTTAAATGATAAAGGTATTTCTTGCAAAACCTGCAATTTTTTGTTGCGATAGTGACACTTCAACTTTCACCTATTTCCAAGAATTTTTGGAACATTGCATGTACAAGAAGTGGCATCAGAATTTTGTCAGATTTCAGAATTTCCAATGTTGTGGTCTGATGTTTTCTTTTCTTATTAAACAGACAGATTTGATACCACCGACAAGGAGTTTTCAGTGTTTCAATGGATGGATGTTGAAATTTTTTTAATGAACCACAGAAAAGTGGTAATGAACCACAAAGTGGTTGTTGTGTTTAGGTATAAATAGTGTTACAACCAGGTGTCTCCTCATAGGGAACTGGAGAGGACACCCAATGATGTAACAGACCCAAGAGCTAGGGCGTCACAGTCCAGGGTGAGTAGCCAGCTCGCTGTACCTCAGGCGCATAGTCAGCCTAGAGCTGTCCAGAGATTACCATGGCCAGGCTCCTGGAATGGGGCATCCAGGTGAAGATCAGTCCGCACTAAGTGACTGGAAGCAGGTACAGGATCTGCAGTCACCAGGGTCCGGAGCTGTGCTTCATTCTAGGGAGTAGCGCAGGGCTGAGGGGTCTCACATGTGGACATGACAGGATACTCCCAGTCGGGGTGGTCATCCAGGGGGAACGCCAATGCAGGACTGAATGAAATTACGTGCTGTCGGAGGATGTCTAAGGCACACCAGAGACCAAGCCGCGAGAGGCTTGTGCTGTCTGGTTCCCGGAGCAGGGTCCCGGCCTCTCTTCTGCACTCAGCAGCCGGCAGCCTCTGGACAGCACAGCCACAGCCAGTGCTCCCAGGCGCCGGAAGGTGGCTCAGGAGTGCAGTGATGTGAAAGTTAATGCCGGATCACTGAGGAGAGACTAATCAGGGTTTGAAAAGCCACAGAGCACCTGCTGCCTGGAGACTACTCACTACAGACAGTTGCTCTCTCCTCTCTCCTTGGTGACCATTAAAGAACACAGACTCAGCCGCCAACCTCTACAACTGTAATATGCAGCTACTGTAGGTACAGCTGGGGAGGGCATAGCAAGTGTAACACAGTGAACGGGAGCTCACATATGCCAGAACATGTCAGTTATTTAAAAATGCATGCAGATGTTCTACAGGTAGAGCCTGTCACTGATACGCCATACTTAGAAGCAGAGGAGAATAGAGAAATCCAAGACATGTGACATGCAAGATAAATGCAGTTACCCCTCTGACAGCTTAGCTCCCCACTCGGTGAATAACTTGCCTTTTTGACCCCTACGAGAGATCATATGAGAATTTAACGACTAATTTTATGTGAATCTCTGTTTAGAAATCTCTGCAATGCTGTAAACCAGGCTGCCAGAGCCTTTGGTTTTATGAGTCTCTACCTCATCAGTTAGGGAAGATGGCAATTGTGACTGATTAATTTGTTTAAATTCTTAGCTCCTTAATTTAAAATGCACATAAAACCAATAAGCACTGAATCCTTCAACCCACTGTTACTCAGCTGTGGACCTCTAGATCCACTGAGCGTTTTAGCTTTCCTTCCAGCTGACCTCTTAAACTGGTTATTAAGCTAATTTACTTAATTGAACAAATTTAACTTATTACAAAGGTCCATAGCAGGGAACAGTTTAAAGACAAAACCCCGTTGGTCCAGATTTGAGGGACACAGTTTTATACAACGTTGTGAATGTTGAAGGGTCTGGTGTCAATCAATATTCCCATGACTGGAAAGCTCATGCCCTGCTTCTGTATGCAACAGTATTATTGCTAATCACATACTTCATTCCAGCTTTTATAAATATATATACAGTATATAAGATCTAACTTTAAATAAAGTCGAGTACTTGCAATCACAAAACTAACTCTTGCACCTTGTAAATCCAAACCACAGAAAGGGGAAAAAATCAGACTATCCACTATACTGTATGTAAGGCATTAGTTTTTGATAACAAAAAAACAACTAAGATGGGCAGCACTGATCCCATGAATAATGCGGGGCTGAAGTTAAAGATGGTTATAGCTGTGAGAAGTGGAGGAGAGGCCGCTCAGACATGCCCAAGTGCATCCATGTGTGAAACACAGACAGACATGCTGGTGTTTGGGTGAGAAAGCAGCGCCCCTTGGCAGAGTTCAGGAGCTGTGCCAGCTGGGTCCTTTCTGCACTCACCCAGCGAGAGAAGAAGGCAGCTGTTAGGGGCCAGACCTCTGCGTGAGCCTGCTGTACAAGCTCTACGTTGCTTCAGACTCGGATTTACGATGGTTTTCGTGCAAGTTGGAATAGCACTTAACAATGAATACACAAAGAAGCCAAACAATAGAATACAGTGCTACTTATGATTAAGCAGAGCATTTGAATAATCAGGTGACTCTATAAAACTAAACTGCGTTTTACAGTGGGCAGCATTGACTTTGTTCAAATCACTATAAACCACTGGAGAGTCTAGAACTCTTTCCACACTATTGGCTAATAGAAAGCTGTCTCAAAACCATGACTTTCTGCATTGAATGCTTCACTTCCATTTTAGATTATAACCACTTCAACCTCCGTTCAATTGATGGAGTTTTAATTAAGACTTAAATACATTTCCCAGAACTTTGACATACATTACTTCAGAGCAAAACATGGACCAAATGTGGACTATTGTACTGTCTTCTCTCAGATTTGGGCCAGTAAAATCATTTTTTTTTCTTCAGCCACCCAACGATAAAAAACAAGAACAGCAAGGAGCATATTGAAATCAAGTGAGAGTCTCTTAGTTCAAACATATTTAATTTTTTAATCTCCAGGAGAGGAGAACATTCTGTTTAAAGAGCATTTGAATAATACTAACTGGAAAGTGAATTGCATACTTGAATGGCTTAAAACAGCAGAAAAATTACCCAGTGTCACTGATACTCTCTCTTTATGAGAAGCACACTTCTGTGAGTAGTGTTTCCATTGATCACTAACTCTGTACACTGATTTACATCCTCTAATAGGCAAGACTGGGTGAAGAATTAATAAATGTGAACTACTCTCAGGGTGAAGTTTTTACAATCAGCAATAATTATCTCCATTTACCAAGGCACTCACCTTCTTATAACATGTGAATTACAATCAACTGAACTGGACAAGTTACCATCTCATCTCATCTAAATACCTGCTAACATTATGCAAGTCTGAGAAAAGTCATAAGCTATCAGGTTCAAGAACATCGCAGAAGAAAAAAGAAGAATTCTCTACCATCTTCACATCCCTGACATTCCTCTTTCCTTTCTGCTTGAAAATTTAAAAAGTTAATGACACGTATACAATGCTAATCCTTATTACTATATTACATAGATATTCCATAGATAAATTCTCATCCCAACAAGATAAAGATGTTAGAGTTTAGGGTTAAGATTGAATCGCTGTTAGTGGGCTTTGTTAAACCTCTGTGTTATGCATCAGGGGTAATGCAAGATAGTGTTCCCGAACAGGACATTAGCAAGCTCCTCCTGGAAATCACAATCAATAATAAGATTATATAATTAGGTCTGGGAAGACATGCCACTTCTCTAATATTGAATAGCAACTCCAGTAGGCATAGGCAGTTTTTGCCTCGGATGAATAGCATATATTTTTAGCTTTTAGAAGATGACAGAAATCGCTTTTGTCACACAGAAAAGTACAGAACTTATTAAAGACTGTGAGATTGTTTGGATCTCACCTGTCTTAGCTCTGGTTCTTTGCAAATAGAGAAACATTTCCAAAAATACTCTGTATTGACATCAGCATGAAAGTGGCTGTATCCGTTGTGATTATATTGCATCACTTTAAATGAGTCTCCAAGGAATATTACTTCTCTTCACGGATTCCAGTGTTTCATTCTTTGTGTGAGAAAACAATGGATAAGTCTTGCGTAGCATTTTCACATTTGCTTTTTCATCAACATATTTGTAAAATAAAACAATAAATAAAATCACGAGTTACGCTCTCATGTACTGTAGAGCTGTTAAGAAAGTCAGCACTGTGACCATTACTTTAAATGAACTCTTCTTTAGTACAGCTAAACCAGATGTTCTGTTGCACAACTGGTTATATGGCCGACAGGAGGCATGTCATACAATGTTGTGCTCAGTTAAAAATAAAAATGGCCGACAGGAGGCATGTCACACAATGTTGTGCTCAGTTAAAAATAAACTTCCTCATTACATCAAATTTGTAATAATTATAGCACTAAAAAAATGTCCTTCTAAAATAGTGCTTCCCAGGCTCAGAGATATGGTGGCAGCAGCAATTTCACCATCTAGTCTTCAATGCTGGGCCTGGTCGGTACTGAGATGGGACAGAGGAATCAGACTGCTGCTGTTTGGTGGACGAGTACGTGGTTTGCTTCCCCCTGAACCAGAATTTCCAAAGCAATTTTTCACTATGGTAATGGGGGACACTGAGCTATAAGAGTGTACTGTATACTGTAGTATATAATGTTTTAGATGAAACATTAAACCAATTCTTGACTGAATTCCAAGTTTGGCTTGCACAATATGGCTTTTCTAATGTTCTTCTTAATTCAATTGGTAATGTTATTTCTACTCTACCTGATGGCAGGGTTCCTGGCACATAATAACTGCCAAATATAAAAAAATGGGGCAATTCAATGGCGTAGGATATTGGCCTTATCTTATATATATCTTATATGAATTAAGAGATTTATACAAATGCAAGCAATTATAATTTATTGTGCTGTCCAACCAGCTTGTAAGAGGTCTAAACTGGTTACCACACTATTGAAAGGATGTATTGGCATGCAGTTCTTAGTCTCAATGTACTGTAGCTTAGATGAAATGTCACTTTTTATATGTTAAACTTGAATTTGCAATGTTCTGTTCAGCCTCCCTACAGTGGTTGAAATCCTTAAATCCATGTCAATTATTGGTTACAAGTGAATGAACCTTATAGCAGACAAGTGTTTGCTGGGCCCCAATCGGCATCGGACAAGAAAATAACCAGTGAGGACTTTCTTTTGAAATACCAGAGAGCAGAATTTCTCCACGGATTGGCAGGAATAGAATGTCTAGCTACTTGGTTTAGAAAAATTAAAATCAGAGACTGGAGCTAATGCACAGTAAAGCCAACTCAAACCTTTGAGCCTAAATAGCCTTAGCAATTATCAATGTCTAACAGTCTACACAGCACTATCAAAAATATGGAGGATTTCAATGAAGACACTTCCAAATCTACACCAATGAAATTGACCGCTGAAAAGAACTGAATATGAGCAAATTACTTTTTGTGCTCCCCATATTGCTTCAAGGTGAAGTGCGAGTAAGTGAATGATTTCAGAACATTTAAGGAAATCATCTCCTGTGGTTCCCAAGACTAGTGTATGGCTGGTCTCATGTCATTGATCACCAGCCTTCTGTATGCTCCAGACATACTGTAGATCTTCTTAAACTTTCCAAATTAACCAAAATAGCAGGGCTTACTTGGAATTAAAATACAAAAAAGCCCCATACAAAACAAACTCATGATTTACTCTCTACCTGAGATATTATATAGTAGCCTTTTTTAATCCACTCTTTCAAAAGAGCAGATTTGGACAACATAGCATAATGTAGGAAAAGGATAAGACATTATCTAGAAGAGCTTGCTTAAATGAACTAACACCTCCGTCTAATTTTGCATTCAGTGTTAAAAGAACTGCAAATTGTCAATTTCTCAAGAATTCTTTTTTTTTGTGTGCGTTTACTCCAGAGCTCAGAGGCACACATTGGCTTGAGCTCTAATTTGTATTAAGCCGGGGTTAAGTACAGTATAGTGGAAATGCTCAATAAGCCCTCTTCTCATTTCCAAAAGAAAACCATCCTGGCTGAAGGTGTAACTGGATGGGATTGAGTGTCCTTTTCACTTGTACTGGAAGGAACAGTGTTCAGGACCTCCTTTCCTACAGTATGTGTTCCCTTGCTCATCCCTGTCAGGGATTCAATTGTTGTGTTTCTGGCACACCCTGAGTGTCAACACTGCTACTCCAAGGAGCGGAGAATTCCACAATGCCAAGTCTCATGGGTTACTTCACCATAACAAGGTCACATCAAATGAGTCCTGTTACACTGCAAGAATCACATCTGTGTTATAGGAACATAACCCAAATGAGTCTAAAGAAAAAATACAAAGCCAAACTATGCATAAATAAATGCACTTTTTCACAAATTTTGGATGAAACTCAAACATTCTGGACCACTTTCATATTGTTTGTGATACATTAAGAACGGATGTAAGATAAGATCACTTTATTGGCCATAAACAATTTCTTGTATTAGGAATTTGTCTTTTCGCATACCCCAGCTTGCTCTCCATGAGACACACAGACAGGGAGAGAAGCTTGGGGTCAGGGCGTAGGACGTGCCATTTATACGGCACCACTGGACCTGTGGCTAGAAGGTTGCCGGTTCAAATCCCGCAGCTGGCAGAGGAATCCTACTCTGTTGGGCCCCTGAGCAAGGCCCTTAACTCCAACTGCTCCAAGGGTGCTGTACAATGGCAGACCCTGCACTCTGACCCCAGGCTCTCTCCCTGTCCGTGTGTCTCGTGGAGAGCAAGCTGGGGTATGTGAAAAGATAATTCCTAATGCAAGAAATTGTAAAGGGTTAATAAAGTGATGTTATTAAAAGTGCTCAGGATTCCTCTGCTGTACGTGGGATACAAACTGGCAACCTTCCAGCCAGAGGCACAGATGTACAGTATACTACCAACATAGAGGCTTCTTCTATAACTGTTTGGTTTACAAAAAAAGATTAAGGGAAACAAATGAGATGCAAATATTCTTGAATCAAAATGCATCTATGCTTATCTTTAAAAATGCTTTTGATTTGCCACACAATTGCATCATATTTTGTAAGCCTAGACAAATATCCCTGTAGACCAAAGGTGAGAGGATTTCAAAGTCACACTGCCTTTTAACACCAGAAACTAACAAAAAAGCTAAAGTTTTAGTCAAAGAAGGAAAAGAGAGAAAAAAACACCCACTCAACAAAAATTAAAACTGCAAATGTTATAGAATTTAAAATATTCTACCCTTTGCATGCATTTAGTTTGAAAGAGGCAAGTGTTGAAAGTAAAGTAGTGTCTTTAACACATAACCTACCATCTGAAACAGGGAAAAAAGTGTGAAAATAACTAGCTTGAGAGAAAATTACATAGCACGGTGATACATAGCATTATATGTGCTATATATAATACTTCAACTCTGTTGAGTACAACCATGTGACAGATCTGTAGTATGTTATGATGCACGCCATAAACAATCTGCAGTTCCCCATAATAAGTAGGGAGTTAGTCTGAAATAAACATGCCAGAGTCTGCTGGGATCATATTTCAACACCATGCCAATTCGCAGAAGGCTTAAAGATGTGTAACTGAAAGCACAGAAATTCCCTGTACTACCCCCTGAAATGTATCATTATGTACTGTACATCCCAGTTCCCTTATTTTTACAGGCATCCCATTTTGCTTGTACAGTACAGTACAGAAAACACCGATTAATATATGCTGCTTCCTGCCTAGAACAGTGCATTGCTCAGATGCAGAGTAAGGGCAGTCATGCTGCTAAGGATACATGAAGACGGACATTGTAGTTATTGGACATCCACAACCCAGAAGTAGATCCAAAACCCTAGACAGCAGTGTTAACTGCAAAAACACAATCATATTTCAGTATGTTTTCCTAAATATAGAATTGCATTCTTCCTTCATACCAATGAAACACAATCATCAAACTTTCTATATCATCAGGTATATACTCAATTAAGATTAAACATCAAAATCCTAGAAAAATAATGAATATCTGTAAGTCAGTCCACCGGCAAACAAGCACATTCTTCACCACAACCTTGGACACGGAAAGGTTCAGTCTCTTTGATGAACAAATATTAAATAGACATCTCTATCGGCTTTGGCACCCCTTCTTCCATCACAGATGGACCTGCCTGGGTTTTCCCCCTTCTCATTCATCAACTTCCAACACGGGGGCCTCGCCAGAACTTCCGCCACTCAAAACGAGGACACGCCAGCACTGTGCTCCTGCACACAAGCCTGTGTAATTAAAAAAAAAAGCACCTCATTAGAGAATGCAGATTAGTACACGCGTTGGGGGGGGTGAGGGGTGTTGAAGAAATCCTTGCCAGCAATTGTTCGGCACCTCCTCTACCTGCGGGGAGCCTGGATAATTTGGAAATTGCTCACACTTGTGCCCTGTCCACCACCAGGTGGAATTCTGCATGCATGGCTGGTCTTGCCTGCTGCAGCGCCAGTTGCTAGGCGACAGATGATCCAGCACCAGAGGGCCCTGACATTAGGAAGAGCAAATTGACCACAGGAGGGCTAATCTAGCATGAAAAGCAGCCGGCCGGGCACGCTTCATTGAAAGGGAGGACCGAATATGCAGGGCAGAGGAGCTTCTGTACTCAGAGATGGAGTTCCCAAAGCGCACTGTGCTTTTATATGTGAAGACCCAGGACTGTCTGTGTGTTGAACTGAGCTTCATCATTTATTCTTCTACATTTTATTTCTAGGAACTGTCAGGTGCCGAAGAATGTTCAGCTATGAAAAAATTCTGAATTTGTAAAACTCCAGGGTGTGTACTGCCTTTCACCTACTGCTTGCTGGGATAGGCTCCGGCTGTCCTGTGACCCTGCATTGGATGAAGAGGTCAGAAAATGGATGGATAGAAAAGTGGACTTCAAATTTCTGGTCTCGGTATTACATACATGCAATTTGCTATTCTAATGTAAAATGCAACACAAAAAAAACATTCTAGAACGATAAGTACAGTACATCTTTTTCTGAGTTTCCTTGCATCAGACGTCTTCAAACCACTACGTTTAAATTTGTTTTGAGCACAATTAAAATATTGGAATACGAACGTCATTGCACTCTATGTAATAAGTAATCCAAAAAAGCAAGTCTGGTGTATTAAACAGTACAGGAACGGTAACATTGGATTTCGTTTTAATAACATCAGTAAATATTTTTTTTACTTGTGTTATTCCTGCTCTGAGTCCAGACTGACACCTGCATTTCGTTTCTTCTTTGAGTAGGTACTGTGAATTGGTTGAAGACTAGCATCTCAGAACCTTAAAACTGAGTTGGAGTTTTAAAAAAAAAGTTGTGCGGGCTTTGACATGTAGATGTCAGTAAGAAAATGTTTCATGTCACTAAATGTTCCATTTTTCAGGTATACGTACTCTTCTCTCATTCTCTTTTGAGTAATGCTCAAAGAAACTGAAACTGACAGCATCTCTACAAACTACATTGACTCCAGCTACAGCATGTTCCTGGAGGTACTCATATGGGTGTTTCATCCTTTTAGTCACAGATAACTATGCCTCTCAAAAACACCATTTCGGAGAGAAGACTGTCAGCTACATTTCCGCTTATAACAAGATATTTGTCCTGATGTTATTTTCCTGATTAGGAAAATGAAATATCTCATTGCAATTTATTTGAGCACCTTTTCAATAGGTTTCTCAAGCCTGTAATACACTATCCTTTCAACATAATATAAGCACCAGGAATTAATTTCATTCTCAGCATTAATATTTTTGCTTCTATTGGAAGACACTCCAGAAAAACACATCTAGCTTCCAGAACGTGAATGTGTCAGTCCCTTCTTCTAAAATCCAAAGACTGATTTAACAAGTAGTTTTAATTTTGTTTTCAGTCCTTTCTCTTAAAAGTGCTTTGTTATTTGGTTTTCAGAGTAGAATTATACACTACAGAGCCCGAGAGGGGACATCAGTAAGAAAAAAAAAGTTATATGGAGGGAACGATTTACAATTTGTGCGCACAAAATAACTAAATCGTTCCCTCGTTTTAGTTCGTGTGCACGAAATAACGTTTATGTTACGTATCTTATTGTTATTTTTGCAACTCCAGCATTTCACATGATGTAGATGACTGTCCTTAACAACCTTCAAGGCTGAACCTTCTCACCTAGATAAAAGAAACAGCCTTTGTTTTTCCACAGATAATGGACTTCCAGTACAAAATACTTCGGTACAACTTGTCTGTGACTTTGGAATGATGGCTTGGGTAGGGCCTCAATGACTGGGATAAATATTAGTGCAATATGGCAAGGTTTTCATTTCTAATTCATGTATAGTGCTGGATTCTCCCCCACATAACTTATTGCATCACTCAAGTCGTTATACTGGATGAAATGCTGTTAAGATTTCCACCTAGTACCACAACAACAATCAAACACACTCATACTGTTTGTATGTCATCAATGTTCTCCCAGTGTTTATTGTAAACCACCAATTTAAGTGTAGAATTTAGCTTGATATCTGACTTAATATCTGTGCAAAGCTGCATCAAGAGAAATATGAAAGGAGATTTTAAGTGGTACACCGCATTAAAAACTAAAAACCATCAGTAATGGCTGTCTATCAATGTTGTACAGGTGGCACAGTCTACAGGGCATGATCCAGGTTTAGACAGTTAATGATATTTTAATATCTGTGCACAGGTTATTTAATTCTTCCTTTCCTACTGTACACAGCTTCTCAGGAGATCTCCCTCTCAGGAACACCTGTTTAATCTGTCAAACTGCAAGCAGAAAGATTAATGCCAAAACAAAATATGTGATGGTCCCCTAAAATAAAATGAATACACCTCCTTAAATGCTGTAAGTATGGAGGCCTCATTAAATAGACGCATGAATGCAGGCAGAATGGTAATAGATGTATAACTTCCATACAAAACATTTTATAATTTCTGTGGCAAACCAAACCTTAGTGTTCTCAAGAGCTATATTCACTCCTGAAATCTGCAGCTAAAATGTTATCAGAATACATTTAACACAGTATAAAATATATACAGCTCTAATTAAACAGTGTTTCTACCTAGCTGACAAAACAACTCACTGTAATTATGCAGTAGGCTTCCCTGACTCACTGTGAAATCACAAGGAACCACCACCCTTCAGCCCCCACACAGCCAGAATAGAAATTAGCTTTTCTTATTTGCCTTCTAATTATAGAAGCTTTAACAAGAAGACAATAGCTATCCAAATTGATTTAATAAAAAGATCTGGAATTCCTTTTTCATTAACAGTTAAAAAAAAAAGATTAAATGATTGCATAGCTCATGACATGAAATATCAACAGCAAATGTTTCTAGAACATAGATTAAGGTCATATTTTCACTTGGCACTCATATCCAAAATCCTCAGCACTACTTTGTTGCAGAACTTGAACACATTCTTTTCATTCATGTGGAAGACCTTGAAGTTTTGCTGGTCACAACAACTGGGCTTTTCCTTGACTTGGAAGTACAAAATTTTCTTCTTTTGTTTACATACTTGTCAAAGAAGGAAAACACCTCTGGTTCTTCCAGAATCTGCTCATTTCTTAATATTTCTAGTTTGACCTAAAAAAAAAACCCACTTTCAAGCACAATACCCAATATTACAAAAGCCACATCATTATAAATCCTCAACACAGGACTTCCATTGACAACAGCTGTGCTTAATTAACTCAGGACAATTCTAATTAACTCTGATCAGCATTTTTTTCAACACGAAATGAGGAAAAGCTACAGGGGGTTGAGTCTATGCTCTTAGTGCCCAAGGCCCACAGTAGATTCCCCCTATATATTTACCCTACATTCTATCACACATGAAAACAATATATTCTTATATAAGATACAAACACTCTAACATGAAACAGAGATCAGAAAACTGTGCAGGAAAGCTCAATGATTTTCAGAGACATCTTGGAAAACACAACTGGAAATGAATCAGTAGCTGCCATGGTACATGTAGATAGATTTCAGATTTCCCATATTTTAGTGTGATTTAAGTCTGATCTTGTGTGACCATCAACTCACATGAAAGCAGGCCAAGAAACACCCCACACAGATCCCACTTCACTGCAGCCTTTGTGGGTTATGGGACACAACTCAGGAACTACTGAGTTCAGCAGCGATATCACTGCAACTCACAACTGGCAGCCCACTGAAGCTCAGCAGGTGTGAGCCTGGTCAGTACCTGGATGGGAGACCTCCTGGGAAAAACTAAGGTTGCTGCTGGAAGAGGTGTTAGTGGGCCAGCAGGGGGCGCTCACCCTGCAGTCCATGTGGGTCCTAATGCCCCAGTATAGTGATGGGGACACTATACTGTAAACAGGCGCCGTCTTTCGGAGGAGATGTAAAACCGAGGTCCTGACTCTCTGTGGTCATTAAAAATCCCAGGGCATTTCACGAAAAAAGTAGGAGTGTAACCCTGGCGTCCTGGCCATATTTCACATTGGCCTCCTAATTATCCCCATGTATGAACTGGCTTCATTACTCTGTTCTCCTCCCCACTGATAGCTGGTGTGTGGTGGGCGTTCTGGCGCACTATAGCTGCCGCCGCATCATCCAGGTGGATGCTGTATAGTGGCGTCGGTGGTGGAGGGGAGTCCTGAAAGGGAGTGTTCAGAAAAGCGCTATATAAGTGTAACCAATTATTAATTATTATAATTATTGCAAGGCGTATCACACTTTCCAAACCACAACAAGAAGATGATGAAGAATAAAGCTGTACTGAGCAATTGGTGAATTGGAAACACAACCACATGATCACCAAGTGCTCACATTTGTCACAGGATGCCTGATCTGCTGATAGGTCCTCTAAAAGTGAGGGAAACAAATGGTGTGATAATTTATAAATTAGTGGCATTTATAGAAACTCTTCAGGAGCATCTACAGCAGTATAGCTCTGTAGCTTGTTCCACACTTCTTTGAATAGAGAAACATTTAGTCCAAAGGTGTGTCTTAACATTGCTGTCTCACTTCACAGTTTATTATTGCTTTACAGGTTAACAGTGTTGATAGTTATAGTAATATGCAGCATTTGTTCTGTTTATGGCAGACACATCCAAATTGAGGTGGCTAACTACATAACTTGCATTGATGTGTAATAAATCTCTTCCATTATCCTTCGATTTATTATTTAAACTGAGATGTTGGTTCAATGGACAGCACAATGGCACTGAGGTTACCATTGGTGTTTTGCAGTGCTGGAGCCCACAGCGCAATTCATGAGGTGCTATCTGTATGGAGTTTGCATGTTCTGCAGGTGCTCCCACAGTTTAAAGACATTCTGGCAGGTTCATTGGCTTCTGTGAAATTGGCCCCGGTATGGGTATTTGCATGTTTGTGTCTGTGTATGCAATGGACTGGTATCCCATTGTGTACCCAGTGCTTACTGGGATAGGGTTCGGCCACCCAGAGCTTGAATTGGATAACCAGTTACTGAAAGTGAGAGAGTGTTGCCACAATACAATTCCAAGATTACAAAAACTATTTTTTTCTCCATTCTTGTGAGAAGAAACCCCATTTAAAAAAAAATTATCATGTTGACCCTAATGAAGCCAGTGGGTTCTCCCAAGTCTAGAAATGTATTGCCAAAGCAGCTAATAAAGATTTCTTGGAACAGACATAGTGTAATTGAAGAGCAATTTAATTTCATTAAACAAGTGCTAATTAAGACTTCATTAATAATGCACAGCAAATCTGTACAATCAGAAACCTGACTTCAGAGCAATTGTGCGATTGCCTCTCTTGGTCCTGAAATGATGTCCTGAGGAGAGAAGGGACACAGACTTCAAATGAGTCTGGATCATACAGTACCAATGTTGATTTCCGTCTGGTAAGCAGAAGCCAGTTTTAAAGATCAGCTTGGTTCTGGTGAAATAAAAGAAATACAGCAAGCTGGAAATCAGTGCACACAAAGTATACCAAACCATCAGTCAGAGCCTGACTGGCATGTAACCTGCAGGTTAAAAGCTTTTGCAGAAGGTCAGATTCTACAGGTTGACAGCATTTGTTCCCATGTACAATAGCTGGCAATTGTACTTGGATTCCTTCTTCTGAGTTGTAAATCAAAAATATTCAAAAATAACCAAATGATGGTACATGTAAAAAAGTAATCAAATTCTATATTGATTGACTTCTTCCAGTTCTCCACACAAGCTAAAAAAAACCTTGAATTTTGTTAACTGTGCATAAAATACAATTGTTCTTGCTCCCGATATACAGTAACTGGGAACCATTTTTTAAATGTCAGCTCTATAATCAAAAGCGAATTAATCATCCACTAAGAAGAATGAAACATAAAGCACTTCAAGGTTCCTCTTGTGCTTTCACTGAAAGATTTGTAATCTAGATTTACATAGTTTCATTAACCATTTTCACTAAACAGAAACTTCTTCCCGTGAAAAGAGGTGTAGGTCTCATTAAAGACTTTCTTTTAAATCACTATGACCAAACTATGAGAATAAAACATAGTCAGAGTCCTAATTATTAAGATAACCCACAACAAAGTGACAAAGCATCTGATTGATCTTCATTTCTTTGTCATCCATACTACTTTGTAAAAGCTTGATATGAAGAAACTCCATAGCCAATATACAGTAATTGTTTGCTGTGGAAGAAAACTATTTTCAACATTATCAGTGGATATCTTTACAGATCAAATTAAATGAAACATATTGTGTGTAATATCACATTTCACTGTGAAAAATGCAGGCGTGAATCAACAGGAAAGAGTTTTCCCTTAAGGATGTCATTTTGCTAAAGGCAAAACAACAACACAGATTCATTTAATCTAATGAATCAAGGAATTTGCAGAACACAAAACCTGTAGCAATACAGTATCAGTGTTAATAAATTAGAATACATCCATACCATTTTGCAAACAGATTTAGGTATAAGACAGTATGTACTGTATGTACACTGCTGGGTGGCATGCTGATGCAGTGGTTAGAGGAGCTGTTCTGGAGGGCAAAGGATAAAAAGTTTACTATGGCAGATTAAGCTGCTAAAATAGCTCAATAAAGGGATGTACATATATTATACATATACTGTATATATTCCAGAGTTGGAAAATAAAAAATCACAATGGTTAATAAAATAATACTCATACAAAAGAACTGTATCTGAAGTATGACTATAGTTGATAGATTTTGGTCTAACTCACTTCCCTTTAAAGCCAAAGTTAGCATTGTCATTTCCTAATTAAATAAAGGACATTCAATGACAAAAAGTATCAAGTGTTCTATGAAGTCAAACATGTGCTATAGAAAGCATATGGCTTTTCACGCATAAAATGTACTCTTCCATTAATTCATCCATTTTCTAACCGCTTGGTTAGACAACCAAAGGCTGGGACCAGACCTGGCCTGCTGTCTCTGTGTAGTTTCTCCTTGAGTTCCAATGGATTTCTTCTGGGTGCTCCAGTTTCCTCCTACAGTATTAAAGATATACTTGTAGGTTAATTGGCTTCTGGGTAAATCCATCCAGGTGTGATGGAGAGTGTGCCCTGTCTTGGTCTGGTGTCCTGTCCAGGGTGTACACCTCCTTGTGCATGTTGCTTGGCAGGATGGGCTCAAGATCTCCCGTGGCCCTATATTGGAAAAAGCATTCAGCAAATGGATGGATGTATAGTGCTGTACAAAAGCCCAAGACAATTAGGAGTTAAAATTGCTGTATCAGCAAACTTAAACCCCAACTACTTTGGGTGAGAAGAGACCAAGCTTGTCATTTAACAATCTGTAACTCACTTTAATGACAATGTTCAAAAACTTGATTCCACTAAGGGTGGAACATCGGTGTGGCACTTGGGCCGTGGGTTCGATTGAGCTGTGGATTCAATTCTGGCATTGTCCAACTTTTGTGTGGATTTTGTGTGCTCACCCTATGGCACTTAGGGTTTTCTCCCAAAGTTCAACGACATGGCATCAAGATGACTTGGCATCTCCATATTGTCCCTTGTAGGTGTTTGCACTCTGATGAACTGGCATCCCATCTAGTGTTCAGTACTGTATATCATTTCCATTCTCTGCTGGGTTAGTCCTCATCTCACTGTGACCCTGTATTGGACTAAGCAGTTATTGAAGACGAATGGATGACAACTCAAGGTGATACAAACATGAGCAACTAATATAAAGTATTGTAGTAAATAACCTTTTGCATTTATTTATTAAACGTAATCTGATTGACTTATTGTCAGGTGGTCCTCATTACTCACATCATTTGAAGTATGACCATAGTTGATAGATTTTAGTCTCAGTTTTCTATAAAGCCAAAGTTGGCATTGTAACATTTCTAATTCAATGAAGAATATTCAATGGTAATAAATATCAAGTGTTTTATTTAACCAAACATGTCCTATATAAACCATACTGCTTTCTATGCAAAAAACTAACTCTTCCATCCATTCATCCATCCATTTTCTAACTGCTTCTTCCAATTCAGTGTAGCAGGGTTAAGTAATGGGCTCAAAGCAGGGTACATCCTGCACTGGACACCAGTCCATCACAGGGCACACACAGACACAGACACACACACTCATACGAGGCACAGTTTTAACAGAGGTCAATGAACCAACCCGTATGTCTTTGGACTATGGGAGGAAACCAGAACACCTGGTGAAAAGTCATGTAATCATGGGGAGAACATACAAACTCCACACAGATAGCACCCCAGGTCAGGAATTGAACCCAGGGCTATGAGGCAGTGATGCTAATTACTGTACCACCATGCCACCCCCCAAAAATCAACACTTAACAAAGAAAACGTAAAAAAAAAACATATTCTAAAACAATGAATTCTATGTACATTAATAAAGAGTACAATTGGGGAAAATGGTGCAATGAACCTATTACAGCAGAAAACTAGTCAGCGAGATGATTTTTTCCTTGTATCATTTGCAAGGATGAAAAGAAACCCTCCCTAAAGACCATGTCATTATACATTGATTTATTCTGTTCTTTTTAAGGAGCTGGCTCAGGAGACGTTGAAAAGTAAGCTGGATTTGTAGGAATAGACATCAAAAACGTGCAGCCTAAACTTCAACTCTGCAAAGTTAGCTTGCCTGTCTAAAACAACAGACACACTGCCAGGCTTGTATCCAGCCAGGGGTTGGATTGGAAAAGGAAGCCGGCATTATCTGTGTCCTTAACTCTATAATAAAAGAAGCAGTTGACTGTACAGGGGAAGGGATGTTTGTTTCTGAGATATATTTGCAGCCAGCAGAGAAAAAGGAGCCAAGTGGAAGCAGTGATTTGTAGAAACAAGCCAAAGCACTGAAGTTATTCAGTTCTTCCCAGAATTCCTGCTCTGGCATTTCCATAATGAAGTGGCAGTCTTCCTCTTGTTCCTTCCCCTCATCCCACCCATGTGCAAATGTATTATTACCATTAGGTGTTTCAGAATAACAGATTTCAGTTACAGGACTTTGAAGCATGCAGATTCTATGCTTAACTGCGTACAACACTATCAAGGAAAGTAATTCCACTAGTCAAGGTCTGACTAAAACTGAAATCATATCAAATTTCTCCTGGGTTTTGACAACCTTAGAATAGAGTGTTCACTTGTTTACAGCCTTATTAAGGTCACCTAAAACCTTATTCGGGAAGAAGAAGAGTAGTTTTTTTTTTAATTAACTGCTGTGCATGTGCTGGAAAGCCTTTCGCATGCCAGTAGTTGTGTACTGTATGAAACAAAAGTATTTTTTAAAAGCATTCAGACAAATGCTTATTTGGCTCTTGATTGTGTACACACAATCTGACCAAAGCAAAAAAAAAGAAATGAATACACTTCCACTGCTTCTCTCTTTTTAGGAAAAGTGGCAGCAGACTGGCCCGTTTTGAAGTGCGTTTTCCTTTAATACTTCCCAGTGCTAGCTGTTCCCCTGTCTGTCCTCTCTCTGGCTCTGAAGTAAATCCTTCTGGGTCCCAATTAAGACTCAAAGCTGCTGTTCTCTGTATGATAACAACATGAATCGCTGACAACATGCTACCTGTCAACAAGCAAATCAACACCAGCCATCTGTTCCCTCACAAATTGTCTTCATTACACTCAACTCCACAATAACGCTGCTTTTTATTCCCTCTACCTTTTTTTTAAAATAAAATCCTTTAATTACCTGGTAATCTCATTCAAATGAAACAGCTCTATTTTAACACAGCCCTTCCACTGTTAGTTTTGTTCATGCTTGCAGGGGGGAGCAAAATTAAAGAGAAATGATTTTTATAAAAAAAATAACAAAACACACCGATTCCCTGATTGTTAAGACAACAGCTAATTAAAATCCAGGCTCCCTTTGTAGGTAACCACGTTCGAACCCCACACCCCTGATCTCCTAATGGCTTGCGCAGTAGGAACAAATTATCCAGAAGAGCAGATAATAGATTTTCTTTTCTAATTAAAACTGCATGTTTTTCCCCCCTTGGTTTATTAATGAGAGAATGCACTGCTTTATAAAAAAAGAAAAATGAAAGATCTTTTTAAGTGATTGTAGCACTACCTTGAGGAGCTGTGAGGAGCAGAATCTCCCTTTAAGTTCAGGCCTGTTAAGAAAGGAAGAGAAAGAGATTTATAGAGCTTCAATTTTTTTTCTTAGGCAAAGTTATGTCAAATTGCACCTCGATTATTTATTTTTTCTCTTGAATGCAGTTAATAATATTTAAGCATAAAAAGTTTCAATGAGATGACTTTCCAGGATAGTTTACAAAATCACTGAGAAATCCAAGTGGGAGGTGCAACATTTTTGTATTGGCACACAGCTGTACAGTGCTTTTCCCATTTGAGAAAACGCTGTATGCCATAACATGACTCCGGCCTTTTTGTCTGTATTTATGTGACGCGGTAAAATATGCACCAGTATGTACAGTATGTATCCCTTTGGGATTCACTTTTGCTAGGCTTTGTTAAAGAGGAATCCTAATTACACTTTGATTCATGCCTTGTCATTCAGCTGTGCTACGTATTACTGACATAACTCAAGTCCTGCAGAATTTGTCTGCAGTATTAAAAACCCCTTGCTCAGCATATTTAAAATGCCGTTTATCAAATATGTTAGAATTTTCAGAGAAAACCAAATAAACATCCGTACTTTTCTTTCTATTTGATGGTATGTGGATATGTACTGTTTATTATCAGTTGTGCAAGCTTGAAATGAAGCACGGCATACTGTGGAGGAAACCCCTACTGTATGTACAATAGGTTTGAACCTTAATTAGTTGGTGAACAGTGTATACTGTACAGTAAACAGCTACAGTATTTGCAATTTTTTAGTTATAATTTAGGACATCTTTACTCCCTTGTAAAAATTAACAGGTACAATTTAAACTATGACACTTCGTCACATTAGCCTCATCAACTACTGGTGAGTTTTTTTATTTATTTCCACCCAGGCTGTAAAACTTGTTGCCATGGAGGCAAAGGCTGCTTTGACTTAAAGGGTTTTTTGCCACACTGTCCAAAACTAAAGCCCCATTATTGTCACGCCCTCTACTGCTAGAATTTGTCCTGCTCCTACTCTGTCCTGTTCCCTCTGTGCTTTGCTTGTCCTTCCGGTGTGTCTTTGTGTGGGGCTATATATTTCCGGGTCACCCTTTCCTCCTCGCTCAGCATTGAGGGTTCAGCTGTCTTGAGACCTGCCTAGCACCAGGTCATAGCCTGTACCTTCAGGTACGTTAAAGGAAAGGAGTATTTGGGCATTTCTTCAATCAAATTTTGAACAATTCCCAATTAAAAGCTGAAGCTGTTGCACTTGCAATATAATTGGCTACAAGCAAAACTGTTCTGTAATAATTGAACGCACCATGGTAATGTGCTGCTCTCACAGACCATTCAGTTCTACAACAGCTCTAACAATTCCTATGTCATAATTGTAAGTTCAACCTTCAAATTGCAAATGAATACACAAGCCAAGTAGATAAGAGATTCAAAACCAAAACAAAATTCAGTTTATTATACTACCTTTTCGTTCAGCAAGTGGATTCACTCCTGGATTGCACTCTGAATCCAACCTCGGTGGCACAACATCACACTTCCATGACACTGTGCCATGTGACCAACACCTGCAGTGGTCCATTTTCCCTTTAGCCCGATAGCTAGCCTAGCCCATCTCTATAAAAACCCTTATCTACAAAGCCCTAATTTTTTCGGATGATCCCTTTTGGCCAGTCAGCTCCTCAGTAACAAATACCAGTGTCCCTGAAACAGAAGCAGTCAGTTTGATTTAGTTTTTTCACTCCTGGAGTCCAGAGACAATTGACACATATGTTTACAGGAATAAGTAATAGGTTTATTCCATGCTAAAAAAAAGAAGAAAGAGAACACAGCATGGAATAAACCTATTACTTGTTCCTTTGCAGGCTACGCATGCTGACGCAGCTACCCACCTGAGCTACGTATGTTTTTAGTCTAATCTCTTATGAGCCTCTTGATTATACTCAGAGGTGTGGTTAGTTCTACAGAGAATGTATCCTGGCAGCTTCTCTCCCTCTCATGGAATCACATTCACTTGGAATACTCTATGCTCATTTAGCCCAATTGTGTCAAACTTTGCATCACTTTCAGTTACTAAACAACCATCTTGGCTCAAAGCCACACCATGTCCTTGGTTTGAGCCAAAATGGTGGCTTCACAGGGGTGCCACCTCTCATTTCATCACAAACCACTACTTGTGTTTACTGTACTGTCATCACCACTCATCATATTGTAGGAATGTCATTGTTTGGCTTTCAAACAGTACAATGTTAAACTAGATAGTATGATAACCAGACTAAAAGAATATCTATGAAGCTTTGGTTGATTGAAAGAAAATTGCAGACACCTGCAAGTACATATCTAACACCACACTCATTCAAGGCCCCTCAGGAAAATTCCGGATCACTCAGATGACATCTTGTACCTCCAGCAAACCTTATTTACTGCATCTCTTGTTGAAAATGCCCAGCTATCTACATTGGGGAAACAGGAAGGAGACGCGGAGACCACTTCAGAGAACATGTTAGGGCTGTGAAGGTCAAAGGTTTCTCTAAGCCCATAGTTTTTCATTTCACCTCTAAGGGCCATGATCACACTGATCTCTCTGCCTGCATTCTCAAACAAGGGTTTCGTAACTCCTATAGCAGAAAGACATCAAAAAGCAAAATTATACTGAGACTTGGTTCACACCTTCCCCCTTCTCTCAATGATAGATTTGTTTTCTTCTAATCCCCTCTATTCATTTGTCAGTTTTGACTTCACACATCTCTTCACCTTTGGACAACCTGGGTGCCCACTCTGCCTCCCCCCTGCTCCCACATCCTCCACACTCCCTGCTTTTGCTCTCCTGTGCTCTATAATCTCTACTGATTTCCCTGTCTTTCTCACATCCGAAGAAGTCTCCACAGCCGAAATGTTGTGTTTCCTTTCTTATCTTTTCAGCACGGAATAAACCTTTACTTGTTCCTTTACACCCTGGATATGATAACTGTCCTTTGCAGGGCACACACAGACACAGACATGCTCCCACTCATACTAGGTCCAATTTTCTTAGATGTCAATTAACCTACCAGTATGTCTATGGACTGCCATCTTCTGAAGACCACCCTGAAGCTGAGATCGAAAGATATATTAATAATTCTCATTCTCGTTAAGTACTTTGACTGAAATTTAAAGGCATTTCAACTGACACCTCCTGCAGAGGAACCTACAGGATATTAAAAATATTGTAGTTCTGGAAAGGAATGTGAGAATTGATTTTCAATGTAGGCTTTTGTAAAAAGGGTATGTTTAAATAGCTTTAACTTTTTAAAATGTACCATGGTACCACAGAAAACTAGTTCACAAGCATAATCTCAGAAACCATATGTGGGACTTCACTTATATCTGCAGATTAAATAACCACTATGCTAGAGTGTACTGAGTTGTACCTGAGTAGTGTGCAAATAATTCTACGTTTGTAAAAAAACAAACTGCACATACTGATAAAGTTTTTATACCACAAGTGGCTAGGTTTCTTCAAAGTTTCTTCAAGTCTATACAACTGTTAGTGGGAAGCTTATTCAGATGTAAGTTTTGCCATACAACGATCTGAATCTGTATTGAATGAATTTAAGGTGTTGACACTAAATTTCATTAATGCACAGTGCCCTCATATCACACAACCTACATTTACAAAAGCTTTTCCAGTGTTGCAGTCTGTGCTGTATGGGCATAGGATGACCACATGTTCTGAAATCAGTTACAGTATGTGCCTCCTAAATCATGACATAATCCAGCATTACTGAAATTACAGTATGTTCTGCACATAACCATATGTTGCATGATGACCTGAGATGAGCCTCCATACATACACACAATAATGAGGCATCCAAAAATAATTCAAGGTTTTTAGCAGTGTTAAAGCAGATAAAGTGGATCAACATTTCTTCACGGATGAAATGTAGCCAAATTCTTTCTATCCATTGTTTACCTTACTAAGCTATTCTCCAAAACCTCCTGAGCACAATTCAAAGAAGAATAAATTTAATTTATATAGCCATTTTTATCCAATAACCTCCAGCTGGTTGACTTTGAAGATGCTCATAATAGGTCTGGCCATCCGTCATACGTGTATGCAATTGCATATGTCAGACACCTCATTACGTAAAGCTGACTTAGTAATAATTGAATTGGTTAAAAAAAGATGATGGTACTCAGAAAACTGCTGGATGTCAATGTTGGGGGGAAGAGGGGAGAGGGGCTTAATATTCTTTCTGTGTCCCTTGTGTGATCCTGCCATGTAGTGATTTGTATTGTGATAAGATAGATGTCAAGGTCCGTCACAGTGTTTTAGAAAATGAGATCTAATTACCAAAAGTCACCCTTTCGCCTTCTCAGGAACTACTACCACCCTGTCCTCCAGGGGCAAGGAAATGCAGGCACCTTTCAAAGAGTATTTTAAGGTGGTCTTGATTAATGAACCTGCTTTTCACCTTCCCCATCGTCGTTGGCTTCAAGCTAATCTTACTGTCAGCAAGGAAGCTGACAAGGCACTGTTGTGAATGAGCTTAACAAAAGCCTGCATGTGCCCATAATTTAAGTATCAGAAAAAGAGCTTCCTTATGAGGCTAGTAAGACTCCACTGATGACAGCCATTGGTCTTTCCTGTGCCAAAGTTCCTAAATCTATAACTGCAATCCTTATGCACGAGTTTGTGCCCGGTCTCTAAGTGTGCTGTGAAAGTACTGCTTACTCTTTCCAAAGCACATTGGTTTCCACTGGGGAGACAGCGCTTAAATGATCACACTCTTTCACAGCTTCCCTGTGATCAGATAATACCCCATCTGCTTCTAAAACAAGGCAGAAAATGTCATAGCCACAGAGCTCCCAATTCGATCCGTGACGAAGCACACACAGCATGCCATCGTGTCTCTTGGGAGTCTTATTAAAACAGATGTCAAAATAGTTGAGATCGGGACAAAGACGTTATTTGGCATTGCGTCAATTTTGGCAAATTGTGTCATCAGTATTATACTGTTCTGTGAAGTAATGGGAGTGAAACATCAGATCTGATGTTCTAGGTACACTAAGCTCCTTGCGTAAAAGAAAACTGGAACTGCCTACAGGTGCATTGAATTCATGGAGGTGCTGTTCCCAGAGACAGGCAGAAACATATAGAAGCAGTGCACACAAAATGCTGTGAAAAAACAGGTGAGTGCCTTGCTTAGTTCACCTAATGTCTACACTTTTAAAGTCTCAATAGACTTCACCATTATACAAAAAGAAACTTTTATGTAACTTTTTTCACATGCCAGACACTAACTTTAGTTACTAACTATAGTTGCATAATGTGGGGAAGTGATAGAGCTTTTCTTCCCCATATTAAAGAGCCTGGTTTACAGTACCCTCAACTGCAGCATAAAAAACATTCCCCTACCACCCATCTTACACATTTTTAAACACTGCTGTGACAAGCTGAAACCACAAAGTCAGATCATCAATACTAACCACTTTTTCACAGCTGCAGAGCATTAGTAATTGCTTTGGATTGGTACAATGGTCCATTTAAAGTGGACATGTGTGCATTTGCCTATAATCACATATCTGAAGAAGGGTAAGTCCCTCATTAATACTAGTAAAATCTTGTTTTGCTTCATTGGTAACATCTTAATTTTTGTCATCTTCTCCATGCTCTAGTTCGGGAGCTTCCAGTCCTGGTCCTGGTTGCTCACACTCCTGCTGGGTCTTACTCTAGCTGATCTTAATTACTTATTGAAGCCTTTAGAGTTGAGCTAACAAGTTGCTGAACAAGTTTTGTTTTCTTAACAGTTTAGGATTTGAAATTACATATGAAATACATTAGTTAAAAGGTAACCTCCAACAAGTTAAAAAGCTGACAACACCTGAGAGGTTAATAATTATTACATCAATTAAGGGTTCAATTGTGTAAATGAGAGCTTAAGTGGACCAAAAATAAGGCCAGGATTGTGAATCCCTTCTCTATTTGAACTTATTTTTCACCTCTAGTCCTGAAGCATCAGGTTTTCCTTTCAATACTGGTCTTAATTACCTAAATCAACTCTTATTGGCTTAATTGGGCCAATTTATCCACATCTCCCAGATCTTCAGAAGAAAAATTTGACACCCATGTGTGCTGTAATCCAGACTACATTAAACTGTCACCAGTAATCCTGGTTCTGGAGGACAGGTGTGTCTGAAGGTCTCCTAGCTCTTTAAAAAGCAGCACCTACAAGCACCTATAGGGCTGAGAGAAGATGTTAAACTGATCCAATTAAGCCAATAAGGATCTGAATGAAGTCATTAACAGATCAGTTTCAAATGAAATCTTTACCGACACATTAGTCCTCAAGGACCAGGATTAAACCGCCCTGATCCAGTCCTCTAACATCAGAATCCTGTAGGTGTTCTATCCATCTATAGATTCTATCCATCTATTTTTAAACAACTTGTTCCAGAGCAACAGGCACAAAGCAGGGTACACCCTGAACCGGACACTCGTCCATCACAGGGCACACACTCACACTTAGGGACAGTTTTCCAAGAAGCCAATTTGCCTACCAGTATGTTTTTGGACTGTGTGAGAAAACTGGAGCACTGGAGCACCCAGAGGATACTGACTCGAACACGAGGAGAATGTACAAACTCCACGCAGATAGCACTCCAGATCCAGATTTAACCCTGGGCCCCAGCAATGCAATGCTGACCACTGCACCACCATACCACCCCTAGGTGTTCTAGCTGCCTTTAAAAAATCAACAGCTGAAGACCACTCAAAAGCATAGATTTGGTCTAACACTACTGGTTTAGACATTTAAAATTCAAGATTTGGCTATTTCACTATCCCACTGTGACAGAGAGTACCCAAGTAGTTGGTTGAGTGGGCTTTTGCTTGGTAGTCTTATTGTCCTGCATAGAACAATGCCTTCTATGACATCATTCACCTGATTCTAACTGTTTTGTAAGGCACAGTGTTGCTTGAAGCAAATCCTTAGGGTTGTAATCCCAGTGTCTGCCCAAATTTCCCCCTGACCTTTATCAATCATGGCCTCCTAATGATCCCCATCTTTGAATTGGCTTCATTATTTTGTTCTCCTCCCCATTGATAGCTAGTGCGTGGTGAGCATACTGGTGCATCATCCAGGTGGGTGCTGCACATTGGTGGTGGTAGAGGGGAGACCCCATTACCTGTAAAGCACTTCGAGTGGAGTGGAGTTATTAGGAGTGATATTTCTCAGCTTGGTTCAACGTGTTCCAAAGTTTATTTTGCATATCATCACTCAACTCTTGAAATCTCTGATTGAAACTGTTGCGTAAGTACTGAGGTTTCAAAACCTCAGTCTCTCAGGCACAACCCTGAACACTCACAAGTATGACAAATGTTTTATTCTGATATGCCAACAAATGACAAGTTATTTATTGGCTACTGAGAACCCGGGTATGGGACGTCCCATACTCACTGTACACGTTAAATCCTGTTTAGCTCTTCTCTTTTGACTTTTGACTTTGTAGTCCAAAGGAACTGATCCTAGCACGTCAGTAGTTTGTGCAGTTATACCTTGGTTTAAAACAGCAGATTCAAATACACCTCCAAGTATCTGTGAGGAATGATATAACAATGTATCACTAAACCAAGTAATAGTCACCTTGATACATTTAAGTTTTCATCATCTATTCTTCCAAAAGGACTGAGGAAGCAAAGTCAAACCTGTTATTTTTTATAATCAAGTAATTTTGTAATAATGAATATGAATGATAAGTACAGTATAATATACATTTTATTTTGAGTGATTGCTTGCATGCATTTGATCATATTAAAGCAAAACATACTTTGTGTTCAACCCAGTGATTTCAAGTGACCATATGTATTCAAAATGTTTCTATAAACATTAAAATGCAGTAATTCTGCAGGTGATATCACCAGTTACATCATCACTGAAGAAGAGTGAACCAGTTCCAAAAGCCCAGGCCCTGACCTTACCTCCACCATGCTTCAGAATTTGCTCAGAAGAAATTAATCACAGCAATTTGAAACTTGGGGGAACAATATGGACAACTGAGATCAAGATAGATCAATGAAAAAAAGTCAACCAATCTTTTATTTGCTATAGCTCTGCTTTCCAACAGAGTGCTTTCCAGATTTCTATAAGAGTTAACAATATAACAAGTTGTCTGTATGGGTATGGATGAGAGGAAACCAAACTCTACAATAGGGAGACAAAGAAAATAAACCCCTGGATCCCAGGCCAAGGCCTATCCGCCCCAACAATAGGTTTGTGGTACATTAAGCAAATTAGATCACTAACATGATCAATAAATCATAGCACTGATGGAAAGGTGGAAAGGTTGAAGTGTGTAGAAAGGAAGGCATTACAAATGCTCCAAAGAACACCAGCTCATCTGTGAAGAAAGGTGGAGGTAAAGATATGGCTTGGGCATGCACAAATACAAACTGTTTGGCTATAAGTCAGAAACAACAGTTTTGAGGTATTAGGGATAATAAGCATAAGGGTTTTCTTTTTCTGAAATTGAAATGGCAGACCTGACTAGGAGTCATTTTCTTACACAGTTTGTCAGAAGACCTACTAGAGGGACACATGTATTGATCCAATGCTTTCAAACAATAAAGAAAAAGTGGGTAAAATAGTGGTGAGAGCATCCTTGCGGAGCTGTGATCATAACATACAGGTACTGTATACTTTGAAATATATCTTAAACTGTACTTAAATTGTGAGGGAATTGTTACACCATGGAAAACCAGGGACTGAGGCGGACAGATTTCACAGACGTCTGCTCTTTATCGTGCATAACTCGTAACTGACACAGAATGGCAGAAACCCGCCAAGGCACCCCAGCGCCGTAAAGTGGTAACCCCCAAAACCCAAAGCACAACAGCGTCGTAACCCCAAATTGTGTGACTCACAGAGGTTTCGCCTAAAAATAAATCATTCTCAAATTACAGGCTTGAGATATTCAAGAAAATGTATGTACATGGTTTAAGAACTGCTCAATCAATCAATTGATCAATCAATCAATCAATCATTACTACCACTAATAATAATAGAAAACAGTACAGGTAAGGGATAAAAACTCAAATTGGGGTGATGTACAGTAAGTACCACAAGCACCCATTTTCCCTAGTTTATATCAATTCACAAAGAATGACAACGCCCCAAAATCAAAGCGTGGTGAATTATTGTGGAGTGAATATTTGGCTTAACACGCTTGGCTGAGGGCCGACCTCCTGGCCGTAGGACGAGGAGGCCAGGACCCCCCCGCAAGGTAACCAAGGGGCAGCTGCAGAGGTGGAGTTGGGGTGGAGGTGAGATGCAAAAGTCACACGCAAGGGAGAGAGATATCGCATTTGGTATTTATAGCGTTCGGTGGAGTTTGACATCCTCAGGAGTTGTGGAATCACAGTGTGAGGATATAGGAGTGTCCTACGAACACAGATACAAATGCAGCCATATGGTACAAAACAAGTGCTGTTCATTTATAGTGCTGGCAAAAAAATCAAAAACCCAAAACAAAACCTAAGCTATTCTTTGAGCTTCTGGCCTACTAACTTCTTCACAGTCTCCCATTACAACAATAATAACATAATAACTGGGTAACTAAGCTGCTTACCAGGTTCACAAAGCAAACTAAAAAACTCAAGATCTCACATCACACGGACTTCACAGTAACACACAAGATCCTTCAGGTTCCCATATGGTATCTCATTTCTCCTCCTCTACTCTCTCCATCTTCTTACCTTCCTGGTTTTAAAGCATCACCTAATCAATTGTGTTTTTCTTAACTAGTCAGGTGACAGAGCAGCTGGGCATTCCCCATAGCTTTCTGAGGAATGTAGTTCTGACCAGAGCTGCCATCTTGCCTGAACCTTCCATCCATTGTGATATTGGTGATGCAGAATGTCCAAAGACAGGTGATCAGCTACACTCTTGGGATCAAAGGGACATTACAGGCTAAAATAACTAAATACTTCTCAGTAAAATATTTTCAAATGCAGATGATTATGCGGGGACTCAATTTAAGTATCACAAATCCTCAAAGACACTGACAAAAACAACGCAAATCAGAAGCCAAACATGAACCAAAGGACTCAAGTGGGGAAGTGTATTTGAAGCTAAAAAGAGGAGGTACCTCCTTACTCAAAAGGTTTGAATAAAGACATTTGAAGGAATCTCGAACAAACTTCCCAGCCATGTTGTTGAATATTATACACAAGCTTCTTTTAAGAAGTGGCTGGATGAGATTCTTGACTCAGTCAGCTACTAAAAACCCAACAAATTAAATGTAAATTAAAAGTCTTTTTTCTTATGTTCCTATAATCCAGTGCCAGAGCTCCACAACATATATTGTATACCTAATGAATCTACCACAGAGAGCCAAAAGGGAATGATATGACTATTTTCTAAGTTCTAAAATGACTGAAGTAGTCCTTCAGAAGCATCTAT
Source organism: Lepisosteus platostomus (assembly GCF_059453375.1). Classification (NCBI taxonomy): domain Eukaryota; kingdom Metazoa; phylum Chordata; class Actinopteri; order Semionotiformes; family Lepisosteidae; genus Lepisosteus; species Lepisosteus platostomus. Next base: position 27,970,726 of record NC_142621.1, read on the forward strand.
GTCAAACAGGGACAAAAGAGTTAAATGATGTTATATTTTTTTTATTTACTTTTACCTTGGATACAGTACATCTATGAACTGCTATCTCTGAATTTTCTGAAACACATTTAAATTGTGTGTAGACAATGTTTTAGCAATTAGTTAATTAAGTTAAGATTACTCTTCTAGTGCCCTCCAATCAGTACTGGTGGAAAGTACTGAGGTGGAAAGCCTGAGGTGGAAAGCATGAGTAACACATCACAGGCATTTTCTTTGATTATCCCTTTAGTTTCAGTCTCCTTGACCCTCTGCCTTTTTGTAAGACCTAATCACAATGCATGCAAGCATTATTCAACATACCCTGTAAGGTTTTGACAAGATCCCCCGAACAAGGTCATTATCATGCTTGTCTCCTTCTAATCCTGTTCCAAAAGGCATTTGAGCTACTCAGCTGCTGGTAGGACTGGAGGGATATACCGTAGCATGCATTTCCATTGACAATTTCCTTTATTGGGAGCAGAGCAGGGAAATGCATGACTTGTGTGCCACTGTCCAATAACAAATGATCTTGGTTATTTGTTAGTCAGTGAAAAATGTGTTGAAATGTTGTCCCTTATCTGTCCTTGTAATCTGACACCTCCAAGCTATGAATAATGAGGGCTATGGGACATTAGATGCCCCCATCAAGGGAACACTGCGCTCAAGGAGAACTGAGCAGCTGTTTGTGTGTTCCCAAATACTTTCTTTTCTCTTTACTCTACCATTAATCCCCACTCATTATTTCCCACTTGCTGATAACAATAAGTTTTCGGACTAGATTTTTTTTTCTTCCCAAATTTGTAACTGCCAATCATTTCTCTGTTTGACAGCTCAGAGATTTCACAGTTGTTAATCAGAGCAGTTTGGCATTACAATCCTCGTTTCAGTGCAGGAGAGGCAAACACAATGGACTACTGTAGGTACCCTTTCCAAAACAGGCACCTGCAGACCTTGCAACTCCTGTCTTGCAAGTCCAGAGCACTGACAGCAGAGCAAAAGCGCAGGACAACAGACTGACGTAGGAGCCACTGTTACCAACATCCTGGCAATTCACAGACACCTGGCAAGTCACCCTGGTCAATTTCAAACCCATCGCCACTCTACTAGTCATTTGGGCCACTCTGGGGCGGTGCAGTGGCTCTGTGGATAAGGATCTGCACCTGTGGCTAGAAGGTTGCTGGTTTGTATCCCACGGCTGGCAAAGGAATCCTACTCCGTTGGGCCCCTTTGGTTTTTCTTTTTATCCAAACCATGACTCACATCTATATTTTGATAGAAAAGATCAATTTGATCTATGAATTCAGAGCCCATTGGAAGATAAACCATCAGATACCAATGTATTCGAGAATACATTGTTGAACCTGCGTATCTTACATAAGAGGTAGGGAGCCAGAGGAACTAGCTGTCTAAAGTAGAAATTGTGCCTCCTGATTTGTAAATTCTACTGTTTCAAAACAGCACGGAGGCAAGATATGTTCTCTGCAGCACGTTTTGGAGAACACCTGTAGGTGTCTATTGTTTAGAGCAGGAAAGCGATGACTGTAACGAACAGTTCTTTCCAGACCCTATGCAGACGACACAATCCGGAATAGTGAGGAAACACTGGGGGGAAAGCCATGCAGGAAACTGGGATCAAAACAGGGGGGGCGTGTCTTTGGTGCGCTGGTGTTCAGGGGGGTGAGTCCGGGGCAAACAATCCAGTAGAAATCCAAAGGGGAAATCCAAACACGAGCAAAGTCCAAAGCTGGGGGGTCCATCCAAAATCAGACAAGATTAAAACTAGAACCGGGTCGGAACCGGCGGAATGGGAACTGGAACAGAGCATAAAACCTTAACGAGACCAGGTGCTTCCAGGTCCCGGACTGGCACGATACGGAGATCCGATGCAGAACCTGGATTAACGTCAGCGCCTGGCTTCTAAGGTGGACTGGGAATTGGGGACAGATGCGGGGAATGAGGCAAATAAGGAAGAGCCAGAGCGCCCTTAAGAAGGAGGGACTACAATCGTGACAGATGACGAGTTCTCTCCAACAGAACCTACCGATTCTCATATTGGTATATAAATCCCTGGTCTCAGTTTGTTAATGGCATAGCCAAGATTCAACTCAGAAATTACAATAAAGGAGGAAAATAATGTTCATTTTTAAAAAGCAAATGATATAAACAATCTTTATAAAACTCTACGGTGAACATAGGCTATACCCTTCATCACATCTAACCTTACCTCACCCCACTGCAAGGTTAAGTACTGCACTCTTTTATTACCTTTGGGTCACTTTGTTTGATAGCTCACTCGATACACTTCAGTTGTAGATGTTATCCACCTGTCACCCTAAAGAGAAATAAGCCCCAGTACAGTGACCTCTGACTGCCGTGAGTGGGGGAATCTGGTCAGTAGAGGGTGGAGAACTTTTACTATTGAATCTCTGAAGTAGATCAGCTAATATCACTTATTTACAGTGCACAGAGGAATACATAAATACAGATACTAAATTGCTTAATTTCACACAATTAATGTATGTAATTTTCATTTCATTTCATTATGTACTGTGTCTTTTACTTCTGAAGTTCTTCATGAAAGATTCAATAAATCGTGGCTCTCCTGCAAAATAGTAACAAATAGTTACTAAAATCAATGGATGTACATTGCAATGTAATTTTTTTTAATACAATACGTTCTCTTGCCTGTGTGTCAGTGGGTGTGAAATGGTCAATAGAATTAAAAATGTGTGTCAAAGATCCATGCAGGGTTCAATATCTTGACTATTTTGTGGCCAGAGTAAATGGAAAACAGACATTTTTACCAGGGAAAAACTAAAGTATAGCTGCTTTTCATTGCATAAAACAAGCAGTTACAGGTGATTCATCTAGGATACAGGCAGTGTGTTGCTAGAAAAACAATGAATTCCATTTCAGTGATATTGATTGAAGACTTTGGCCTTCTAAATCCCTGTGAGGTATTTTTTATTCCTTCAAAACTGTTGATTTCCCACACAGAGCCCAACTTTCTTCAGTAAACGATATTAAATTTGGCCCACAGAGACATGACAAAAGAAATAAAATGAAAAAACAAAAAAGAGAAACAAAAAAACCTTTTCCATGGATACCTCCACTCTTTAAACAATCCCTGAAAGCCACGTTTAATTAATAATAATTAATAATAATTGTTTATACTTACATAGCGCTTTCCTGGACAAACCACTCAAAGCACTTTACAAGTAATGGGGACTCCCCTCCATCACCACCAATGTGCAGCATCCACCTAGATGATGTGACGGCAGCCATAGTGCACCAGAAAGTTTACCACACATCAACTATTAGTGGGGAGGAGAACAGAGTAATGAAGCCAATTCATAGATGGGGATTATTAGGAGGCTATGATTGGTAAGGGACAATTTGGCCAGGACACTGAGGTTACACCCCTACACTTTTCGAGAAACGCCCTGGGATTTTTTAATGACCACAGAGAGTCAGGACCTCGGTTTTACATCTCATCTGTAGGACGGTGCCTGTTTACACTACACAGGGGCATTAGGACCCGTATAGACCGCAGGGTAAGTGCCCCCTGTTGGCCCCACTAACACCTCTTCCAGCAGCAACCTTAGTTCCTTCCCAGGAGGTCTCTCATCCAGGTACTGACTAGGGTCACACCTGGGTTGAATTAAAAACGGGTTTTAAAAAATAACTTTTTGATGTCATTATTAAATCTAATCTTATTTTTCAAACAAGGAAACAAAAGTGTCAAGTACGCTAAAAGCTATATTACAGAAGCATGATCAAACAACAGTGTTGTAAGTACATACGTTTTTAACTTTAGTGAGGATTTTCTCACAAAATAAACAATGAAGGAAAAAGACAGTGAAATTCACAAAGATGACAGATAGGCCCTCCCTTCCCTCTCTGAAGTACGACATAATTAATATAATATGAAAAGGCACAGGCCTCAGGTTAAAAGAGCTGAAGCTGCTGTATTGGAGACAAATAAGATCTACTGAGCATATCAAAAAGCCTTAAATATTAACCTCTACCACTCCATATGTTCATAAATATTAATGTGATGTGCTGTATATTTACTTTTTCACTTTCTGGAACCTTTTTGTAGAATAAAAACTTAAATGAGAAAAAAACTTTGTTGTTGTTGTTGTTGGAAGGCGGCTTTCTTTTAAATATTACAAATCTGTACTCTGTTTCACGTTTGATTCTAACCCAAATATAGTACCTTCATGCACCACTCTATTTGCATGACTTGTTTGTAGATGGCTTTGTCTGATGTTTTGGATATTAGTTCCAAAGGCACAAACATAATTCAGAGCGGAGATTAAGATTAAAAACATGGCTATACTTTTATCCTAACTCAACCTGGTTTAGAGCTGTGCTTAGAAGGCCAGAGTGTGCCTCAATATACACAAAGAGTCAGCAAATTCATGTTCTGCACATGTTACTCCTGGGAGTTTTTGTTAACGATTGGATGGGTAAAGTCAAGTCTCGTATCAATAATAATTTATTTTCAATTCCATAAGAAGCAATTTTACTCCAGAAAGTAGGGAATAAATTACAGCTCTAAGTAGGTTATACTTCAAATTTTCTTCTTACATTTTTTTGCTGGAAACAGCTTATTCAGCTTTATTTCCATCTTTGTTTGAAAACAGAATTTATTATTATTATATTTACTGGCTTCCAGTGTCTGATGAATCTAGGCTTCTAGACAGATTCCAAAAAGAAAAATGTTTGCTCCGAGTTCTGTCGCCAAACGAGGCTGCCCAATCTCAGCACAGGAAGACCATCTCTTGGACAGAGATGAGTCACGTCTCAGTTTGCATCCCTGCCAAACCCCCCCCCCCCCAAGAAACAGAATCCACAGCTCTCTTGGGCCCCCCTTTTACAGGAAACTGATTCTAATTAGCACTGTTCAGGCAAGCTGTTTGTCATCCCTAACGACTCTCTAACACTTCCCATCTTCACAGCCAACTCTTTCAAGAGACATCAAGAACAGTGCTATTTTTAGTCTTTTGTACTGGAGGGAGCACACCTGTCTGATATGAAGATATCATACACACCATCATGTATGATCTGCTCATGGAGCACTCAAAGAGTTTGAGTGGGAGAGGGGAGGATTATCTGAGGTTATTATCACCAAAGGGATTAAAGGCACTTGACACAAAGGATTGACTAAGCAGACTGTAAATGATTGTGCATTTGTGGTGATCAGCTTGAATCCGAAATAATAAATTATTTTTTGAATTTTCACTATTCCTGACAAGGTCCTATGATATCAGAATATACTGTAGGAGCTCTGGCATGCACTAACAAGAGTTGGCATGTTCTCTTCAGCACAGTGATTCTACTGGAGATGATGCATCACATAACACCAAAAGTCTTTTGTGTTGTTTTACTAACAAATATAAAAGAACTAGAAAGACAACTGCAAGTCTCATATTTGTAATAATTCACATTATGTTGTAATAGAATTGAAATTGCGTAGAAATGAAAGGGGTGCTGTGTTAATAGAGTATAATGCACTAGTAAGGCCTCACTTAGAAGTGGTACGTACAATATGATCACTATGTTATAAAAAAGATATTGCTGCACTTGAAGCAGTCCAGAACAGAGCAACCAGACACTTACCGGGTGTGAAAGGAATCCTCCATACTGACAGGCTGAAAGAAGCAAACCAAGATCAGAAGGCACTTCTTGACCCAAAGGGTTGTGAGAGTATGAAACAGGCTACCCAGCTGTGTTGTTGAAGTGTATACTCTGGCTTCCTTCACAAAAAGTTTTGAAGAGATTTTTGGATCTATTAAATTCATACTGTCTTTATTATGTTCTTTACCTACATGTTAATGGCCTAGGACAGCTTGTAAAAAAAAGAGAACCAAACTCGAATCCTAATAAAAACCAGACGACAAAGCTCTGTGAGACTGAGGTGGTTTTATCAGTTGTCTTGAGCTAATAAGTGTTCTTGTTAGTTCAATAAAACTTATGAACAAATTTAAGAACAGAAGTGTTCTGTGTCTTGTTGATTTTAATTGTTAGGAGAGGAAAGTGATTCTTTTAAATAGTATGGAGGCATTAGATTCAAAATCTTGAACCACAAAAATAAGTAAAATAATAATTCCAAATAACAGTTCGGACAAAACAAAAGTCAATGTTCTGATTTTGATGTGACATGAAAATTGTCTAACAGCATTCCCCTGCCACAGTCCTGATTTCTTTAGTTTTTGTGAAACTAAAAAAATGTATGGGGCTATATAAGAATTATAATGTTATGTCTAGTGCCTTGTAAAAGTATTCAGAATCTTCCTAGGGTTTCCCATTTTGTGAATTTACCCTAGTTTTTTAAACTTAATATTCAAAGCCTGAATGCTCAAACTGAAGACTACAGTTCTTAAGCACAACTTAAAGCTTCCCAAAACAAGATGTCCACAGAAGCTAAAGACATCAGTCAAAATATTTTCACCACCACTTCTCCTGCCAGACACAAACTACAGAACAATGCACTTATTTTCCAAGCCACCAGGCTTCACTGCAGTCAGAGGTGAAGGCTGTGAGAAAAAGAGGGCCAAGACAAGGTCAGTTAACTGTGCTGAGAGGAAACGTGATCACAGCAAGGGGAGAACAGCCTGAATTTCCAGCCATTTCCATCGCAGATGCCAGTTCTAGGAAATTACCTTTATTGCACACTGCAAGGAAAGCTGTGCGTGTCACAGACAGGGATTTGGGGGGGGTTGGAGGAAGTTGGTGCAGTCATAAAATGAAAAAGAAAAGAAAGACAAATGTAAAAGCAGTTTCTTTTTTAATTAAAGCTAATGTACAGCAGACCAGCTGTTTTTCTGAGGCCATAAAAAAACTTTTTTTAGAGCAGTTACAAAGGGTTTTGGTGGCAGGGTTGGGAGTTGGGGGGTGGGGGACAGGCGTGTAGAGCAGGTTTGTGCAGATTCAAAACTCACTTGATCCACCATCCTGCCAATTGTACCAATCTGTCATCCCCTGGCATTTACAGCACATCTCATTCCGCCTTTCCTTAAGGACAATTGGTTTCTCCCCCCAATTCCATTAACATAAAGGCAAGGAAAATGAGTATGGTGCAATATTTCTCTCAGCCTCGGTGCAGATGCAGTGAGTTTGAGCGTGACAGCCCTAATAAGCTTTCTCACTCAGCAACAGTAACACAGTTAACCCTTTGGGGAGCTGGGAGGACTGTCGCCTGAGTGTCTAAAGCAGAACATTTAGTAGACAAAGCCAAGCTCTGCACCACAGGTGTATTGTGGACAATCATTTTTAAATACTCTAAACTTGCATGTACTTTAAATCATGCCAGTAATGTCATTCCTCAGAAAATGAGGATATGTTTGTACAGCATGAGTTACACTAAAAACAATAGTTTAACTGTGTCTCAGTGGAATAACTGGAAATTCTGTCCTTTTCTCTTCCACATTCTTGTTACTCAAATAAAGTTTTCATTTTCATTTCATTGCACAATATACCCCTTTTATATATTTTTTTCCAATTTCTTGATCAACCTGCATTTCTCTCTCCCTTTTAAATGTGAAGCCTTACTTTTTGCCTAAACCCAAGAGAGACGATCCTGAGGGCAAACCCTGCACCAACCCAAGAGAAATGAACCTGAATATAATCCTACAATAGCTCAAGAGAAACTAACCTAAGCCAAATTCCTGCACTAGCCCAAGAGAATTGAACCCAAGCTCAAACCCAGCTCAAACTAGGCCAAGAGAATCGAACCTGAGCACAGGCCCTGCACCAGCCTAGGAGAATCAAACCTGAACAGAAACCCTGGACCAGTCCAAAAGAATCAAATGAATCAAGAATCAAACCCGAGCACAACGTTTCACCAGCAGGAACAGTATTCCTCCCAGACATGAATTTCCAAGCTATTTATTTCTTCCTGACTGCAAGACTAGAACCAGAAACACCAGAATCTAATGTGTTATATAAGAAGGAGGAATGGCAAGGTTTGTACTGTTAATGTCACCAGATGAGCCACAGGAGGAGCCAGTGTGCCAGAAACCGAAATCTCTCCTGCCAGTGTCAACCCAGAGATTGTGCACCAACCCACCAGGAGGCCTCTACCAGAGTCAGCAATAGCCTACATTCATAATCTGGATTCAAACCAGGGATCACCTGCTACACCTTAAAGCAAGGGATTTAAAACTGAACAGCCATTCAAAACAGTCTCGATCCTATATTAACCATGAAGCATTTTTCACAAGGGGTTGGGAGGTTTGCTGTCACAAAGGCTGAGCAGTGGAGGGGAGTGTCACCTTTAAAAAGCGAAGGCTTTAGGCTTCAGTGCACATTTTGTAACATTTTAATAAATCCCCTCTTTTGCAGTTAGCTCATGGAGAAAATAGCTCAGAAAAAGGTTACGCAAGATACAACGACAATGTTTGAAAGCTGGCAAATAAATCGCTTACCATTTAAATGGTCTTTTTAAAATGCATTCCTGTTTTAAACAGAATGACAAGTATTTCAAAGCACTCAAACATCTTAATGCAGAATTTATCAGTCATTTGCACTCATGACCGCACTAACAATCCTTGCATTGCCAAATGGAGGCTGTAAACCAGCTTTATTGTAGGCATTTCAGGTTTTCAGCTAAATCCTGAGATGATTACATGAATACTTTTTAAACTTATTTGCTCTGTCAAATTATGTCTTTTAGTATCTGGCCCTGACGAATTACAAAATTATTTCATTTTGTGAACCTGGGTAATCATGGCTCTCCGGAGGATTGTCAAGGTCTAAACGGTGAAAGTTTCTGCTGGGACTGAGGTATGTGGGTGAAAGTGATTTTTTTTGCAGGAATCCTAAGCCACAATGTGCTGTCTGATTGTTTATTTTGCAGGCCTATAAAACCAAATGAGTTCATCAGTGTATTTATGCAGAAGCACTTTCTTTTGTCTAAGCTGCTCCTAGTGACAAAACTCTAAAAGTCATTGTTGCATTTGCATCCTAAATTGTGCAAACTGCAAATGTAGAAGTACAAAAATGTTGTTTTCTGTATATATCTGCATGAGCACATCTCCCCAAGGACTAAAGAGAATACAAGCTTTATTTTGTCTTTCTGGTCTAATGAAGGGTATTTTACCAATAAATGTTATGAAAGCCAGAAACTGGTTACCAAAAAAGCTTACAGGAGGGGTTATACTGTAGTGTATTTACCTGTTCACATGTTGCCAAGAGACCTTTAACCAACAGAATATCAGGACTATAATGGTACAGCAGGGAACCTCAAATTGGGATTACTATGAGTGTAATAAATACAAAGAGTGGGCAAATCCACAACATACAATGTTCTATTGTAAAGCAATTCAAATTGTGTATTCACTGTTTTCACAATAAACAAGGATTTCAAAAGTCAGTTCTAAAAGGTACCAGCTCGACTGGTTGACAGTGATAGGCTGTCTGTAGCTTTATGTGTCATATCGTCTTTTTATTAAGATGAAAAATGGGAATTTGCAAGAAAATATTAAGAGCACAAGAAATACAGCAAAGAGTAAGCAATTCAATAGATTGTGATAAATGTTTGCTAGCAGACCATTTCACAATGTATCTTCTATAAATTAAGAAATAATGCTAAACTTAGAGCCTTTACTGACAGAAAGGCTGCTGACACGAAAAGAAGCTATTGTGACTCCTTGCCATAATTAGAGAAACTCCCTGCTAACTGGTGTGACACATCTGTTGAGCTTTTAAAGATCACAAAAGCTTATCTTTTCGAGCAAATTACTCCACTGATTAAGTCCATCTATGGGTTATCAGTGATTTATAGTAACTACCGTGATCATTTTGCTTATTCCACTTATTCCGTTTTACTTGTTCTGAACGAGTCCCTCGGATCATACAGCTGTGCTTTTCTTCCAAGGCATCAGCTTCAAGCAGTCAGGAATGGAACCTTGAGCTCCTGTGTCCCTCACCTTTTGAACTCCCTTCCCATTCCCAAGAGATGTAGAGACCTTTGATTTAAATCTAAACTGAAAATAAACTGTATCTGCAGTATTTGAATGCACTTGTATGTAAGTCATTCTAACAGGATTGCATTTAGCCCATAAACTTGGCATTCTTTTTAATTGTGTAATGCTCTCTGGAAAGCCTGAGCATGAAAGACTTTAAAAATTCTTTTTTATTGATCTAACAGTGCCAATAAATTATCTTTTGAAGACCCAATGCTGATGGATTAGAATCTCTAATATGATTAGGCAGTGTACTACACACTATTCTCCTTGAATCAAATGTATCATAAGCATATCCCTAATACAATTACAATAAACTTTCATATATGGTTCTCGTTTCCTCGCTGAGACTGCAGCTGTTGTCCGGGTTACCTCTGTCGGTGCCCAGTGTAAAACAAAAGTGTTTCTTATTTTCTTTCTGATTAAGTTCCATTTCCTTTTTCATTTCGCAATACAGCAATCACTGGCTTTTACGGTTCACCCCATTCTCCCCCTGACCTGTGCTGCGGGTAATGGCTGTTGATTTGTCTCCATCCACAAAAGAGAGACCAAGCTCTGCTCACTATAGAGGCTATAAAGCAGGATACAGCAAAACAGGGCAGCGAATGGTGGACAAAACAGGATGATATATATGTATTAAACAATTTGTCTTCTTACAGAAAAGGGCTAACTGCAGTGCAAAGCATTGCAAAGCAAAATTAGGATTTTAGCCGTTTACCTTCCACATAGGAATATGGCATAACTATCTCTTTAAGAGAATGTTGCAAAGCACTTTGTCATCCATGCGATAACTGCAGCTAAAAAAGCTACAAAGAGCAAACAATGGAGGCAAACAATACATCATCCCGAATTTACAAATCATCAGTCTCTGCAGTCATGGTCAATGGCATGTACAATCAGTGGTAAACAAAGACCACAGCGCATTTTTGAAACAGCTTAAGCGAGACGCTTCATGAATATGATGGAGTATTGCATTCCGGAGCATGGCAGCAGTGTGAACAAATTGATTTTTATGGCAGATTCTAAAAATGAGCTGTGCAAAAAAGGAAACAAAGAACAAAAAAAACAAAACCACACGCATGCAATAGAAGAGACAAGGGACCCGCTAAATCAAATGTCCAGTCTGCACAAGTTCAAGCAGTAATAAAAAAAGTCATGAGACTTTTTTCTACTGCAGTTTAATATTTTATATAAAGGCTTGTTTTGTGTTAGTTTTTTTCTGTATTGATGGATGGGAAGCACTAGAAAATGAAGTCCTCTATCTATCACCAAAGTAGGGAACGGAAAACAAAAACTATCAGCAAAAGCCTGGAAGGATAATTTTTGTGGTTAATTTAGGTCCCAAAACAAGTGTGTTTTTTCCAAAACCAATGTGAAGAGATGAACAGTTTAAAACACGCCATTAGGTGCTTGCTAGGAAAACAAACTGCATAATTCAGGCCGGGGAAATGAAAATGGTCCGATTGATTTGAATCATTCGTGCCCACATGTCCCTCATGTGCTGACTTTGCATTGTTAAATGAGGACTCAAATGAGATGAGAAAAGCTTTGCACCGTTGACTGTGAAAACATCTGAAACCCCACCCCAATGACAATAGGCTAAAATCCTGGGAAATATCCATCACACAACCTAATCTGGAAGTGTGTGGAGTCCCTTGGAACATATTGAGCCATATCAACGATTGTTTGAAAACTTTGTAATTATCAGTTGTTTATTCTTAGGACTATATACTCATTCAAATTAGGTTTGCCCAACAACTCAACAAATGCAGCTGCTGTACTGCAGGACACAGAATGAGGACCAGCAGTCATGTACCCTGGCACACACACCTATCAACATTACTCCCTAAGTTCTAGACTGATCTCAGAATCTAGACCTCTAAGAAATACCAGTTTGCTGCTGTAAGTACTGGAAGTAGACCAGTAGGTGGCACTCTTCCTTCTTGACCAAAATATCCAGACAAATGCCCCAGTATGGTGACCGGGGACACTGCTGTAGGAGATGCTGTCTTTCGGATACCACATTAAAATGAGGTCCTCACTACTTGACCAGGTTCTTGTATCTAAAAACATTGACAAAACTGACTAGTCAGTAACTTGAAAACTTGCCGTGATGTCTTTGAAAGGTGTGCTATTACTGCAATGTGTGCTAAGTGCCCAACTGACTTCAAAAGTCAATTAACTGCCTTCTTATAACACATGAGTGAGTGCACCAATAACACACGTGCATCAACTAATTCACTACATGGAAGAGCGGTCAGAGAAGTGAGAAATGATTTCTCCAGTTGAATAAAGGAGGAAGTTTAGGTCAGCCAGACTGTATAGGTCAAGAGGGGAATTTAGCCAGATCTTCAATGACTTTAATGACTACACAGCAGAGAAGGCAGAGAAATTATTTCACCAGTTGAATGAAGGAGAAAGTTTAGGGAGGCCAGATTGTGCAGGCTCAAGTGGAATTTAGCCAGAACACTGGGGTTAACACCCATAGTCACCCCCTACTCGTGCACATTTAAGATAAACTTAACTTGGGAGCTGTTTGGATATGGGCTTCTGTTAATCTGTCAAGGTTAATGGAATGATTCCTGTTTGTGAAATAGAAATTACAACAGATAGATATAGGTGGTAAATGTTACTTCCCTGTCGTCAAGACTACCTTTCAGATGATCTCTGCTCTTACAGCCTTCTCTCTAAAGATGGAATTAGGGAGACTAATAAGATCCAGTTCCTCTGTGATTAAGCTCTTGCAGTAACACAAAGCAGTGACAGACAGGAGATGGTGAAAAAGTTGATTTCTTCGTAACAGAGTAAAATTCCACCACACAACACTCCAACTCTTCTGTAGTGCAAAGGAAGCAAGAAGGTAATTAAAAAAGCCAGGACACACCTAACACCAAACCCGCCTTTGTGCTCTCCCACTTCCAGGAATATACAGTGCTCTTAGCACTGTATATAAACATGTGCACTCTTGTATAGTGCAGAATTATTATGCAACACTTCTGCACCCATGGTTTGAATACAGACCTTCTGCATTGCACGTGTTTACCCAAAGTGAGGTGTGAGTATGGAACAAGCTACCCATCCATATTGCTGAAGCTGATATCCTTGTTTCTTTCAAGGAATAGTTGGATGAAATCCTGAGATTAATGAACTACTAACTACCAAACACGCTAGATGGACCACATGGCCTCATCTCGTTTGTAACTGTTCCTTATATACTCCTTATATACTTGTACTGGCCCTATATAGTTTTGTGGTAGTATCTGTTGTGTTTTTTGCTTAGAAAAAGCAAGACTGTCTCTGAGTATGACAGAGCTGGAAGTGTATTACCTGTGTTTTAGAGCCTGGGCATAATCCTTGTCTGAGTTCTTGCAAACCTTTCCTGTTCAACTGCACTTTCCTTCAGAGCAATAAGATTTTTCTTTCTCATATCATAAATGTACAGACATGTTTTCTTTTAAAGTGTGCATCTTACCCCCATATCACACTGCAGTGGATATATTTTTTAGCTAAATATATTGAGTCTGTTTTTTTTTCCCGTTTTCATCATTTTCAGATGCAGTACATGGCAGTATGTAATTTCATATTTACCTTTTGTAATGATGTGTTTAATGCAATATTGACATTTACGTTTCTCGTTGCTGACCACATAATTAAATCTTGTCAGCAGACAGTAGAGGGCTTTTGTTCACCGAACTTCCGTGCACTAAAAATCCTTAGACTCACAATTCTGCTAGAATGTGCAGAATTGTCTGATATTGAGAATGCAGTGTTTCATTAGCAGGTGACACCGCCCTGTAAAGCCGATCAAAATTAATATTGAAGTGCATTTTTTTGGACTACACTGACATTTTTGTAAGAACACATTTGGGTTAGCAGTGGCTATCAAGCTCTGTGATATAAGAAGATCAGTGCTAATGGGTCATTCAAAATTCCACCTTAGCTAACTTTTGCAAAACTGGGAAAGGAGAATGAATGAAACTCAGAAATAAAGCAATATCATTGGACATTTTTCAGAGGGGCTGCAAGAACACAATACATTTCATCGCAAACAAAACTTTGTCACCATCACGTCTAACTGAACCATCAAATGAGCACCTGTGTGCATCCACCTTCTGCATGGAATTCAATCATTCTGCGAGACTTCAAAGACTACAACAGGGTGATAATATAGATCGTTATCCAAAACAGGGTGAGGTACATTTAGGCAGAGCAGATCATATTCAATTGCATTCAAGTGCATTTGTTCATAGTTGCCATCGTCATCTGTGCCCTGTTTTAATTCCCTAGTTAACTAATACTGAAGCCTCTACTAATGGTCAGAACCTGATCACCATACATTCAGAAATGTGCTGGCACACTGTGGTTAACACTGCTTGTCTCTGCCATTACTCAGTCACAGTTGTACAGCTTAGAATGGCACCAACTGGAGTGGCTCTGGCCTCTGCACTCACAAAAAAGGAGATTTCCCAGAAAGCAGCAGGTGTTTCTTCACCAGAGTCCATCTGGGAACTATCACACCAGGCAGCCGCACCTGTGGTTCAGTCCATTCAGCCAGAATTAGATATAGCTTCCACTGATACCGATTTGCCCTCCAGCTCTTTAATGCAACACTAACCTCCTGTGGTGTGTTCCATTTTATTTATCAGTGCAGAAGATACAATTCTTGTGACATGTGACACTGAAAATCGGATCCTGCCACACTTCCTATCACAAATGACGCTTCCTCACACTGAGCAGAACCAGGGCTAAAAAACATCCAAGGTTTTTGCAGGAGCTGCTCCAGAATCTAGCACAGGGGAAGCTGTTACATAAAGCCGAATGACTTAGAAGCAAATCCTTTCTGCCGGAGCTGAAAGAGCCTGCTGCCAAACTGCAGGCTTTCCCTCAAGGAGAGCCGCGTATTTTGGGGAAGATGAGAACAGCGGAATGTCAGTGTTTAATCCCATCCCAGCTGCCCCCTTTCTCCCAGCTCTGTACAGATTAATACAACTTTCTTCTTACTGCCGCTGACAGAAATAAAGCAGCGAAGCAAAAGCTCTGAAGATTTGCCGTTTCCAATCAGACCTTGACAAACTCTTATTTTCGTGCAGTGAAAATAAGGTCGACGCGTTTAACAAAACCATTCCTTCACAGGTTTCTTCCTTTACGGTGTAGCAACAGCATTCAGCTTCATCCTACCTGAAGGCTAAAGGCTTATCTGACTATAAGCGAGAAGTAAGCACGGGATTATACACTACTTACCATTTCTCAAATCGTAGATGTTGGTCTCAAACTTTGTACTGAACCTTTCCTATTTATATCTACCTCCTTTTGTATCCAGCAAATCGGTATATCCACTTCTTGCTCCACCCACACCACAGCAGCCCAGGACAGAAGATGATAACACGCTTTCACCCTCCAAACTAAGTTTGTGCAGTGGAGCTGAATGCAATATTTGTTGCAATTTGTTGCAAAGGCCAGGGAACAGACATAGCATGGCACGGCACACATCAATAACATCACGGGTGTGAAAACGTCACGAACACCACTTCCTCACAGGGCACACACTCACACCAGGGCCAGTTTTCCCAGCCGTCAGTTAACCTACCGGTGTGTCTTTGGACTGTGGGAGGAAACCAGAGCACTGCGGAGAAACCCACATAAACATGGGGAGAACATCCGAACTCCACACAGATAGCACCCCAGGAATTGAACCCTGGCCGTGGCACTGCGAGTCAGCAATGCTAACTACTGTCATGCATTACTTGCAGCTCAGGGGGAACTTCAGTCTCCCCCAGGTGACCATTCTGTCTACCTGGAACAGTAGAACACTCTCCAGCAATATTCAACTAAGAGCTCCCTACATACAGTACAGGGCAATGAAGTGTTCTGTATGTATGGAGACAACTGTTTGATAAATGCAGAAAGAAGAAAAACTTTTCCTTTGAATTATTTGTAACTATATAAATGTTGATCAGTTCACAGAACACCAGTTCCTCTATCGGCATTAACTAGAATCTTTGACCTAAAGGTAGTTTATACAACATTGAATGGTCACAAACTAGAACACAGAATCACTGGAAGCTATAAATCACTGCAGTTGCTTTTCATGACAATATTTCACCTGCATAATTTTTGTCACTGAGCACCTGACAAAATCCCATTCTATGTGTGTGTCTCAACAACAGGATTGCTCTTTCTTGAACTGTCAAGTCAAGCTGAGTGATCCTGAAAGGGGGTTGATGGGTAGATTTGCAAAGCAACACTTCCACACAGAAACTGCAGCCCGAGAGAAATTTTCTGCTATTCCAAATGTGCCTCCTGTAGGAGCTCTTCTCTTACAGAGTGGAAATGGTGTTCAATCGCCAGCTCCATCAAGCCTTCCAAAAACTTGAAGCCTTAGCTGGACCTGAACCTGATGTCAAAATCTTTGTCCCCTTTGCCTGTGACACAAGAATATTTTTTTCAGGTACATGGCTTTTAAAAACAGCTTTTTTTTCTTTAAATGTGAAGCAAATAAACCAAAAGACCTGATGTTTAATACAACACATTGTAGGAAAACGCTTGTTGTCTCATTGCCAGATCCCTAGATGAAAGGATAGCCAGAGTCCAATAACCATATTCACAACAATCAGAACTTGTGAGGCACTGCAAAGCAAGGGAATCTGTGCCTTTAGAAACAGAATAATAACAATGAGGATTAGGAGGCAAGAGAGGTCTAGAAAATAGAAAGGATATCAAGTTTGTTCTCAATTTCAGGCTGTACAGTGTAAAAGCCAAAGTAAAGATGAGAGAAATGTAATAATTAGCTCAAATGGGATATTGTCAGAACAAGTATAAGAATTTCACTGTAACATTTTATCACTGACACCAGTAGGTAAATGTAAACCCATGGGTGGGGAGTGTGATACAGAACGGAAAATGCTGGACCCTCCAGTTTTGGAGAACAGTCTGGGGTCATAAAGGTTTATAGGATAGCTGATCCTTCCAGTAATCTGCAGGTTTGTTTGTTTTTTATGTTATAGATGCGTTTTCAGTGGTGCCCTGCCATTTGAAGACGGCTTGTTCAAATTTCTAATTTTGCATTTTTTTTTGTAAGTCAGAGGGCTCAGTGTGAAAATGAGCGATGGCATCTCCAGAACCATTCTCGGAATACTTTCGGGAGCGCCATATCAATTTAGCCTAGTCTTGGTTTACCACATATTGTATACTGCACGTTTAGCTACCATGCATTTTTGCGCACACCTTTTACTTTTTGTAGTTTCAATATTTTAAAGAATTTCACAAAGACGCTTTCATGAATAATATATCCAGTCTTTGTCCCGTTGCGAAAATGAGCAACTTTTTAATTAACAAAAATTGCAGTAAATCGCTTGGGATTTAATTTGTGGATTTATTTTCATGGTCTGTTGAGTCTTGTTTATGTTCAGATACCTTAGCAGGGCCGGAGTAAGCACAGAATACAAATGGTGTGGAAATCGAAGCTGGAGAGCAGAAAAAAAAGCAAAGGACGCGGCAAAACAAACGTTTATTGATGAGCACCTCCCAGTGACTCAGAACAATTTCCGTGCATTATTTCACTGCATGAGATATCCACATCAGCAACATTCCATGTACGGTGCCACATCGGGTAATTACATGTCTGTAAAACAGGTAAAGAAAGTGTAGAAGATGCAGCTGATAGTAAGTTTCCCTTCAAGTGACGCACGCACAGGTCTGCCGAATCTCTGGGAATCTCCTCCAGGCTGCAGTTCCAAGGTGAAGGGAAGCAGTCCTGAGGAGGTCTGAGCCAGAGATAGCAGAGGGAAGCTATTAAAATATAGGGAAGAATTGCCGTTATCTTGCCGCTGAGACTGCGAACGGGCTTTGTGTTATTAGGGAGATAAAGCGCAAAGACGCCTGGTTTGGTGAGGGGGGAGTGGGCGCCAGATATATGGAGCTAGGAAAGCTTAAGGCTATTAAATCTGAAGATTACTCGACTGCGAAATTGTAGAAGTTTTACGAGAAGTTGAGGGATTTAGGCGAGTATTAAACAGAAGGCATTACAGGCCGCCGATACATTATTTCAGAATGATTTCTTCTTTCGTCTTCTTTTTTAATCTCGAGCTGTGTGTTATTAAACAGGTTTTACTCACAAATAAAGTACAGTTCCCCTCCCCTTTAACGCTCTTACCCGTCTTTTCTTTAGATATTACTATTGCGCGCCTAACATTAGACATGTTTATCCAGCGGATTGATGACTTGTCAAGGTGGGGACTCCGGAATGAAGGAAAATGCCACAGCGTGCAGCATACACTGCTGTGCAGAAGACGTACGTATCTCAAATAGCCGGGATCTAAGATCTTTATATATTGTCAGCAACGACGATTTCAAAGCCTCCTCTAGTGTTTTTATGTGGCTGGCCAAGCATTACATCTCTTTCGGATCTTCTTTCCAAATGACAAGGTAAAATACGGTGAGTCACTAAATGTTCTGTATAAAACATGAAGTGGACAAATTAGAAAACGTAAAATGTCTATACCTTTTGCACAGCAGAATGCATATAGCTGGTTGCCTTCGCCCTATAGAGTAAGACTATAAGACTATAAGTAAGATTGTTTCCAATCTTCCTAGCACTTTGACCCATTGCAGGTTTTAAGATCAGTAGGCTCTTTTATGTAAATTGATAAAGTAGCTTTCTTCAATTGTGCTTTGCAAAATTTGTGGGTGAAAAGGTTTGTGAGAAACGTTTTAAAATCAAGATGAACATTTACAAATAAGCAGCTTTATTCACTGTATTTCATATTTACCAGGATCATTTTTTTTCTGTGATGGAAAGCACCTTGAATTAATTGCTGATGTTATCGGCAATGAGTGTGAGTCTCTCTGGCCACACCCCTAAAAAATGTCACAAGCGCTTGTTCACGGGAAGTCCACCCGTGTAACAAATTGTCCCTAAATTCATAAATATCCCATCATCACACATCAACTGCTATCCTAAAATAACTACCATCTGTGGGAGTCCCTAACAGCTCTTTTCAGACGTTAAAAGAGCTGCTGCCACTTTGATGCAGACACATTTTCTTGCATATTCCCATTGTCTCGACGTTGTGATTCTCTGGCTGATAGGAAACACGGTTCTCTGGTTCTACCTTATCTCTTGCCCACAGATATTAGTTTTTTTTAAGTTCTCTCTTAGCTGGCACTCAAGCTGTGTCTGCCAGAATCAAGGCTGGCCATGCTTGACTTTTCTTTCTATCTGTTCCCAGTGCATACTTGGGCTCATGACATACTGTGGCAGTCTGCCATTTTCTCCTCCTTCTGTAGAGCCTCTGTTTCTCCTTATACCTCTGTATTACTATATCCATGTAGAAATTGCATAGAATGCTTATGTTTTTATTTTCTTAGGGCCCCTCAAGCCCTGTCCTTTTGTGTAGGTTTTGCAAGTCACATCAGACCTCTGAGGGTTAGAGCCTAATCAACACTATATGGTCTAATTTAACCTCTGTGCATACTGTAGGTCTTAAGGTCTGATGAAAATTGAAAGAAAAGCATAAAGCTCTGCTTTTACCTGAGCCACAATTGTATTTTCCAGAATAAAAAGGTAAACATTATTTTTATTTGAATTGGACAGTTACCTTCTACTCAGCTAGAATAAATTATGTTGGGCTTCTTCATTTGCCATATCCAAGTAAGTCTTACAACCCACACTATCCACAATATGCATTTTTCTGTACGAACCCAGTAATCTTGTTTGTTTGCCTTTTCATTTTCTTTTTTTCATTTCACTGAACTTTGAATAAGCAATGGAGATACATCAGGCACCCAGCTGCGCGCTGAGAACAAGAATGTCTACATATCTGCCGGGTATTAATGCAACGGATAGGAATGACTCGACCAGTATTTGTTTATACCAAAAAAAAATGTGCTCAGAGGCAGCAATCTCCAGATCCACTTGTTAATTTAAATGCCTTCATAGAACAGAAATTCATTAACCTCACAGCCGTAAAGGCATTTTCTGAAATGTGCATGCTTAATGTGGCTTAAACGAGCTTTTTAAAGCTGTAAACAGTGGCTAATTGGCAGGACTATAAGCAAGCATTCACACCGGGTAACTCATTAAGAGGTAGCCATGTTTGCTCGATTGCCCTGACTCAACAACCCTCCCGCCAGCTCTCTCTTGCCAGGCAGGGAAAGCAGCTCTGTCTCCCTGGAAATCACCTTTCCAGGGTCAATGAGAAACCCGGCCCAATCTCCTTCCTCAGTTTGGGGCCTACTGGGAACCTCATCCTTCCCAGGGGTGAAGGCATCTCCTCAGCTTTGGAAGACACGGCTTCTTCACCTCTGCTCCGGATATGTGCAGTATGTGAGGATGAGAGGCAGGGAAAAAGGCAGAGTCTCAGAGTGTCGACACTTGGCTTCGGTAGTTTGAGGTGTTTTCTTGCTCATAACCGTTGGTAAGGATAAATATGTCTGTTGCAGTTATAATTACACTGGCAGCCTGTCACGGATGTCAGAATGGGCGAACCGTGGAATGGCAGGAGAGAGATAAAACCCTATGCGTAGCAGCAAGACGGGGCTTAGCCCGGGCTCAGCTGTTCAGGAAATGCCATATAGAAACCTATGCCCTCAGGCCAAGGACAGGAGCAACCTGGTGCTAGGTGGGTTTCAGGACATCCAAACCTCAATGCTGAGCAACGAACAGAGCAGAAGCAGGAAGTAAATAGCCTATACAACAAGACACACCAGAAAGACATGAATAATCACAGGGAACTAGGAACAGGAGAGAAGCAGAGCGCCCTCTAGGTGTACTGGGTGTAACACAGCCCTAATCATTGCATTAGTTTAACCCTCAACAGTAATTCACTCATGAATAAAGGGAGCTGGCAGTATCCTTCCACCATGTTACAAGGCAGTGTTGCATGGCTAAAGAAGAAGGGAAATGCGGATGACTCAAGTCCACCTCCCCACAGCTGCACATGGCCATTTGTGGAAACTGGGACTGCAGTAATTGAGGATTCTGGCTAAAGTCCGCTAATGGCCTAGGGAGAATGGGTAGATTTTACTGTTGGCTCTTTTTTGACTGTATCACAGACAAATGCAAGGCAGATTACCAGCTATCTTGAGATAACCGTGACTATCTATCTTACATCCTATCTATCCTACAACCACCAAAAACATCAAAATGGAATTAACAAAATGTAGACATACAGGATGATACCGCAAATATGAAGTCCTTGAAATCTATTTCTAAATAACAGCACAGGCAATAACAATTTACTAAGCTCAAGATGACAGGCACTGTAGGTTTCAGAAGCATATTGCCCAAGTGAAGAAAAACATGACTTGTAAGCTCTTCAGACAGATGCAGATGTAACTCTATGTCTTCATTTTACTGCCTACCTCATGAACAAAATCAGTTTGGCAGCTGTAGTTAAATCTGCTGAGTCAGTTATCACAGAAAAATAAATCAGAGTACTTGAACAACTTCTCATTCTTTGCTGACTCAGCTATGAATTCGTCTCCTTTTTCGCTCATTTGGCAGACTGGTCCAATAAAAAATACAAACTTTTAAAAATGCTTTTGAGTGAAAGTTTCCCACTGTTGAATGCATTCTAAATTTGGACCTGAGATAAACATACCTTTTCACAGGTCTGAATTGTTACTAAGTTCTGGTATTGTGTAGGTAATTCCTAAAATCATCTGAAAGGAAGTCTATGCTTAAAGTAAAATACAGGTAATAAAATTAACAGATGAAATGAAATTCAATTTTTCAGTGGGGAAGTGCTGTGATACATTATTTCACACCAAAATGAGTGACTGCATTTATCAAATCATTTTAATAAAGCACTGGAGCCTGAATGAGATACTAAAAATGGTAGGTTTCAAATAGGTCTTTCAATGAAAAGCTGTCAGAATCCAATTAAGAATGGTGGCTGGTCTGATTTGGCAAATTCAAACAAATCATTCAAAACTCTGGTTTGCTTTGAATATTCAGCTATAGAAACTCTGTTTAGCCTACGGAGAGCATTCACCACAACATACATTTGCCACATCACATCATCACAGTCAATATGTCTTTGGACCATGAAATAAAACCAGAGCACCTGGAGGAAACCCACACAAGCACAGGTGGAACATACAAACTCTATGCAGTTAGCACCCCAAGTCCAGAATCGAACACAGGGCCCCAGCACTTAAAGGCAACAATACTAACCACTGCTCCTCCATGGCACCTTGTCTTTGTAGCAGCTTAGTCTAACTCAATCATTCTTCGTAAGGTGTCAAGGATTTTAACATCTGATAAGCATTTATCTCTAAATTGAACTTTCTGATTATCTCCTAAGGTAACATTGAACTACAGCTCTCGTGTGCATTTTATTCACCCCTTCCCCATTTATTAAGATGAAACCCACCTCATACTGTATATACATTTATTTTTTAAAGGAGTGTAAGCCACTAATCCCCTTTTTGATTGGGAAATAATTTCACTCATGGAAACTCGACAAGATTCTTCAGTTATTTTTTGTTGGGTGTTTTTTTTTCCCGCTGTAAACAAGTCGCCCAGGCCTGTTATTCATTTATGCAATCGGTGTCTGGACTTCAAAGGAAGTGCGACAAATATAAGAGACAGTTGGTGAAGTAGCTGAGTGATACATTTCCTAATTGTCCCACGATCAAAAGCAGGCGGCTGTGAGGCAGAGTCTCCTCTACAGCTTCAAAAGCAGCGGAAGGGCAGGCGGTCCAAGTCCCATGAACACAGAACAAGTGTCTAAGCAGGAACCGAATTTCTTTAACATGCTGATTAAATGTATAGTCTCCTGCCAGTGTTAAAAAAAAAATCCTCAAGATGTCTTGCCCAAACGTCGCACGGTTACAGATTCAGCATGAGCTTTGCTGTTAATGACGAGCATCTGAAGGTTTCCACACAGGAGCAGCGATTCAAGACAAAAAACATCAAATGATGGTAGTTTGAAATTTAAAATACCATCCATTACTGGACTTAAGCAAGGGAAAGAAAACTTCCACATAACACCCAATCAAAAGACAGAAGATCCATTTAATAAAACTTTTTTAGCTGTACCATGTGTTTTCTGATTCAAAACCACAGGAACAATGATGAGGAATACATTTTTTAGGGATTACTGTCACTCTCAGAGATGCTTACTAAGCTCTGTAAAGGCTGCAGACACTTTGCTATTCTTAATGTCTACAGATAATAAATAACATCAGTCACTAAAAACTAAGCAGTGCACTAGGTTCCTGACAAATGTGTTGTACTCTACTTAAAACACAATCCACTGAAACTCTGAAAACTATGTAAATTCAATTCAAGTGATTCACAGTAAAGGTAATGCCAAGGACCTGCCTTGTTTAAATGTGTAATGATGAGGTTCCTCAAGTTACTGTATTTCTAATATTGCCAAGTATCTCAGGACAAAAAAAGGGGTGAATCACATCTTTGAGGCTGTATTAATCAAAGAGTATGATTAGGACAGTAATGTTAAAACCGTTTAAAACTGTTAGTTCCCCCAATCCACTAAACATAGAATCTAATTAAGTTTTTTTAGAACCAGTCATTCTTTGTGATAATCAGGTACAGTACTGTATATCATTAATAATAAAACTAATAAGCAGACAGCCTGAAGATAATTACTAAATAATTAAGTTAATAATAATAATAATAATTGCTTACACGTATATAGCGCTTTTCTGGACACTCCACTCAAAGCGCTTTACAGGTAATGGGGACTCCCCTCCACTCCCCTCCACCACCACCAATGTGCATCATCCACCTAGATGATGCGACGGCAGCCAAAGTGCCCCAGGACATAAATGTCTCATCCAAAGGACAGCGCCTGTTTACAGAATAGTGTCCCGGTCACTATACAGGGGCATTAGGATCCACATGGACCGCAAGGTGAGCACCCCCTGCTGGCCCCACCAAAACCTTTTCCAGAAGCATCCTTAGTTTTTCCCAGGAGGTCTCCCATCCAGGTACTAACCAGGCTCACACCTGCTTAGCTTCAGTGAGTTGCCAAGTTGTTGTTGAGCTTGTAGGAGAGGTCCAAATATTGGAGGAACAGTGGGGCTGAATGATCACTGAGACAAACATCAGAAGCTATCGAAGATAATTGAATAGAATAGTGCTGCAGTTACAATAAAGAGAAGAACTCATTCAACAGAACAGTACAGTGGCACAGTGGTTAACATTGATGCCCAGTAGCACTGGGGCCCTGGCTGCAAATCCTGGGGTGATATCTGCTTGGAGATGGTATGTTATCCTCTTGTTTGCGTGAATTTGCTCTAGGTGCTCTAGTTTCCTCCCACAATCAAAATACATACTGCTAGGTTAATTGGCTTCTGGGAAAATTGGCCCTGTGTTTGCCCTGTGATGGACTGGTGTCAGTCTAGGGAGTATCCTGCCTTGCACACAGTGATGTCTGGGTAGGCTCTGGCTCCCTTATGACTCTCTACTGGACACAGTAGAAAATGGGTGGATGGAACTCAATAAATAGAAGTGTAGAAAATCTGGCTCTTCCCTGGGGTCATTGTTCCAGACCATGGCTTGTTTGAATTTTAAACCTCAGAAATAGCTGAAAGGTGGGATAACATCAGAAATAGCCACTAGGCCATAAAAGGAATGTACACTCATATACCCCCATTCATGACAATAACATCAAATCAAGTCATCATGTCATTAGACTATAAACCCCTCTATAACACTGTAACACTGTTTCTATTTGGTATACTGTCAGAAATACACCTTGTGAATGTCTCCTTCAGTGTTCTTTTGAAGTGGCTACTTCCGTTACAATTAAACTCATCTCAAATTTTCACTGGACTGCGCTGTGACTCTTTCCATCCCTACAGGCCATCCATTTCTGGCATGCTGAGTGCACACCTGGGCTATACTGAGATGACATTTGACCAGTCTCAGGTTCTGTAGCTTGAACAGGCAAATAATTGTACAAGAGTGTCATTGGCAAGGTTGGTTAGGTGGGCTGAACAGGCTGAAACGAATTATTCAAACCTTTCTTATGCTGTCCCAAGTGCAAAACAAGGCATACTCACATTGTTTAGACTGAATATTTTATTCCAAACCTGAATTGTTAAACTGAAGAGGGGAAAATTAAGTCAATAAGTAAATGTCAGCAAAAAACAGAGAAAAAAATTAAATATGATGACTGTGTAAGTATTTAAACCCATAAACTCAGTGCTTGGTGGATGCAACTTTGTGGCTGAATGTGCTGCCAAGTATGTTGGGGTATAGTAAGTCTGCCAAGTAGGGCTTGGTGCAGTTTTGCCCATCCTTCTTGGCAGATTTGTTCCTGCTCTCTCAATTTGCTTGGGGATCGCTTATGGACAGCAATCTTCAAGTCTTTCTACAGATTCTCAATAGGACTTAAGTTAGGACTGGGCCTCTAAAGGACATTGGTTTTCTTGTTCTTAAGGCATTCCAGTGTAACTCCAGCTTTGGAAAACTCAATTTATGTCCCAGTTTTAGATCTGAAGCATGTTTTCCTCTAGGTTGTTCCAGTTTTTTGCTCCATCTATGTTCCCATAGATGACAAGCTTCCCAGTCCCTGCTGTTGAGAAGCATGACTATAACATAATGCTTCTGCCACCACACGTCACAAAAGAGATAGTGATGACCAAATGATGCACTGCATTGGGTATGAGTCATCTGTAACACTTTGCATTTAGATCAGAAAATTCCAATTTTCTCTTGTCTGACCAACTTTTTGCCACATCCTTTTGCAGGATCACCTACAGTAGGTGTTTTGTTGCAAACCCTGTGAATGATCTGTGATGTTTTTATTCACTTTCATACAAATCCTCTTTGTGGAGTGACTGGGATATTCACTGCCCCCAGTCATTTTCTCCCATCTCAGCCATTGAACTCTAACCTCACAGTTGGCCTCACAGTGGCATCCTTAACCAGTGTCCTCCTTGCCTGGGGGATCTGTTTGGAAAGCACAGTCTGATCCAGGCAGTGTTCAGATGCCTTTCACTTCTTTTTGAGTCTGCCACGCTAAAAGAGATATTAAGGGTCTTTAAAAGTTTTTATACGATTCTCTTGATCTATGCTTTTCTGTAACTTCATCCCTGAGTTGTTTTGAAAGCCCCGTGGTCTTTCTAATTGAATGTTTGCTTGAAATGCATTACCTGAGTAGATTAATGCTTACAGTATTTATTCTGAAATCATGTGAACCACTATTACTGCACATAGACAGAGGCCACTCAACTATTTGTGTGGTTTGTGAAGGTAAATTCGTGCTCCTTAATTAATTTACGTTTGCCACAGCAAAGGGTCTTAAGGCTGATTCAATCATGACTTTACCATTTTCCTTCCATATTAATTATTTGATTCTGTTTGATTCTGTTTTTGTTTTTTATGTGTATATTATATATATAGCAATTGTTTTCAATTACTTCAGAGTGCCATGACTGCAAGTATTAAAGAAATAAAATGTAAAAAATTATCTGAATAATTTTGCAGGGCACTGTACAATCTAATAGAAGGTCTAACTTTGGAAACAGCGCCTAGGACAGTGGCTGACTAGCAGCAGTTCTCCAGATTTAACCAAAATTATTCAGATCTGGCTCAAGCACTATCTACTATAGAAAGGATTGGATGAATTGATTCAACTAATTACCATGTACATGGATGAGGAAGCAATAAATCCAACATAAGTTAAATACTAGAAGGCAAGGTTAAAAATTCTCCGAAATGAGCATCATAAATGTCCTAGATACCTGCTTAGTGCAATTCCCCATTACACTATCATCAATTCACATGACATTGCAGCTGATGGATTCAACTAGAATTTGTAGATGAGACTGGGAAATCTTAAAAATCTAGTAAGTAGCTCCCTCTGAAGGTGACCAAGAACAGTTTCAAAATTCCTTTGAAAACCCCACCCGCACGAAAATTCCTTATGGCTCAACACCACACACACACCCCCATCCACTCCTATCCCAACACCTCTCCACCTCCCTATCCATCATTGTCAGCAAGATCAATAATCAATCTGATCTCTCTGCAGCCATCTCCATCACCCTCCATCGCTTTACTGAGCACTGTCTGCCAGTATAGATCATCATTTGTAGCACTGTAATTGCTGGCCAAAAAAGAGGCCATTAACGTTATCATAGTCCCTCACCCCACTGCCCTTGCCCTAGTGCGCACTCAACGTCGTGTCTGCAGAATTCATCTCTGTTTAATAAGGTCCTGGATAGTGAACATCTGCATTCCTTAAAAATCTTGCATTTCTGTCTTTAGGTGTGAGAATAACTGGCTGCTGAGAACCCGTGACCTGATTAGTTTCTCTTGCACATGATTTTCAACATATTGCAGCCTCAGTATAGCCACTCACAATTGTAAGGTTGTTGTTTACAAGGTATGTCATCTGTAATTAGTTGAAACCGGGACTAATTTGTATGTGTACCAGCGTAGGAGTAAACAGGTAGATTAGAGAGGGACTGGGATTGTGAAATGTGGGTAGCTAGCTTATTAACTTGACATCTAAGAGACAGGTGTGAGCAAGTGAGAAGAGGCCTACACTCAAGAGGGCTGTTATAAAGATAGAGAGTCAGAGAAAATGAGGGCAAGACTCTCTATCTGCAGTGAACGCATGCAAGAATCCAACAGCAGGTTACTAAGAAGGATCCCTCTGCCACTAAATTTTGAATAGACTAAAGCCGTGGGTGGTACGGGGACGGCTTCAATATTTTATGTGTTCATGCGTACGTTCAGCTCACCGTCATACAGCCCAAAATCCCTTAGTTGGATTTTTCCCCTGGTGTTGTGCTGTTGTTTGTTAGTATTTTATTTTGCAGAAATTCTAAGAGGCCTCTAAATTTGTAGCTTCGCCTCATGCAGTTTTTGTAGCATTTGTTATTCCTTTTGGAGCTCTGAAAAAGAAGAAATAAAAAAACAATAAAAAGTTTATCCTTCTAAACTGCTTCTGCCAGAGGGTCCGGGGGGTGTTAATTCAGTGCGATTTTCCACAGCGAGTGGATTTTTGGCCGTCTGGGATGCAAATACATTTCGCTGCTTTGAGAGTAAGCAAAGCGTTCAGTTGCATCCAGTGATTCGTAGAAATGATCTGCTTCTAATTAATCTACTTGTGATAGCAGGAATCCCTATATAACAGCAACTGGCAATATTCAAGTAATCATGAAACCACTTTTATGCAGCCATATACAGTTTCAGTAATTTTATTAACTTATTTGCAAGAAGCCTTTCTTTCGTGCTTTAATCACTGCATGTAAAAAAGTTGGCAATACAGACAATAATTTGCACTGCTGGCAAAACATTTTAAATGTCTAAATTGTCTTTTAGAGCAATCTACTTCAGCCTGGATGGTGAAACCCCATTAAAATGCCTACTGGGATGTTCAACTATAGGATTTCTATCTAGATTAATAGAATACAAAAATATGAATCAAATACATATTCATAAAATATCAGTCTCTGGCCTTGAAGAAACTATGTATGACACAGAACTGAGTGTTTTTTGTCGTATCACTTTAGTCTTCTAGATAATGTGTTTAAAATGTGTATAACATGTAGTTAAAACAAATATTTAAATCAATGGATATGAAGCTAAACTTGTACAATGAACCAGTATGATCCCATTTAAAATATTGTATATACTTTGGTCACAATATTGTAATCTCTTTTGCTGGTCTGGAATCAGACCAGAGAGAGCAACCAGAAACATTTCTGGGTTTGAAGGAATGCACCCACTGTCTGGATGAAACGTTTTAGCTTTCAGTATGGAAGGGTAAATGGGAAGTGAGTAGGGTACTTCTTTAATGAGGAGCAAGTGGAGCATGGCTTCTGGTGGGCTCACTGGCCAGTGATGGTGCTTTAAAAGGCTGAGGCATGCCATCCTGCTCTGCAGGCTCTACTCCACAGTCCAACAGTGACAATCCTTGGGTATCACTAACCACTGAAGGGGCAAGAGTGAGCAGCAGGTACTATAACTAAATTCACCACCAGTTAATAATAATAATAATTGCTTAAACTTTGTGTATATAGCATTTTTCTGGACAATCCACTTAAAGCTCTTTACAGGTAATGGGGACTCCCCTCCACCACCACCGTCATCCACATCAGTGTGTGACAGCAGCCATGGTGCACCAGAACGCTCACCACACACCAACTATTAGTGGGGAGGAGAGCAGAGTAATGAAGCCAATTCATAGATGGGAATTATTAAAAGGTCATGATTGGTAAGGGCCAATGGGAAATTTGGTCAGGACACCTGGGTTACACCCCAACTCTTTTCGAGAAACGCCCTGGGATTTTTTTAATGACCACAGAGACTCAGGACCTCAGTTTTACATCTCATCCGAAGGACAGCGCCTATTTACAGTATAGTATAGGGCATTAGGGCCCACACAGACCGCAGGGTGAGCATCCACAACTGGCCCCACTAATACCTCTACCAGCAGCAACCTTTTTCCCAGGAGGTCTCCCATCCAAGTACTGACCAGGTTCACGCTTGCTTAGCTTCAATGGGTTGCCAGTTGTGAGTTGCAGGGTGATATGGCTGCTGGCTGCTTAGCTTCACTGGGTTGCCAAAGTGGTTGCCAGTTATGGGAGAAATAGTATCATTGCCTTATGATAGGGTTTTCACCAAAGGCTAAGGACACCATCCCTGACAAAAAACGGTAACAAGGCTATTCAGCACAAAGGCATACTCTTCCGCTCTTTAGATCCTGCAGCCAGCAACTCTTGTGCAGCCACTGACCTACCAAGGCAATTTGCGGTATTACTCTTGTGCCAAACTAAATGAAGTTCCATACTGCTTCACTTGTCTTGCTGTTCAACAAAGAACACGCACTCTGGGCGGTCTATGGTAGTCAATGCAACAAGTCAAAAATATGATGCTGAATAGGAATGGCTCAAACCTACTTGCTTGTACTGGTCTGAAATATCAGGCAGGCACTCAGGTATACAACTCGACACAAACTTACGGGATTTTATATAATGCCTACATTGTTACTGTGTTATTATACAGATTGGAAACCAAGTTGACAACTTCCAGCCTCTTATGCCATCTAGATCAGTTTGACCAGAGCTGTTGCGTAAGATGATAAGATATTGTAGGTCCACCACTGGCAGACCTCACAGCCAGAACAAAACAAGAGCCTCCAACAGCCATGGTAAAGGAGGAACATCAGCTCTAGTTTGGACACCTGGCCTGCTCAGAGGACCATGTCAGAGCATTTCTTCAAGCAATAAAATGACTTCCATGGTACAGGAAATAATTATAGCCATCCTTGTCAGATGTGGATACATTCAGTGGAGGATGACATGTCGCCCTGCAACATCAGGCTGTGCACTCTGTGGAGCAGAGGCAAGGGACATCATCTCTTGATGCTCCAAGGTCATGACAATATCCCAGCTAGGGGCTCACTACAGGTTATGATAAAAGGAGAAGACTACAGAGAAACCCAAATTCAAGTATACAGAATACTCAAAGACATTGACAAAGCCAACCCAATGGACTTTGTCAGAATCAACAGTAACACAAACCAGAGGACACAAGTTGAACCTAGGTGAAGTCGATACCGTGGCTTGAATTTATTTAGCTGATGCTTTTACTTGAAGCATCTCATTTTGTGCCTAGTCATACAGCTGTGCGATTTACTGAATAAGTCTGAGTGAAGGATCTAGGATTTGGAACTATGACCTTCTAGTAACAAGTCCAAAGCTCTAACCACTGCTCCAGACTTCTGCCTGTTAGCAGAGTAGAAATATAAAGCAGTAGAAATATGAAAGGGTGATTTTTCAATTCATGGGGGCTTAGGTATTCCTCTATGCATTTATGTTTGTTAACTGACTAAAACATCTGCTTTGAAAATATTCAAGATCCCAGCAGTACCATTGTCACAAAATGTATTTCACATAAGGGACTGCATGTCAAAATAAACATACTTCAATCTAGGAAGCTAGAGATTAAACAGTAAAACATGAAGAGAGTGACTGAGGGAAAAGGTGTATATTATGCTGAAAAGGCTGATATTCTGCAGGAAAGGTACTGGTCATATTCACAGTCTCTTTTTTCCTATTTAACTTTAGAGCAGGCTTCTTTTTATAAACCTGGACACAAAACGTGCATTTTGTTCATTACAAATTCATTATAGCATGATTATTCCATGCTTTGCAACCTTTAAAAGCCTTGCTTTTTAACTCAGAAGGGATTTTGATGGTCTGGATGTTCAGTCAAAGCACAAAACCATTTCACATTTTGGCATGGACACCTCTCAAAGAAAATCTTAAGGCAATCTTTTAAAAAGATGCTTCTGGGAAGAATCTTCGAATTCAAGAAGCTCTGTGGAAACTGAAACTACATTGTTGTTCCTTCGCCAACACGTTCGTTTTTTAGCAGACCCTGTTTCAGGTTCCAAACAAACTAGGCAAGCAATCCATGCTCTCTTCAGCACTGGACAAAGTAGCACTTGCTACCCAGCCTTATTGCTACTAACGACATTAATTGACTGGCAATGAGTAAGAAATACCCTGGCCACATGAATATTCTGGTACTAATTGGCTGCTTGTAAAGGAACACCCTGAAGGGAAACGAAGGAGCTTAAAATATTAATGTCCTTAATGACTCTGGAAGCACTCCCACTCATCAGCCCCCACATTCCCTCCCCCACTATCTCTATCTCCTTCCAGTCTCATCTCCCAGCTCACACCAGGACTGTCACAATATCCTAGTTTGTCTTTCAAAGACATACAGAGCCCTGCTTGATCCTCCAGGTACCACTGTATATAGATAATTCCTTACCTTCTAACTGATATTTCTGTGATGAATCTGGTGTTTTTTTCTTCTTATTTTAAATACAATCTGCTTAATGAGCAACCTTGTTAAAAGTCAGAAGCCTATACCTTTGTGAAAAAGCAGTGTGCTGTTTTTTTTTTGGTGGTGGTCTGTCAGGGTTTGTATAATTGTCTATATGAAGGTTTTGGAGAGAAAAAAAAGAAAAAACTGACCTGGAGCCCAGCTCCTGGTCAGTGCCCTTCATTCCTGTGTCTTGTCTGGTCTGTAGATACCCTTTAATTGGCTTCAAAACCCCTCCTTTAAAGCTGTTCATATTTTTAGTTAGACATTTTTAACTATGGCCTCTCTTATCTATCAAGCCAGCTGAAAACCCACCGCATTATCAGTGCAGTAGTCATGTCAACCAGAATAACCACAGGGGAGAATAAAAAACAGTGAAGCCCTTTGTTTTCCTTGGTGCAAAAAAAAGTAATTTTATTTAAAGGTCTGTCAGTTGACTGGCTTAAACAAATGAGCAAAAGCTGATGCATACAAAGGGAACAGGAAATCGAAATGATTTGAAGAAGAACACCCACCTTTCACTCACCCCCCATTCTCGCTAAAATAGACACCACAACACAGCAGTACTAAATACATTTCTAAGCTAATTTCTCCTGTGACTCATGTCTGTAGGAAAAGGCATGCCTTTAACTTAGTTTCTACAGAAACTGCCATAATCTTCTGCAAGGGCATCCAAATCATTTTAAGGCGAGAATAGGACAGTCATCCCGTCTGTGCTTGGCATTTGCCTGCAGAAGAACTCTATTGCAGCACCAAGATGAGTTTTGAAAGATTCCAATGCGTCATTACACTTTATGAGACTTGGCAATGTATTCTAACGCATTACTTATTCCTTGTATAGAAGATGTGTTTTCATTTCTCATCTCCAAATCTATTCTTCATATGCTTCCAGCTGAGGCCTTGCTTCCTACTGATTGAAATTAGCTGGAAAAATAGACCTGAGTCCAAACTCATTTAATAATTTACAATTTTTCAAACAAGTGATTAGGCTGCCATAATGAATGGACACTGGAGAGACAAAGTTCCTTCAGTCTTAACGCTTGTTCAGTCACAGGTCTGGCTGCTTTGTATCTGAACTTACTGCGAGGGATCTCTATCTTGGGGGTGTTTCGGGAAAGGGAAAGCCTTGCTGAAGAGGTGGCAGAGACAGCACAATCCAAGCCCTGGCCTCTGGTGCTCAGTAGTCCAGCAGTGTCTGTAGACCAGGAGGATTAGAGACAAGCATGACCTGAGCTTAGTGGACAGTGGATGAGTTCACTTTCTCAGCACGGGATGCTATCAGAATAACACAGAAATTTGCTTGTTTCAAATTCTAAGAACCCAACAGCAAATCATTTTTTCCACTTCTGCTTTGAAAAACTGCAGAATCATATATAAACCAATGCCTTATTCTTGACATTGCATTATTAATGTAGTCAAAGCCTGGTGCATGTAAAACATGGACCAGGATGAAAGCTCTTTGTAACTGCAGTGCGATGGTGAGGGAGTACTTTCAAAAGTTTCAAAGGGAACTCTTATTCAACAGGAAAACAAAAACTTCCAATTGTATACTGGAGGAGAACAGTGGAATTGTTTCTAATTTTTTTTATTTTCATGTGATTTTAAGTCAGGGCTCACTGCTACTTCGTAATTTAACATGGGAATATGAAGGGTGCCAGAGTTATGAAGTAATTTGTTCAGCACCACCCTACCTCCATCAGTCAGAATTAAGGCATCAGTGTTCTACAGCTAGAAGCTGAAATAAAAATAGTAAAACTGTCCACAGTATTTGATTGCAAACAGCTTGGCAGAGGGGATGACAGTGGTGGTTCTAAACTTACACACCTTGTGCTTCCCCATAAAATATCAAACGTAAATGAGGAATAACACCAACTAGGTTGAAAGCCAGTTCAGGAATCACTATCAATATTCTTAGTTCTTTCTGCAACAAATGAGATTTATGAATATCGCATCCTTTTCCATCACTTAAAATGATCTGAGATCAGTTCAGATGCTGTACTCTGTCTCAGCTCCATAAAAACGGGAAATTACCCTTGAAACGCAGGGGACTGTCCATGCCAGTAAGATCTCTACCCACTCCTCCAGAGCACACCACCTTATCTGCACATGCAGAGTTGGCTGGCACGCTCTACTTCGAGTGATTAAATGACTTCATGCTGAGCCAGCACAGCTTGAGGTCCATTTATCCCTAAACTCTTACGAGTAATTTCAATAAGTTCCGAAAGCCTTACCCACACGCCTGGAAACAACATTGGTATGTGCTGGAAAATGTTTCTTTGGATAACGTGAAATCCATTTCTTTGTCCTCCATGAGTTTTCTGCTTTATCTCTGCATCCTGATTTTGCAGTGTGTTCAGAAACCATTGACAGTGGTGTCAAGAACAGATTTGTGCATGCTATCAGTTCTGCACCTGCACAGGAAGTGCATGAACATTTGGGCCACCGCCTCTGTTATATGGGGTCTGTTCTGTTCTTGATTAACACTAAACCACAATGAAAATAAATCAAACCCACAAGCTTTTACATCTGCGCTACAAGTAAATATGACGAGTGCAAAGCACTGACAATCAGACACATTAAGAACCTTATATACAGTAACTTACAACCATGAGGCATCTAAGGGAACATTTGATTGAAGCTTTGTAAAGGTACAGTATTTCACTCCAGCTTCTAATTTGAGCCAAGTTCATCGAACCTTACAGAAAAAGACAAACTGAGGCTTAACAGTAGATTCCACATCGATGTCTTTTCTTGAACACAAGAATGATTGAATCCAGAAATAACTCGGCACCCAATGTTGCAGTGCTTAATATTCCAAAATCATTTAAAATTTAGCCCAACAATTTGATAGAATCCTATAGTGTTACGCAAAATGGTGGGTTTGATTGGCTCTTGTAAGTTTTTAAAATAATGTCCTGGTGCTTAAAGAGTATCTCAAAGATCTGTACTATCTTAGCCTTCTGTAGAATCCTGTGTCATGCTTATAGGACAAAAAAAGGCCTTGTACAGTATACCTAGCGCATTATAATTAAGCTCCTATTGTAGCAAGGCCAACCAATTATGTTAGTTAAATGTAATAGGATTTTTCAGCAAGTTCCTATCTTCCTGGCTGCTGTTAACTAATAATTACTTACTGCTAACTCCTGGAAATCATGTTGTCTGTAGTCCACATATCACATATAACAGTCTTTTCTTACCAATCTGACTCTTTTCTCTTTCTTTTTAGGCATAAAGGAAAAGCTCAGTTAACTTTCAGCAGCCATATCACCCTGCAACACACAACTGGCAACGCACTGAAGCTAAGCAGGTGTGAGCCTGGTCAGTACCTGGATGAGAGACCTCCTGGGAAAAACTAAAGTTGCTGCTGGAAGAGGTGTTAGTGGGGCCAGCAGGGGGCGCTCACCCTGTGGTCCATGTGGGTCCTAATGCCCCAGTATAGCGATGGGGACACTATACTGTAAATAGGCGCCGTCCTTCGGATGAGACGTAAAACCGAGGTCCTGAGTCTCTGTGGTCATTAAAAATCCCAGGGCGTTTCTCAAAAAGAGTAGGGGTGTAACCCCGGCGTCCTGGCCAAATTTCCCATTGGCCCCTCCTAATACTCCCCATGTATGAATTGGCTTCATTACTCTGCTCTCCTCCCCACTGATAGCTGATGTGTGGTGAGCGTTCTGGCGCACTATGGCTGCCGTCACATCATCCAGGTGGATGCTGCACATTGGTGGTGGTGGAGGGGAGTCCCATTACCTGTAAAGCGCTTTGAGTGGAGTGTCTAGAAAAGCACTATATAAGTGTAAGCAATTATTATTATTATTATTATTAACTTGACAAATTTTGGTTTGTGGTCTGCAGGCTGGTATGTTATATTCAGTTGAGTAGTCAATAAAAGTCAATAAAGTCACTGTCAATAAAAGTTTATTCATGAAATAAATATCCATTTTGATATGCTTGGCTTCTTAAATCCAGCTACCAAGCATTTCATACTATAGATATCACAACATACACATAACACAACTAATAATGAACAATGATCAGTATTACTGATAAAATCATGATCATCAAAATAATTACCCAGTAAATGTGTTTAGGATCTGTACCACGTAAGTGGGTAAAAAATGTTTTACAGTACCTGTAGGCACTGCTAACGAACAGTGTTAGGCATGGGTCTATTTGTCAGCTCAGGACTTAATCATTACACAGCAGCAGGAGTATCAGCCAAAGACATGCTACACAGAGTGATAGCTGAGTCACAGGACCACAGAGTTGGCACTGCTTTGCTTTGTAGAGAGAGGGGGCTGAGAAGAAGTGCATGCTGTTTCTGAGTCAGTAACACCACAGTCAGGTAACTTACAGTGAGAAGTACCCCTCTCTTACAGATGCACTCTGAGGTGTACCAGACCTGGGGGAAATTCTCATTTCCATAAATGCAGCATCCCTGAATGCTTATGTTCTAACTGCAGTTAGAAAACATTTTTTGTCACATTTATACACTTTAGGATTTACCGGTTACGTTTAGTGATAACAATCACACTGGAAAAAGAATGAACTGTTAATAACAAGGTGAAAACAGCAGCACAAGCGAATGTGTATTAAATAACTTTCATGAAGTATTTAATAACTTTCATTAACTTCTCATTTATGTACTGGAGAATAGCACATCTAGAATTTAGATGTTTCACTCCACTTCAAATAGATATTTGCTGTCAGTCTTTGCTGTTGCTCATCTTGGGCAAGTTGATCCTTTCTCTTATTACTGATTGGGACTGGATCTCTGGGATGGCATCAGTAGACCTCCATTCATGGTTTAGGGGTGGGATTATGCCCATTCTTACAGGAGAGAGACAAGTATTTATGATTACCTTCATCTTAAACAAGCCTAAATCTCTAAGCCATGTCTAACTCTAAAGTATGGGGATCTATGATCTCTGCTTTGAAAAAATGTTCCAGATTGTTTTGAAAATGTATATACCATGTAATGATGAAGTCACATTGAATGGACATACATGCATGTAAACATAAACACAAAAGGCCGTACTCAACTGAATTCTGTTCTATGTCCACCAGCAAAGTAGATGTGTGAAGAAAAAGAACATAATTAGCATACAATCTACTGAATAATTAGAATGGCAGATATTTTTTAATTCCATCTGGGTTAAAGATGACCATTGGACTAGCACTATAGATATAACTATAACCATAAGTGTAAATTGTGAAATATGTAAAGTATGTAGAACATTCACAATTACTATTACTATCACTTAGAACAGGAATCAGATCTGCCTATCACTTTGATTTTTGTAAATCTCGCTGCACCTTTCCTGCGCATTCTTAATGTTCACCATGGAGATTTATTCGGGTAAAAAAAATGAGAAACTTCTTTCAAAGTAATTTTGTAGTTTGTTTCTTCATTTAAATGAAGAATTAGATTCCCCGACTGGACAAGAATCTTATAAACACACTGAACTCTTAGAATGAAAATGAGTTGTAGTTAGATATACATACAGTTAGATATCAAACACCAACTAGTATTACAGAAAAGAAAATAATAAATTTATTTTATAAAGCTACTTGGAAAGCCCTGAAACTTTAAGACATCGTAGCTACAAGACAACCAGAAGAAAATTACACAATCCTTAGAGAAGTTAGAGTTACAAAGGGTACAAGTTTATAATACAGGAGGGAAACCAAGAGTAGAGTAGTTTTGCAAATTAAATAAGTGAAATATATAGAGCCATTTAATATAGAGTTAAAGTTTTTCATGGAGCAAAACTAAAACATACTTGACTGGGATCTAGGGCTTTACTACATAGGGTGGAGCTTGAGAGTTTCAGTAAATAATAAAGTCAACGAAGAGTAAGAGATAATTTATAAAGAAACAGAATATGATATTTTATAACAGTTAAATATAAAGAAGAATCTGTGAATGCTTGGATTAGCATAGCTCCCAATGGGATTGGAAAATTAATAAAAATTGAAGGTATTTTAAGCAGGAAAATACAAGTCACAGAGTCTGAATTTTATTCATGTCAAATCATTATGTGACTCCATGCACGCAAAG
Source organism: Lepisosteus platostomus (assembly GCF_059453375.1). Lineage (NCBI taxonomy): Eukaryota > Metazoa > Chordata > Actinopteri > Semionotiformes > Lepisosteidae > Lepisosteus > Lepisosteus platostomus. The sequence continues at coordinate 28,008,596 of NC_142621.1, forward strand.
GAGAAGAAGTCCAAATTAAAGTTCACAAAATTAGGCTCTAAGCCATGAGAGACCAAGTATTCTATTCTGTGACTCTAGGCTTGTGGCATGATCTCACATACTATATTAGATCTTGCATTTTTACCATTTACATTTACTTTCAAAACTTATTTTATATATTTGCTTTTAGTTCCATTATATTCTCTGGATTAGTTGTGTATTGTTTTCATTTTTGCTTTCTTGGGCCTTGAGATGCTATGACACAAATATAGGTTCATATAAATGCTATATAAAATAAGAATTATTCTTATATAATTCTTTAACATATCTGTCTGTTATCAAATGGAATGCAAATATACAATGACAATGTATGGTTTATTGACTAGATCATGTAGATATTTCCTCTAATGGGCATTAATTGCCTCCCTTTCCTTGATCAAGTCTCTCACTTCCTAAGGTCTCAAAAAACTTATGTACCTAGTGGCAGTAAAGAAACCACAACTATTTATGTCTTGAAGATGCTGAATTTTCTTAGCTTGTCTGTTCAGCACATGTACTTCATTTTACAAGTTAATAACTCTTGATAACTCCACCTATTCAACTGTACTTGGAGATTGGGTCCATGCTCAGACAGCCTTGCAATTATGATCAGAAAAGTCCATTGATCACCTGGTTATTTTCATTAGTCCAACTCAAGTGCTTTCTGTTAGAAACTACAAATGTCTCTTTGCAGGTATTGGGGATATTTGAGGTCTTCCCAAGTGTTAGGAACATTTTTCTTCTCTTCTTGAATAAAGCTTGAGAACATGTCCCTAATCCTCAATAATGCTTTCCTTTGATTGGATCTTACAGACCTTTAATGTTCATTTTCTGTTTCCATTGCTTCATGTGTAGATGATGCTTGGTAGCAAATATGATAGATATAATTAGACAGATAATCTTTTCAATTCTGATCATAAACTGTAACACAGTCAATCAAATGTCAGTCTTTGGACCATGGATGTTGCTAGGTTCTTTTTCTGGCAGGAGAGTATTTTGGAGATAATCCCAAACTGTGTGAGCTTGTTAGACTACTTAGAATACTTCTTTTGATTGAGATCTGTAACATTAACAGTTGTTTCATTTTACAAATGGGCATCTCTTCTAAATCTGGTATTGGCAGAACCAGGGATTGTGGTGATGCTTGGCATAGAATATCCCCTTGGTTTTGTTGTCTGAAATTAAAGAAGATGCATACATGAAAATCAATAAAATGTCAGGTTCCTTGATAATTTGAGTGGAAGAGTCATGAGGCACTCATTGATTGACTGATGATGTCATACTGTATCTTTAATGTTCTTGGGTCACAAATACAAATTCTGGATGGTTGATGTTTGGATAGTCCACAGGGGTCCTTTTGGACAAGACTATCCATTTTTAACTGATGTTACCAAATGAGGTGAGCACAATGGATCCCAACAACGGTTGCTCAGCCACAGTTGCAGCATCAAAATGCACTTTTGTGTCAAGTTCTTGATGACCCTCTTGTCACAGTGGCCTCCATGCCAAATAATGGCAAGAAGCCTCCAAATATCACTACCCTGGTTCCATCACCACTCGTTTGCCTAAGTAGCTGAAGAACATGCTGAAGATGGAAAAAACTGTACATGAAAATGTATATTGAGCAAAAACTGTTGCAGCTTCTCTTCCGTACCAGCTTGCACATCGGGTTTTACAGAAAGCAACCTCGATCCAATGGCATCAAGATAGAGAAGGGTTGATGGCTCACTATGCTGCGGCCTTTATTTTGCCAGAACAGCTGTTAAAAGGCAGGTGGTACATCTTTTTGCACCTGTTCTGTTGCTGAGGATTTGAATGCCAGGCCCATGTTTGCAGGTATGCAGCAACAGAAGTGGCCCAAGGACTGAAGGTGCCCTTTTGTGTTTTACCCTGTCAATGCTGACCTAACATTACTCATTTCCCAGGCTCCACTGCCAGGACAAGGGGGTGGACTTTGGAATTGAAATAAAACACATATATACTCTAAAACACCCTCTGTTTTTAAAAGACTATAGTTGGCACAGTTCAACTACAGTTGAATTAGTTGAATAAAAAAGTACAGTACAAAGCAATTTCTAATATAATGTAGTTAAACCCCATTTCAGCTTTACAACCAATTGCAGTATTTAAGAAGACAAGTAAAAGTCGATACATTTATTCTGCAAAATCAGTTCTGATTCTGGTTCTTTCTGTTACAGAATTGTGAATTTGTTGTAACATCTATACAGTTTATATATATTTGTCCCAAAAGAATCATGGAGTGCATGCATCAATTATCATCTCACAGTAAATAACAAGGTAGGCATTACAAATATTGGAAGAAAAACACTTATACAGTACTTTATTTATTTGGGTTGTACAACCACAAACTAAAACCTACATTTTTATTAGGTGCACATATTACATCACATTTGCTAATATACAATATTTCAGGCCTGAATAATTTTTGTATATCCTTTCCTTCTTCTACAGTGTTTTCAAAGTGTCCCACTTGATAAAGAAGCAGAATTAATAATTGCCAAATATGTTTCTAAATAAGAACACCAAGCCAAAAAGTAAATTCTATGATTTTATCTTAGCTGGACAGAGAACCAATATAGTAAACTGACTCTATGTAATCTGTAACCATTTTTTTAGGATAGAATAACAGAGTTTTACAATTTAATAAAATAGGAAAACCTGTTCTGCCTTGTCTACCTATCATGGATAAACAAAGCTATTACTAGCACAATATATAAGAAAAAAGCTCACAATGCCTAGCTGTGTTTATGAGATTAATAAAGAAAATGCACCACAAAATAGATATGAACTGCAAAAAGGTCTCAACACTTCCACTAATGGTAGTGTTTGTGTCAAATAGGCAGGTCTGGCCTATGCTGCTTGAACTCTAGTATGAACTTTTTTGTTTTTTGATCTTGGCTGTAATAATACAAATGTATTAATTGATTGTCTGTTTATCCGATGATTGCTATGCTCTTTCATTTGAAGTAGGCATGCTCAAGGTATTGTAAAACTTGTAAAGGCCTGGAATCAGAATACAGTCTGAGGTCTATGATCCAGACATTGAAGCCTCAAGCTTCGTTTATGTCACTAATGGGCTGTGGCTGGGATTATCTGACAGGCATCACACCAGATTCATCAGGTCAGGCAATTTTAGGGTTGCCTGGGATAGAGTCGCCCAGGTCTTTTATACTTGCTAAGAAACACAGACTAGTTGATGTTATTTCTCCTGAGTGGTGGTGTGAAGCTCGTAGCATGTCATATAATAAATGACTAAGCTGGACTGAAGTTTGCAGGTCCGTGTTCTCCATAGACAGCGCTAGAAAAAAAACATTTTTGGTGCCTTCTGACAACGGTGTACATGAAGTGTGTGGATAAGATCGGCCATCTTGGTTTACAGTTAGCATTGCTGACCATGTATTTGGGAGTCAGAGAAAGTAGATTAACTGGATTCATGGATCTCACACAATGAGGTTGCCCACTGGTGACTGGCTAGGTCACTGTGATGTCCCAATTTATTTTATTCTTCGTATTGCATGTGGATATTGGGTTGGTGCACCCTTGTTGTATGTTGTACTCCTTGAGGTAAGCTGAGTCAATGCTTATCAGTAGGCAGAGCTGGCAAGTACATCATATGGTTAAAGAATAAAAAGATTATTTGAAACGTGGACAGCTATTTATGCTTTTCAAGTCTCTAAGAATATCTGTGGTTTAGCAGGAGGCTGTGGTGTGTCATTAAGCCACATGTGTCTGCAGTCATGTCCTTCTCAAAAGCAGACTCTTCATTTTAAAGAAGAAGAGATTCAGTCAGTTGCCACAAGGCATGAGCTGATTGTCTGCCAGTTCTGTATAACTTACAGCTTGATTGAAAATATATATAAATATCTATAGCCCAGTTCAGGCAGTGAAAGATTGTGTCTAATCTATGCCTTTGGGCTAGCTTTTCTTTCCACAGACAGAAAAGGTTCCAAATGTTGTCATCAAAATACTTCTACCACCTCCTCTGCTGGTGTCTGTGATACAGAAAAGGTCAACAATGATGACAAAATAAGTCGTGGGTAATTTAATGAGATAGCTATAAAATGCAAGAAAAGAAAACTATAAGAACATTTTGAACTAGAGTAAACGGTGAGGATGAAACAAATTTTATGTCTATTTTCCAAAGCAAAATTACTGAAAGAAACTTGAGACATTACATAGTTATATACTACATATAAGTTCTATTTAAATATTGCTATTTATTTCTCTATAAAAACGGCTGTAATGAACACAAAATAAGCAGCTCTGTGAAATACCTTCAGGACATTACTACAAAGCTCTACAGTACAAAATTGGTAGTCATTTGTGAAGTCTTTGTGTAATCATTTGTGTAGTATAGATGATTCTGTACTGAGGCCCGTACCATTCCCAGAAATGCAGGTTTTCTAAAAAACACAGTTCATAAATAAGTCAACAGGTATCATTTAATGAACTGCACATCTCTCAAGACAGTCACCACACCTTCCAATGACTCACACGTTTTTCTAGATATGTCCTGTTATATTGTCCTGTTAAAAGCTTTTCAGTTGCTCTGTAAGTTACCATTTCCCTACCTTTTGACATCAACATCACTGGGAAATCTTTATAACTTTCATGGGTCTGAAGTGTTGAAAATCAGCTAAGGCCAGAAGTGAATGGTAAGGTGCAGATGTGTATGGGATCAGAATGATACAGATTCAGAATGTACTCTGTTCAAAACTACGGCTACCTGGGACTAATCCCCACCCACTCCACCGACTGTGATGTCACAACTCACTGTGTAAAACACTGTAACATTCTAGGGAACCTCCTTAAGTGAGACATTCAAATAAAAGCAGGTGGAAGTGTCAATGACAATGAGAGACCATACTTACTGCAGGTAGCCACTGACCATTTGAACAGACTGTACTCTGAACCTCTAAATTTTCACCATTTAATTCTAGCAGATTCTATCAATATAAAGACGTTATCTGGACATCGAGAGAATCCTGTCATAGTCGTAAAGGCACCCAGAATAAAAATGGAGCTATCCGGCTTTCCAAAACACTTCAACAGCACTGTTACAAATTACAGCCTTTTGTATTAGGATGTTATATGCTATGTATGACACACTACTATATACTGCCAAGCTCGGTGTTGTGCCAAGCACACATTATTGTTATATCAAGGATGCTAATTTTAATGCGTGGGCTTCACAGTTAAAATGCTATTATTTACAACGCAGGCAAACCAAGCGCTTAGTGCGAACCTGCTGCCTTTTTGGAGGCAAAGGGAAGCAGCCGTCTGGGTAGAGACGAGGTCTCGGAGTTTAGCAGGCTCAAACGAGCTGTCAGCTGCCTCCACTGAAGGGTTCACCTTGAGATGACACTCCACCACAGCAGCAGCTGATGAATAAACCAATCTCACCGGCTCTCGGGAAAAAAAAACATCTCAATAGAAGGAGTATTTCTCCTGCACGCTGGCTGACATTGTGCTGTCAGCGGTCCTCACAGCAGTCAATGTCTTGCTGGTTGGGAGATATGAGATCTGAGCCTGGAAAGTACCTAGCTAGCTCTGCGTTGCCAGCCAGCTGTGAGGAAACACTTCTCAGTTTATTAGCTGTTGAGCTCCTGACTCCGTCTCTCCTTGTCAATAGCTCACCATTTCAATTAACCTTCACCTTTGTAACGCAGAACCTTCTGCGCACATCAGCCTCCTGCTCCATAAATGCATGCTGACAAATGAAATATGATGCTTGCCATGAACGTGTCTTTTAATGCGGACCACGCAACCTCCCTAAATGCTTTAATGTCATCCCCAGCAACTCTGAGAACAGCCTCATTAAAAACTAAAGGAGAAAAAATAAGCTGTGTTTCAGGTAGGATCCAGAGCAGGAGCAGAATCACTCACTGGGAAAACAAAGCTCCAAAACACATTGACATGTTTTCTACTCAAGGAGATCTTCAGATTCGTTTTCGTTTTTCTACCTGAGCTGGCCAGCTGTCGTTCAAGGGAGCTTTTAATGCTGAAACCTTCACATAAACTGTATCTGGGAAGTTCAATTCCAAAAAGCAATCAAAGTAGCCTCCGAAATGAAGTGTGATCCCAAAATTCAGTCATAAAAGTGAAATGGATTCAATAGGTATTATAGATTGCAGAAATAAAGTCAAGTACATTTTTATTCCAAAGCTGACTTGACACATCTAGCTAAACATTTCTGTTTTGACCTTAAGAGAATATTATCTTAATATATGTCACTTTTGTGAATAGTTTGAGTGCTCAGTTTATTTGGATATGGTTTAGGTTGGCACATTTCCTCACTGCACCCTTGAACTGACTAGGGTATCCAAACACTCTCCCTCTACCAAGTGGACCTATATTTTGTTTCACACTGTGAATCCATATGTAACCAAAACAGTCTCATGTGCCCAGTGGTAGATGGACACCTTAGGTCTGTTGAATAGATGCACAACATCAAGAAGAATCACCTTTCCATTCCCAGAAAAAAATTCAATGCCTCCATAACCTGTAAAATACCACCAGATGACATGGTTTTGGGCATTTTGTAAGTCTGTGTAACAAATGGTCACCCTTTTGCTAAAAAAAAACAACATTTCATCTTGAGCACCTCAAACAGTCGCATAGAGTCTCTCCAGGTGTACTAGGTTATGTCTGGAATTTAAATTTTAAATATGTCCCTGTCACTTTACCTTAACTAGAATAATCTCTGTTAATTTAAATAGAACAATTATCTATTTTCAATTAATTTATCCATTGTCTGATAATGAGAAAAACATAATATCCCATTTCAGACCAGTGGACTCCAGCCTGGACTTGGGCATCTTATAAGCATCTTTAATCAGTGGCTAAAGATCACAATGATCTTTACTAATTAAGCAAGTAATTGTTTCAATTATTCAAGTATTATTGGAGCAAAAGCTTTAAGATTGTCTATTTCTGCAGATGCACAAGTGGAGACCTCCTATTTAAATTAATCGATACAGTGGAAAAGCAGACTAAATACATATTTTTGACAGAGAGGTAATATTAAGAAACGTGAAAAGGTTCAAAATTTGTTGGTGAGATTCAAAATGGGGCAGACTTAGAGCTTTTACATTTTTTTGTGTGCATTGCTTTCATTATAGGTCCAATTCTGAAACCATACATAGACACTTAAGTCTCTCTACAAGGCCTGCAATAAAGTTGTCTGTCAAATATTTAGAAATCTGCATTTTGGATCACAAAATGTACTCTGGTAAGACGAGAGCTGTAAATGTGCATAGCCCCAGTATTTTGCTGTTGTGTATCATAATCAAAGTGGGATTCCGATGTGTGTTCAAGGTTTAGTTCAAAAGGAATCTGAGGCAGGGAGGCCCCTGTGACTGCCCTTGCTCTGAAAATCCCCTCTACAGCTTTCTGTATCCCATTGCTTCTATCCACCACACCTGTTATATGGAATATTACGAAAAATTGCGCAACAGCTCCCAATTGACCTTGGTGTTCACCAGATGGTACCTCTGCATCTCTCCAGCTCAGGCAGAAGGGAAGAGGTGAGTTTTGTTATCTAAGGCAGTGCTGCCATCTAGAGTTCTCTACTAGAATTGCAATGAGGGTAATAGGCCAGATTGCATTGAGAGGGCTTACTAAAAATGTTCCTCTAAATACAGCCTCATACTAACACCCACAGGCTTATTGGTTTTGCAGATGGAAAATGATTTCTATCCTGTATACAGCAAATATTCTTTGCTGACTCTATATTCTATAATCCATTTGAAAGCGCAGTCCATAATTGCCAATAAATGGGAGAGGAAGGTGGGATTTTTTTTAATTAATATGAATTACTTGTCACTTTTATAAATGAGTTTGAAAACCGCTGTTGACCACACGCCTATTGATCATGGTTTGTAACGATTAGATAGGCAGACTATTTTTCTAGCTCGTAATAATTTTCGAAAAGCTGATTATCCCGTGCGTACATTATGCCTCAAATTTCATTTTTTTTCGGAAAGGCTTCAATAAATCTGGATCAGCCCCTGGCTTGGAAAAAAATTAAATATTTGTCACAGGATTCTAGGCATTGCAGTCTCACCTATAAGAGCTGTTAATTGGTTTCTGGAGCAGGAAAACATTTTTCAAAAAACTTTTATGAGTCAGTTTCATTTTTTTGCATTAAAGAGTGGATACATTGAATTGCAATAAATGCTTTTTTCACTGAGCCACAATTGCGCAGACACCTCTCAGACAACATGTTGTTTTGATCCCAGACATCCCTTTCTCCCTCTATTTTCCTTTAGAAAACAAGTGTAGATCCATTATTCCCATGAAATTAAGGCTAAAAGCCCAGGAAGTATGCAGACGAGTTTGTTGTTGAATTACCTGAGATAAAAGAACACATGTAGCTGCAGAGAGTCACGAATGTTGTTTTCTCTTCACATCCTCAGGCTCCATAATCTTCTCTACAAGTGCCCACACTTTCATACCATATTCATGTTTTTGCTGGAATTTCTTCACAAAGGCCAATTAGTAACGCACTGCCTCCATCCTTATTGATCCACCACACTCTTCTACCAGACACCTAAACTACTGCTCTAAGGATTTTAGAGTCTCCTTGTATGACGTGTGATGCCCTAAAACACAAATGTGCCAGCCTATTTCCCTTTAAACTCGTGCAATTATTTTTCCTCTGCAACTCTGCAACTGTCTGATATGATCTTACCCATTCTTTGCTTAGAACGGGTTTTTTGGCTCTCCCAGTTTAGGCTAAACCAGAGCACTATACTGAGTGCTCTTAAAGCACTGCAACATTGTTTTTATATTTCGGTGTAAGAAAGAATCAGCACTGATGAGTGCATTTCAAACCACAATAATGTGTAGAACCTCCAATTTACATCTCAAAATTGATTAAATTTCAAGGTATGTGCATTCTGTGATTCAGAATGAGGCTACAGAACTTACAGTGACATGTTGCAGCCTTATTACACTGTAAACAAGCAGGCTTCTGAATGCATCTCTTTTAATCCAATAGAAATATTGCTCTTGACTTTGAGATGGTTTTGCTGACAAATACAACTTGTTAAATCTACGTGCAGATCAAGTTGCAACATTTATGCGGTGAAATGCCCGCCACACAACCTATACTTATTATCGTGTACATCACATTACATTAGTCATTACAGTGATTAGTGAGCAGGAAGGGCCACATCTCATTGCAATTCTCACAAACTCTTGCTCTCGCCCATGGCGAGACCAGGGGTTCGTGCCAACATGGTGACTTACAATACTTTCACCAAGTTCACGATTTTGTGCTTAATTCAGAATGAAAAAATTATACCGACAATGAATTTATTTTGTCACCAAAATTTAATAACCAGTCTGAGAACATTTGTCCACTCATGAAATATATAAAAAAGATTGCTGGGCATAGCTTTTCCTTTCTAACGGCAATTTTAAATTCTAATGCATACTGCCAGTGAGACCCCCCTACTTAAAATGAGAAACATTTGTTGCCTGTTGTCCACAGGTTTCTGGTGAATCTTGAATCTTTTCTGGTTCAAATCAAAATTAGGTTTCTAGATTGCTGTGAATTTGGATTACACAATCCGAAATGCAAGATGGACGTAATTATCTGTAAGTTTACAAAACTAACGTTGCCGTATATAAGCCACCAGTGTGCAGTGGTAAAAAAAAATGACTCTCAGGACATCAGGAATACGGAACATGTTTGGATTTATTTAATGCAGCTGTTTCAAAGGCAGTCTAACTGCTGTTCACCCTCCAGGCTTCAATTGAAGGGATTAAGACCCAGTAGAATTGTCTTGAAACTTAAAAAATTTGGTTTTATTTTGTTGGAGCCACTCCAGAAGATAGCTACAGAAGCTTATTTACAAGTAAAGTTTTTTTCAGGCTAAGTAAAAGCCACATATTCAGTATTTTCCCAGCTTCTCTGACCTTGGTTCTCTTGCTAATGTTTTGATATCCAAGAATGCTTGATTCTGTTATCTGGCTTCTTACAGTATTCCTTACACAAGTCATTCATTTGTCCACATAGTCCACTTAACACTCTGACAGCTCTACTTCCTGAAATACTTCAAGTGTTATCAGTTAGAGTGGTACCAATACTCCACCTATTAAAAGTAGGTTTTTATTTTTAAAAATGAATGCATACTCTAAACTCCAATATATAACTTAAATAAAAATGTAAGCCTTCATTTGGCTTGCTGAATAGATGTTCCCCAACCATCCAGATTCTATATGAAAGGAGAAGATCCTTTGTTTTTAATTAATAGAACCACAACTGAATAGACATATCTGATTATATAAGACTCATATCGAGGCTTACGAAAGTACTAACATTATTAAACGTTAATTTGCAAATTCCAGTTTTTCAATTGATGTGGTGTTTGTTACTCCACAACATGCTGATGGAGAAAGCCGTGTCTTGCTGACAAGCTGAAGAATCCAAAAACTAGATCCCAGGGAAGGCATCGGAGAGAGATGAGAGAGACTACCGAAGCAGATCAGAGAGCAAAGACAGAAAGAGACTGCCAAACAGACAGGTGAATGCAGATGGGTTGATTGGTGATTGTAGGGGAGCACAGCTATCAGGGCTGATCCAGGCAGGTGGACAGGCATGTACCACAAGACAGATAGCGAATACTCGGGTAGGATTCAGGCTGAATGTCCTGATGGGAAGGGGGCTGAGAGGACTACCCTGGTCAGAAGGTGGCTCAATGACAGAGCTCCAGATCAGTGGCAGATCAGGGTTTAAATATCCTGCACTGATAGAATAATTGCCTGTTAATTAACAGCAGCCGGTTGGGACAAGCCCTCGCTGCCCTGGGAGGTGTTTGACTTCTTGTGCGAATGTGCCTGGTGTCTGAGGAGACCGCTGACTGTGAGCTCTGGCTCGGCAGAGCATTACAGTGTTAATGTACTTAAATAGGAAATTCGGGAAAGACTCTCCCCTTAAAAGAATATTATTGATATCACTGGTCTCCACCTGTCCTCCACCTGGCACAAAAGCCCTTTTGTTGCTGCCACTGTAAACGTGCTGTGTGAAAGTGAAAAGGGGGTACAGGTGTTGCCATCACCTGCCCTGTGTTGGTGAGAGAGTTACACAGTTGAAAAAAAGCCGAATAACTCTCATTCCAGAGTGAGAGGGGACAGCGAGTTATGATTAGGTTCCAATTCCAATTTGTTTTAAAAGAGTAGCAGACCAGGATCTAAAATATCTCATCTTGGTTTTGCAAAAGATGCTGGTGCTTGTAGTCCCAGTTGTGCTCCTGCCCTAGGTCTTGCAAACCGTATTTGTCTTTCTCATGTGACATCGGTTTTTAAAAGCATCTTGGATCTCCTTCATTCAGCAGAACCTCAAGTTCTTCTGTGATGACTCGGAGCTCAAAGGCTAACCTGGCAGAAAACCGACTCCTTGATGGAGGAAGCATCGCGTTTCATTATACCACTTCACAGCCATCTGAAAAGAGGGCTTTTGCCATATCTGCAAGCATCTGTGTTAATAAATCCTTGTTCATCTATCAGTCACTCACGTTTTGAAGGCAAAAACATGGAAACACTTGGCATGAGGTAAACCTGGTGACAAATGGAGTCCCGCCAGGTGTATTACACTGTTTATGGAATAGAATAAAAAGAAAGCATATGGCATTTGTTTTTAAAGATAAATATGTACCTTTCACTTCCCTACAAGCAAAGGTTGATAAATTTGTGCCAGAGTGCAATGTGCATTGCCAAACACAAACCTGACTGACAATAAAAAGCAAGAGAGTCATTGGTTTCATATGCACGTACTGTGGTATTATGCAGAAAAGCAAACATCTAATGACTAATGCCATCTTTGTTCACAGAAAAAAAATGCATTGAATTGCTTACTATATCCCCTTGCCTGCTGGAGTGCCGGGAGAAAAGTATATATGACATTTTATTTCTTTGAGTTCAGGATTACTAACTGTTCAGTGCCATGGCTCACACAAGAAACGTTCAGCTGCTGGGACATGTGAGCAGTCTCTTGTTAAAGCAACCAAACCAGTCAATCACTTGTATTCATGTACAATTTCTTCCTCTGTACCCTTAAAACCAGAGACTTCAGAAAAAGATCAGAAGCAGGAGAAAGGAAACCTAGTTAATTCAAAAGGGAGATGAAACTAATAGAGGTTGCAAGTTTTTAAAGAAAAGCATTATTATTCCTCTGCAGTGCAGTAGTTACCAGCACGTTTCACATTCATCAACCTAATGGCATGTGAAGCTATTAATTCTAACACCATTCAAGAGGAAAAAAATAGATGCAACAGTACATGAAAAGAGGATGAGGAAAAGAGCTGATGTAGCCTGTTAATCACAAACGTGACACACAAGCCACAGAATGAACAAAATAGGTCTTTGAACTGAATACAGCAACATGATAATTCTTCTAGACCTCACCTTCAATACTGAAACAACTCGTCCAAGAAATATTCATCATCTCTCTGTCAATGAACAAGTCGCATGTGACTTGTCGCATAGATCGCATGTGACTTGTTCAGTGCCACATCAATGTAAATGCGTGTTCAAAAAATTCGCCTCATAAACCTGAAGTTTAACTGGCAAAAAACACTTTGGTTTTGGATGTGTTTCTTAATAACAGGAGACAATGAAGTAGTGTGATTTTGTTTGACCACATCAACTTCATGTCAGGTCTTTGTAACAAACAATTAATGACTTGACTAAAACCAAATTTAACCTTTTATTGTTACTAAGTCAGGTAATTGCTAAAGAAATATAGAAAGTCTGTGTTACAGCCTAACCACACCTGTGTGTACTGCATTGCGGAGCAGGACACACAACTTTTTATCTCAACCCAGTTACTCTCAATTAACTCAATTATTAACTACTCATAACACAATCTCCAGACAGCATTTGAACACACCCTATTAAATGTTAAGGACTAGGGTTCTCGCGATCGAGGTTTGAAACCTCTGGTCTGTTGCAAGAGGCTCTGCTGTACTTTTAAAATCAAAAAGTAAGAAAAAACTTACAAAGCATCCAAAGGAGCAAGAGCTAAACTCGGCAAAGATGCAGCCAAAAAAGATTCTGGAATATTGATGGAAAGAAAGGAAACACATGAATTTAATCATAATAATCATTGCCCAGGAACTCAGGCAAGTACAAGTAACTGTGTTGCTGCCCAGTTCTGAGCAGCTTACAGAATGTCTCATCACATTATGCCTACTGAATGACTTGCTAGGGGTTTAAAAATGATTACGAATTGTGCCTACCCAAAAAAGCAATTAAAGGCACAAAAAATGACAAAAAATCTAAGTTTACTTGGTACTCTTGGGAGCAGTATAACAGAATCTCACATACTGTAGTTCCTGAGTTAGCATTTCTGGGTACAATTGCTGTGTTTGTCTGCACTATTTAAAATGATTACAGCCTATGTGCTTTCTTTGCACAACAGCCTGCCAGCATCTTGAGTAGTTTTTCCAATCTTAAAGAAGAAGCTCGCACTTGACAGGAGCTACTAGAATATTTTTGCACATACCCGATCAAACTTTCAATAGTTCAGTAATACAGAATGAGCATAAAGGTTTTTTTTAAAAAAAGTTTCAGGCCTGAAGTACCCATGTTACTAAATCAAAAGCCACCACCCATCAATCATACTCATTGGAGCTTGAGTAATTTGCTGCAGAGAAAAGGTGTATCCTTGTGGCACGAAAAATGTGCAGATTTGGAAAATCAAAGCAAAAAGTTATCTCCTATCTCGCATGAGCATTGGTTGCAAACACAATTATCTGAGAGGTCTCTCATTTCAAGATGATATTCAAAGCTTTCCTTACTTTTCAAGAAATGCACTCATTTTATTGCCTTTTCACCTTAACTAACCCCTGTCATAAAGAAACCCAGAGGATCCTGAGTTCATGCCCGGCAAAGCAGAGTTACAGAGCATTCTCTCAGAAGAGAGACGCTTGCACTCTGCAGTCATTTTGGTCCTTTTTCTAGGGAGCAGATGGCTCAGAAAATACTTCAGAAGGGAAAAACATGAGAGCAGATAATGAGTTCTGACAACAGTACTAAACAAGAAGAGCTTGATATCTTCAAGAAAAGTTAAGGGAAACCTGAAAGGACCAGACAAGCGCTTGGAACTGAGCGGAAAAAAAATGCTAGAATCTTCTCTTTTAAAACTAGGTGCAGGACACAGACCAAAGGCTGTTTAAACTAAAAGTTTGAAAACTGACATAATCCAGACATTATTTTGAGGAACCCTCCCTATATCATGGATAGCTTCCCCTCGAATGTGATTCCTGCTAAATGTTTTCTCACTCTCCAATCTGAAACGGTACCTGTGGATACCCATATAGCTGCTTACAGATCACAGTATCTCTGAAACAGCTGGTAAAATGTATGAAACTTTTTCAATCAAATATAAAGAATTTCTTGAATTCATTCCATTAAAGGTGATTTTGATGGGGAAGTGTAAAACAACAGTACCAAACAAGGTTCATTGGGAATATGGTTAATAGCAAACAGTCATGTTCCTTTTCACAATAAACAGGAGCAGACTTTCTTCTTTGCTTACGTTCCACTGAGAACTGTTATTTTTACCACAGACCCATAGCCTTACTGTTACTCTGGCAATAACGTTCCACCTTGGTCTCTTTATGGGCTCGGGAACACAGCTGCAGTACATGAAGACTTGCTTGAAAGGTTTTGATAGCTCTGGTGTCATAATGAATATTTTTCTTCATGAATAAAAACCAAGAAAAAAATTGCAGATCTAAATTCACAGACGATTTTCTTGTTGTACGACATGTAGGTTTTATGAATACACCTACAGGAAGTGACAAGACAATAGAAAAGTAAGCACAGAAAGGGCACTCAGCCTAACTGCTGATCCTAACATGGTCCAGCGCCTCATCACTCAGCTGGTGGCCAGACTGGAGTTCTGGAGTTGAAACTTTGTGGTCATGTTCCAGTGACGGAGAGGCACCACACTTAAAGCACTGGTCCAGCCCATCTTGATCAGCAGATTAATGACCCAAAGTTTGATGCACTTTCCCTAATGAGTCAATGTTTATAAAAAGGCTTGATATTTTTATTTTTCCTTAAATCTTCCTATTTTCTGTGTTTCATTTAAGTGGACATAATTTGCATTTACACCTCCTTTTGCTCCTCCGTGATTTTTCCCTAAAGTTGCTCTCCTGCAAAACAGCTTTCAAAATCAATACCTTTTTGGAAGGTAAAAAAACAGGGGGAAAATCACCCCTTTCTGTGGAGATATCTATTCATCTTTTCTAAAGGACTTTGTTTTCTAAAATACTTCCTCAGAGTCTTGTCACACTGAAGGCTTTACAGAAGATAGAATCAGGAATTCTCAGTAGTTTCGCAAAATACTTTAAGACACTGTCTTATAATTAACCTCTTTGTTAACATAGAAAAATGTAACTTGGGTTCATGCCCCATGTATTCTGCAACTTCAACTCTACTACAGCAAACTGAACAATTTCAGAATACCGTGTTCAAGATTATAAAAAGAGGTACCTGTTTCCTTTATAAACACAGCAATATAAGCTAACAGTAACTGTAAAAATGTTTCATGACAACTACTGAGCCTGATTGACTTTATTTTTGGTTTATCACATTAATTGTGTATTTTATCAAGGTCGGTTTGTTTTGCACTTTCACAGAATTAATGTGTGTGAATTCGTTCAAAGGCTTGATGACATCTTTATGTTTTACTAACTTCACTTATTGAAAAAACAAGTAGTCTTCTACACTTGTCTTTTATATTCCTGCAAGCTAAGGTTTATTCCATGATGAAAAGAGAAGGAAACCTGTCACACCTGAAGAAGGCTCCACAGCCAAAACATTATTTCTTTTCTTCATAAAATAAACCTTTACTTGTTCTAAAGACAAGGAGTGCATCTATTTCTCTACAGGATGTTACAGCACCAAACACATGGAAAAGTAACTTTGTTTTCTAGAATTAAGCCATAAAATTGAGACAATGGCATGTGCATGAATTACTATGTAGTAAACATGTAAACGGATTTATAGTACATGTATGAATTCATGGCAAAACTGTTGCTTTTGTTAAGCAGTCGTAAATTAACTAGAATTTTTTTAGGTGAAGTAATTTTCTCTTTCTCTCTCAAAGTTCAGTCAATCCATAATTTTATTCCAGTAATGTTTGGCAATTTTGCAGCAATTTGTGTGGCAGTAATTTTTGGCAATTTTCAACTTGCCATCTGTAAATTATCACTGGCCCCTGGTAGTAAAAGCAATACAAAACCCTGGTTAGACTATACAGTTTACTAACTTTATCATGTTTCTGTCCAGCAGATAAAATATGTTAGGTTGTTTTTTTATATATTTTCAGTTCAGGAGGTCTTTAAATGGTGGTTTTGGTATTGCACTGGGATACACCAATTTGATGGACAAAGTCCGTGGGGGCACAAACTCCTACTAAATTTCCTCACCAGTGCAAGAAGTGGATGAGACTGTGGGTTGAAATCAAAACCTCTTGATGAAGGGCACCCTTCAATGCAGCGCAGTATTTGCAGTGATCATTTTGTGACAGCTAAACATTTGTATTTTAGACATATGATCTGTGAAGCAGACATCAACACATTAACTAGTTACACTTTTAACAGTACTGCACCTAGGTTATATAAAGGTAAGTAATGAACCATGTTATTTCTACTTTGTGGGAGGAGAATCCAAACGAAACAACAGCATACAACTACTACTGTGAAAGAGAAACTGAAGGAAATACTTATCATAAAAAAGCATATTTTTGCGATACACCAGATTTAAAAGATCCATCTATCCATTGTCTAAAGCCTCTTTATCCAGTACAGGATCTCAGGGGAGCCGGAGTCTATCCCAGGAAACAGCAGGTGTAAAGCAGGGCACACCCTGGGTGGAACACCAGTCAATGGCAGGAACAGACAGACAGACTCCAGCCGATTTTCTCAGGAGCAATTTAACCTTCCGGTATGTCTTTGGACTGTTGGAAGAAACTGGAGCATCCAGAGGAAACCTCTGCAAACACAGGGAGAACATGCAAGCTCCAAACAGAGATCAACCCAGGGTCCCAGCACTGCAAGCCAGCAATGCTAATCACCACACCACTGGGCCACCCAATTTTAAAAGAAAATAAAAAACAATTCAGTAAAGATTTCCAGAAAGTTCCCAGCAACTGACTGGCATCCCATCCAGGGTATATCCTGTCTTCTGCTTGCTGCTTGCTGCCTGCTGGGACAGGCTCCCCAGTGACCCTGAATTGGATGAAGAGGTTAATTTATAGAAAGATACATAAGATTTTGCTTGCAAATATACAGTACATTAAGACTAAGAGAATAATTGTGATGCACATTATTGAGAAAGTTCATTATGAGTGCTAATACTTGTCTTTTGTGATATTAGTGTGTCAAAAAAGTTTCTTAAATCAAATTATCAATTTTACAATTTAAATATTGTATGTCACCCATGTCTTTTGTATCATCACCCTTCCTAATTCATCTGACAGGACAGTCAAACAGCAGGGCGGTAAAATGGAAAATTCTTGATCCACAAGGCCTCTGCTACAGGTGGGAAGGATCAGGAGAGGAGGTATTCCTGAGGACAATCATGATGAGCCACCACATCCCAAGTTATTGTTGGACAATACGCAATTCACCAGGCCAGCAAGTGGATCACATCAGGTCAATGGCATTACCATGTCCTAAAACAGATCAATGACAGAGAGAGAAGCACTCCCAATACAAGGGCAAATTCTATAAGGCACCATGGCCAAGTTCAAAACCAGGACCCTGAAACCCATGCAGGGCAATGCTTTTGCATAGTATTTGGGAGCATTTAAGCTTGAGAGTTGAGAGGCAAAGGAGGTAAATCATTAATTTAATCTAAATAAGCCTCTTGAAATTATATAGGATTAGATATGCAATAATAGTGCAATATATTATAGAACCTGTAAGGTTCTGTTGAATTGTAAAAATATGTTTTCTGGTCATTAAATTATCTTTCAGTTCATGATACCAAAACTGATGTTTGTTAACGGGCTCTGGATCCAGACATGTTGGCAAGTTCATTTTTAAAAGCAAGAGTTCTGCCAGGTTTTTAAATGGGCATAACTTGGTTGATGAAATTCAGTTCAACTTACATTTTTTGGAGGGGAAACTAACCTGAAAGAGATAATCGACCCTTACCCTTTAAGATTGTTGTAGGATAAGTTTAAATTAGTTAATCAGCACTGCATGTAAAGAAACAAATTAACCAGGCAAAATAGAAAGCAATTCCTCTCAAGTATCCATATCCTTAGATTTTACATTGACCCCCAAATAAATGCAAAACATCCATGAATATCCTGTAAACTGATGCTGGAAACAAGTACATCAACTCTTCTCAAATATTTTTTTAAACTCTTCATAGTAAACCTAATTAGAAGAATGATTATGCTTAAGATGACTTGTTGAGAGCTGGGAACCGAAGGTTCCTCTTTAAACAGGCTACAGACTACTCAGTGATATACAGGAGATTCAGTGTGGAGTGCAGGATATGTTGACCCTGTCTGATGGCACCACTATCCTGTAGGTGCCTAGAAAGTCATAGAGGCCTGCTTTTCGTGAGAAACTGAGAGAGCCCTGGATGTCTACACTGATTAACCCTGATCACAGATAGTTAGCTAAATGACCCACGTCATTTAACCTGGGTTAACCTAAGTTTTGAACTTACTACATCTGGATCATGATGTTCAGCTGCCGCTCAGAGAGACTGATTATACCAGTGGAACCACTTGGGAGATCCTCTCTGATCCCAAAGGCCTTATTTCAGAGTTCCATTCTTCAGTACCCTCTGTCACGCAGACACCACTAAACAAACACACACTGGATTTGAGATATTGCACGTACGGCACAGACTTGGGCACAAACACACAGCTAAAAAAAAAATACAAATGCCAGGCAACTTTGAACTTGATCTCAGGATCGAGATCTCGAAACTCATGTGTTATTCCTCACTCTCTATCTAGCCAGGCATGCATGAGATCAGGCCTGACGTCAAAGTCTCACTCGAGTTTTGACACATTGTTCTTGTGTTGACACTTGTTTGACAAACATCATCAGATGCTGGAAACGAATAAATCCACTCCCTTTAAAGTGACCTTGGTTGTACTACTACACAAATTAGAATCTTGCCTACGGATAACTCAGTTTTGAAAACAAAAGGGCATTGATTTCTACAATAGATTCCATTTAAATGCATTTGAATGCATTTCATTTCTGCTTTAGGTGCCAGCTTAAAACTATTGATCATCTGGACTTGACTAAGAAGATTGTGCTGGACGTCAGCACATTCAGGTCTCACTCTCTCCCAGGCCTCTCTAACATTGTAAGTGTCAATCCTCAGGGCCTCTCCTAAGACCTTTCCACCACAGCCTTCAAGCAGTGCATTAACACAGGCGCATTAATCTCAGTTTAAAAGCATCCATTAATTATCAGTAACCCACACACTCCTCCACCCCACTAATCTCTGCCGAAGGCGCAAAAAAGGAGCCATAAATATGTAAGTTAAATGTCAGCCGCATGCATTAATCAGAATGCACTGCATTTCCGATGTGTTCGAGTAGAGCCCCCCAGTAAACATGTCAAACGAGGAGGATATTAAGTACAGGCCCAAGGGAATGTCATTCACATGCTGAATTTAAACTGCTGCCTGTTAGACATTTAAAGTGGCTTGGCTTCCAAATGGAATTCTAATCAATCTATCTGGCTGTCTGTTACAGTGCCACTCAGCAGGATGGTGGCCCAGCAGTATCGGAGGCCTTAGAGGGCTCAAAGCCCTTGACAGACTCCCCAGCAGGAAAAGCTCTGGCATATGGGAGACATCTTGTTCCAGGGAACAAGCTCTAAGCTAAGGTTAGAAGTTAACAGCCCTCAATCACCAATATTATGTATGACCCCCTGTCTACTTCACCTTTGGTGTTAAAAGCTGTTAGACTCTCCTTCCTAGAGTTTTAAAAGAAAAGTGTCTGTACTCTAGTAAAGTATTGCATTCAGTTTAAAAAGGAGGTCCTTACAGCTGCTTAATTGGTGTTCTCAAATGTTCTAGGATATTCTCAGAGGCCAGTCCAAATTCGAGGTCCCATTTCCCTTGCAACTCATCCCAGTTCCTTGGCCATTCTGCACCAGTACAGCAGTCTTGAACTCTCTTTTCTTGGCATTTTTCTGTTGAAGTATTCTTACTCATGCCAGAACGTAAATCAGAAAGAGGAGGGAGAATGATCATCCTTGCTGACGAATTCAGCTCTATGCACAATCAACACATTGTGATGTATATTCCTGAACAGAAAAGCAATCTCATCATATCTTCCAGAAGATTATTGCACTCAAAAACAAGAAAGGTATAGCTGTATTCATTTCATTATAATAGAAAACTAGACAGGACAGTATTTTCTGTCATGCTCTTTTATTATTTGCCATATTTATGTTTCTTTGCATGATTAATTAGGTCTATATACTCATGAATATAAGATATTTTTTCCCACCATATATGTTTTTTGTTATCTGGGCACAGTTGAGGAATACATCCCCCATTAATATGGAGGACTGGATTATGACATTACAACTTCCAGGTTCCTTTCTCAAACGTTCAAAAGATTTTCTATAGGAAAGCTCATTTTGCTCAATGATTAAAGTACATTTAGCCCCATAGCTGCACCTCTACAAACCTCTAGGTTGGCTAAAGTTTCTTCTATAAAAAGTTGCCACACTATAGTTACCACTGTGGCATGCTGGGAGCCGTTAGACTTGCAATGCCTTAGCTTACAGTACCTGTTCTTAAAGTGCAATGGGCTGACAGCTGAAGAAATGAATGAAAGGTTGATTACTACTGTCTTTACCTTCCCTGAAGTATTGTTAGGGTTGTAGTGGTGGCCAGGGATAATTAAGAATTGTGCATTCACAAACTGAAAGTATAAAATAGCAAAGTAACTTTTTAATTCTCAAAACCAAAAATGTCCATACCATTGAAGTCTAATACCGACACATTAAATTGTATTTTAATAGGCTTTCGGTAGCATTGTGCACAGTATTAAAATGGTGCTTAGCATAAGAAGCTCTGTAAAAAAAAACAATTGATTAAGTGATACACAGTGTTGCAGTCACTGGAAGTAATATGCAAATAAGTTCTTAACGTACTGTAGAAAAGGCATACAATGAGTAAAGATACTTTAACATCAAATTATTTTTTAACATCGCCAGCATGTAAACCAGTGTTTCAAACAGTTATGTTTCACTGTATAATTAGGAGAGATTTGCTCGCTTTTCAATATGTGTCAGTAAATACAACAGCTTCCTCAATGTGGTAAATAAATTCCTAACCTTTGTAAAATGACAAAATAAATGTACAGCAAAACAGCATCCAGCACCCCTAACCTTTTATTGGAGTGTTTTACAATGTTCTGAACCCTCATCAAAAAGAAATCATTTGAAAAGGGTGGTACTCAAATTTTTAGTGCTATACACAAAGCGTAAAAAGGAACTCTCTTATTTCTAGTTGTGTGACTGTGTGCCAGCCTCAGAGGAGTGCTCTTCTGCCCAGACCCGAAGGACACCGGTAGAGGGCCTTCATTGGGCATGATTGATGTAGAGGTGTCACCCATAGTTCTTTGAAACTTTTTAAAGGGACAGGTTTTGAAAAGTGCGATTTTCTGAAAGGAAGCAATCTGGAAAACAAAGAAATTAACTGCTGTTTCTCTGATAAGATTCTTTGAAAATATGAACATGGAGTTCTTATTTTGTGCAGCTTTCTGTGTTTATCGTATTTCTTGCAATTAATCTGAATTAAAAAACACAAAAAATCAAGAGACACTTATCACTTAGACCTGCACCAAATTCACATGGTTGTTGTCAGGAAAACCGCACAACTGTTTCTGTAGCAGGTGCAGTGAGATTTTATTGAATAAACATGACAGAGACAAGTGGATTATTCTGGTTAACATTTATCAGGGAATCTACTGTGAAAGTCACTGGCTAGTAGCATGTGTGGCCACAGTTAGAAGAACTACAAGCTGTCCATGTGTAACACGTGCTTTGCACTAGATTTCAGGTGCTGTCTTGATGAGATTGTCCCGTTACTCTCATCAAGCCAGGACAAGCACAATCATGCCACATGTCATCCCAGCTCATCCCATTAAAGTTCAACAGAACATCCACATTAACTGTCACCTTCTTCTCTTGCGCCAACATCGTTCTTACTCAAGCAGTATGAGAATATGATTCGTCCTACTGGAAGACTGTAACGTTGGAATGAACTCAGAAGAAGGGCAGAAGAATGATCCTGTACTGGATAAAGAGGCTAGAAAATGGATGGTGGTTTGGACTGAAAGTGAAATTTAATGGACTGCAAGTAGGTTTTGCTTGATAAACAAAGAAACCTGCTCTGAACATGATGTGCTCACATTGGACTAGAGAAAGACAAGTGACTTACCAGCTATTGGTTTAACCGAAGATGCTCTCATTCTGCAAGTCCTTCCATTCTGCTGCCACGTTCCAACCAAGTAGGAGTTGGAGATTTTGTTTATCCTCAAAATTACATGATTCTTCTATCAGCCATCACCACAGAAATGTGTCATACCAGCAACTGACTGTATAATTTTAATTATGCAAAACAGTGTAAACATAGCGGAGACAAAAAGCAATCAGTCTAGCAGAACAGCATACTGGAGAGGCCTGATGCTGTGAAGAACAGATTTAAAGCCTGTGCTCTGAGCCTGTCTCCACATATATTTACAATTAACTTTTGAGGGTGTTTTTATCTGATACCATAGTGAGATTTCAGATATAATCACTTAAAACAACTTGCAGAAAGTTTTTATTTGCAGCATTTTATAATAATAATAATTGCTTACACTTCTATAGAGCTTTTCTGGACACTCCACTCAGAGCGCTTTACAGGTAATGGGGACTCCCCTCCACCACCACCAATGTGCAGCATCCACCTGGATGATGCGACGGCAGCCATAGTGCGCCAGAACGCTCACCACACATCAGCTATCAGTGGGGAGGAGAGCAGGGTAATGAAGCCAATTCATAGATGGGGATTATTAGGAAGCATGATTGGTAAGGGCCAATGGGAAATTTGGCCAGGACACCGGGGTTACACCCCTACTCTTTTCGAGAAATGCCTTGGAATTTTTAATGACCACAGAGAGTCAGGACCTTGGTTTTACGTCTCTTCCAAAGGACGGATTTAAATCTCTCTATGTCAAGGCAAGAGCTTCCTGACCTCAAGTGTACAATTTATTGAGATCAATTAATGGTTTAAAGAGCCAGGACAATTTGACACATTTTTACAATAGTAAAGTAGGCAAAAGCAATCAAAGAATTAGCTTCTAATTAACAACCAGAATTCAAAATGATCAACTTTAGCATTCCAAATCAGAATTATGTCTTTTCAGATTACAAAGTATTAGACCTTCAAAAATGAACACTCAGTAGTGCAGGTTTTCTCCAACAGCTCCACCAGAATATTTAATTGTGGCAATATAGCGATCTTCCAAAAGAAAAATCAAACTTGTCTTGAAGGGGAAGCATTATTTACTGGAAATTAAGAAGAAGTCACATAATGAAGTGTTTCAAGTGCTTCAAGCATGAAGATGAGACTCCCATTTCAAAGCAGTCTGACTTTACAAGTTGGTGATAGATTTACAATTCACAGTAATAAAGCAAATGTATCGTATAAACAAAAAGAAAGCAAAACTCAGTATCCAATACCAGGTGGTCAATACTCTTCTCTTTGAAACTCTGCAGTGGCTCACAATTCTATGCAATTGGAGGTTCATGTACATCCCAATTGTTTCCAGATATGAAAAATGCCCTGACTGACAATGTCAGTCACAACAATTCAGATTAAAACCAGTAGATGGCACTAAAGGACATCTGTACAACTGATGGAGACTCAGTGAGTCTGTGAAGGATAAAGAAGGGAAGCAGAGAGGAAATAAATTGCCCTGGTACTATGTTTCTGATAGATTAGATATTACGTCGTCTAAAGCTCACATCAGACCCTAGGCAAGTTTACTTTTGGGCAGACATGTATTCCCTGAAAAAAACATTTTTAGACAAGTGTCTAGGGCATAGTTATTCTTTTCAGTATGGCAGAGACTGAGAGGCTCCATTCACTAAACCTATAAACCCTCATTCAAGAACAATTGCCCTTGTGAAGCCCCCAATCAACAGTACTAACTTTTTTCAGGGGCTTTTGATAATATTTGTCATTAGAATTCTCAAATTGCAGGTGGCAGCTATTCAGAGAAATACATGCATTTGATCTGAACTGCTTAAATTGGGGTGACATAATTAATGCAGAACCACTGGGGTCTTTACTTGGACCAATGCTCTTCATAACTTATATCAATGACCCAAATGCCAGTATAATTAGTAGGCTAGATTTGTTTTCAGATTAAACCAAAATTGGAAGATTAGCAAACTTTATGGAAATAGCAAATACTATTCAAAAATATTTATTTACCACTCCAGACAAAGAAAACACCTGGTAGAAGACATTTATTTAAGATGTTTACACTGGTGCAGACTATTACATGCTGGCAGCATAACACTATAACAACAAAATGGGAAACACCTAGACTGCAGAGGCTACTTATGAAAAAGACTTGGGTGTTTATGTTAGCGTATTATTTATATCTTGAAAATGTGGGCAAGGGCGAGCTGTTAGGATATATATTTAAAAGGGCCGAATTTAAATCAAGAAGTGTTCAAATTGTATAACGCACTTGTAGGTGTCATGGTTGACATCCCTCCTCCAGAGGCCGCTCCAATCCTCTCGTGGTAGTCCTTTTAATTATTACTTATGTTACTTCCTGGTATAGGTTCCCTATTTAAGTTTACTTCCTCCTGCTTTCAGGGCCCAGCTTTGGAAGATGGTTGCCTGATGGGGAAGCCTGAGGGCATAGGCCTGTTATAGTCACCCTGACCTTCTGAGCCCGGGGCATGGAGTGAAGCCCCATATTCCTGTTCCTGTTCCACGTGTGTTCTTGTCCCCTTTTGTCTCCGGATGGATTTCCCGGTAATTAATCTACGGACTGTTTTCCGATGCCCCTTTGGACCTGCTTTGATTTGGTTGCTATAGGATACTTACCCTTCACTACTGAACCGACTCCCCTGTTACCACTGTGAGCACTAATAAACCTTGTGTGCTTTCCCTGAAGTCCTTCTCCGACTCCTTTCCGGATTTGCTGTCTCGCATAGGGTCTTAACTACACTCTTCACGGGAGGCTTACCCAGCAATCGTGACAGTATGGCTTCGTTTAGAATATTGTGGACAAATTTGGTCACTACAGTATAAAAAAAATTGCTCCAGAGTGCAGAGAAGACCAACCAAATTATTCCTCTGATAAGATGTAGGAAGTGAACCTTTGTAGTCTAGAACTGAGACGACTATGAGACGACCTGGCCCAGGTGTCCATAATCTTTAAAGGCACAGACAAAGTCAGCCTGATGGACTACTTCCCAATAAATAGTGAGATACAAACAAGAGGACATAAGTGTAAACTATACGGAAGAGCATTTAAAACCAAGACCAGGAGGTACTTCTTTACTACAAAGGATGTAGGAGTACAGAACAAAGCAATGTAGCTGTGTGGGTGAAGCCAATATCCAGGCTGTTTTAAGATATAATAAGATAAGATCTTTGGATCAATAAGCTATTATCAAATGTCAAACGAAGTCAAACGAAAAGGCCTTTTCTTCCTGAAAGCCTCCATGCTATATAGTGAGTTCTGATTGGCTGAGAGCTAATTGATGATGACATCATACGGAAAGTGTGGTGTAATGGTGGGCCAATGGGGAAGGGAGAACAATCAAGGGTCAGCAGTGTGGACATAACAGAAAAAAAAACACAGAGAACACACACTGGGACGTAACAGGCTAGATGGGCCCAAAACATTTGAGCTTTTTAGCATTTGTAACCATTCTTGTGACACCACCACTCCAATGAATGACCAACTCTGCTTAGCTGTCTTCACAAAGCCAGTGAAAATGGATATCATGCGACAGGGACATTTAGAGATGTTAGAATAGCTGGATTTCATGCACACGATACCATAAATGGCTCCAAAAGAAGGAGGAGCAAAGAATCTAAATAATTAATAATAAGATTTTTTTTCATAAATAATTAGCAAAATAATATAAATAAAATTTGGGCAGATGTTCAAACCTGCACCAGATAAAGCCAAGTGACTGAACTAAAAGCGAGTGTGTGAACCATCTTAACCTTTATAAGACTAACAGCATGGAAGTATGTGGTTGTGCAATTTGGTTGCTAGTTTGAATGCATTGTACTACTCACACTACTACAGAAAAGAAGGATTGGGCTCAAATTATGTAATACTTTTTCACTTTGACCTTGAAAAAGTTAATAAGAACAAGAAGATACACGTTACTACATGACTACATGATAGATATTATCCCAGCAGTCAGAGTTAACATCTTTGATCCGGTTTGATTTCGGGCATAAGAGTAGTGCTTAGCATGTTTGAATGGCATTGTGAATTATGTTGGTTTTTTTTCTTACAAAATGCAAATTGTAATCCCTGTTCATTACAAAGGTTTTATTAATACTTTGAAAGTTTGAAAAGCTCATTACCTTTTACTTCAAAGAAACAGCAGGATAAAATGGGGGGGGGGGGTCATCTTATGAGCAATTTAGTGTACATTTAATGTACATACAACTGCCAGTGGACTCCTGGCTGCTAAGAGGAATGGATCATTAGTATCACCACTGCAGGATTTGTGGTTATTCTTAGAAGACCCCCATTAATATGCTGTATAAATAAATGTGTTCCAACCATCACACAGTACAAAAAGATTCAGATATTTTTCAAAATACTCAAATTGCATTTTCTTATTAATCTGGGCAATATCAAGTTAAAGGCTGAATACTGCAATAAATATAACAGCCGTTAAAACAAATCAAAGTGAGCACACCAAGTTGCCATTAATCAGTCATATTTCCAATGTCATAAGTAGGAGCCTCAAGGATGTGCTTGAATTATTAAGTTTGAATCAGTATTAATGTAGAGGTCCATTTCAGACAGCTATTAAATCTCCATTATAAACCATAATTGTACTCAAAGTATACACATAAGACCTGTGGCAACAAGTCTTATCTTTTGGTAAATGGGATATTGACGTTCTCATTCAATAAGTATTGACACTCTCATTCAGTAAGTATCCTTGAAAATTAAAATAGCTCTCTCTATACAGTATATATGTGTGTGTGTTCCTATATTCTTTTGTTTGCTTAAACACATGCATGTCACCAACCCAGTAATGTTATTAATATTTTTAATAACATTTTCAATGTTTAATCTGTGCTGGTCTGGAAGTGAGCTTATCTGATGACAATGAAACATATTTTTGCTCTTCATGTCTGTCAAACTTAAACTCATACCACACCCTATTCTGACACATACCATCTCAGAGAATAAAGATGCCAGTGTCTGGTGTACATCAGTCGTGTGCCACAACACGTTCTCCGCAAAACTAGTATTTTTAAAGGGAAATTAATTGATTCATTTTTCATTCAAGGCTGGATGATTTAACAGGTTATTTTCCTCTAAATGTCTTCTCAAAACGTCATCTGATGTTAAAGCTAATCATCCTAATGTGCTTCGACTGAGCCTTATTGCTCCTCTGTAATCCATCTATTCATTTTCTAAAATAGACAAAATGCAACATTTGAAAGAAATCAGTCAAGTACAACACAGGAAGGCCATTAAAAACAACTCAAAGGATGGGTTTGTCTGATAGGAAGACCAACAAACAGGAATCAGCTGAGACAGTAACCAGTGTCAATTACATTTCTAGAAATGTTAGGCAAAGGTTGGAATGGTCCAAAATAGTCTTAGGACCCGAAATCAGGTTAAAGAAAATGTGATATTATGACAGGGGACAGGAAAGAATAAAATCATAGCCAGCCTGACACTAGGTGCTATTAAAGACCAGTCAATACACCACTGTAAATAGACACAGCAGGTGAAGGTTAATTAATGGGATGATTGGTAAAGTGTTTTAGACACTTTCACTTGGACGTGATTAAAGGAATGATTGGAATATAAAGGGCTTTGTGGTATTTGTTGGTGATTTTTGCATAGCTGACTGTATATTTCTGTGGACGTTTACCTAAAATCAACACTCCTTTAAGCATAATTGTAAGTCCATCCTGAGTTTTAAATATGTTCAGATTTCTTGAGTCACCTTATTTAGGTTGAGACCTGTCACACTGAACCTCAACATACAAAATGTGCAGTCAAGAATATCCTGCGATTCCAAAGATGAAAGTTTTGTTAATAAAAGGAAAAAGATTCTGAGAAAAATTGTCTACCCACATTTTGTAATATTGTTTGAAGCAAGTAGTTGAGTAAAAATGTCCGTTTTAAATTAGGAATGACAGGGTTGATTTTAATTTGTATGAGTGTGATTACTTTTTTCCCTTATATGGGCTAATTCATTGGGACTGCACCTCATCTGGATACATTTTAATCTTCAGATTGATATTATTAGCCAGATCAGTCGTCTTGTGAAGTCACTTACATGAGTCTACCTTTCCAGACTTTAAGGGAAAGGCCTGGTTTGTTACTTCTTTTCAGTCTTCAGGGATCAAGGGATATACCATGTCATAAACTATTCGAACTGCTTTGAATAAGATGGGTCTCTCCCATTGAGCACAACACTCAATCACCGTATTATTTATATCACTGCATTATTAAAGAATCCGCAGATTACAGAACATTTAATTTTTTATATACAGAACATTTTTAACGGTCTAGCGGGTGAGTATCGTTTTTCATGAAATGATCATTTCGTAAACAACTTTTTCGTCACCTTGTCTTGACTAGGTAAAGGGAATTCATGTCTTTGGGTCAGCTCAATCTGCTTGCTTTCGCCTACAAGCAAGTCTAGTGTCAAGCTTCTGCCACATGGTGGCGGTGTTACACCATTGAATAACAGTTAAAAGGCCAACATCAAGGAACGATCTCTATGGGAAAAGGCCTGGTTTAAGAGAGCAAGAGTCAATATAGTTGGCGTATCATTCGTTCATACTCAGTCCTTCCGAGGGTCTTGACCTAAACTCGCATAGGTGTGCAGCTGATTTAGAATCACAGAGGACGTACATCTCTGAAGTTAGAATCACAAATCACCCATAATTAATGCATGAAAAACACACAAAAACGACAAACCCGACGTGGATTTCCTTATTTAAGGATCGAAGCAGGAACACGTGAGAAATTATGTTTTATTATAAATTCAAATATCAGTGAATTATTAAAAAAGACATATATGTATATGGAAATACGTTAGCCGTATACCAATTGAACAGACAACAAATTTTAGCTATGCAAAGCGGAAGGAATTGTGAAAATATAGATGAAAAGCCTTATCAGGTTTAAAGACCAAATTTCCAATTAAATCATTAGCCGTATTTTTCTTTAAGTTAAATGAGAACAACTTCTCGTGTGCGGTGTCGACCTACAGTAAAGTCCCATTTCTATTTACTAGAGCAACCATGCACTTTCTAACCGCTTCTTCCAATTCAGGGTCACAGGAGAGCCGCATCTTGTCCCGGCCAGCAACGGGCACACGGTACACACTCGACTGGACCCCAGTCCATCGCAGGCGGACACATCACGCACTCACACCAAGGCCAGTTTTCCCAAAAGCCAATTAACCTACCAGTATGTTTTTGGACTGTAGGAGGAAACCGCAGCACAAAGTGAAAACCCACGCAAATACGGGGAGAACATACAAACTCCATGGAGGTTGCACCTCATATCCAGAACTGCGAGGCGGCAGTGCTAATAACGGCTCTACCATACCGCCTATTTACTGGTGAACTGCCTTGTTCAAGGGCTCAGCGTTGTCCCATCCAACCTTTCAACTCGACCTTCCAGGCTGAAGTTCAGACGTGGTAACTGCGATTCAATCACGCTGTCTTCTACAGCAGCACTACGTATCGCATTAATTGAAATCGGTTAAACGGTTTGGCGACAACGAAACCTGGGATTAAACCACAATAGTATTTTAAGTCAATGGTTAATAGGCTACTTGTTTTTAGTTGCTTAACTTGGAAAGATAAGTGAAAATTTGCCAAATGACTGCGTAATTATCAAATTCACTGAGGATTGAATGAGGTCCTCACCCTGGTCAAACCGTGAACAAAGTTAATTGAAGTGGTTTATCATGTATTGCGAGGGCTCCAATGTTGCATTTTCATTATATTACATGTGTTGATTTAAAGTATGGTAATAAATGATATACCTGTATGTATCGCTTAGCAGTGCACACCTGTGAAAAGCATTCCATCTCTTCCTGGTTGAAGAGCAAGCCATTAACAACATACTGAAGTTAAGAGTGACTTTGACGCTTGAAACAGCCATGGGTCTGTTTCTCTGTAGCCGAACGGTTAAAGCACAAGTTTATTCATGCATTTCAATTAGTGTTGCAGCGATTGTCAACAGTTAAGTGGGGCCAAGAGTTTAACAATAACACGTGACATCTAGCAGTAATAAATGTAACTATCGATTGAAATGTATGACTTAAACCATACATCAACAAGTTTTAATACAATCGTTTGATACCAGGCTTCTCTGCTCAGATTCTTTATATTTGGGGATTTAATATCGGGGGAAATGATTAAACTACATTTAATGGATATGTATGCAATAAAATGTTTACAATATGTATCATTTGAAAAAAAACTTTATTTTTTATAAACGTTTCTGTTTTTCGAGATCTTTTTGTGCTGTAAGTGCTAATGGTTTTATTTGAAGAATAACGAATGAGGATTCGGTGTTTGAATACGCGGTTACAATCGAACACAAAGGTTTACACACAAGGTGGCGCTTGAATTATGTGCAAGCGAACACATTTACACAAGCTGGCGATTAAAACCAGTGTTCATACTGAAGAGTAATACAGTAGGTCTTTTTGGTAGAAATATAGAAAAAAAACTTGGACCGATGCTGTTGTTAGAAATGCCATCAAAAGAAAGATGGCTATAAATTAAAATGTGTGTTATATATGTCAGCCATGTGGATTTTTTCAATAAAACAAAATCCATATCGAGTTTGGGAAGGTAAGACGACAATTATAAATCGAATCAATATTTTGAATGCACTATTAAAACCTCGGACCACAAACCTTATTATGTAAATCTAATTTGAATACAAGGCAACAACCTCAACACTTAAATTCATTTTGACAGTATATGTTAAAGAGAACTGTTTAACGATAACCTCCATAGTCTACGGCTAGTTTGTACACTCCAAGATCTTTTGTTAAAAACAGTAAACCCCTGATTTTTTGTTCAGCCGTTCACACCATCATTTATGTGGTAATGTAAAACATAACTCATGTTTTTTTTTAAGAAAAGCAATATATGTGTTAAAAAAAGTTAACCAAAAAAAGTGTTGTACCTGTTTGACAGCAACTGATTTTCAAATAGGACCAAGTTAAGAATTAGGTCTAGATTCCACACTCTTATCTGCCATCTCCTCTCAATGTATTTTTTTGTTGTTCTATAAAGCGCCACTTTCAAATCAGGTTTATTATTATTAGGATTAGAAATATTTTTTTTAATTATTTAGGTTGATATGTTATTATCCACCCACACACTCATTGTCAAAAAGCTGCATCATTCCAAATAAGGGTCAAAGTATCACGGAGCCTACTGCACAAACACAGTGAGCAAATCACTACCTTTCAAGTCATCAGTGAAATTGTGTATCAATTGTACAACATTTAAAATAGAACTAAGGTAATTTAATTACTTTAATCAGTCTTAGAAATATCCCAAAAGATCCAGTTGTTTTTTCTTGCCCAGCTCCGTGAAGTTGCCCCCCCCACAAACACACACACCCTCTCTAAGTTTTGAAATTTAGGCGGAAAATATCCTGATTATGCATTCGGCTTCACAATTGCTTGGGCTAGTTTTAATGAAAAATATAAAAAGTAACTGATAAAATTTGATCGGATTAAAGCTAAAAGAAAAAAATATTTGTAATTAACGCCTTTTCCAGTTTTCCAGGGAAAGAAAACATCCGCGTTTACAGAAATTATTGACATCAACTATGGTCTAGTACCTAAAAATAGGAAACACATTGAGTTATGATGTCCATGTGTGTAGTGTACTCGTAAAGAAATAATGAGTTTTAAAAGTGCGAATATCTAAATTTGATTGTACATGTACGTGATACATGGTAGATTTAAATAGTATATATCTAAAAGCAAAAAGTTATCTACTGAATAACGGAGGGACAGACCGACAGACTGTTATGCCAGATGTGGTATTTTTAACAGAAAAACAAAGCAAGAAAATGTAATGTGGAATTAAATTGCATTTGTAGTTTTAAGAATAATTATTCACCCTCGATAAATTCTCAAGATATGAAACTACGCCACATTTAGTAATAGTGAAACATTCGTGCGTAGCCTATGTAATAACTGAAAAGTGAATGGAACACCCAGCTGTAAAACTCTTGCGTGTCATTGCTTTTTTAAAACAACGCTAATAATTTATCTTTAATAATCCGATAATGTAATTTATCTATTTATTTTTATGGATCCATGGATTCATTCATTTATTAAATTCATTATTGTTTTCTCAAATTGGTTTGTTTGCATGTAGATTTGAGATAGTTACTTAATAAGTGCAGCCTGTGCAGTGTTCTTATTTATGTGATTTACATTATTTCTACGATCTTATTTATAAATACAGAAAAAAGCGAACACATAAAAGGGTATTGAAAACAAAGATTTTGGAACAAAGAAAGTGCAAAAATTAATGGAAAATCAATACAACACAATGTTCTTTTTTCCATCATCAGGAATGATTTAACTATACCGTTATGATGTTCGCTGTTGGTTTGAAACCTGAATTATTATTCCTGATATAATTGATATGATATAGTATATGCGTGTTTACGCATAATCAGATTACCCCCCAATTTAACAATGTTTATATATGGACAACGCAAGCCCTAGTTAACATTAAACATAATACAGTTTTGTGTCGGTAAAAATATATTGAAGAATCGTGTTAGAAAATATTATTCATTTTTTTGGTTGGTTTTAAGAGAAACTTTTGTTATCATGGAACACAAATTGTTCGTTTTGATTATGTAACTCTTTGACTTGGGTGGCTGCCTCGAAAAACCGCACCGATAACAGAGCCACCGGTTTCATTTCGGGGTACATCTCACAGCTACGTAAAGGGCGACAACGATAACTGCTTTACGCCTTGTCGTATTTTCGTATCAGGTTTGTATTGTTTTAAAGTATATTTTTATATGTCACTGTTTTTTAATTCGCAGTGATACTATCAAAATCCAACGTTCACATCAAAACGCATGCGTTTTTTAACGTTGCCACTGTTGTTGAGTCTTCGGTTACTGACGATTTATAAAATACAATAGGAAACACTGCAACAGTAGTCTATAGGAACATTTTCACGGCGTTCTTGGTTAAAGTATCTCGATGTATATACAGTAGGTAATCTGTGGCAAACTAACTATACTAATAAACTAATACTAACTTATTTGTAGCCTATTTTGTTACGATAGAGTCGACCATGCAATAATGAGTAAAAAAAAGTACTGTATGAACGATTACGTCTTGCCTAATTTAAGGGACGTGTTTTATCTACAGGAATTATTACAAATCACGAATTCAGACGACTAGAGAGAATTTTATAGCTGGATTCATTTATAGGCGTAAAGCTAATTGCAGTCGGAACCGTTCTCTAAAAGCCATTAGATTTTACAAAACATGTAGAATTTGATTTAAAAAAATGCTAAATCAAAGACATTCACTTAGCAATAATGTTAAAGCAATAGATTTGCGGTAAACCATGAGAATCTAAAATCAATAGAATTTGTCATCTTTAAAATTTTCACACATGTGGCAAGGGTGCATTAAAATACCTGTAACAGTCATACAGTAAGCTTAGCTCAAATATGAAAATGGTTTATTGTAATATAAAGGCGTGAATTTCATTAGGTTGAAGACAATTAAAATAGGTACAATAAAAATGCAATCCAGCATAAATACAATTTAAAATGATAAAGGTAATAAGATGCAACACATTGTTGATTTTTTTAATCTGTAACCCCGTGTAAAGTCGATATTGTGTTACGCACTCTTTGTACTGTCCCTTAAATATACAAGAACAGGTATTTATCCAGAATTGTTTAGCGTCTCACATTTGGATCCTCTCGTAAAAAGTAGTTTTACGTTTCAAATTGGTGTAAACAACTCTGAAGAGCTCTGCAAAACCCACGTCGTAGTTTCTTTTTTTCTGGAGGAACCACTTCTCTACAGGTCTTTGGCAGCTCTTCCAGGCTGCAGCGAAACCAAATACAACGCAACCATAAGTGAAGAGGAAAGCTTCTCTGCGTTCAAGACATCTACTTCGGTGCACAGTGAACCTTTGTTGCTTGTCGGGTAAGAGTTCCAAAGCATAGCACTACGCTCCACTCCAGGGTGGCCTTTCTCATCTACTCTTTCCACTGTATTCATTTCATTACTTGAGAGGGGACAAAAAGTAACCCGTTGTGATTATAACAAGCACGAAGCGGTTTTAGAGATCTATACAGACGTGTTTAGATTTCCCCAAAGTTCCTCGCCTCTTTAAGAATTCTTTAACAGAGGTGGATAGGTAAGCGTTCTGCAGTGCTGACGCAGTTTATGAGTGAAAAGGCACATCCGAGTTGACATAGTTTAGCCTCAGAACTGACCCTTGATCTCACGCTGATAAACCAAGATATGAAGACGTCCTGAGCAAACTTTTGTGTAGAAAAAGAACAGTTTATTTGAATGACTAAAGTGACACACCACCCTTCCACCCAGCGCCCCACAAACACGGGCAAACGTTTTTTTTTCTCCTTTTACAACAACCTAGCCTCATGTAGCCAAACACGGCGCCGAGCTTTTTCAATTAAAGTGGAATTAGGCTGCCCAATCAAATTAGCTCACTATTAAAGCTCTCTTTTATTAAATCTTAGTACTGTAGACATATTAGGTTTCACTGACACTTGGGCCAAAAATAATATTAATAGTAATAATCTTTTAAGATTGGTTTGGCCTCCAGGTCGTTGTGTGAATTGGACAATGGGGACAGTTGACAACATAACTTATTTAAAGCTTTTATTATTACATATGGAGGGACACGTTATGTAAGTAAACAAAAAGAGAAGGAAGAGTGGTATTATTACTACATATATAGTTCATCAATGGCGCCCTAAAGGGGCTTCTCAATAACACGTAAGGTGTTGAGTTTCCTCTCTCGTTCGCCATTAAATGAGCTCTAGCTGAGAGGACACTGTCAATCTGAGCCTGGTGTTTACACAGTTATATTTGATGGGAGAAAGTAAACAGTCTAACTCTGCCAGGCAAGGGAGCGGCAGGATTATGTTTCCATGGCAGCCAACTTTAGGAGCCATGCAATCTTAATTTGAAAATACAGTGAACTTGTTCGCTGTCACCTTTCCTACACTATGTTTTGGAGCTGCGCCATCCCACAAGCTTTGCAGGGGTTGAAGTCATGTTTAATGTGTTATTCGAGGCACTACTTTACTGAAGCTTATGTTAAAAAATTAGCAAAGACGAAATACACTCAACCTTGCACGCTGCGCAAAAAGAAACGTTCTTTCCATTTCTAACTTTTTTTCCCCCCACAGGATCCTTGTAAAAGTGTAAGTTTGATATAACAAAATTCCTTCAGGCTTTAACCTATTCCACCTAAATACCTACACATGCAGTCAATTTTAAAAATAAAACGAATATTACTTAAGGGTAAATTCTCAAACCTAATTACTAATTCCTTTCGTTTTGTTTGCTTCACAAAGATCACCTACAGATATTTATGTTTGAAATCCCACATTCTAACATCTTAAGACATTATGGTACAAAAAAGATACTGCGGCTATCGCTACCCATTGAATATGATTTGTGCGCAGTTTCGCAAAATGATTATGCGACATATTCCAAAATACATTTAAATAATTTTATTAGCAAAATAATGTATTAAAAAGTAAAATATTTCATTTCGTTTCCGTCAAAGATACCGTCTACATTTACCTGTGACATTTAGCTGTGTCATTCCTGCCTACAGTGGAAGCGGAATGAAAACAACGGGCGACCGTTAAATAATATCATTGCTTAATCTTTAACAGGTATATATCAGATCTTCTGAGAGGGCTGACTTGCTTTCCTCAGCCACCTTGAATATTTATGACCACTGATAACAAAATGAGCTAATTGCTCTAATTGATAACACATAGGAAGTTCAATTTAGGTAATACCGCAGTGTTACTTAACTTAGGTAATATGTTTTGTGCTCTTTTCTTGGAGTGAAGAAATCACAGATACACTTTAAACTGTAAACTGACTGTACGTATTCGGTCTCAATGAGGGTAGATTCAAAGCAATTTCAGACTGTAAAGTAACCCGATTATTTACAGTCTTGTCAACAATCCGATCATATTATATTTGAAAATGACTTAAAAAATAGCCATGACGAGACACAAAAGATCACTTTTGTTTTTGTATACGGGCAGGCCGTGATGTTTTTTAAAGGAGTTCACAATATTCTGCAAAAAGGAAACACATAAATAAGCGCAAGAAATTAAGACTATTATTATCAATGACAACAAAAATAATGAGACTACACAACGCAGCAAAATGCAAAGGTAAGAAAATGCATATTGTCGTTTAATCCATTTCCTAATAATTGTAATGCTTAATAATAAATCAGCAGTAAAACTGTATAAAGTACGTTAATCATCTATATTTTAAATTAATATTACCTGACTTAATAATACCCATCGTTTCAAAAAGGTTTCCAAATCGTCACAGGCGAGTTTTTAAAACGTGTGTTAACATTTATCTTCTTCCTAAAGTGTTTTATGTCAAAAAGAGTAAATCGTTTTGTAAATATTAATTGGGAAGAGATGAAAAGTTACAAAGCCCTATATAAGATGCTCAGCGTCTGTATTCTGAAACGAAAATAGGAGTGTATGCGTGAAACAAATGGAATGTAAAAATGTTAAGCGGGCCGTTGTTTTGTAGAAAATAACATTTATTTCTAGCAAATGCAACACATACCGTGACCGTATACATATAGCTGGCAACAACCATTAGGAAAGCAGAAAAACCTTGGGCAGCACAGATAAGAATGGCAGTTTCACCAAACATACCTCTAGTGTTGCTGATTAATTTGGGCAAATTACGTTTACAAATATAATCTAATTCTCTAGACTTGGCATATAATATACATATGTTCAGTGTTCTGCTGAAAGAAAAGACAAAAACAAAACTCATCTAAATTGCATTAGCTGAAACTCAAACGTTTAGGTTATACCCATTTTATAATCAAAAGGAAATTCACCTACATATATTAATAACTTAAAATATTTTCTGTACTATTTAAGTGTTTGTGTATACTTTTTAAGACAGAGACAAAGATGAAGTTCCATACTTATGAACGCATTAGTAACAAGAAGAGCGACAACACTTTCCAGAATGTTTCAAAAGAAAGATGATGAAACAAAAGAAAATTGCACCTTGGAACTCTCATACTATCAAGACTTTATTCCGTTTTCTGTATCTGTCCTTGTTTTTTAAGAACAATATGTAGGCATAGCCTCTGAGGTTGATCAGTCACTGAGAGAAGCCATCAGCCATACAGTCAAACCAGTCACAAAGAATGGCTTTTTGGTCGTTTTTCATCTTCAGGCAGCTTCTCCAATGCCTGCCGAGACCAGTAGTTTTCACTGCGAAGTGAAAGTGTGATGCGGTGAGGCGCCTAAAACAGTTGAATAACCAGACTTTAAAATAACAAAGGGCACCGCCATCGGTTTTGGCTACGTCACGAATACACAAAGTCAGTGTCCTCCCTCATTTCTCACCTCCTTTTTCTTAAAAGTTTTTTTTTTCTGAGATTGGTCACACGAGGCGATCGCCTTCATTGTTTCTCTGGATTGTTGTTCACCATCGGCCCATACAACCCGTTGCCATACCCTTGTTCTTTGTGCAGGGCTGTCCTGTCCCTTATGAGGTCACTGAAGGCGTAGTCCATGGGTGGCCGAAAGCCCAAAGTTGGCATGAGCCCAGCAGTTGAGTAAGGAGTCATAAAGGCAAGCCCTCTGCTGTGGGCCGAGTAAGCCAGGCGCAATGGGTTTAGTCCCAAATGGGTGCTTAAGGGGTAGGCGCTGGGATCTGCGCCAAAGTGCGGTGAATTAGGTTGCAGTGGGGAAAAGGCGGATCTGTTGCTCAGAGTCCCAATGGCAGGTGTCATGGCTCCGGGTAAAATCGGTCGCGGAGTGGAAGCTGCAGGTGGTTGGGCACTCTGAAGTGCCCTTTCCGCTGTCCACGCTTCTTCGGGGGCTTTTGATTGTCCGCTGTTGTTCAGAATCTGTTCGATGGCCTGGACCACGTCTTTCCCGCAGCCCTGCAGCACCAGTTCCAGAACACTCCGTTTGTGAGTGGGGAATACTCTGGTCAGAATGTCGATTGCGTTCATCTGGCGAGTGGCGGTGGATGAAGGAGAAGGCTCCTGTTCGTCTTTATCGGTTTCTGACCCAGAGTCGGAGCCCAGGGGACTAATGGAGCCGGGCGTGTCTTCTCCGTCTTTCAGAGTTTTAGGAACAGGAGAACTTACAAAAGACTCTCCGTCCCCATTCTCCGAACCCGAACCATGACGCACCTCGGGCGAGGAGGTCCCAGCCACACTCCCAGTCACCGATTCGCTGTCCGTGGAGACCGACTTGCCCAGAGTCTGCTGCGGGGTCATTGACCTTGACATTGGGGTCTTCGGAAACAGCTCAAACTTTTGGATTTTCGAATCTACAACAAAGGGAAAGAAAATGCATATTGGTTAGAGCAAATCGCCTAAATTAACATGTATACTTAGGGTAGTCCGGTGGAGAAAAACTCAGTTTCGAATAAAACAATTAAAGCGACACAACTTTTGTCAAAATGAAGGAAACCCGAAAATCACATTTAAAGGATTAGTTTTTCTAGTACACGTTTTACTAGATGCTGAACGAGTTAATATTAACGTTTCTGCCCAGGCAAGTAATCTTGCTTTCCTGAGTGTTATTATGCGTTATTAATTTTAAGCTTCTGTGATCAAGGTCTCTATAGGCCTACTTTTGCAACCTACAAAAAAACATTACTGGCGGATGCTTATTTTGTGCTAAAACTAAACTAATTTAGAACTTCTTGAATAGGCATGGTGATAACTGTTAAATGAAACCCTTTGCCCACTCTAATGCCGACGACAATGGTCTGTTTACAGTCTTAGATGTTGCCAATGCTTCTGTAACTCCTACTGTTGAAAACAAACGAGTAGCAATTCTAAAACTGTGAGGAAGTTTTCCAGTAGCTTTGCTTATTGGCATCTTAAACGTGTTAGCAAGGCTCTATTGCTATTATGAAGTGTAACAGCTTTCGAAATCAATCGGCGATCAAGATCAAATGCGGACGGCGCTCACCAGAGTTAGTGTCGCTGCAGACGGAGCCAAAAACTTCGTAATTCTGTCTAGGCGGGATGATGCCGTTAGCAGCCGCCAAGGCGAGTCCCTCTGCGGTGCCGTAGAGGAGCTGGAGTTCTCTGGCTTCGTTTTCCTCTTGAGCCTGCTGTCTCCTGAGAGCCACCTGCGCGGCCATCACCCGCTGCCTCTCGGCAATCAGAGTGCACTTGGCGCACATGCAGTCCTTCCAGCGGCAGTAGCGCTTATGGCCCTTCAGAGCGGACACTACTCCGTGATTCCTGCAACGGGCGCATTTAGGAGTCCTGGGATACTTCTCGGCTGTCCGCAGCAGTAGAGGGGGCCCACGGAGGAGGCTGCTGGCCATGGACACGGGAATTGAGGCTGCAGCGGCACCAGGATGGACCTGGGATCCTGCCGGTGCTGTAGGAATTTCTGATCTCAGCTCCATTTCCTCGTATATTCTATTATTGTTATTATTAATACTATCGATATTTTCTGTCACTCACTGGACTGTTATTATTTTGCGATTTTAGGCACCAAAATCCCCAAATGCGTAAATTCTTCAACGTTTTAAAGCGGTAAGCTTCTATTTTCTTTTCTTTTTTAAAATTCGTTCTCTTAAGGTACAGTTGACAGTTCTAGAAAAGTTCCCAGACTATTACATTGGAATAGGCTGAGTGCCAAAGTCATTAGACTTCTGAATCAATTATTTAGCTGTCCAGAACGAAAAACAAAAGTAGCTCCTCGATCAAGGATACACAAATATTGATTTTGTCTCATCCAGCGAAACTCCAAAAACTAAAATGATCAACTTTTGTTTCTGTCGTATTTCTTCTTATTTTACCAAAGCAACCCCAGCCACAGTACCGACAACCTGAAGACAACCTTATCTAGAAATACTGCCTCAGCTATAGTTTTCCATGCCTGACACATCTACAGGCGCTGCTAATCCTCACGAATCCTGTCCATCTCCTTCAAAACATCGAACTTCTCTTAAGCGCCTGAGAACATTCACTTTGATTTTAAATCGCATTCCAAAAGGTCTGAGCGAAACATCACACGCGAGCTAAGAGGTTCAAACTCATAAAAATAACGAATACACTTTAACCTGAAAGACGTTTCAGACCTTCTTTTAAAATCGTGTGTATATATATGTAAAAATCAAAACCTTCTTCAACAGAATCCACGGCTTCTCGCCGCTCTTGGAAGAATAAATAATACCTGTTTAACTTGATGTCTCCAAAAATCGTAGAAGTTGCTACTGCCAAGAGCGTGAGACACTAACGAGCTCCAGAGATTGCCAGTAGATACAGATCTTCACTCTCTCTATTGTTGCGCCTACGTTTTCATTAGACAAATTTGACAACAATGTGGCTCCTGTCATTGGCCAAGGGGGAAAGGTGCGATCTGATTGGCTTATCACTTTTTTCAACTGTGTCCACCTGAGTCCTCACCAAGTAACAACAGTGTTTAAAATCTGAAGGAGTTCCCGCAGAGCATAACATTATACTGCTTATAACAATAACGCGCTTAATATACAATATTCACGTTTTACACCGAAAAATCTAAAAAAGCATCCTAATAAATGAAGCATATTACAACCAGTAAGAAAAATAGTTTGTTGCCCTTTTTATACTTTTAGCCATTATTTCTTAATTATCCAAATATAGTATTTTTACCTAAATCGTTTTTTTTAATGGAAATATGACTTTGATTATGTCCAAGAGTAGTTATTTAAACTCTGGCCAGCCACGTTTGCTTTAAATTCAGCAGTCGTAAAAGACATTCGTTTACTTCTAATTTTAAAAGCGACATAATAACCAAAGGCCTGGATGACGTCATCACAGACAGTGGTCCTACACGGTCGGGTAAGTCAATGCGTCTTACTAAAGATACAAGTTGTTTAGTTTGTTTAGAGATGCTCTTCTGCTCATTTTAATGATTCCCAATCCAATTTATGGTTCCAACCCGTTTTAAAAGATCATACCTTTCAAACCAGAACAAAAACAAAACATACCTTTATCTACACTAAAACGTAAGAAGTAGACACTCTTGACATTTTTCCTGTAGCTGAACAAGCTGTGTCGCTAACGAAGAAACGGCAGCGTTTTTTTTCGGTGTAATTAATAAGATCCAAAATATTGTACACTGCTTGTTTTTCATTTGGTTTCCGAATTATTTGCTAATTAATTTTAATTAGTTAAATACGCGTTTCTGTTCAATCGGGTAATTAATTAATTCATGGTAGGAGCACATCTGCATCAAGTCTGTGAAGCTTCGTCTTTTTCCGGTGGGCTGGCACAGCGATCGTCTGTGAACCATAACGTTCACTTTCCAGCTTTGTTTGATTTTTAGGTTGATTTTCGTTTTTGAATAGGTAATGATATATAACCTACATAAATATCTGAAAACTGTGACTTTTCAACGCTCCTTTTTAAAAAATATTTTAAAATGTTAAGTGTTAAAAAATCTAGTACTGCAAGCGTGAAATAAAGCACGCGCCGCAATCTAAGACTTCAAGACATTAATCAAGCACATTAATAAATCTTAAGTCTTTTCTATTATTAAACATGTTAAAAGTCTGCAAAAGTTAAAATTTAGCAATCGCAATCACTGCTATCATATATATATAGCAGCTTCTCGGATTTAAAGCGCAAAGCTCCAAACGGAAAATGGAAAATTAAAATTTGAATCCGCAGAGCATGATTTAGCACATGTTAAATACAATCTACGCTTCCTAAAATAATTAATGGGTAAGTGAAGTTTAAAACCGAACGCATCGAACGCAAACTGGTATTTTCCATTTCATTTAATCTGCAGTCGAGATTAATCAATATCGTCACCCACGTCTGTTAAAACCTACACACTACATCAAATGATCATTCTTTAAAAATAATATTTTATAACCTATAATTTTAAGTGAAGGATTGTTATAAGACATACACCCCAATTTAAGTATACAGTCTGTCTTACTATAGTTTTCCAAATAGTATTAATCTTTTGACAGTCTTAAATAACCTAGACCGATGTGTATGCGTACTCAGTCAATAGCAATAGTGGTAATGAGGAATGATTCAGAGTTAGAGAAGCTTGAACAAAGACAATAAAAGCAAAATTCCTTACTGATCAACAAATATCAGAAAATCAAACTAGTATCTACATCAAAGTAACACAATGCGGAATGTTAAAATGATTCGGATGGATGTGGTCTCTTTGTTATGCGAGAAATATAACAAGGGCATATTTTAACCGCAGCCGGCTAGCTCTCTAACATTATCATCCCTACTACAGTTTGGTGAAATTAAAAAAAAAAACTGGATTTACTCAGTTTTGGCTTTTTAAAACATAACTGAACTTCTCAAATATAACGCTTCGAGGAGGACGTGTGCTCCAGACTATACGTGATATCTTGACCATTTATTTTAGCCCATATTTAAGAGTTCCGATGATAATATATTTTTTAATATCGCCTCCATTACACCAGAACAGTGAAACCTAGTTTGGAGGAAGATTCTGAATACTTACGTATTTTTTGGTGCTATTTTTAGTGGTGATGCTTTAAGGATAAATGCAAAAAATGTGAAAAAGTGTAAAATATCTAAAATATAGTTACACCTTTATTCAGATGGCTTGTAACAATTTCCCAATGTATTTTTAGAATCACGGACACACTTTCATTTAAATATTAAAAATCAAGCTATGTAACTTACATTTGTGTTCGCTTTTAACTATTTCATTTTATATTTCCCGCTGAAGTGCGTGAATATGTCGATATACACCGAGAGTGTGTTTAAGCGTTTGAGAAAAAATAAAGCAGACTAATACTACAGTAACAATGATTACTTGGAAAAGGCTTATTTTTCGGACATTTTATAAATGTGATTTTAAGATGTGTTTTGTCATGATTAATGATCGTCGCAGAAAAGTTCCAGGTTCAGATTGTACACTTCGCTTTTGTCTGAAATAAAAATGTGTCTTTAAACATTTGCATTC
The DNA here is from genome assembly GCF_059453375.1 of Lepisosteus platostomus. Lineage (NCBI taxonomy): Eukaryota > Metazoa > Chordata > Actinopteri > Semionotiformes > Lepisosteidae > Lepisosteus > Lepisosteus platostomus. The sequence goes on from NC_142621.1 coordinate 28,052,166, forward strand.
GATAGATTCGTTTTTATTCCCTAAAAAGGTTAGATTTTGCTTCTGTCAGTCTATAAAAGGTAACTTTTTGTGTTACAGTTAACAAAGCCCTTCTCAATCAGTAACGGTCCCGGGGACTGTCAGTTTAATTCTGACAGGGTTTTGCTGTACAACACGGCTGACACGTCACGTTGACGTGATGAAAGTTAAACAGGATAAAGAACCTTAATCACTACCTGGATTTAGGAAAAGACTACCTTATTACACATTTAATTTATATGGATTTAATGGACTTAGACGGGAGTTACCAAATTTCCACAGATTTATTTTCTTGGAACTGTGAAACTTCAGAGCTAAATGCATTTTTTTTTCTAGGAGGTGACATATTTCGAAGAAGCGGGTTTATTATTCATTTTAATTCCCCGCTATCATATCGCATAAAGTACAACGTATTTTCTTATTCTGGTATATAATAATAATAACAACCACTAATTTCCCTGGAATGCGACTTATTTTATAATAATATTAAATATAAAATAGTCCTTCCATAAGAAAAAAGCGAAATATGTCTAGAAATGTATGTATAGACAGTGTTTATTCATTCGAATCACACAAGCATGACAAAAGTGCTGTATATTTTTTCTGTTTATAATGTGACACTTTGGACTTTTCAGCCTATTATGGTCACACAAAAAAGAATAGGTTACAAAGAAAACGTCGTATCATAAACAGAATAAAATGCGCAATTTGTTCATGAACATGTTGAGATTTGCGCCGGACACTCCTGCCAAGAGCAGTTGCCGATATGGGCACAGACTAGCGAGATAACCTACAGTTTCGGATAAGTGTAGGTATAGGCTGCTCAAACAGCATGGCTTATTTTTGCTGCTAACCGGCACCCACCACCATCTAACTATTGCCTCTTACATATAATACAATGATACACATAATTTTATTAAATGGTCGTGTATGTGAGACCTTTCTAAAATAATTATCGTTAGATCTTATCTGCACCTGAACGCGTTGACACTGCTTAAATTATAGTTACGAAATGTCATTCTGTTCCTATCGCTTTTATAGTTTCATGATATACTATTGTTGTGGGTTGGAAAAAATGTTTTTTTAAAACGCTATATACATATGCATAGATGACACAGAAACTGGCCATCTTTCTGAGTTTCATAAGCAATTGTTTCCATTAGTTTTGATGGGCTTGTAGATATATCGTGAGAGCCGCCTTGCTTTCAAAACAAGGCGATGGGTGGTCTACATCACAAACCTGTATTTGTGTGCTTACGAACGCTCTTGAGTCCAAAAACAGGCTTTACCAAAAGCAGCTCCCTTCATTAAATCGATACTGACTGCATTCATGCATTCGACAGTTAACAATATATTTGGACTGCACGGTGATTCTGTTCCGTATGCGGCTTCAAACAAACAAGTCAACAGAAAAAAAATGAACTGCAGCCCTTTTACACTTACTGAGCCATGGAGCCTCTACATTTCATTTCTTCTGCTCACAAAAGTAAAGACTTAATTGGCAAAGATATATTAATCATCTTTTGTTCACAGCAACTCCTCCCCCGTTCCCTATCCCTACGTACCGTCTCACCCTCTATAGTGGCTTTTTGTACCTTTTGCTGCAGATGGTACTTCTAATGTACCTGCTAATGTAAGTGCTAGCGCTCGCAGTCTCTCGGCTTTTCATGTGTTTCACGGGTCCTGCCCTTGACTTTTCCAGTTGTTTACACACTGAATCACTGTAAGCAAATGCCATCTGTTTCCCTACCGCTTTCATCCGCACCTTTAATTACCTAACCAAGAGACTAATAGAGATGATATTAAACTAAATCTTTTTGACATTAAAAGTAATTATCTCGGAAGCGATCTTACATGAATGAAAATTGCCGTCTACAAAGTAATTCTATGTTCATTGTAAACCCCCCCTTCAAACGCACATCTTCTGTCCTAAAATAACCAGGGTAAGTACGCCATAGCAGCTCAGAAGGCAAAGCGTTTTAAACAGTTTCTCTCCCTTTACACCTCACTTCGTTCATAATATGATTCAACTATTTTCGGGAGACTCATATTTAGCATAACAAATTACAAAACAGTTAGATATCGTTTGTTTTGGTTCACTTGCTTATTCGTTTGATCTTAAGCGCTTTACAGATTATTCAATTTATCTTGTAGTAAACTGTTGTGATTAAATTAATAGGAGGAATAAATTCAAGTGTTAGACTATTTTTGTTTGTTTGGTACAGGCCTACCTCGCACGTACTGTATAAATGTTTTTTCCTTCCTTGATGGTTATTGCTACCCAACCTCTAAAACAAGAGAGGTGCATCGTTTCAGATTAAGATGAGTAGTTTATGTAATATGGAGTGGAGTATGAATTAAACCTTTAGCCACAAGCCCACTTAAACAATAGCCTACATTAAATAGATGAATCCTCTATACAGATGTAGGCCTACTCTTTTGGTAACCTATATCCCCACAGTGCTCAACTAAAGCACTTTTAATTAGGCTGGCTGTTTTGTAATTTCCAATTAAATACCGATGAATAATTAGATGTGAATGGGGTCACATTTTAAAATTCAACATTCTTTTTTTAACAGTTCATTACACCCATGCAGCAAAAAATCTATGCAAAGCTTTCTCTGCTTTTTTTTTTTTACAAAATGCTACAGATGACTGAGTTTTTACACCTTTTTAGATCTTCACAAAGGGGACGCTTGACCCAACATATGTAGCAGCATGTTTCTGCTACCCGAGCACCCTGGTGAGGCATTCGAGCGACCTTTCTGGATGCTGTTGCCCCGCCTGGGCACTGTTGGACCAGGATTGCCTCCCGGGGACTCCCGCTGAAACCGCTGAGTCTATTAAGCAAAGCAGAGGTTAGAGTAGCAGATACGGGGCGCACAAGCAGCGCAGGATTTGGGAAAACCGGTGCCTATTTACACGCTTCATCTCCTCACCAAGTGCTCATTAGGTTGTTAACCTCTAGTTCACACGAAAAGCTCCTGTGATGAAGTTCTCTTTAGCAAATGGAAGCATCCACGTCAAGGCAGTTAACAAAGCCTTAAAATAACTGCACAAAATAAGCTTTTATTTGTTACTCTGAAGTTTTCTTTGTGCGAGGCACTTGTGAACACACACACAAAGATTTCTTATTTGATCTAAAAAAGTGAATCTATAGAGAGCGCATTCTTTGATCTAAACTAATTTAACACAGCTTTATTATTTTTTTTTTGTAAAATAAGCAATTTCTCTATATTTAAACGTAAGCTAGGCCGTACCGCATTGGGCACAAAGGACATTGTGTTGTTCAATGATCCCTCTTAGGCAACCTGTTGCGTCTAAATACAGGTTGGCGCTATTTGAGAAAGTGAAAAGGTGACACTTTCTATGGCCAGTGCTTGCGAAGGAAAATATTTTTTTGTTTTGCACGTGTACGGTGTCTTTTAATTAACTCCCCCCAAAAAAAAACCCGCACAGAAACAGGGTTTAACATTGAAGGGAATAGAGGAGATGGATTAATGCAAAGCCTAAAGAGCCTCATTACCGACCTTGAGAGAAAATGTGCGTTTTATTTTTAAGAACCCAGATACACTTCCTCAGGCCGCAATTCATTTTCCACTTTACGCTCATCACTTACGCAACGATCCCCACCGTCGACACAGCTTGGAAAACTCTTCCACCTTTATCTTCAGTAACAGCAAATAATACAAATGTACGATTTTTTTTTGCTCAGGGCTTTACATTTTGTACCTGTTCCAAAACTTTATATTACCTTCGTGCTATGAATTCCGATAAAGACCCTCCGTGGCAATTCTACTGCACTGCTCGGGGCTCTGTACGAAACAAACTTGAGATCTTTTGCACAGAGTGCCGTGTAACACCGCAGATACTCAACAAACACTCCAACTTCAGAAATCTTTTTATTCTCCGTGGCTATATAATAATGCTCCTATTTCTAATTGGGAAATTGCCAAAGACGGACTCGAATGGCTTTTCTTGCCCCCGTAATTCCCACAGCTATTGTATGGATTTTCAGTCTTTTTAAATGTCCACTTCTTTTCTTTTTCTTACTCCCCTCTGTTTCTGCAGCCCCTGAGGCACGGATTAAACTGCCAGGCAATTTCCCTTCATCACCTTATTGAAGGTTAAACGCACTGCGAGTTAATGTGAATAGAGCAAGTATACAGAACTGCACGGTGAAGCGGGAGAAGGATGAGTGTATTCCTAATTTGAAACACCGGAGTTTTAGGAATGATTAAAATGTCACATGACACTCTTAAATGTTGTTCGTGAAGAAAAATACCCTTTTTCCACTTGACCCCAGCATTTATTTGCATGCGTTTGAAGAGTGACGTCTCAATTACGATGAAATATTGCGCAAATCGAAACAAATTCCAGTAGTTCAATTAACGTCAGGTAAATTTGACGTTTTAATAAATGTAAATATGTATGTGTCAAGGTACGAGTACTGTCTTGTGTGATTTTGTGAGTTTGTCGTTGCTATTATTATATTATTATGTTGATTCACAGGACTGAGCAATCTCCCTTTAAATCGGAATAGCTCGAGTTATACATAGGCAAATAAGCATTTTAACATTTAACACTGCTTAACACTTAACAATAGCTGTACTATTTTTGTCTATTTCAGGTATACCCGGCAATTAAAATGCAGACTCCATCCCCATACATCTGCTTCGTCTTTGCCAAATGAATTGCGAGGAAAGGAAAATAAAAAAGAGACTGCATTGAGATCACAGATGGAGTGCAGGTTTTTGCAAGAAATTTGAGAAACACCATTGTCCCAAATCAAAACTCAATGTGTTGCCCTACAATGGGGTCCGCTTTGAGCCCCTCCGCTTCAATCGGACTTGTTTTTTAAACTTGAAGTGTTCAGCACAAAGACTTGCCTCCTAAATGTCACAACCGCTCCAGTTCCAAGTGTGGCTGCTTGGAAAGGGTGTAAAAAAAAACGAAAAGGAAAAGAACACAATTATGAAGCAATAATTACTCTACTTCAGTTCGCACGCCATTGCTCCCATAGAAACATCTTAGCCCCTATTTAATTCTTTATTCCAGAGGATGATAATCCGAATACCATAGGTTCCAGTATTTTTAAGGGGGCTGGAATGGGGAGGAGGTGTTGTAAATAAATGAATATTCATTGTGATTTGAATTTCAAAGTGTTATTTAGAAATATTTCCGTTTTTAACCACATTTTAATAGGACTTCTATCATATTGCTTCCCCTTTATTTATATACTAATATAGATACTCCTGACAATAATCAAGGGTTTATAGTTTCTGTGTACGGATAAACTGCTCCAAAAGTAATAATATGCAAATTCACTAAAACTCTTTAGAAAATCATGTTTTCGCTATCTTCCCTCAATCGTTAGGACTATCATCTAATTTTAAGGAAATCCAACTTGGCACTTCTTTTAATCCGATTAATTAAAACGAATAATAAAGAGGACTAACCATTCAGGTCATTAAATAAGTTGTTCTTCTAGTAATATAAAAAACTTTAAATGTACAGTATGTAACATTTTTTTTCCATTGCAGAAGTCGTTAGTATTGAATGGCTTCTCAGTGTGAAATAGATCTTTTATACTGTATGTATATTATAGGATGTGTTTTTTGTCACATTACAGAGAAAATGTACGTGTCTTTGTAAGATTTTGTTGTATAAGATTCACCGTTTGGACAGTGATGATTAAATTACCAAATCACAAGCAATTAAAAACATACAGTGGCATAGTGCCTAATCTCATAGTCTTGTCAACGTTGTTTTTCCAAAAGGTGTATTAAATGGTATTTAGTAAGATTATGTCAGTTTTAAAATATCAAAATTATAATTTATCGATGCTCTATAGTGTTTACCTCTCCGGTTTACGTCGCGCTACCCGAGTAAATTTCTAAATAATTTCTCATTAGAAGTATAACTACAGTCTGTAATTAATAGATAAACACGTTTTATTTTTTTGTCCTTTAGTCTCCTGACAAAAATAACTAAATGAAAAAATAAAAATATTTCTTAATGTAAAAAACAATAGATGTAATAATGTGTGATAAATAGACGCACATATAGCATAAAACCTTAAGTGGCTGCCTGTATATATCTCGAAGATTCCTAGGAAAACAACACCTACTAAAACGCCATTCAGAAGACTGCTTACTTTTAACATTTTAAGGAAAAGGTTAAGGAAAAACATCTCTCATTATTTTCTTTTGTAATAACTAACCTCATGTTATTTTTTATTTGACGAAATTACGAATATTGCAATCATTTATAGGAGCCTATTTTGAGCCTTCATAAACTGGCGATTATAAATGACCATCCATCTTAATTACAATGGTTTTGTAATAGAATAATTATTCTTTTTATATAGCGCCTTTCATAAAAAGTTGGTTTTGAATGCCTAAAACATACATTTACAAAAAAGTTATTAAAACCGTCACAAGACGAGTACAACATATATGTTGTACACGGAATTAAAACAAGAATAAAGACCCTTTGGCGAATGCAGACGACAGTCCAGGCCTGTTAATATCAAATCTGTTTTGTAGTTGTCTTTCAATAATATCACCACAGAGATACGCTGTGGTCTGTTGAAGTGTGGTTTTCCTTTCTTATTGGTCGACTTCGATTTAAGACTCGAGGTAACTATTCATGCGGTGAATCGCGAGTAATGTGGTCTTGTTCCAAAATAAGAGGCCAAAGTGCAGAAATTCATTTTCTCCTATTGTTCTTCCAAAAACCGAAACCGTCATCTGGAATTAATAGAATTTTATAATTTCTTAATGATATTTAAGATATTTAAATTAACGTGTTCCGCCTCTTCAACAATTAGACAACCAGGAGGAGTGGATTACCTGGATTACGTTTTAAAAGTGTTTCTTTATTCTACTTTAAAACAGCATATAAACAATTCTGTAACGCATATTCGAATATTTTGACACTTACATTCCTTTGAATAACGATCTTTGCATAAAGATTTTTGCGAAATATATAATTTGTCCTACTGCTTATAATAATAATAAGGTAAAAAATAATGCCTAAGAGACAACTTTTCTCCACTGGCATTATGGAATTTTCTACCGTTTTGATCCCTTACTCCAGAAGATCTTTTCGATCCAGTCCTTTCTATGAAGTATAATTTTAGTTTATTCATTTCATTAAGATAATAGTATTTAATATCAAAACTACACACAATGTACGTATACTGCAGTCTGGTGTCATTGCGCCTTCGCACAATATTGGTCATTAGCTTGTCACATAACCACCTCATACTTCATAACTCGCTGCCTGTTTACACTTAGAATTTACAGAAGGCAAGCGTGTGTCGAAAGCCTCAGTACTCGAATACGATTTTTAACAAAAAATAAAATATAACAAACATGCTGGACAAAACTCATACGATCATTCCTACTACAATATGCATTTCCCGAGAGTAAAAGGTTAGAAAAAATTCTATCAGAACCTCTTTGAACACCACAATTTATATGAATTAAAACATTAATACAATAAAATCGTAGTATGCTGTTTCTGAGAGAAAAAAAGCTGCCAAAACTTTATTGAATTCTTTAATGTTTCTCCAACACTGTTAGCCCTTTATGAATATTAGAAATGGGGTACTCACATTAATGTTTAGTTAACTAAATAGGTTTTCTCAAGTAAACTTAATGCACATTTACACGCGGTTCTGTTATTATTGACCATTTGAAGATTTTTTTTTTGCCCGAGTAGAAGTTGAGAGTTAATGCTGACGCTAGGGCAAAGAAACAGCACATTTCACGTTCCGTTCACATTAACTGATACAATATCCATATCTAAAAGTTTAGCCACAAATAATAAGATATGTTTAATAGCAAACAACAAGCCTAGATAACATTTTTTTAAAAACGCAATGAAAAATAAAAGTAAAATAGAGCCTTGATGGATATATCATGAGTCTTGTTGGTTTTGCAAAAAAACTTCCGTGTAGCGGTGCGAGGTACCAGGTGCTAACACCTGGCATCTGACCTTTCCATAACAATCTGCTTTTCCAAAACCATTTATATGAAGATTAAATTCATTAATGTTATATCTTATAACTGTACTTTTAATTCAACTTGTATGTATATTTTTCTTCTGTAGGACACTGATTTCCAACCCTGTGGCACTGGCAGAGCTATTGTGTTTACCAAGGCCCCATACTGACTAGCTGTACTCTAGATTTGTGTTGGGATCAGGGCAACCCACTGTAGATAACAACATTCATCAGTGAAAAATCAGCAGGGCTTTAAAAAAATGTACTGCATCCACGCGGCTACTTTCAGACTATAATTTTATGTCATTCTGTATTTTTGTTGAAGCTATGCCCACCTCATATAAAACAAGGCAAAGCTATGGAAAGAGTGAATGACCTGTTGTATGTCCACCTATGTCTATACAGTCTACATTTTAATTATCTGTTTCATTTGCAGCAAATTTCTTTAAGAGATTAAAGGCCTGGGAGCTATTAAATTAGGGCTGTGTGAAGCAGAAAATTCCACCACACAGCATGGGGAGGGGGGCTTCATACAGAAAGTAATTTCTCCAGAGCAATGTGGGCACTTTTCTTTCAGGCCTGCATCTCCTTTTTGACTTGGAGAAAACTGCAGTCCTGTGTACATCCTAACAGAGCACTGCTACGCTGAAACCATTAAGTTATTTGCTGTGACAGTTGGAGTATCCCTGGAAATGATCAATATCCTTAAAAAATAATATTTTTTGAAAAAGCATCTTCGTTCTCATGACTGTCTTAGCAATGCCATCCTTAAAATGTGGGAATCTGGTATCACAAGAGGGTGGGGTCGGACACGACACTGCCAGTTCAAGTCTCTGTCTCCGTGTTTTCATTGTTTTTGGTTGCTCACCAAAGTGAATTCTACATTATTTCCAATATTCCAAATCATGTGTTCATACCATGCTACAGTGACAACTTCGTACCTGGATGGGAGACCTCCAGGGAAAAACTAAGGTTGCTGCTGGAAGAGGTGTTATTGGGGCCAGCAGGGAGGGCACTCACCCTGCGGTCTGTGTGGGTCCTAATGCCCCGGTATAGTGACAGGAGCACCATACTGTAAACAGGCGCTGTCCTTCAGATGAGACGTAAAACCGAGGTCCTGACTCTCTGTGGTCATTCAAAATCCCAGGGTGTTTCTCAAAAAGAGTAGGGGTGTAACCCTGGTGTCCTGGCCAAATTTCCCATTCATGGTCTCCTAATAATCCCCATCTATGAATTGGCTTCATTACTCTGCTCTCCTCCCCACTGATAGCTGATGTGTGGTGAGCTTTCTGACGCATTATGGCTGCCGTCGCATCATCCAGGTGGATGCTACACATTGGTGCACTGGTGCTTTACCTGTAAAGCGCTTTGAGTGGAGTGTCCTGAAAAGCGCTATATAAGTGTAAGCAATTATTATTTTTATTACAGTTTGATTTAATTATCCCTTCAACATGAATGCAAAGCTGTACTTGAATTCAGCCATGATGGAACACTGTAAATTGTATATACACCGATAACAGCTTTAACAAAGTGAAAAATTAATATTACACATTTAATATATCTACTATTTATCACAAAGCTGGTGTACACAAGAGCACTGTGGACCTTATGATAAAAGGGCAGGTTAATGATGCTACTGCAGAGCCCTCAGGAGCAACTTGCACAGAGTATTTTCTATCCTGTGCCAAAGATTAAATACGCTTATTGTGGCTCTTTCAAGATGTGTGCTAATCTGCAGTTATAGATGCCTAATGTTTTTGGCTGGGATTCTTTCCACTGCAAGAGCTTTTTAAAAAACAGAGTAAAAAAAGTTTTCCATTGAACCTTTAGCCTCCTTTTTTACTTTCTGCAAGAAACCCAGCAAAGAGACTTGGAACCTTTTGTGCAGAACTGTTTAAGATGTAAAGATTCTGTTTCTTTGGCGGTTTCTTTCAGGACCAGTGTCTCTGAGAAAGTAAACTTTGAATGACCTTCCAGGTTAGTTTAGTCTGGGATTCCACCAGTGCAGGGTGAGTGGATTTAAAAGGCTGATCCTTTGGGACCCAAATTCGTTCAAAGGAGAGATCACTGGCACAAGGAATTCTCTCTCTCGCCAGGGGGCAACATTCTTGACCTGCAGGGACTGGTTAAACATTATTGAATGCTTCCCCTTTGTGAATAAGACTACTAAAATTAGCAGGGGGTGTCCAATGGAATCAACTTGCCACCTGATGTTGCAGTTGCTGACTCCATGTCACAGGAAACCACAGAATAATCTTATTGTCTCCTGGCCTAATACTAGGAATATGGGATATAATAGTGCTCAAGTTGCATGCAATCACACAGAACTGGGCAATTAACATCAGCCTATTTGGAACTTTCTGAAGAGGTGTAGAGTTTATAGTTTAGCAGAAACAGGCCTGGCCTAATTTACGCTTTTAAGACACAATTGAGAATTTGGTACACCCCAAAATGTAACACTTTGACGTATTTTCAATGCAGATAAAGAAACTCTAGCTAAGAATTCAACAGTAGCCCTCTCCCTCTAGCAATATGTAACTGACATTTTATTCTGACTGCCTTTTTTCTCTCTCTTTGCACGAGGGTGATAATCGTGAAATAATAGTAACAACAAAGAGATGTCAGAAACATTTTTGAGATGTCAGCCCTAAAACGTGATCTTACATGTGAGGTTAACAGCAGTGAGTACTTTGCATTGAGCTGTTGGCGTGCATTGTGAGGTCTGTTTAATTATTCTTTCAGCCCCATGTCATGGAGGAGAAAGCCCAGTGTTCTGGTCCTCAGAATAGCTAGTCCTCCTATGAATGGTTTCAATTTGTATATTAACATTGCACCAACAATACTTTAAAAATCCGTTACTCACCCAGGTAAAGGTCATTTCACTAATATAACCTTCACTTAACATCTTCAAATTGTCAATGTCCGTCTTCATTCTCATTTCAGATGTCCTTCTGTATCAGGCCAGACGGGGAGTTTATTTCTTAAATTTTAGATTAGCAGATTATTTCCATACTGTATATGAGTCACATCACATAATCAGGCCTGAGCTCATACCTGTATCTGCAGCATTAAGATGGAAAATTGTCAAAAGAAAAGCTTAATGACAAATGGGGCAATACGGAATTCAGACTCCACGTGCCCATTAGTATTGGATATTTGGATGACTTCACAGACTTTTTTTCTCCTTTCAAACATTCTCCATTTAATTTTTCAGAAAAATATGTCAAAAAGACAATAAAATAAGTAGCTCAAAGTAACAATATCAGGTAGTCACCTTATTGTCAGGGTCAAAAGTCATAGACTGTTTCTTTGTTTTTAATTTCATTGTTAAAATTTAACATTCATGTTTCTTATAAGGCTGCAATATGCAATAATATCTATTGATCTACATTTCATAAATTATTTTTACTGTATTTTCAGCTGTTGCATACTGGGCTAAGCCATTTAGTGAGTTACATATATTGCAGGAACTTAATATTACTGCTGTTCTACCTCTTAGTCCAGAGGTTATTTGATGGGACTCAGGTGTAGGTGAAGAACATTGTATAACAACACTGAAAGGAAAAGCTCCCAGGAAAATAACCAAAATTGTATCAATGCCACTTCACCAAGATCTAGTGGCACTGAAAAATAATTTGACATTTTTAATTATTCACTATTTTTCATAGTGCATAAAAATAATAAAGAGGCATCACCATTTAAAAACAACACTCTTGTGGGTTTAACTATCTAAACAAATTTTTCATTTTTTTTTACAACCATCCATTTTCAATATATGCCAAGTCCAACACAGGGTTGTGGTAAGCTGGACACTTACCCAGCAGACAATGGGCACTAGGACAGGACACCAGTCCACTGCCGACTATAATCACAAAAAAACAATCTTTATTTTGTTTACTCATGTCCCTGGTCCATATTTTGGAAGTCATTCAGAGAAATGTTTGGGAATCTTTACTTGCCTACCATTTTTTTATTCTGTTGGCAGCGCTAGGCTAATAGAAAAGCAAAAAAGAAGCAGCAGAAGCCACTGGAGTACAACAGATTCCTATCTCTCTGTGACTTAAAGATTAAACAAATACATGTATGTTTTTTTCCAGGGGAGGCAGGCTGTCATGACAGGATCAGACTTTGGTGAGCAGTAATGTGTGTAGGAGATTCTCTAACAACGTAGCGTTGGCCAATGACTAGAATAATACTGTCATTCAAACTTTATCTGCAAGTCTGAAACAGGTGAGCAGACTTGTGATAAAACGTTTTGTGCTGGGACATTAATTCAATGTAAGTCGTTTAGGCAGAAAGGTCCAAGCTTAGATAATGCCATTCTATACAGATCTGATCAGAAGGAGATAATCAAAAGTGTTTTTGTTAAAAAAACCCTCAGATGAACCTTTTCGAACACACCTAGGGTTTCCTCAAACATGGTAAAGAAATGTGGCTGGGGTTTCATAATACATAACTGCTTTTCTGTAAAAGGAAATCCATTAATATACAATTTGCTGCGTATTTGAACACTTGGAATCACCCCGTCAGTCAAAGTGACAGCTATCGAAATGGTGAACTCCTCACCCGTGCACCTGCCAGGAAAATGCCAGCACGACTCAGTAACTCGAGAGAACAGCTTTGCGGCAGGAGTGCTGTCAGATAATCACATTTAAAAGGAGAAAGAAGAACTCATTTCTGTGCCCTTGTTTTCCTTAGTGTAGCAACAAAGTATACATTTCCAGTCTGTGCACTGATGCAGTTAAGCAAAAAGGTAATCTCATAGTAATGTATTGGTGATAATATTTCAGCTTTAAACACATGCTGTGAGAAAACAGTTTCACTCTTGGTTTGACCTTTTCAGAGGGTCAAAAACCCTAATAGTCATTTTCCTCTGAGAAAGTTGTTAATACTCACCTTGTCTTTCTGACAGACATGCGACTTGCTGTATTTCAAAGAACACACAGACACCAGTGACTTCAGTTTCACCTGTGTACTTGAGTACAATAAATTACCTATACACACATACATCTGAATATAAAAGTAAAATTTAGCGCTGTAGGAAAATAAAAAGGCCCTATTCATTAAAAAAGAAGGGAATAGTGTGGAACAACATGACACCCAGAACAGTCAATAACCAAAACTGAAAAAAGCAATGCTTTCGACAAAAGCATTGCATCTGATATAATACAGTAAATGAGGTATGCTGTTAATCCTTTTCACAAGAAAATACCTTTTCTCAGGCGGAATAGCTGGTGGAGTTGAAAGCTTACTCCTCCAGGTGTTTAAAAGAACAAGTGACAACTTGGCTCATGTGGGAAGAAACTCATCATTGTAATCTAACAGGCATTTCTGAGCCACCTACTACAGCAGAATAGTAGGGCTGCCACAGTGCGTTAGGGACTTACACAATGATTGTAAAAATTGTTAGAAAACATAATTAATGTCACTCTAAAATATGCTGAGGAAAAAGCTCATTTTCGAGTTGTGCGGTGTTTAGGCGACATATACTGTATACTGTACATCTTTCACAGAATTTAAGTTATTTCCCTACTTTTATGAATTAATTTACTTGACCATTTAAAGAAGCCCTTGTAGGTTGTGTTCTGATTCTCCACAAACTAGGCTTACACTTATCCCACATAAGTGTAGCCAAGGCTAACCACAATTAGACTGTGTTCATCCACTAAGTTTATAACAGAAATTGTGAAGCCAACAATGTCATTTTCTCTGCAGTATGAACAGGTGTGTCTGTATGCAGTGAACTACACCAAACACTTCTGGGAAAAAGATGAGCTGACTGGGCAGCTTCAGATCATGGTCTTCCAAACTGTTCATCTTTGTGGAATAGTTAGGGTTAGGGCTCTTTATTTGGAATCATTTGTAAATGATTCCACTATTTCAGAATCGGGTGCCATCTCCAAGATGTGTCAATGCAGAAATCATTATACTTGAGGAATAATTAAGCAATCTGGAATACTGCAGCATTAATGATTAAATGTACACAATGCAGCCATACATGGCTGTTATAATATTAATCTCAGCACTTCCTTTTATATTATATTAAAAATGTTATAAACTATGCTCCCATTTATTGTGGTTTGATTTCCGTTTAGTGTTTGCACAATTATACTTTATATATGGAAATAAGCCAGCTGTAAATACATTTATAAAGGGTTACAGACGGAACAAACAACCTTTTGACAATAATTTGACATTAGAAGGACAGTCTATGGTCAGCATTAGGGTTTTGTTACAAATATGCAATAGATCTATAGAGAATGCTGGACATTATCACACTTGTGTCACTCTATTAAGACTCCATTAACAAAACAGTTAAAAGGCCATTGCAAGGACAGACTGCAACCTAAAAAGCAATTTTATTATTTTTGGTAGACTCAGAAGGCAGGAGACACAAAGGTATTTAACAGCTGCAGACACGTTTCACCATGTTTGTGGCTCATCAGCAGAGCACGGCCAAGCCTTGACCAGCCTCCTCATTCAAGTCTGTTCTTCAGCTTTGTCAAAGGTTGAAGTACTGGCATCACTCAAATAGCAGCCTACACCCATTGTTATAAGCAAGCAATTATCATCACTTATTAACACAAATTTCACTTCTTTATATATATTCTTCTATACAAACATTTAATTCCAATACATAATTCAACGTGACTGACAAAACGAGAAATGTATTTTAAAAGAACAGAAAAAGACAAATTAAATGTATGAAGTCTGCATTAGCCGATTCTACAGGCCGACTCCTGACAAAAAAAAAGAAAAATAGTTTTTGGTGGAGGCTTTACCGGACCACCGATTGCATCGGTGACTTTTTCTTAGTGTAGATCTCATTCAGAGTCAAGCTAGGCATTATTTTCCCCCAGCAGAATAAGGAAAAAAATAAATGGAAGGATAACAACGTCAGCAAATGAACTAATGTTTTATTATATGTCACTTCTTAAAAAAAACATTATTTTCGCCTTCAAGGCATATTCAGTCTTCTGCAACATTAACATCATCTTTTTATTCCATTCGCACGCAGAGCATTTTAATGTTTAATTGTGTTCATTGACTCACATTTCTGGATGAGACACTTCTGAGCCGTGGAAAGTCATGCAACGCTATCAAGTAGCTTCCAGCAATTCTCTCCACACCTATACTGCTCAGAACTGTCTGACCTAACATGAAGGTAATAGAATTATTTTACTGTGTGAATGTGATTTCAGCTGTAAAAATAGTTCCGAAAGAGATAATAACCACAGTTACACCTTTTGACAACTTGCTCCCGCAGGTCACAGAGCTACTACTGTCATTGCAGACATTTGTGCCTGTTTCCAGATCAGTGGACACATCTGTTTCACTCAAGCAACACAGTGTGCTCATGGCGTTCCATAGCGGGATCTGTTAATACCTCCTGTAACCTGCGTCAATGTGTTTTTAAAAGACAACTTAAAAAAAAAGTTTCACTGCCATTTACAATCAACGGCAACTGCACAAATTCAGTTGTGGCTTTCAAGGCTAATGTTAAAGTCTGTTTGTTTTGTACGGCTTGTCACGTGTATTTTTAAATGTGGTGGGCAAATATTTCAATAAAAGCAAATACAAATATTCCTTGAACATTTGTGGATGGGGCTAGATGTGCTTTCAACTGCAGACACTGTTATCCTCTCATTATTGTTACTGTACTGGAAAAAAAATCACCTGGATATAGCAATATTATTTTTAAAAGTCTTAAAAAGTATTAACTTAAAAGATGTCTTGGATTTATGTGTACTGTATATGATGCCACGTTTAACAGTGCTTTATTTAGTTTTCTAATTTAAAGATCAGGACGTTTTTGAACTGTAATTTTGTTAAGTGAACTATAACTTACCTTCTCTGGTTGTTCACGTCCATTCACATTACAATTCGTACTTTAATTCAACTGGAAAGACACACCTGGAAGAGCCGAAGCAAGACTTTGCCGACTCTCCCAACAAAAATCCCAACAACAAAAATAAACCCAACATTCAACGTTCACCTATAAGCTCTGCTTCTGCTAACCTGGACAAGGTTTCTTGACAACCTAGAGCCTGACTTAGTCTAAAGAAGGTCCAAATTCATCATTGCTGGCTGCTGTGTTTATGGGGCATCCAGATTTCGTACTATCAGGCTAACATACAAAATGGTTAGCCAGAATACAGAATCATTATGATTGTGTCTGCACTTAATCTTGATCCATGTAATCAACATTCTGGTTATTCGAATGCTCCTGCTCTGTTATTTTATGCTCTGTGGTTCTTACAGTATAGGTTCAAAATCCTTAGCTTGCAGATTATGCAATCAGGTATGGTGGTTTTTGACAAGCTTGATGGAAACTGACCCAGTGTTTAGATTAGACAATATCTTGATGGCAGCTCAGAATTCATGTTGAAATGTTTCTCAATGTGAGCATTTTTACAGCAGATAACCTAAACATGAGCTCATCATTAAATCACCAAACTTATTTATGTTGCTAGTCATGCCCCCCGACAAGGTACTAAAATTTAATACATAAAACCCTTAGTCAAAGCTGTTGAAACTGTACTATTTATATTGCAATTTGCTGTAAATAAGCTAGTTTGATCAGATTCTCAGGGAGTTAAATTAAACAGCCTTCTGTGAAAATAAACCAAAAACCTTAACAAGAAGTAATGTACTTAAAATGTTATGCATTGTGTCTCAAATCTCTCAGCATTTCGCAATCGAACAGATTTTATGCTGGGAGTTACAGAACAGTCCTTTAAGTAAATTGATTAAGGGATTTCAGTTTGAGCACTGTTCTGACTAGTGAAATGTATTTACTCCCTAGCTTTTCTGCTTGAGGTTATAAATATTACAGATGTCTGAACAAGGATTGATGAAAGTGCCCGTTTATTTACTTTATTTGCTGCTTCATGTTGTGACAGATTAAAATCAAATCAAATCATTAACCACCGGCAATCCTGTAATTAACCACTGGCAATCCTGCTCACAAACAACTAGCTGGACTGTTAGTTCTTAAGACTGTTCTACAAAGTGTCAGTGTGATCAGAACAGAGCAAAGGGTTCATATTTTAGAAAGAACCCAAGCTGTACAAGCTGCTTCACTGGGATATTCAAAAGTAGCCTTTAAAGGTTCCAGGATGAGAATGCTACCAGCAGCCAAGCAAAAGAAAATGGGCCAGATGGCCAGCTCCTGTCTGCTGCCAGTTCATGTCACTGCCACTAAAAGTAAAAATAATTAAGACACTTTCAGCCTTTGTAACTGTTCATAGAACAGGCACATTACTGAAGTGCTTCATGAATTTTGTCATCTGTTTGCTCTGACTTGCTCTGACTCTGTCTACCAGCATTACCGAATATACAGTAGGTTGACAAGTTCATTGGATGACTTCCAGTTCAGTCCATAGAAGGGGACATTACATGAGCCATTTGCGTACTAGCCATCAGTGCTACTGCTACTTTTAAGTATGACAAACCCATATGCAGAACTGCAATAAACGCGGCCATTATCGTCTTTTCTTGTCAGCTGAAATCGGGTTTCAGCTTTCCATGTTGGCTAATTAGAAATGCTCCTTTCACAAACATGTGAGAACTATTTTTAAACCGCTAGGACCGTGGCACCTTCCAGGACCTGTGCCTTTTTTCCTTGTGCAAAGCCAGTACAGATGGGGGAGATAAGCCTTAAAGCTCAATGCTGAACTGGGAAATTAGCCCCCGGCGCAGATAATGCGGGGAGAGGTTTGGAAAAACACTGCCGCGCGATGCCGAGGTTCAGAAACAGATTTTCACAGTGGCTTGAGAGGATGACAGCCCGATTAAAACAAACTGCTAGAGGACACATAAGTTTCATTACTTTTGGTTTGTTCATAGAGGCCGGTGCGATTAAATAGATTTTCATCACCTGTGCTTGCAAGCTTCCAAGATGCACTGTAACCTCCCAATCAGACCTATCAAAATGTTGGACTCATTAACGGAATCTGAAATCTAATAGGAATGCACGTTTGCATAATGGTGTGTACGTACCAATAAAGACTTTCACTTTCATTCAGTGGCATTCTTGCATACATATTCACTAAATGTCCACGGAGTCCACCATTTTACATCAACAAACTAGACCTCATGCAAGAATCTGATTAAAGAAAAAAAAATGCTCTCAAGCTAACAACCCATTGTTTCATCCCAACACAACGCAAATCTAAAACTAATCTTTGAGTAACTTGAGACGTAACTTGACTGTAACAATATTAGTATTCCGATTACTTCACTTCAGGCTAAGTGAAAGGGGTGCCTATTGAAAGCAACAACATGAAATGCATTTCTAGCTTAGAGTTGATGAAGCCCTTAAGCTGAAAAAACAGGCAAAACGTGGTAAATATTGAGATCTCCTTGAATAAATTACACATACTGTAAATGAACAAAAGGGTTCTAACCTTTTTAACTATTTTTTGCCCCCTCATGATGAAAAATTTCAGAAACCATTGAGGTTTACAGACAAAACAGTGAGCTTCTACCACAAATTTCCTGAGTGATCTGATATCCCTGGAGAGAGCAGAGCTTGAGACACTGTGTATGTCTCTTGCATGACCCACATGGCTCGCGGAGCTAAAGATTTGGCAGCAGGTGTCACAGAGGCAGTTCTTCATCCTGAGATGTTTATCAGCTTCAAATACGACTTTCTTGCCTCAGAAATGCTTATACGAGTCACAGCTGTGATGGTGTCTCGGAGTCAGCATGGCAGCATGCCACCAGACGTCTACCGAGTTGCCCAAAGTGCCTGCTGTACAGCTTGCCAGTCTTTTGGCGGAAGAGGCAGATCAGTGGAGTCAGAGAACACAAAGCCCAGTCCTAAGAGTAGGTTGATGTTCTGGTATCAAAAGGCATTTCATTTCATTTGAATCTGAGGCCCAGCTCTTATACAGACAATTTGGAAATGTTGGTTTTGTCTTCTGACAATGCCACGGAATTAACCACTACCATGTGAGGAGGATACAGGAATGCTTTTCCGACAAAGTGGCGGTTTTTGTCACCGTTCGGGAAGGCATGTCATGTACAAGGCAAACACAAATGAGAACATTTCAATTTGTAATGCCAAGCCACACACTACAAACGAGATGCCTCCTCTGTTGTGGTTACAGTGACAGAAATTGTTCTTTTGATCTAAGGCTGCAAAAACAACCTTCTTCCCTCAAGAAACGTTAGTATACAATTTTTCCCCCATCCTAAAGCAGAAGACACGAAGCTCCCCTGGCTGTAGAAATGTAATCACTGTTTTATACGGTGACTTTTTCCACATTTTCAATCCAATTTTCTTGACTTCTCTGTTAGCATCTCTGTAACCGGCTTGGGTGTCCTCCACATGAGCAGAAATCATTTGCCTGTAAACATGTTCCTCGTGGAAGACAAGATTCTGTGGGACAGATGGAAATCCAGAAGGAATAAAGGAGGGGCTGGTGCTCAAGTTCACTTATCTGTGTTCCATTTTTCCTGGTAATCCTATGCCAACCTTACTGTGATTTCACATGAATTAAAACCAGTTTACTTGCAATCTGGAAAAAACTGTTCCTGCAGCATGAGCTTTACAAAATATTTTTTCAAGGGAATACCCTTCATTTGATACACTAATGATGGAGAATAGAAGGAAAATAGAGAATGCCAATGTGGAATGTCTAGCTGGTATGCAAAATCTATTTTTTCACAATTCAATAAAGCCAGTATCAGGCAGAAACTATTAAATATATTTGACTTAATCCTTCAGAGAATTCTTCTGGTTTTTGCACATTATTATTTATCATTGTGAAATATCATTATTTAGGTCAGTGCTCCTGGAAACAGAATGGCAGTGAACACAACTTCACACAAGGAGACATTACAAACTAAAATTCAGCTTTCATTTAGGCTTTTCCTTTCTGCAGGAGTACATTTTTTCCATACTCTCACATCCATGTTTTTCTGCCCTTAATGTAAAGAAATAACCCTTATGACCGTTTACCATGGTACATTTGCATCATATTCCCCATTGTCCTATGGTTTTAATATGCCTAGAAATGCACCTATATATATATAACTGCATAAAGGAATATCTTCATATTTCATAAGAACATTAGAAAGGATATTAATAAGAGGAGGGCACAGGGCATATCTAAACAGTCTGGCTGCTGGTAGCTGACTGATTTGACGATTTCACCCTGATGTTTTTTGAAAGAAAACTGGATTTCATGCTATTTCATAAAATCTCACTATACTTTGCTTTCTTTTTTTAGGATACAAAAAATTGGTTTTACTCTCTTCACAGAAATAAATTGAAGAACCTGTGGACCATGTGACTTTTAAATCTCACATTTCTGCTCATGTAAAATGCATTGGTCATAATACAAAGAGCAGATCAGTATTAAATGAAAGAGACACGTACAGTATCTCTCTATTAAAAGTCTGGTTTTGACTTGACTCAAACAAGAGAGTGCTTTGTCTGAACCAATGCATCTTAAAGGGAGATATATACGACAATTACACTGTGCTCCAATGAGATTAAACAACACAGCAAATATCCTTACAGCAAGACTGATACTCTGTGCCTTGGAGACTTTTGAAGAGAAACCTTAAAGAGTTCCATCAATTTTGATATTAACATTGTTAACGGAAAAATGCGAAGATAAAGCTGGACTTGCCAGAACAGGTGAGGAAAGAATGACAGGAGAGGCAGGCTAAAGCTGACAGACTGAGCCATTGAGACAGTACCACAGTGTCACATGAGGTGCAATAACACAAAGAAACAGTCTCATGAAGAGAAGCGGCAAGACTTGCTATCGTGAAGAAATTTGTTTAGACCCACAAAAACAAATCAAATATAGTAAAAAGTGGCTTAGCTTTACAAGTATCTTAACTTTGCTTTGCGAACAAATACAATTAGTTGTTTAGATCTGGGAGCTTGCACTGCAGGAGGAGCATGGGCTTGGCACTCAATACATATATCCCACAAAGAAATATATCAAATCAACTGATGAAAAGAAGATAAATGATAGAGAGTGGACAGACATGCCAAATCAGTGCTCCCTGTGTACCAGTGAATGTAAAGCTTGGTCTACTCTCAGCTAAGCACTGTGGACTAAAGCGATGCAACCTCAACATCTGATACAGAAATTGTTCCATGACACATTTTACAGATAAAATCCCTCTATAAGATGTTTCATACATCCACCCCACTCCCAAAGATATAAAACAGTATTTCTCTGCTATCATGTTCAAAGACACATCAATTTGACCTGAACAAAAGAGGCAAATTATTTAACTTAACAGAAATCATTGAATTAAGAGTGTAATAGTTCTTCATTTCAAAGCTTCCTCATCAGAGATGTAAATCCCTACTGACAGACATTAACAGAAGGTCTTCTGTGCACCTGAGGCGCCTCACCCCCAGCTTCAATGCGTCTGAATTGTATCTGCACAGGTCTCACAAGAAAAGCCAAGCTATGTGCTACACTGAAGGTCACATTACTACCACAGTGACAGTGGAGCTCAGAAAAAAAAAGTTGTTATAAAACAGATATGAACTTTTTAAAGAGAAATGCAATTTCTTAAGTACCATTTAAAACTTCACCCGGTTTCCTCCCAATGGCCTCAATGGAGTTCCCACCTTATTTTGGAGCGTCTAAGAGATCAAAAGCAGATTTAACTTGGGGTAAATATTCTCAGCCAAATACATCAAACATTAGACAGACTCAGAATCAGTGCGTGACAGGCACAGTACACCTTTAACAAATTCTACCTCCCTAGCCATATTCATTTGGCATTTTGGGCAAAACCTGATAATTCCAGGGGGCATCCCAAGCCTTAGATCACGAAACACCATTTCAGATAGCGAAATGCACAGCAGAGGTGAGAATCAGAACTTTTATTAAGAATTCAGTTTAAAATTCGATGTACAGGAGTCAAGAGTGAAATACTGTAGAGTTGCGAAAACGAGACTTCCAAGAAATGTTCAGAACAAGTTCTGAATTTTGGGAGATTGCCACTTTTCCCTTTGTAAAAGTGCAATAATTTCCAGTTAACTTTATTCAGACTTTTTAAAATGTTAAGCTGTTGCACAATAGCTCAGGAACACAAGAACAGGCATGATCATCTTCCTAGGTTTATGAGCTTAATTATGAGAAAAAGAAATACTAAATAAATTAAACAAAAAAAAACAGTAATTTTCTTGGATGCTGGCTATTTCAACATAATCAAACATCTACCATTCCAATACCTTGCAGGTACTTTGCAAACAAGTACCTGTTTATCGAACTTATCATCACAGCCATCAGTAAACAGCAAAGTCCTCACAGGGTTAAACACAAAGCCTTCACTGCTGTCCTTAGCCTGCTGAAACACTGCAGCCATGACACCCCATACATGTTCCATAAAGGAACAAGGCACACAGCATTCACACAGCCAAAAGGTTTCTTGCTTTCAAAATCCCAAGTTGAGATCAACTGCGGACCAAAGGACCTTGGTACATCAGACAAGTAATTTATGAAACTCACTGCACTTGAGCACTCAAATGGCTTGTTCACAGTATTATGCAATCTGTCATAACTACTAAATTATGTTAGTACTGTGAATAAAAGCTATAAAATCAGAATTTCATGAACGGTTGTACACTATTTCTGGGTTAATTTAATCAAATTTGTTCATATCAAAAGGTCTGTTGATTTTTTTTCTCATTGTTTCTTTCTAATACCATTTTATGTTTTTTCCCAGTCATTGTACCAGGGAATATTGACTTCAATCAGTTGAAATATTTAAATTAAGTTGTACGTGCACCTGAACAATGACATTTATTTGAGAGACAAATAAATGAATGCTTATAATGTGCTTTCAAAGCCAATTAGATTTTTACAAAATTAACTACATACACTAGAAATAAATCATTTCAATAAATCAATGTTTTTTTGGCTAGTCTTGACACTTTTGTTTTGCCAGCTCCTCAATGAAAATGAGAATATCTCAAAGGGTGCAGCTTTAAACTTAAGCTTTTAAAAATACCATAAACTGTACATGGATTACACACAATTCTGTGCTCAATCCTGTAAAGATTAGCATCAGTAACTGAGAGGCTCCATGTTCACTTGAGGACAAATATCCCTGTGGTCACCTTTTTATAATGTAGCATCACTGGGGTGAGTAAATACTCAATATAAATTACATAGAAGGCATAAATTATTTTTCCTTTCCACCGAATGACAGAATTGATTACTGACACGTTTCTCTACATCTGAAAAGGTACTGCTTGAAGTTTTGGTATTGCCATTTGCCAGACATTGGCATGACAAATCGGTCCAAAATAGCGGGTTAATGTTAGCCGTGCTCTTTTGGTTCTGAAAGCCACTTAGCCTGTACATCCCTGTCTCCGTTGAAGCCACCACACTACCTCTGAAGATGAATGCAAACACAGAACGCCACACGTGGACAATGTTTTGCTGCTGTCAAAGTGTGTATTCAAGCTA
This sequence comes from Lepisosteus platostomus, assembly GCF_059453375.1. Lineage (NCBI taxonomy): Eukaryota > Metazoa > Chordata > Actinopteri > Semionotiformes > Lepisosteidae > Lepisosteus > Lepisosteus platostomus. The sequence goes on from NC_142621.1 coordinate 28,075,653, forward strand.
ACAGACCAAAACACTCTGTTTCAAAAGACCCGTCCGTCTCTTTCTCCCTCCGAGACATCTGTAAGCACGTGTGTAAAGGCACACCAATCGCGCCAGTTTATCTGAGGGTGGGATTAAATGGTATGCAATGTGAGCATACAGTGATCTGGCCCAAGCACGAGGTTGGAATCTCTATAAATGATCCCAAATCCAACTGAAGAATCCTGAGAACAATTTAATGTTTGCGCTATAAGAGCTGGTGATTGGAAACTCACAGGAAGCCAATATATAAACAACTAGAGCTTTAAAAAAAAAAAAAGCTTATGCACACACCATGAAAAAAATAAATAAATACATGCTGGTAAACAAGGCTGAAGGGATAACGGGCAGTAAAAGCTTCCAAAATAAATATGAATAATAAATGTCAAATTATATTCTTTATAATACCTGAACATCATTTGAATGGCAAAAGGAAATTGTTTAGTAACAAAAAGAATTGTATTCCAACCCTGAATACTGTGTATTCTTCATGGCAGAATTAGGATTTTTCTTTGTATTGAGAGCTCCTTATAAATTAAAAAAAAAGTTAAAAATTAAAAAAAAAATCAGCATGCATGTATATTCAAGAGAGTGCTGGCTCAGTCAAGTACATTATTTATATATATTTTTATATACTGTATAACAAACTAAAACAAATACAGCATTCAACTCAAAAATGATATGGGGACTGGATGGAGTGGGAACCAATGAAATCAAGCAGACGCAAGATCATCGAGGGGGCAGGAGGGAGGGAAGATGAGAGTCAAGTCCTAATGGGTGACCATTCACATCTCAGCAGCGTGTAGGTGGATAGGCCACCTGTGACTGGGAGGGATCGAGAAGGGAAGGCCAAGGAGAAAGTACAGCCTTTTTTCCAGGTATCGTCTTTCGTTTTGCTTTCTTCTTTACACACAAACGTATCTAAGAAGCCTTTGTGTGAAGTCCTGCTTGGTGTTACTCAGGAGCGAGCATGTGGACAGAGACTGTGATACAGAGAGTTGAGAGAGAGGAAGAGTGTGTGCATGTGGGTGTGTGTGAGAGCGTGTGTGTTGTGAGTTGAAGGAGTAGACAGCTCGCTGGCTCTTTGCAGTGAGTCTTCCCAGTCGATGGGCATGCTGGTCTGCCTTCCTCCGGGATGCCTCTCTCCTTCTACTCTTTTGCTTCCAGGAAGAGAGTTTCTTGGGGAAATAATTTTGCCTCCACTAAAGTCCACGAAGGGTCCAGCTGGGTCACCTGACGGGGGGAGAAAGAAAACAAAAAGGTCAACAGCTTAGAGCTGATGCTGCTCAAAAAACAAGATTATTTCTTGGGTCAGGAGTCAAATCTTGGTACACCTTCGAGTAGTATGGCACCATTACAAAGACCAGTTTTTATGCTTGATCTCAACCGAGAGACGGAAAGCCTCCGATTCGTGTTGGAGATTTTATCTGCAGCTCAATTTGCCCGCAGACATTTAGATAATGACTAAGAGTCAGTTCACTTTATTAGAAATTTCCTAGTGCCAAATGATTTTCTGTCCCAGAATGCAATCAGCCAGTGGGAATTAAAGCCACCCTAGACTCACCCTGCAACATTTCTAAGACATGCAGAGTGCAGCAGATGTAGTTGTTTAATACTTGAATTCAATAATACGAAAACCAATGGTTAAACAAAGTATGTGCTTAGTATTGAATTACAGGGGGTACTGTGGCACAGCACAGCAATGATCCCACTTCTCACACCATTGAGTCACGTTCCTGCAGTGCATGCTTTTTATTGTGGAACCAAATAACAGCCCTGCATTAGTGTTGAGTATTTTAATAAATAATGGATGGGTAGTATTATTGGTGATACCATTTTCGAAAGATCATGTTTTGAATTGCAATGAGGAAGGTAACTGGCTCAATGGCAACACAACAAACTCACTCACCCCAGGAGATGGTGACCTATGGAAAGATAGCAGAATTAAACTCCTACAAAAATTCTGAATGGCTGTTATAAGTGGACAGTAAGAAATTGGATAAAAATAACAAAACAGGAAATGTACAAAAAAGAACAAATCATCAAAAAGTGGCTAAAATGTGCAAGTCCTTAGATATCCGTAACAATGTTGCAGATAATCTAACAGGCAATACAATATAACTAAGATTGAATTAACAATTTTACAATCTTGTCTGACAGCAGGAGAGTAAGAGAAAATTATTTTTCGAAGCTGCAGCCACTATACTGTACATTTATCCATTTTGAGTTTAACAAAGCATTCTGAAATACACAGTCCTGTTCCCTTCGAGATACGTTTGTTGACTTTGCTCTGAAATGTACAGTTGAATTTAGTTATACCTCATATTTCATCCGCAAAGCATGGATTTAGCAGGAACATGAGTCAATGTGATGTTGCTCAACTCTAAAAAGGAGAGAAATGCGTGTGGGGAAAAAGAAGTGATCTAGGATTTACACACTAACAGAGAAACCTTCAGTAGACAACTAGTACAGTTAGTACTTGGACATGTACGAAAGTACGATGAAAATCGGTGTCTGAGGAAGAACAATATGGTTTAGTATTGTTTCATAACTATGGCTTACTGATGTCATCACTTAAAAACTACAGACATCTTGTATTGAAGGAGTTTTACAGTATGTATTTTATATATTCACTTAATTTTAATTTTTATGAAAGGTACAAATGAATATTATCAGTGAGTCTAAACCACATGAACCAGGCAACTAGAGCTACATTTGACCTTTAAATGTAATTCCAATATTACGATAGGGATTGAAATACTGTATGGCTTTAATTATGACATCAAGTCCTTTACAGAGAATAAATGAAAAATGCCAGAGCTAGCTTTGTTCTTCATGAGCTACAGCTACAAACTCATATTTCAGTCTAACTCAGCTATTTTGTGCATTGATAAAGTGAAAAAAACTCTTTCTTTACCAAAGATAAACACTTAAAGGCTTATATTGCATACAGTAGGCTACAGGAAGGGAAGGTAGGTACATCCTCCTTGTTGTTCAGCTGTTGCATGAATTGCAAGTAGATACGCACCTTTGTAGAAGGAGGTACTACCAGTGGTGCTCTGTCACACTTATGGATGAAAACATCACCATTGTGATGATTTTTTTTTAAATAATCACAAATCACGAGATGTTTCTTCAAATGCGGGAGCGAAAAGGAGCTTCAGTCAATCTGGGCCTATCAAACACTTGGCATATTGCAGATTTCTGAAGAAAACAATGAAAACCATGTCATTGTCCTAAACATGACAAAAAATGTGATTGAAGTTGATGAAGGCTGGAAGCATTCATCCTGGTAGTCTTTCTGACTTGTTTAGCATGAGATTTACATAACATTTGCAAATTTGTGTCATTCAGAAAGGGAGGCAGCTTCCACAAAGCTCTTTTATCCCATTTTCTAAATCTGCTTCTAAACACAGCCACGTCACACAGAAAGAAGCTCCCAGAGAGACATTTCACTTCATCATGCCTTTCTTCACATATTAAAATATCCCAGTAAGCATTGTCATAGATTGTACACTGCGCATCAAAACACAGCATTCACTTGTGATTGTGAAAAGCATTGTTTCAGTTGGTCATATCAGCAGAGAGAGATTTTCATGAGACCCTGTACATGGTTTTGACTCCTACAGCCTACGCAAGTGAACAGCCAGCTTTTGAAGATGTTTACCAAATCTGGGAATTCACTCAACTGCTGCAAAATGGAGCCTTGAAAGCCATTCCTTTTAAATGGGAGGTCCGAGAACATTCCCTGGATTCACCACTGCATTTATGCCAAATGGGCAGACGGAATTCATCCCAAACATGTCTCCTGGTTGGGTTTTCAAGAAAAGCATGAAAGTGCTGTTCCAAACATTCCTGTCTGAATTTGCTGTCTCTCTCCTTCTAGACTCTGCTGACGTCACACCTGTTTTAAAACCACAAGAGATGTTATTTTATCTAAACATCACCCTACTGTCTGGCTATCGCGTCTTTTCTTCAAACAAGAACACACGATGATCAGTCACCCAGTTTGATTGCTTTTTTAGTGGCTATTAAGTCTTTACTGCTTGTATTTTTCTCATTTTATTGTGTTACACTATGGATTACAATGTATTTAATTGGATTTGCTTGCCATTGATCAACACAAAAACACTATAATATCAAAGTGTCAACAACATTCTACAACAATTCTATCCAAAATTAATGATAACCATAAAACAGAAAATAACTGATTACATAAGCATTCAACTCTTTTTGCTATGACATATCTAAATACACTCTAGTGCAAAAAATAATCTTTAGAAGGTACATAACTATTTGAATAGAGTCCTCTTTTGTGCTATTAAGGCATTTGCATGTGTTCAGGTTAAATACACCTATCTCTTGGAGGTCCAACAGTTGATTAGTACATCAACTTACAAAGCACATCATGAAGACATTTAAAGCAAATACAGGACAGAGTTATTGAAAAGCACCAATCAGCGGAAGGGTATAAGAAATTTTCTAAGGCACTGAATATCTCCAAAAGGACAATAAAATCCATTATAAAGAAATGGAGAAAATAAGGCAGTACTGTGAATCTGTGCACACATGATGAGTTCATCCTCAAAAATTAAGTGTCTGGGTGAGAAGTCAGGGAGTCACTAGTCAGAGAGGACACCAAGAGGCCTACAACATCTCAAAAGGACTTAATGTCTTCCTTGGCTGAGATGGGAGAGACTGTGCATACAACAACAAATGCCCAGGTGCTGCACAAATCTGGGCTTCATGTGAAAGTGACAAAATGAAAGCCACTGTTGGGGAACCCCCCCTCGAATCTCGACTACAGTTTGCCAGAAGGTATTTGGAACACTCCGAGACCAAGTGGAAGAAGATTCTATGGTCTGATGTGACCACAATGAAACTTTTGGCCTCAGGCTAATATCTAAGTTTGGCACCAGTGCAACACAGCATGTCACCCTGAGACCATCATCGCTACCCTGAAGCACGGTGGTGGCAGCAACATGCAGCTTCGCTATGTCAGGGCCTGGAAATAATGTGAAGATAGAAGACAAAGTGGATGCAGCAAAGCAGAGAAAAATCCTGGAGGAAAACCTGTTAGTGGCTGCAAAAGACCTGGGAGAAGATTAATCCATTCAGCCATAGCCACACTTGAGTGGTTGAAAAACAAAAACTTAATAGAGATCTGGAGTTGAACCTGAACCTCAATCAAATCTAGAATCTGTGCCAGGAGGTGAAAACTGCTGTTCACCAATGGTCCCTATCTGGCATTGAGGGAGGTAGAGCAATTTTGCAAAGAATGGATACCATTTTCAGTGTCCAGAGGTGCCAAGCTGGTATGACTTGAGTCCAAGAGGCCTCATGGCTATAATTTCTGCCAAAGCTGCCTCTACCAAATATTGACTCAAGGGGGGATTTATGCAATCCAATGTTTCTGTTTTATATTTAGAATTAATTTAGGGGGATCTTCACACATTCGCTATATTCACTTCGATGTTGTAGTGTTTTGTCTTGGTCAATGGCAAAACATTCCTAATTAAATACATTTAGAATCCATATTCCATAAAAGTCCAAGGGGGGGAGAATACTTTTGATTGCCACTGTATAACATTTATCCAAAATACAGATAAAAATTCAGCTCACTTATCAAGGCTAAATAATTAAAAACATAAACCACAAATTGCAGCTATTGTTCTATTAATATGAACTATGGGCTCTTACATACTTGTAAATTGTCAAATAATGCACAAGAAATTTTGATTTTTTTATAGTTTATAAAAATAGGATACAGTACATGATTATTTTTGCTCCCTAAAAGAAAGGCTGCTTTTACTGTTTGTCTTGATGTTGATTGTTGATTTAAACTAAGAGACCTAAAAGCAAAGCATGTCTATTTTAATAACACATTATATATACTGCACATTATATTACATATTGTCTATCATGACTCGTATAGTCCCAGATGTGGACATACAGTAAACGTCTCTCTGCACAGTATTGTGAGGTTTTGCAGGCTACGGTGAATGAGAAGGCTCCACAGTTGAAACAATGTGTCTCTACTCATTACCTTTCAGCGTGGAATAAACCTTTATCCGTTCAGTCGCAGTCTACACATGCTGACGCAGATACCTCCTCGAACTTCATACAGTGTACATCTCTGTCTTTTTGGTTCTCTGGTCAAAATTGTACAAGGGTAAATACGATGACATAAAAATAATGCTTTTACAAAGTGTCAAGTACAGAAAATAAACATTTAACTCCACACTCGTTTTGCTGTCATCATTGATTGTAACATTTGTGGATAAAGATGTTCAGGTTGGAACTGACTGTGTAATGAAAGTGGAGGCAGCACCCAGCAAATATAGTTAGAATGCAGTCTTGAGGATGGGCAGCGGCTGTAGTGTGCCCCCATCCTTGTGACAGTGCCCATCACATTAATCACTACTGGCCCATGCCTAGTTGTGTCATTGGACATTCCCTCGGTTAGCTGCCACGAGGAGAAATTAGGCCCAGTTGGGCCTAATTAACATTTAGTTAGTACAGTACTATCTGAAAATGACTGGCACTGGCTCTGCAAAAAAAGCTATTTGGATTGATATCAAGAAGCTAAGGAGTGGACAAATGAAGCATAATGTTTAATAATAATAATAATAATAATAATAATAATAATAATAATTGCTTACACTTATATAGCGCTTTTCTGGACACTCCACTCAAAATGCTTTACAGGTAATGGGGACTCCCCTCCACCACCACCAATGTGCAGCATCCACCTGGCCATAGTGCACCAGGGGGGATCAGTGGGGAGGAGAGCAGAGTAATGAAGCCAATTTATAGAGGGGGATTGTTAGGAGGCCATGATTGATAAAGGCCGATGGGAAATTTGGCCAGGATGCCGGGGTTACACCCCTACTCTTTTCAAGAAACACCCTGGGATTTTTAATGACCACAGAGAGTCAGGACCTCGGTTTTACGTCTCATCCGAAGGACGGCGCCTGTTTACAGTATAGTGTCCCCGTCACTACACTGGGGCATTAGAACCCACATGAGCCGCAGGGTGAGCGCCCCCTGCTGGCCCCACTAACACCTCGTCCAGCAGCAACCTTAGTTTTTCCCAGGAGGTCTCCCATCCAGGTACTGACCAGGCTCACACCTGCTTAGCTATGGCTGCTGGCATATTTAAGATATTCAGATAAAATGAACCCTTCTGTACCGTGAATTAGATCTCAATATTCTTCAGCAAGCTTATTTTCTATATATAGGTTACATCCCATTTCAAACCTTCCTCAACTGCTGAATAGCTCATTGCGACTTGTTTATTTTTAATTTCTGAAGCTAATGCAGAGAAATGAGAATGTCTTCTCCTTTTCGCCATATCTGGTTAATATCTGGGCTCCAAATGATCAGGTTTTCAACAGCTGATTAACTGTCTGGCACATCACTTTAGCTGAGGCAGCTTCAGCTCAAACCTGTCTGATGGAGGCTAAAAAACTCAAAATCACAAAGCATTCCTACTTCAGATTCCAACCCCCAGCCTGCAAAGCTGCAGGCAAAGTTGAACTCTCAGTTGCTGCTGTAAACTATTTACAGCCGCCAATGCCTTGTTAAGAAAAATGTGTTAGGTCGAAAGAAGCCTGAAGAGATTCTAGCAGGTTCGGCTGCTGCCTGCTGCGGGGTACTAATTGAACAGATCTGGTGTTGTCAGAGCTCCTGACATTGTTGGAATAATAATAAAAAAAACAAACCGTGACACTGTCAGTATAACTAGGGAAAAGGTGCAGTTTTGTAATGTTTACACTGGGGACCTCTTCCCATCCTACACACAGGAAACACTTTTCGGAAAAGGCTGGGCACCTGAGCGGAGCAGATTTGATTTCCTCAAGGCAAACGATGGATCTGCATCCAATTAGTCTGCTGATACCACTTTCTCCAGTATAATTTGGAGTTGAGGTTTGAGGGAACGAGGGGGAGTGGCGAGCAGCCGAAGGAGCAAGATGGCACACGAACACACACAGCCCACGGTGCTGCTCAAACAAGATGCGGGCACGGCCATCCCGTGAATGAAGCTGGGTGTCATGACCTGATGGCATCAGGTGTGGTCGGGGGGGGGGGTGGGATGACGTGGGGGTGGGACGGCTCGGCAGCACACGGAGTGCTGGCCCTGTCCCAAGGAGGTGTGCCCGGCTGCTCCCTCAAAGACAGAGCGAGGTGCACGCTTGACACAAGGGACTGACAGAATCTGCAAATGTTTACACTGTTATCCAATTAACAGACAGTAAGCAGTGCGGCATCTGTCAACAAACAAAGCTGTTGTTTTCGCCTTCTCCCACTGCCTCCCCTTGCTCCGAGGCAACTCCTGCTCCTTCTGCTCTGCCTCTCTGACTAATTAGGGGCACAGGGCTGATCAGAGACTAACTCTCCCCCCGCCCCCCAGCCCTCCACCTCAGGGGACCTCAGCGAAGGCAATTGAAGCCATAAACACAGACTTCATCCCCAAGTGCTGCAAAGGAGTACATGCATGAAAATGGGCCTTCGCTCAAGTATCTGCACATACTTCCACCTTCTGGTTTTAAAGATGTGTTCCCTCGCCAGCTTTGACACAAGCCACTTGTCAATACCGCATACGTGTCCCTGCCAAAAGCCTTGAGTGCATCACTGATTGATCACTGATTTTTTCATACACAAGGACAAGTATATCTTACACAGTTTCTGCGCCACAGATGGGTCTAATGCATAAATGGGCTGGGCATACTTTCCCAAAAAGACAGGTATAGAAAGTCAAAGTGATAATAAAATATCTATGCAATCATAAGTTCACCAGTAACCACAAAAAAAGGCAGACCTGGGGGCTTATTTACTGAATATTTAACAACGCTCTATAGAGAATACAGACATCAAAATAAGCGTTTGAATTATTAAACAAACATTTAAGGGAACATACAAATAATTCCATCCAATCACTATTTATAGAACAAATATGTTTTATCTTAGCAAAAAAGAGCAGTGAGGCTCATAAGAGAGGTCCAGCAGAGATTGTCTTCAATTTCAAACACCAGCACACAGCCATCTCAGAACAAATGTATGTTCTTTGACTGTTATAAAAGGAAACAACTGATTCAAAATACACCACTATGTAAGAAGTGCAAAGTTTATAACATAGCGCATCCACTAATCTTAAAGGAGTGCTGAACAGTGTAGTGCAGAGCAAATTTTGTCCTGCTAGGATATTATAAGTGATATTTGACACCACACTCTAGACAAGCCACTGAATCTCGCAATCTATATTTGTTCAAGTTAATATACAACAATTCAAAAGAAGCTGTATTTTTTTTTGTGACATAAGCACTTTTTCCCTGCTTGTAAGAAAAAATGTAAGGGATTTATTGATGCTTTCGTCACATTGTTCTGGACAGTGACTCAAAAAGTAACTAGAGCACACCCACCACTTCATCCAAGCAATTCAATGGTGTGTTTTACGTGAGAAATTGTTTCTAGAAACATGGAGGAATTTGAAAAAATGGTGCATAAATTACATAAAACTGGATAAAAAAAAAGGCTGTCCATAAAAAAGTGGCAAAAAAAATTCAAACTGTCCAACCCGTTACAGCAAAAATCATCAATGTACAAAAAAGCTGTTTCACATTAATTAAACCGAAATAGTTTGTCCGATTCAAAGTTCTGTTGTCAAGTGTTTATTTGACCAATTACTAAAGCAGTGGGAGATCATTAGCTGCTCCCAAGAATGATGGAAACACATTTAGCAGGGGCGTGAACAGACCACTTCCAAGCAAGCTGCTGGGAATTGGAAAGAGACGGCAACTTGGTGAACAGATCTTTGGGAGGGGGCAAGAGGGTGCTCAAGGCCTGAGATGAGAGATAGAGCGCCTCAGGGCTGGGTGACAGTGCCCGCTCTCGGGCCGAGGGTAGGACAATCCCAAGCAGACATCTTGTGCGGTTTCACCAAAAAGAATTCTGATCATAAAACGAAAATCACACTTAAATAATCGGACTTAAATAACATTTCAAAGGTTTAATCGAGGCTTGAGCAGAAAAGGGTTGAAAAGTCCTGTGTTTTGAGAACTTACTGTAAGTAAGTAACACAGTTTAACTACATATAGTACAGAGTTAACGATTTTGAAAATAAATCACCATTGCAAACAGTAGAACTTAAATGAACAATTATTGTAAAGATAATAAAAAGTGTTCAGTATGACTGAAAGGTTGGTTCAACATGCTTTGTCCTTGTAAAGCAATCATCCCAAGCTTTGTAGCAGTCTGATTCTAAGCCATTAAAGTATTATTTAATAGTCTTAAAGGCGATTCATCACCATTTAATAACTTATTTGGTGCTCTCCTGAAATATTAGCATCAATACTCTCTCAGTTGAGGATGACTTTTTCAAGAACCCAAGGTGACAGACAGGACATACGAGAACTGCACACTTTCTGGAAGGTTAAGCAGACATTATTCCTCAAATACAAGACTTTGAAAGAGGTTTGTTAGTCTTTCTTCTAGATGCAATGCATACCAATACAGTGAACATACTTGGAAACAAAAGTAGAAGCATAAAGATGGCAGGTTATGTTTTGGGGTTTCCGAACAATGAATTATGGCCTCTTGTGCAACTTAAAATGCAGAGGGTCATTGTTCGTTGTTTGTATCAAGGAAATGTGCTCTGTTGTAGAAAATACAGTTGTAGTCTCAGAATGAAAACTTATTTAGCTGCTGAACTCACCGGGACTTCACTGGACGAGAGGACAAGGTGTTTCAGGGGGAACGTTTACACAGTTGAATCAACAGTATGAAGCACTGCAGTATGTGGCATCATCTCCATTTGAAATTTACACTCTGTGTACAAGGCTCACACAAACAAGCTTTGAGACTGCAGCAAGGCAAACACAGTGTCTTGTCTGCCAGAAAGCCTTTGATATTTCAAAGAAATTACTTTATTATATACTTGAACTAGCAGGTGCTAGGCAAATGGTAATTTCATTTTCTATCCAACAGCATGAAAAGGAAAACAAAATACACAGTACCAACACATTATTAAAATGCATACACATATATAATGTAGACACAGATAACTGTTACTTTCATTTATATTTATCCTCAAAAGATACAAAAAAAAATAAAACAACCTTCTTTACCATGAAATACTGCTGCTACAGCAATTCATTCTGCACTAATGTACTGAAGGTCCAGCTAGGTTTACATTTATGAAATTGCAGAAAATTTGAAAGAGAAGGTTTTACAACTGTAAAAAATAAAACTTTAATTCTTTGGTTTTTGTATAGCTCTGTATGGTTTTCTGTATGGCTCAGAAGTAGGTTTCATCAGAACATAGAAACACTAGCCGTTTTAGTGAATGTGAGGTGGAAAACATTTTTAACTGACAAAACTGAAGAACAGAAACAAATCTGAAGAAATGAAGAGATTTCCAAAATGGTTGGCGAGAGAGTGACATCTCAGGTAAGGCAACTGGCATAATGTAGCTCACATTCAAGTGACTTTTTATCTGCAACAGCCTGATGAGTTCCTTTTTTATTAGTACGCCTAATACAACTACTTCTGACAGGACCAGTAAGGTTTCTCTCACTGCTCCTGAGAAAATACTCCAGTACACTGTGACAGGAGAAGACAGCAGAGCAATGAAAAACTGGAAAACAACTACCGTGCTGTAGTGGTTAAAAAATGAAGTACAGAAGAGAGAAACTAGCTTATTTATGAATGCAGAAGCAGATTGGAAAGCAGGCATTTCCCTAGTGTGTCCCAAGCAGTCACAGAAACAAAAGTATTCAGTAATTTGTTTTAGCTGATCCCAGGCAATCAGCTTCAGTTTTAAACCCGGGTGGTAGGGTGGAGAGAAATCCTATTTAAACGATATTTCTGGAGAATTACAAATGCAATAGTCGTATTTCAGCTAATCCTTCCAGAAAAATAAGAGCCTTGGATGTCATTTAGCAGTTTTCTGTTTTCATTTTAATTAGATCTGAGCGCGTGAGGATTAGACAGGAGCTGCGTTCAGATGCACAAACACTGCTGCCACTTGACTCGTTCCCGTGGAGTTTAATTAAAAGAAAGGCCCCTTTACGTGATCGGCTGTATTACTGCCGATCCGCCTTCGCAAACGAACAGGTTGCACATTTGGGCTACTCACAAATTCTCTGAATGCAAATGAAATTGTGTATATTTCTGTTAGTTTAGAAACGAGGAGCTGGCAACCCCTTCGTGCTCAATCTGAGCACACTCAGCCCTGTAGCCAGTTTCCCTGCCGTTACACTGTATTAAATGCAAGGAGCAGGCTGCATGTTGCAGGCACAGTGACACCAACACAAGTGTGCAGTTTTCCCCAGAGATGGGCCAGGCAGGCTGTCTGGGCAGGCCTGGCAGCTCTCCTTAATGAATAATCCCATATTTGTTTCCACAAGTCTAATTAACCAGGTAGTTAAAAATGACGCTCATTAGCTACCTGCCACAGAACTTACCTCCCCCTATAATTACTGTGTTAAATCTGCCGCTGCAAGGGTGCAGTGGAGGAGCAGAGAGGACTGCTGACAGTATCTTAAGTAACCAGTGCTCTTTGGTGCATACAGGGATCCTAATTAATATTCGCAGAATAATAAAGGCACATGTGTATAGAAATAAAAACATGAAATCAAGGAGGTTCTCATTAGCCCACCGTAGCTTTTAATTAAACTGCACGCCTAGAACTTTCCATGCAGTAGTACTCAGTGGGCACAGGGGAGAAATATGAGCAACAAACTATATCAAGCAGCGACTTTGTGGGAATAGCGACCCAATTATTTTTTTTTCTTTAGCGGAGATGTTACAATATTAAAGGTCTCAGTACATTTTTTTCTCTCTCCACATCATTGATAGAGATTAGCCGTTACAGAACAGTCTGTTAAAAAGCAGATGAGAACATTTAGGCGAGGAAAGCACGCAAGTCAACAGCTCTGGCTCATCTTGAAGGACACAGGCAAAACTGGCTTTTACAACTTACTGATGAATACCTGCTGCAGTGCAAACATTATCAAAAAACACTGCAAGATGTCTGTCTGTGTCATTCAAAAAGATCTGCAATTTTTAAACAAGCAGTCTTTTTTCTCCATTATTGATTTTCATTTTCGTAGTCTCTTGTGGAAATCAATGCTTTTTCAAATTTCTACGATTTAAAGGAGCGTGTACAAATATTTGTCCAGGTAAATTACACATACACCTACAGATTAAATTTAAGATTAGTTCATATATGAAGTCCCACTACATTGGACAGATTTAGCATAAACCAGATTATTAACGATGAAAACAAAAAGGGAAGAGAAAAGTTTAAGAGGCAGAAAAAGATGAAGAAACAAAGAGAAAGGTTATTTAGCAGGCGATTTAAGATGAAGCACCTTTGAGCCCATCAGCTGAACTGTGCATTAATTACTACTGTTGCAGAGTCACAGGGCATCAGTTTTACACCTCTTTCAAAGGACCTTGCTCAGGCTAGTACAAAGTAATCCAGACTTCTTTATATTTCTTTCTTAACACTGATTCTGTATTGCAGTTTATTGTTCCTTTGTGCTATAGTAACATGGCAGAACTATTTTTGTGTACCCATTAGAGCACACATTTCCTAATTTTTTTTTAGGCCGTATTAGGCTTGTCTGCCACAAAATAGTGATGGGTCAAAGATGATCTAGATATTTTTTCCATCTTGAAATTAATACAGCTGTCAAAAAATTAAGTAAATTACATAATAAATATCTTCTGGTCTTACGAGCAGCTTCAGCTGTCTTTCAATTGAGCAAATGTCTCTTCAAAAGAAAAGTCTACAGACAACTATAACTCTTGTGTTTACATCTTTACATCAGTGTTCCACAATTCTGACGTGAATGAGTGTTTGTTAAAGTGAGAGGAAGTCTTCGAGGGCTCATCGTTTCAGGGTGAATGCTGAGCAACTTGACCGACTGTTTTCAGTCCACCAACATTAATCCCAGCAAAGCAAGAGACTTTCAAATCTAACTGGCTCCTTCAGGAGCACTGAGGCAGGCTTGATCATTCAAAACAAGCTAACCAAAAGCAACTCTGTGAACACTGGGGGATGTAACCACAGAGACTTGTATTAGACAGTATGTTTATGGCTCAATTTCATTAAAAAAAAAGAAAGTCGAGGGGAAACACTTAAGCTGCCTCTAGGGTCACTTTAATTAGTACCCTGTGCACATAATGTTGACTTTTATATGATACATAAAAAACATTTATATTATTAAAAATTGTGGTGGGGCAAGTTGTGAGACCTTTTTGGTGATTTTAGAAGACATAAATGAGCTTCTGTTAGAAGTCAGCAAGGGCGGAAGGTGGGGTACAATACTCACGTTTCTGCGGGGGAAGGTGGTCAGCAGTTTGAACTCCTCGAAGGGGTAGCCCTTGGATGCCACAAAGTCAAAGAGGACCTGGAGCTTGCAGCTGCCCAGGAAGCGGCGCTCCAGGAACTCTCCGCTGGGCGTCCGGATCCGGAGCTTGCTGATGGGCTCGCTGCTCTCTTCCTCGGGTTCTGGGGGCAGGGCCTGCTCCAACGACAGACGGATTGCCTGGAAGAAGGAGGGAGAAACCAACAACGTTACCCAACAGCGGGAAAGAGGAAATTAACAACATGGGCCCTTAGCAGACCTCGAATTGATTAAAAAGAACAATCTTTCCTCTGATGCAAAATAAACTGTAGCCCATTTACAATCTACCGATGTGCACAACAGCACATCAGAACACAGCAATGGCTAAAAGATACTGTAAAAATACTACTCTTTTACACCCAGAATGAGTGCTATTTGAAAGTGCCGTCTTCTTTTTGAAATATTTTAAAGTTTCAAACTTCAAAATGCTTGACATAACACTTTTAAGGTCAAGTTAAATACCACACTTCATGCTAACCTTAATGCAGAATATATGCATTCAAAGTACTGTACTTGTTTTCCTTTTAACTTTAAAATTGGCCACAATTTCGTATATATACGCTGATTTTGAAAAAGATGACATCTTGAGAGCTCTTTGAAACTATTTCTAATATCAATTTATATTATTAATAATACTAGTAATAAGAACAAAAGATGACGGAGGAGCAATTCAGTATCCTGCTCTGTGTGGTTTTCTCTTTCAGCCGAATGTTCTTATTTTGACAGTCGGCAACATATGCTGTGACAACAGATACCAGCTTTATTTACTAACCTAATGCAATTATATTTCATAAGAGTCGACAACAGTAGCTCATTAGCAGCCTGTGTCTTTGTGTGCCTGAGCCAGGGGTGCTCGTGGCCTACTCCCCTGAGCTGGGCCATACAATGAGCCCTGAGAGAAAAAGCTCCACATCTAACAAGCGCGCTGCAAACACCGGCAGGGCAGGCCCGCCACAAAGGGCACGCGGAGCACCTTTCGACTACAGAGAGCTTGAAAAGGACGACGGGCGTGCACCTGAGAGCTCGGTTTGTCTCCTGCCTTGTCCTGGAACAATGACCAAACAAACCCTCCCCACCTCTTTGTGGGCAAATCCCCATTGTCTGGCTTCCCTTTCACCTACTTCATAATAATCTCAGTATGTATTTCCGCCTACTAATATGTATAATAACATATATACACTTTTTGTTTTGCTTTTTCTAAAAGCATTCTCATATTAAAAAATAAACACTCCCAGCCAGCTTCCCTATGTCCTTTCAAGAGGCTGTGTGTATTGTGGAGAAGGGCAGCGAGCTGCTGGCGGGCGTCCAGCGGTGAGGACAGCATGCCGGGCTGTTTATCCACAGACAATGTCAGAGAAATGAGGTATTCTTTCACAGCCACGGACTGCTTCTGATCACCAGCCACAACAGCTGCACTCATGTATGCAGCATATATACAGTATACAATATAGGTCACATTTGTCTGTATGAATACAGCTCTGCTGTATTTATGAAATACTGACCTCCAATCACAAAAGGTCTGACGTTTCATTTGAAAGCCTGTTTTGTTAATGACAAAGCCACCTCTGCACTTCTTTTAGTGAAAATGCTTCGCTTCCTTTTAAATCGTTTTTACACATACTTTGAGATACATACTAGAATGCATTTGTATGAGGAGCTGTGCTCTCCTATAAAAACATTGTGCCAATTTTCTTTTAAATGTGCCATGTGAGCTGACTCTCCTTGCAAAGATCAATCTGGTGTATAAGCGGATGCCATCATGCTCATTAAAACACAATCCCTTGTGTATGAAGAGAAAAAATAAGAATTTGAACAGTGGGTAAAGCATATAGGAAATAAGTACTCGCTACTGAAACCAGATTACCTAAGAGCATGGGAGAGTTGCTCTCCACAGAAATGTATTTCATTTCAATTACTGCGGTTCCCAATCAGACACAAACTCCAAAATACAATGCTTTCACACAGGGATTCACTTGCATTACAGAATATTTAAGAGATTTCCACGTCTATTAAAACACAAAACTGAATAATTTCATTTTTGCAACTCACACGGCCTCAAAATGAGCAAACAGCTGTCTGTATATGCTGGTCCTAAAACTGGTCAGATACACCTCTATGCAGCTGTCCGCTTCCTCCAATCATGTTAACTGGGAGATGCAACCTGAAGAACAGGAGTCAGGAGCGGGAATCCCTCATTCCTTCTGTCCAGCGGACTTTATATTTGACCATTTCCTCAAGACCAGGTCCAGATCTATACTCAACTAAATGGCAAAAGGCCAGGTAACCAGTAAAACAAACCAGGCACAATTGCAAAGGTCTGCCCATCGATTTACTTTGCAGTTTCTGTTTACTGTGCCTTGTAAAAAGGATGCATTATTAGGTAAGCTTAAACAGTGGGGATTTTAATACGATGCCTAAATGAGAAGTGGCATTGTGTGGTATTATATATCTCAATATGTACATTGTTACACAGCAGCTCTTGCTGCCAGGTAATGACAGAAAGAGTATCCAAGAATAATCTAATTACACAGGCTCTGGTTTTGACAAAGCTATTTCACTAATGTGACAAATCACCCAAAGACTGCAGTCTAACCTGATTCATTCGTCACACAGTACATCATTGTGTGGGCAGTAAACACAAAAGGAGAGGTGACTGCGGACAGAACATTTCCCTTTCAGTTTTAATGATCGTTCTGAATGCTTTTTTGTTTGATTGCTTGTTAAGTTGCCTGTTGAAAGGTGAGAATCAAGACATCTGGTTCACAATGCGGTTCAGGGGTAACTTTTTTCCATCTCAGTAGTGAAAATCAGTATGGGACTTTCTTACTGAAAGAAATACAATTCTGCCATTAGTGCCCTTAAGTCTAGTTAAATCATGAACCTTTAAACAAACCTTCAGATAAAATGAGCACCTTTCCACATGTCTGAACAAAATGGAAGGTCTATTTCTTTGAGAAAGCTTTAGACTTGACTAAAGCTAGACTAGACTTGAGGGGCAAGCCACTCGTAACACACTATATTCCAAAAAGATTAAGATAAGGAGGACACTCATCCCATGTTACTCAATTAGCTACTATTAGCCTATTAATCAAAGTAGGTGATTCCACATGGAGCTTGAAGAATCAGAGGGATTCCATTAAAACCATTCAGGCAGCCACAATCTTTTGGCGACCAGCTGGCCACGTGCCGGAGGATTCGGTCTTACCTCACGCTCCTCCTCCTGCTCCTTCCGGATCTGCTCCAGGCGAACCTGCTCCGCCACCTCCCTTTCCTGGGCTTCTCTCTGCAACACCGACACATGCCAGAGTGTCAGTCAGCTGGCAGCTGCGCTGGCGCCCCGCCAGTATTTAGGCAGCAACCCCAAATCAGACAACCAACAAACATGATGATAAAAACAATTCACAATTTATTGAATACAGAATTCATTTTTGACATGCTATACTGACAGCCTGATTGGATATACTGCCAGCAATCTACACTTAAAGCAGACAAAGTTTTTCGGACCACAGTGCACGAATACAATCACAGTTTCTATAGTTTTATGGATGTGGAATTTCTCATCTCAAGAATGGCGATGGCCACAAAGCAAACCTCATCTAAAAGCAATTTATGAAGCATGGCTGGGTAACGCATAACAGCCTTTCCTATTTTTCACAAACTTGGTAATATCTGACAGAAACCCATATCTGAAAGAAGAACCCTGCTGAGAGCACAAAATGCAGTGTCGGTGATGAAATTAAATGGGTGATGAACAAAGGATGTATACTGCAAAGGGAAAGACCTGTTAAGATTTAGAGCCCACTAACTTTACAAACTTGCAAAATATCATGTCCACGTTTTCATATGTAAAACAAAACTAGACTGGACAGTTCTTGGGAGGGAGATCAGAGATACTATATGCTTGACAGATGGCTGAATGGGGATTGTATAGCAATCATTAGAAACTGAACGGCCTCATTTTTTCTTTCTTCTGCAACGTTCTGCTCTGGGATATATTACAATTGTATCCAATTAGTTTTGAACTCAGGTGAATGTTATTTTCAATACCAAATATTTTCACAGAACAGTGTACAGGGAATACTTCCATTCTCAACTTTATTGTCTGTCACTTGCTCTTTTTGTTAATTTGTCAATGTCGAGCTCACAATAAGCAGAACCAACCTTTTTGCGGTCCGCCTCTAAAGATAAGCGGTAGGCTTCATCTTGCTCCCTCTTCACCATCTCTCTTGCTTCACGTTCATCCTGGGAAGACGACAAAGCCACATACAACAGATTTAATTTCTTAATTTACAGGTTTGCTGGAATACTTTCTCTCTCAGATAAAAATCACAGGTAAAAAAAACACACACTGAAATAAGATAACACGGGAGCCAGTCTTCCACCACAGATATCAGGAGTTTGAATACAATTCTAAATCCAAATACTCCACTCAAAAGCATCCTTTTGATGCATCATGAACATCAGATTGCCTGTCAAAATGTTCTTACACAAATTAACCCTCTGATAATGTTTCATAATGAACACTTGTCTTCACACCATATGGCACCATCATGAACAACAGCTCCTGCACTGGGCTTTGGGATATCAGGTTTTTGAAGCTTAAATTTCCATCCCCTTTTCAGCTTTCTGTAAAAGTGGGCTCTAGGTTAATTACATAAAATAAAGAACTTTACTACCCTCCAACATTAGGACTGAACAATGCTTTGTGTGATAAATGCATTTACATTTGCTTGATCTATATAGGGGTGGGGGCAGTGGCACGGTGGTTACTGCCACATAGCTCTTTAGTCATTTGTTTGGAAATCTTCTGTATGGAGCTTGTATGTTCCATGGGTTTTTATTACTCCCACCCTAACATGCTGGCAGAGTTAAATGGCCTCTTTAAAATGTTCCTGTATGCCATGTGATGGCCTGATGTTGCATCCACGATGTAATCCCACTCTTCCATGATCAGTCTCCACGACCCTTATGAAATGGGGGCGATGAACACCCTAACACCTGCATCTCCCAATGAATTCCATTTACAGCCCTTTGTGGCAACAGTGACTACCCACGTTAAACCTTTCCCTGCAATCTTAAAGTACCACAACAAAAATCACACGTCTCCCAGAATAAGAACTCTGCAGTTGCTGCAGCAAAATTCTCTTTCAGCCTTTGTCTAACATTTCAATGAGATGATGAGATTTCTCACTTTAAAACCCCTGGTGCATAAAGTCTAGACACTGATGAGGTTTCAGGATGCTCATGGAGCTTCGCCACAGCTAGTTTAAAACCATACTGGCCTAGTGTGCTCAAGGTGAAACAGAGTACTGTACAACAATGATTGTGAACCACAGAAAAACATTCTGATCAGCAGACAAGGACTACAAAAGAAAAAGACTGACTCCTCACTAAATATGAAAAAACATTCTAAGAATATATGATCTTTATACTTAAACGCTGATTTTTAAAGATGCTTTACATTTTAATTTATATAAATGTTGAAATGTGAAACAGAAGGAAATACCTTGAAAGCTCATGGTAACAAGCAAATTCAGAAGGAAAGAATGAAGCTCTGAAACCTCAGCTGTGTTCACGGCATGATGATAATACATCCTTATTCTGATATTTTCTAAATGTTTCTAACCACAGCATTTGAAGAACAGCACCTTTCTCTGGTTCTTCTTTCAGCCTGTAAGCTCAAGTTAAAATCTGAATGATTCAAACTGGAAAGAGCTTAAGTGAGCAAGATGGGGAGAGATGAGCAGGCAGAGTAGTGGCTCTGGAATGAAGGAGCAAAGGAGTAATCGAGATCCTGTTTACCAAGAGATTGGTAGCTGTGTGCTACCTACTATGAGTGAAAAGACTTTGTAAGGAATGGACGTGATCAGTATCTATTGTGCAGTCAGGCACAGCTTGTTTTTACGATTGGAGGATTTAAAAGCACTGTGTAAACCAGAGTCTTTGGTGGAGCTGTGAGGTACTGGGCTTGAAAGTGTACTTGGCAAGACCTGTAAGTGAAAATGCAGAGATCAGTGTAGGGAAGAGATTAGGAAAAAGGTGACCTCTGATTTTAAATAAGTTCTCTCTAGTCTTTAAAGGGATGAAAGCGAGACAAGAATTATGGGTTTTCTTCTTCAGCCCCCCGTTGAACACAATTGTAGAGTGCAACTTTAAAGAAAAGTCAGTTTGCAAATGAGGGGAGTCTATTCGGTCCAACTAGTTCATTTGGGTTTTAGTTGCTAAGCAATCTGAGGATCTCATCCAGCTGTTTCGTGAAAGAAACAGCCACCTAAGGCAATGGATAAACAGCACATCAATCTTGTAGCTTCTCAGCACTCAAGCACATTTAAAAGCACAGTAAAGCCTTTTGTCATATGACACTCCTGGTTGTGCATTTAAAGAAGTATTGAGATACAATATTCTGCTTTTGTTTGAAAAAAGGCAAAAAACGTATTTTAGTACAATTTTAACAATTCTGTTCTCATATTTTGGGTAACACCCTGGCAGACTGCTATTTGACAAGCACCATCCTTAACCGACAGCTTCAACAGAAATCTACAAATAAAGGGTGAATGACATCCAAGAATGCTAAGCTTTGTCAGACTGTGATTTAAGAATGTATAAAAAATCAAGTTATGTGCAAATTAACTTATCTGTTATTTACCATTTACAAAGGCAGTAGCTGTCACAATCTGGAGCACAACATTTAGTCTGCAGTCCTTGTTGACTATGTGTGCAGGTCACGTTTTAGGATTCTCAGAGCGACATTTCTATCTACTTATTGCAATTATGAGGAAAAAATACATTCAGGTAGAATTAGTTCAATATACAGTATCAGACCTACGAGCATTAGACTATTTAAACCTTTTCAGTGTCAGAGCTGGTATGTGATTCTGCTAATCAATAAGAAATAATCCCTACATTTATATAGTGCTTTCCTGTAGACTCTAGCCAAAGTGCTTTACAGCGAATAGGGACTCCCCTCCACCACCACCAATGTGTAGAATACACCTGGATGATGTAATGGCAGTTAAAGTGCACCAATATGCTCACCACACATTAGCTATCAGTGGGGAAGAGAGCAGAGTAATGAAGCCGATTTAAAGATTACTACAGTAGAAGAGAAGACCATGACAGGCAAAAGTGGCGAGAGTTAATACTCCTACTCTTTTCTAGAAATGCTCAGGGAGTTATGATGACCACGGAGAGTCAGGAGCCCAGTTCCATGTCTCATCTGAAGGATGGCACTTTTTTTACAGTATAGTGTCCCTGTCTCTATTCTTTGGGCATTAGGACCACATAGACTGCAGGGTCCCACTAACACCTCTTCCAGCAGCAACCTTAGTTTTCCCCAAAAGGTCTCCAGTCCAGGCTCACACCTGCTTAGCTTCAGTGTGTTCCCCGTTGTGAGTTGTAGGGTGATACAGCTACTGGCATGATATAGCTAATGTTTTTAATTGCTTTAAAAACAAAAAAAACAAGTACATGAATTATGTTACGAATATTATTAATATAATATTTTTAGTTAAATTTTTTTAACACTGGTTTGAAGGTTCAATGTTTTATTTAACATGGGTAGGATTTCAGATATCTTCATCCCTTAAATTCCTGAAGACAGGTTATACTTTTATCTTTTATGATGTATGAAGCTTTGCGGTTTTATTTCTTTTTTAAGCCAAACAAATAAGAGAAGAAAAACTCAAACAAAATGTTTCTGTGGATTTAGTCCGGTCTTAAACAGAAATAACATCTGCTACTTCAACATACCTGCTCTAAAAATCTTGAAACTAGCAAATAATGATGGTACAAGAAATAATTTTGGTCTAAACATCTTGGTTCTCTCATATCCAGGTAGATTTGTATATTCTTTGTCTACCTGCGGATTCCCATTTTAAGATATAATGTATGGATATGGAGAAATTTGATTCATATGGAAACACTGTGAATGAAACAGAATCATGTGTGACAATTAGCAGAAGGAAAAGTAGCTGAAAAGAAAAATAACTAAATTTACAGTTTTCTCCTTAATTAAAAACCCTACTTGACAGGAAAAGCATATAATCACAGATAGAGTTAATACTCAAAAACCTAGTTATTAGAAACAACAGTCTTACATATAACAATTACCAGGAATTAAAATGATAATCAAATCAATAAACTAGCTAAATAGCTAGGCTGAGACTTACATGACAGATACAAGTATCAGTCTAAACTTTCTAGACAAGGATCACGGCCCACTGGCAGTCAAGTTCATTCAAATCAAGATTGAAAACGTCATTCACGGGCTGTTGTCAGCCCTTAAGACATGTCAATCTTGTTAGAAATTAATTGTCATCTCAGGACGCATTTGTCTCCTCTGGGTCCCTTCTGCTCCGGTGAGCACATAGTGCAGACAGCAGAGTGTGACTCAGGCAGAGTGGGAGGCCAGCTCACTGTGAATCACCTTCACTGTGATACCAGGAATTCCACCAAGGCACAACACAGGAAAGAGTGCATACCAGCCAAGTGAAATCCCACGCCTCACAGGCTTGCAGAGAAACGTGCACTGCTCCTCCACTTGTACTCTCGAAAAACTAGACATGCTCATCTTCCCATTCCTGAATTCTCCGACTTGAAGCCTTCTCTTTCTCCGAGTGCCATCTCCTGCTCCTCCGATTCTTCCCGTTAAATGCCATAATCCGCCTATTTTTTTTAATTTGACACAAACTTTTATGTTTGGCATTTCTGATTTTAGTCATAGTTGAAAAAGTGTAATTATTCTTTGCAGGGAGAGTCATGCTGCTTTTATGTTGCACAGTGAAAATCAAATGTGTTAGCAAAGGCAATCACTAATAATGGCCTATGAAATACAGCTTTGTATACAGTACATGACCTCAGTGCATGGATGTGTCTTCTGTTGTCCTAGACTTACAGCTAATTTGACACCCTTATTATGTTGGTTTATGGTTGTAGTACAAAAAAATATATTTTTTTGCCATTGAGTCAAAGGAGTATTAAAAGAAGACGTGGAGTCAACTATACTAAAATATAAATATAAAGATACGAAAACTTCACTCTATGAGTAACAGCTTAAAAAGTAATCTATGGTTACAAATGTTTTATTATGCATGTAATTTAGTGCTCCAGTTTCCTCCCAGTTAGGTTTTATTTGCGTTTAG
Organism: Lepisosteus platostomus; assembly: GCF_059453375.1. Taxonomy (NCBI): domain Eukaryota; kingdom Metazoa; phylum Chordata; class Actinopteri; order Semionotiformes; family Lepisosteidae; genus Lepisosteus; species Lepisosteus platostomus. The sequence continues at coordinate 28,099,225 of NC_142621.1, forward strand.
TTTGTTTTTCCTAGATTCTACATATCTTGTGCATCTGCATAATAGTAACCAGCTAATTATAACTTGTGGGCATGTGGCTTTTGACTCATCAAATGAAATCAAAGGAAAACAATGTCAGCAAATCAATGACAGTAGTTCACGAACAGTTTAGAAAGACCTAGTTTGCAATTAGGGCAGCATGGAACCTCACAGCTCTGGGGCCCCGAAACCAATGCCAGACCTCAGTGCTATCGATATGGAGTTTGCATGAGTTTCCTCCAGTTTCTTCCCACAGTCCACAAACATACTGCTACATTAACTAGCTTCTGGGAAAACTGACCCTGGTGTGAGTGTATGACGGATTTGAAAATGACAGCTGGCTATACCTAAATGCATTGCACACATACTTTGTGTTGCTTTTCTGTTAATGATTTTTTGTTTCCAAAAGGTTAAGCATCTGATTTAAAAAGCTGCCTGTCAAATCTGCATTTAGATGATTCCAATGTCAAATCATGTCTGGTTCCAAAACTTCACATTTAGCCTCCAGGCTATCATTACTAAGTCAGAATGAATCTCATAAAGGGGTTTTGAAATACATGGCTTTATACAAGTGGAAAGATACATGACTAAATAGAACTCATTAAATGAGATCATTGAAGTTAGTTTTTTAATTTAATCCTTTATTTAACCGGATATGTCAGTTGAGAACACATTTTCATGTGCAATGATAATCCAGGAAGTAAGCATTTGAGCAGCAAGGAATTTGCTGGATCATTTTGGGTGAACTACCCAAAATTTAAGGACACAACAGCAGTGCCCTACTTGGGACGTGAGCCCACACCCCTTGTAAATTCCTAGATCGTTGTCATGCTGCATGCATTACAATATGGTTTCAAAACCTTAAAAAGTCAGAAATCAAGATCATTCTGAGTGTGTGCTGCATTGATTGCATTCCAAAAGAACAACAGAGTTCTTCACATTGAGAGTACATCCACTTCACCTACCGGTGGAAACAGCAACCACCTGGTGTTGCATGGTAGCCATTAAGTACCCCTGTTACACAGCAGGTAAGGTGGACAAGTTAGAAACTACCAGCAGAATTAAGATGGGACTTTAGGTGGACCAGATTGTTCAAGCCCTATTTCAAACAGTGCTATGTGATCCTTCATGTCCATGTTTTTAGGGCTTTAGTACATACCAAAGGATGGTATCTCCTAGAGCATAGTGTCCCTGGTCAGCACACTGAGTATTAATTTGGGAATTCTAGTGCAGAGGAAAGAGTGCCACCTACTGGTTGACCAATACCATTTAGATCAGCAACTTATTTTCATCCTTAGAGCTCTCTATCTCAGCACCCTGCAATGATTATCTGATGAGACCAGGTCCAAGGTGATAATGCTGCAAAAAACTAATCACACAGTTGAAACTACCATTGATAATTTATTTTCATGGGAAAACACCATCAATATATAACTCTGTTGCTTTTAAAACCTGTAATACCAAGAAAATGTGTTTAATGACTATAGAATCCTATTGCAAATGGAGGAACATTATGTGGGATGCTCATTTCAGTTCAGCAAGCATCCCGCAAAACACTGACAAACATTCTTTAGAATAGCAGTAGGTATTCAACTGTACCCTGACTCTACAATAGTTATGGCTTGTTTACTTAATTTATGTAACCACACAGTCGTTCTAAAGCTATCAAAGACCTCACATGTAATTCAACAGGTTAAGAAAATTAACAGCAGACAAATTACCTAATTAAAAGCTAAAATTTTAATGCACAGAAAGAGAAAAATAATAAAAGCACTGGATGAACACAAAGGAATTCGTGCAAGTCAAGAAATCACTTCTGTTACTAAAGCAATCATGTTGTTAAATATTGTGCAATCATTCCAAATTGTGTTTTTATTAGCTTTTTTATTCTGTACTAACAGGTCCTGTCAGAGTGTTTTGTTTTAAGGCCTAAAGAAATGTATTAATGTCATGTAACATGGTGAAGGGAAAAGCAAACTGCGGTCCATTCAGAAAAGGGCTTCAGGTTCTGGCTTCTCACTGAGCACAAAATGCACAGCTGTGTGGCCTGGTGGACAGCTGGCTAGCTAGCGAAACCTGAGGCCCAGGTGCTAAAACCATTTCTCAATGTAACACAGCCTGACAGCTGACTGAGACATGCGTGTTATTTCAGGATGAGCAGCTACCACACAACTCCACCCAGCCCCTCTCTGTCATAGACAATAACAGAAATCCTCAAACTCACCTGTTGACATGCTCCATTGGCATCGGGGTCTGCAAAAAAGTGCTTGGAAGACAGGCCATGCATGCCTTTCACAAAACAATCAGTTCGTGTTGATAAGGCTTCATAGGACATTTTGCCTAAGGCTGTTACATGCAGTTTTCTGTACACTACGGAACTTAATGTACACTACATATTATTAACTTTATACTTTGTAGAAGATTTGTTACAAATGAGAGGTAGCTACTCGACCCGTTGTCTATATTAAAAGACTGCCAGGTGTTGTGAATTGTATTTAAATCTTTTTGAATTTCATTTACTGCTCCTAAACTGTTTAATAATCCTGATAATTTGGTATCATTTGCAAACTTGGCTAGCTATATTGGAATTTTTTCACTCATATAAATTAAGAAGAGAAGTGGTGCTAGTACAGATCCCTACAGTAATCCACTATTTACATCACCCCAATTTGTGTATTCACCCCTTATCTGTACCCTGTTCTATTTAATTATCAACTCTGAATCTACACACAGGCCTTTCCATGTATGCCAATCATGTGCACTTTGAGGACTAAATTATGGGAAACTTTATCAAAAGCTTTCTAAAAATCAAACTATATCATATCACAAGATCTAAATATATCCATTACTGTTGTTACTTAGCAGTTTTTTTGTAAAACTTGTTTTATTCCTATAATATTTCCATATAGGGGATATCTCGGTTTAGTTTTACAACTGTTTTCATTAGTTTACATGTTAACAGAAGTCAGACATATTGGGAAATTACTAGAGTATTCGGCCTTCTATTCTGTGGATGGGCACTACATTAGTAATTACCCAGAACAAATAAACCACTTAGCTTGATTCCTGTTGCTATGCACATATGAACCATTGCGATTCGAAACTAATGTCCCCTTTATAAATTTACCAAAAAACCAACAATGGAAAACGCAGAAACTAGTCAGTAAAAAAGTGCAGTAGCAAGACTCTTTGATAAACTAATCAGGTCTCTCCTGGACAAAACCTTTCCAAACCACTTTGGTCAAACTGTTGTTAAATATTAAATATTAAATATGATGAGAGGTTTAATAAGGAATTCACAGAGTGTATTATTATCTGTCATTAAACCCCCAGCTCAATCTTGCTGTATTCCAAGGGACAACTATATACATATATTCAACCACTAAGTAATAATACATCATGCCATTTTGATAGAGATTTCTGAGGCTGGGCTTAATTTAAGAACCTTTTATACTGACTGATTTGTTATGATTTATTTAATCACCAAGCAACAAATTCTCTAAACCCACAGCTGTTTATCTGAAATATTACTTCACTGGGGTACAGCTAACCACAAGTAATAAAAATATCTTCAAATTACAGTACAACTAAGGAAAATGTAACATTTTGTAGACATTTCTATGTTGAACTTGATCTTGAAATCTACCATTTTCATTTACGGTTACTTTAAAATTACATATAAGTAGCAAAGAAGTTACTGGAAATATTACCTCATTTTGACAAAGTGTAACCTAAGGAATGAAGATACCTCCAAATTATGTTAGGTTTGTAAGTTATAAATTTATTTTAAACAGTATTTGATTTGAACTGTTTTTAGTCTCTACATCAGCACAAACAGCACAGTATCTCAGGAAGAGGGTTAAAGTACCTCAGACTTAATTTAGCCTTCTTGTACAGGTCTTAGATTATATAAAACTTTCTTGATTGCTGGCCCCATTTAATGAATTTGAGGAGCACTGTTCTAAGTTTAACACACTGATTTATGTGATATGTTTTCAATTACTAGCACCAGGGAAATTTTAGAATTTTATCGTATTGCAAAAATGATACGTGAACAGAGAAAATCCTCAATACCTAAAAACTGACTGCTGCTAGGGAACTGAGTTACCCTTAGAATATGACAGCATGGAGTCAAGTACCTATCCCAGCATTTCAATGGATTAAAATCCTTCCTCATACATAAGGGCAGTCAGTGTGCTACTACTTTTTGTAGAAGGCTAGGTGGTCTAGCAGTTAAGGCAAAAGGCTTATGGTTCAAGGTTCAAGTCACTGCTCTTCCCACTGACACTCTGCATTTCCCCGAGCTACTGAACCTCTTAAATGATTAATGAATTAATAGTCTAAAGGTATCCCGATCAGGAATCTCAAATGTCAGTTTGGAGAGAAGCCTCTGTTCATTCTGCTATACAAAAAGGAAACAAACAGTTAACTTTCTTTGTATGGAATTGATTCTTTTTCATCCACATCTTTCCCTCACAGGAAACTCCCCTATTCTCCAAGCTAATCTGCAGGATTCCTGTATTTACATGAAAGATATACAGTCTCTATTTTACATTTCAGTTCTTATAAATGAAGCAGGAGCTCTGGGATTGTTAGATGTTTGCTGTTTCTGTTGGTTTAAAGCAGCTTTAGAGAAAAAGAGGTAAAGGAACCGGAATTTGGATCCTGTTTGTATTGTCAAGACTTCAAGAAAAAAAAACAACTCATGCCCCCTTCTCAAACAAAAGCCAGCTCCGTCTTTTTTATTGTATGAACAATAACCTTTAAGGAAAACTTGCCTTTTGTTTTTTCCGCTTTTACATTTTGTAAAACACAAAGTTTACCAAGTCTGATTTGTTCCAACATGCATGGCTGTATGTTAGAAAAGTCAGCACAGACCAGCTAGACATGGCAAAAAGGCACTCTTGCCCTTTCAAAAAGCAATCCCTATAGGGCTGAAGTTCAGACTGCTTAGTAATTATCTGTAAAGATAATGGTCTGTGGACTAAAAATGCTGTAAAGTGGTTGACATTGCTAATGGTGAATAGCACACCTGTGGAAGCAAAATGTCAAATGATCTTCTCAAGAAAAAAGACATACACCCAGCCTTGTGACCTACTGTATGGTCGGAAGATAAACATATCCACAAGTTCCATGGCTAATTTTAAACTTCATAACCATAGACCTCAGACCTAAATAGACCATTAACTGCAAATCTTAGATCAGTCCACTTAATTAAATTACCCAAGAGTTTGTTCAACCTATCAGGATAGTTTTATCCAATTGAAAAGTGGCCTTCACAGTAACCTAAAGGGTAAAAATATCTAAGTGTAGGATGACAGTTGAATAACATACATTTATGGTGCTCATTAAAACAGGAAACAGCATAACTAAGTCATATGACAGAATAATCACAGGTGCTTCTCTAGATTTACTACACATCCAGGTCTTGTGCAGTGTGTAAGAAAGATTGCTGAATTATAATAAGGTATTCCACATTTTTTCTCATGGGTAGTAAAACAGACTGAACTATGGTCACATGTTGTTGAAATGATTTCCCTTTCTATCCTCAATGTTTGGTAACGGTCTTTCTTGACCCTTCACAATCACACTGCTCAGTCAGTTACTATGTTACTTCAGCAGTAACCACAGTTGGATTATGTATCCATTTTTACTTGCATACAGACTTTGTGCTAAGCACAAATTCTTAGCAAATGACACTTGTCTTAGCATATGAAAAATGATGTTGGTCTCACTTCTCTATTTCTCGTTGAAACAATGTAACAGTTTAATAAAGCATCTCGTAGCTGCTACAAATATCAGCTTTGTGCATGAGTATCTGCCTGTGCAACACAAGAGGCTGCTACACAATGGCATGTTTGTGCCTGCTGCCTTTTGTGCTACATGTTTTTGAATACAGTACATGACACAGGACATAAATTTATACATTATCTGTCATAGCTGCTCATTTTTACATGGTTTTGTGACATACCTATTAGTTCTGGAAGTCTATTAAATGCTGATATATAGTAGAAAACTAAATGAAAACACTTTACAACATGAAACTCAAGATGATAAGAATCAGACATGGGAATCAGCTTCATGTCCTTGGACAGGACCCCCTCACCCCTCCAGGCTGCGGCCCCTCACCTCATCTCTGATATCCTCTTGCTGCTGAGCTGTAAAGATCTCCATCGCCCCCATTAGCCTCATCATCAGTTCATCCACTGTCGTGTTCCCTAGCAACACAGAGACATCGACTCACCAACAAGTTATTAAAGAGTGGAAGGGGAAAAAAATCTGGAGAGACGGCACTAATTTCAGAATTAATCACTATGGAGTTATTAGGAAGGAGAAGGGCAGAAAGTACAAGTTTTAATGAAAATATCTAATTAGATTTTTAAAAAATAATACAAGCCCTTAAGTATTTAGAAAGAAAAAACATCTATAAATCCATCTGTACATCCAATTTATTAATAATATTTAAACAGGTTTACAATAATTTGATATGTGTTCCTGTAGGCTCTACGTCAAAGTCCAAGACTCAGTCCCATTTTTGTTCCCCATAAATGTATTCCTGTCCAATTGTGTTTCCCAGGTCCTGGGAAATATTACCTTGAATGACATTTAGCACTTCGTTTGATGCCCGTTTGCCCATCACAATGAGGAAGAGGGGAAATTGGTCTGTCTTGTAAGTTCGGATGGTCTGTGCCACCACACTGCCAAAATGCCTTGTGCACATTGTCAGCAACCTGCCAAAGGAAGACACACAAGATGGAAAGCATTACTGCAGGAAAATTAGTCTTTCATGTTCAAATTTAAGAATAACATAAGCCTCCTTATATCGGCAGCAATTTAAAATCAGTAGGTTTTGGTGTTCTGATGTCTACACATGATTTCAAATCTAACTAGATGTGTTCATTTTGGAAATAAATGTTCACATGCTGGCAGGACCCAGCAATATCTCTGCCAGTATGGATAGCCAATTCCGGCAAAATTAGCAAACAATTAATGCCTGATCTGAGACTTTTCAATGATCCAGTATTTCATGGAGCAAAGTGGCTTATATACCAGCATTTGACCCATGTGAACAGCACTTAGACAATATTGTGAACATGAATCTTGAGCCTTTGTTGACAGGATAAAATTAGAGCTTGTAGCATTTGGTGCTCAAGGAGTGTAATGTTAGACCACAATGAATTGCTCTCCAAAACACAATAATAAAATATTGTGATTGCTTCGTGAATCCGGAGAATATGAAGCATTTTGCCAGCACATGTTCAACAAATTCACATCAGAGTAAAGCATTAAAACAGTGGACGATCTAACACTTGGTAGCTCCTGCATGTTCCTTTTTCAGTTTTCTAGGAGGTATTTTTGAACTCATCCTTAGAAGAAACACAGATCAGGTTTTACTTATCTAGAAACTGGCATTTGGACTTGATTTGAACTGCCTTTAGCAACTACCAGAAGCTGTGGAAAAACCTAGAAATTTAACATGAAGATATAACTGTAGCAGCTTAAAATGAGCTCAATGTTCTTTGAGGTAGTGCAAAGTCCTGACAATATGGAGAATGCTATGGGGAACCTTCTGCTGCCTTCAGACAACTTCTGAGAAGATGATGGGTCAAGGTGACCCATGAACTTAAGAAATTTAATGAGGAACAACAATGTTTTAAAAGCTGGTAAGCATCTTTGCAGCCTTGCTACAGACAGTGACTGATTATGAAGACGTCTAGATAGTAGCTCAATGAAGGACTAGATTCTGTTTTCTTTTGCATTTCCCTGCACTATAAACAGAAGGAGTACTGTTATTACTTCCTAGGCCCACTTGTGTAAAACACTGGTAGCTATGGCACCACAACTCCTGGATGTGTCACAGTTCTGATAGAACTTTTATAGGTCGTTTTACCTTTACTACTTATTGAAAGACATCGTCATAGAAATCAAGAACCTCTTAGGATGGTACTGCAGCGCACAAATGCAAAATATGTATTACAAACATGAAAAGAAAATAAACTAGTGCCCGAACTTAACCAAGATCTAAAATGGAAAGTACTGCAAAATTTTAAGCACAGTATCATCATCATCATTATACTGCTGTACAAAAACCATGCCTGATACTTTAATATTAGTCATGCACCTTCACATGATTGATTCTTAACATCTCAGCATGGATATACAAGTAGTGAATAAGTGGTGGACCACGGTATGAAATGAAATCCACATTTTCTTTTTATGGGGTCCTTTATAATCCATTGAAACAAGTTCCCAAATGTCTGCACAAAAAAATCCAGTATTCGAGGTTTACCAAAGGACTTTACAACAGCTTGTATTGTTAGCTTTCCTCTGATCCTTAAATATGATCCTACAGGCTTCCATGATTGGGACATTCACACATGAATCATTAAATAAAATAAAAATTTATTTTTATTTAAAACACTCATTATAAAGGGTAGAAAGTCATGTGGTCTGTGTACTCTGTGGTTTTCACCAACTATCAGGGACATTTTTAGCCTTGTAAGTGGTTCTAAAGGACAGTATCTGAAAAATGAACCTTCTAACTCCAGGGAAGCAAATTTCAGGGGCACTGAACCCATTCAGTTTAACGTCCAACAGACAGCTTTCAAGACTTTCAAACAATTTGGTGTTTCATTCCCAGAAAAGTCTTGTACATCCAGGTAGGCTTGGAATTAGTATTCCTTGCCAGACACTGCGAATTGATAGGGCAGAGAGGATTTCTTATTCCATTACAAGACAGAACTTTAAATTAACATTTTGCCGAAGGAAAAGGGTAGCTGACAGCAGACCTGCAGAGCTGGTGGTAAATGTCATAATATTAATGAATTGCAAGGGGCTGAATGCAAATACAGATTAATTTTTTAATAAGATCCATTTTAATAACTGCAGTTAAAATAAGAAATGGGATGGCTTGAATATAGCTGGTCACTAGAGAAAGGGGTGATAGAGGGGTAGAGTTACGCCTTCATAATTCTGCATTAAACTTCAGAAGGGAGCTGTACCAACTAGATACTTGCAGAGAAAAATATGTCAAACCACTATCCTTTAAAGGCACTAGACTAAAGACAGTCTGGCCAGAGGTCTTCAGTGTTAACCACGCTGCATTATCCTGCCCGTTTGTACAAATAATCAATAGCATCTGCATTTGGTGCAAAACAAATCAAAGTCTTGTTTTCCAGCAAGAATCACTTACTTGAAAGTTCACCATAAAACCACAATCTACACAATCAAGGAAAATTACTTTTCCTTAGTTTTACAAATGACACAGAGATTATAGGATTTTCCACTGGAGTAGCATGGTATGACTTTCCAGATTTAAGAAAATGTACAAGCTGTAAATTCAGGACATGCTCAGCTCACTTGAGATCAAATCGGTGCTCAGGCTAAAATGCACACGATCAAAATAGGAGTAGGACTGATGCTCCTTAAAACACTTTAATTTAAGGCCAAATTCTGTGATGCAAGAAAAGAAGAAGCCAGCACATTACAGGAACTTTGTTTTCATCTGTGCTTGCACAAAGTACACACTAAAACTCAATGAAAAATAATGTATTTAAAAATGCTTTTAATCTCAAAGGCTCCCAAAGTGCTTTATGCAGCAGGAGAAACAGCCTCATACAGTATTGAAGGGCAGTACTAATTACCATTCTGCACCGGCAGGCCTACTACACAGCAGATAAGGTGGAGACATGAGAAATTACTTTATCAACTGATTTAACCAAGACCTTTAGAAAGGTCAGATGGTGCAGGCCCAAGACACCGAGGTTAACATAAGTACACTTTCGGACAGCTTCATAGGATATTAAAGACCAAGTCATCAGAACCTTGATTTAGCAAATTTCATTTGAAGAATGGCACATCCTACAGCACAGTGTCACAAGTCACCATACTGGAGTGTTGGCTTGGAAATTCCGGTCTAGAGGGAAGGATGCTGAGCCCCTGGTTTTTCTCAGAGGTCTCAGCCTACTTCTGAGATCTGTTTCAAAGGTGGTCAGTATTGAATAATTTACATTAGAACACCTAGCTCATCCAATTAAATCCATGTAGAAACCCTTCATCTGCATCCTAATATAGTTTACAGTGCGTTGCAAAAATATTCAGACCCTTGCACAGTTTTCACGCGTTGTAGCTATAAAGCTTGCACTCATGACACTTTCATGTAGTGATTAATTTTTTGCTACATACTGTACAAAGTACTCCATGCATTCAAAGCAAACAAAAAGAACAGAGTAAATAATTAGTATAAATGAAAAAATGACTGATTTAAGTAATATAAAATGCTGCTGTAGTAAATATTCAAAGCCTTTTCTGCGGCAGAATGATCTTAATTGCCTCTATGTGCAATGACAGTGTTGAGCATGATTACAGGTCTCTGTAAGCTCCTTCAGTCAGGTAGTAAACTTCAAACAAAGATTCAATCATGAAGACTAAAGAGATTTCAAATCAATTTAGAGATAACATTACAGAAAAGCACAGACTGAGAAGTTGGAGGATGGAGAAGATAGAGGGGCAGTCAGGAAAAAGAGATGGTGTGCGCCACTTTGCAACACAAAACAGCAGGATGTGAAACCAGATGCCCAGAAATCGGACGAGACTCAGGCATCCTGACCACCTGCAGAATGTTGGCAAAACAGCAAATACCTGACCAGAATGAAGAGAACTGTTTGATGGTGAAGAAATCGGGAGAACTGGAACTTTCACAAAGAACTTGAGGTTCTTGGACAAGAGCGATCTAGTACAAGCTGACACCAATGACAAAAACTGCCACTGGTCAGGGATAGATGAGAATCTGATGGAACAAAGTAATTCTCCAGGGAGAGGCAACACGTACCATCAATTTAATTACATGACTATGTAATATTTTTTAAATGAACTTATTTCTATTAAGTGATTTATATTTGTTTAGTGGTGCAAATGTTTACAGCAATGCCATATCTCCTTATTCATAGCCTCACATGTGCTGTGCTGATTGCATCTTGTGTGTGAGATTGTCATCTTCACAAACATGATTATTCATTTTTTATTGATGTATTGACTTTCACACAATTTAAATCTTTGATGCATCTTGTAAACTTCATAGAAACACATGGTTTTACACCACCATGAAATAAACTACGCCTACTCAATACTTATACAAATTCCCAGTAAGAATCACATAATGGGTGGCATGGCCATGGAGGAATTCCAAACTTAAGAAACGTATGTTTTGGATCTATTGAAGAATTTGTCATTGGTGGATTGGTCAGGTTTATGGATTTAAAGTCTAAAATGGGGTTAAATGTTATCAGGCAGTCATATTATTTTTTTAATTCAATAGTAAAATAGGTCTTGATTAAAATAATATTTGACGATATATGAAAAACAGCGTTTTCACAGTCTGAAAAATGATCTTGCGCATTCATCAGCCTAATATGTTAACAAAGACTTGATGTTTGTGATTATGTTAAGTAATCTTTTGAGCAGATACTCTGTTTTTAGTTTTCTCCTCATTTAAATGAAAAGTGGTACAGCAGCAAAATGTCCAGTCCCTTTTCTTTCATTTAATTGCGATGGTTGTTAGCAGTGGTGCCAACTCCTTGCAACAATTACAGCCGCCATTTGCTGTTTCCTTTTGCGTGCTGCTGTCTTGGTTTGTTCATGGTGACATTGGTGAGACATGGTAGTTAGGAGTTCTTATGTTTTTAACAATTAAGCTTGAGCCACATGCCTGTTTTTTTTAATATCAGTGCAAATTGTTCATGTACCTCCTGCACACACACTGAAAAAACAGAGCTACACAAAACACTCATTCTGTAGATCTATATTTTTCTTGGCACACTGACACTTTACACTAAAATTTGTCAAAAGGATTGTTGCTACATATTTGTTATTAATATTAAATATTAATTGCTATTAATCACCATCTGTTAATACAATTTTAAAATGCAAAAACTATGCAATATGTTGTGTAGCTTTGATTTTTGTTTAACATTTGTGACAGGTATGAGAAAAACATGACTCTTGTCTCATTTCTGCCACAGTGAGAGAGCTTGCCAATTAAAAGACTCTTCAGTTTTACTGAAACATTGGGTTAATTCGTCTGAAATTTCAGTTTTTGTAAGTGCAGAAATTCCCATAACATCTCAACTGTCAAAGGTTTCTTTTTTAACAACCATTAATTATATTCTCCATCTGGCCTGGTTCCAGGATGTGTATCTACTAAATGTAATTGTTTGCATAGCTTTTTTGTACTTTCATGGTTATAATCTTAAAACTATTCTGATCTTCTATCACTTTACCACTTCTAATTAAGATCAACATTTTCTGCTCAAAACAGACTGTTAACCATTCAATATATCCAGTCACATCACCACAAAACATTACTGATAATGAAACAGAAATTTGAAAATCAGCAAAACCAGTTATAAGACACAATGATTTATGTTAAAATGATATTGTAAAGGACTCGAGCAGAAAAGGTGTTGCAGCCCAATCCTACCCCCCAGAAAGGAACTAACCTGCCCACCTAGCCAAAGAGCCTGAAAATGCAATACTCTTTTAAAGTAAGCAGAATCAAAAATGTACTCAATTTATCACTGAGACAGTCTGAACATATGTCTGTATCCATGAAACATTTTTTAATTTTGTATACTTTTCCATAGTGAGACATTAACTTAAAAGTACGTGATACATTATGTCACTGCGAAATAATTTTTTTGTTTTTAAATTACACAAAGGATGTTCTGAAAATCTGTATCCTCAGGCCTTTCTTACTGGCTTAGAAAGTACATCCTTAACACAGAGACTACAGTGCTTCTTATATTCTTAAAAGACAATCCCTCCCCTTTTGAGGAAAGTGAATGAAGCAAAAATAAACTAGTGTCAATCACCCCTTGAGGCAGTCCAAAGCAGGAGGTTAAAGAGAGGGTGCCCAATTAAGTACCTGGCTGAAAAACACACCCCTGGCTTTCTAAACTGATGAAGATGCCAAGGCCTGCCTATTGAGACGATCTCCCTCTTTAATCCTTCCTCTTGTTCTTGAGGGTTAGCACAAGTCTGACAGGGGCCAGTCCAGAACAATACACAGGGGTAATTCTAACCAGTCGACTAGGAGATGGGAACAATTGCCGGGGGCTTGTGTGAAACCCAACACTATTACACTCATTACGTAAGGCCTTAGTCCCCATCAGGTCCCCAGAGCTCTTCTGAGATTGCACAAGGGCATGGGATTTGACACAACTCTCAAAGGCAAGCGTCCGAAGAAAGCCCGTTGGTTAGGTTCTTCAAGAGCACTCCTGATTCGTCACTTATCTGACACAGCAACCGGTGTCAAACACACTTGCTAGAAAGTCTTACGGACGCAGAAAAACTGTAATGCCCTAAAATTCAAATTACATGAAAAGGGAGGTATCAATGGTTATTCCATTACATGATTTGAAAGAGGAAATGATTTGAAATCTAATGATTCTGATCATTATATCCACACTAATTAACAAAATAACCCAAAATCGGACTGCGGTATTATATAAGATTTCCAGTTTCCTAAAATCAGAATCTACTGTGAATGTACTGTACGTAGTAATTTTAGTTATTCAGTAAGGACATGAACAACTCTTCAGCAAATAAAATCTGCTTTCCTCAAGAATCAAGAATAAAATGAGTGGCAACAAAACTTGTTCAAATGAGTATAGTTTTAGTTAGAAAACTGAAGTTGAGTTTAATTTGAGTATTTGCATTTCAGAAAAAGCCAGACCTTAAAGAAAGCTTTGCCATTTTCCTTATCGTCTACCTAATGAGCTTCCACCCTGTGCACCTGTACCAGTTCATTATACCAAAGTGTCATTAGTGCCATGATATTTAACCTTGCTGTGTTAATAAAAATTAATTTTAATGTCCCACAACAAACAAGTAGATTAGGCTATGAACATCAAACACACCATTAACTAATTGAAGAGGTGAAATCATTATGGTATTGCAAGGGCACAAGGTAGCAGGAAGTACCAAATCACAGGGAATCACTGACCATTGGAAACATTTTATAAACAGGTTTGATGTGGTCCAAGAATAAATCATTGACTAAATGAAGGGACGTACTGGATTGTATTAGCACTCAAGGTTCTCATTTTCAAATGCCAAGTATAAATATTTCTCTATTTGTTGGATCTCTTTGTAAGAAAAAGGCTTTTCACTTTGTATACGGTTAAGCAAGTAACTCAGAAACTCTTAGATTAATACATTTCTACTACATTTCCTATAGTGTTTACCTAGAGATACATCTCTGGGTGATGAATTCATTGCAATTCTATTGCACATGCCTGAAGATCACCAATTTAATGCAGTGCTAAAGCACGAGTGCTGTATGAGCACAATGCAAATATGTTTTGGTAGATAGACATCTATTTAAAATGCATTGAACCAGCTGGTTTATAAAGCTGTCTTTTATTCACTTCTGTTACTAAGGGAATTCAAAACATTCTTAGAGTACAACTGATGGAGAAATCTGGTGGAAGGTTCAGAGGATTATTCTTTGAATCAGGTATGCTTCCTTACACAAGTTATCTGCAGTGCCAATCACAGCATTCCCAAAAATGTGAAAATTTAATTATGCATCATGTATTTTTGTTGGTGTAAAGTTGAATAAAAACACACACTTTCCAAATTTAAATAGTTGCATTTGGACCAAATAAAAACTTGACATCTGTGACTATTATTTGTAATAGTATGGTAATTTGAAGCGTTGTGTAAGTATTTACAAAACAGCCCAACAATTACATAAAATATGACCCCCACCTAATCTGAGCTTCCCTATGGGTCTCTTTCATAGCAAAACCGACAGCAATCAGCAAGTTAAAGCAAGCTTGTTTGTAATATTTAATTCATAGCCTTACTCTCAATGCCAAGAGCAACACCCAGCTGTCAGGTCAAGCAACCTCCAGATGTAGGCTCTGTGAACTTGTGCAGCCCTCTAACCACCATGATTTGATGGCGAACAATTGCACAAGAAGCAGCTTTTGCTGCGGCAATCTGTGTGCATAAGTGTGTGTTTAGTAAAGGGGAAAAGCCCCAGATGTTGGCTGCCTTTAATCTGCAGGAAAATGGCTCAGCTGGAGCGGTGTAAAAAAAGGAAAGAATGAGGGAGGAAAGAAGGGTTCAGTGTCTTAACTCCCGTCTTTCTTAAACGCCTCCTTATGGGGGGCGGCTTAGAGGTGTATCCTAGTGGAAAAAAAGCCGCTCAGCTTAACATGCCCCTGAGCCAAACTTGCCGCTGGTACACAATCAAACTTCCATCTGTCTCCGCCACTGCCTGCAGCCCAGGCCTTTCTCAACAGCGGGAGAAAGGGCAAGCTAGCGCCAACACTAAGAGCTCACACCTGGGCTGGAATTCTGTTCTATTCTGCTGGTAGTGGGGGGTTAGGAGTAGGGGGAGGGGGTCGGGTTCGGCACGGTCAAGCGGTTTGTATCCAGGCAGTGTGAGGGCTCTAGCAAGGGGTCAGCCATCGAGAGGGCAGTTAATTACCTGAGGGGGACAGGAGGGAGGGGGATGGGTGGCGATTGCCTGAAGGAGCCCCTTTGATCAATTAGCAGCCGTCCTCACAATCTCACTGCCTTCCAATGACATAGGGATTTTGGTGAGAGGACATGACCTGAAGCTCCTGAGGTGTGCAAAGACAAGGAGCAATGCATTGCACCTGCAGGTAATAGCTCTACAGTACAAGCTATAACCACTCAGGTTCTGTTAATGAAATATTTCTTGATACAGTCCTATTGCTGTGCACAGGCCTTTTATTTATCCCATTAGAAAATATTGTTAAAAGGGTACTTTTTGTGGTTTTCTGCACATAAAACTGCTTTGGGACTCAAACATTTGATGTATTTACAGTCCATCTATGTAGTTCTAGTGACAGAACTTGCACATCATTCAGATATTATTCTGTCTTCACCATTAAAGTCAGGAGAGATTAAATAAATGATGGAATCCCTTAATATTCAATGCAATTGGTATACTGTAATCGACATACTATGTATAATGGGTAAGTGATTTTTCCAAGTTGGAAAAAGTCCCTTGCTGGAATTTCATTTCATTTAGCCTTCATTCAAATCCTTAAATTAATAACTTTGGACATCCAAAACCTAGGCTCACATAGTGTAAGTCTGTAAATTTGAAAAGCCCTTTTTTGCCATGCTAAGTTTATCAAACTTTTTAAAAAGAGAATTTCCTAATGTTCTACTATCAAAGCAAGCCATTCAAGGACTCCTTATTGGTTTCGTGTACACAACACTTTACAGTATTACCTTTTATGTTAATCTGATTTGCAAATGACACTGCTACTATTAGGAGGCCCTTACCAATCATGGCCTCCTAATAATCCCCATCTATGAATTGGCTTCATTACTCTGCTCTCCTCCCCACTGATAGCTGGTGTGTGGTGAGCGTTCTGGTGCACTATGGCCAGGTGGATGCTGCACATTGGTGGTGGTGGAGGGGAGTCCCCATTACCTGTAAAGCGCTTTGAGTGGAGTGTCCAGAAAAGCGCTATATAAGTGTAAGCAATTATTATTATTATTATTATTATTACTCACAAAGTGAATAATCTTGTGCTTACATCCAACCAAGACTCTGAATACATGCTGCTCGAACTGGGCCAGGAATACTTCTTTTTGCACAGGACTAACACTCTAAGATGGACTCAGAGAAACCACTACAGAGGATAAATTACCATCAAGAAAAGATTTAAATGAGGGAAGAGAGGATGACCTGAGGTCAACAGGCTTACCTTACCAGAGCCAGTATAACAGATAAGTGGAGATCAGAACTATTCTAACCTCCTATATTCAATGAATTAGCAACAGTGGGTCATTAAATCTTATGGCCACCTACAAAGAAAATACTGATCGCTATTACTTATGTCTCAGCTTTGCCATTTATTTTCATTCTTCCCTTTCGAAAAGTATTGCATTCCAGAAGGTAATGTTAAAATGATTTCTAAACATGCAAGGGGGAGGCTGTCTTGGAAATCATGCACTAATACAGCACCAAAATGTGAGAGATACAATACAAGTCAGATTTTATTAATTGATTCCGCTCTAAAATTTACATTCAGGGTCCAGTAAATGAAGCCTGAGTGTAAGTGACAACTGGAGAGTTAATTTATTAAAAATCCATTCACACACAAAATCCAGAATATCATTAATTATGTCAAACTTTTATTTCAATTCCTCAAACTTTTCTGCATTCTGGAATAGTTAAACTGCTACTAGGTAAATATTCAGTCATATTTCTACAGTACATGTATAAACAATTTAGATCAAGCAGAAGGCAGTATTTAGAAAAAGATATATAGACCGTAAAAGAAAAAGCAATAAGTCCTCTCAGTTGTTTGTATGTAAGTTTAAGCAGAATACAAATAAAGTCGGGCTAATGTTACCTGGCTCTGTTGGCCTCTTTAGTGACATCCCAGGCCCATGTGATGAAGTTCTGACTGAGATAGGAGACAATGGATTCGGCACACAGCATCTGGGAGCAGAAGACGTTGGTCAGGACGCTCTCATCATGGTGCAGGTAGATAGCAAGCAGCTTTCTCTGTGGGAAACAGAGACAAGTATAGTTTAACTAATACTGAGGAAAAGTTGAAAAGTGAGGCTGGCCCTGCAGCAACTCTGCAGGACAACCATGCAGCTACACCTGCACAAGTCACCAGACTAAGTCACAAGCGTAGGTTTACTTTCTCTACAATTGTAGAGCACATTGCCACCACTAACTATATCATAACCTTCTCAGCTCATTGAAAATAAGAACTTGGGCTTTGATAACAAGGTTTACAGTGGCATATTAAGCTCATGAAAACTTTAGTTTAAGACTGCCTTTTCATAAGCGCTTTGGGTAATGGGTCAGGTGCAAAGCAATGTAAGGAGACAAGTGACCGTACTAAAACAAAAGCTCAAACATACGTTAAAATAAAAACGCATATGCTACAGAGTCAACTTTCATACTCTTTCCAAAGGAATGTCAAATTCTACACTTTATTATAGATGAAAAGTTAGAAGCAACTTAGAGAACAAGCACACCCAGATGCACGCTGGGCACTGCAAATAGGCTGCAGTGACAGAGCTGGCAGGTTTCAACTTGTCACTGCAGTTCCGGCCTACCCCAGCAGAGCGCACACCCGAAACCACCGGCAGACGATGGGAAAGGCTGCAGTTAAGCCAGTGAACTAAAAGGCAAATAAAAAACTTCAAATGAAGCTGCCGATAGGAAAACAAAAGGAACAAATCACTTTATTTATTTTGCATCAAATGCCAATAACCCTTCTCAGCCCGTTCGGGTAGGCATCGGAGGCTGACAATATTGACGAATCCCAACCTCTAAATCCTGGGGTATTTAATGTGCAATATGAGCCCGGGATGCACCAAACTGAGAACTAATTAAAAAAAATAGACAGGAGGGGTTAGCTGAAGATCTAGTAAACAAAAATCACTGATTTTCTTATCTCTGCCTCTGAATCTTGCTCTTCATATGGTCGACCATCGCCTTTCTGCTTTTCAGACCGAAAGGCCTGAATTTATCCGTGTTATTCCAAATTTAAAACGTAAGGGAGGGGGGAATTAGGAAAAAAAAAAGGGAAAAATAAGTCCTGCTGCATTGTGGCTCCTGTAGAATAGGAGGGGAGAGCACGGCTGTGTTTGCTCAGCGATTAGAGGTTTAGAATAAGCCCCCAGCTCCTAGCGGGAAAGAGCTTCTAGCTCATTCACTGGGCCAACTGAAGGCCCTGAAAAGATTAAACACTCACGCTGAGAAGACAAGCAAATGCAGCTTGGAAGGAGGGGAAAAAATTCTTTTTCTAAAGAAAAGAAACGACGCACACACACACACACAGATGACTTCATTATTCCTCGTGCACCACATGGAAACTTTTGGAAAGTGTTTAGTTAGTAGAGAAGCCACTTTGACCCATTCTGCGTTTCCAAAAACCTTTGCCCAGTATGGGAAGCCAGCCTGTCAACAATAGTGCTCCCCCGCCCCACCTCAAAACCCACATCTCTCCAGATTCCTTTAGCACTCAGTTTGAAAACTGGCAAAAGGGTGTGTTTTGTTTTGTGGTTTTTGTCTTCTTCCCAAAAGAGTCTTTGAACTTATTGTCATTGTACATCTGCATTTTCTTAGATTAGGCTTTTTTGTGGCCCTTTAAAAAACAAGTTAAGAATTGGAAGCTTCTGGGATAGCAAGGAGTGAGAGACACCAAGAGGGGTTTCACCAGAGTAAAGTCAGTTTTTCTGAAGGATAGGTGATCCTACTTGTGTATCTTTCGCATTGGCGCAGAGCTGTTCTCATATTTGCATTTTGTAAAACAAGGGAACGACTGGCTGTGACTTAAGACGAGTCTGGAAGAAACAGGTTTCAATATCCTAGCTCCTGAGCTAGAAAATTGATTTCTTAACTGGGTAGAAATCATTTAAAAAACATATCATTCAAGTGCTACAAAAGCAATGTAAGTATGCTGTCTCCTCAAGAAAGGAAAAGAGGATAAAATGATATTATGAACTTGAAACAGTAGTTTTTTAGAGCAGTACATCATTCAGTTTCTTCATTATTCCTGTTCATCACCAGGACTGAATTCCAAAAGCTATAAGAAAGCCAGATGAACACCTATTTCCCCAGGTGGCAGTAAGCATGGTGCCCCCTGGGAGATTCCACAATGTTCTATGTGACTGCAGTTTCTGAATCCATACAATCAGCTTTTCAGGAGGCAGGATATTCAGCAGTGATTACACATTAAAAATAGACTTAGAAAAAAGTACAAGTTTACACTAATTTATTCACTCAGTTCTCAGTTTTACTAACACCAGAAGACAAAAAGACAGTGAGACTTTCCGGGACTAGAAATGAACATCATCTTCCTAAATGACCCCAGAAATTAAGAACACTACAGTAATGTCAATTCTGTGTTCTGAAAGCACACAGAAGAAAAAGAGTGAAAGAAGCTGCAGAGTTAATCTGATTCCAGGCTATCATGCCTAAATACTATCTCATGAGAGAACTCATCAGACAATTTGAGCAGGGTTAGTCCATTAATTATTCCAAGTGTCTCATTTATGAGAACATTACAGCGAAATGTAAAGGGAGGTGTTGTGATTAAGTACATTCTGGCCGATATAGTGTGCACTGCGTTAAGTAACTTCTGGTAGAAGCTGAAAGGATTCTTATTTTATGTTTTCCTAAAAGCACATTCGAATAATCTTTCAATATACAATTGCAGAAGAGAAAGGATTGTTTCAAAACTGTAATTTAGATCTTATGATAAATTTTGGCATTACTACTAACATCTTTGATTAGGATTAACACCCTCCACCAAAGAACAAGATTTTGAATGAAGCCATTTAGTTTTCTTTCAGCTCATCTTCCGAATCTGGTACAGAGCAGCTGTTGCACAGTTAAAGGGCCTTTACAATCAGCATCTTCAACCAGCTCTATAAAGATATAGTAAATACCAAGAGTTCATGAAGCTTTGAAATGTACAACTCTCCTCTCGACTGTTTGCAAACATTTCTTATTTCATTCTCTCCAAATCCTTGTACTCTGAGAAAAAATGTAAGAGTACAACACATTTCCAAAATCTCATACATTCATGGATGTGGCTTTGCTCTGTAAGTCTTTTAATTGTTTTTGAAATGTACAAAATACCAGTTCTGAACTCAGCTGTCTGCTACAGACTATGTGGGATTTAGTAAGAATATGAATAACTGAGACTTTCAGAAGGAGACTGTGTTACCAAGCAGCAAAATGTTTTTACAGATTTACAGTGTCATTTTTAAACTTCATTATAAAGACAGCAGAATGCCTGTTAGCAAAATGTGCATTTTGTAGTGTTTTTAAATATTTTGACAACAGCACATTTGAAAACCCTTGTTAAAGCACTGCACAGAGTAGCATTATTTTTCTACTTTAACTATTGCCATTCATATAATAATGGCAGTAGATAGCAGATATAGATATGTACATTTCCTTCCATACAGAAAAAACATTATAAGCAAGTGCGTTTTTCAGTTCTCTCATGAAATGTGCTCACCCAAGATACTGTAGAAATTGGGGAAAAAATAACATTTCTTCTTTAAAAGTAACCTTCTTAAATCACAATTTTGTTTAAAAAAATACTGCAGCTCTCCATGCTAAACTTCAGGCAGAACGGACTTTAATTGAAATTATACTGATAAATCCTTTAAGACCTCTCACCACAAATGTGAAAATCTTAATTTACTGTGATTCAAAGCTTACAAACGGAGCAATACTTTGTCTGCAATGTTGCAATTATTTCCATATGCTAATAACAGAAATACATTTTTCAAGAAGCAATCTTGCACTAATCCCTTACTTCTTTACTTGCTTTAAAAGTCAGCCTACTCTTTTTTTAGTTTTTAATTACATAGCTTGGATCTTCAGATAATCTTACTCACACCACTAAAATACACAACAAAGCTGGAACCTGGAACCTTATTTAAATAACTACTAAAATTAAAAGAAACCTTAGGTTTACAAGGTTGATAACAGAAAAACTGAAAATGCCCTGGAAGCTATTTAAATAAAAATAATGATTTTGACAGGCGGCACATGTGAACCCCACTACATTTCTGGGAACAAAAATTCAGTGTCATGAATATGTGATTTATTATGTGTCCTGGAGTCCACAGGCTTACTTAAAACTGCTGGTTACTTGCTCATTTCACAGGCCTTCTGCATCTCATCTTTCTTTGGTGAAATACGTAACAGTTGGCCAAAAAAACTGTAAAAGGTGTTAACATCCAGCATATTTTGTCAGCTCTGAACATATAATTATTTGTAACTCAAGCATGCACTTTCATGCACAGGTGTTCAACTTGTGGTAAAACGCTGTAACCTGATTTGCATCTATAGTGGTCTGCAGTCCCATATATACAGTACATACTAGCAAATCTTACAATGGCATAAAGACGGTTTTATATGCTGCCACGACTCTGGGTAATAAAATGTTCATGACATATTCCTGTCTTTTCTGGATACGGGCTAGTATATACCACATTTGTGATACCTGTCTACTTCACATTACAAGATTATTTAATTCACGTGTACTGCAGGCAATTTAAAAACACGCAACATGGAAACATGAAAATGCATTCAAACACAGGCCTAAAAGAGAGTAAATACTTTAAAATGAAAATGGATCAGATTACAGCAAACTATGACAGCGAGTGAGCAGGGGAGTTGTGTTCAGCAGATGGCAGATTTAATCACTGAACGATCCATTCTTTGTTTAATGACTCCAAAAACTAGCCACCCTTGAAAGTATTTGTAATAAAAAAATAAGCTTTACTTTTATTGGGCATTCAAGATAATCCTGAGTGCAGTGAGGCACGCTTTTTATTGAGAGAAAAAATAATACACAAGCAAAGCCAACTTTGCTTTACAAATGGATAGGTAAAGAGATGAAGGACAGATCATGCAGCAATAATGTACTTTAGCTATTGATCTCTGAATGTTACTATTGTTAGATGGTCAAACAGCAGGATAAATATTTTGAATGATCTAAAACGATCTCTGATATTAGACCTTATATCATTATATGAATTGACTGAATGTTCAAAATGATTTATATAAAGTCTTTCAAAATAGGTGATACTTAAGATTTAATAATAATTACTATAGCAATAAGAATATAGGAAATTACTACATTAATTTCTTAATTTCTGCTCACACCTGAAGAAGGATTCACAGCCAAAACATTACCTTTTCTCTCTTCTCTTTTCAGCATGGAATAATACCTATTACTTGTTCCTTTGCAGACTACGCATGCTGACACAGCTACCCAGCTGAACTATTAATTTCTTAATATGCTTGACAGAAATTTACTCTTCTGAACCTGTTCAATTCAGCAAATCTAATGTATCACCAAAAAAGCTGATCCTTCAACACTTAAAAATGTATTTTTGATATTTTCAAGGAGATTCAAATTTGACCATTTTAAATGAAGTGTGAAGTACAAAGATTCTATTTGAACATCTGATGTGAAGAGGCTACTAAACAGTAATTATGTTTTTAATATTATCGCTTGATGATGGTAATCCCAGAGACACTGACTAACGACATTTCTGCAATAAGTCACATTACCTCCAAGCCTGCAGGAGAAAATAATGAGCAGAATTCAGGAGTCAGAGGTAAACTGGCACTGCGTGCTTTAAATGCAGCACCAGGAATATGCGTGGGTATCAGACCATGATAATCCAGGAAAGATTAAAATATACCAATTACACAGAGAAGGACTGTGGAAGAAAGCTTGAGCCACAGCACAAGCTAAAACCCGAGATTCCTGAGAGCAACGGGGGGGTAACGTGATTTCAGGAAAATTACGGGACTCATTAGGGTTTCTGACTTTTTTTCCTAGATGTAAAAGAATAAAGATTCAAGCAAATACACAATACTAAAGGTATGAATGACGATTAATAGTTTTGTCTGTAAAACAAAACGGTCAATTCAAGCTCCAGACAGGGCATCACCTCCCTCCTGTAAATTATCACCACAAATTAGAATGCAGTAGATTGATTTTGATTAAATCCAAGAAATAAAACAATAAGGATTCAAATGGACAAACTCCTGTTCAACCTGCCTTCACCTCTGCTTCTCTTTTGTAAAATATTTGATTAAACTCTGCACCTGTAACAACATACTATTAATCTTAAAACTGAGTCTGGCTAGCACCTTTTTTTAAGTATGCAATAACTTGTTCTTTGTTTTGTTGCGCGCGTTTGCCGATGCACTTTAAAAATGAAAAAAAAAAAAACCCTCTGAACTGTTGCTTTAGTCCTCTGGTGTCAGAGAAGAGGCCAGGGAGGACAGTGTAAAGACCTTTCACTGGACCAGAGGCCTCCAATGCTGGAGCAGCTGTAGAGAAAGCACAGGGGGTGGCGGAGGAAGAAAAAAAAAATAGCAATCCGCATTCCAGTAATGAATTTTGATGTGCCTCCTTGTGAAACACTGAGTACCACGGATAGAGAGAGGGGTTACCTGATTAATCAAAACGTTAAAGGGACTTCAAAAGGCTGGAGCAGGGATGGGTGGCCTGTCTGAGGACCGCACTGATCTCCTGGCTCAACAGTCCTGAGCATTTTCATTAAGGGGGATTGAGCGACTGTGCTCCAGAAACACTTCATCAAATGTAGTGTTTTACTTAGTGATTAGCCGGACAGCCTTTGAGAGAGCCTCCGAAAATCCCTCCGGAATCTGCTCATTCCAATAAACACTTAATGAGCATCGGGGTTGACAGAGGGGAGATTTAGACCAATTTTTCAAGAGGTGGTGGCAGCGGCAGAGGGAGGGGTGTGGGGTTATTTACTGTTATACTCAATCTCCACTTCACAACAATCAGCTGTGGCTTTTCCAGCCTCTTTTCTGCACCATGAGGAAGAAAAGGTCAGCTGCCAATCACTCTTATTTTCACTCTTTTTTTTCACAGCCTTCTTTCCTCCAAGTCTAACACATTCCAAAGGCTTGTCTTGTACCGAAAAACATCAAAATAACACCATATTCAGTCTGCTGAGGAGTGAGAAACCCTGCTGGGAGACAGCCAGTGGCTGGAGCATCTTTGCACGCGGTTCTGCAACTCTCCAAACATCTTGCAGCATCTTCTTGTTCTAATAAGATTGTAATCCCCACAAGCTGTCAATTGATACAAGGGGCCTTATAAGGAAGGGGAAAAAAAACTAAAAATATAAGTTAAGAAGTGATTTTAAAATGCAATATGGTGCTAATAGAAGAATAACTGAACTTACACAGTTTTGGGGGAGGGAGATCTTTTAGGTTTTGCTTCATTAATTACAGTACATGAGTAATTTGAGCACATTTAGAAATCCTTCCAGGTTTTACACAATGGAT
Organism: Lepisosteus platostomus; assembly: GCF_059453375.1. Lineage (NCBI taxonomy): Eukaryota > Metazoa > Chordata > Actinopteri > Semionotiformes > Lepisosteidae > Lepisosteus > Lepisosteus platostomus. The sequence goes on from NC_142621.1 coordinate 28,124,120, forward strand.
AGACGCAAGATCCAAAAGCACATTATCAGACAAAATAAATCCCTACTCAATGACATCAAGGTAAGAAAAGCTATCAATTTCTTAAAGCGCTGCATGAGTCAGTGAAACACCGAACATCTCACCAGTCTTTGAGGGGTGGAATCTGATATAACCCCTAAGAGGGTCCAAAGACAAAAGTAATAAGAAAATACAAGTAATTGTTTGTTGTGTGTGGACTGATCACATGATTACTATTATTTGAGTGAACAGTACTCTATCATGTCACATGCTGTTAGTGTAAGTGTGTACGAAGCCGGGGAAGAGTTAGCGCTGGTATGACCTCCAATAGCAGAATAACCTTGTTGCACTGGTGCAGATGGCACAACAACATTGTACTGAATTACCAAACACGATTACTTTATTACCTAGGCGACAAAACACAAAGCATTTTCACATACTGAAAGTGGATGGAGTCTTGCTGTGGCTGCTGTCCTTACTCCACTACAGAGCAGATGAGCAATTAATGATATTCTCGATGTTGTGCTGGAGAGTAACTAATCAAACAGGTCATAGTACTCTACAGCTGTAGCTGTACTCTATGCTATAGATATATACTGTATAAGGCACGTGTGCCATGAGTGGTACTCAGACTAATTTTGAGCAACAAGCTATGAAAGTATAATAAGCCATGAAGAATTTGAAAAAAAGAACTATGCTTAACTACCTTGACAGTCTCTAAATGATGCTATTTAGAGGAAGTCAAAGCAATGAAGGGGGCTAACCAATACAGTTAATTGATGTAGAAAGGAAATATCGCAATGACACTGATCATATTTTTCACAGCTGAGTGGAGTCACTTTGGACAAAATGTCAAATCCTAAGAAAGCAAAGTTAGAGGTTTGCTCATTTCAATCCTCTTGAAGAGACAAACAGGGAGTTGTTCAACATAAAGACTGTGATATTTGTGCACTGTGTTGTGAGGGTGTTCTTAGTTGCATCTCAAATGACAAAGCACAAGAAACACTTCAAGGATGAGGTGGACAGGCTGAGTCAATCCAGCAGGCTTCAGTGAGGTATAGAAATCAAAGCAGTGCCTTTACTCACTACTGTCAGTATAAATCAAACTAAAGAGGGTAATTACCACCTCACACAATCTGTTCCAAAACATGGAAAGCCATTAACAGACGAGAAATATATTAAAAGAGTATCTTCTCAGTTCAGATGAGATCAGATGTTATGTTTGATGGTTTGTCCAATAAAATTCTCCAGAATTAAAGATTTACTTCTGTCTGCTCTATCAGTGGAGGGATGCAAAAGCGAAATGTCAGAAAACGTCAGCGCCCTCAGTGTATCCGACGCCTCCATTGTCAGCACGGTCGCCGAGAGGACATACTCACATCTCTGGCTTTCCCATAGAAGGCCTCCTGAAATGCCGCCTCCAGCGAGCCGATGAAGAACACCGGGTGACAGTCGCCATATCTTCAACACAAACACAGGGCAAGTCTGTCAGCACTTGCATGAAGCCACGAAAAAGGACATGCGCCATAGGTTAGAGAGGCATCAGTGCAGACTGGCTCAGGTATCAGCACACTAAACAAGCTGCTTCATTAACACTAGTTAATCAAACACACCACTACGTCTGTGTATTCTGTAGCTGTTCAAGGCAAAGAACATTTAATGGTTACATCTGACAAAAAATGAAAAGCATCAGAAATCAGAACTTAATGAAAAATCCATTTGTAATGAATTTAGGTAAATGATGACTGAAGACTTTTTTTAATTTGTTTTCTTATGGAGGAAAAAAAAACAACTAGAAACAAAATGCTCATGGTACTGCATCTGAAATAATATGAAGACATTTTAATTAATTAGCTTTCCACCATCATCTCACTACCAAGGGAAAGTGAACTGTTCAAGTCTGACCTTCTCATTCCAATAGAAAATCTTTAATATGCATTGTCCTCCAAACGCATTGCAAGTTAAAACGGTTATTTTTGCTTTATGTTCAAGCAATTTGTATTAGTGTAATAAGATTAACATGAATAAGTACCGTAGGTTTATTGGATAATTTCATGCATATCCGTGAACATAAGTAAACAAAGTGATCGCAAGTACTTTGCATTATTGAGGCAACTTCAAAGTGAATAAGTCAGTATTTACACATCCCTTTTGAAGCAACAACTGTATGAAATCTACTGAGCTCAAAAGACGTTTTGTATAATCATTTGTGATGTGTTGCCAAGTCTTTCCTGCCATCACGGCTTGCCTGTTCTTGGGGTATTCTTCAGTTATTTTCTTCTTCACGTAAAATGTCTTTCAATTGGCCGAAGATTAAACACTTTTTCTCCATTCTTGCACCAGCCATTTTATGCTGCACAGTGAAGCACAACCCTATATATATAAGTGTTTTGTTCATTTTGCTGAAATCTTTAGTGACATTGTCAATAAGATAGGTTTACTAGTTCCAAAACTATCTGAAAGCCATCCTGGCTGATCTTTGCACTTCCAAGCCAATTCTAACCTCCGTTTACTATTAACTGAGTTAACCGAGTTTACTGTTAATGGTGTTGATGAGAGGTTTACATCTTGCAGCATAGATTCTCAAGTCCCCAGGTTCTACGAAATGTGGATTTTGATATCTTTACCCCTGGACTCAATTTCACTGACATTTGGTTTAAACATTTTCCTTGATAGCTCAGATAATTTTTCTGTTACAAAATGCAGATGTTATTCTTGACAGACTCTGTCAGGGCTCATTGATAATTACACCTGTAGTTTCTTACTTCTTAATTTTATTCAACTGGTATGTCCAGTCTCTGGGCTATGGTTCTAAATACATTTCTTTTCTTTAAGCTTAAAAATTACCTGCTTTTTATGAACAGAAGTGTCTTTGGTTTTCATTTCGACTACAACGTCAAAGCTATACAGGCTGACAGCATGTTCAGAGCTCTTTCATGAGCATAGTTATCCATCAAAAACAAACACCTAACCAAAGAGAGACACCTGCTAGCCAACTGTCTGAGTACTTTTGGTGTTTCAAAATAATGGGGATCAACACTATCAGTTGGTTTAACTAAAAACAAGGATAAAACTGAACTGACATTATTAAAAAGTAAAATACTTCAGAGTTGTACTTCTCAGTCATGTTTTTCACGAGAAAATAATCTTATTTGAGTTGACAATGAAAATCCCAGTAAAGTCTTCTCTGGAACTCTAATACGTCTGGAGGGAACTGTAGTATGATATATGCAACAACAATTCCAGCTTTCAGTTACCATTTCGTAGCTGTACAAATTTTTTTTACTTATATATTTAATTCTATCCATTATAGCACATGTCTACAGTTGTCTAAATCCCAGGATTTTTTTTTATAAATGATCCGTTTCTCTTATTATTTATTTTCCAGAGACCTTTTTACTAACAATGACTGCTCTCTACAGTAAACAGAAGAAAAACTGGGTATTTTTTATATTCCTAAAATGTACAGTATTAAACACCTGTACATTCAACTAACAAGCAAAGATAAATTCCATACCAGAAAAGTAAAAAGACAAAATGGTGTGGTTTTTCCTCCTTCTTTTTCTTTTTTAATTGGGGAATTTTCCGCTTTTTACCTTTACAGCTTGCATGTGGACATACATGTACATACAGCTCCCCACTCTCACCTCATCTGTACATGAAGCCAAATAAATAATAAAAGAGCTCTTCAATGATCTGTTCCCTGAAATTCTGTCAGCTCACCTTGTTGAAAATTCAGCAGTAAACTGCAGTAAGGCATCTCCTTCACTCTCAGCATTTTCTGGCACTGAAACAGAGGAGGAATTAAAATTCGAACAGGTGAAGGTTTACAATTCCACAGCATGGCTTAACTACACGCTTCAAGTGAGTTGCTGTTAGGCAGGAACCTAAAGAAGCAATAACTCAATAAACCCAAAACAATCCCACCTCAGACTTCTTCAAATTGACAGAAGAAAAGAAACCTGGAGAATACATTGGTTAGAAGCAGGCAGAGGATATTGCTCTCAAACATAAGAGATTTATCCCAAATGTAAAAGTGATCTCAGTAAAGCTTTGAAGTGTTTTCGTGTTTTACGCCCTGCAAGTAGTACAGCAATTCTTTCTGTTTGAGACTAACACAGACGTGACTATTTTATTTAATAGGCATATGAACTGCAGTAATACTGAATTTACTTTATCAACATCAGGATATCTATCCGAAAGAGCCATGACAGAGCCTTTCTTAAGTAGAACACAGTTAAGTCGTGTTTCAAGTAACACATAGGCATAGCTACTGAAGATAGTAACAGAGTAAAAAAATGCAGTTATACATTAACTGCCTGAATGTTTCTGTTGATGTAAGGTTGAAGAGTTTTTGGTGTGATTAAATATTAAGATAAGTGGATACTTATCTTCCTTAATCTCACATAAATGCAGATTAGGGAGAGACAGGATAGTGAGAACAGGATTTACATAAAGTATATGGCAAAATATAAAAACAAGCAGCAAGTATTCTGTTGAGCTGCTACAAGAAGTAGACAACAATTGGAAACACCAATGTAAAGTCACTTAACAGGGCATTGGGATCCCATGTGTAGCTAACAGTCTACCAGTGTCTGGAATTCTGCAGCAAGAATATCGCACCATTATTCAATGAAAAGGTCCATCAAAGCCAGCAGGTATATCACCCTGCAAATCACAATTGGCAACCCACTGAAGCTAAGCAGTGTGTGCCTGTCCCTCAAATGGGAGGATTATGTATTAAAAGGGCTGTTTCCTATATGGTTCACCCAATATAGACGTAAATACCCTTGAATTAACGCTGACATTCTGCACTTTAACTTCATAGCCATTGTTGCATTTCAAATCTGCCGGAGTACAGAGCCAAAACAACAAAAATTGTGTCAGTGTCCAAATACTTACAGATTACACTGTTAAGTGTAAGCAATTAATATTAATTATCAACTCACTCATGGATTATGGAGGTGGAAAACTGTCTCAGGTGGTTCTCCAGAAGAACCAATAAATGTTCAATTGGGTTCAGATCTAGTGACATAACGTCTGTGTGATGCGCATCAAACCACTGGGTGACCACACGTGGATGGTGGCAGTCATACTGGACGCAACCCTTCCATGCTGAAAATTAATGCTGCAATATGGAGTTAAGATGATCACTCATTACCCTTAAATATCGATTAGGATTGAGTGTGCTTTCTGAGAGAATGACTGCACACACACCTTGCCAGGAAAATGCATTCCAATATATCATGGAACCACGAGAACCCTTCACAGCTCGCAATCATGCACTGCAAGCCAACTATTGATCTGTACCAGTTTTGATTAAACCAGTTGCTTGTGCCCCAGGTTAAAATGTGCAGTTAACTGATCTGCAGGTGCTCACCAGTTTTGTCTTGAATTTTGAATTCAGAATCCTGGAGTATGAGCTTCTGCCCACTGTTGCCCTGTGCAGAAGATGGTTTTCCCTTCTAGGTACATACTGACATAACCTTAGACATTGCTGCTCATGAAACATCAGCAAATTTAATTTTTTTTCCCCACTACCTGTACTTTGTTAGTAATTTATATCCTTGGCCATGCAAAAGAACATCTGAGGCAAAATGAAAAAAACAAGTCGCATAGAAAATGAGACAACACACAACGACACCACTGGTGTCTTTCCCATAATCCCTTACGATAGACAGAGCACTTACTCATGGGAGATTTCCGACAACTCGAAGTCCCCATCCCAAACATCTCAGCTTCATCCACTCCAAATTCTGAGGCATCTTCAAAATCATCCCCCTCGCTGTCACTCACCATGTGAACATCTGTACACTGTTCGAAAGCACAGAAAGATGTTAGGCAGACTTGGCAGCTCTTTCCTTCCGCCATGTCAGGAGAGGGAGGAGGGAGCTTCTGGCATAAGGCAATGCAAACCTTCCAACAAAAGAAAAGCTGTAGTTTCCTGCACCCCACCATGTTCGTCATGTAGGAAATTAGGAGGTAGTGCATGCAAGACTGAAAACAGAAAGCAGTTCTTTGCAAAAAGGGTGGTGGATGTCTGGGACAGGTTGCCAGCTTTGAAGAATCACCTGGATGGGTTCCTTGGATCAATTATCTGCTTATAACAATGAATGAGAAGGATCTAAAGGCCTGCTTTTTATGTTATTAACAGTACAACCAAAGGCAAACCAAATACTGGTAATTGGGTCCTTGTGGTGATGTACTGTACTGCTAATTACGAAGTCAAATTCAAACACTGCCAGTTCACTTTCTCCTCAGGAGAAAGCTTTAGCAATGCAATACTGATTTTTCCAATTTTTTCCCCAAGAAATATCAATAGACTTGATTCCTGATTTTGGTCATTTTGGAAAAAGCTCTGCATTACTCCTAAATACCTGATCAACCCAAAGCTAGAATAAAGCGTACAGAAGAACAGTCTTGAGTCTTGAGGCTATGAAAAGCGAAATATTAATGGCTTACCAGTAAAATAAAAAAAAAACTATGTCTGAACCACAGGGTGGTTCAGTGGGAAACCAGTGGGAAAGTCCTGTAAAAATATTAACTAATTTCTTCATGTTAGTCTTCACATAATCAGTGTTCTTTACAAAAACGTATGTAATAATGACTAGGTTCATATGCATGTGTTTACATACATAAAAAATACATTAATTTTTCATTTGCATTCTGTGCAAGAATATTACTGTTGTTTTTAAAAGGCTATGGTGACTATATGAACTTACACCCACACAGGAGTCCGTATCCACTGTTTAAAAGAGGATTCCTGGCTGTCTAAAAAAAATTCACTTGGAATCATAAGCTTCCAGATATAAGATAATCTCAGAAAGACTCCAAACTACTTACTAATGAGAGGTTAGACTTGTCAACAATGACCAGCTTACTACACAATTGACACTCTAAGCACTGACTGTTGTCATTGACTACTTGTCGAGTATATCTTTGTGACCATAAAAATATTTTGCTGTGACACCTGGATTCAAGGAATATAACAGAAATAGTATGACACCACTTCATTTTTATTTTATGCCTTGGGTGGAATATATAAAAATAACAGCATCATTTTAAAACGTCCCACAAATCATGGTCTCTTGAAGTGCACACAGTGTGTACAGTGGACAAGAGCACCATGGGAGTGATAGGAGTGCCTGGCTCACCTCTTCAGACTGCTCCCTGGTGTTGGTGGGAGAGGACCTCCGACACACAACCAGGTGGTGGCAGGGGTAGCTGATGCCTGCTGCTGCCAATGTCATCTGCAATGAGAAGCAACAGTCTTCTTTCAGAGAGAAGGACAGAGGCTTTGGTGGCCACTGTGAAATGCCAGGTCAATGCCCTTTATGTTCTGAATGATCTATAAACACATTCACAAAAAAACAACCGGCAGCAAAACTTTCTGTGGCAGGGAGTGGAACTTGGCAACCTGGTTCAAAATCAAGTGGCAACCTGCTAAATTAAAAAGGAGTATTCTTATAACACCACCACATTCTCTGACCAAGAATTATATATTCACCAGCTGTCAGACAAACTGGAAATCAGGGATCTTTAAGATTGGGAAAAACTCCCAATAAGGAATTTTTATATTGGTCACCATAGATATTTTTTTACGACTAGAAAGACTTTTACCCTGTGAATTATTTAAGCGGGTAATTCTACTAATGGTCCACGATGCCTTGTATTCATTGGAATTTGATTTAAGGTGCCCTTTGGAAAAATAAACAGCTCACAGGGAATAGTAAGAAAGGTGTCTGGTCCATTGCACTGTAATATAATATTAAACTGCAAAGCCACTGCAAATAAAAGATTATAAAAAAGGCCAGAGAGGTTTAATATTAATCAAACTCTTTAACATAAAACATTTTCTTGTAATTCATCGCTAAACCACTTCTGCAGGGGTCCATTAAGTTTTATTTCAACGTGTAGTCAGCAACACAGTGAACAAACTACTGAGTAAATCTTTCAAAAAGGTTATCAAACTAGCAACTCTTTTTCTAATGCAAAGCTAATGTTCTCTGAAAAGGGAGGTAAATCAATCTGGTTGCTGTCAAAGCCAGCGGGTACCATGAAAGCCTGTTCTGACATTCTGTATCCACTCTTCAATCCTAACCCAAACACCCCACAACATGGAGTCCTGGGTTTCCCCCAAACCCGACTGCCAAACAGTGCCAACTCCAGCCAAATTGCTCAAAGTCCATATGATCACAGGTTCAGAAAAGAAATGGGGAAGCTGGCCCACTGCTTAAGAGAAAAGATTAATATAAGCCAGGTAAAGACACACGCACAAAAAAAGGGACGATTCACAAGAGAACCAAACAATCTAAGTAAAAACCGCTCAGAGCTAGCCCATCTCAAATACTATCCCCATAAATGTTTCAAAGGAGAATAAACAAAAATGACATGTAAAAAGTACTTCATGTTTAAAATCTAATTCAGTCATTCATGTGCAGAGTCTTGGCACAGAAACATATGCATGTCCAGTAAGAGGAAATTTACAGTTTATATATTTGTTTTCTCTATCTATTGTACAAGTATCGGTCTACTGATTGCGTATAATGTCATGACACACAAGGATCAGCTGCTACATGTCTGGTTTTTTCTTGAGCAAAGAAGATTGAGAGGGGACATAAAAAGTATTCCAAATCCTTAAAGTGACTGTCAAAATTAACCCTGCAGATTTCTTCAGAATCAACAGTGAAACGCAAACCAGAAGACAAGTGAAACTATGTGGAGGTCCATTTAAAACGGAGAACAGGAGGCATTTCTTTACCCAAAGGAATGTGGAGTATGGAACAAGCCACCTGGTCATGGTGTAGAACCCAATACCCTGGACCCTTTCAACGAGATGGTGGATGAATTCCATCCACTAACTACCATACGAGTAAAATGGGCCAAACAGTCTCCTTCCGTTTGTCATCTTGCTTTACGCCCCTGTTACCTTTTTGTGTCTTCTCAGTTTTGTGTTAAGTTTTGTGTCAACCAAACTGCTTGTTTAAACATGGTGCTATCTGTGAAAAGACAGTGCCATTTCTCTTAATCAAGAGCCATTGCCAACACACAAAGACATTCACTTGTTTATTGATCATTTCAAATATAATGCAACCAGATTTGAAGTGTGGATCTTCAGATCTATGATTTAAGCATGCTAATGGACATTGGGGCACTAGAGCTAAAGAACACTTGCTTCCAGGAGTGATCACCTCTATTTCAGAAGATGTCTTGATCTGTTTGGACCTTCACCACAATTTTTATCCAATGAGCTTTTAATTCCTAAACGGAATCGGAAGGTCTTCAGAAAACAATAACTCTTACATGACTATAAAAAAACACCCCCCCACACCTTGTTTTCTTTAATTCCAGTTATAATACTCAAGAGGCCTTTTCTCCTGTCTAGATAGGCCAATGTACCTGTGGGAAGGACCTGAAGCACCTGCTTCGTTTTAGTCTGGCCTGCTAATTAGCAGACAAAACAGATCTGAAATGTCACTCTGCAGGCGCACTGAAGGGACTCATTAAAAATAGACACCCCACTCATCCACAGTGCAATTCTCACTGTGCCAAGAGCTCTTTCAGCTAAACGTGTGCTTCTCTTCTCATCCACCAACTCTTAAGTGTATCTAGATGAAGCTGGTACAATTCTGACTATAAATACCTTGTGTGACAGGTAGAAGTGTGAACAGGTTCCTCAGGTGAGAATTTTAAGTTCTATATAAAAAGGTCTGGGATCAGCTACAGGAGTGCTGTGTCTGTATTAGCACCACAAGCCATGCTGTGGACACCATGAAAATGGATGTTTCATAGAAAGCAGCACTGCAATACATACCTTTAATATTACTTTAAATCTGGCATACTTACCAGAGAGTATTACACAGCAACTCCAGAGTTTAGTGGGATGGTTTCACATACAGTTATTGAAACACTGCAATTCCACAAATTGTGGGATACTGTCCTACATACCATGATGGGTTTTCACAACATAAAGCTGCTGTTACTATCTCAAATGCAGAGAGAAATGTCTTTATCAAATCAATGGTGAGTTACCTAGACAATGCAATGAGTGTTTCAATACCATATTGTTTCTTGACATTCATTCAAGACAAACGTTGAGATTCCTTAGAACAGCAGCAATCTGCTCTATAAATGAACACAATCAACGGCATTAGTCACTCCGTCGTCTCACTCCAGCTCAAAAACTAGAACTGAAAGTATGTACAGTTTGGGCAAATGTGAGTAACTGTTGGTGTCTCTGCAAATTTGTTTCTCACACAGTAGTTTGCTACAACAATCATATTCTAACAGCTCTGCCAAATGAACAGGGTTCGGATAATCAGTGTGCCATCTGCTATACACAGTTAATCTGCAGTTATAGGGACTACAACAATGCACTGTTATTCCCAGGCCTCTAGCAAATATTCAGGGTTTTGATTGTTCCAAGTTATAAAAAATATAATTTGTCTGCCATGGAAGAAAAAAAAAGCCAAAACTCATTTGAGGTTCAATACCACAAAAGTGTTTTTAACAGAAACCAGGCAAGACTTTGTTATAACAAAAACCTTGTTTGTTATTAGGCTCTGAGGATTGAGCCTCTAAAAATGAAGCCGCTGTGATTTAGAGATTTCGAGTTTGATGAAGCAATGTAAGAGCATCCAAGACAGCCTACCCTGCACAATACACAATGGCTGCACTGCACAATACACAACCAGATACATCCTGAGACAAAACCAGCTCAACACAACAGAGAGTGTGCACATCCTGGCATGGTTTTTTTTCAGTCATCTTTGCATTCATGATAAAGAATCATAATCAAGCAGGAGGGAGAGCCAATGATTGTATGGGTTATAAAATTAAACTTTGTGAAAGGATAACGACGGTGGAACAGTACTGCAGTGGTCAGCATTGCTGGCTCACAGCGCTGGGTCCCTGCATTCAATTCCTGGAGTACTACCTGTGTAGAGCTTTTATATTCTCCCTATGCTTGTGTGGGAAATATGTGGAAAATTACATTTTCTGCATATACCCCTAGGGTTAAAATTAAACTAATAGTTCTGTCTACAGTAAGGTATGCGTTTTTCTCAGTGGTTGGAAGGGAGAACTTTCAGACTCTTGCCTTTCGAATGCTGAATTCCAGACTCTTGCCCAGTCCCTGTCTCTACACTAACACTCAAGCTCACTGAGACAGCCCCATCCACACACTGTACTGCACTGGCCGCACACAGAGCTCACCCAATGTGGGGGAGAGGGGTGACAGCTTGTCAAAGAGCACCTTGCAGCACTTTGAATATATTCCACTTATATAAGGTTGCATAGGAATCACTACGCAAGAAGAAAAAGAACCTTGGAAGACTTTGCATAATACAATAAATGCAAATATAAAAGCATTAAAATAATATACATTCTCCTATGTTATCTATACTAACTGCTGCACCAAAAAAGTAACTTAACACATACTGTATAAGTGCATAAAATGGCTAAAGGTATTATGATTAATTTTTTTTTTAAAGTACATTTATTAGTCTAGTTCAGTAGGCAGCTGCATCAGCATGCATAGGCTGCAAAGGAACAGGTAAGGGTTTATTCGATGCTGAAGAGAGACACAAAGTTTCAGCTATGGAGCCTTCTTCAGGTGATCATTTATTAGCATAGCTCCAGCCTATGATGTTTCTTGTCAATGGATCATTTCTGCCTGCATGACCACAGAGAGTGGCTGTCCTTCCTACTGTGAAGTTAAGAGAACTGCAATGCTATTTATATATTTCTAGGTTAGAAAAATCAGCATTGATGAGTCCATATCAAACCACAAAGAAAGTAATATGTACAGTAACGTGTAAAACCTCCAATTGTTATATGCATCACACAATAGACTAAATATCCAGGTACGCGCAGCACTATATTCTGCAATTCACAACGAGGCAACAAAACCAATAGAAATACTGCTCTCAAGTTCGAGATGGTTTTGGCTGACAAATACAACTTACTTGTTCACTCTGAATGCAGATTATGTTGGAACATTTCTGCAGTGTTATGTCTGCTGCGCATCTGTACTTATTCACTTGTACATCGCATTACATTAGTCCTTACAGTGACTAGTGAGTATGAAGGGCCGCTTCACATTGCAATTCGTGTGACCTCTTGTTCTTGCCCATAGAAACATGGCAACTATATAGTGCTTACACAATGTTCACGATTTTGTGCATTATTCAGAATCTGTAAAATTTTGAGATGCCGTCATTAATTTATTTTGTTACTGAGACTAACAACCTGTCTTCAGAAATTGGGACTGCACTTCCCCGTTAAAACATCCCTAAGGTCAAAGTACAGTAAATATTAAATTTAAGACTCCCCACCCACGTAAGCCATTCTGTTAAAACTGTTAGAGGATGATTTTTCAAGTATGTGGCAGGCAGAGTACATAGTATACTGTAAATACTAGCTATTAATAAAAATGTTTTGACCAACTTACTCGTGTTTCCATGTTACTTCATTAACATGGAAACAAATCAGGGACTAATCACAGAGATTGAAACAGTATTTACAATATAATATGCACTTTTTTTGTCCATATAAATGTCCATATGTTAATTTGATTTATATCGAAATATTTTGAATGATGTATGTAATTTATACTGAAAAAAAAAGACATGAAACAGCTTAAAAACTACAGAGTCTTTACTACAAAATCCGTAAACTCCCTTGTTCCCTTCGCATGAAAAAAATTAATCATGTATTATTTCTGCTCAACAGTTCATCACGCTCTTCAGAGCCGGCTAATTCGGAGGACAACAGAACACCTAACACATCAACCACAGATGTCCTAACAGGGGATAATGTTGCAACACAAAGGGCAAGAAGCTTTGAATGAACTTAATGTCAGCTTTTCATTGTCGATCTTGCTGTTTTTCACATCACAGCGAAATGGTTGCCTGACACCATCAGGCTTGACAGACAACAGAGGAACACTAGCATCGATTGCAGCCTCCATCTTTTTACCAGACTGATGAACAGGAAAATAAAGATAGATTCAGTTTCCGAAAGTTTGGATGCAGTGCGATGGCTATTGTTGGGTCTGGAACAGAAGCCAGAAAGAATCAGAGTTTCTTTTCTCTCTATCCCGCTCCAACGCTTGCCAAGCCTGAGGAGACACTAATTGCAGCACTGCCTCCCTGCAGAGTGAGAAAGAACAATGACCTGTCTCTGGGCACTGCAGCTCCATTGTAGATCACCACAGAGATACAGGCCAGACCGAAGTTGTAAGGTAAGGAAAGAGGAAGAACAGCCAATGTTTCTATTTCATTACAGCTGTGGCATTCCAAGAACAAAGAATACGTCCCTCAAGACTTTCTGATGACAAGATAGTATTTTTTTAGTGTTTCAAATCTGATTAAAACCCATCCTAAACACCAAGTATTTCCCAATTACATTGGCATTCAGCTGAATTGTACTGAGGAAGAACACTTAACAGAACTGATTTGCAGTGTTAAATCACTTTCTATCTCACTCCTTATCAGATCAAACACAGAAGCAAAACAATGAAGAAAACTTATTTTTTCCCCACTCAGTTGTATGACATGCCATAAAATCTAGTTTTCAATTTTTCGGTTTTTCATCCAGCATTTATATACTGTACACTGGTCAACAATCAAGGAACCTGCCATAACAATTCCTCGATTTCAATTCCAATGGAAAACATCAGAACCAAAGAACATGCAGTTCAATCCTACACACCCTCATTACAACCTTACCTGAAGCCAATCAAGGGAGAGGAATGGGCAGGGTAAGGATCACTATAATCCAGGCCTTTAAAGGCATTCAATGACACTAAATATCCAAATGACTAATATACAGTATGCTACAGTTCAATTTGTGCAACTATATGAAATCAGTTCATATCAGAACTTCAAATCACTCAGAATCATGGACAACATTGTAAACGATGGATTTTTTCAATTTTATAATGATTTACATGTACATTTAAATTAATGAAATGAAAGTTTGGGAATTTAAGAATTAAGATTTTGAATTAAAACTTTAGGAAAAAGTGAAAACTTACATTCTGAAGAAATGCCAAGATTTTACTAGTAACAAGTAGCTACAGTACATTTTGATATCTTAAAACTTAAAGCTGTGTTTCAGCAATACACTGGATTTTTAAAACAATTTTTGGAGAATGTCATGTATTGAAAAAAGCACAATAAAGGAGAGCTTTTGCATGCTCTCACAAATTTGCACAACAAAATCGAAGTCAGAGATAATGTCTATTATCAACACCAACCACTTCCAACACAAATCATAAAGCACCATAAAGCACCCTCAACACTGCAAATTTAATTTAATCAGTTCTAACTTTTGTAAGAGCAAAATCCTATACAGGAAAGTTCACACCCTAACTACAGCACTTACTAATGTCATAATATAACTTTACTCCTGTTATTTCCTACATTAATATTTTATTGTTTTATCATATTGCATTAGAAGGATCACATTCAATAGATACATATAAAACCAGCTGAGTTTGAAGATCAGTTTTGCTTCAGTTTTCTCAGGAATCTATGGCACACTGAGCATCCAGGGTTTGTCTGCAAGACCTTCATGCCCATCTGGAGAAGTACTTGTGCTGCCTGCTGTCCAAACTCAGAAAAGGCACCTGCCACATGAGAGCGACCTGAGTGGCCTCCATCCTGACCTGTGTGGAAGGGCTCCGATTAGTGCTGTATATTTTACACTTCCATCCTGAGCCCTGTTAATTGTCCTTTGGAAGGAAGCAGATGCAGTCGCTTGGGCTCCCTGCTGAGAGAGTGGTGGCACGGCAGGTTTTCAGCATGCCTGGACTGGCCTTCCTGATCTAACAGGGATAAAAAGACTCTCCTGGTCAGGGCCTGTGGAGCAGAGAAGCCAGCTAAAACAGAAACCGTTTTGTATAAAAGTGGAGAAGAGAAACAAAAATAATAATAGTACATGTCTTATTTATATGTCCATTAAAGAGCACCATTGGTCCTGAGAGATTAAACCAACTGTGAGTAGGTTTTTAAAAAAAAAAAATTCTGCAATGAAACTTCCACTAATTCTAACAATAAATTGTTCCAAATATTGTTACAGACATACAGACGAAGATGGGGAAAAAAGCCATCCAAATTACACAGACATCACTGTTTTTTATGCATTTTGGAACAAAGTGCACAAAAGTGAAGAGCAGCTATAACTTTATTCACATGAATTCAGAATTAAGAGGTTTTACCTACCTGCCACTTTACAAGTGGGGGGGTTTAAAAGCACAGTACGTGAGATATGATGAGACAAAAGAAATGCTCCAAAATCCCAATAAAGCCTATTAAAAAGACTTAAAATCTACTTTTATTACAACTTCAAAGCAGTCCTGAATGCTTAATCAATGACCATCTGCATTGTCGTCATCAGGTCAAGCCATGTCTCCTGAAAGTGACATGCTCCAGAAAGGATCTGCAGGTATTTAATGTGAGAATCGACATGCTGAAGTATGTGCAACCCTGCCAAAAAACTTTCTTGAAAGCCCCTAATAAGTGTATATCAGTTTATCACTTCCCCTCTCAAGGAGAGGACAGATTAGGCTCTGAAAAAAGTTCTGCTCAGATCAAAGCCTGACCTTCGCTTCTCCAGGCCTCCTAAAGACAAGTGGGGCTTCCCAGTGCTTTCGTCAGATTGGCTCAGCAGCAGAGGAGGTTAACCTCAGTGACCTATCCGCTCTGCCACTCACAAAAGACAGCACCTCTTTTTCTGGATTCTTTTAATTAACACTTGCATTCAGGAAAAAGGCTGCGGTGATGCAGAAAAGAGCTTTCTCTCTTTTATTTTGGAAGTGGCAGTGTTTGGATTGGGTGTCTGGCTGTGAGCGTGAGATAATTACTGCTGACAGCTGTATTGAAGACACCCATCCCATCACCTTGGTTCTGTGCCTCTTGGCTGGGGGCGCAACAGCACAGGCACAAAAAAATTAGTCCCACCCAAAACACCTGTTAAGCCTATTCAGGTTGCTCTGTGTGTTTAAAGATATGTCACTCCTGATTAGGCTCACAGGCCATTCACGTATCAACTTTACATTCAGCACCAAAGACTGTATTCCCGTGTAATTGCAAACATGGTGGCAAGCTATTCTCTTTAATTCCTACATTCCTAACCTTCGAGTAATTTATTTCTTTCACTTTTTTTAATGTTACTCCCAATACTATTGCATCACCTCATTTTCATATTACAGTAGCATTCAAAAGATTATAAACACTGTCCACAGACATACCACTGTTCAATTCTCTTTCAAAGTTTTGAGATTCAATAATACCTTTATGCAACCCTTAACAGATACTTTTCCTCATTAAAAATGCAGCAGACCTTGATGAGCAAGCTGTATATTTGGTGAGCTCTCTTTACAATAAAGAAGCTATACAACAGAGAAAATGTTGCCGGAAAAATCATGTTACTCTACACATTTGAAACCCTACTAAAAATGGAAAAAGTCAAATACAGCATTTGAAAACCAAATATTATAATAAAACACAACTGTATTTAAATAGTGACATATTTAACATATCCCCTGGCCTGAAATATTAAGCAACAACCACATCCTCCCCAGCTATACAAAGGGTTCCGTAACGACATCCAGATTTCATGGGGTTTGTGAAGTGTCAAATATCTAGCCAGAAGTAATTAATATCTTGCAATTAAACTTTCTAGCCAAGGCTGTTCATCGTTAAAATGACTAAATATAAGCGTAATGTAAAACATTTTGCATTTCAAACAATCAGACGAAAACCCCCTATTCCTCGTAAAATAATTATAATCCATTCTAAACAAGATAACCAACACACAATTATAGGCGCCTGCTCTACCTCTGCATCAGCTAATCCAATAATACATTGGATTTAAGAACCAATGGTTCATAGAGTGATGACATAGGAGTCACGTTTTAAAATGAGCTGGGATTCCCTGAAATTGTCCGTTATGATTTTGTTGATGGGTTAATTTAATCAGCTGACTTTGTGGCTATTCCACTGGAACTGGAAGTAAGTGGTCTGCAGCAGTATAGGTAGGTGTAACTTCACTTGAAAGCTCTCAACAAGATATAGACCTATGAATCAAATTACTTGATTATAGTATACTTAAAAAAAAACTAGAAATGCAACAAATAAGGGATGAATAATATTGACATTTCCATGACATTGACATTTTCCACCCTAAAGAAAGTCTCAAGACTTTCAGAAAGCATCAGCACATTTTAACAGGGCTGTTAACTATAGTACGTTTCACAGATAACACACAACACAGATATTGGGCCCCTTTAAAGATGCAACCTGTTTTGTATTTGCTACAAGACAAAGAAATATTATTTAACGTTGTGTAAATGGCTTACAGTTTTAACTATATGCAAGTGCAAGAGCAGGTCAACAAAAAGGAAAAACAACATCAGACAATGTTCATTATCAGCTGGTCTCCACCATGAGGACTTTTAAGAGAATATGTAAGCGTTAGAAATAAATGTTAATTAAAATAAGGTTTTACTTTATTAATAAGTCTATTATAAAGTTTTTGAAATTCAGGACCTTTATACTCTTCTGTTACGCTCCCTCAAATTTCTACAAAGTTAGAAATAAAGTAAACTAGGGTGTCCATTAGTCCATTTGCACCTCAGGCTGAGGAAACAGAGTAATACTGGAACAGAAGAGCTAAAAATGAAGTTTGTCTTTTACAAGTATCAGAAGCATGCAAGATCCATTTCTGGAGCCTGACCATATTCTACCATTGTACTTGAGGAAATTGGACATCTCATTCACAGATTATTAATAAAACTCTTCCAACATTAAATCAAGACACGGATAATACTCATTGATTGCAGGGTTCCAAAAGTGAGTGAAATGATGATTGGAGCTAAATTTGAGGAGCATTAGTATAGCATGAGAAACACGGGAAACTGTGTTTATGGACTTAAAAACAGTGAAGTGCAACCAAATCCATTCTTGGGCTTAGGGAATGTCCTGCATTTGTCTTGACAAGAGAGGATGATGAGGGAACCCAGTTTCAACTCAAAATCCAAAAAACACATCGTGAAGGTCAAGTGATCAGACTTCTTCAGAAACTGTGAAACTTGGAGCAGAGGTCGCAAGTGGAATCTATGGACGCTAGAACAAAACCTACAGCAGGCGCCATTTTTTTACACAAAGGGTTGTGGTAGCCTGGAAGAAGCAACTCATTGATACTGTTGACAGCTTGGCTAGATGAGATTTTAGATACATCACTTTATTGTCCATATACAATTTCTTGTATTAGGAATTTGTCTTTTCACACACCCCAACTTGCTCTCCATGAGACACACAGACAGGGAGAGAAGCTTGGGGTCAGAGCGTAGAGACAGCCATTTATACGGCGCCCCTGGAGCAGTTGGGGTTAAGGGCCGTGCTCAGGGGCCCAACGGAGTAGGACTCCTCTGCCAGCCGCAGGATACGAATAGGCAACCTTCCAGCCACAAGTACAGATGCTTAGCCACAGAGTCAACTACCAGAAACCAAGTGTGAAGACTGGCCTCCCTCGTTTGTAACTTTTAAGATATAGGTTTTTTTTTAAATTAACAAACATACACTGCAAATTCTACTAGGATTTCTCCAGCAAAGTCTTATAAAACCCTGTCCCATCAACTACTCCATGATTGCAGTTCTTTCAACTGTCAGATATACTAATTGAATATACCTATAGATATTGTACGAGGCACACAATTTACTAAATAAATTAGGTACTTGCAACAAATACTTAAAATTACAATAAGCAGACCCAACCGCAATAACCATTCTGACAATTATTAAAATGCAATAATGATTTGTCTTTGAATAATGCCTTCCTTTTGTAGACTCTTAAAAACAACAGCTGTCCGTGTAACCAGCCAAGGAAATCTCCCCATTCTTACACTATTAGCTCTTACAGTGTACCAGTTTTAAACATCTCTCCAAGAGCACTTTAAAAAGGAGGGAAATAACCATGTAACACTTTTCATGACAATCCCAAAGCACACAAGGCTGCAGGCCAATAGAAAAACCCAAAACTTTGGGCAAGTGTTCCATCTCGTACTTCCCTAGCCAGTTAAAGAGGCTCGTTTTTAGCCACAGGCAGCACATCTAAAAAGGACACTTCTCTAGCAGCTCCCCACTTAATGTCACCTGAAAAAAGCAATCACAAAAGGGCTCTGTCTGGGCTTATCTCTGAGCCCTGTCGCTACGGCAACCAATGGGAGAATAAGCTTCCGTGGGCCTACGAATTTGAGAATCTATAAAAGCCGAGGCTAAGGAGGCATGTGCAGCCCCTCAAAGATTGACTGCATTAATACATTAGCAAATACGCTGAAACACTGGATAAATGTCAGCAATTATGGGAAAGGCGTCTAATAACGATGTTCCATGTCTGTCAATCCCCCATGGGGACTGATATGCAACTGCCACTCAAAAGACGGGCCCAGAGCTTCTGCCGCCAGCCAAGAGCTGGCGACGCATTCAGATGTGCACTTTAAAAAAGTAATAAACAGTAATGTGGCTCAATCATCACTGATCACAACTGTCAACAATTCCCTCTAAAGAGGGCTGAAAATGCTTTCGCACTGCCTGCCACCTCAAAATGAGGCAAGCTGTCAGAGGGACTGCCTTGACAACTAAGCTCCTGCCAGCAAACTGTTGCCATCAAACTGTCCTTTTTGTTTTATCCCCTCCGTCGTCGCCGTTATTAGTTTTGACGGAAGGGAAAGAGAAAAACACAGCCACGAGCAGATTAATCCTTCCAAATGCTTCAGCTGTTATTCTAGGCAGCGCGGACAGAAACAGTCTGGTAACATGCGCTTCGACATCTGTCTTCTGCTTCGGACAAACGTTTTGAGAACTACTTCCTGGGTTCTAATGGGAACTTAAGATAGCTCTCAAAATGTTGGAATTCATCTTATTACAAGTGGGAAAACGGACATTTCATTAAGCAGCTCCATCAGTAGATTAAAATTCTGCAGCAAATGAGATGGCATTCCAACAACCTGATTTTTTCTCAATCTGTAACAAGGCTGCGGTAGTCGAGTTTTTATTTATTCGAAAAGTAGATTTTAAATTGGATATATTAATGAATTCTAAATGCCATTATGAGAAATGTTGCAAACCAGAGGGCACTTGGTCCATATTGTTATCTTACGAGTGAAGAGAAGCTAAGATATCACCTGTCTGTTTCTTCAATAAGACCAGCCGTTGAATTTCAACCATGTGGTTGGGAAATCTGTCCCCGATACTCACGACTCTGTCTAAAGAAAAAAGTCCTATTCTCTGTCCTAACATCCTAACCTCTGTCTGGGTTCCCTTTTAATTTCCTCACACTCTCATCGATCCCAACCTTATTTCACTACTGTGTGTAAAACACTCACTGATCACACTCCTTAGGATTTCATATACTTGAATAAAGAGCTCTCTTCCTATTCCCTTTGTGTGAGAATGAAGAAATTTAGTTCCTTTAACCTGTCTTTTTCTTTTTTGAACTCAAAGGCTATAACATCTTCAATATCCTTGGAAAGGTGACCAAAACTGAGAATAACATTGAAAAATATAACAAAGATCTAAAGTGTTGTCAATTTTAAGCATAACCTTCCTGGAATTAAATTCCAGACTTCTTTTCACACACCCAAGCATATGATAGGTTGGCTTTTTTTAGTGTCCCTCATTATCTGTACTATATAAAATAATCTACATAATGCATTTAGTCTTCTATACTGTGGCTTCGTACTTAAAAAAAACGGAATATTCTGGCCCAAAATCACTAGGTTTTCCACACCACTGGAGTTGGATCACATTGCCAAAGTATCAGACATCCCACTTTGATGGCACTGTAAGCTCCTCAGATGCTCTGTGTGGGACTAAGGCTCTCTTCTCTAATCCCCTTCATGATTATTGACCTATGCCTGTTATGGGGACCTCCAAGTTTAAACTGGGGGACTTCGTACACTACATGTCTCTAGTCCTACCAGGATGTAGCCTTAAGCCATCTTATCACCCACTTGAGTGGAGTGAGTGTTTAGTGATTTGTCAGTCGGCTTGCGGAACCATGCTGAACTCCTAAGATGGGCCAGTGGTCCCATTTCGGAGAAGCCCGCACAGTTCCAAAAAACAGTCCTTCACAGAGGTGTTAGTCCCCACACAATCTTCAGTTCCTCTCTTCACGTGGAAGAACTCTTCAGTCCTCTATTCCACTGAGAGAGCTAGAACAGACAAATTCCTGACAAACTCTTCTTTTTTCTCTTTCTCTTCACTGCTAAATAAAAAAAAAAACAATCCCAAGAACGCATAAACAGAAGGCTGACTTCAGGAACTGTCAGTTTGCACCCTGTACAACTAATAACCCCTGTGGTGTGCTATGTTGCCATGTAATACAACCCATTCAAGAACAAGATCATGAAAAAGAGCAAAGTGGTGCTAAATGGTGTTTGCAACTGGAGGGGGAGCTGCAGCTGAAGTGCAGATTCTCACAGAGCTTCCCCAGGCTGCAGGAACTCAGTGACAGGATCTTGTCAGGCACGAGGGGCGCCTCAGTGGGGCTGCATCAGCGGCGCTCCTCGGGGGCTGAGGTCACAGCAAGCTCTCGTCCCCCCAGGCTGCCACGCTTTCACACACCTCCCAGCATCACGTCACAAAAATAAACTACTGGAAAAAGGGCTCACTGGGGAGTTTAGGGAACCTGCCTGCAGGACCTAAAGAAACTGCTGTTTCCAAGACTTGGGTTATTCAAGAATTAAGTGGGAGATGTTCAGAAATGTGGGTCAAAACAAAGTTGACAACACTCTCTTGAACAGAGTTGAGCCATCTTCCAGATTGTATTCTTTCACCATTAAAACAATAAGGCAATGAATTCACTACTATGGTATTTTTTAAATTTTAAATCAAAACCTATTGAGTGTAATTACATCAAGTCTAACGTTTATTTCAGGAACCTAGAGAGATTTTAAATTTATTTTGGAATTAGTGACGAACATAAGATCCTAATGAAGGGCTGAATATTTTTTTTATTTCCCCTTTAAAATTCATTCATTTTAGATAAGGGCAGACATTGTAACATTTTACCTCATATTGGTTACACTTTATGTAACTTGACAGAGCAGGTTTTTTATTTCAGTTAGATTTACTTGCAAGAAAGTTTACACTAAAAAAAATAAATAAAGCCTTGGTCATTTCTCCTACTATCCTGCCAGATGATTGCTTTAATTCCACAATTCAAATCTCAAAGCACCAAGAGTAAGGCATGCAATATTGCAAAGGGGCCTGACACTGTTTCCTCTCATGGTGACTGTAAGCAAAGTAGTAAAATATTTGTTAACCCATCAGTCTCCACAAGCAACAGGAAAACCAAGAAAGTGAAAGCACTGTGGTCTCTGTTAAGCCTGTCTTGCAACTGTAGTCTTCTTTATAGGTAATGGAGATATTACCTATAAAGTGATATATAGTAATTAATTTGCTCGTCTATGGACAGCATGTTTGCTCCACTGTACTTTTTCGACAATCAGTCTGTATAAACCTATGCACATTTTGCACATATTTTATTGTTTTTACAGTGATTATGATCATCACATTTTGCACACACCTATGTATTTATTTTTTATTTATTTATTTTTATTTATTTTGTTGTCTTTTGTTTTATAACTATTCTGATGTCTGTTTTTGCTTGTCTTGGGCTGGATTGCTGTAACACATCAATTTCCCTATGGGATTAATAAAGTATTATCTATCTATATTGTATCGTATTAACTTACATCTAGCTCATAAATACCCACAGTACTGGATTTTGTAAATGATAATTTTTGCATTCTTTTTTGTTTTTCTTTGTTTCCTAAAAGAAAGAAAGTCTTTTGTTGCTTCCTTTTGTTTCCAAAGTTTTTTGTTCCTTTTGAAAACAAAATCCAAAACAATACGGTAACAAACTTACCTGCCAAGATTACCTCCACTCTTTCTTAATGAGTGCTAATTAAATGTGAGGAGGCCTTTCCAGTTTTGAGTGTTAAATGGAACGGAAAGCCTGCTTTGCTGCAGAAGTCAGTATAATGAAGTCTGGGCAGAATAATCATTGATTTGGACTCCCAGAAAATGTCATTTTAAGCCCTGCCCGCTATGTTTATTGGTACAAGTCCCAGGAGATGAGGCAAGGTTAATGAGATATGCACTGAAACAGCTCTGCTGGCATGCTGGGACTTTCATTGTAATGCAGGGAAAAGAGATTTCAATAAAAGGCAGGCTGACATGTAGGCTGTTATTGCAGGGTGACAATCTTATTTTAATATTGCCTCAAGAGGATAGTGGGTGTGCTGAACTTTACAAAGAAGTGAAGGTTAGGTACACACAACACACCCTTTGGAACTGGGCAGGCAAATTAAGCCATTGAGTTGGGACGCAAAAATTAAATGCACGAGCCCGTACATGGTTCATCCTGTAAAAGTCCCCAATCCAGAGAGCAGGACATGCCCTACATCCTGGAGATCCAGGATTCTGTGTTGCTCCTAGTTGCCAAAATGCTGACAGGGACCGAGCAGGCAGAGAAACGTGCAAGAGCCCTGCTTGTGCTCTGAACACTGAAAATAAAATGGGGATGAACTTGAGCAATACAACAAGCCTACCCCAGACTAGGAAGTATAACAAGCAAGCCCTGGGTTCCAAACTGTTTGCTCCAAACCTCATTGAGTTACTCATTGGAGGATATAGTTTTTTTTTTTTAAAGTTGGGGGGCAGAAGGTTGAAAATGTCTAAGTTGGATTTTCTTTTATCCATGTGATCTTATTTTTTTCCAGCAGCCCATTTCTCGCTCTTTTCTTTATTTATGACTTTTTGTTCTGATTCTTTTGTAATCGTACATATTGCATACTAGCTACAGAATCTTGCATAATTCAGTAGAGAAAATCTGTTTTGGTTATACACCAATGACTTAGCAGTATGGAGGCATAATTTGTAGCAGGAAGCCCACACTGAGTCTTAAGAAACATACTAGTTATAAATGCCACAAATTTACAAAGTTTTCAAGACCGTGTGCACGGAAAACTTATTGAAGTTACTGAATCAGTAAACATTATGCGGAGGAGTATTTGTCATCAACAAGACTGATCACCGGGAGGCAACAATGACTAGCAATATGTACAGTTCTCACTGGGAGCAATAAAATCTGTTGCGCATGTTTTGAACCAGTTTACAGAAGTTGAGTTTTGTATTTCCGTCCCACTGCTCTCGTGAACTCTGGACAAGCCCGTGTCTGTTCAGTAGTTCATAGACGTCACATTGTCACATTGCTTCAGCGCATCCAAAAATGTTCTCTGGGGCTCAAGTTATCATGTCACATTCTCATGCTGCAAGAAAACTGTTGTTAGAAGAGCAGGCTGAGGAGATGCATGTGCTTGCTGGAATGCTGTCACATTGGGATGAGCCCGTGTAAGGGCAGAAAACCTACCCTCCAACTTTCCTATGGCACATAGGTGGGGTCATCTTGATCACCGAGACCCATGATTCCTTCCTGGTTTACTCTTTATTTCAACTAGGTTTGACATGCAGCAGGTTAAATCGCGTTGCTATCTGTGTTCAACCAACTGTTTTTAATCATTACAATTGTTTTAATAACTGTTTTTCATCAGTTTGAAAAATACAGATACTTTAATTATCTAAAAACACACATACAAAAAACAGTGTTAAGTATCTTTTGATGCTCATGTCATGTCACAGAATTCTTCCAATAAATAATAAAGTTAAGAGAAAGCCCAATAAACAAAAAATGTTGTACTAAATACTGCATAATCTTTGCTGATTATTTTGCTGGCTTTGTTCAGTTTTATACTGTCACAAATGTAAATTTAACTTTTCTCAATTAGTAACCAGTATGGAATTAGTCACTTACATAGAAAGTGTTAAATTACTTGCTACATTTCCCTTCCAAAAAAGCCTATCGTATGCAAAAGAAGCATGACCTTTTATCTCAACACCATAGGGCTTGTGTTTTGTTTTCTTCCAGCAAAAAGCAACAAGTACAAAGAAAGACATGACAAAAATGTTCTGTATAACTATAAAATATCCAGTTACACTATAACCACTGTAAACTATAGCCCACAGTGATACATTTACGTCATTGAAAAATCAGTAAACAGTAGTTTTGTTTTGTTTTTTTAATGTGAGGACTGTTTGGATGCCTTGTTGTCTGTTCTGTGTTAATCTGCAAGCAATTGAGAGCACAAGATTTTCTTTAAAGAGGTCATTTCCAAAATTGTACTTGTGTAAGGATTATAGGACAATACCATTCCAATTATTTTAGAGTTACAAAATGAGAGCTTTTTGCATGATAATGATGATCAGACATGCCTGTAGAATAACCAAGTACCCTTGTATAGCAGTCGTTTAGGCAGTATATCAGCAATTACCGTCAAGAAACCAAACAGCACTTGACATCAAGATTGCCGTCACCTCTAACCGAAGATCAGGTTTAGAAAGGCCTGCGAACTTTGTTCCAAGGAGATTAACTTAACCTCTCAACTACAGTCTTTAAAATGGTCTAAGAAACATGTTGAGCTTATAAAAATGTAGCCTTGAGCAACAGAGAAGGCCCATTGACTTAACGCATGAAAGCACCCCTTCCAGGATGCATAATTATCAATCAAATTAGGTTGCAAGCAAATAAAGGAGTAATGTGGAGAATGCAGTCCTAGAGCTCCACAGGGCACACAGAGAAGGAGTATAATTGTGAGGTTCTGGAGAGATTGTCCCATAGCTCCGCTGCAGTGTGGTGGAATCTGGCCAGGGCACTAGGGTCAGCGTCTCTGCCATGGGATCTTTTTTGTCCACAAAAGCAGGCTCTTTGACATCTCACTCTGAATCCCAGAGCAGGGGTATTCTGGAGATGAAAAGCTCCTCCCCGATTTCCCTGGGCAGACCGTTACATTTCAACCTTGGTAAGAAAATAGTGGTCTCCAGACTCCACTAATTGAGAAACCAACAAACTGAAAGTACATTAAACAGTTGCCTTTGACTCACAGGTCATCACAATGCACCATCTCGTATCACTCTACTTCAGTGCACTGTAGCTTAGAAGTAAAGATGAGCAAAGTCAGCAAGTCTGGAAAACTCATCCCTAACACTGACCATAACAAAAAAAGAATACGAGCTGGCATAACAAATGAGATTCCAGTTGTTTTAATGCCTTTCAAACCTCATTTTCATTTCCAAGACTGACGCAAGTTATCTTCCATATATGAGCACTGCTCCACAGGCACTTTGCTACTAGTAAGGTTAGGCTCATAGCACCTACAGATCTCTATGCTTCAATTTATAATCATAACAATGACTCTCTTCCTTACTCTGGACTACAACAGATATTCAAAGGTACTTAAATGATCACTACCTACTAATCACAACAAATATTTTTTTTTTCATTATTACAGCAAAGTGACTGGGATATATGACTGTTAAAATTATAATTAACACAGCCTTAGATACTATGACATTTGCTCTGGATTGGTCAAGTGAAAGGTTTTGTATGGGCTAGGAGGCTGTCCATATTTCTCATACATTTGCAAATTGGATTCTGTTGGTGGGATTTTGTATATTCTTGAACATACAGTATATCACAAATCAGTTAATAAGAAAATCCAATACATTCCTAAGCTTTTTGAAGAACTGAAACACTGGACTCTTCTGGGCATATCAAGGTGCAGAACTGCAATGCATAAATTTAGCAGATGGTCGCAAAGCTAGAGACCAGAGACAAGAACATATTGATTCTGTGCCACTATTTCCAACAAAAGGTTTCCGTTCTAAAAGTTTCTTGGAATACCAAGTGAAAGCAGCTTAGAACCATTAACAATGACAATTCAAAAGATGCTCTCTGATGGACTGCATTAATAAAAATCTTTATAAGCCAAAATACACCATGTAGAATTATTCATCTCATTCTGCAAATCTGTTGGATGTCTGCATGATTAAAGACTGTTCTGTTCTACTGGCTCATATCCTTCTGAAGAGAAGGATGGAATTGACATGCAGTACTTCCATTTGGAGGGAAAGGGCTATTTCCATGCACTTCAGACTTCCTCCTCAATGCTAAACACTACTCTGCTCATAGCTGCCTAAGATTTGCAGTGCTGCCATTACACCGAAACTGTATTTAAGAGAATGTAAACTTTTCACTCATTCAGTATTAGCAAAACAAAAAAGCCAGATTAAGTGGTTACCACAGTTATTGCTACATGCGTTGTGGGTTTCAGTTATGCACACCATTATATCATATAATTTTCACACTGACATCCAGAAAAGCTTTTATCACACTGTGCTTTGAATAACATAGCATGAAAATACACACTAGTGGAAATGTAGCAAGAGAATAATGTTTCAGCTGAAAACAAGCCCAGCAACATCAATATATAGCTGTATCAATGGAGATGTAACAGAAACGCTGGTGGCTTTTTTAATACATTGATATGAATAGAACAGTTCAATATTTCCTATAGCCACTAGTATATGGCTAGAGGAAACAAAAAACCATATGTTACGCTGAAGATATCCACTGAATTCCCCGGGCCTAATCTCTAAGTTTTTGTCTTCATAAGTTACAGTTACTGACCAAGGAGGAACATCCTTTGCAAAGCAAACCAAAAACCAGAACACTGAAGTTGAAACATAAAACTCCTTTTCCATTTCCATCTTTTCTACTGTCAGTGAAGAGAGACTATACATTCTGCTAAAGGTTTTAAATTCTGTGATTTAAGGACTATTTCACTTTAAATCAAAATAAACTCACACTCCTTAGAGATATCCCATGTTAAAGCATGCAACGTTTTCAGGACCATGCCTGCTCAGCTGTCTGCACACAAGGCTCAAAAACGTGAAGATTCAAAAACCTGCATAAGAACGTCACGTACCAAAAATGGGCTCTGCTGCAACTGGGACTGTTAGATTTGAGTATCATTCTTTTTTGTCGAAGGAAGAAAAGGATCTTGGCATCCATTATGAGTGAAAAACTGGCCCGTTAGTGACAGAGGTGCAGTTCTGAAATAAAATAGCCTTTACTAAAAGGTATAACACATGAAAGCAACATAAGAACGTCTGCCTAAAGGTTTTAAAATTAACAACTTCCTCGTGCTCCAAAGAGGTTACACATCACACAGGGCATCTGAGTCAGCTAAGGATGTGGCTTCTCTCCACTGAAATCAGATTATGTTTGAAAATCATCCTTCTTTTCAGGTATATAACTCAACACCAAGATGGAGTTGAAGCCCAGCTGACAAACAGCTCAAAACTTGTCTGTACTCAGCTATGCATGCAAATTCCTAATAAAATGATGTGGTTACCTGCTTGGAAGTTGGTGATTGTTCCACAGTTTTGCTCAAGCGGTAAAGATACACAGACACTACAGAGCAGACTTATTCTGTAGGGTTCAGTTCAAAGCAGTTCGAGGAGAGAGATTTGTAGAGTGTCTAAATGGGTTCATATTTAAATGTCCTAAACACCTTTTCCACCTTACATATTAGCTAAATTATGTCATTATATCTTGCAAAAGTATCCACCCCCTACAAGATTGAAAGTCGACACTTTCAAAACACACTTTAAAATTTTAATATAATAGGTAAAAATGAAAGTTTTTTAAAAATACATATGTTCTATATACACTATGTGCTCAAGACTGTTTACTGTCTATTTACATACTGTCAAGCATGGTGGTAGCACCATTATTTTATGGGGATGCTTTTCATCACCAGTGTTGGGAAATGCATTCTAGAAGAAAACATTCTTCCAAAAAGTACTGACCTGGAGGGCTCAATATGTATGCATTTAATCTTTGAATGTTTTACCAACATTCAATGTCTCTCACATATAAACGTTCAGCTTGATCACTGTAGTTTTGAATGAAAAACTCCTTATAATTCAAGAAAACTACATATTATTGCCAAGAAACGAATAAATTGCAAGGCAACTGTACCAATGGGACCAAAGTACTCAATTCTTGAATAGAGGAATACTGCTTCCTTAATTTCTAATTAATCAATACCTAAAACCCACATCATACTGTACATAAATAATGTTCAATACTCAGTATATTTGACTGCATGCAATCTCCAGGAGCTCAGAGGAAGATTTCCGGCAAACCACTCACCGAGTCGTCTGTGGCAGTGGCGGGCCAGCCTTCCCATTGCTGGTGTCGGACAGGGATGTTGGTCAAGTCGTAGATGTTTCTTTTTACCTGGAAAAAGGGAAGGAAAGGTATGAGCCCTCAAAGAGGTCCACACAAAGTGCAGAAGGGAAACAGCAACAGCATGTTTATATGACTCACTTTATTCATGTATACAAATTCTTGTCCAAAGAGACGAGAGACAAGAAAAACATGTTAAGAAAAAAACCAAACATCTACAGCAGGGTGTCGACACCTGCAAATTTAACACACATTCACGATTCGGTCTGGCTGACAGGGTCTCGGATGAAACGAGTATTGTGGGATGACACCAAGCTGAAGGTCATAAACTGAAACTTTCAAGCTAGAGGTGTAACATACCAGAATCACAAGACCAATCTAACAGTGAGTGAGCCTCTACCTGCCCCCTGCCCAAGGACCCACTACACAGCATCCACATCTCAACACGGTCTTGTTTCTATACTGTAAGGAACGCGCCAGGTTCTATGTCAGCTGCGTTGGGAATGACAGGCTGCAGACATTTCACAGGCTTACTGACAGTTTTATTGTCCGTTTCATTATAGGGGGGCTCATCACGAATACTGATTACTATCAAAGTCTGTGATTTTTGTGGTTTCTTTTAGTTGATCAATGCTATTTAATGTAAAGCCAATGCATAAGTACTTTAATTATTATACAAGGTAGGGTTACATATGTATTTTAACCATATTTATGTCAATATACTGTATACTATATACATACTAGAATGTAGTGCATTATGCAACAGTGTGTGGGTGGACTTGGTTATATGTGAATTTGGCATTTCGCAATATCATGAATGTTGAAATCTTACTGTATAATAATAAGTCATAATAAGATTAATACATTGCATAAGCTCATGGACAGACAACTAAAAAAACTGGGTGGACATCCTTCAAATCAGTTAAAGGGTTATGACCATTGTTTGTGCTATTTCTCCCCCAACAATATGCTTCTTATTATTCAAGTTACATAACTAGGCATCACCACAGATCAAGGTAGATTTCTGAGCCCACTTGCAAAGAAATGTTTAATGTGAATTAATGACCATTAATAGAAAATGCAGAAACACTTTAGCAATCACTTGAACACTAATCTTTGTAAAGTCAAGAAAAGGCACTACACAGCCAATAATAAACCATGCACAGATCACTGAAAGATTTATAAATGGGGCCTAACACAAAGAGAAGCAATTGCATAAAACAGCATGGACCAGCAATGGACTTGCACCCTTAAATGAACGGAACCTGCTATAGAAAGAAAACATACTAAAAAATAAGAAAGACTCCCAGTTAAACGGTTAAAACTCTAGAAAGTTGACATCTATGAAAGTCTTATTGAAGACTGACTCATCAATATGATATAGGGCATAAATTAATTTTAAATTAAGATTGTAACACTATTAAAATTAGGTATAGCTATATACTGTAAAGGAACAAGTAATAGGTTTATTCCATGCTGAAAAGAGAGGAAAGAAAATGCAACGTTTCGGCTATGGAGCCTTCTATGGAGAAGAAACAAGCCCAATAATTCTTGTCTGCTTTTTAAACTCTCTCAAAAAAATGACTTCCTAAAAGTCCGCCGCAGCTTTTTGGCAAGTTGGAGTCTCTAGAGCAGGGGTCGGCATGCTACCACACACATGCCCTCGTTGGCCCTCAAAAGGATTTTTAACGACACACGCATAGAAAGCGGCACATTATAAACGTCTTACAAGCCATGAAGAAAAGAAGTTAAAAAAACACTAAAAAATTACACTGGACTCTTCTGTGATTCTCTACAGCATGCTACCCAATCAAAGTTCTTTGGCACAGATAAAAGGAAATTCACCCGGTTTGCTTACTGCCTGATTTTAACAGGGCTAACCAGTAGCATTCACATGGAAAGCTCACAATCTATGCTGCTGATAACGTTTTTTTATGCTTAAACGTAAAATCAAATATATTGGAAAAATTATCAGTTGCTAAGAAAGTAAAGTTACCGTTCTCTCATTTCAGCCCTTTTGAAGAGATGGATTTGCGCAACAAAGACCATGCTGTTTATGCTCTGTGTTGTACCACTTACTGCACAATGAAAATGGGTTGCAAAAGTAATGTTTCTAGCGGACACCACCACACATATGAATGAACTTAACTTCCATTAGCAGGGTGGATATCAAACTGTTCTGGGTCTTTTCGAAATGAGGAAGGCATTACTTGCAAAACATGCAAATTTTTCTACAGGGGAAATTGGCACCTCAATGTTCCGTTATTTCCAACACCTTAAACAAGTTTCAGAACATTGCACAATCCATGTTCCGAGTTTGAAGTGTACATGCAAGAACTGGCATCAGGTTTTTGTTTCCAGATTTTTTTAGCCTGATGCTTTTTTTCCCCCCAGATTAAACCAGACAGCTTTGATACCCAGATTTCTAAGCAGACTTCATTATAAATGGTAAGACATGCATATGAATGTATTCATTTTAGATATTTTATTATTAAATATGTATTAATCAAAACGTAAGTAGGGCTATTATTGACATTTAAAAAAAAACTAAAATGGCACACAAATCTGTAAAAACAAGTGCGTCGGGCAACTCTTGGCACGTCCCTTCTGAAAAGATGCCGTGCCCTGCTCTAGTGCAATCATCTCCAACAGAGGGGTTTGATTCAAGTGCAGCTGAAGGCCAGTGCCAGTAGAGTTGGGAGGTACTGGCTCTTCAGGTGACACACGGAGACACACCTGTGTGAACAGACTAGGAAGGTTAAGGGACAACAAGCCACCAACACTTCCTTCATGGAAACAGAAGCTGTGATCCTTGTGAGCAGCCTGCTCTTCCTCCTCCTCCTCCTCCTCCTCACAGCACCATGCAGTTACTCTCTGTCAGCAACTCCAGTGTGAGCACATTACAGATTTCTTCTCAATTTTAAAAGACAGACCTTCGATTTAAATTTCCTGCACAGCCCCGGCATTTTGTTCTGTGCCTTCGTAGGTACCACCCTGAAAGGACTGATTAACACAGCAGCTTAAAAAAAGGTTTTGGTTTTAAAAAGCCAAGCCAGATTGGAAAATAAATACTTAAAAATTAAATAAAATCGTACATGAATCGTCATCATTTCGTAATGGTATATTTACATCTAGTAACCGTCTTCACTCAGTGAGCAACCATGAGCAAAAATACAAATTCCAAGATAGTTAATAAAATGAGTTGGTTCTACTTTCATGGCACAAAGGTCATGAAAAATGCCAAAATAAAAAAAAATCTATATTTTTGAAAGAGGCAGCAAGTCGAACATAATATCCTAAATAAAAGAAATAATTGTAGCCTCACAGAGGAGGAGAAAGGAACCCTGTATTTGCATTCCAAGAATGCCAAGCTAATGCCCAAACACAACAGCTCCACACTCTGAAATGAACAGTATTCTATTCTCTCATTCAGCGCAGTGTATCTGCACTTAATAACATTCCGTGCTTTTAAACAGTAGTGCTTGCTGACTTGCACGTCGTGTTGGTTTAAAACGCAACGCCAGGCTGATGCGGAGGGCGAGGGTGATCAAAGCGGGCATCCCTCGAGCCACTGGGCCTGCATTCTACCGCATTACCCCTGCAGAATGCACCACGATGGGAGATTTGCCACAGAGTAAACTAGCTATTGTATTCAAGATCTCCGTCCACTCACTGTCACTTTCCGCATGTTGGTAAATGTTTCATCAACTGGAAGGCCTGGGCCCCGAGAACGAGCTGCTGAGATGTAAGATGCGAGCAGGGAAGCGGGGTTTTAGAATCCACAAGAAGATTCCCTTGCTCTTTCCTAGTCTAGGGACCAGCCTCTTAGGTCTCATGTTTTCAGACTTCTCCCAGAAAAGAAATTCGCAGGATTATGGACATCCTATGAAATCTGTGGATGGTTTTTTTTTGCAAGATGATCTCTTCAGAGTCCAATGATCTTTGAGGGATTACAGAATGCGTTTTCCCATAAAGTTCCCAAGATTCCACAATTGCAGAACTTACAGTATCATTGAATCTACCGACATAGACATTGTCCATTTTCAGAAAAAAAGAAGAACATCTGACTTAATTCCATTATATTGTCAGAAGAGTGGATAAATGTTTTTTGTATCATTTTAGTGCATCAAACATCCATACATTTCATGGTACAGGTGCTGTAACCTTTCCTACTTTACTTCAAGTTTCCTATTTATCATCCCACTATCCTGACCAACACAACAGATTACCCAAAAAATGCCAAAAAGGTGGTTGTGGTGTCACCACTCTGTATTGATAACACTTACAAGTCTGTGACAAGGACTGTGAATAAATGAAGGAACTGCTTAAAGAAGGGACAAAAGTTCCACACAGAGGATGCATGATCCCAGAAATAATTTTTAAAATTCCACATCAGAGTTCATTGAAAAAAAAAAACTAAGCCAGCATTTATCAAAATGATCAATCCCTTTGCTCACAATTATAATGTGGTAGGAAAATAAAATTGAATCTATATTATTGTATCTAGGCTACTATCACTTCATTTCAGCAAACGCCACAATGAAACATACAATTTACAATAATGTAAAGTCTTTTTTTCTCAGTTTCCAAATCCAGTTTGAAAAACGATTTGGACAGTAATAATAGGAAAGCAGCACCTCAGTTGAATTTCATGCAAAAATCTAACAATGCAGAAGTAATACTGCCCAACATTTATTCTTGATTAAAATAACTTGTTAAAGAGTTCTAAAAAATTTCAAAAATGTAATTACATTTACTTGATATTAAACAGTCACTAACATAGAATTTGACAAACTATGAAACTTTTGTCCTCAGAGAATTTAGGAAATTTTAATGGCAGATTTCAATGAGAACTTATGCACGTTTCTGCCTCTCTCTCTTCCTTGGTACATGAAAACTTGCTGAGAAAGATGTTCTGAGGTGATAAACACAGAACCAGTTGGTACAGGCAGCTGCAGCTCATTTTAAATTTAATATTTCCTGCAGGCGTCCAAATTAGGTAAAAATAAGAAAACTAGATAAAATGTTAATGTTAATATGTTAATGAGTGGTTACCAAGCAATGTTGATGAATGGAGATAATCTGTTACTCCAAGTTCAGTTATACACACTACAGATAACTTCTCTGTCATAATTGTGAGGCTTTTCCCCAACGTCTTCATTCTTGAATGCACAAGCTTTAGCACCATGTCCCTTTGATCAGCTGGCCTTCTCTTCCACACTGAAAGATGTTCTCTTTTCTCACTGTTTGGCTTTTTCTTCACCCTATACTGGGTCTGTCTGTTCAGTGATCTGGGTCTGGACTGGGTTCCAGCTGTAAACCCATCACTCTGTACACAAGGCAGTTGCGTTTCACCAGGAGCTCCTGATCCAGAGCTCTGCCAGGGTAATCTCTGGGACCTAACAAGGAAACAGAGCAGCCGCCTGCCTGCCACTCAGATTTCAGCAGCTATTTCACCTTGAAGCCTGACATCTCAGAAAGAATCCTTGGTCTGGGAATTAGGCAAAATTACATGTGGTTTATACTAGGGCAAAAAAACCTCTAAGGAAAACCAGTTTGGTTTTAAAAGAAGTATACTGGACCAGGAGTTGGAACTGACAAGAATTTCCAAACCGACCAAGTGACAGAAGAAACGTCAGCAGGGATATTGACCTATGAAGACAGCACTTTGCATCATTCAGGTTAAAAAGGGCAATATAAACACAACAAAACTGCATTAACTCTTACTACCAATGTGGAAGAGAGAATGATCAACCACTAAAGCTTTACTCCCTAGCCTTAATGGAAAACAATGCTTCGTTTAAAGTATATTTTCATTAATATGCAGCAGTATTTGAAAATCATAATTATCAGATCACACTCTTGGCTTCTTCAAGTCTAGATAATAGCAGGGAGTCTTCTGCAACAACAACATTTACTGTTCCACATTACTGAATAAAAAATCCTTGTCTGTATTTAGACAACTCTCTTTGAATTACTGGAGTCTGACTGAACTGTAAAACAATGCCAAACCAGGCTTAATGAATTCAGGAGCTACTGGTGAAACACCACTGTCTCTGTACATAGTGATGGGGTTACAGCTGGATCCCAGGCCTGACCCAGTTGAGAAGACAGATACGAGCTGGCATATTTTGCCATCCAATAACTTCCAAAACATTTTTTTATAATCTACTGGGGGTAACTAATACAGAAATTTTACATTTACTGGAATGCGGATTTTAAATTATTTTTACTCATAAAATATACTATATACTAAATATAACTAATACTCACAATAGTTCAGTTCTTTTGCAGACATTTTCATATGCGAGTATTTTAGGATACAGAAATACTGTAAGATGCCTACCATTCCATTCATCATTAAGCAGGGCTCTGCATGAGTATGTGCTGAAGTCACATGTCAAGTAGAAAACCTAGGGAAGTTAACAAGTTTTTTTATTTAAAGCTGCAAACAACATGAAACCTGTAACCAATTACAATTTCCATTGTAGAAGAAAAGAAGATTTTATAAAGGAAAACTAGACTTCAGAAAAAAGTTCAGTATCCCATTTTTCCCAGCTGTGAAATTGGTAGGGACTTGTATATGCCAATATCTTCAATTAAATAGCAATAAACGCTTATCAGAGTGGCCCTCAAACTTCACACCAGTTAGGGACAGAGAGGGACAATTTGTTTTTTAATTCAAACCAAATCAGAACTTTCACAACAGCGCCTCTTCCACAAGTAAATGTACTTAATGGTGGAGTACATAAAAACCATAGAGGGTCAAACAGGGTTCGCTACTTTGGTATCGACAGGGGATATGGTTATTTAATCCAAAGAAGCTATCTGATCAAAAGAGTTCCTGTCATTTCCTTTTGTGTGGCATTATAAACAGTGAGGAGATTCGGCACTTTAATGAGATACGAGACTCTTTATTTTTCCTCCCCTCTCTCACCATTAAGCTTTACTTCGGTGGCAGAAGACCGGGAGGGCTGTCTGGACGCAGGGCAGAAGCAAGTAGAATGTCTCCACCGTCCAGGGGCCTGGGGCGCTGGCCTGCTCCGACAGCACAGGCTCAGATCAGTGGCTGGAATGGCACAGCCTGACATGCACCCTTCAGCCTGGGAAGACAGCCCCCCGCCTCTCGTAGTGTGCACACAGTGGAGGTGCCTTCTTTATGAAGTAAAGGGTCACTGAAGGTGGAGAATGTTATTACAGAGTGTAATATCCTTGTTTGACCAGAGGGCTACAGGGATTTCAGCACCGAGCTCTGACCGCCAGGCTCCCTTAAACACCAGCGCTTGGCTGTAATGAACAGCCGGGATCAGAGGACAAGCTGGCCCCAGAGAAACAACAGCAGCAGAGTTCAGGACAACTTGGAGCCCCGTTTAACCAATTTAATTTTCCTGTTCACAAATGGTCATATGTATTTGGTTTCACCACATCATCTCATAGAATGAGAAGCCACTGGCTGATCTCCTTAACTGAATTCCTTCCTTTGCAGTGGTCTAATTTCCCAAACAAGTTGGTTTCATTTGGTCTTTTTTTTTTAGAACAAGTTCCCTTTTTTTCCTTAATTCCAAAATCACACTTTCCATAAATGGAACATTAGGTCATACTGCATTTTTGGTTGCTTTCACAAAACTTCTGCATCAAAAAAGTTTAGCGACACAAAATATTAATATTGACAATTTAATCTTAAAGTATCCGAGTCAGAATATGTATGGGATTACTCAGTTAAAAAGTTGTAAAGTTTGTCAAACTGTAAGACTGCCTCCTATGTTTAAAGCAATGTTATTTTACTATGTGTGGCACAAAGCAAGATTTACACTCCTTCAAAAACTGAAAACAATATCTTTCATCCCACAACTCAAAACTGAAGTACAAATTTGCCTGTGCCTTATGCTATCTATGCAAACTACACCGGTGATTTCTGATCGGCTGTAACAATTCCCTATGCTAACACCGTCTAGCCTGCGCTCCGCACATATTGCCAGCTCTTCCACAACCTGACAGTGCTATTGTCTACAGTGTGAAGCTTGAAATAACTGTTCTTGTTCCGAGACTCTAAATACAAAAATAAACCAACAAGGAAAGACATTTCCTTAATTCTAAAGGTTTGATTAGGAATCACAACATTCCATTTCTTTTGATCTTTGTTAGTTTTCAGAAATGGTCATTCTCTACTAGAGCAATACATTGTTTTAGGTGGCATCTACAGTTTCACAACTATAGTGCACTTGAAATAAAAAGCCCTGAATGATAACAGCATCTCAACGAAATACGCTCAAGCAAATGCAAATGTATAAAACGCAGTTCAAACAAAAGACAAGTAACAAAATTCACTTCAGGCCGCTGTTTGCTGAGAATTTAACTGGATGTGTATTATAAATCAGTAATGAGCACACTGAGCACTGATGCCCTCCAAGGCATGCTAAGCCATTATTTCTCACGTCTTTTAGCCTGCCTCAGAAACAAAAGGGGATCCATTATTATCGGGAAGAAATTAACATTAACATTTGATGAAGCTTTGACTTGTACTCATTCTCCTGCTCAGAACACAGCCTTCCAATTAAAGCTAATGAATGAGCGGTACACACCCTCTGCGGTGTTCTCAGTCTGCGGTGCGAAGACCGAGAGAGGGGTGAACACAAGAGCCTTCAGCAGCCTGGAGGAAGTGGGCAAACAAACAGCACTTATGAACAGACACACTTCCCAGAGGCTGGAGTTTCTCTCTGTGAGCCTGTAACAGCAGCCACTGCTAATGCTATCAACTTTCCCATTGCCAAGAAAGAATTACACTGGGTTTCAACAAGCAATTTATAACCCTGTACAGATTCCCACTGTAAAAAAACAGGAACCCAATGTTCTTTATAATTAGCCTGCAGTTCAAGAAGGTGCCACTTTCCAGACTTGTTATGCAGGATGGGAGATACCGATACAAAGCTAACCTGTAAGACCACATAGTATTTCTTCCTTCTTTTACATCTCAAGGATGTTTCTTATTAAGCTGAATAAATCCCTTGATGGGAATAAAAAATGTTTAGAAATCTTTTTTTGACTCAAAAAAGATAGAGTGGATATTGCACTCTTTTTATTATTAAAAACAACACAAGTACAAAGCCACAAAGTTGATCTAGACTACAGAGCTAAATAGTTTATCTAAACTTAAAGGACTGTGCTCCTTAAGAATTATTTCCTTTACTGTTAATATCAATTTAATTGCTCACTTACAACCAGAATATTGGAAATTAAAAATATTTTTTTCCTCACTAATTTTACTTACAAGGTCTTCAGATAAAAATGCATATGAGCTTATGCTTTAAGAACTGTTTTCCCAAAAAATATTCAGAAGAAAGCAAACAAAAAATTGATAAACATAAATAAATTACAATATTCAGATATGTAAACATTGACAGCACTGGTGGTATATTATGTTTCAGTAGGTGCTTCAGTAGAGGAATCTGTCTGTTGAGCGGTATGCACCAGACTTTTACTATATAAGAATTAGTACAATTTCTTCATATGTACTTTAATTCTAAGAACACTGAATGTTATGGGTCCTATACATGTAACTGTGGATTCTAGGAATGTGTGGGTTGGAATTAACATACCCCTCTTACTTCTGAGTACTTAATTCTCTGGCAAAGTATTTAAAGAATTAAGGCTCATATTATCCTCATCATTGCATGGCCAGTTACTCTCATAACCCAGTGTAACTGCTGTAATGTAAAAATTGACATGTGCAGAGTTACTTCTTACCTTCAGACTGAGAACCCTGCAAATTGTATTGAAGGGAGTGTTCTGCTTACACATTTCAATTTGTATCCAAAGACTACTTACTCTTCAAAAGCCTAGTAGCAAGATCTAACAAAATGCAAAGCCTGAGTCAGAAATCAAATGAAAGAACATGCATCTCTAAATTGTTAAAAATGCACAATAAATAAAAACACAAAAAAATGTAAAAAGCTGAAGGCATCAATTAAACTACCAGATATGTTTAGAATTTTGTACAATTACAAAACCAGGGGGTAGTTTACCAGTAAAGCATTAACATCAGAACTAACCACAGGATCATCACATAATGGAAGGCTAGTTGGAGCCACTAGTCACCTCCATGCAGCCCTGTCTAGGGGTCTGCTTTTACAGTAGTGTTTGTGGGTAAAAACTTGGTAACATTACAGTAGCCTTTTCATCTCACAAATTCAGTCTGTCTCTCCTATGTTTAATCATGTTTTTCATTCAAACATTCTCAAGGCATGTATATACTCCACCTTCACTTGACTCAGGCAGCTGTCTCATGCTGCCCCCTGCTGCAGAGAAGGCAAAGTGCAAGCTCTGACTGGCTAGTGTTTCCTACCTCGCTAACAAAAGAGAAGCTTCCCTATAATAGCTCTAAAGTGCATTGCTGGATACATAAAATAAGGTCAATCACACCAATTCCAGCTGCATAATGTGCCATTCAAAAACCTAAAGTCTACATTACATTACAATAAATTATATACTTCATTATAAATACATTATAAGGTTATATATAACTTCAATATAATACAATAAATCATATATTTCAATAAAATCTAAATTTTATCAGCATTAAGAAACTGGAAGAGCTGGAAATATATTTAATTTTATATGTGAAGATTTAGATCCCATGAGAACCTTCCTACTTATAATTGGGGCTTTTTCAGTTCTAAGAATACAAGTGAAAATCTGGTTTGCAAGTTTTACACATAACAATGATAAGTCTATTGGCATAACTGTGCTGCAAAGCTTGCTGTCATTTTCAGTAAGAAGTAACAAAATACTGCATAACACTAGATATTTAGCTACATAGATTTTAAGATTGTCATTACATGTATAGCCCTAAGTATATAGAGAAGCCTTAAAAATGCTACAAAACTATACTGATATTTTTCAATGAGTAAACTTGTGCAGGTAAATGCAGACCATGATTCAAGATGGGAGGAGGTTTTAGTTAGCATTGTGATATGGGTTTACACATGCGAATTACAATGCAATATTTATTTGTTATTTTTATTCTCCCTGAAGAGATAATTGGTCCTGTACGTATTTTTTTTTGTTTGGCTTCTACACCACCCAACACACATTACAAGCCATATTATCAAGATGTATATACATATATTTGAGTTTTATAATATTCAGTAGTTAATCACAAGAACATGGGTAAACAGTTACCTGTCCTATCCATATGAAGATTTTGGCCTATGGAACCCTAAAGGTACGGGTAGCCACGCTGTT
Organism: Lepisosteus platostomus; assembly: GCF_059453375.1. Taxonomy (NCBI): domain Eukaryota; kingdom Metazoa; phylum Chordata; class Actinopteri; order Semionotiformes; family Lepisosteidae; genus Lepisosteus; species Lepisosteus platostomus. Next base: position 28,164,521 of record NC_142621.1, read on the forward strand.
CCTATAGCCTTGATATAATGAGGATATATTCCTGTAGCTGTCACCTCCAATATGACGGCAATAATATGGGTGTATAGTTTGCTAGGATAAGTACAGAAAAAAACAGTCCGAGTTAAACAATCAAAGTATTACCAGCAGCAGATGCCTTTCTTTCTCTCTTTTTTTTTTTTGTTCTCCGCTCATTTCTACAGCTGTAAAAACTGGGGCCCGAAATCCTTCAGCCTGGCTGTCTGGTCACGGAAATCTCCGGCCCCTCGGCAGCAGCTATTCTACCCTCCACTTTTCTGGCAAACATTTGCTCTCCAGCTTATCGCAGCCCACATTTAACTCGGGGTGCCAATCACCTCCGAAGCCGGCGCTGCGGTTTTGAGCAGGACCTGCAATACAGAGGGAGGGCGCGTTCCCCGGGAGAACTGGGCAAACCCCAAGGCTTTGGCAAAAGACAAACAAGCAGACAGGAGTCTATCTCTCCATTGATATGCACAGGCAGAAACCACAAGGCTGGCGTCTCCACAGTCACACTGGCTCCCATACAGATACATGGGCGTCCTGCACTGAGCACAGAAAGCTGCACCTTCCAGACAAAGGCCAAGTGTCTTTATTGTTGCCTTTATTATTTTCTCGCTTTTATTTCTTCTGAACATCACACGAACCCAGGCTAAAACCATCGGTTCACACAAACATTTTCCAGAAACATGATTTTATAGCCACATATATCCGGCGACGTATGTATTTCTGGGACAGAATCCTTCAGAAAGTCGTATAAATGTTTGCTTTAAATCTCTCAGCACTCGGCTGAGCCCAAAGAAGTATTTGCTTTACAGAAAGGAGAGCATTTTAAATAATCCTGGAACCACGTTTTGCAAAATCAGTACATTCCAATTGCATTCTGAAAATGATATATGGACACTAACATTTTTAACATGACAGATTCATATTCACACCTCATCATGAAGAGGGAAATGGAGAAAAACATTTTGTTCTCCAGCCAACCGCAACATGTTTTAGCCTTGTGGTGAAATGGTTACTCACGGTTCAATTAACCGCAACTTGACAATCCATTATGTGTCAGGAAACATGACGGAGCTCAAAAACGTAAAGATGGCAAGAAGTGAAACTTCGAGAGTGTTATTTTTATTGGGGTCTCATTTAGTCATTACTATTACGAGAGCACCTTGGAGACTTTTTTATTTTTACAGCTAAGCAGGATTGTTGAAAAGCTTACTTAAGACAGGAGCGGTCTGAACAATCTTTCATCATTTTACCATCAGACGATAATGCGCATGAAGCTCTTTGCAGCAGATTAAAAACCCCACATTAACTTAAATCAGTCTAGAGTAACATAACCTTATTTTTCCTCAATGTTAGGGCTTAAGGAAGACTGATAATTAGAGATAAAGTGACTAAACGAAATGCTACAGTTTTTCAGTGAGAGTTTAGTTCTAATACAGACCTACTTGCCAATTGCTAATGCTTGCCGGCAGGCTTCTGTTTGACAGAAAGATGCAACCACTGGCAAACAAAAGAATCGCCATCATGTATCAGTTTTGCAATTTAGACTCGATAAGCTGGAATTTTGATTTAATCCTCCTTCCTTGTTGTAACATGGCTAAATTACAGTGCTGTTTGGGTACTAATTTCAATTATACTGCTACAACAATAACCAAGAACACACAGAACTCTAAACACACAGATGTACACGCGTGTGTGAAAAAGCCAGGAATGGAGGTGCTTGTTTGCAGTCTCCACTATTTTGAGAACAAACCGAGGGCCCTGGGACTGCCTAAAGACGAGCATGTTAGTGGACGTGGGGGTCTGTTTGATTTCTTTTCTTACCCCTCTGGATCCCCCGCTGAGCTACCAGCCCTTTCCCTCTCCCTTCCCTTTAAGACCATTCGCAACAGGAACACTCCCCGTTTTTGTAATCCCAGCAAAACACTTAAGGAGCACAGTAGGTGCTCATCAAAGCCATCTGCTCCAGGAGGAAAGCCGGTCGCTACTCCCGCTTGTGAATAGAATGAGGAGACTGTGAATTAATCTCTTCAATTAGCACTATTACAAACTGTCAAGTGGGATTATTACAGTAGTGGTCACCACTGCAATCCGAAACACTCCCTCACCCCAGTGAGGTACGTGCAAAGTGAAGTACACAAAGGCTATATATGTTTGATGCTGGGTTACTGAAAACGCAACAGAGGCAACATCAGGAACTGGATCAGGTCAAACGCTGTTATGATTCCAGCTATCATTAATGGGGAAATGAGGCTGAAACACTAGCTGATCTCAGTTAAGCCTCTGTTGATTCATTATGATTAAAGAGCTAACAACAAATCCATTAAAGACACTCTAGAAGATCAATGTTTCAGTTTTTATCTAAGTTTCTAAAATGAGCACAGTACAACTAGATCAAAATTTCCAAAACAATGCCCCAGTACAGTGACAGGGAACACTGTGCTGTAGGAGGCATTATCTTTTGGATAAGTTAGTTCAAGTAGGTACACACCCGAAGAAGGCTTCTTCGCGCACCCGAAGAAGGCTCCACAGCCGAAACGTTTTGTTTCTTTTCTTCTCTTTTCAGCATGGAATACACCTTTACTTGATCTTTTGGATAAGACATTAAACTGAGGTCCTCACTAAAGATCATTAAAAGATCATGGTACAGAATAGCTTTATTAACTCTGGTGTCTTGTCTGTATTCCACTGTGGGCTTGATTAAACTGGCCTTCCTGAAGTTCACCCTGTTATGAAGCGGGGTTGCTGGCACATAATGGCCACTGTAAGTCACTCAGATACGTGACCGACGAATCTGGCCCACCCTTTATAAGTGCTTTGTGTTGAAAAGCCAAATGAGGAACAGGTTCCTATAGGATGGAGTTATCTGTTCTCTTTTGGGGTTTATTACAACTGTGATAATGTACTAATGTACTCAAACATGGCTTGTTTAAACAACACCTGAAACTTGATGGCTTGTGCTTCCTATTTGGGCGTAAAGCATGAACCCTGACTTTATGAAAGACTCAAAGACAGTGATCCCCATGAAAAGGAACTACATATATTAAAACAGCAACAGAATGTTTCCAAGACAATAATTTAGTGGAGGTGCAGATGTCTAAAACAGGCTTTACTCTATAGAAGTTTACAGTTCTCATATCAATTTCTAGACAGGACTAAGAAAAGCCAATACATGTAATTATTTCAGAACAGGCACATCTTGTTAACACTCAAACTGGAGGCTTTTTTTACATCACCAACAAAAGCTCCTTCATGTAACAAGTGAGTGCAATTGACAACAGTTAATAGCTTTTACGCATGTTAACTCGTGAATCCTTGTTGGCCATGAACCTGGCAAAACAGCAGGTAAAGCTGAAAAAACACAATATCTTTGGTTTACAAGACTCAATCTGCAGTTTGATTGCAGCCCTTTAATGGAGAACCCGCACCAGAGAATCTTAAAAGTAATATTTCCACTGGGCCATACAATTAACCAGAAGCTACTTTTCTCTCAGGCACTGACAAAAAATATTTGCTGTACCAGAAAATAATTAAAGATGCTATTAATTTACACCTCTGATCATATTATAACTACTAAAAAGTACAAATTGCTTGTTTATAATGTGGACATACCAAAGCTCAATTCAATTGTAATTCTCAAGTCAGGCACATTTTTAAAGAAACTATGAAAATTTCACAGGGACCAGTCAATTAAAATCCAAACATTTACATTTGAAGCAGAAATAAAAACAAATGAGAAAGCTGGAGCCTTTTTTATCACAATCACTTAGTTCCTAATTACAATGCTGAGAAGCTCTGGTAGATGAGTGGGGATTCAGCATTTCTTAATAATCTGTCTTTATAACATTAACACCACCACACAAGACCTTTCATGCTAGTATTTTTAGATACTTCCCTCCAACATAACCACACCTACTACTGGACAGCTGTCTAGGACAAATCATCTTATTCACGAGTGAGATAACCTACAATTTGAAATTTTTTTGTTACTATTTCACACAACAATGCATACATTCCATTATGAGGGAGACTGTCATGAGTAAGAATACAATAACTTTATTATCATGCCTGCTGCAACAACAATGTGGAATTGGCTGTATATCTAGAAGCAAGCAGCACAGATCTTTCAAAATACTATGCTAAGATTGCTGCTATATGAAAAGCAGTATTTTGAGTATGGATATAGGAGAATCAATAGCAGAGGCAGCACATGAAGGATAAGGCAACCCCTTCCAGCCACAATAAATGAGAGAAAACCAAATGGGTTCTTTTAAACAACACAGCTGTCTCTGTTGTCTAATAATTAAATCCATTCATTTTAGGAACTTTACGATAAGATAAGAGAGATAAGATCACTTTATTAGCCATATACAATTTCTTGCATTAGGAATTTTTTTTTTCGCATACCCCAGCTTGCTCTCCATGAGACACACAGACAGGGAGAGAAACTTTGTGTCAGAGTGCAGGGTCAGCCATTGTACAGCGCCCCTGGAGCAGTTGGGGTTAAGGGTCTTGCTCAGGAGCCCAACGGAGTAGGATACATCTGCCGGCTGTGGGATTTGAACTGGCAACCTTCCAGCAACAGGCCACAGATCGTTAGCCACAGAGCCACCAAGCAGCCCTTTTTTAGGTTCACTCTTTGTTCCGGTGGCTACTTTGGGCATTTCCAAGACCTCATGAATCTTCTAGATCTCGTCTAGATCACCGTCAAATAGACTTACAAAGTCATTCACAGATAACAAGGAGAACAGAAAATGACTTCATTTCAAACAACTGTATGTCTCCTATTCCTTGTTTACCAACAAAATAATACAGTGCTTAAAACAGCTTCAAAGTATAACATTTGAGCATGATCATTTACTAAGGAATACCCGTTTTTAGTGAGACCACTCTTACTCATCTCACCATTACCCTTTATACCTGCATAAGAATTAAAACGGCTTTTTTAGGAAACAGGGAGGATTAGGTGCGTGTCAGACATGCTAGAACTTTCTAGAAGCTTGATGGCAAACCAACCCTGTTTAAAGCCAAGAGCAGGAATTAAAATGCCAGGCGCTCAGGGTGAGGTCAACTTGGTTACCCTCCAACCTCAGCGCTGGAGTCAAAGGGTTAATGTGCTTCTGTCAATCCGAAGGGAGCTTGTTACATAGGAATAGAAAGAGTGCTCTAAATAATTGATGAAGTAATTTTGAATCCTTATGCATAGGATATCAGGGAAAAAAGTGGACCACATCAGGGGGCACATACAGTAAATGCTTCCAACTTGTCCACAAGGCCCCACCAACCCCCTCCCCCCACCGACAGGCTCACCAGCACCTCTCCAACTAACGACACTGTAATCTGCAAACAGATGCCTTGGGCTGAGCACCCATGAATATTTTATCAGCTCCCAAATCCAGTGTTTAATTTGAGCGAAGGAAATTAAGTCTCCTCTTCTCCAAATGCCAATTTGTCTGCAGATCAAACAGTATCTCGGCTATTAAGAAGCCTACTTTGTGTGTACTTGAAAGATATTAGAGGAAAAAAGGAACAGGAAAAATGGGAGTCCTAGCAGAAGAATAATTCTCCCAATTCTCGGAAGTGTGCTACAGTAACCGGCTCATTTACAGATTTCCGCATTGCAGAGTGCAAAGGGCTGCAATGTGAGGAGCTGAGCAGTAAGTACTAGTTCACAGTGCTAGGGTGGGAGATGCTGAATTACAGTACCTGCACTCCACTCTAGCACACAGCGGTTTAATGAACCTGACCGATTTGACAGCTTTGGTAAAAGAAAACTAATCTCCAGAGTGAAATTGTGTGGATCATTGGACCAGTCAGTATCAAAGTGCAGAAGAGACTTTGAGCATTTTAGTGCTTAGGGGATATATTGGAAACTAAAAGGGCAAGCACTGAGACATAAATGGAAGTTGGCAGAACTGATGGATTAATGTACACTTGCTACAAGTTTGGGATCTTGAGCAAAAAAGAAAACTAGCCTGCATTGTGGAAGCCATCCTTACAACATAAACAACCTTACAAAAACAGTCTTGGAGCCAAAAGTTCATGTACTTTCTCCACTCCAACAATTAGAAAGTGTTTTCCACTATATATCTCTAAAAGCACAAAATATGAAAATGTATCCTGATCTACATACAGACAGATCCAAGAACAAAAACTGATAGGATCAAGGCACAACACAACCTGTATGCCAGTTGGGATCAGAATCTATGCTCTTCAACTGTCCTGTCATATTCTGATTTTCTTCCATTGAAAAAAAGATTATCTTCTGTGACTCTCGTCTTCAGGCCCCGCGCGATTCAACAGCAGGCCTCCTGACATGTGCATGGATCACATTCATTTTGGACAGGGTCCTTTATCACAGTTTGATCAGCAGAGCTCTTTTAAGGGGAGGAATAGGGGAAAAAAAGATAGTGCAGTTTTTTCCTCCCAGACGCTTCCCATAAATAGTAAACACAGAAATAAGAGAAGAGTGAGATGGGCTTGTGGCTCTGTTACTCACCTCCTGGATGGTTTTGGATCCTGGGAAGTTGAGGCTGTAATCCCGCTGGGCTTCACGATGGCTGATGATGAGCAGGAAGTTCTGATTTAATGATTCCTGCAGGGCGCTGAAGGAGGAGAAGCAGGATGAGAGAAGAAGACGTTAAAAAAAAAAGAAAGTTGGAGGTGAGCATGTTACAACTTGTACCACAGTTAGCAGTGCGGCTAGGTTGCTGCCCTTGGGACACCCCTCTCCCCAACAACTGCCTCTGCTAAGGCAAGCCCAGGCAGCCCTGCTGCTCTCATACTAACTACGCACCACCGGGCTCATAGTGACCACCAGAGTAAGCAGTCAATTTCCACTGACACCAGCAAACTTGTCCACTGTACTGGCACAGGAAAAAGGCTTTGAAAGAAGGAGGTCACATGAGCGGTCTTGGTTGGTTTTCCATCACATAAGCTGCAGAAACCTAGGTTTATTTATTCAATGGCTTTTTGTCCCACGTGACAATCACTTGATTAATTGTGATAAATTTACCAATACATGTTAATAAGTTTGTATTTTATCTAAAGTGACTAATGTGAGTATTAGACTCAGCTAGAATTTGACTAAACTCTGAAACCTAATTTACAGTTTGACCAAGCACCCTTTATGAACTGCAAGACAAGTTTGTGGGAGGTTTTCTTCTTGTGATACCAGGATGTTTTCAGTAGTTCACAAAAAGCCTGTTCCTCAAACAAATAAATGCTGCCTGACTTTGTCTGGTCTTTTGTCACAAAGGCACATGTTAATATACAAAACACAGACAAAAGATTTATGACAACACTAGGGGCTGGTCTAGCCATCTAGCTTAGTCCCTGGACTCTTAACTGGTAGGTTATGGGTTCAAGTCCCCACTGCACACTGGTTGTCTTAGCTTGAGAGAGGTTTTATATCCCTTGGCACTAAATCTCCCAAATGTTACATCTAGAGCCAGCTGAATCTGGTTTTGTGACTGACCTAAAGCAAACAATACTGATGGGTTTGATTTCCCAAATCTACAACTTCAGCTAAGATGAACAGTTTCAATTGTCTTGGTTTTCTTCAATAATATCAAAAACAATGACAATAACAAATCAAAGCAATGCCAGCAGCCATATCACTCTGCAACTCACAACTGGCAACCCACTGAAGCTCAGCAGGTGTGAGCCTGGTCAGTACCTGGACAGGAGACCTCCTGGGAAAAACTAAGGTTGCTGCTGGAAGAGGTATTAGTGGGGCCAGTAGTGAGTGCTCACCCTTCAGTCTGTGTGGGTCCTAATGCCCTAGTATAGTGACGGGGTAACTATACTATAAAAAGGCGCCATCCTTCGGATGAGACGTAAAACCGAGGTCCCAACTCCGTGCATTTCATTAAAAATCCCAGGGTGTGTAACCCCGGCACCCGGGCCAAACTTCCCATTGGCCTTTACAAATCACAGCCTCCTAAAAATTCCTATCTATGAATTGGCTTCATTACTCCGCTCTCCTCCCCACTGATAGCTGGTGTGTGGTGAGTGTACTGGAGCACTATGGCTGTCGCTGGATCATCCAGGTGGATGATGCACATTCGTGGTGGTGGTGGTAGAGGGGGGTCCTCTTTAGCTCTGAAGCACTTTGAGTGGAGTGTACAGAAAAGCGCTATATAAGTGCAAGGTATTATTATTAATAATTAATATTATTAATAGGCCAAAGTGAGCAAACTTGCTCCATAAGAAAATATTTTTAAAAAACTATTAAGGCAGAAAGCATTTCTGTATTTTCTTGAAGTCGCCTACCTATATAGTCCACTAATTTAGTCGAATCCTTTACTCAAAGTGACTTATGACTTATAAGATGTGCACAGAGGACAGAGGCTGATGTACTGTATCATGAGGCAGAGCAGTACATGTGGCTGGATTTCAGTGGGCTGGTTTCAGGAATGGTAACAACTGAGAAACAATAATGGAGGCACTAGTGTAGCTCATTTGGAAATGGGGGAAGTGTAACCGTTCTACGCTGTTAGATCACTTCACACAGAAACCTGATACACAGATATTTCCCAAATTCTGTGATGTTTAAGCCTTGCAGGATAAAGGTGTTCAGATAAACAAATGTTTGGTAAATGTTTTGTCAATGTGTCTGAATGCGGAACGAAGCTCGGCTAGCACGAGCATCTAATCCGAGCTAAAAAAACTCAAAGAAAAAAAATGAAGAAGTTGGAATTAATATGTACCACACACAATAATTATGCAATCATGTCCTTAAGCTGGGAGATTTAGACAAGCTTATGTTAACAGAAGCCCAAATTTACTGTAATGACAGCATATTTACACTGAATAAAACTACGAAATCAATATGTAAATGTAATGTTTGTTGTAGCTAACACAGAAAATTGGAAATGTGAGCAGCTAGGCAATGCAGTGGGGAGGGGAAAAGATGAGACAGATGATATATCAGAGACAGGGGGATTCACGGATAAGACAAAACTAATAGCAATGTTATTTTGGGGTAGCTGGGAAGCCTGCCTACCCTCAAGTAGATATTACATTTGATGGTAATAGCTGGACAACCAAAAAACTAAACCCCACCTAAATCCCTACATTAGCGCTTTAACAGCCAAGTTAAAACTGTTAAGGACGAACATTTTAAAAAGTCAAACCTGACAAAATTACAAACCATCCAGTTTTACAATGAAAACACCCATCAGCTTAACCCATGACCATAAAAATGTGGATGTGGTCAAAGGACATCTATAATTCAACCAATGAGAATACATACAAGCATGCAAGCTCAGTAACAGAGTGAAAAGTGAAAATATTGATGATCTGAAAGAGGAATTTTTCAGTACACACTTTGCTTGGGCCCTGTAAAAGTCATCTGCTAGTGTACAGGATCAGGCCTTGGAAACCCCTTCATGGCCCAGAGCACGTGACTGTACAGCTCGGAGATGCAGAGCTTAACATGTTGTGGAGCTCAGTTGGGCATACAGTAGTTCCTTTTTGTTAAGACAGCAGGCAGATGAAAGCAGTCAGGCAGTGTCAAGTGAAGATGACTGAAAGAATTTGTGACATTCCCTGCTGGCTGGACATGAGAATATGTGTTCTGTGTTTGTGTTTAAAAAGATTCCTATACCCTTTGTGCAATATTACAGTGTGTGTTTAAATGTATGTTGTATCCTTGTCTTGACATGTGCAGTATGTAACACAAGAAGTTGAGTGGTGCTGTGCTTGGAGTATAAAAAGCCCTAAAAAATGTGTTTTAAAGCAGACAGACCTTGAGTTTATTTATTCAGGATGGCCACCCAAATAAACCTAGCTCACAATTACACTGAACTGCACTATGACCTCTTGCATCCCTACAGTTTGAATTCTCTAGTCCAACAAGCTTCATGTAAAAAACAGAGTTGTCACGTTTTTCCTTTCTGGTGTTAAAGGCTAAGAGTTCGAGTCTTATTCACAGACTTGTCAATCTTTTTTATGTACAAGGCCCTATGCTTATCCTACAGGGCAGGGTCTGTAAGGGTTTTCGGTCCTGAAAGACTTCTGATCCACAACTAACACTGCCAGTCACCCGTCAGCCAGCTGAAGAATTTCTTAAAAGGACTGATTTTAAGAAGATCGGTGCTATCACTAATTCCAAAAATCACATTACCGATGAATAAGTGAGATAAAACAGAGGGGTTTTATCCTCTATAAGGAATATAAGCATTTATGAAGATGAGTAAAGAGGGATACCTCCAGATGTAGAGGAATGTCTTGCATGACAAGCTAAAAGGAATTTAGTGTTTAATAGAGAATACAGAGAGGACCTGATTCAAGTATTCAAAATCTTCACTGACAGTCACCGACAAACTTCCTCAGGTTTATCAGTGAAACCAAACCAGAAATCCCACAAGTATAAAAAAAGAAAAATGCAGTCCAGACAGGAAATGGGAGACTCTTCTTTACACAAAAAGACATAGGTGTGTGGAAAAAGCAACCATGTAATATTATCAAAAGGTGATACCCCAGCTTTTTTTTTTAATCATATGCACGAAAGTCTCAATCTGATCATCTGCTAGCACCCAAACAAGATAGATTGGGTTTAATGGCCTCCTCTGTTTTTTTTCAAAAGGTTTATCTAGGAACATTTATTTTTTTACCATACCATGTCTACTAGTGACTTCTAAACTTTAAAAGATATTTAGTAAAAGGACACTCTAGAAAGCACCCAAACAGCCATTTTGACGGCTCAACGTTTTTGCTCTCACCCACGCCTTTTGCTCAATAAGTGTCCCAGATCAAGCCGGTTCTCTTACGTTAGCTTGCTGTTCTCTCTTGAGCTCAATTAGCAGACCTGGTTTTTACTGCTTAGTCTAGCGAGAGTCAGACAAAGGTGGCTGTGAAAGACGCTGTACAACGGTATTCCTATTGACATCACAGATTCTAAAAAGATGAATTAAATACTAAAAGTGTAATGAGTCATCTGTATTCAAACACGGGTTCAAATTCCTGGACACAGTGAAAGAAGCGATGGATGAATGATATTTAAATTATTCATCGCCTTACATTATTTATGCAAAGATTAACGTTTTCCACATATCTTGTCATATAAAGGAATCTGTAAATACAGCAATTTAAAAGACAGTTTGGTTTTCAAGTGGATTTCTGTAACTACCTTTGAAGGAGGATTCGTTCACAGTCTCAAAAGCCACCAATTTATTCATGATCAAACAGAGGATTTAAAAGGGTAGGCACTGAGGATTGCGAAACAATCTGATTAGTCTATTTGATTTAGGCACGTGAAATTTGATTTGCGGTAATTGCATGCAATGTCATTTATTTGTTGAGCTATGTTGCATTTTCAAATGATGCTCTCAATTATACTAAGGACCTCATTCTGATGTGCCCAGAAAGACAAATACAAAGCTGAAATACTACTTTCCAACACATGGCCTTTCTACTGAAAGCTTAACTTTTTATACTTCAATCTGATTAATGGTTACACAGATCTGGCTATGAATCATTTAGACACGGTAGCCTTTATTTCTACATCATGTCAAAGTGAAATTCAGACAGTTCTGAAAAACTGCATACCTGGTACTACTGGTAAACGTTCCTCTAACCAATTTTTTGTGTAACGGAAAAAATAAGATTTAAATCATGTGGACGAAAACAATTCAAATGTAACATCAAATAAAAAACAAACTGCGTCCCAAACTAAAACCTACATATTGTGCTCTTATTGGATCAACTAGATACCTACCAATGTAACGCACTAGGTGGGCTAAATGGCTTCTTCCCATTTGGAATCCTTCTGTTCTCATATAATGGCCAGAACCCAGTGTAGGCAAAGAAGTGTTAAAAATACTCCTGGCCTGCACAAATTGGGGGTGGGTGTATGTTTTTAACTTTCTTTGCATCTTAATTAAAGATGCCCTTTGTGGAAAAATAAATGTATCTCATATCTCAAAATCAACAGTGTAAGTTGTGATTTCAAGTTTCCTGGAAACCGTTATTAAAGGACATCACTGAGGTACAAAGGAAAGCCTGAGCTGAGCAAATTCTGGACTATGGTTACACCAAAAAGGTTGTGGATTTGAATCTAAAGTAGAACACGGATTATGTTGTACCCCTGAGCAATCAAGATTGCTTCAACAGAATGCTCAACTCTATAGGAGGTGACAAATCTAAGATTTCTGGATATAAGAAACAACAGCTAAAAATAATAATATTCAAATGGGTTAAGGCACCCTCAAAAGATTTAACACCAATGGTTATTTTTAAAACTCACTAACAGTTTGCATTCTCCCTGCAGGGGTTTGTTTCATCACTGCCATGTCTACTGTCAAGGCAATTCTCTAGGAACGATGACAGCAGTGTCACCTTTCCTCTCTTCCTGTCTGTCTAAAAACTCTTCAGCTGACATAGTGACTGCTCTGCAAATGACAATGAAAGTGCTTTAACATATACAATATGAAATTATGTTTTAAGACACCACAGTAAATTAAGAACTGAAACCGTGAGGCCATTGTTGCATTGATCCCTATATCGTTTTTAAAGATCACGCTCAAATGCAGTGAAGCTTTACACACTGTTGTGGCTTGAGTGTCTGCAGAATGCACAATGCCAAGGTCCTAATACTGCTGTGTTTTTGTCTGCTTTGTTTGTGCGTGGCGTTATTAAAATGAGCAGGTGTGTGCAATATAATTCAGAGCTGTGGAATTATGCACTCCTCAATAAAAGGCCATTTTGGCAAAAACAGACTGGCAAGAGATCCAGTTTACGTCATGGTAGTAATCCTCAAATTCTCCTAACGAAAAAACTGTACTGAAGTAGACACTGCTCTACTCCCAGCGGAGAGTAGCCCTCAACTACAAGTCAAAGACTAAAGAAAAAACTGCTCTCCAAAAAAGAGGTAGTGCTATCTATCTTGCTGACGAGACCTACAAACACATGGTCTTTAATTTTATGTGTACTCTTTTTATTAGTAATGTAAATCTGCAAGACCACATTTAGCAAAGTGAAAAAGCCTGTTAATTTTCATAAAATAACTGGATTGTGGAAGACGAGCTCATCCTATTTGTTTTTTTTTCCCCTGGCACATGCTAGCTGAGCCCTCACAGTGTACCTCACTTCACTCTTGCTGTCTTGTCGAACTGAGGCAGAACCAAACTGTGCAATACCTGCCTCACAAGCTACAGTATATGGGACTGTCCATGGACATATCACCCAGAGATTACAATCGGGCTGTTTACCTTACGGCCCAGTGTAAAGTCAGAGGAAATACAAATGATGAATATCTTTTCCATATTGTACTAAGTAACAGGGGTTTACATTAATATACAACATTATGTTTAGCCTTATCGAGAAGGCACCACTTAAGGTTCATTATGTTTCATGCAGAACATGTTTAATGTTACTTAACGCAGTAAGATGTAAAGTTACATGGGGGAAAAATACAGATATACAAACACATGACACCCAAAGAAGGCTCCACAGATGAAACATTGTGTTTTCTTTCTTCTCTTTTCCGCATGGACTCTTACACGCATGGAATAAACCCATTACGTGTTTCTTTACAGCCTCCGCATGCTGACGCAGCTACCCACCAGATATACAAACTACTGCTTTCTGATTTTATAATGCAATACCACAATTATATTTAATGCTCTGAGCTACATTAAGCCCTTTCTATAAGATAAACATGAAATACACTAAAAGTCTACCATAATTTGGAGAAACTCTTGGCTAGATATTTGTTGTTTTTCCCCAACTTAGAGTGGTATATAAATACCACATAAGCATTTCCTACATTACACTCTTATAATGTCCTAATATCTTCTCGTTTTCTTATGCGTCGGACCTGCAGTGTCCATCGCCCACACCCTCGGCACAGCTTGCGCTTCAAGCACAGGGAAAAGAGCAGGGCCATCCTTGTGCCCCTGTGAGAAGGCCATTAATCTTCCTTCTTCACAGCTTACAAAAATCCAGCAAAAATGTTTCCATCAGGTGCTTTTGGTTTTATCCAGCCACCATTCCCCCTCTGCTTCACTGCACTGGTTTCTCAGATGCGGCTTGTTTTTCTCCTGCTGAAGACCCCAGTCACAGTGGGTACCCTAGTTTGCCAGACATCCCCTTTAGGAACCAGGCCGATCTGGCCCAGCAGCCTCCCACAGAGCTAAGTGCCCAAGTTAATTAACACAGATAATTACATGCGACACATCCGCACTTGTTAGAAATGACCTTGTCTACTCTTAAAGCATTTTTAACTAATGAGAAATTACATGCCTTCCTATACGTTTTTGTCTTGTAACGTCTGTTGCTGGTTCCCTTCAAATTAACTGTAACCAATTATTAGCATTCCTCAATTTGTTCCTGGACTGCGACTCAATTAACACCCCTCACCTTTCAGGTGCAGAGTTCTGTGCTCTGTTCAGGCAAAAGCCCCCCCCAAAAAACATTTTGCCTTCTCAATACAACGGGTTCCTCCAGGCTGAGTCTAGCTCTCCATCGACGCCTCTTAGGATCAGTTAATTACACAACGGGTGGTAAGTTGGCTCCCCATTAAATGTTAAAGCTTTTATCACTTTTAATGTGATCTATTCCGTGCCTAAAGAAAGGGTGTGAACCATATACAATAACCTTACTCTAAAGAAAATGGAATTCTGTTGTCAGGAATTGTGTCGACTCACACAAGGAATGTCCTTGAGCTGTAATTCCTGCCAGTGTTACCCACTAGTTCAAAATACAGCAACTGGTTCTTCATACAACTATTTTTCTCTCAGACATGCCTGATACAATTCTATGATCTAAAGATTCAGAATCCGCACTGAAACACAAGACGACACAGATCTGCAAATTGTATTTAAAACCCAGAACAGGAGCTATTTCTTTATACAAAGGGAATATGTTGTTGAAGCCAACTACCTGGCTTCTTTCAAGACATGGCTGGATGAGACCTTGGATCAGGTAGCTACTAATTCTTAGGCATTAAACACATCAGGTAGAGCAATCAGAGGGAATTCAATCCACAACACGAAGATTTAGATTGTTCTGTACTGCTTAGCCTACATAGAAGGCCTGCTTTGGAAAATATGCAGTTTTCCATGACTGAATATAATATTTGTCCTTAATGCTTAGAGTAGGAAAAATATAACTGATTAACAATGGATATGTCTGCTGTGTGAAGAATTATTAACCATAATATAGCAAATTAAATCTGACTATACTATAACTATAGACAAGTGCTATATGGTACTCAATACCTAAAATAGTTAATTCAGCAGAAAATCCTTTCCTATCATTTTTTAGGATATTTAAGTGATCAAAATCTTAGGAAAGATATCACTGATAAGTAAGCACAGATTAGCACATAGTATTCATTATACATGGAAGTGCTTCAAATACAGGATTTCAATAGTTATTTCTTTGAATGCAGGCACAATACTTGGGTAGAGAAGTCCCAGTCTGCATTTAATAAACAAACACTGCCACCTAGTGTACCAAAGAAAAGCCATGCAAACTACAGTAAACAGTAAACAGGTCAGGGGACAGAGAGGGGTGCTTCAGAACACCCCTGTTTGATCAAATCTAAGATGAGACGAAAAAATCTAAATACTTATAGCTAACCCTCACCAAGAAAAGTGTGAAAATCAGTGATACAAATATAAGATGCTCAACGCTTTATTAATCTTTTCTAAGGAACATCATAAAAAAAAATTCCAAAGCAACAGCAATCACTGATTTCAAAAAATAATCCCCAGTCTATGTCGATAATTGTCATGGTTTCCAAATATACAGCAACTGAGTTTCATTTGGTTTTGGAACCATAGCAATACTTTATGGAGTACTAGACTTTTTAAGCTGTTTTTACATTGCAGGTCTGCAGGCTTTTTTCCCCAACTAGCCAGGTACTTAGCTCTTTGTGATGGCATCCATTCCAGAACCTAATTTGATTAGAAGGAACCTACAATATCCCTCAAAGCAGACAATTCCTATTGTGTTAGAATCTAGTGGTCTTTTGGCACATCATGAAATCTGTTAATTGTGCAAGTGGTCGCAAGGGCTTCGTAATTTTAATGTGATGACTTTTAATTTATTTCTTGGCAGATGAATAGGTTTCGTTATGACACCCACCACAAAAAAGCAAATTAGTCAGATTCATACTGTTGCCATCCTTCATGCTGTGACAGTAACTGTAATTATACAACACATTCTAGGATTTCTGCTTACAAAAACAATCCTAAACCTTCCGCTGTTATCAACAGAAAATAAGCATGCTACAAATATTTGTGACTTCTGCCAGTCTCTAAAAGCCATATGATAATCTTTGTTAAGCTCATTAGCCATTCACAGCTAAACAATCTATTGGTCGACCCTTAACACTATACTGATCTCTGCACCGCAGAATTTTAAATTAACTACAGTGATTGCAAAAAGAGGCATTACAAACTGTACTTTTCTGTCTCTGCTCTGATAATCAAGGGTCACGGGTTTCTACATCTTGTCACAGTACCAACAATTCAAGAGTTGACAAAAGTCTCGACATACCTTAAATAATTAAGAATTATCAATTGAATAAAAGCTATTTAATTAATAATTAAATTATTATTATGTTCAAATGGGTCATTTACAGCCTAGTGAAACAAAGCAACTATGACCTAACAAGCCCTCAGAAACGGAGTTGTTTTATTGAAAGTTAATCAATGCTGAAATAAGACACTGTAGGGGAACACTAGATGAACAAAAGAGTTTTAAAAAGTAAATATGTTTGAGGTGTTACAAAGCAACATCGTGGGTCTCGTCCAACATATAGGGAGCAATCGAAAAACGTATCCAGGTGTGGGAAAATCACGATAACCATCCTGTGAGTTTGACAGCAGTGAAGATGGAAAGGCATCAACGCAGCAGAGGATGTGATCCCAACTTAAAGGGTCCTTCACTGCACAACTACAAAACCAAAAGCAGAACGGCACAAATGCACTTCAGTATGAGGGAGGGTTACGTTGAAGAACGTGACTGAAATAAAATATAAGTATGTAGTCTTTACTCTTTGAAAGACTCATATTTTCCAAACTGAAATCCCACCAAGGTAGAAAAGACGACTGAATGGAACTTCATCACAAACACTGTTCGGTCATGTGACTTGATACAACAAAATTATTACTTAATGCTAAAATCTTGAATCTCTATCATTACTTTAAAGTAGGATAGGATGATTAGGGTATTAAATAAAAATTAGTATAAAGGGTTAATAAATAGTTTAATCCATTTGCTCACATGAATTACAAAGTACAAAGCACTATCAACAGATTTATATTCTAAATGACTAAAGTGGGTCTTTAATTTCACATTTCAGAATAACCAGATGCAAAAGGAATGTAAGGGAATGGGCAGCTGAAGAGAAAACCCTCTGAAGTGTTTACATTTTAGCAGGTTTACTTTGTACAACCCAGCCTCCACCCCAAACACAGCTGGTACTGATAATGAGCAAAAAGTATTACTACTCCTCCAATGAGCTGAGCAGAGCTCCCTCTAGTGGCTACATTCTGAAAACATCAGTTTTGACTGGACAGCTCTGGTGCAGTTCACGTTCTTGATAGCTAATAGATAAGAAACAGAAATGCAATATCTTTACATTGAGGTGCAAATTGAATGTTTCAGACAGGTGCTCTTCGGGAGAAGGCACCAGCTTCTTGGCAGTTTTCTGTTACAAATGGATTCATTTCTTATGGAGATAATGCTACGATGCTTTTCTTGCGGGTGCTTTCAGTCAACCAGTAAAGGTGCACATTCAGAACACAGGACAGGTCCAAACATGCCGGCACCATGGCTTCTAGTCTGGGCTGTGTTTTTAACCACATCTGACAGGGATTTGCTGAATGTCAGTCCTCAGGGGTATCTGTGGCATGCTGTGGAACAGCATCCCTTCTATCAGTGCTGTCAAAGAGTCTACTAACTCCTCCAAACAATGATTATCCTGAAGACACCATGGGACACACCCATGACAGAGCACCCTCTGAAAATTCAGAGAAATTCAGACAAAATCCACATCCTCTGCGTTTCTACATTTTATTACTATCTGAGTTTGCAATCGAGACTTTCAAACAGGACTTTATAAAAATATATACATTGATATTCAACATATAAATATATTACATTGATTTATAAACAAACTATAAAAAAAGCTTCATAACACATGCCAACTAAAAAATTAACAGTATATAAAATTGTGTTCTTAAAGAAAATCCAAAGATCATCAATTGCATAAGTATTCATCAGCAGCCAATCTAAACCAGTTCAGGTGCAAGACAACAATTTGAAAATGACCGTAATTTTCCAAATAATTTAAATTGACTTCAGAGTAAATGCATCAGTCTCTGTAAGTTCCCGTGAGCAGATACTGAATTTCAAGTCACAGCTCACATAGTGACATGACAAATCGACCATGAAGACCAATGTATTTTCAATGCATTTTGAAATGTATTAGGAATATATTGGCAGAAAACAACAGAGAAGGAGAAGATTACTTATCCCTTCAACGTGTCGTGACGTTAAGAATGGAGTGATGAAGTGGAATGTTCGTCACACCACCCAGATGATAACCTGAGCATACTGCTCTCCCATGCCGTGTAACTGGGAAAGCCAGAAACTGGTCAGGGATACAACTGAAAAGCCAAAACAGCCCAGCACTCAGTCAGTACCAGGTCTACTGTCACACATGGGGGTGGCAGCATCATGTTATGTCCCTCATCAGCAGGGACTGAGCGAAGCATCACATCTGAGTCATGTTTGAGCAATATGTAGATGAATCCTAGAAGACTACTGGCTTGAGTTACTCAAATGCACAACAGTAAACCTGAAACTGAAGCTTACTATGCAACATTACTAGCACTCTATACGACTAAAATAATACAAATGACTAAATGGCAGCGGGTTAGAAATACAGCTTCTCCTGGAAAATGTATATTCTCAGCTGCACTCAGAATCAGATTCAAACTGAAGATAGCAGGGAAGCCCACTGCTTAGAAGAAAACACTTCTGCTACCAAGACATTTAGACAGATAAACGCCTTGAGGGAAAAATAAGAAGCCTCACTCATAAATCGAACATTATTATTATTGACTGCCTCAGGCAAAAATAAAAAGCCTCACTCATAAATTGAAGATTTAAATAAATTGCTACATACCTATTAAAGAAAAGGTAAGCAGTAAGCTATGACCACCCAGTTGCGGCTGTTGACAATAAAATGTAAGAGCAGTACCTGCATAAATGTAATGTGAGCCATTTTCACAGGGACAACACAATAACCGAGGGAGGACAATTCAGCACTTAGAAGGGGTTTAGTTAATCAAACTTATTTACAGTATTCTTCCCAAAAACAAGGCTTTGCAAGGTCAACATTTTGATTGTTAAAAACACCGTGAACTGGAGCGAAGATGACGACTATGCCAGCTCTAACACGACCAGACACAAAGCCCAGAAACCCATCAAGATTTAATGAATGAGCACGAACCTAACATCTGCCTGTAATTACTGAATATACCACATGAGAGTGGTGCATGTTAATGGTGCACATTTATCAAAGACACACGTCATATGGAATATTTTGAAAGTAGCTAAATAATATTCGGCAAATTCAATTACGCATATTCAAAACCCTTTTGTGAAGTTTACTTTCAAGAATGAGCCACCCCAATTCAGCTGTAGTAAAGCACCAAAATCACCATAAATGACTTTATTATCCCTTATTCATGCTTGCGTTCTTAAATACTGTAAGAACCAACAGCATTTGTTGCATTTTTAATATGCTTCAGTGTGTAATGCAAATTACTGAAGCACAACCATGAAGGAAGTATGAAAAAACAATTTGAATTCAATATGCACAATAGAAATTTTGGAATCCCCCTCTTACACACACGTGTTCAAGCATGGAATGAGAATCCCCCCCCCCCGAAAGGAAATTGCTTCCTCTTAACCTTTTTAGAGAAAATGAAATTAAATGATTTTTTTCTGCTCAGAACATGTCGAGAAAACGGTCTCATCTTAGGAAAGAAAAGTTTGTAAAGTCCCACCAGACAAACCAGATGTATTTATTTGTGACATAATTAAGTGCAGCAGTCAACTTCAATCGAAAAAAGAGTCCTTTCTGTCACATCACTTGTGAATCAGACCTTTATATTATTTATTGGAGGAGTTTCTCCCTTTCCGCTCATTTGGCACAAGAAAAGAACATGTGCTAAATGTTTTGAGGAAAAAAACAACACAGGACACAGAAGCATCAGCAAACAATGAAGCTGGAACAGAGAGCAAGGGGAGGAAATCCTGTGGAGATTATTCCAAATATGACTCATATCTGTCACAGGAAGATTAAGGCTCTTGTCCACAAAACGATGCTGCTAAAATACTATAAAAACATATCAAGAGCTTGCACGTCAATTTGAAAATTAGCAGTTCTTCAGATTTGTTGAATTGTTGCAAGCTCCTAAAGGAGTTTTCTTTTGTCTTTACCACAAAAGTGAAACATGATAATTTTAAGCATGCTGCCCTTGAGATATACAGTAATGTTCTTTCCCCATGAGTCACAGAGTTTTTCTTCAAGTGGTCAAATTTTATTCTACACTTTTAACATGCCATATGTGCATTTTATTTTGAAAGCGCATGAGAATTAAAAACACAGGACCACAAAGGGCACATGGAACTTTTTAGAAGTATGATATGGGTTTACCTCATATAACAAGTGTTGGTATTCATTTAACTGGATTTTGAAGTCTGTCATGTTATTCCTTTGTATTATGATGCTAATCAAAAGCAGAATTACATATTTAAGTAAGATTTTGTTTCTTTCAATGCAAACAATGGTCATGTATGCTTTGTAGACCAGAACTAAGTGAAGCATAGTCATGTACAGTCACACTTCACACTTCTACATCATCTCAAAATGCCCACTATAAAAATACTAGATACAAGAAATATTAACCAAACAAACCAACAAAACAATTATATCAACAAGATGGAAAGCTTGGAGGCTTTTTGAAGAGCAAGATGATACTGAGTTGACTACAAAGGTGCAGCTTTAATCAGAAGCTAAAGAAAACGAGATGTTATCAAGGACTTGCACGCTGTGGTTTAAAAACTGCTCTCAGTACCACAGTCTTGACCAATTTAGAAACTGGATTTCTATGAAATGTAATTGTAAATCGAACTACTTCAACTACTCTCATCCTGTGAGTTCTGGGTCTCCTGGGCTTGCAATGTGCATATTAATTCAGGGCTTCACAGACGCTCCACATCGCAAACATGGAAAACCCGCTGGGGCAGCTGGTGATGAGCAATGGTTCCTGATAATTCTGGTGCTAAAGCCACAAAGAGAGAAACCCAGGCCCCACATCTTCTATCCACATTTCAGGATAGAGACCTTTAATATAGACTTTGACCAAGATTCTGGATTTCTGTTATATCCAATGCTCAGTCTAATGAGGCCCCTTGAAGCAACAATTATTTCAAAGGGGGCACCCTCCCTACCCAATCTGATGCTTACCTCACGGGTCCCCTCCTCACGCACCTCAGTCCTGTTCATCTTATTCCTTTACAACACGAGTACCGATAATGACCCTTTTGAGTTACCCTTAATAAGAGCATCAGGCAAACACACTAAGCGGGTTAGCAGTTTAGCAAATTGCATAATAAGGCTGGCTATTATGCTGTCTGGACTGGATTTGTAAAGGCAGCCGTAGCTGAAACACTAGAATATGTGTTTCCCAACCAACAAGCTGGACACCCAGAGCGGTCACAGTAGTTGCACGGAGAAATAGAAAAGTTTCTTTCTGGGAACCAGAAAGAAAGTCAACTTGTAATATCACATAAAAATCTTGCCACCACTGCTGTGCCTGTTAAGCAGAGAGCAAAAAGTACTTCTCATCCTAAGGCTATTTACACTTAAGCTCAATTGATATAACACTAAGCGACATGAACATATTACCTCCTTAATCAGCATTACATTTTGTTGCTTATGTGAGCAAAGCAAGCAAGCAGAAATTTGTTGTATCTTACCTATATTTTTGTTTGTGTGTGCAATTTAATTTTTACTGAGGGAAACTGAATTGTAGTTTGCAGTATATTAACTAGAAACCTTACACCAATGTCACGGCACTACAGCACCTGGGGGACCTACCCTCTAGATTTGGGAATTTAGAATTACTTGACTAAACTGAGAAGCAGAAATTATGTAGCCTGTCTTACAGCCACAACTGTATTCTTTAAACGCACATTTGCTGTACAGTGGTTCAATGCTCCAGCTTTGCATTCCTCCCATATGCATACTGCAATAGCAGGAGGAAAACTTGTAGCTTTTCTGTGCTTTCAGACTACAGCCCTGATCAAGTAAAGAGATTAGTGTCCTTCTGAAGTTGCATAACTCAAGAGGCTGCAACCAACTAATTGGCCTATTAAAAAATGCCATTGCCATGACGCTTTCTCATTTTCCATCAATCAGACCTCTCCTTGGAAGACAATGGAGAACAGAAAACATCGGGGCCTTATGTGAAATGTTCCTACATATAGTGGACAAGGATGAAGAGCTTTCTGATATGACCTGGTTAAGGTGATATATGTTCACATTTTCATTTGAAAAGAAAAGTCCTTTAGAAAAAAGCTAACCTGCACAATTCTTCCTAACTATAGATATTTCATCAGAAACATCAAGATGAAATGCTCAGATGTCTTGGACTGTAAGACTGGAGGGCTTCAGCCCTGGACAGTCATCACTGATGGGCTGTCAGAAGAGGAAAGCTGTGTAAGTGCTCACCTGGTCTGGCTGGTGGAGGCCGTGGGGACGATGTCTGGCGTCAGCACATACAGGCTGTTGTTCTTGGGCAAGTGCAGGCTCCGCAGGACAGTCTGCAGAGGGACAGGAAGAACGTCAGGGCCGACGCTCAGAGGCAGCGTCCAAGAACGGAGCACAGTTAGACCTTGTTCACGCGTATGTTGGGTCCATACAGAGCGTACAGTGTCCTGGGCCCAGCCTCTGGGGTAAATGTCCTGGCAACAACTTCAGGTCGGGGTGGGGGTGACGTTAAAATGTCATTGTGACAGCTGGCAGGAAAGTAAAGAGGAAAAACAGGCTCTGCACAAACTGCAGTTTTGTGAAACACTTTACCTTGTTTCAATGTCTTATGCCTTTTCACATCTGTTGTGTGCTTCCTTCACCTAATTTCTTTATTAATAGACTCATAGATTTAAAGTCTATGCAGTCTACCATCTTGTCAACCCAAATCTGACATGTCACGTGACCTGGTTCCTTCAAAAGGTGCTGTTACATCTCCTAGCAACCCCAGACACTGACTTCTCCTTCAAAATGACTCGCATAAACACAAGAGTATTGGTAATCCCAGTGGGAGCCAACGAGGGGAGATCCTGTCCTTAGAAAATGGTTGTGTGTGAGCAGGACTTCAGATGCGATTTATTAAGTAATGAACGTCATAACTAGCTGACCAAAATTGTATTGCAATAAAACCAAGTCTTAAGTTAAATCTTATTGCAGATTTTTTTTTAATTCAACAACTTCATACCCTAGGAGGAGGAGTCACAAACAACATCTGTAAACCTACTAGTTTTGCAAATATGTACGAAACAAATTTGCCAAAATCAGAAAATGTAAACTTTACAATTATACTCAACCCAGTTTTGGAAAAGAAGGTCACAGATGTAAATTTCCACCATCAGTTAAACCAAGTACTTGATCTTTGTAACAGTGACTCCTTGGCATATTGAAATGTTACTCACACTGTCAGTCACGTCTCCTGTTTTCCAGCCCTTCAGCTGCATTTTTGACACGGGAATCTGCAGCTCGGTTTCGAGGATCTGTTTAATGTCACCTGATGAAAACAGAACAAAGGGCATGGATCACATATAAGTCAAAGAACAGAGAAATGGGAAGGAGAGGAAAAACCTAGGAAGTAATCTTAATTGTACTTGAGGATTTTAGACACTTCTGTCGATGCTGTGCATTCCTCTCCGAGACCTCCCCTCCACCAGTCCACCATCTGAGGGCAGTGACGTACCAATCGAATTTCTTTAATAAGGATAAATGTGGAGACTATTACTGTTTCCACTGCCACAACTCAACAGAGTAAAACCATAGATGAACAATTCCGAAAGGGATCTGCTGTACAGGATTGTGATGGTGTGAATGTCAGCCTATACAACTTCCCCGATATTTAAGAATCTAAGAAAGGTTACAAGTAACAGGATCTTCTAATCCAGTGATTTTTTTTAAAGGATCCAGGGTCTCAAAATTCACACAATGCCTGTGTGGCCTGCGTAAAACAATGCCTCTTGCTATCAGTTTTAAATGGGCTTTGCATACATGTAATCCGTGTGTAGGCTTTAGAATAAATGCATTAGCAGCAGGATAGATAAACTTTGTGCCAAGTAACTGGAGTTGGGTAACAACACCTTCAATCAAGGGTGTTATATTTCATGATTTTAGAGACTGTGTGATGTATATTTCTGGAAATCTCCCTTTAATCTGAAGAATACACAGCTAACCTATGTTTTGATGTTTGGCCATTTGGGCTGAAATCAATTATCTGGAACAAAATTGGTTAGTGTCAACAACTGAGGAATCTGCAAAGGTCCCAGTACAAAGGTGATGCATAAGCTGCTGTAGTAGACTTGCATGTGTGTACTGTATGCTTCAACCAACCTGCAAAAGAAATGGTTTTGGGATAGGTTTGAACAGAGCAGGCTATTATAATTTTTGTGGTTAATGAGGATGTGAAAATGGTGATGTGAAAGTCATAACTGCATTACCAAGAACTGACAGCTACCAATTCTTGGTACTGCAATGGTAAAGCTTTATGCCATCTTCTAAGAATCACACCAAATTAACTTTTTGCTGTTTACTTCAAGTACTGGAAAGGAAATGACTGCAAGGGAGAAATGTGTTCTGAAACACTAACCCTAGTGGCCTATATACAATATGGTGAGAAATTATCGAAGAATAATTTTCATTTTGTGAAACGTTTCAAACGTTTATAACGCTTTCTCTCCACCTGCAACCAATTAATTTGTTTTTTAGATTTGCACATCACTGTTGGACTGAACAGAACTTGTTGCTAGCGCATTTCAGTTTTCCATAATATTGAGATCTGGGAACTGCTCTGTCTATGAAAGATCTCAAGTCAAGCACATACTGTCTGCCGCCAACAAAGCCTACAGATTCAACTCCAGTTCCTAATATTTTAGCTATAGAGAATAAGGGATATTTCAGGGTAATGAATATTTAAACCAGGTATTTTTCTATTGTACAGAAATCCAGTTTGGAATCATCAATTCTTTCTAAGACTCATCTATTCCAAGGCGTACACATGTTCTGAAACATCCACCGGAAGATTAATGCATTATTTGACACATTGCAAACACTTAATAAACACTTGGTGCCAAATGGAGGACCGATCCATCTATTACTGACATTACACCCTATCATGCTCTGCAGGGACGCTGCAGGGTTTGAGCACACCACACCCTGGGCCAGTGTTGACTTAAGATAAACTCATTTTAAACCTACCCACAAAGTGTCACACTTTGTAAGTGATCTCCCGTGTCGTCTAAATCAAATCATGCAGAACAGGCAAACAACTTTTCACCATAGTAAAAAGCTTTTCAAAGAAACTGGCATAATGATATAAAAATACACATACAGAAAATTTCATAAATTTTCTCCAGCAAAATAAAAATTCGCAACAAGACAACTGGAGTTTCACAGAGCCGTTTCCCAATCCAAAATCCAACAATTATAGTAAAATTATTTATCGGAGTTCAGCAAAGTTCCAAAGTCCATCAATAATTTATCAATAACCCAACAAAATAAAATCACAAAAGTAAAATCTCACCTATATACTTAGAATCCCATGTTCATACCTTGTAAGACACAAAGAAACTATTAAAATACTTCCATACATAAGAGACTATACTCATCTCTAGGCTTGGAGACAACAAAGAGCTACTGGCTCTTGGGGCTATTTTTCCAAAACTGACCACCTTGAAAAATCTGGTCCAATTGGTCCAAATTGCTGTCATACATTTTCAAGCATTCAAAGCCTTAGGTAAGATAGGTCCTCTGTGAAGCTCAGACTGGATTTTCTCTTGATTGTTTACATATCAGGGAATGACCAATCAGATTTTTATCAGTGGTCATTTCACACCTGGAAGCTTACCAGATGTTTTAGTTTACTGCCCAACAGCAATAAAAGGCCTCTCAGAAGTGCCTAGAGACTCACTATAGTAATTGCAATAGCTATGATACCTTTATTATTTTAAAATAATTTTATACTTTTACTGGGTATACAAGCAAAACCATTCCAGGTCTTCACAAAAAATGTTTTATGTCAAAATTTGTCTCAAATTTTTAGCCAAGCTAGCAGCCACATAGGGCCAGTTCTACAAGCATTTTCAGCTTTCTAACAGAGCCACAACTTAAAAAATAGATAATTGAGTACAAAAAACAATTCTGTTTCTTGTTTTTTTTTGTCTGGATATTTGTTTGATACGTGGACACAGTAAGATATATAAGATATCTGATGGTTGCACAAAGTGCTGAGGGAATCTGGGCTAACAAACCCCAACCTTATCCCAGCAGTACACAGCCAGTTTTGCACTGTCTCAGGGATCACTGTCTCAGGGATCAGGGGCAGTGACCGAGATCACTGTCTCAGGGATCAGGGGCAGTGACCGAGATCACTGTCTCAGGGATCAGGGGCAGTGACCGAGATCACTGTCTCAGGGATCACTGTCTCAGGGATCACTGTCTCAGGGATCACTGTCTCAGGGATCAGGGGCAGTGACCGAGATCACTGTCTCAGGGATCTCGGTCACTGCCAGGTCCTGACATGATCCAGTCCAAGAAGAGTGATGTTTATAAAATGGGGCTCAAGTGGGGAGATTCTGGAAAAGCAAAGCAACTCTTTTCTCTCCATCATGTCCAAATCAGATTTCACTTCCTAGCCAATGAAACAAATGCAACTAAATTGTTTGTGCTCGTCTCTCTCCTCTTACTTCCAAAACCGTTGCTGATATTGCTACTAGTCATTTCTGTCTCTGAGTTAATGCTGTGATTGTTGACGTCTGCAAAAGAAAACTTCCTCTTCAAAAACAGATAATGCATAATAGCTATTCTAGCACCATACGGTAATAAGTGAACGTCTGAAAACAACATCAATTTTTTGGGAAAAGATGTTCCAACTGCATATGATACAGCATCTATGTGCTCCCTAAGAATAGCACTTAAAACATGTTAGATGTTACACGCTATAAAATATGCAGAATGCTTTTTATGTGGTCACAGGTGTCACAGATATGCATGATGAATGGGGGTGGTTTCAGCTGGTCCTCAGAGACGAGTGGCTCTGAATGACAAGTGGAAATGGGGAATAAGAGTTTGTGAATGGAAACAAGCATTCTGTTATTTTTAGCTTTCGCTTCCCTATCTTCCTGTGAAGAGAAATGAAATCTCTCAGCTACCCCCTCCCCACCCCAGAGTCAAAGGGCAATAAGACCAGATGAGACGAGGGCAGGATTTCTTAGCGCACAAAGAGCACAGGGGATTCAGAAATGCTCTGTTCAGTGCACATGGCAGGCAAACGGAGGAGGCCCTCCACCTTTCACACGATCAGAGGGTTTGAACTTAATGCTAAGGACTCGGCAGTAGTTTTTTCTTCCCAGCTCTAGCCAGAACATTTCATATAATTTGCAGTTGGCACAAGGCAAATCCTTTGTCAAAATGCAAGCCTTAAGAATCAATATAACATGCAAGCTCTGAGTCATAAAGAGAAATAACACAATGTTGGTTTAACTTGGCATGGATCATTATGAATCGGATACTAAACAGCCTTAATATACAGATTATCAGAAAGAAAACGGTTTGTGGGTTTGGGGACTTTTGTTTTTTTCCACAGAGTGGTTTTTTCTTTGAAAGGTTAACCAAGCCACATACTTGAGTTCAGAGCCCGTTAGATGCTTCAGACTTGCTTAACTTGACTGCAAGGCTCCAAAGAGCTCTGAAGGGCTTCTCTTTTCTCCAGACTTGCTCCTTTTCTTACCCACTGTGCTGGACTCCTCCAGCACCACCTCCACGTTGCGGTCCCGGTACTCCACGCGGAAGTTGAGCATGCGTGGCTGACGCTCCACAATGGGTCGAGAGGGGATCACGGGGCAGAAGGCAGAGGCGGAGGAGGAGGAGGAGGAAGATGGGGAGGAAGAGGGGGGCACCACAGGTGAGCTGTTTGGCCCAAACCCACCGGCTTGGGATGCCTCACTGGTGAAGTTACTGCCAAAACAAAGCAGGACACCAAATTACAACAAGCACAGCTACCTTCACAATAGTGAGCTGAATCACATGCACAAATGCATTTCTCTCTCTCTTTGCAGTTTATAACAGTTTCTCTGGACAAATCATTTCGCATCACTCAAACAAGATCCGATTTCAAATGTTAGCCGCAGAGGTATCAGTCACAAAATGTGATCCAAAACAAAAGGGTGAAAAGAACCACATTCCTGACTTGATCGGAGAGCTGCACATTAAACATGGACAGACACAGAGAACCCTAAGCATTTTAATTTTTAAACACTCGGATAAAGTGCTGAATTAGAAAATAAGATCTTTGTCTCCCATTCATTTTCCAACAGATTTTCCAGTTTAACTTATTCCACAATTTACCAATTTCATTTTAAGGATTCAAACAATGAATTGACTATTACAGTACGAACATATTCAAAAATACCTTTAAAGGTTTTGTAGAGACGAGTATAAAGAATTAAGGTGCTTCACCTCTCTACCCATCAGGGGAATATGGCAGAGCATACAAGCATGAAATATTACACAATATGGGCCCAGCAAATTAAATACCTGTAAAGAAGAGATTACAAATGTCTCCTTCAACGTGCTGATGTCCAGTTGCAGAAATAAAACCCAGGAACTCCACTTAAGAAATATCTATGTGTACTGTAAACTGTACTACAGTCTGCTTTGACTCAACCCGTTATCGCTGGTGAATCACAGCAATTGTGGTACAAAGATCTCTTCCTCCACACACTGAATTGTTTGTGGTTTACTAATGATGGCCTAGAAGATTAAAATAAACCCTTATGGATTCATAATTCAAATAAAGTTAGCTTTTTCCCCAATGACAGGTTTTAAATAGGAAGCCTTTAATGTTAATAAGTCTATAAGAAGTTTGATACTTCAAAAAGTCAAGATATCATTAGAATTAGGCTTTCATGTCTGAGATTATTAAAAGCCCAATCTAAACTGCTCAGTATTTCATCAGCTATTTTGGTTTTAGATTACTAAAAGTCTTGTAGAATGCAGTATACACATGTATGAAAAGGTACATTAAAGGTTGAATTTTTGTTATGTGAGTCAAAAAAAATATGATAATCAGAAACAGAAATTTTGAGAGAGGGAAGGAGGAAGAAAACTCTGTGGTTTCAGAGCAATGTGGTCAGCACAACTCAGTTAATTATCACATTGTGAACCTTCAAATGAGTGGTTTTAAGAACTTGGAAGAAATAAATAGGGGCAAAGCAGTGTTTTGGTAAACAGAGAGGTCAGTATTTTAAATGATACAAACGAAAGTGAAGAGTCAAATAAAATGGGGGGAATAAAAACCAAATTAGCTTTCCTGTACATTTATACAGAATCAAAACTAAATCAGAAAAAGACCACTTTAACAGTATTAAGGGAAACCACAGTTTTTACATTTTTTATTTTTTAAAAAGTCAAGTAACAAGAATTTTTAACATGTCTTGGGAATGCAGATGATAATGTTTCTGAATATATGATTTAAGAGAACGATATTTAGAAACAGTGTCACCAGTGAAGTTCACAAAGAAAGGGCACTTGTTCAGAATCCAGCTTGAGTCCTGTTGTCCAGATGTCTACACATTGAGCCCAGGTCAACCACAGTCTGCACTCCCCGTCAGTCTACTGTAACTGCCCATTCCAGAGACTCAGAGCACAGCTTGCCAAGAATCACTGGGACTGGAAAGGCTTGTGGCAGCCTGGTATGCTGGGCTTGTCACGTCCCACTGGGTCATATCCGGTGCGAAAGTAGTTTTGCCAGTGAACACACCTCAGGATGATGTCAACTGTGCTCTAAGAACTAGTGGGAAAATGGCAGGTGGCCCTGACTAAGTCTCTTGAGAAAGATATATGCACCTCTCATTTTGTACATTTCTTTTTTTCCTGGTTGTCTTTTAACGTAGCTGCAAAATCAGGTCTAGGGGCGAGAGCAGCCAAATGAACAGGAAGAAGATTTGAAGTCTTCACAATATGACTTAATGAATCTTTTTACAAATGTCTGACAGGTGATATCATGTCAAAATGTACAATTTCAAATGTATGGTCAGGGACCATAGGTGGTCCCTACGGACTGACCGCACTCTCGCTCTCTAATACTCTTATGCTCATTTAAAACCGGACAGAAAGGGCTTCCCTGTATGTCCCAACCAGTGCCTGTCAGTCAGATGTGCTCTCTGTGAGTCTGGGTTCTGTTATAAGCTGATGGTCCTCAGGATTTCACCAGACAGTAAAATACAAGTCACTGTCTGGTTGTATGGGCTAGTCCTGGTTAGTTTTTGCAGTTTACCATGCAACAGTCACTGTACGTTTCCAGGTAAGTGTGATCCTGTTGTCACCGAGAGACGCGTACAGTCACAATGACAACCTCTGGTATTCGAACTGCGACTCTCACTGTGCGAATCACAAGCAGCAGATAGATCTTCAAAGCTTGCATCTTTCCCCTGCTGTTACAAGGGTAGCAAGCCGGGGCTGAGGAGAGTAATAATTGGTGGGTCCAAACTGGGAAAGTAAACAAAAGTTCAAGTTTTTAAAATACAAAAATCTAGATCTGATATTCTAGTGAGTTACCTACGTATTGAAACCCAAACCTCACTTGGCCTGTATAGAGATAAACACCATCGTGCTTAATGATATTGAGAGACTTAAGTTCATTTTTATTTCCCCCCAAGAAAGCGCCATTACCCTTAATTTTTCCCCATCCAGTCGAGCAACACTGCCGTGGTGGAATAATAGCTAGGGTTACGATAAACGTATTAATTTATTTTGTCGTCTTATTTGACGGATTCTCCAGTTCTGTAAATACAGCCGCACAAAAAAAACATATCACCATCCAGCCATTTTCTGACCGTTTTATCCAATACAGGGTAGTGAGGGAGCAGGAGCCTATCTTGGCCAGCAAGAAGTGCAAGGCAGGATATACTTTGTACTGGCCAGTACATCACAGGGCAGACAAAGCACATTTATTTATATACTTATATATATATACACACTAGTATATTTATTGCTCTCCACAACATATTTATAGTTCTGTTATTATGTTTGTAATAGTGTTGTATGTTATGTGTTGCCTACTCTGTATATCCCAGAGCAAATAAAACATCCAATGTACATACTGTTTGGCAATAAACTCCTCTACTCTATTGAAGCTTCCTACACATTAACAAACCAAACCAACATTTCTTTTTTTCACAGCACTGGCAAAACACATCTAATTCCTGGGAAGGGATGCACCAACCTGAAGTCCGAGGGCACAAGTCCACAACAGGGCACATACACAAACATCCAGGGATAATCTAGAAACATGGGAGGCCCCCTCCGTAGGGAATCAAACCCTTCCCACCATGCCACGGTGCCATGCGGCTTTGGCGATTCATACGCCCCCCAAAAAACAAGGCCTTGGCACTAAGCAGATCGAAACATCTTGAATCTGGCAGGGCGCCGGGCAGAGGGGAGCCTTCAGATTTACGGCTCCCGCGCGTGGATCCCTGTCCCTCGCGCAGCGCGAGCGCGGGACAAGTGAAGAGCTCCACGCTCCAGAGCCAGCTCACCAGCAACACAAACAGTTTGGAGTCAATGTCAACAGGCTGTGCACCCCAGATAAAACAGGCTGGGCTGAACAGCCACTCGATTGTCTGGCAAAGAGAAAACAATTCCTCATTGCCGAAGCCCGGGACACAAACGGCTTTCTCTTTCTGCATCTGGGGGCTGCATTCCCTGAAGCCGCCTTCCCACTTGCAGTAAATAATGTCTTTTCTCTCTCCTTGTGTCCACAAAGGCCTCTCTCTTTTCCTTTTGGGGTCAGCAGATATTACGCGCAAAAAGAATCAAGATGCCAGGGCTCCCTACAAAGACAGCATTTATCTCCCATTACAAAATAAAAGGTTAAAATCGTTGGGTTTGAGGTCATTCTGCAAACTTGTATAAAAAGGCAACGTTTTTCCAAACGGAATATTCTACAAACAAAAGTGCCAAGGCCTAACTTTTTTCACGTTTCTCTTGTCTCTCCCATGCCCTCATTTTATTTATTCCTCCTGTAGTCCCAGCCAATTCAGACTCCACAGTTAACGCAATCTCAGTTCCCGCCTTGAGCTGCAGCAAATTAAGAAAACTCACTTTGCACCAGCGTCTACTTTTTATATATAGCAGCAAAAGTGTGAAGTGAGAGAGTGAAAATGTCCCAGATTGTCAGAAAATGATTTGTTTCTTTAGTGCAACACCATAGCATTGGAAAAGCTCAGAAACAGCATTTCTTGCATAGCACAAACACAAAATCTACAGCCATGTTGTACATTAATTCTAAGCAGACAATTCACAGCAGTATTAACATATATGCTAACCCTTTCTCCGACCATTGTAAGAAATTAATCAACTTTGGCCGACTCAGGAAATAGATTTACATTTCAAAATGGTGTCAGAAGTATTTGAGAATACAGGTGTTAGTTTTAATAGAGGAGAAATCAGACTTCGGTAATAACCATCACTTCTGGGAAAGCAATGCAGACAGAGGGGAAAAAAAACTAGCTTACAAGATCATGGGATGTGGCCTTGGTATTACTCCTAGTGTCATTACTGTTATCAGATCAAAAGAATGATTACAGTTCACAGTCTTGCCAAACAATATTAATATCAAGGCACAGTGTCCAACAGATTTTTTGTTCTCTCCAAATTATTTGTTGCAGTTTCAGCCCATCTTTCCACTTACTTTGCATGTGCAATTAGTTCCTATTTAACAATAAGAAAATGAATATGAACCACAAACAGACAAATGCAAAACAATTTAGAGAAAAACTGGGTGTTTGTTGTGCTTTTCAGGTGGTGACTCATTCATAAAGTGCTCTGGATTGAGTGTTACTACTGCACTAATACTACGATTATTACTACTGGAACGCTACTGTAAAAAACAACATAAGTATTTCCACATGGATAGGCAGCCAAAATAACCGCAGTTGGACTAAGCCACGCACAGCCGTGCTTTCAACAAGCAAGAATATGATATTTGCTATTTGGGTCAGACTATGAAATGCAAACACTCATGTACTTAAAACTTTAGATCAGAGCTAAAAGCACATTTGAATGAGTGGTTGTTTTATTATTATTTTGAGGTACATACAAAAGCTGGGCTAAGCTTTTCCTCTTATTACTTCTATAAATAAGTAGTGACATGCCTGCAGATCGACTCACCATGCCCCTTGCTGTCTAATAGAAAGGAGCAGTGATGTAATGACAGTTCACTTAACACGACCTGGAACAGGGCACCTCTGAGACAAGGACTTCCTTACCACGAACGCACTCAGCCAGTAACCAAGAAACGAATGGAGACAGCACGCAGGGGGGAGAACGTCAACAGCACAGCGGTTTTCGGTGTTGACACTTTCTAAAATGAATTAGAAGTCCAAGAGGACCTTATACGCCTTTATAAGATTACCCTAAAAAGCTTGTTACCCTTTTTTCAGACTACCTAGGCACCAGACACAATGAAAGAAATGCTCTCTTGACTGTGCTAAGCAGATGGCTATTTTTAAACATTTCATTTTTTCCAGGAGACCTCTAATTCTGTCAATTCCTGCTTCAGAGCTGAAAGAAATTAGAGGGCACAATGCCTTTAAATCTTGGAAGAACACTGTGTATTGCACTTGTTATCTTTTTTCATGGTGCTCCTGATCTCAGGGTTATTTTCTTGCAGTTGTAGTACCGCAAGTATAACCTAGATGGGGATCTGAAACCATTTAATAGTGCCGAGGCAAAAAGGGACTATGACAGAGCCTGGTATTAACTGTGGGCATCTCACTGGGGGCTATTTTATGACAAATGCCTTCCTACTAGTATTGAGCAGTGCCAGTCTCTGTTGTAAATGGGGAGGATGGGAGCCACAACACCCGTCTCCATTCATAATTCCGTTCCGATTATTCAGATGAAAGCGGGAAG
Source organism: Lepisosteus platostomus (assembly GCF_059453375.1). NCBI lineage: Eukaryota > Metazoa > Chordata > Actinopteri > Semionotiformes > Lepisosteidae > Lepisosteus > Lepisosteus platostomus. Next base: position 28,198,776 of record NC_142621.1, read on the forward strand.
CTGGAGCATTACAGATCGGAGCTCTTCCAGCAACAGTCCAACAGATGCCGTTTCCCAGCTGTGCGTTTCCAGGCAGTGCCACGCGCTGCCCTTCCTTATCCCACTCCCCCCCCCCCCCAACACTAATAATGAAAGAAACGTCTGCTAGCTGCGGCTTTTTCGACAGGATTTTTCACTTCTATTTGTGATCAGATGTCCCGTTTCCCTCAGCCGAGATTTCCTTTCAAATGCAGGCCAACTCAGGTTTTTACTTTGACTTACAGTGCACCTTTATTTTTTGTAACTTTTTCATTTCTGCATGTCTAATCAAAATATCTTCCTCCTCACCAATCTGCCCTGATTCAAAGGCTTTTTCTCAACCACACTTTCATCCTAATCTCAGTGGCATTCTTCCCCCTCACACCACCCCTACTGCTCTCTAGCAATCAAGCTCAGGTTTGGAAGGTAGTGTTCACTGCCATTCGCTTGATTTCAGATAAGGAAAATAAAACCCTACAACATGAAAAGCCCTTTATTTATCTGGTGCTGGTCATCACTGTTGGCAGACCATCCTTGCTTGAGCACGCAGCTAATCTTACAACAGCAACAAGCTATTTAAATAACAATAGAGCACGCTAATTGCTAACCCTGTAGTTCACATCCGTTACACACTGCATACAGCAAATTCTTCAGTTTGTCTTTGCCGTTCCAGCCTAATGGTCCCAAGCTGTGCTGTGGTTATCATATGCTCAGAAGCCCAGCAGGGGGCTCCACTGACATCATTGCACTAATAGGACAAGCGGATCGAGGCCTCCTCAGCTCACACCCAGCAAGCTTAAAAACTCTGTTCAGGCTCCAAACCCTTTTGGGTTACATTATATTGTTCCTCCCACGCACCCACAAACCACATACATCTAATGACATTAAAATCTGAGCCGTTGTGCAACCAAAGACATTTTAGCTGGGACTTTTATGTGAAACGTTCTTTATAAAAAAGTGACATTTTCTTTTCCTCAGTAATTCCAGAACTACAGATTGGAGAGGCAAATGCTATGATCTCGTAGACTGATTCGAAGACATGTGTCTTTTAAATATGATTTTGCTCTACTAACTTTAGGAAGTTTACAAAAGAATTGTCTACATTCCAATATTTGACTTTTTTTTAAAATAAAAATTCCAGTCAACATTTTCTAAGTACCTCACATTCACAGTACATTTCAGAAATCATAACCTTCTACCTTTAGAGATTTGGAATCACCAATTAGTTATCAACACTAACCTAACACTATTATCTCTTGACTGCATGGAGAAGACAGGGGCCTCTGAACTCATTCTTTTGACAAGCAGTCCTTTAAAGTCATAAGAACATGAAGTTTGCACAAGAAGAACCTATTGAGCCCTTCGGGCCTGTTTGGTAGTTAATATTTAATTTATTCAAGGATTTAATCTAGACATTTCTTTAAAGAAGCCATGGTATCAACTTCAACAACTTAGCTGGCTATCTTGTTCAATACTTTCTCAACCCTTGGGATAAATAAATGCCTCCTGTGCTTCGTGTTGTCACTCATTTGACATGGTGCATTCTCCATGATGCCTTATAGTAGACATAGCACTAACTGGAGGAACAGTGCCTCACAGTCACATCACACCAAGTTTGCTAGAGCGTACCAGGTCCCAGCATTGGCTGCTTAGGGAGGTGAGTCACAGAAATGCAGGGTCAGAGACTGGCATAAGGACCACCTATAGAATTAATGAGCACAACAAAAACAGAACAGCTCCTTGCACAGAGCAGGGAATAAGGGAGATGTCAAGGCAGACTTTTCCTTCAATCTGAAAAATCGGTCTCCACTAATAGGGGTTACTCATCCATAGTACAAGACTAGTAAACCAAAACAACTGTCTATGTTATTTTTAAAAAATCAGTAAAGTATGGAAGAATATCTACCGAAAATCAAATTTAATTCACATATAAACATATTTTCTTATAACCTCTTTTTTAGACAGATTTTGGTTTGCTGCCTTCTGTGATCTCGTTTAGGCTGAGCAGAAGAATGGCAGACACACATCATTACTTGTTTAGAATAATCTACCATCATCTACGCCGTTTTAAACTTGAAAACCTCAAGTACAAGTCAGGACTCCACTGGCGGAATAATTTTTACATCCAGCCAGTAGAATTTCCTATTATGCTGCACTTTTGCTCTTGACCTGCTGTAGTGGCTTTAAGGCCATCACCGAGTAATTAAATGTGACAGGATTTCCCCAAGGAAACGGCCCAGCAAGGCTTCTGTTTTAGTCACAGATGATCATTTGCAGGATTGTTTCCTGACATATTTTCCATTTGTTACTTCTACAGAATGCCCTTTCAAAATCTTATTAACAGGATTTTTGGAACAAAAATGACCGTTTATTTTCCTCATGAAATTGAAGACCCACAACTCCCAAGGTTTCCATGCATACTTGTGTGGCCATTCACCATACACTAGAACTGGCCTCTTTCTTTGTAAGAAGTTAGGTTGCTCTTTACTTGTAAATAATTTTACATTTCAAGCCACAGCTGTTCTCTATTTTATGATCAATCTGTAAGATCACCAACTTTCTAGTTGCCACAAAGATGATTTGTTGCTCCATGAAAAGTAGCCAATTTGATTTTATAGAAGCACAAAAACAAAATTTTGGTTCAGACAGTGCATATCATTAATGGGCTCCCTATTTCAAGTGGGAATCTTATAACAAACCTCAGTCTCAATGTCTTTTGAGCCATGTGTGCATTTGAGCATGCAACTCTCCACACCTTTTCCAAAAAAGTGGAAATGCCAACTTTTTTGAGGATCGGCTGCATGGTGTCTCTATTACGGTGATTCAGCATGTACAAAATTCTTATTCTCAGTTATATTTTACACACACTTGTGACTATTTTGCAAAAGCAGATTTGACAGAATTAAGTGGTTTCTTGTTTGCACACTTAACAGCAGCTGTATTATTACAGTGCCCACAAACGAGTTTAATTCACACAATAAAAAGGACGGTTAGCCAAACAACGAGATACAAAATACATAAAATATTATGATGTGCTACAAGCGTTTTAACTTCACAAGCAGGCACTTCAACTTTCACTTTCCGCTATTTCAAGATTTCTTTCAGTTTGAAACCGAGTAGATAATGGACTTTTCACTTAGAGAAACATCACTGCTCTAGTCGATGCTAACTCCTGCAAGGCAATGTGGATCTCAGTCTATGAAATCTTTAATGGCTATTGCAAGTATGCACTGTAAAGACAAGTGTGTAAGGCCCTCAATCCAGGGTCAAAGAGCTGAGCGCTGGAAGAATATACAATATAAAAAGGCCATTCCTCCATTTATTTCAAGCTAAAAATACACCAGTACTGAAATGTATTGCCCTTCAATGAAATTGGATTGCATCTAACATTCCTCAATAACTGGGCTCATGATTCAATACTCAAACTGGCATCTTACTCCAACTGCAGTAAATTACTCATATTTCCTCCAAAACAGGCTGCCAGCCCAAGCACGTTTGTTCACTGTGATTCTGAAAGTGGTGCAGGACGGCTTTTCTATCAGTGGAAAGCATCCGTTCCCACTGGAAAAAGACTAGTCCAACAGGCCTTCAAGGCTAGCAACAGGATTCAGATATTCACTGCAAACCACTAATCCTACAGCTGATGCTACTAGACAGCTGAGCGTCGCCCGTTGGCTGTTTCATAGCATCCTCAGGACTGAGGGACTCCTGCTCTCAGAGCTACAAACCCAAGATCAAACACACTCATAACAACAAAACACAGTAATTTCTGCTCCAATTTGCTAATCCTGTGAGGGTGTCACTGCGCAAGTTCCTCACGTGCTGACTTATAGAGACAATGCAAGATAAGGCAGAAGTGATTCTGGGCAATCTTCGAATGTGCTTGATTGTAGTTCTTGAGACATGCATTTGTACTTTTACAGACACATCAAAACTGCTGCCTACAATGTTGCTTTGCATGACCAATACAAAGGAGATAAAAAGGTGCCTTATTACAATTAAGATTTAGATCCAAAAGCAAATTCCAATTAACATTAAATTGCAATCTAAATTAACATTTAGATCCAACATTTATCCAAAGCAAATTATATTTATGCTCCTTTTTATAACTGGGCAATGAACTGTAGGAATCTGTGTAAAATATCCTGTTCAACAGTACTACAGTGCTCCACCCAGGATTTGAACCCACAACCTTTCCGTTAGTTTAGAGCCCTAACCACTAGCTCAGCACTACTACCTTCTTTCTTTATTGCCCTTCCGATTCCAGAGAACAGCTTCTTAGGATACAAGGTTGTATGTTTCAGGTCAAATGCATTGAATGAAGATGAAAATTACATGAGAAGAGTGCTTGCATTTTGCTTTTATCCAACTCCACCCCCTGAAAACATGTCTCATAAAAAAACTTACTCAGTGTTACAATTAACTTATTCTAATACCAATAACCGGAAGTGAACGTGTTCAAAGGAGAACTGGACGTGACGGTTTTTAATGTAAGTTACAGCAAGCATTGTGCTTTTGCAAAATAGAAATGCATACCTAGAAGTCTAGGGAATGTGAATCTCAGTCTAAACACTGACACCTGGTTTATGTAAGAATGAAGCTATAAGCCTTCTGGTGAAAAGGAAGTAACTTAAAAAATCAGGTGACCTATAACCCTTTTTAATCTATGATTGCCTTGCAAAAATAAGCAACAGAAGTTAACAATGCAAACAAGTAGCAGACAAAATTATAATCATAAAATGGGAACCACTGATCTCTAAGAAAGCCTCGTGTCTATTTTGACTTTTTTTATTGTATTTAATGTGACGCAAATAAAAAACACAAACAGGGATACAACATGCACAAACACATGTCTTTAAAATAACAGATGTTATGTTAGAACTGTACCATACACTAGAAAGTACTCTATTAGAATACAAGACTTTTTCATCACCATGGTACGCCACTACAAAAGCTTCATGGCTTCTAAACCTACACTGACAGGCTAAATGAAAACACTTAAAACAATCATGAACAGAGGAGAAATAAGCGTATCTGATTAAATTATAGTTCATATTAAATTTTATTCAGAAAAGATCGCTTATTCAACCGAATTGTGAAATACAAACCAGAGGACACAAATGAAAACTGTGGAAGTGCATTTATGACTGAGAACAGGAAGCACTTCTTTACACAAAGGGTTGTGAGAGTATGTTACAAGTGGAGACAAGTCATGCTGGTTGAAGCAGTCACCCTGCCCTCCTTCAGGAAAAGACATGATAAAAGCCACAGATCATTTCGCTATTAGCCAATGGTGGATTAATTGTCTACCACTTGTTGGAAAATGATATGCTTTTATGTACTGACCCCAAGTGCTATGAATTTATAGTTCAATTTGGTGGAGTGTTCTTATCCAACATTTTCAAACGCTGCTTTACACAAAACACACAATTATATGTCTTATGATGCAGCTGGATTTGACAATGAAGATTTCAAAAATGTCAAAAGGCAAGAACATCCCCCAATGCCTAGTGTCACACAGTGACTCAGCCCTCTGCTAAGGGCACTAATCGTTCTCCAATTTACATGTCACTACTGAGGCTTCAGCACAGCTGGTCCAGTAACCAAAACGCCAAAGTATAAACCAAACACTAAGGCTTGCAGTTATAGTTTATGCACACTGAAAGTAAGCATACCTTAATGAATGTAAAACCAATCACAGCTGTTACGATTGCAAATCATTTTCTTCAATAAATCATTATCAAAAACAGCTCATTCAGTTTTTCCGCAACTGATAGTAAAAAGATAACACTGTACTTGGTTTCCTATTCATGGGGCTGTGAAAATGTGAATTACAACATCTTGATTAACTTAAATTTCAGACTGAAATAAGCAGACACTATCTTATGTGAAGATTACGTATCCTCAGCTTCAGTTTCTAATGGGGTTTAGACTACAGTGTTGATGACTCATATTTAATCACCTGAAAATTTCATAGATCCCTGACTATTCGACAAGCAGTTCAATCAGACCTACAGAAAGGGTCATTAGCAGTTGATCATTACCTTTGCAAGATCCCATTCTCTTGTGGAATCACTCCATTAATAGCTGCCTGTGGAGGAAAAAAAGAAAGCAGATCTTATTACACCAGGTTTGTTGGCAATGCAGAGATGAAGAAACTTTGTCACCAAAACAAGATTGCAGGGACTTGAATTCAATGGGCAAGCACAGCTCAAACATTCAATGAATATCTTTGTTTAGACTAGTAAATCCTGTGAAGAGGCATTCTGCTATGGTCTTTCAAAACAATAAATGGTGCACGTATAAAAAGGCTAAAAAGTTTAAAAGGCACATCATTTCAGTACAAAGCCATAACATTCAAGATGATCTTTTCAATGGCAAAATACACAAATCGGTAAAACAAATTGTGAAACATGGCTTTTGAGTCCTGTTACATCAGTACCTCATTACTTTTGAAGGTTTTAGTAAAGCAATTAACCGATTCCCATTATGAGAGGCTGTAATGTGCTTGCAGAAAATGTTATTGCTTATGTGTCCTCTTTGCACTACCCTTAGACTTGTGCACCTTTCTAGAGCTGAAACTCAAAAGGCATGGCGTTTTCTAAAGGAAAAGTGATTCTGCGTAGGACCATGCAGAAGTGTGTCTGTCTGAGGGGAACCATCAAAGGTTCCTTTAGGGCTGGGTAAGGGAGTACTATAGTTTTGGTGCAGTCAGATTAATTTTCAGGGTCCCATTAATGCCAAATTTATCAGTCAGCCTGCTGCCGATGGAGGAAATGACCCTGCACAGTGCCATAAAGACCACAATTAGAAAAGTCTGCACTGCATTTAGCTAAAGCAACGCAATGTCAACATAATCCCCTAATCTTTCACCATGTAATGTTTGTCCCTACGTAACAAGTGTAACTCAAGACTTGCTGCATCAATCCTAGCCAAGCAGCATGCTGTCATGCCACTATCGTCAGATCTTAATCTAGCGGTGGACCAGCAAAACTCAGTAGTCACATCAGCAGTAATCACTTCCAAATAGCATTACTGTTCTTTTAGCTAGTGTGCAGATATAATAGAGGAAAATCCAAGATGTCCATGTGCAGCAAGCTTCTGTTTAAGCTAAAAATGGGCCCATAAGGAAATGATCATTTATGCAGACTTGACTGACATGCACCTGAGTCTTTCTCGCTAGAAACAGCTGTATAAATGCCAAACTCATGTCACAACCAAAGCCTAAGGAATAAAACCATAATTACTTCATCTAATATCTTAAATCAAGTGATTTTAGTACATTATGTATATAGGGCCATTTCATGTCAAATTTCTAAAATGTTTATGCAATCCAAGACATATGATGACATTGGCTTGTTGAATTGACACATTGTTCTGACTGAAGTTGAGAAAGGTGCTGAACGTGTATTCCTGGAAATTAAATTATCTACGTGTTCACTGAAGTTACAACACAGTAAGCCAGAGTACAACTGCCCCCAGTAGCCCTAAAGATTGATTTTGCAGGTGAAAGTTCAGTTTATGGTCTCGGCTGATCAATCAATTGCAATTTTCGAAACATGCCAGAACGAGGAGGATTTTGGACATGCTTTAGTACTGTCCATGTGTTAATGCTGGGACATTTCACTCGTGATCCTAGGTCTTACGCTAAAAAAAACTGAAATCTCGAGAGGATCTGTCTGAGCAGCCACACTGCTGAAAGTTCACTTGACATTTTCATTTCTGCAACCCAGTGGCCACATTGTTCTCTGTGGCCTGTGACAATAATAACGTGGCGGGAATTAACGGTACTATTTGCATAACGTTACAACTCTCAAACTAACAGAAACGCCTTTCTGTCCTGCTTGTCGGCTGGGAAACCACTTTACTTCAATGATGGAAGAATAAATCAACCTCGCTGACTCACATTACGGTTATTCCAAGAGGCGGACAATACAGTATAGATGTTATTAATGGGTGGAACTCAACACAGTGGGCTATTTGTGTATTTTTTTTCCCCCAACTCGTTTATTTCAATGAGGAATGTATCTAAAGGATTCCAAGCAGGCTTGTGTGGGCACTGGGGCCCAGACAATGACGAAAAGACATGGTTAACGATCTTCGAAGACTCCTCCAATGAAAACTGCTCAAGGCACTGCCTTATGTGGCAAAAGAAAAGCTGAAGCATCTTGGTCCAGAATGTTAGCAGAACAGATCTCAGCTGCAGCGAAAATAACTTTATAACTGAAAAGACCAGCACACAGACTGCGGGTGCACTTGGAATCTTTTAATATGCTTCCTCCTACCCAACAACCACATCATTCTGCCACTGTGTTTTGAGAAAATGTTAAATTACAGTAACTACTCAACTCTTACTCATAAGAAAAAGGTATGGCCATTCTGAATTTTCTCTCTTCGATTAGGCGAAGGGAGATATCTCACTGCACAACTTAAAAAAAGGCTAATGGACCCATTTAAAGAAACATGGAAACTGGAAAAGGAAATTCACAGAATGATGCAGATCTTGCTTAAATGGAAGCATACTGATTTTCAAAATATTCTGGAAAATGACTGCTAAAGACCACATTATTAAAAGACCTAATTATAGTGGAATGGTACTAGTTAACTTTACTTTGAATAAAATAAGCCCATTAAATGGAAACTATTCTGGAACAAGTAAAGGTTAGTTCCTCACTGAAAAGCCAAAAGAAGAAAATGTTTTTGGCTGTTGAGAATTCTTCAGGTTCCATTGCAGTCGGCACATGTTGACACAGCTCCTCACTGATCTTTACCAACCAGACAACAAATATTCAAAAAGAGGTTGTTTTTACATTGTCAACGTAAAACATATCTGTCAAATCTACTACAGATACTTCCAACAAGTCTTCTCAATTGAAAGCCGCCTAATAATAACCCTTCAGTTCTGAGAAATGTTATTGTAACCTCATGTCTTCGTAAGCAATTATACAGCCTTTGAGCAGAGCTGTAGATATCTGATGCACGACAGCTCAGCAGACCACAAACAGGTTAGCATGGTCAAAGCCTTTGCATTTGTGAGAAATATCGAAACCCAGGTTGCTCCTTAGGGTGCCCACTCCACCCTGCCTACACCAAGAAACTGGAACACCCACTTTCTTGGAAACACTCAAGCTATTTATTGACCCTGGCATGACCCATCCTTCAGAGCCTTGTGTGCACCTTCACACACACCAGACAGGTTTTCTAAGCTTTTCAAATGTTTAACTGAGAAATGCTTCTACTAAACTCAACGCCAACCTCACTCAGGGACGGTGCAAGTCAGACCAACAGCAGAAGGCGTCTGGAGTCGGTCAATGGCTATATACTGTAAAAAAGAAATCTGTTAACATCTGAGAATGTAAAGGAGACAGGGTTCAGAAATTAAAGAAGAAAAGGTTAGGAAGGAGCAGAGGCACTGAAGGTCTGTTCAAAGCGATGTTTGCTTTCTTAGAGGGGGGTTCATGCCAGCAGTTCCAGAGCTCAGCTGGAATGTTTCTGGGACAATCTGGGCATTACTGCACTATGCCACCAGCACCCTGTTTAGCAGACCAATTCCTAAAATCAATAAAACTAAAAATGTATCACACCTGCAAAAAAACAGAGCTTTGACAAGCACAATCTTGTTGTTCTGTTGGGGTTTTTGTTTTGTCCCCCACACCACCTCCAACCCAACCTGCCCGAAATCTTAAACCTGCAGGTGGTTCGGAGGGTAGGGGCCCTCCCTGAGCACTTGTTAGCTGTCCTGTCCCCATACAGAGTACTTTTTGTTAACGTGCTCAACCTAACGGCACCGCAAAGGAACTGCAAGTCATCACATTTACAGGTGCGCCTAACCACTGCTTCTACTGCACTGCTTGCTTTGAAACCCTGCCAGCAGGAGAACTGCTGGCAGCTAAATATAGAAGCCTTTCGAGATAAAGAGTTACTTTGTAAAAAAAAGTGTAATTTCAGCAATGCCCTGTTCCCCCACACACTGACATCTCGTACCTTCTGTCAGAAAGAACACGCCGCTTTGTAAGGGTCCCGTCTCCCCCCCGTTTGGGAGAAATAAACCGACAGCTGCGGAATCGTCAACAAACCAGTCTTTCGTGTAACCTCGCGCTTCGAGCAGCGCCGCATTTTGTCACGACAAGCTGTGTTTTCTTTTCAATTACAAACTCCAATTTGGTCCAGATGTGAAGCAGACTGTGCCGGGCTGCAAAAAGGGTTTGGATACTACGTGTAAATGTGATTTTCCCCAACCAACACTGGCTCTTCATAGTGAATTCTAAGGCTCATTTTGAGCTTGGTATACATACAGGAAGAGTTGTGGTAGTACAGGTCACAGACCACTCTGAGTGTATCCTTACTGTCACTGCAAAGCATGCATTTCTGTCCATTATTATTCAGCAACAAAATTAGTTTATTAAAATAATAAACCTCATTCATTAAAATAATTGAAATATTAAACATCAGTACATCATTATGTGCTCATGTGTACATTCAGGAGATCACAGTAAAGTGGAGTCTGGTGGAGGATCGAGCTTGAGGGTTTCATTTTAAAGGCTCTTTCATTGGTTTCGCAAGAGTAATACAGCCTCCTTAGCACAGCTACCACTCTCACACAACTACACACAGCTGTGCCATCAGTTATCTGTACGGGTTAGGTTGCGAGAACCTCTGTCACACCGAACGACAAAAAACAGTAATAAAATTGTCACAAGGTGACAAGATTACAGCAACTATGGGACACTGCACCAATGTGTACTGTATAACTTATTAGAGCTTTCTGTTTCAAACAGAACCCTCACTTTGTTACATTACACCTGACTCCTCCAGTGCAGACATAAATGGCTATTACCTTTTACTGCACATGTAAACAGTTAACTCCCAGCTGTACTTTTTTTATGGACGAAAAGTGAACACAAACAAATTAGTACAGCTGATAGCTGCCAAGTGCTAAGGCAAAATAACTAATGTAATTCTATGACATGTTTTATAAAACAAAAAATGAAAACCATTTTTTACACTACTGTATGTTTCATGTTATATCCGTGTTTGACTCTTGTCAAATGATTTTGACTAAACAGCTTGTCAGACCTTCTATTTAATAAGACAGAGGTGGGTGATAAAAAAACATCACTGCAGTTCAGATGTGACAGGTGATATACAATAGAAATTATAATCTTATCATTTTGATCACCGTGTATTTTATATGTACTTGTCACATTATTGTAAATGAGTGCATGGTGTAAAAAAATGGAACTTGGGTGGGAAGTATATCTCAATGTCTACAATTCTTTCAGTATTCCAAGACCAGGAAAATCAATGACTGTAGAGGAAAGCTGAGCAGGTGTTACGAAAGTCTACAGTATATATATTAATCTATTGGAGTAAAAGCATTCTACAGCAAAGACTAGGATGATGGGAGGAAAGAACACTATAAAAAATATATTTACCTTTATTTCAGCACACTAGCTTCCAGTTGAACATTTTATTTCTTATAAAGATTTGTTCTCATTGTTATGACACTATATTAGCACAACAAAAGCAATAACTGATATATAAACAAAGAGAATATAGTGGTGTAATTGGAGATATTTAAAATATGTAAGAATATATTGAAAGCATCCTATTTTCAAAGCAGTTTCTGCTTATGTCACAATACATGGTGCATATTGTCATAGCTCCCACCTCTTAACAAGATCTTTCTTCTGTTGTCCCCTGGTGTTGAAACCTCATATTGGGTGAAAATATGTGCGCTACAAGAAATTCAAACTGAACGCCTCAAATAAGCAATCTCAAAATATGATTTAATATTTGTAGAAACTATAGAAATTTGCCTACAGTACTAAAGCACAAATCATCATAGTTTCATTCTAAGAGCATAGATCCCCAATAAAAACCCTTAGTGGTAAAGGCAGTAGGCAAAGCAAGTGATTTATCTGTACAGTACTGATCTGTGAGAGATGGGTTTGTACTACAGTTGCTTGCACCTAACACTTCATTGGTCAACTGTAGATAAACATGTTGCTTGTCTCGCCAGTGCTTAATATACACAATGTCATTTGTCAATGCCCATTTTACTAGGTACCTTCTGTACGAACAGTGCAATGCATTTAACACACTTGGCACAATTTATATCTTCCTCTATTTTAGGATAGAGGCTAAGTGAGGCAAAACAAGATTGGAGTAAGCACGTGTGAGATTCCCTTCCAAAACCACACCCAACTTGCCCCAGAAACCACTTACCACTCAGAATATGCCACCGTAAACACCAGGAGAAAGCAAAAACTGGTCCTGCAGGGATTTTGCAAACTACTTGATGTTCGATTATTCAGTTCTTATCATTGTTATGAAAAAGACCTTTGAATAATGATACACCAAAATATCACACCAGGCTAACAGTCATCTTTCTACTATTATATATTTACTCAGAATAACAAATTTGCCTGCAATTTTTTCTGCATTAACAAAAATCAAACCATAGGAAGCAACTGTTAAGTCTTCAGAAACACTCCAAAAACTGGTCTTAGGCATAGGTTTCTGCAATGCTATTTGATGTTGAGTTAAATAACAAAGATCCCCTGTTTTAACATATGGGGGAGGAACATATGAACTTTTGCACCCCCTAGCTCTATTTTAAAATCTTCTTTTGAAGAGTATTGTTCCATCACATAACTGATTTTGTGGAAATACATGCAAGCCTAGATAATTTTGTGAAGTAGCACAGTATTCACAGATTTCTTCAAAAGCGGTTCCAGGAGTCTGCAAAAGACTTTACATTTTTACCCAAACAGAACATATTCATTCATGTCATCACATTACACTAGAGGTGTGCCTTAGGAACTGATAACAATAATAACCTAGCACACAACATGCAGCATCTGTGTTCATGTGAGCCATATACATTCCTTCCTTTCACACTTCAGACTCAACCCCACTGCCTATCTGGGAGAAGTTCACATAGCATTCTGAGCGCACAGCTCTCTATTTTTAACTACAACAATTAGCATAAATCTTGTATTAAGATAGAGTCAATGTGCTTCGGAAGCTACGTTTTACTGAAAAGACTCTTCAAGTGCAGCCATTAATAGCGGGAGCTATGACAGCTATTTCAATGTTATCCTGTTCTATGAGAGCAATTGAACACAGTCCAAATATTCCCATACAGTGCATTCCTATTCGTTAGGATAGGATTCGTTCCTATTCTGAGTAACACACATTAAACCACAGTTTTAGAGCACCAGTGCAAAAGCTTCATTCAGAGCTTCAGTCGCATTAAAACATCTTGGGTATTAGTGGCTCTGTTTCAACACATAATGGGACTCCTTCTAAACACCAAAACATTGTTGGTAGGTTCTGATATTGTTTTTGGACATCAAAAATTATTTTGTGGCGGGCGTTATGTTTTTTTCCTCTTTTCTTGTGGGAGGCACAACTGGGGAGGTTAACTTACCACTAAATCCCAGTTATTCAGCTCCAGGAGGGCAATGGCTTCTGCAATGTTGTCAATGCCAGTGCAAGCCTGAAAAGACAAGAGATCACAATGTTGCCATCAATGTCACGATCTACTGCATGTGCAATACTTTGCAACATTCAGCTTCCGTGTTGCACAAGATGGCCAAGTTATAAAGGAAGAGTGTTCAGGATTGAGCAATAAAATACATGAACTCAAGCACTGTACAGTAGGGTCTGGACATTCGCAAGAGTTCGGTACAGAGAACCATCGCAAAAAGCCAAATTTGCATATAACGAAGTCCACACCTACAGTATGCCAATGCATAGTATACTACGGTAAATAGTACATATGGTTAAAAAACATAAGCAATCCTAGCCAAATATGCATACAACAAAGTCCACACCTATACTGACGCATAGTATTCTATAGTAAATAGTATGTATTGTTAAAAAGCATAAACAATCTTCCCTGATAATGATAATTATGGGGCGGAGCGGTGGCTCTGTGGCTAATGATCTGTGCCTTTGACCGGAAGGTTGCCGGTTCAAATCCCACAGCCGGCAGAGGAATCCTGCTCCGCTGGGCCCCTGAGCAAGGCCCTTAACCCCATCTGCTCCAGGGGCACTGTTCAATGGCTGACCCTGCGCTCTGACCCCAAGCTTCTCTCTCCCCGTCTGTGTCTCATGGTGAGCAAGCTGGGGTCTGCTAAAAGTATCAATAATACTGATTAACTAAAAGAGAAAAGAAAGAAACAACAGTGATCCCAAACTTAAATAATCAGTTAGAATAAGATGAATCCCTCCTCTGTATCCAGCCCGCACTTTCTCTCTCTGCCTCCATGATTAGCCCCACTGTAATGAAACGGGCAATGAAACTGTCAGTGAGCCTGTAAAGTCGTCTCCAGCCTGTCATTCCCCACACAGCCCACACAGGACCTGGAGTACTCCTTGCAATATAAAAACAAGACCACTCTGAGATGCGGGTGCTGGGTAGTACATATTTGGATAGTGGGCAGGGGGAGACTCACTCATTAGCTAGATTTATGTCACAATTCTAGTCTGCTGGGCTGCTAAACTTGAAAGCTGCAGGTAACAGCCTTCAGCTCAGTTTCATCCTGCATTGCTCTTCTATCATTCATGAGCCCACCAGTCAGACAGAATTGCAAACAATTTTATTTTAAATGTTAAATTAATGCTGAGATCCTACTGTATTATTAGCATGCACACTTTTACCGAGGCATCAGTAGAGTGGACATTACATCTGGGTGAAAGAAAAACCACAGATTGCTGGTAAATGCGTGACTGGAATGATGGAAAAACCTATTGTGATTACATAATACAAGCAATTCAACAGCCTTGTTTTGACATTGCTCATTACAGGAATTACTGAGCCATCATTTTTATAACTTTTCCTTTTCTTTATGTTCTTTTTTATTTTCATTTAAATAACTTTAGAGGTCATAAGATTTTTTTTTTTACATCTCAAGTCACCATGCTGTGGTATTCATTTGGAAATTCAGGTTCAGGGGAAACAGTGCCACCTACTGGTCGACCATCACCACTTGCAGCATCCACCTGGTTTATCTTGAAGGTTTGCCCATCCCAGTTTTCCAGGAAACTGGAAAATTGCCCAAGCCCCAAGACCAGGCCTGGCCTATCTTCTGAAATCTGATTAAATCAAAAAGGTAACACTGCTGTCAATAAGCTTTGGCTTCCCACTTTTCTGTCAGAAAAACAATCCGGTTCATGCTGAAAATTTACAATGACAGGCAGCACTAAAACACTGCCCACACAAAACAAAAATTAAACTTTATGTCAGACACAACAGGATTTTCAGCCCATTTCACATCTAAAGAGCTTTAATGTTGAGCAGTAGCCCAGAAGTAAAAGTAGAAGTCAATCATGATTTTATTCACCTCTAGAAAGTGGAAATGAAATATTATTGCAAGTGCAGAAAAATGCAAGGTCGTTCAAGGTGAAACTGCTGAATGTACACATTTCTCTCCATAGCACCACGAGTGTAGCACACAGGCAGCAGATGTGCAAAGCATTTTCATACAACTGCTCCCCGATACAACACAGCCCAGTCATAGAACAAATGCAGCTGAACAGATGAACACCAGCCCTCCAGTCGCAGGTTCTCTTACATTTCCCTCCAGCTCCTACTACACGTACCATTATATAAACAATTGCTAAAACTCCAGCAAAGAATCCCCTACTATAAGTAAATAAGATACCAGGGGGCAGTCAATTTGGGTTTAGAAATAGCAGATCTCGTCTAACCAATTTTCTTTGAGTTCTCTGAACAAGCAACAACAATAATGGACACACAGAATACAATATGAGGTATTTAGATTTGCAAAAGGCTTTTGATATGGGGTCTCCTAAAAGATTAATTCTCCTATTTCAGGCAGTATGCATTCAGGAAAATGCACGTATTTGGATTTAGGACTAGTTAATTAATTGCAAGGAGTACAGATAAGGGGCGCTGGTACTGACTCTGGCGAGAAAAAAAAACTGAGGTGTTCCCGAGCCAGATTTTCTGGAGTTTCTGCACTCATAGGGATGAAATCAAATAGTCACTGAGGTCTATGCATCAAGAAAAAGGCTCACCCATCAGATTAATAGAGATGCCTTTATTATTAGCATCTTTATGTGTAATTATGATGACAAAACCATTGACAAAATCTGTAGGCATGGAACATGCTCAGATACAAAACCGTTGATAAAGGGGCACTCAGTGTTGATAGATCTGGAGTACACAGCTAAAATAGTTTTTGCCACTATTCTAGACAACACAGGGGAAAAGGTGAACAATCCAGACAAAATGTTTGTGCATAGAGGTAGACACACAGGACTGAAATCAAGAGCTTTAATATTTAAATTGTATTATGCACGAGTAAGACCTTAATAAGAACACTATGGTCTCCACAAGCAAAAAAGATTTTGCTGCTCTGGAGTCAATCCAGGAAACAAGAACTACAAAATTAGTTATTTGTCATTAGATATCTAAAAGAAGGTCAAAACTTGAAATATACAGTGGCACTAGTACTTAGACCCCTGTGCTTTAGTAGCTCTAAATTTACACAGGTGAAAGAAATTACTCTAATGAGAATATAACTGCCTTACCACTGTCCTGTACACCACTGAAGTGACTGTTACATTTTCTAGTAAAAAACCCTGTCTGTTTAGGGAACATTGGTCAGACATTGAGGACTAAAGAACAATCTGAAGAAGTTAGAGTTAACGTGATAAATACACATACTGTAGATTAGGAACAGGGTACAAAAATTATCAGTGTATGGATATCCCAGCTCAATAATCAAGAGGCCATTCCCCAAAACCTACCATTGGAACATTGGAGGCCAACAATCACTATGAAAAACCTACAGAGTTCAGTTGCTGAGAGTGAAGTAAAGGAGCAACAATCAACTATATCAAGGGCTCTGCATAACATTGGCTTGTACAAGAGGGTAGCAATAAAGGTCGTTACTCAAAAACAATCCTCTAAAAGCCCATCTGGAGTTTACCAGATAGCATAAGAGTGATACAGCTAAGATCTGGAAAAGGGTTTGTGGTCAGATGAGACCAAGATAGAGCATTCTGGCCAAAATTCAAAGCGCTGTGTGTGCCACAAATCTAACATTACCTATGCCCTGAGAAACACTATGTCTGCAGTGGCTGCATCATGCTATGGGTATGCTTCTCATTAGGGACGAGGAATCTTGGTAGAATTGAAGGAAACATAGATGGAGCGAGCACAACGAAATACTGCAACGGAACTTGTTCCAGTCTGCTAAAAAAAAATTAGGCTTAGGAGAATATTCACCTTCCAGCAGAACAAGGATCCTAAGCAACACTGGAACAGCTCAAAAGTAAAAAAGGACAGACCCAGTAAAAAATCCTGACCTCAACTCCAGTGTGCTCTGTGGCACACGTTGAAAAATGGATCACAAGCACTGTCCAAGAAACAAAAAAAGAGCTGGAGCGAATCTGCCAAGACGAATGGGTGAACATCGCTCCTAACCAGTGTGCCGAGCTGGCACCGAAAACTACCACAAAAGACTTAAAGCTACTGTGGCTACTGCTATTGTTACTGTGGCAAATGGTGTTTCTGCCAAATATGAATGTGTGGGGTCCGAATACTTGTACTAGCAGCATATTTCAGTTTTTGACTTGACTTATCTACTGACAAATAACTAAGTTTGTCGTTAAAAAACATCTGTCTGAGCTTGTGAGTTTGTACTAAAAATGCCGAAAGGAATAAGATGTGCAAGCAACTTTTGTAATCCAGCAACATTTGAAAACTTGTTACAGGGACTCGATATTTTTGCAAGGCACTGTATATTTCTAGGCTTAAAGGAATTTCAAGCTTAAGGAACTGAACCATTTTAGACTTGAACACAGAAGACTTGATCCAAGTATCCATAATTCACAAAGACAATGACCAAGTCAACAGAGCTGACGTCTTTAAAATCAACAGTTAAACACAAACCAGCTGTGCACTGTGGTACACAGACAAATAGGACAAACCATTGCAACCGCTATCAAAGACTTACATATTGTATTGTGTTTCCACACCACAGACAACGACAGTACCCGCCCACAATTCCTTTCTGTAGCCAAGATAGCCAGCATACGCAAAAGACTGCTTAATCCTTCCTATGATCCTCATTACATGTTTTGCAACTGTCATTTTTCCACAGCACGCAATTTTCAGAATACGGATGTTCAAATAGGTCAAATAACTGTACAAGAGCCCTGTTTTTGGACTAAAAAAGCTTCTTATAGCAAAAGGCAATGAAAGACCACGCTGTCTGCTTCTAGCTCCAGACCAACGTTACAGGTCAGGTTCTAGGTCTGTTGTTTCCCTGCACAATGCTGCTAGCACCATGCCAGGCACCGATGAAAGCCCAAATAAAGCCCCCAGACACTGGTGGAATAGTGCAAATGTTCTTTTAACGTTATTCAACAACCAAGCCTCCCATGACCAGCAGCTGACAAAATCATGTCTGTGCAATGCATCTTCTGAAACCCTATATTGCAAAGTGTGATATATTTCATTAATGTTCCTCCCCATGCCTAAACCAATGACCTAGAACTTAACAAAGGTAATGCTTAACCCCATGCCCACAGAGGGGGGAGGGGAAGCTGTAGACTCCACCTGTAGCCAGCATCAAAATGAAAGAGAGAAAGGTGTTCTGATGAGCCTGGGGCATGAATATAGAACTGCTAAGTAAGCAAAATGCAAAACCACTGATATAGTCCTCATTTTATTTCCAGAAAGCATTCTAAATTGCATTAACAGCCACTTCTACAGACTTTTCACTTCTGTCATTGCACATTTGCAAATGCTCTGTCTCTAGTCATACAGTAGCAGTGCTAGGTCATCACAGGATGGACAGTATGGTCTGTAGACTAGCCACTGCAAATATTCAACCAGACTTTAATTCATAAAAAAACCAAATTGTAGTCTCCCGTTTCCCAGCCCTGATAGAACTACTGAAATCTGGCTAGTTTGTGAGTGAGAAAGGCAAATGCAGACCTAAACAGCTACAGGTGTGTGGGGAAAAATACTGATTCCAAAAGGCAACAGCTCCAATGACAATTCATTTGAACTATGCTTTACATACAAATAGGATAAAAAAAGAACTCAATGTCAGTCACAACTAAGGCCAGAGCTTTGTTTTCTACATTATTTTAGGGAAAAAAAATTGAAGGTAAAATAAAGTATTCAACAGATACAGTAAGTGTAAAAGCTGCCAAGTTTTCCATCTGCAGAGCACTCCTGAAATAAGGCTGACTGGGGGCTCTGCCCAATCCACACAACCCAAACGGACTCCTAAATAAAGACTATAATTCAAACCTGCTTTCCTTCCCAGCAGAAAAGGAAAAGACAGTAGAGCAGCTGTCCACGCTGTAAAATTCAGTGTCGAGTTCATTCTATCTTAACTTTAAAGAGAACGCTGAGTGCCCAAGAAGAACTAGTGGTGTGCGGCACCTTTGAAAAACAAGAACCGCAATAAGAGACAAAGCAAAAGGAAATCTGAAAGCAAAGGTGCCGGGCAAACCAGAACACCTCAAAAGAATAAGTCTGAAAATGCTACAGGTCTGTTTTGATTGAAAATGTGATATAAAGGCAAGCCCAGCATGCATGTTTTTAAACCAGTCTTAGAACTATCACTATCATTCAAAGGTACAAGGACTTCAGAGGGAGGGAGCTGAACGTACAGTGACAGATTTTATGAACTGTCTGTGTGTGGTTGCCTTAGATCTTACTGCTGTCAAGTTCCAAGGGAAATCCCTGTAACATAAGCAGACCCAGAACAGAGCACTTGCGGTGTACTGGCATCCTAAGATACCCCTGGGGCAGTGCAAAAAGCTGAAATCCTTCTAGGCCCTATTAGACAGGAGACCCTTTCCCACTTTGTTTTTTACTTTCGACTCAGCAAAATTACCTGCCGTTTCTTTTGACAGTCAAAGTGCGGGATGATTTTCATCCTTGGGTTCGTTATGATCCTTTCAGGCAGATGCTTTCCTCCCAGGTTGAACACAGAAGAGGACGAAATACATCAGTGTCCATGGTCCAACAACAAGGCTCGATCCAATTAGCATTGTGGTCACTCCTTCCCTGTTCATTTTATTGCTGTGCACTATTTTGTGTGTGTCTGTGTGCTAAAGAAGGCCCGTTTATTACGGACAAGGGGCTGGCAACATCGTGTCACTCGACTTCAACTCTCACATTCCCACAGGAACTCATGGCGGCGATGGCGGCTGCATGTTCAGAGATGTGAGGAGCACAAAGAAGCAATGGCTGTGTTTGTGTTGTGGCTCGGGCGAGCTCAATCCTGCTGGATTCACATTTCAACACTGGAAAACCTGCAGGGCTGTTTTCGACCCAGCTTGAGAGACTCGCCCTAGGAATGAAAATGGTCCTGTAAATACAGTACATCTGCCTGTTCAACCTGGGGAGGGTACGAGTAAGAAAGGATTTAAATCCATCGACCTTAAAACGCAGAAATGATGGATTATTCCAGGAAAACTGCATTGAATTTTCCTTGCGTTTGACTAGAGACTTTTACCATGACAAGCCGGAACACAAATTATAGAATTCCACATATATAACCCCAAATGTATATCAAATAATTTGTATAGTATTATTCAGACACGATTACGACCTACTTTGCAAAAAAAAAACGGACTCTCCTGTAAAATATTACTGTAGGCCATACTGATCTGTGGGAAGTGGCTTTGTTCCATATTTTCCAGAAACATTTTAACCCAAAACACTCAACAAAAAACCAACCCTAACACAAACACCACCCTAAATCATGTGTTATGTGAATGACAGTAGGAAAAGCCTCAGTAATGTCCTATTGTCCCTTAGAATTCTCATTTGAGCACAAGATCATGCACGTTCCATGCAAGCTAAGCTGTCAGTTGTTGACCTCATAAACAGCTGTGTCATTCTGCTTGTTAAAAATACAGGCCTCTACAGTAACAGCTTTCTCTGCTAGATCAGCAGGAAAAACTGTTTACTAACAGCTCAATTCACATTTGCAAAGATACCATCATGAAGGACCAAATGTCTTAGCATGAAATGAGAATGGTTTCTTCAGGAGGAAAGAAAGACTTCCTTGACTTTGAGACAAAGGCTGCTTTAATTGATGGTCTTCCATAAACAAGGCAGTGCTAAGCCAGAAAGCCATACTGATTTCTGTGTACCCAGAGAGCAAGTCTCACAGTCAGTCAGGTAACAAAGGTAAGGGCCTTATTTTCAGCTGTGGACAAACATTAGGGAAACTGCCCATCGCTTACTGTGGACATCATACAGTACTTTCCCAACCAAACTGTCCCTTTCACTCTGATCCTACGTTAGATTATAATTAACCTCCAAACCACTTTTCAAACAAACAGATAGAGCACATTGAGGAGTTAATTCTTGGCCTGTGACATCTGAAACAGAGTACCTCAGCTGTTTTCTTGCACATTAAGGATATGAAAAGTTCCGACCGCCTATCCTAGCCTGGCTGCTGTAAAAGAACTGGACATGACTTTCAAACTAACCTTGAAAGAACCCCTTACTCCCTCCTGTCTTCTACACATCAAGTACAAACTGACATGCAAAGAGGGATACAGTAGCTAATTCTTTCAATACATTTGATGATGGAAGTTTCTGACAATGTCGCTAGTGATAGCAAATCTAATATCAACTATTGTCCCAGACAGGCTCTAATTTGAGCCATGGGTTCTCAAAGTCACACTCCAAAGTGACTACTTTTTACACATAATTATCCACTCTGTCAAGCCGTTACATCTGTGCCAACTGTAAGCTCTGCCCAGAAGCCTTCACCATCATCTGTCATTCAGAAATACAAGTGGCCAACAGGAAGATGCTAACCCTAGCAGTAATGATTTTGTCCCTCAACGTTATATCAGTACTGCATGAACTTCCACTGACAGAAACGTATTTATAAAATTGAACATGGTTTGAATAAATAAGGACATAAAAGTTTAAAAACTATAGAGCAACAAAAAGACTATGTAGGTGATAAATACAGAGCCTAGAGAGCTCATCTCAAAAAGACCTTGACTTTCAAGCAGAGGACTGCCTGTGCATGTGTTTTCCATATACAATCTTTCATAAGGTGAGCAAAGGAAGCCAACAACAACAAAAGAAGCAAATAAGTGATGAGGTATATTTTATAAATATGTATTTTCTGGCAGTCTGCAGTCTATTACTATTTTTTTTTTTTTTTAAATAGATACAAGCAGGGTAATGAAAGTAACTGCAAAGGAAAATTTCAGCATAAGAAGTCCTTCTCTGCTGGTGCACTGGGTAATGGATTAGCTAATTCAGCACAACAGAAATGTGTTACAGCTGCTGCACGTCAACTAAGTTACTCCACTAGCTGAATTCTATCTACAGAAATCCCATCACATACATTAAAAAACACCTGCCTCATATTTAACAATCCCTTCTTACTTTGAATGGCTTCCATGACCAAACAGTTGAAATACCTTCTGCACAACAATGTGGAAACTCAGAAAAACAGCATGAGAAGTTTTGGAGATTGCAAAACTTTACAGTACATGGTGTATGTCCATGGTGTCCTTTAGCAAAGGCCTGGATGATTCTTTAATAGAACACTGTTTTGAATTAAAAAACTGCCTTTAGATTTAGGTGGCAGGTTCTCGCATGTAATATGTGGTTTTTGTCAGTCTTTACTGACAAATGGACGTTTCCACAAAATTCACTAAACTCCAGATAATTGTAAATGCTCATCATAAGATCCTAGTATCTGATCATCTGCAAGGGTTTAAAAATTAGGCTGAATTTAAACTTCTGTTTTTCCGTTCAGTCTATCATAGTCTGTCAAGTGAAAATGAGATTGTAAATTCAAGTGATATGGAAAGGGTAGTAAATCTGCTAAATGATTTTCTTCCACTTACATTTATCCATTAAAAAGTAGGACCAAAAAGACAAAAGCTGAACTGGTTAAAAAAAATAAAACTATTTTCTGAGAACCTCCTGACATTCACAATACCTTATGAGCACACTTCCATCAGTAACAGTGGCTCTGTGGCTAAGGATCTGCGCCTGTGGCTGGAAGGTTGCCAGTTCGTATCCCGCGGCCAGCAGAGGAATCCTGAGCAAGACCCTTAACCCCAAGTGCTCCAGGGGCGCATATAAAAGGCTGACCCTGCGCTCTGATCCCAAGCTTCGCTCCCTGTCTGTGTGTCTCATGGAGAGCATGTTGGGGTATGCAAAAAGGCAAATTCCCAATACAATAAATTGTATATGATCAATAAAGTGATCTTAAAAAAAATCTTATCTTAAAACCTGCTACCATGAATGTCTGTGTATGAAGCATAGAAAAAAGCAGGTATCTTTCAGCCAACAGTCAAAATTAAACCAGAAACAAAAACTACTCTGACTGAATATATTCCAGTTTTCCTAAATCAGCTTTATTTTAATAAACGCTTCACAAAGAATTAGGTTTTCATGTCCAGTCATACCACAAATATAACCAGGTTACCTTAAATCTTCCCAGCCCACAGAACACAGATTTAATTACACTAAAAAACTCCTGGTGTTGCATTTTTATTTTAACTGCCATTCCTCTGCTCATCTTATGACAATTCAATATATTTAAGTAGGGGGCTCATCTCAAACTCAGGATTATTTGCAAAACCTATAAAAACGTTCTAAATCCTTATAGTAGTAAAAGGGCGGTCATGGTGTTCAGAAACGTAGCTGCATCACAAAAGGCTTTGATATCAGCATAATAAACATAATCACAGGCATGAAGGGCCACTTTCAGACATTTGTAAAACTGTTATCAGGAGACACATCATCGCTGACCCGAAGCAGTCTACTCAGTAAATGGCTTCATGACTATAAACGTAATGAATACCAACTTGCTAATTCCTTCTGGTCTTACTTAAGATATTGCACATTAATCATTTATGCCAGCGCAACTTAACTCCATCATGCTTACCAAATCTGCAGTCAGTGGTACTGCATATTGCTCAGTGCACTGTTACATCTCAAGAAATGGGTTTAAACCATGTTGCTTCATCTGAACATTTATGATGTAGCCTACAATTTCACTTGCTTTATCTCCTGTGGCACCTTTTTAGACTGTAATCTACCATGGAAATCAACTACTGCAGAACCAGGTGCACAAAGATTCCATGGAAGAGTACAGGAGGAAGATGTAAGTAGCACACAGGTCTCTGAAGCACACTCCGGCCTGTGAAACATTTGTTTCCCTCAGTTCCTTCCTCACATGTGTCCTACAAACATCATTTCATAACAGTGGGCAATTACTCACAGAGGTACACAGGAAAATCCCAGCAGGAACAGCTACAGCACATTAAGAAAGAATGAAGGTAGAGTTAAATGTTACAAAACACCAGACTGTCACTTATGTAAACTTTCTACCAACTCACTGGGAAGAGCAAGACTGCATGTTGCGTCACCTGACATGCAGGAAAAGAAGCTGTAAAAATATCCTTATATCATCAAATGTTTGTCAACAAAATTACTATTTCAATCTCCAATATAAAGACTATGATAATGATTTATATATAAATAATAAATTTGCTGTATAAAACATCTTAGAGAGAAACTTAGAATTTTCCCTTCTGAGATCAAAAGATCTTAAAATTAATTTTAAAAGTGAAAATACAGAAAAATATTGTTTTAGGATACACAAATCACACTAATTCATCCCTACTCATTTAAAATCTTACAGTTACTAAGCTCACATTAAAAAGATGTTGTTCTCACTGTATTTTCTGAATGAAAAGGTGACAATCACACTTGGCAGCAACAAACCGCAACATCTAAAAGATTTCAGAAAGGCAAGTCTGTCAAACTGGGTGCATTGTTAAATCCCTTAAAATCCCTTATTTCTTAGGCATTAGCCATTTTCTTATCTGGTTAAACGGGATCTTTAAAGACCTATAAAAACTACAATTTGCATAAAATGCTGCAGGACTAGGCCATTAGTGCCTTACTAGAGTTAAAATTGGACCTCTTCTAAGATCAAAATATTTTTCTTCAGCCATCAGCAAAGCACTTTTGGTAGATCTCAAATGGATAGTTTTTATTTTTTTCTTAGCTTTACAGACAGCTTGTTAAAGTCAGGAGTATGAAAAGTGTTCAGGCACTGCCTTTGTGAAACATCCACAACAACCTGTTTTTTTTTTTATTTGGGTTAAAGTTCACTGTCCTTTAGCAATTTTTTTTGATGAGTTCAAGATCTACGTTCAGACCTGGTAACGTAAACAAAATGTTAAGTCTTCATTTATTTTTCAACTTCATGGAACCATTGGTTTTCTTTAACAAGCCATGTAAGCTTCTCAACCAGTACGATTCCTGTATCACGTCTAATGTGTTAACAGTGTCTATACCTCATCTACAGAAACCCAGACCGGCGTGTGTTTGTGTTGTTGTTGTT
The DNA here is from genome assembly GCF_059453375.1 of Lepisosteus platostomus. Classification (NCBI taxonomy): domain Eukaryota; kingdom Metazoa; phylum Chordata; class Actinopteri; order Semionotiformes; family Lepisosteidae; genus Lepisosteus; species Lepisosteus platostomus. Next base: position 28,224,200 of record NC_142621.1, read on the forward strand.
TGAAATGTGACAGGTTCTATTCTGTTTGAACAAGAGCATCTTGTCTCTCTTGTGCTGCTGTTGACGTGTGGCATTTCCTTTCAGGAACAGCATGTCAAGTTAAACAAGTCGGCGAGCATTAAGAGCCACGTACAGGAACCCGTGCAAAGAGGAAACCCACCTGAAAGTCAGCCAGAATCATCTCTCTGTCCATGTTGCTACCGCTATCGGAGGCCATTGCAGTGACTGGCTATCTCTCTCTAGTGAAAGCAGGAGGGGAGAGGGGAGGGGGCTAAGGTTTCATATAAAAATGCCGTCGGAAATACACAAAAACTACCCGAGCCCACCCGGGGAACGGGACTACGCAGGCAGGGAAGGTGAAAACGGCGGCGTTATCCCGCAGTTTCGTTGGTATTCCGGATCTTTTTTTTGTGGGTTTCAGCCTCTGATGAACCAACACTTTTCCTTTTTTATGTGCTCACAGGCACCTCTCCAGTTGATTTACGGCAGAAGAAAAAACGTCGCACGGCAAAACGAAAAAATGCTTTTCGGCAGCGTTGATGGAAAGTTTTTAAAGAGATAGTGTACTTTTTAAATCCAATATGAAAACATTGTAACGCAAGGATATTGTTGCGTTATGTGACAATTTCGTTGGAGTGTCTTGGTGCAGTTGTTTACAAGGCTGAGGAATAATAATACTGCGAAACAAAAAATAAAGGCACACAAAGCCTATATCACACAAGGTTTGACGTCACTCTTTGGGGAGAGGGTATTAACACTTTAAAATAAAAATAAAAAAAATTCAAAACAAGTTGAGTTTCGCAGTTTCTACCTCTGTCATATCAGACCCTCTTTACACGGTGAACTTGTGCATGAGGTGCGATTGGTTAAAATGTTATATATAGAAAATAAATATTATTGGATTCGAAAGAGGAGAAACACACATGCACTACAGTACTCTCCACCGAGTTGGAATGTGGCCACGTCAGATATGAAGTGCACTCAGTTAACAGCGCAAAACTCTACACAAGTTCAAAATTAGGTGATCCCAATAATAACAATGTGCTGTTTAATATAGGTTCAGAGCTTTATGAACCAGTAGATCCGCAATCACCGGTTGTTCCACATTCCTTGCACTGTTCGTTAAAACAAAATGAACGACATTTTTTCCTAATGACGTTTTCGTCATGTACAGTACTTAGAGTAAGACCGTCATACAGTAGAATTATGCACAGGTGTTTTTCAAGCATGTAAGGAAGGAATGTGTGTTTTTGACTGATAAACATATTGTGTGTGTAGAAAATCACCTGTCAAGGCCAGAGTCAGGGCTATTTACTGCAAAACATGCCTTGTTTTGGAAAACTTACTACTGACAATTCAAATGTTCTGGGAAAGCCTCTTCTCCTCTCAGGGCCAAAATAGTTAAGCAAAGCTGATTGTTGGTGGACCACTAGGTGGCAGTCTGCTGAGAGAAGAAAGTTCTCGTGTGCGAGATATATACCACATTGAAATCCTGTGTAGTGGCCTGCCTAGCTCACTCCAGATGGCTGTCAAGCTGATGTGCCAGGGAGACTGCGCGCTGGTTGATCCCTGTTGTCCACATCACAAGCGTCCATGCCAATCACTGCAGCCTGCCTGACATTTCAGGAACTCTTACGAGGCCGAGTTATGGAAGTTGATGCAAGAACAGCACTGAAACTCATATTCAATGAATCATCATCTTGATTTTATATTGGCAAAAAATACATTGTTTATCACCATGAAATAAATAGCATCTGCTTTCATGAAATGGAAAACGAAGTCCTGTCAGATACCAGACATTAAGGATCCCCAGGCATACCCGTTCCCTGGAAATCTTCCATTTTGGCTTATTCAGTCTGGCCTGTACTTAAATGTTATGTTTAATCAGCAAAGAAATGTAATCACTTCTCTTCCCTACTTGCAGTGTAGTGAACTGCTGGCACAGAACCACTGCTGTATTCCACCCCTGAGGGTGCTGCACTTCAGTGGTGGATGAAGTCAGTCCCTAATTACATGTGAAGAACTTTATGATTATTTGAGATAAAATAAGTTATATATGAGGTGTCATTATTATTCCCTCCTTTTGTAATGATTATATTAAATTTTCATGGTAAAACATAAATGTCTGTGCTACAAATCATCAAAAGGATGTAGCTGTTCAGAGAGCCCAATGGAGAGAATGTCTCCCTTCTCCATAACATTGTAACAAAGGTAATTTTCCTTGTTCACATTTTCATAGGGCTCAATCCCAACTCACGCTTTCTTCCTGTACTTCTGTGTGTGTGTGTGTGTGGGGGGGGGGGGGGTTCAGGTGCTCCAGTTTCTAGCTACCCATCCATATTGTCAAAACCAATACCCTGGCTTCTTTCAAGAAACGTCTGGATGAGACCCTTAGATCAATCAGCTACTAACTATCGAATGGTCTAGTGGGGCTAAAAAGCCTCTGCTTATTTGTGAAATAGCTTATATTCCCATTCAAGAGGGCCTTATCAACCTCTTCAACCCCAGCTTACACTGTGCATTTTACTGAGTAACTTACCTTGCTCAAGATTTTAACAGAGGTGCCCTACCTTGGACCTGAATCCACAGCTGCCCAGTTATAAACCCAGTGCCCTAACCCCTACGCCTTCCTTGCCAATAAGGAGAATGACCTAAGTGCCCTGTCTCTGCCTTCCTTGCGAATAAGGAGAATGACCTAAGTGCCCTGTCTCACTTATGACCCACACAGTTGTCTGGGATCCCGATTGTTAAATGTATAGTATACTGTTTAATTTCTGAAATCTGTCATCATGACGTCGTCACTGTGCCACTAATTTACCCTGACTACATGTCATGAGAAACTTGCTGTACACAGTCAAGTTAACTGTTATTGTCTCAATTGGAGGATACATTGTGTATATCTCACTACAAGACCTCCTTCTTTATGTAGTACAATCATTTTCATTTCTGATCACAATCGACAGAGCACACGTTTTGGTGCGAAAGTACAGCATATGTTTCACAAGGCGGCACTCGCTATTTATAAAATCTAAAGAAAATATTTCAATTCATTTTCAGAGACAGAGGGCGCAGCGCTGCTTGAGTACACAGCAGGCAGGCGCTCACGACAGACTGCTGCTCTGCCACAATGTCCAGTTTTTATCTGCTATACGTGCTCTGCATGACTGCTGTTTTTGCTTGTCTTGTTTGGTTGTCGTCTGCTGTAGCCTTTGAAACTCGCATGTTGGACATACAAGGGTGGAGGCGGCCCAGGGGCAAGAAGGACTTGCAGACCTGATTGCGTTAATTGCATTTCTTGGGAGCGCACCGTTCAGCCAACACACTGTACGCTGTTACGGGGTTTTCGTGTTCAGTTTGGTTAATGTTAAACATCTGTGGGAGCAGAACACCATTCATATTTAAACTGCATAAAATAAAAAAGGCTCGTTTGTGTATAACCTTCTTGAAAAGGCATATAGCAAATGAGATTAGATGTAGCGTGGCGAGTTAATTATATAGCTCAGTACTGTCACTATGGAGAAAAACGAACGCTTGATTCCAGCATAATGCTGATAGAAAGTATATATATGTTTCGCTGTGTAAATGTATAATTATCTTTATCTTGAGATGCCAAATTACCACAAAGTAACAGAAATTTTAAAAATAATCACTATCGTTTCAGTGAGATATGAATGCGAATCGTTTTCATAATTCCAGTCTTACACGGTCTGTGGCGTCGTTTATTTTCGTTCTTTTTTCCATTTGGTTCCCAACAGCTATTGGCCAAACGTACCAGTTGATAAGCCTTGTAGAAATTGAAAGCTGCGTTATTAGCAAGGTAGATAATTTGACCTGGGAATACGACTGACACATAACGGTAAAACAGTTTCGCAAGCGCTCAAGTCGAAGACGCAGACTTCGCAAGGGTCTTGGCTATGATTTTCAGGTTACCGATACTTTTAAAATACCGGTAATAGAGTTTAAAGGACAAAACATTAGAATGTAAATGACTCTCTTGATAAAAGTCCTGTATACGATGTTTCTTGGTCCGTGTATAACGAAAAGCTAAAAACCTGAAGGTGCGAATGAAATATGTGACTTTTTGATCTCTACAGAGGTGGAATTTGGGTACGGTTTTCGTCTAATTCAAAATCCTGTCCCAGTGGCTTTGGTCAGATAGGTTTATCGCCCCTGCCCCCTCCCGTAGAAGCCGGAGCGACGACAGAGCGGTCCAGTCCCAGCTCGCCTCCCCCTGCTCTTTCAGAAGCGACTGTATCTGTCAGCCCCGCCTCTGATCTGTTCGTTAGCTGTGTGGGCGGAAGAGTCGGAGGAGCTCCCTCTTTTCAAAAATGAGTGATGTCAATGAACAGCAACAAACCACTTTTTCAAAAAAAAATCACTCGTGTTAAAAAAAAAACTACGCAAAAAGGTGGGGTTGGCAAATGGAACTGCGATGAGGTCGGGGAGGGGGGAGAGCAACAGAAATTTATTGCAAATATTATCAGTGTTGAAATAATGCTTTTAAGGTTATGGCAAGCGGATCAGCGTTAATGCGAGTGAGGTCCTTGATACGACACAAAGGCAGGAAGGTACTAGGTTTCTGTAACAAATCACTACAGAGAGATGGCTTTACAATCAAATTTTAAAAAGCGAAAAGGAAGGGCCGAGATGGAGGAATACAATACCGTACCTGTTTTGTGAAGATACTGTACTGCATTGCCGCGATCTCATGGTGTTGCCTTTTTTAACCGAAATAAACAACCTCTCATCAATAATGAAGAAAGCAGGACGCATTTGAGCAACCCTTATTTCTACAGTTACAAAAATGGGCGGGAAGTTTGCACAAAACTTTGAAAACACAGCCTTTAAGATGTCATTGGATACAGCTACTCGTTAAACAGAAACAGACCTATTTTTCCCCATTTTTGTTTTCAGTCCAGAATTGCATTAAGACTGGCTTTGAAACGTACTTACTGTTTGCAAAAGGACCGGTTTAACTAAAACCATGCTCTTTTATGATCGGATATGCTGTGTGGACGGCCGCTGGCGATGTGACTACCTGTATTTTTAAACTGATCGCTTTTGGGATACAGTAACCGAAATATGGGTTGCACCTGTATGACAGCGTTTGCCTATTTGGATTTGTGAAAGGCAAATACCATTTTTGAGGGCGATTCAAGGAACTTACCTTAAATGCCAAGCGCGCTTTTCAAACAGAAAACGGTTTGTGAAATGAGTTAAATGTAGCTCACTTCATGACTGTTGCTCAGAAGCCGGGACTTTTTTTAATCATCTTTGAACCCGACCAATACGTTGGTGGGCACAATAACATTTTAAATCTTTCGACACCAACTAGCTAATTTTGCATTTTTTTCGACCTCTGCGCATCCCGGTTGCAAACGCGTGGTGACAGGTTTGAATCTTTTATCTGTCACCTTGTTGTTTTTCTCCGAAGAAGAAAAAGCGATTCCTGGATTTCAAATACGGATAAGCTAAGAGGAGTCTTTCCAGCAGCCGGGTTTTCTGAAGAAACCACTACAGGAGATGTCAAGTATCTGGGGTCTAGGGTCTATAATAATTTATTTTAAGCAGTAACAGTGCGCGGAGTCATCGGCAGAAAATCCGGGTACGAAGGGATTTCTCCTAAACCCGACCAAGACCGAGCGTCTCCGAGGGCATTAATGATGGATTTGTTTTCTGAGCGATGCTCAGTGAAAAAATATAGATCTGTATTCCTCGTTCTGGAATGGCTGGACATCCCGATTTTTCGAACTGATGTAAAAATGAAGTGGATTGTGTTTGTGGGATGGTGTTAAAAAGGGAGGCGGACCCTGGCCGAAGCCCAGTTTCTTTTACTGTTCAATATTTACTACAACCTTTTTGGTGGCTCGCGTCACTATAGGTTTACCATAAAAAAGAAGCAGAGCGTACTGTTACAAATAACACCCAACTTTTTTTCCCAAGAAAATATTTTTCAAATCTTTTATTTCCATAAAGAATGGCTGGTTCTTCAGAAGCAAACAGGCTTGCCAGTGCATCTGCAAGGGGCGATTTAACTGAAGTTGAAATGTTATTACAAACGGGGGCAAATGTAAATGAAAGGAATGAGTTTGGCAGGACTGCCTTGCAGGTTGGTATTGCGTTTCTTCAGACAAAATTGCACATTTTAGTTAAAAAAAAGACGCGGTAATTTTGCTGTGGGACTCGGTCCATAGGATGCACCGTTGTACAGATGTTTGACACCCTTAGCAAAAGGTAGCTTCGTGACGTATCTGAAATATGAATGATTATTTTAAGGCATAAATACCCTTTTCTCTGTTCCAGATGAAGTCAATTAAGATGTTTTTAATTGTCTTTAGAAAACAATATTATCAGTCTGCTGAAAAGATAGTGGAGGTTATACTTAACGTGGGACGTTGTTTTCTTCTTCGTTCGTGGTTAGCTGCTCCATCCGAGTCCGGTTTTCCAGCCCTGGGCATTTCGAAATCCGCGAAAATCACTAACGTCAAATACTCGCATTTTGCATCATCGCATATCATTCTTTTACTAATTCGGCTTCTTTTACGGTCTCGTTGTGTTCATAGTCTGTTGTTCATAAAAGAAAGACAGATTACGTTAGTAAGAATATGTTTTAAAAGGCTAGCCTTTGGGAATCTCGGCGTGTATGTAAAACTATAGAAAATTCGTCGCAAAATAGTGTCTCGGTAACTGCCCATATTAAAAAAAGGAGGCAGTATACTCATCTGACCTTAACTGCAGATACACACAAACCTACAGTATATTATTACATCTCTCACCATGTAGCTCATATATATGTAAAGTATAATGTTCGACCTTCATTGAGATATTAATTAGAATAAGCAGCCTTGCTAATTGTTCATTTATGTGCAGTACCTCGATCCACGGACTGATACCTTACAGTAAAAATAACCCGTTCTGTACAGCACATACTTTACGGCTTGGCCTAAGCTGAATATGTATTTATATCTTTATAATTAATAATGTGAGAACTTCTATTCCATATTACGATAACAAGTAGAATTAATTCACTTTAAAAAATAAGAGTACAACCTCCTTTTTTCTGCACTCTGGAATGGAAACCTGACCCCCGGTTTCTGAGGGGAGCTGAATTTTTAAAAATACATATTTATCAATAATTTTAGTTTCAGGTAAAGGCCATAACTACAGTCAGTAGTGTGAAATATCGCTTGATAGACTAGAAGACAATAATTATTTTTATGAATAAGCAGAATGCATTTATCTCCTATCTTGATTGGATATCAGTTTGGAACTATGACAGGTTTTTTAACCCGTGGGAGGTACGTATCATTTGTAATATTATTTTAAAACACTTCTAATAATCACTGGATAACTCAGACAAGAATAATTAACAGTAGGGACTGTCCTGCGCTAATACTGAAAGAGATGTGGCAGACCTCAAACTCACTATCACTGCGAATTGCAAATTTACGGATGACAAACGCAGTTTCAAACATAGAAAACGAACCAAAATACTCCTCATTCCAGAGTAAAAATCAACGTTTCGCAAAATGTAAACAAACGGAACTCAAAAGATAAATAAATAAACACTACTCCCCATTCACTCTTGTGAGATAGTGAGGAGAAAACAGATTAAGTATTTCATAAATTATTGGCCTGGTCACCTTAGCTAAAAATATATTAATTGATCAATTCACTGTTTCCAGTGTTAATTAATAGGTCTCAGTGACACTTATTTTAAAAATGTTTTTGTCTTTTTCAGTCAGGAGTTAATTGTACAGAAAGGTGTGTTTAAATGTGTATGTACTGTATGTGCGAGGGTAGACTTAGAGAATTTAACATTATTTTGTTGATTATGCCACACAGAATCCAAAGTTTAGTAATAGATTAAAGTAAATTTTTGTAACCACATTACCAACATAAAAGCTGTTGTTTTGTGGTTCGATTCAGCAGAACAAAACATATAAACAGCCTAAGCTTATTTTAGTTTTTGGAAGCTGAGTAGTACCTCGATAGCTATACAAAAGCCTGTGAAAGTGAACAGCAATAACATATCAGACAAACTCTGGTAGACCTAATGTTTTATATATAAATTGGAAACAAAAAAGAAAGATGCTACTGTATATAAAAAATAGCAATACCACATATCCTTATTTTACACCGGCCTACAGATTATACTTGTATAGTAGTATGTAATACCTATTTTTGTATTTATCCAATATTTATAAACAATGTAATTAGGCATCTGGACACTTTTAAAAATATGTTTAAATAAAAATTGAGTGTGGAAAGCAGACTAAATTTCAAGGACAGATTTGCTCCAATCTTTGGTTTTTATTTCCAAAACCATGGAATGTAAATTCAAAGTGTGTGTACTCTCCATCTTGATATAGATGTTTATGCATGTACTGTGTATAAATGAATGCAGTGATACATATATACACAAATACACATATGTTTGTGTTCATATGTACTGTATATATGTGTGTGTGCACTCAAGAACAATTTTTGAGGACAATTTTTTTTACAAACAGGAAAAAGACTCTTCTTGACAATTGCCAATATAATACTTTTTTTTTTTACAAAAAGCAGTGTTAAAACAACACGATTGTAGTAGAAAGGCATGTTGTATTTTCGGTGTGGTTTTTACCACAAAATTGTGTTGTTTCTTTTTGAGCGCCAAAAAGTGTAGTTTTCACCAGTATTGGGTGAAGGGAGACTATCTGAAGTAAAGGGTGAAGACATTGCAACTGCATTTGTTTCTCAAATATGTTTCAGCTTACAGTAAGCACTGTCTAAAAATACATAATGTCATACATTCATACAAATGTTTATCCTTTCAGGCTTTGGCAGAAAAGGCCAGCTATCAGCTTGTCTTTTTGAACTCTCTACAGGGGAATCCCAAGAACAATTTAAGCATGTTTTCAATGTAGTGGCCCCATTTCATTTTAGAGACTCCAGGGGCAACGTTTTTAAATTTGCCAGTTAAACAGATCAAGCCCTACTTTTTATTTTCAGGCCTCAGTCTTGCTTTGCAGAATAATCAAGACTTATGCGATAATGTTATGGAAAAAAAATAGAATAGGCTACTTAATCCTTTTTTGTTCCTTCTGAGAACCACAAACATTAGATTTAGCGCCCTGAATAATCTTATTCTGTACTTAATTGCATTTGTTTTTATTACCTACTTGCTTTTGCAGTATATTTTAAAAAACGCATGGACAAAATATGTTTCTGTGCAGCCTGCAATTGTACTATTTCATTCCTTTTTCATTTATAATAACAAGGTTATATGATGTAAACTAAGAGTATCCACATCCTCTTTTTTTTCAATTTAAAGGAAAACAAAATTAACGGTTGCAACTAAGTGGTATTAACCTGTTTTAAAATTAGACCCCTTCCCTACGATGGGCAGAAGTGTATGTGTATATCACTTCAAATGCTTTAAGTTCGTTCATGTTCTGTTACATTGAAGGCAGAGTGTTTATCTTGCTCTAGGCAGGCTAATGTGGAGAAAACTAAAAGAAAATCGGTTCAGTGCACCAAAGCAGAACTAAAAAAGATACCTTTTTCAAATTATTTGTCAAGATTTAATGTAGGCAATAGTAGGCCTCATGGTATCTTGGTACTTCCAAACGACTTTGCATATTGAGCTGTTAATAGATTTATTCATTTTAAACTGAACACTGCCTTTTTTATCTTTTATCAGTGTTGTATTTAAATTGAAATATCGGAATTTTGGTATTAGGTTATATTGTATGAATGTAACAATGAATCGTTGTCATTTGTCTATAATAGGTTGTCCTTTTTTTTACTGACAGCTACAGTATTATTTAATTCTGCATAAACCATCTCAGTTAATAGCTACAGCTTTCAAACAGTGAGGCCTAGTGTACTTAGAAATATTTTTGCAGTCAATCTTTTTTTCAAATAACAATATTGGTAGTGCAGTATTGTTATACAGAAATACATCTAAATCTGAAGGGATAATAATGCACGTGTGAATCTTTACTGCCAGCTCTTCTCTGTTTGGAGATTAAATGTTCACAGGCATGATAATTACATGTATTTCTTCAGGTGCAATTTCAGTTTTCTAAGGCCTAACAGTTATTACATGGTCATTCAATAATCCATTATGTCAGGATAACGAATACTGACTTGCTTACCTTTCAGTAGAATACTTTTAAAAGTAACGGTTAATAGTATGTTTGAATTTTCAATTCTTACTGTTTGGAAAGCTGTCACAAGATGTCAAGGTACCCAGAGGAAGAAAAAAGGCAGAATTAGGAGAATGCTCACTTTCGGAATACCGGACACAATTTTTGAAGATTACAATGAAGTCAAACGACCGTTACAAAACTGCTGGAGTGTTACCCAGATACAGGTGCCAAAATGGAGAATGCAGTCTCTCTGAACTAGATTGCATAGCCAAACCCACATCCTTATTGAGATGATTCTAGTAGAAAATAAATGTACCTCCCACATGTTCTTTACAGTAGGTGTTAATGGCCAGGACTGTCTTGGTGCTAACAGTGATGTTCATATGCTTTACTTTCAGTATTTGTATTGCCAGCACATCCCAAAGTTCCCTAACTAGCCTCCTTGGAGAACTAGCTCTCTCTGGCACCTATTCTTGGAGGAGAATGGTCCATTGAATGTGCACAGGGCCCGTATTGCCACCTATAAGCAATAGGAGTGAGGAGGCTAAGGTCATAGTGAACTCATACTCCTACTGCTTTTGAGAGCATCTGTTTTTAACATTTAACTTGATAACGCCTGCTGAAGTGAATCAACTGAAATTGCAATTATCTAACTATTGTTTTGCACATATAACAGTGCAAAAACGTTTGAGATGGGTGATTAGAGGCTTAGTTATAGCCCGTAAAATAGGCCATGTGCATTTTGTAGAAAACATTTAAGACTGTTTAAAAAACATTAATTTTCCATTCAGTGTCTTACTGTATATACTGTAAGTATTTTATGTATTATACAGTCCTATCTAAATTACTAAACAGTTTGCTTCTTTCATATTAAACCTATGGAAAATAGAGGAGCAACTATCAAACAAAATGATTTTCTACGATAGTTATCTTACAGAAACTCATTTGTTTAGCAGGTTTTTGTCATTCATTTTACATGAAAAAATCAATAGTAATTACCAAAGACTGTGTGAGCTTCAATTGGATTCTTTAAAGCATAACATAATTAAACCTATGTTACTTCATAGATCTGGTGTGCAGTTTTAATGTAAAGTACGTTTTAAATCTAAGCTGGAAAAATCAGATACATTATCCCTATTGTTAATTATAAATGTATTAAGTATGTATTTACAGATATCTTAAGTACAATAATAAAAATAATTCTGGCCCTTTGTAAATGACAGAATTGCAAATAGGCCTACAGTTTCTATATGAGCCACTTGTTCCTTCCACATACCTATTTTAAGAGAAAACTTTGAGATTACAAAATCACACATATTTGTAAAAAACACACCCTGCTAAAATTTGTCAGATCTTATTAAAGAGACATTGCATTCTTACAGAATATTATACATTGTGAAATGGCATATTAGAACATGATAATAATTAATGGAAAATAGGAATTAAAATAATGAAATATTAAACTTAAATATATCTTAAGAGAAGTTTTGCTATTTCACGTTTTCCCCAAGAACTGTGATATATCATTTATACAATATCTAATACAGAATCATAAGGAGTTTTATAAGAGCAGTTTACCAAAGAACTCTTACCGTAAGTTACTCTGAAAAACTGATACAAAATTTAAAGTGTGCGACTCTAAAATGGCGGTTTAATTAATGTTGTTAATATTTTTTTCTATGTTTAACTTTTAAATCCAAAGAATCGTTAAAAGCCGAAAAACTGCTCTGCCCCAACTCTCGCATCCTCATGGAAAATAACTTTGTATCGGCTCCGTAACTGAGGTCAAACAATTTATTGAAAGTAAAGTTATGCTACCCTACGAAATTCGAAAGATGCTGTTGACCTTAAACCACGGAGTATTTCAAATTGTCTATAAAATTGCCACAGTCTGGAATATTTTAGGGCCTACTGCATCAAACGTCTTTTGGTTGCCTACTGCAACACAGGTAAAGTTGCCAAGCCTTAGGTATGTATTCGGAACCTGCATTTTTGCCAATGTAATTAGACTAAAGGTGCTCAGAAACAGAATAGTTTGCAATGCCCCTACTTATATTTATTTAAACCTATGTGTTTATTATTGTTGCATTTAAAGCTATTTTCACTTGGCTCACTCAAAATCAAAATAAATAATATGCTGGTTTTATGCAACTAATAATTAACGTGCTTTCTGTTTCTAGGTCATGAAGCTTGGCAACCCCTCCATAGCCCAGGTCCTGCTGCGGGCGAACGCCGATCCCAACGTGCGAGACCCTCTCGGCGGCCTTACTGTGACGCACGACACTGCCCGGGACGGCTACGAGGACACGTTGCGCGTTCTGGTGGAGCACGGCGCCGACGTGAACATCCAGGACACAGAGGGGAATCTGCCTTTGCACCTTGCGGCTAGGGAAGGCAATTTGGACGTTGTTAAATTCCTAATAGAGCGGACGGCCCAGCCCCTGCATCGGAACCTGGAGGGAAAGACTGCTTGTGACTTGGCTAAAACGCACAACAGAATGACAACAGCGAGATGGATTGAGGAGTATATGCGCCTGCAAAACTAAAAGGGGAGCGCCACAGAGACATGTCACATTTAGGTTTAAGGGAAAAATCTGATCAATTCATGGACATCCATTGAGAAGTTTGAAATTCATGTATGATCATTCGTTTTTGTTCTATAATGGTGACGATGAGAGCGTAGTTACTCAGCATAATCCTCGTTCCAATCTAAAACTTGCGTTTGTGTGTGAAGCAACATATTGAAAAGCGTTGTTTAAGATAACGTAGAATGAAACATCCTCCAAGTCACGAGAAAATAGTTGATGTTGAAAATTTTTATTTTTTTATAAGGCGGAAGACAGATTGCCTTCCTCTTTAAAAATCGTTTAATTTTTGTTCGCTGAGGAACTGAAGATTTTCAGAGTAGTGGGCTACTGTAAAGCACAATCACAAATTGATTCTGCAAGAATAACTGCTGAATGCCTAGTTTATTGGCAAGTCAAATTTATACTGTTTCCTTTTGAAGCGCTCGAAAGAAACTACAAAACATATTATCCTAAAAAGCCTCTTAATATGTTTTGACCTAGGAAGAATCTCCAGGTTCTGTGAATGACAATTTCTTCGTTCATGTTTAATTCTTCTTTCTGTTTACGTTCATGCAAAAAGGGGAGAACGACAGTTTTAAATGGCCCCAATGTAACTTGTATCTCACTGCTTGACAAGCTGATATTTTCAATACGAATTTAATTTGGCAGCTTCAACAATCATCAATTTTGTGTGAAATGCTGAAACGTGCGCCTAGTGTCAAGGAACGCACTGCCACATACAGTATATGAAATAAATAATTCGATGTCGAGGGGAATACACTTTTTTATATAAACTACATTCCCATTTTGTATTAAATATCGAAACTTTTCGATAACCCATTACATCAACTTCAACATACAAGCGCGTCGAATTACCACCCAGTTTCTTTAAAAAAAAAACAGCCAATTTTTAGTAAGTACCGTTTGAGGTCTTAATAGATCGCTTGTGTTTCTTTGTTACTTTTTTACTGTAAGTTACATTTTTAGATTTTGATACGTCTACTAAGTGTGTTTCCAGCCACATAATATACTGAATGCTTTTTAAAACTATTGCAATCGCCGGTTTTAATTCAAACTAATAATTGTCCATTTTTTAAAAAAGCTTGTAGGTAATTTTATTTCCAGGCATTTTTAATGGCCTGTATTGATTTGGGAAATAAATTTTAAGTTGTTGAATTTAAACGATAGCTGGCTATATTTTTTTGTATGTTGAGGCGTGCTTAGATGTCAGTTGAACTGTTTGTATTATAGAGACACAATTTAATTTCTTTGCCACATCAACAGCAAGCTTAAAGCTGAAACGCCGCACGTTGCTTTCAGCGATTAACATCGAGTAGGCTTAGGCAAAGGCAATACATAAGATGCCAATCTCCAATTTACAGTATGTCTTTACAATCATGTGTTCTTTTTATTATTAATTGGATTTGCATCTTTAAATTAGCCAGGTTTATGGTTTGTTTTTCATCGTATTTTTATTTTCCTCTATAAAACGTTCACGTTGCACTTTTGGTGTAACGGCAGTGATGAATGTTACCCATGGTGCGATGTGTTAGACTGTGAACGCATGTATCTTTATCTTCTCAACAAAATGTGATTTTTACATTTTCAATACGGACCGACCAAAGTTTTGTTTTCTTTTCGTTTTTTTACGCAAAACGAAGAAGTACATGCACTTACAGTGTTTCATTTTGGATTTCTCTATTTATAAAACAACCGTCATTGTGTCAATTAAAATGTTTTATGTGTTGTCCTGTTAGGACAAAAGTGTATATTGCAAAATTAAGTTATGTTATCTTGCTTTCGTGAGAAAAAAATAAAATATTGAAAGAACGGCATGGTGCATTACTTCCTCTTACGTTTATCTTATTCATAATAAAATAATTTAAAGGTCATATATATAGTATGTATCAATATTATTAAATTGTAAGAATGTGTTATGTGACCAGCTCTCTCCTCTTCGAGGTCAATTCTCAAAGCTCAAAAATAAATCTGTACAACAGTTAACTTTCATTCTTAAAATTAGTTGCCTTTGATGGTTTTAAAACCGTGATATGTCAGCTTACTCATCACTTACTCATTTCCAAAAGTACTGTAAACAGTATCAGTACTGTTACAGAATATCATGAAATTTACGTGAGGAGACCTCGCGTCTGAATTCAAAATCATAACCACGGAAAAGGCATATCCAGACTCCATCTCTATGAAAGCTAAATGACACCAATTAAGTAATTTAAAAATAATGTTACAATTACTTTGCATCACAGTGTATTCAATGCAGATTACACATTCAATGGGCAACTATGTAGTCTTTCCAGTATTCATAATACTGTTAATAATAAATATGTCTGTTGTATTTTAATTTGTAGTTGATATTAAACCACAGTTAATTCAGAAGTGGACTACCTACAGAAGCAGACATAAGAGCAGTACAGTCTTCTAATTTATTGAACACTCCTTCATCAAGCCTAATTTAGGATGGTGAATAATACATTTAAGACAGGGCGGGAATAATTCATCTTCCAACGGCTCTCATTTCGAAAGCGTTGCAGAATAATTGGCAGTCAATGTCTCAGATTAAGAAACAATATTTATTACACTTAATACAATTAAGGTGTTGTAAGGCATTTAGGCAGTGAACACAGATGTTGGATATGTATGCAATAATTTCTACAACAATACATGAATTATTTATGAATAATTCTTAAATCAAAACACGATATGTGTGTAACAGATACAGTGGCCATACCGTATGTATATAAATGGACACACAGATGCACTCACTGTGTACGTGTGTCTTATTTCTCCTTTGGAACATAGTGTTTAATGTACTTCTTTGTTTAAAGTTTACGTCATGTCATTTTTTTAGATCTATGGTAAATAAAGTGTAAATGCACAGAAACGGGAAAATGTATACATACCGAAGTAATACACAATTTCTTGAATGTAAAGAAAGGACATTCTATATTGTGAGTCAATATTAATTGTACCCCCCATTTTAGAACACCTCATAAGTGAAATGTAGTTAGAAGTTGCAACATATTGAAACCGTCAGCCGTATTTAAATCAGAAATCAGTTTTGATTTAGCATCATAATCAAGAAGGCAAAACGATCAAACGCTGAAGTCCAATCAAACAAAATTATCACAAACCTGTTTTGATTTGAAAATGCTTTCTGCTTTTATTTCAGAATTTCTGGTGCAAGAAGAATTTTGAAGAGCAAACTCAAATCAGCCGGAAACACAAGACCTTGAGACCCACAGCTAAGGCAAAAACCGTTAGATAAAAAAGCTTTTTTTTCTTCTCCTGGCCAAAGGTTTCAAATTTTGGCGCTTCACCACTGTAGCAGCTCCCATAACAAACTTCCATTCTTAAATGAACAAAACAACAACAACAACAACAACAATTATATAAACACAGACAGAGAAAAAATAATGAAATGAAAAAATTAATATAATCCTTTTTTTGTGAGATTGTCTGTGTAACCATAATGCGCAATGGACCTCTTCCTGGTTGCGCACAGAAATAGATCGCCGTTCGTAATATTGCTAGTGTTATTTTTGGATTGTGCTTTCAGATTAACAATTTCGGGTCACTAACAATGTTTTTTAGCATCTTCGGTGTCTTTCTATCAAAACTATGGATTGACAATTTCTTATTACCCAAATTCGTCATCACATGTCAAACCTCTTCTGGATCAGTAGGTTACTTGTCCTCTTCAACCCGGAAAATGTTGCTTTTTAAAAGAAATTTAAAAAAGAGAGCGAATGTTAATCTGATCCGTACGTATTCATGAGTCTAGTTTTTAAAAACATCTTCACGGTAAGTGCTCTACAAAATGAACCAAAGCGCTATCGGGTTTTGAAATGAATCAGGCGATATAAGCAGAAGACGCGTTCTGCCAGCTCCTCTGTGCACCATAAATGTAAATGCAGCGACTTCGACGGACTGCTTTCTAATGTTTTTGTACAAATGATTTAACTGAAAGATCATAATGGAAATAAGAGACAATAGAAATATTGTATATACAGTACGTTAAATTAAAGTACCTGTAAAGGTGGTGATTGTCGAATAAAAGATACTTTTCACTGGGCTTTGCCCCAGGGGAACACTTTTACGCTATCTGGTTGTCATAATTGCCGGTACAGCGAAATGTAGATTTCAGAATAATACGAATCCGTGTGAGCATCTGTTAAAATTGAAGTGATGGTCGCTGTAGTTTAGACGTTTACAGGAACACTCTAATGCTGGAAAACGTTATCGGTTTTATTTAGAAAAGAACTGTCATACGTTTGTCTTTGTAAGACCTTTGTGGTCTGTAAATGTGGACATTCTTACTGCTTTTATTACGGGGTCAAGAGTTTACGCAAACCCGCCTTAATTTTCATGCAAAGTCTTTCACGCTCTTTCGCAGAAACATAATTAAGAATTTAATTCATCCCGATCTTAGGGGCACGCTGAGATGATCCTTGCGCTGGTTATTTGGCACTCTGTTACAAATATGGCTACTGCGCCATTTATATTGCTTTTCATCTTTCTTTTCTTAACGATTTCGGTGCCGAGAACTCCCGATTCCGGCTTGCTTAGAATTTGTTCTCGGAATCACATCAACATTTAAGCAGTACAACGAGTCCTTTAAATAATAATAATAAAAATAATAGTGGTGATGATGATGATGAAGTGCATTTTATCGGTTTTGTCTAACAATCACTCAGATGAACAACAGCTCCAGGGCCACTTTATCTGATTCTGTTGATGCACGATGTGGTGAGGCTGGCTCTCCGTGCAGAGCAGCCATTAGCGAGATATGTGCCTGTTCAGATACTGTAAGCTTGTTCAGTGTGTATAGTGACAAGAGGCATTGTGCTGTGGGGCACAGAGTGAGACCACAGAATCCCTGCCCTATGTACTGGTCTTTATCCCACTGATTCCACAAGGTCCTCCAGGTGAGGCGATGCAGTGGTGTCCTCTGTGTTGTAATTCTTCTTAAGTCGGCCGTGTTGTCTGCTACACGGGTCTCTGTACTAGCAGGGCCCTCTAGAAGTGGAAAGGGTGTGTGGAAAGATGTCACATCCCAGGATGGGGCCTGTCCTGTGTCTTTCAGACAACATCTGGAGAAGAGCTTTCTTCGTGATGGAGAAACAGGGCAAATGGTTTTTAGGGGCTACAGTGTCTCAACATACAGAACAGACCTTCCTCTTTCAAGTCCTGCTTGTATTCGTGAGATTACAAGTTAATGCAACCTCCCCACAAGCAATGCAGAGCAAAGTTAAATTCATACATTCAATAGGAAACACAAAAATAGCGAAGCCCGAAAACCTACTTTGGCTTTCTAGATGTCTCGGTGCCTTGGACATTTTGCAACTCTGGGTCCAGTCCTGCTCACTTTGCCTTACTTTTGCAACATTGTTCATTTCATGGGAAATTGTTTTTTATTGTGACTCATTTTAGACCAATATATAGGAAGACGTTTGATCAACAGGCATAAGTGGTCAAGAGAGAAAAACTGCAGACTGCAATTCTGAGTGAATAAAGTGCAAAGGTTTGCTGCTTTAAGAGTCTTCTGAAGATGAACAATTCTCATATTCAGAATATTGGTGTTGTGATTTTAGCTATGTAAAAAACAGAAGAGTAACATTACACAAGACATTTCAGGGTTTTATGGGGTGAATTACCCTTCTTCCCTCTCTGTAATGAAAAAGTTGCATTACAATTAAGTTGTACCTAAACACAGTTTACAGTTTTGCACTCTTCATTGTCAAAATATTGAAGGTTTCATATGAATTATTTTCATGAATGCCCTTTTGATGCCTCAAATAGACTGTAAATGATTAGACCAATTAAAATTTGAGTGATCTAGGAGTCCTACAGTGTCACTGCTGCCTGTTGATATGTAACTTACTCACTTTGGGCAGCATTCATGGGAGGTAGACATCTTTCATGAGCGTAATCATACACTCACATTTTCTTCAGAATGTTCCAGCTCCAAACATTTACAGAACTTCTATTCGTGTTCTCAAACAAACTGAAGCCAGTCCAGAAAGATGAAGTCTGAGTCAATTAGAAAAGACACCATTTTGAGGTCAATAACTGTTGCGCAAATCAGTTGTGTCAGGAGGAACTGTGGGCTTTAAATGGACTTACATCTAAAGACCTTGCAGTCATACAAGATATGATATTTTCATTGGCACTGCCAAAAAGTCTGCAATCCTTACACATTTCTCCAGCACATCACAGTATTTCACTGCTTGCACATTTACCTAATTCTCACTGAAATACTTCTCTGGGCCTTAGGTTCAGTTCAAGTTACACAGCGATGAGCAGAATTAAAACTAGGGACTTTTACTTTACTAGGGAAAGAAGTATTGGTTTATAACGTGTGTGATCTTCAATACTCTTCAATATTAATTTCTCTGATATGGTCCTTCTAATTACAATTATCCTTAACATGTGTCGCCTCAATGTTGCCCTTACGACTTCACGCAGCAGGAGATAAACTGGTGATATTTTATTCAATAGTTAATAATACCCCCAAAAATGCAATTTAAAACACTTTAATGGTAAAAGTAGATAATAATAAATAATAGATAAATAGATGATAATTTCAATTTGTCACTCTTGAGTGGTTTAGCCAAGCACTGTTGAATTGAATGAGCTGAGTCAGTCAATGAATCCTCAGCTAACTGCACCATTAGTGACCCCTGTGGTTTGCACTGCATGCAGAGGAAGCAGCTTGATAATTGTCCTCTTCTCTCCTGTGCTGGGACAAGAATTGCGGTAGGCCAAACTAATTGTGAATTGCTCACCACAAATTGGAAGGGGGCAAGGCTACTCACTAAAATAAATGCAGTAGTGATATTACCTTAATAATAGCAGTGATACAAGGAACTGCATTCTGAGCTGATTACCAAAACACATTCATGTCAGCCATCTTGGTGCAAAATAACTGTTCAAGACATATTAATAACCAAACATTCATGATTTCTTATGATAATCTGAATTGATAAATGTATGTAACAAAACAGGGCTTAAACTGGCAACAATTCTGGCACTTTATTAAAACTAATTAACATATTATATTTACAGCTGATGATAAGATGCAATATTTTTTTTAATTCCATTGCACATTCAATATTAGTCTTTATGAACCAGAATCTTATTTTTCATTCCATCTAAGATCTAAATCATCTTACTTACCTAACTGATTAGATGTCTCACCATTGTTTACCCTTTAAACAGCTATGCATAATTGAAAAAGCAACATTTAATGGAATTCTATAAAACATTTACATCGCTTTCATGTCCTCTCCAGTCAGTCTGATTTTGAAGCTCAAGTCAATATGAAAATATAGTTATATATATATAAATATAGCAGTTTCAAGACATCATATTCAAAATACTTTTCACATAGGGTGCAAAAGATACAGTAACTTGACAGAAATGAAACATCTACATTGTCAAAGGTGTCAGAAAGTCTAACCAGAAAAGTCTGTATTTGTTTAACAAAACTTGCCAAATGTATATGGGAACCCAGCTTCAAACATTTGAAAACACAAAGACATACTTGCCAATGAATGGTGTTTTAATTTTGTCAAAACATACAGTGCTGTGTAATAAACAATTGGCAGATGAAGAGTTTCCACTATTCAAAATGAATGCAAACAACCTTAATTATAGCACATGTTAATTCCTTTAGCATGCTAAATTAAACCCCAAATATTGTTATACCCCTCTGAATTCAAGAAACAAATCAACATCCTCCAACAGTAACTGAAGTAACAAAATGAATATGTTTAAACAGAAAGATAAACCATTTTTAACTGCCAATTTACATTACTGTAAGTAGTTTTTGGGAGAATATAGTTAATTTTAAAATAATTTACATTGATTCCTTACTAATTTTATTCTGAAATAGGTCTCAAAAAGGACTCTTAATTATAGAAACATTACACCTAAAATAAATATAAATATAAAAGAGCCAATTAAATGCTAAAATTCTTAAGCATATGGAGGTAAAGATTCCTGATAATTTACTTTAAACTTAAAGTCATTTTGTCTGACCTCTGCATTATAAAAGTTTTTTTTCAACCAAAAAAAAATCAAAACGATAAACTTCTTGCTACATGATCTGCTCGTGTAAGCCTGTAAATCTTTACACCTGCTTTCTGGACAATATCTGCATACTTAACAGCAGGTGGCCTGTTAGGATTGGCCAGAGTGAAGAGTTTGACTGTCTTTGCATCAGTATTATCAAAATGTGTCATCACTAGCTGTCACAGGCCATACAGTATAATAAAGGCTCACATGTGTAACAAAAAAAACCCAATGCAATTAACAATATGATGTGTCATCCCCAGACAGCAACAGATGAGATGTTTAGGAAAATCCACATTAGTTGGCATTATTGAATAACACAGACAGCATTTAGAAGACCTTAGCTACATTCAGGAACCCGAGTTAACACGTAAAATCGGAACCCTTCAGAAACACACCTCTGTCTTTCAGGGGTACTCCAATGAGAGAGCACACCATACTTTTAAATTTCATGATTTTAAAAAAGAAAAGGACTGAAGTAACAAAATGAGGTCCTATCTGTTTGTCAGTTGTAAGCCTGAAAAAAAGCAAAAGAGAGTACAACCCCACATACAGGGAAATTATGTGCAATTATGAACTATTTTTTTCCACAAATTTTGAGAATATCCATGAGGAGCCCACAGTGCTCAGTGCTAGCAGGTACCCATTGTTGCTTGAAGATTTCATTTCTAGGATGTTTTCTTTCTGCTTAAAGCCAATACAATATTTCCATAATTATATATCAAATATGCACATTATATACATATGCACATATCATATAAAAACTGGAGAAGATATATTAGACTATGAGAATGTCAACTATGTACAATATTTATCATACATTAAAAGTTAATTAAAAAACAGTGTAAAAGAATCAATACAATAAACACTATTCAGTAATTTGTTGCTTTATGTAACCTTTCCATTAGGTTTTTGTGACCAGTATTGTGGTGTCTATTTGAGTATGGCTTTACAGTGAATGTGAAGTTTTCTGGTTCTACCCTTATGAAAATAAGCTAAATGTTAGCTATAGAACTGTCCCTAGGAATTGGTAAATATAGTTTATTTTGGGGGCTGTTTACACAGGCAGTAAAACACTCAAAAAGCTGCTAGCCCAGTAAAACGCAAACTAATAATAGAGTTATCCTCGTTAGTTTTCCTATACCCATGAACACAAAACAATGTTTAATCAAAATACAACGGCCTCCAAAAGACAGTAAATTAACCTCGATATACTCAACGAGTAAACGCATTCATTCAGGAAAACTAAACGCTACATAAATATGTTTACAGTCTTAAACTTGGACATCCATATAATTTACTTAAGAATAGCCCTCTTCGTCCACTTCGCCGGATAGAAGACCCAAATACTAGGGAGTGACGTGTCTTGTCATGCTGCACTGAGAGTATTATCTGACTCAACTAGAAATTGTTGTAATTAATGAACACTACCTAAAAAGCAATAGTTTCTCACGAAATATCAGGAACTGCAGAAAGGCGCCCGATTCAGTTTTTCATACGGATCCTGTTTTTAATTTAAATAATCATTCACAAACACTGAATGCTGAACAGAAATGAGTACAACGGGATTCCCCTACTGCCTCTTCATTTTACATATGGGTTTATTGCGGTGACGCACAGCCATTATCCGATGTCAAATGCACAATTCCTAAAGCGTGTGACCAGACAGGGAGTACACCTGTGAGGTCCTTCAGAAAAACAACTACCGAGATATCAAAGGGAACGCTATCTCTGATGTCATAGTTTGGTCTGCACCGCGATTGAAGAAGAGAGATCAATCACAGGGAAAGATAAATCTGTTTGTAATGCTGAATCTTGTGCAAACGCTTGTTCACATGGGGAGGAAAGCTGTTTGTAGTTGTGCCATTTCTAAATTTTATGAGACAAAATAACGTTTTACGAAGCGTATAGCTTGTTTGAGGAAATAAAAACCACAAGTCAAATTGACTATTTGTTATTACACTACTTACTGTATGTAATAAGTAATGAAAAAGTACTTAATAAATACAAGAACTTAAGTAATATTTTACCTTTCATGTTTTTTGCAAGTGAAAATTCACGCAACACCTTCTAGACGCTATTAAAATAAAACAGTGCGGCAATAAGTTTCCATGTGTTCAACTATTATTAAATTGGTTCCATTTCATTATGTCTGGTTTAGATTGGAGGAAGAACATGTTTTCATTAACACTTTCTACTGTGACGTATCATAGTGGTTTCCGGGTTAGTCTGACAGTGGCCGAGTCTGCATTTCAAAAAATGAATCAGAATTTCGTTTCATTTAAAAATTTCAGAAGAATTCGCAGTCATTTATAAACAGGATTTCGAGAGCATTGCCAAGTGCCAAAACACTGCCTGAATATCTACAAAACACCATACAATTTCCGATTTATTGCCTGTAAATTTCAAACGCCTAATGGATTTAAGCAAGATTTAAAATTCGGTTAAAATAATCTTGGTTGATGATCATATGTGTACAGTATAAGTACTGTAGACTCGATCTTCAGTCCAGATACTAACCGTAAGAAAACACACACAAGTATAAGACATGAGTCTTTCATTAAATATAATTATTATTATGTGAATAATATCCCTGGCCCTGATCCAACATGTGCTTAACATAGATGCTATCCAATGATCTGCCATAAAGTAACGACATTTTTTCGTAACCATCCAGTGATTAAAAATGCACCCTACAACACTGTTGGGGTACAGTATTTGAAATCCATCGTGACTTGACCATTGCCTTGTAGTACTGAATAACTGTTCCACAAGTATCCTAGTGTACGATTTTCCCAGACTAGTTCTACGGATTCTGAGCCTGGAAAGGACTGTCCAAAACGTGGTATTACAGTACAGTGCTACATTACCAATGAAAATCAACCATTTCTCCTGCATTTTATGTTGCTAGAACCACGCATGAGTCGGTATACTGTACATAGATGTGCTTTGTATATATTAGTTCTTTTGGATCTCTGTTTGGAATAATTTCTATATAAATATACTTTTGGTAATCTCTGTAAGACACATGACCAGAACAGGCATGTTGCCGAATGTGTTTTTGCGCTAGTATTTTAAACTAAAATTTAGTAACATTTATACATTGCGTGATAGTTGTGCAGCGTTTCTAAAAGGTAAGTGATGAACACGGAAACGCGTTTCTCAAATAAAATTACGAATTGTAAATTATGACTCGTTTATATCGGAGATTACATCATTTTTCATTGTTTTATTTTGGGCACTGTTCGTACGGTTATTAAAGTGTTAGTTGATTATTTTAAAACGTCACACTTGAATAAACAAGCTATAAAATAACCCACTGTTTTTAAATTGGTTTCCATAGGCAGTATACTGGGATCCAGTGTGTGAACAGTTAACCAGTCCTTGAAGAAGTGAAAACAAAGATCGAATAAATAGTATTAATAAAGGCTGAATCTTGAACTACAGACAGGGCCTAGTTCTAAGCATTATGACCTGGGGAAACATGTTGGTGTCTTTAAGCTGGGCATTTCTTTCATACCTTATGCAAGCTCTTCATGAACGTCTCATGTTGTTCTTGCTTGGGGAGCTACAGTATAACTGTGCTAACCACTTTTGCAAAATTCAGTTCTTAGAACATTACTGAATGTGCATCAAAGAACAGAAATCTGCCCTCATGTCTTCTTCAGTTTTTAGCTCTTAACTTCCTTACCTCACATCTTCCTGGAACAGCTATTTCTGTTAAAACAGTAAGCACCACAAATAAGCAACACAGAAGCATTTGCAGAGAATTAACATGAAAAAGCATATCAGGGTATAAGTTTGGATTTCAAGGCACATCAGGAAATATTATTTTAATCATGCTTGCATTTTTATAAGTTTCAGGAATGTTTGGAGCTACAATTGCAGTTTCGGGACTATCCCCCAAATGAAATTAACAGAAAGACTACAGGCTTTTCATTCCCTGTCAGTAGTGCTGTAAAACTAATTTCACAGACATTTTGTGGACATTAATGAACTTTGTTCTGACAAGATTTGAGCAGATAGAGCCAAAAGAATTCATACTTGTTGTTATGCCCAAAGGAATTGCAGCATCACATTTTGGCACAGTTATGAGTATGATGTGTTAATGCAGCATTCATTATTCAGTGTTTCACTACATTTTCGCAATCACCTGATGGGCTCGAAGCAAAGGGATCTCTTGACCTTTCACAGCTGTTTCTGCGTGTAGTGCAAAAGTCATTCCTCCTTGGTGTGAGCACATTTTGGCCTTTCGAACTCAAGTAAACTACAGTGTGTTATTAAACTCATGAGGCAAATAAGTTTGCTGAACCCTTGGTTTATTACCCCTAAAATTAATCAGGTCAACCACACAAATAAAACTTTGATCTTAGCATGTCACAGCATATGTAAGAATGCTCCTATAAAGGAAGCTGTAAATTCCTGAGCACAGTTTATTTCATTCGATTCTTTCTGTACAGTATTTGTTTCTCATGTTTTGTAGCTTCAATAGAAGTTGTCATTGTTTTTCTCTGTATGTTGCCTGTCACATTCAATGTGGTTCCGTTCTGTATTGAGTGAGTTCTCCCCACTGAATTTCTTTAGTACAGAAAGGTATCTGAGCCACTGGTTTCTCAGTGCAACAAGGTTCCCTAGCAGTAACTGTCAATTGGCCATGTCTACAAAAACGGCCAGTCTTTTTTTTTGGATTACAGTGACACAGTTCAACATTGTGTTCATGGGAAAATATCAGAGCATCACAAGTGGGCCATAGCTTAGCCAATCGTTTGACACAAAACCCAGAGCACATGTGGTTTTTATTATACTGAGTCATGCAAATCCCTCCCAGTAAAATGTTATAATGCTCACATTTATATTATAACTACTAATAATTGATCCTGGTGTATGTTTGGTGATATGGTGCTGGTGTTCTGATGTCCTGCTCTTTCTTGAGAACAGGAGGCACTTCCTTACACAAAGGATTGTGGGTGAATGGAACATGCTACCCAACCTGTTGTTTAGCCCAATTAAGGGGGAACTGCAGTTCCAATTTCTCCATAACAAATGTAATTAATTGATTGACGTTAATGTACATTTTTACAAATTCCAAATTAAGTGTAAAATCATTAACTTTGTGAAAGTAATAAATGGTTGCCATTTTGTTGCAGGCAGATGAGAAACTGCTGGTCTTGCCAAAGGCGAGAGCAAGAGGCTGCAGAAATTGTGATGTGAAAGTGACCCTTCCTGCTCACTAGTCGCTGAAAGCAAGTGAGAAACGTGGTCTGATTACAACATTAATTATCAGTTTAGTTGTTTAGCAGGTTGTTCTTTTTGCAATACTTAAATGTATCTAGAAATGTGTTGCCTTGATGTGTCGGTTTCATACAAATATTTAATATTAGTATAGTAGCAAAAGTTGCTTGGTCTAAAGCATGCTTACAATGTAACAGGGCCATGTCTGCATCACTGGAGGTTTTTTTTGCCTTGTTCTGAATGGCAAACAATGACAGCAATATGGCACCACACATACATTGAGACTCTTTTGTGATCTGAATTGGAGGTTGTGCATGTTCCCATGTACCTGGCAGTTTCATTCTGGTTTGGAATTCACTCATCATTGCCAATTCTTTCTTACCCTGAAATGTAAAATTAGCTTTGCAGTTCCCCTTTAAGGAAGTGAGTTGCTTCCTTCAAACAAATCTGAATGAGAAACTTGGAGCAATAAGCTATTTACTAGCCAACAGGCTTGTTGGGCTAAATGGCCTCATTCGTTTGTAATCTTCTTTATCTTCTTGCCAGCTGTCATGCTTCTATTCTATTTTATTTTCTCTACTACCACCACTCTAATTACTAAAAATAAGGTGCACCACACATTGTGCAATGTGGTGTAAATTGATGAATCTAACTTTAAATTTGAGGTGTAAATGTCCTTAGCTAACTCACAGATCCTTCAAATTGTTGGGGGATTTTTATAAGGACACCAGACATTCTTTTTCATCTTATGTGAAGAGATTGTAAGGAAATGTTTCATCGGGAAGGGTGCAAAAACAAAAAAAACCTTCACATCTGCACACCTTCAAGTTCAAGTTTATTGTTTATGCCTAGTGGTGGTACTATTCTGGGTTCAGTACAAAACAGAGGGGGTGTTAGTGGGAGGTGGAGTTTAGGAGTCTTATGGCTGTGGGCTTTGAACCTAGAGGTTCAGATTTTTATACTCCTAAATCTTCTGCCAGAAAGAAGACAGAAAAGTGCATTTCCAGGGTAGTTTTTGTCTGATTATATTATTTGCTGTTCTGAGGTAGCGTGTGGTGAAGATGGTCTGGATGGAAGGGAGTTCTGTACCTGTGATGGCCTCAGCTGTCTCCACCACCTTCTGTAGTTTTTTTTTACATTCACTAGCTGAGCAATTGCCATACCAAACTGTAATGCATCCAGTGAGAATACTGTCTATAGTGCATCTATAGAAATTAGTGTTTGTGAACACATATAGTACCAAATCTGTTGAGTCTCAGGAGGAAGTAGAGGCGCTGGTGTGTTCTTGTAATTACTTAATCTACAGTATGTGATGGGACCAGGTCAGGTTGTTGGTGACGTGAATGGGCAGGAACCTGAAGCAGCTGGGCATCTTCACAGTAGCCCAATTGGGCATAAAAGACATTAAACTCGTCTGGGAGAGAGGTGTTAGGATCTGACTCCACTCAGTTTCACTTTAAAGTCCATGATGGCCTATAATCCTTGCCACATACGCCGACTATTAGAGGTGACAGACTGCAGTTCTTACCTTGCTCTTGTATTCTTTTTTAGCACTTCTGATGGCTTTCCGGAGGTTGTACCTGGTTTTCTTTTACAATTCTAAGTCACCGGATTTACTGTAAAAGCCCACGATTGGAAGCATGGAATAAATTATGCAGTTAAACCATGGTTCCTGGATGGAAAAAACCCAGATTATTTTTGTAGGTACACAGTTGTCCACGTGTTTTTTTTATAAACTCTGTAATGATTATTGTGTACTTATTCAGGGTGGATGAATGTGCCTTATCTTCTAATAAAGCTAAAATTTAAAAGACCTCAAGCAAAAAATAATCCATTTAATTGTTTGCGTCCTAGCGGTACAGTATTCATGAGACATTTTGAGAACTTAGCACACATATTGTAGGAAAATTTAGAAAGCTTCTATATCCCAGATGCCTAATTTTATTTAACTTGAACATTGTGAAATATACTTGATGAATATGAATCTGACATATTTGCAGGTGCTGTGTTTAGAATTGTATCTTTCCAAAGAGAAACACAATGCCCCTCAGACATATCAAATAGATATGGAGAAAGAGAAAGAAAGATCACAAGTCATTTCCATATCTTCTTTGAAATTTCCAATTCCTAATGAATGTCTTTCTTTGCAGTTCAACAGCACAGTGAATGAAAACCATCACCTTTTTTCCTTTCCAGTGTTTTATTAAGGTTGAGCCAGAGAAGGCTGAGATATAATGAGGAAAGGTGGAATTGTAGACAATGCACCAGTTGGCCATTTGTCCTTTCCTATGAACAAAAAGTAGTGAAGCAGTTTTTTTTAAAGCTATCAGGCAAACCTATATCTGTACTAATTCCATGCACCCATCTATCCATTTTCTATTATCCAATGCAAGTTGTGGGGGAGCCAGAGCCTATCCCAGCAAGCAATGGGCACAGGGCAGGATACATCCTGGATGGGATGCCAGTCCATCACAGGGTACACACAGACACAGATATGCACACACTCACACCAGGGCCAGTTTTTTCCAGAAGACAGTTAACCTACCAGTATGTCCTTTGACTTTGGAAGAAAACTGGAGCACCCAGAGCAAATCCCCAGACACAGGGAGTCCATACAGATCCACACAGATACAATAGAAACTGAACCCAGGGACCCAATGCTGGAAGGCATCAATGCTAACCACTGCACCACTGTGCTGCTCTATCTTTGATATTTGTAATACTTTAGAATTAAGCCCTCCTGCTGTGTAGAATTCCTTGTACAGGAAAAATAATTCTTAATAAATCAATAGATTTAGTTCTCAGTCCTAGTGTAGGTACCTGTAAGCAGTGTAGGATTAGTGCTAAGGCAGAACAGACCACAGCTAACACACCATTTAAGAACTTTATCAAATGAACTAAGTTAGCAGTGATGCACCAGTCAGGATATCTGTATTCTGAGCTCCATAAATTACATAAGCATCCATATCTATTTGCTATGTACAGATTTTATTAAGCTTAGCAAATTCGTCTTCTTGTTCTACAGTGTGTTAGACTACTGTATGCAGCCAGCTTTTCAAACCAAAGAGGGAAGTCTGATCATTGACAGCCGAATAAGACGCCCACATTACAACCTTAGCAAGAACCATAACCTTTCTTAAACAATGTCATTTAAGCCAATGCTTTTCAAGCAGCTGAGGCACTCTGCAAAGCCACCTAATTAAATTACAAACACCTTCACAGAACCTTTCTTCACCTTTCAGAACCACCGAGGGGCTGTGGGATCTTTGGAACAGCATGTAGAGGAAATTGATAACACTGGCTTTCTTGTTTTTCTGTGACCATGTTTTGCATTTCCTGTTTTGCATGTTTTTAGAGCTTCTCTCTTGTTGTTTCTGCCTAGCAAGACGTCAGAAAAGACTCCTCGACAGTGAACGTAAGGAGGAAGGGGCAGGGGGGTGAGTATTAGTGTTATTCAGTCTGCAAGTGTTTCTCAGTCTGAGCACCACTGGGATGTTATGCTGGGGGAAAGGGATTTACAGGCTGTTTTGAGAAGTCTCTTCTGGAACTGTGCCTGCTGAACAAATGACTGTGGAAAATTACCTAAAGGGAACATATGTTGTAAAGAGGTGGCCATTCTTGGTCATGGGCTGAATTTAAGGAAGTTACTGTCAGTAACATTAACGATCACTCAAACAAAAACAATTAAACAGCTAAAAGAAATTAAAACATTACAATAAGTCTGTTCTAAAGGGGAATAACTTGTTTTCAAATAATATACCGAAAATGATTTGGGCCTATGCATCTTTTTATGCATGTGTATTTTTAGAAAAATTAAAGCATGCAGATTTTTTTTGCATCAATTCCAGTAATTGATCATTCATGACTGACTGTGTTGCACTGGAGGAACTTTGGTTAAATCACATCATTAGTAAGTAAGCTGATTAGGCACAAATGATGATGTGACTTAACCTGTTGAATATTAAACCTGGTGAAAATCAAGACAGAAAAGAACTGAAGGAAAAAGTAAACTGGGGTGCTAACTGGGGTGTTCACAGCCAGTAGTATCTGATGCAACAGCCAAAACAGTCTGATACAACATCTCATCATTCAAGTGTGATGGCCTGGATAAACGTTTCTGGTAGCTACAGATCTCCCCTTGCAGTGATTGATGGCCTGCCTGCTTAGCAACACATTGATCATGTCCTATCACCTCACTTGCTACCCTTCCTCTGGGCTCTTCCAGGTGTGACAAGATTCCAGCAGGACACGCTTCCTCATGCTGCTCACATGAGAAAGGCTTTCTCACGAGATGAGGAGGTGGATCCCCATGTGCCAGACTGGAACTCCGTTGAACATTTTTGAGATGAGCTGGCAATGTGCTGAACCCAGGACTCAGCAAGACCGTGCTTTATGATTGTAGTGGGACAGAATCCCACAAGGCAGTCCGACTTCAAGCATGTGTCACAGAGGCACAGCTTGTGTTGCTTTCAGTGGTGGCTACACACACGACAAGCCTGCTACTTTCTTAGTAAAACCCACCATTGATCAGTCCTACAGGTGACAGATGTTACTCAGCATCATTCTTTGGAGAATTCTTTTTATATCATTCTCTATAAAACATCAGTACACATGCTACAAGATTATCATAAGACTTTGTAGACTTTGCAAGTGCTAAGTTTCTTTTGATGCTCCATATATAAAATTTATAAAATTGTATCATTTAAAACCAATTCTACTGCCACTCTTCTGAAATAATATTGGTCTACTTGCATTATAGCATTCCTTGAACAGATACACAAAGAGAAAAGCACAATAATATAAACTGCTCTAACAATATGGTCCACTAAGAATCCGTTTCTAAAATTGAAATCTGTTGTTTTTGGTTACAGACCCAGACATCTGGAGTTGTCAACTGTTATAAAACCTGGCTCACTGAACTGGAGGGGCACCTACAAGAGCCTACCATCATTTCCACAGAAAGCTGACAGACTCCTGGCTGAGTAAGTCCTAACCTTCAACTAGCAGTACACAACATGTTGTGTGCTGTTGTCTGGGAAATCCTGATTGCAGTCCAATGACACATGTGTGAGCTTTCGATATTTGCAATCTTTGAGCTGAGCTCAGTCTGTGCTCCAAGAGAGCACAAATACTGGATGAACCCCCATCTGATCTGGAGCCCACGATCCACTAAGTGATACCAACACCAGATTTTGGTATTTCCCGAGCATGGTACTATAGATTGTTCAACACAATTAAACAAGTCCACATTAAAGCACTAGGTGGAGAGGACGAGTATAGCTTACTGTTAAGCTATTCTGAAATACAACACAGGCATCTTTCTCCCCTATCCACACCCCCTCAACCCCAGAGGCACGCTGCATGGTATTTAGTGAGGTACTGTGAGACGCAGAGCCCTTTCCCTCTCTCCATTACACTCTCGTTGCTGGGGGCAGTTGACATCCCAGCAGCTCCAATCTGCCTCTCAGCGGGAGCGAAGACTGGCTGCCAGGGACTGTAGGAAGTGCATTTGTGATGCATAATTACAGCGACCCCAGTGTCCCTGGCACCAAAACGTGGATGTGGAATTTTGTCCATGGTTGCGCCACGAGATACATGTCATTCTAAACCTGCGCTGTAGTCCACTGTGGAGCGCAAAGCCCCATCTCTGAATCACAGCATTTCAATTCTTTTTTTTTTACCAAAGACTTTCAAGGACACCAATACGTAACGAAGGAAGTAAAACAAAGCTGTTGGCACAGCAAGGCACGGCGGATAGTGTGACTTGCATCGAGGTTGTGCAAAGCAAGCAAAGTGGACTGGATATTTAATGGCATGCATACAGTGATAAAAACGTGCAGTGTTGCTGTGAGAGGGAGACTGCAGAAAGGAATTAGCAGGCCTGATGCATGAGCTATGCAATGCCCTTTAATGAACTTGGGTATTTTTTTAAGCACAACTTTTTAAAAGCCAAGAAGCTTGTTCATCTCATTTAAAGCTCAAACCCACTCTCATGCACTTTGCAAAGATGTTGTGGTCCCATCCTTTCCACTACAGCATATAGTAAGTGCCTTAAAAATTTGTACAACTCCAGTGGGACCACATCACACCGTGAGTATCTCACTATTTCACACGACGGGCTTCCATTCACTCTTACAGTACCTGGGCTTTTTTTTTTGCTTTCTTCTTAGGTTTCCGACTTCCCCCACCTGTCAGCAGGGGCCCCAGACAGCTGGATCCTCATCTGAGGCCACATGTGCAGGTGTGGCAGAGACAGGCCAGTCCTGCGCCACACAGTCACCTTCATTGACTGAAGTGCTGAGTGAGAGCTGTACCACTTCAAAGGAGAGAGCACTGCCAGCACTGAGTCAAGTCTGCAGACCCACCCCTCTGAAGGATATCATGGTTTCACAGGGTGGAAAAGGCTCCAAGTTAGTTTTGGCTGGGGAAAAAGCTCTCTGTAGTTGAGCTTTTTTAAAAAAATAACCTTATCTTGTACTTTTTTAGCCGCCCCTTTTTCAGTAAGTGGCATTCCGTTCACACCAGAATTCAAAGGGTAGGAGATGTGAGTCTAGGCCCTAATATAGCTCTGTACTGGAAACTAATACTGCCATGCGCACTCTATCAGATCATATCACAGTGGAGTGCCGGCAGTTCTGCAGACATGGTATTATTTTTCAATAGTGCCCTTCTTAGAGAACCATTTTGAAATCCCTGAATGCAGCAACATCAAGAAATATGGTATCCCGTTTTCCACATAGGAAAGTGGGAAAAGGCCGGATGAGGGTTGATCGGTTTAGTTCCTGTTCTACAGAGTAAATATTTAATTTAATCCACCTATCTTCCAACACACCAAATCCAGTACAGGGTCACAGGGAGGGCCGGAGCCTAACCTGGCAGGCAATGAGCACAAGGCAGGAAACACCCTGAACACCGGTCCATCACAGGGCACAAACACACACACTCACAACAGAGTCACTTTTACAGAAGACAATTTAACCTTAGGATTCTGAACTCCAGGCTGGAGGGTTGTAGGTTCAAGTCCTACATGTGCTGCTCTGTTGTACCAAACTGCTGCTGAGAGAGCTGAAGTGCAGGGTGATCTCTCCGGGTTCACAGGTCCGAGTCTGGGCCATGTCACTAACCAAATGTGACCGGGATTCTTCCAGAGGCAGTGTAAACCGACTAAGTGCTGCCAAGGGTGTGGTGGAATTAGTTATTTATCAGGATTGGGATCGTGGTGACATACTGATTCCTGAGGTGCACGTGATAGTGTTGGTAGTGGTGCCCAAGAAGTGTTAATTAGATGAAGCAAAAAAACCCAAAAGGCTAGTCCTATCCAAAATTATCTGAACAGCCAATTAGAGACAGATTCCGTTCTAGGGTATAGAGGGTAGACTCAAAGTCTCAATATACTTTTAAAAATGGTAGACCCACTAGCTGTTTCTTTGTGTCTTCTGTCGTCCTCCTCTTTCGTTTTACTCTTTTTTGGGAGGGATGTAAGAAGTGGAGTGGAAATTCTGTATTTTCCCTTTCCATAATTTAGTCTCAGATGAAACACTCCCAACTATGTACTATTTACTGTCCTGTAACATTACTATAAGATTAAACTTATGCATCATGTTTTTGGTTGGTTAAAAAACAACTACTCATTGGTGAGGAGATGGGAAAGTCATTTATTCTGTCCACCATGCAGCTCAGGGAGCAGTGACAGGAAAAACACAATTGGCTATTCCAGATCCAGTGCAAATAAAATAACAAAATCTACATTACAAATATAATTCGCCAATTTTAATTTAGGAAAAACTAAAAATGCTCCTGTAAGGTTCCTGCTGTTGTCATTATAATGAAGAATTTATGCTTAATTGACCTGTGCAAACATTGCATAGAACAGAGAGAATCACAACACCAACTGCTGTTTTCATGTTTTTCAATGGCAAAACACAGGATATTAACAGATCGGGATTGTGCCAGTGATACAAGATATTACTACAAGATCTAAGTGCACATTCATGTTGACCAATTAAAAAGGAAACAGCAAAGCAATTAAAATGACAAACAATCTACCAACCAAAGGGCTTGGGGGTGAAAAGGCTAAAACATAAGATGAAATAAGGAAAAAATCTCCGACTTTGCAAGGCACATACAATCTTACTGTCCGCTCTCAGCTCTCGGCTCTTCCTATCACTCACTGGAGAGCACAGAGCGTCTTGTTTGGGTGCTGAACTAGTGAGACTCAAGGCAGGGAGGACAGGAGATCTGGAGCTACATAAAAATCTGAGCCAGATATAACAGATAGTGACTCCTGGGGCTGTACACCCCTTTTGAGCCCAATGCCTCTGATTAACCAGACTGGATCTATTTTGGTAACCACTCTCAAGTGAAAGTGATTAACTCAGTGTGCACAGGAGCAGAAATGTCCAGTTCTCCTCCCATTGTGTAAGCATCAGTCCCACACATGGCCACCTGCTGTGGATTTTGCACAGCCGTATTATCTCTGAGTCACAGTACAGCTAGAATCTGTAGGTTGGGGTGTTTCAGCTGAGGATGAGGGGGCAAAATTAAAATCAGATGGCACGCTGTCTGATCTGCATTGCCTAATCAAATGCAGCTGAATAATGGCAGCAACCTAATTACAGAAAAAGCCTTTGTAAATGGCTAACAAGTTAAAATGAATGAAGCGAGTAAGAGTAAGAATGTCAAACCGTACACAGCCCTGTATGTCTACTTCAGACCTTCTGAATGGGTCAGAGAGGTATCAAATGGAAACAACAAAAAAATTCAAACAAATTCTCTCCTACCGTCCGGTAAACGGTACCGAAGCATTCGGTCAAAGTCCAACAGATTACAGAACAGCTTCTACCTCTAGGCAATAAGACTGCTAAATAGCCAAGCTGCAGTTCCTTCAGCAAATCACCCGTAATGGCTACATGGACACACAGTTTTCATTGTATTCGGCATACTGCACTACTTGGACATAATATATTGCATACAGCCTGGACACATAGCAGCTCTATTTAGATTGAGTTTTGTCTGAGTTGATTTTATTCAATTTCTATTGCATTATTATCTATTATTATCAAACCTTATTTTATAGCCTTAATTTTGTAATTTTTATACCCTGGTGAGCTCCTAGAAAAGACATTTCATTGCCAGCAACTACTCCTGCATGCTGTATTGTTGTGCATTTGATAAACATCGATTGATTGATTGAATCACACATTGAAGGCATCCTTCATTATTTTAACTTTTTAACAACATTAAAAAGTTATTAAAAATAACACCTTATTGCTTTTACTTGTCTAGTTCCTCAGAACGCTAAAATGATTTTAGCCCAATGATTCAATAAAAAAATAAGCTTTCATTATTTATTTTTGCCTATAGACTTATTTCAAGGGAATTAACAAAGGATTATAAACGTAAGCATGAAACTAAAAAGGTAATAAGTTGCAAAGTTAGCTTTACATGGGGCAGCACAGGAGTGAAATTAAATTTAATTAACTTTTAAATAGAAATGTTGGTGAAAAATATAGTCCAACAAGCAGTGAAAGAAAATATCAGCACTGCAATAGTCCTAATGCTTGTGGAGACACTAAAGTTACATGTAACCGTGCTCAACAGAATAAAGAATGGCACACAATACAAGTCCACAAAGTTTAAATTGTACTTTATTAAAACTAAAAGACATTCATTATTTAAGCAAATGTCCTGTGGTTTTTATTATACCACATATTTGCCATGCATGATAAATAAACACATTAAATGCACAAAAGAAATCATATGTGCATCAAAAAAAGGCAAGGGCAATAGAGGGAGGCCTAACCGATCATTTAGGAATTTGCCCTGTTTACAGAAAACAAACCTTTGTCTTAATGGTGATCACAAGCAAGGTCTTGCAGTCATACTGTATATAAATCAGAGTTTCTGCTACCTCTCCCTGCCCCTCCCCAGAATAATACACCTTGATCCAGACCCCCCACCTGACACAGAAACATGAAGGTGTGAAGCTACCGCCTGATGGATTGTGACTGAATGCCTCTAAGTCAGGATCCCCTCTGACAGGGAGGTGGCACTTTTAAGGAGTTTCAGTATTCTGGCATTGGGATATGTGGTCGATGAACATTTATTTATGTCACCACTGTGTTAGAGGTGCAGTTACAGTTAAAACACAAACCTCGCTGAATTTCAAACTAGGAAGAAACATGTTAGGCAGGGGTGTCGGACTGGCTTCCTGGATGGCCTGGCATCTTTTTTTGTTCCAAACGAGTTCTACAACAGATGGTCTAAATCATTTAATGAACTGCACAGTTGTCATACTCCTCACCAGGCTCCAAGATGTCTTCTAAGTAACGCACCTTTAAGAAAGTGAAGACTTTAATGTGACCTCAAGAGAAATCCAAGGTCACGAAAATAAGTAGGTTACTGGCTTAATTGATCA
The DNA here is from genome assembly GCF_059453375.1 of Lepisosteus platostomus. Taxonomy (NCBI): domain Eukaryota; kingdom Metazoa; phylum Chordata; class Actinopteri; order Semionotiformes; family Lepisosteidae; genus Lepisosteus; species Lepisosteus platostomus. Next base: position 28,260,646 of record NC_142621.1, read on the forward strand.
CTTGCATTGGACCAAAGAAAACACAATGGAGTTTGATTCCACTGATCCATGATCCATGCTACAGATCCACAGTTTGGGACTATGAGAGAGACCATTCATGGGGCATTGGGTGGTGAGAGGATTTGAGGCTATTTGTTCAACAACAGAGGGATGAGAGGATTGAGAGGATATAAGGAGACACTGCAGTGTGCAAAAGCTGAACTGCTTGCTAGAAAGAAGGACACTCTCTAGATCTCAAGTCTGATTGATGGCCCCAGAAAACAGTACTGAGATACCATATTAAGGCAACACCTACTGTACTTATCACGAGTAATTCTGGAGAGTAACACTCACAAAACAATACACAACTACCAGGAGATGAAATAACAGAAGCAAGTTATATGATTTCGCCACCACCCAGCGTTGTGCAACATCCAGACAGGAAGAAAACCCTTGTTATGGATGAAGGCAGCCGATACAGAATCAGAAACCGAGCAAACCACAGCAAAGGGAGTATGAAGTCTCCACTCCAGTCTGTGTGCATCTGGTGAGAGGTGGCTGACAGCACACATAGCCATCAGGATGCTGCACAACTTCCTAAACATTTCCTCTTACTGGCTTCAGAGTCATTACTGTGGGCTGCAAATGTATTTTCATTTCATTTCACAGATGGAAGCAAATCAGTGATCATTTCCTGAACTACTGTATACTCCTCAGCTGCATCACCATTGAATGGCATCAGACCATATAATCAAGCACACATGCATATCCTTCACTACCAAAACCTGGCACCTTGAGATTGATTCTCACCTCAAGCTTATCTTTTTGTGCAATGTTGTTCTTTAATTCTTTCAAATTTAATTCCATACCTCTGGTTTTAGTGGAAAATTAAAGAAAACTGCAAAAGGACACGATGCCTTATTTTCCTCAACCAAACAAGGCTGAAATAAGAGAAAACTTTTTTGTTCTTCTTATATGTTGGCTACAAATCCTTCTTCAGTCAAAACAAGAGATCTGCTGGGAGATTTTGACTTCTGGAAAGGAAGAGAGATGATAGGATTAGATGGACAGACTGATTCAGGCAACGCAAGGGTTTGATTGTCTATGCAGGGACAGGCAGTCCTAGTTCTAGAGGACTGGTGTATCTGCAGGTTTTCAAAGCACCAGTTTTGATTTTTCTCGTCAAAAGGCGAATAGGAATGAACCTGCAGGATGACCGTTTATTGGTCGGCTGGGTCAAACTATGTGGCTCTGTGCAGAATGGAAATTGTTTGATGTCGGTGCCATCTAGTGGCTCATTTTTGGTATCACAATCGCAACTGTATTAAAATCCAATGATTGTAGAAATAAATTCAATAGAGTGCTGGTCTAAGACTATTATGCGTATCACTAAGAACTGAGATGCAGAAGAAAATTGAGTTGGCAAATTAAAAACCGTAGAAAAATATCCCGCCACCTTAAACCGGAGAGAATTTTTAAAATATGCAATACCAGATATAACAGTTTATCTGTGAATACTGTTTACACTGTGAACCGTAAAAGTAAAGGAATCATCGCTACCGAAGAATGGTTTAAATTATAGGTAGTATGTATTAAAATATTGAACCAAACGGTTGTTTTAATATAATTTAGTTGCTGTTCATTAACAAGTCAACGCTTTCTCGGTGTTTGCAAGCGGTGAACTTATTGTCCCGAAGTCTAGTTATGCATTAATACCATTTTCTTAGAATAATGCTTAAAAGAACAACCCCGCACCAACATTTGAATCCGACGAGTAGCTTGGGCCCAAGAGAAGTAAACCGAAAACGAAATAAAAGGCTATTAACTGCTGGCATATTTTTTCCTCCAATTTTAAATAGACGGCTCATCAGGTGAGCTGTTGTGTTTCTTTGTGAACTTTCTTGCCCAAAATGTGGATTGGGACACGTCACAAAGTCTATGTGGTATTTCTTCCATCCGCACTCTCAGTGCCTTAAGCCTTCGTTTTCTCAGTCTGACCGTGTTATAATTGAAAACAGCACTGGAAATACTGTATTTAAATAAATTGACTGTCATCCCAGAGCAGAGTTTAAAAAAAAAAGCCCTGCAGAGCCCGGGTTATAAATATTGCTCTACTCCAGTGTTCTCATCGAAAGCCACAACTCATGAGGCACCCAAACTCCAAAGACTAAACACTTGGAAACAACTGTAATTAAGTCCAATCAAGTCATTAAGGGCTCAAGTAGAATGAAAACCACACAGAAACACCTTTGCTCTCCAGTGCCAAGCGTGAGATTGTATAATCTATGTGAGGCTGTGTGTAGCCTGTGACTGATAGTCTAGAATCAAAAAGGGAAAAATAAGTAAAACACTGAAAAATATTTTCCCACCTTCAGTTAGTACATATTTTTTTCAAAATTATGCATAAATCCTTTTTTTTTAAATGATTTTTTGATGAATTTGTTGTGAGGGGGACACAAAACAATGAGAGTGGGACAGTGGACAATGTTGCTGTATAGCAGAGCTGGGGCCCTGAGTTCAGTTCTGGACCTGGGATGCTAGCTGTGTGGATTTTTTATATTCTCCCTGTGTCCGGGTGAGTTTCCTCCAGGTGCTACTGTTTCCTCCCATAGTGCAACTGTATAATGGGAGGTTAAAGGACTTCTGGGAAATTTGGCCCTGGTGTGAGTGTGTGCATGTTTGCATTAGGGCATCAAAAGTGTACCACATCTTGCACACACTGCTTGATGGGATAGTCTCAGGCTCCCTGATGACCATGAAATGAATGAAGCTGTAAGAAATTGGATGGATGAACAAAAGCATTATTTACGGACAGTAATAAAAGTGTTATACTGTCGTCAGTTTCTGTCCGTGTAGAACAGGGATCGCCAACTTATCTCCTAGAAGACCTCAGTCCAGCATGTTTTAGAGGGTCCATTTCTAAAGGCTGGGAACAATTTAACTGTGCAGTTTAACAAGTGATTTTTAAGATGAAAAAAACTTTGAGACGTGTAAACTGAAATGTTCTTTGGCCCTCAAGGACAAGAGTTCCCTTAATTGAACAAACTACTTCCTTAATTAATCGATCAATAATTTGCAGGTCTTTGGAATCTTTGAAAAAAGGTGTCTCAGGGTGTCTGTGAGACAATACAGACTGGCACTCTCCCTGTCCAGAGGCCTGCCAGATGTACAGGGAATTTACAAAACAAGTTGTCCTCTTCAAGGTTAAGACCAAAGCTGTCTACAGAACACTTAAATTCTCACTAAATACTTATTCAACACACAGAAGGATGGAGAAGAGATGAAGCCCAAGAAAAATGATGTTAAACATCACCTCATTTGACGTTCCAAAAATATGGGTAACAGCTGAGCAATATAGCATGAGATGCTGCAAATGTGACAGGTGGCATGGAAAATCTAATCTAATCTAAAAACTAATTCATGTGTTAATGTGCAAAAAGTGCGTATGTGACAGAAGGGTGACCCTAAATTCAGGAACTACTTTTGCTTTGTGCCGACTACACAATCTAACAATTATAAAGGACCCTTCTTCACTTGACACAGGTTCTGTTCATCTCCCAGAATGCACTCACAGACCAGACAGGACAATTAGTAGTGCTTAAGTGTCCTTTTTATTCTCTTGCAATTACAACACCCTGTCTACACAACATCCAAAGGCCACAACACAAAACTCTCTCTAAGGGGCACACATTGTAGACCAGCACAGGTACTCCAGGGATTCCAGTTAGCAGAATAAATATCCCTGAAAGAATGCAGTCCAGCAGTTGTGCCCTTTGTGTAGCTCCTTGGGTGTTTCTTAGGTATCTTCTTCAGTCATATTCGTCCTGAACAATTTGTCCCTGGTGTTTCCCCCTCTACCCTGTTTGTCTCCCAGTTCAGTTTTGGGTAAAGGTGGGTGGTGAGGATGATGCTGGGGTTTTGAGTCCTCCTCTGCCTCTTCAGTCCCTGGTTGTCTGAGTTGAGTGCTCTCCTGGGTCAAACTGCTTTAATCTCTCAAGCAATCCTCCCTTCTCCAAAGGTCAACTCTGACTGAAGCTTTTATTTTAAGCCCCTTTAACAGGGTTTCTTCTGTCCTTTTCGACCGGCCAGTCCCAGTCTGTTTGCCATTGTCTCAGGCAGGGCCAGGTGTGCCCAGGCGATTACAGGAGGAAGCTTGAAGAAACAATATGAATTGTCAGTGTGCACATTTCCAGGTGTCTTGTCACAGTTTTGTGTTTCCTTTTCTGTCCCATACTGCCCAAGGTCTGGTCCTAACTGGTTTGGCACCACCAGACACTTCCACGGTAAGTTGTGGAAATTGAACAAACAAAGTGTTCCTCCTTCCCTGTTAATTGTCTCCTGCCCTGCTGTCTGCGTTTGACGCCTTTGATTATGGGGGGGAAACAAACACACAGGAAAAAGATAAACACACCAATACTGACTCAATCACTGGGCACTATATGCAAACCCAATTAATCACCACCCATAAAACTCTTCCCTTCCTAACTGTAGGCATGGTAGTTTCCCGGAGGAGCTGCATTTTAACAGGAATGAGAAAAGTTCAAAAGACTGACAGGGAGAAGATAGTTCCATATAAATAAGGAACAGAAAAAAATAAGCAGTTTCTTTTATGACAAAAGAGGAAAGAGGGTTTGTCAGGGTGAGAAAAAGGAAAAGAGGAACAAAGACATCCTTGTGCAAATTATTTGGCGACAGAAGAGTAATCAAAGAGTCGAAAAGAGTTGATGGAAGTTGAATATTGATATGGACATTCAAAAATTAAATCCAGCGTCCTTACAACGAGCAACTAAGCAAGATAGAAAAAATGATGATTTTTAGTGAAATTAAAGGTGAATGCAGAACATTAAATTACCATTTGAAACCACAAAATACACTGTTAGTTTCATTAAACGTTCAAGTAAACTGAAACAGGTCAAGTTTCATTATGTCTGAGAAACACAGTCATGGTATGTGTCAAAAAGAGAAAACTACTTAATATCTACAAGAAGCAATTCAAGCTCTTCATTATAATTTCAGAACAGCGAAGCAGAGGGACAGTTCTAATAATATTTAGAATCAAGTAAGTTATTGTTTACAACGGATGTTATGGTGACTGTGACTGTGACCTCTGACTGTGAACTGATCTAAAACTGTTATTCCTAAGAACAGTGTGCTGAGCTGCATAGCTCATAGAAACCACTTCTAGAGAAATTCGGTTCAGCACTGATGATGTTACGTCGCTAACACTTGGAAGGCTAAAATTTACAAAGAAATAAGGCTCGTAAGTTTATTCTCTAAAAACTGAAATTTGAATGAACTTCGAAATGCCAATTCATTGGAATTTTGAAAAACAGAGGCTGAACAGAACAGCATCTTTTTAAGACAACATACCCATTCATCCTAATCTAAGACACCAATTAAATATTTAGGAAAGACAGTTTAGAAAATAAAATAGATATTCTAAAAATTCTAGACATGTGCCCTTTAAATGGACTACTAAAAACATATGAGTGTATACTGACACATCAAATGAAATAAGGTTATTATTGTTAGTCTGAGTTAGGTTCTAATTTTTAAGAAACAAAGGGTAATTCATGTCAGACTATTTTATCACTTGGACTGACAAATTAATATGTTTCCTTGTGTATATTCTGTTTATGCAGAATATTCAGAAGACATAAGTGGAAACTGCACAGAAGTGCATTTACAAACAAGGACAGTTGAAGAGGCACATCTTTACACAAAGGGTTGTGGTTGTCTGGAATAAGCTTATACCCTGTTTACTTCCAAGAAGTGTCTGGATGAGATCCTCAGGTCACTTAGCAACCAAATGAGCTAGATGGACCAAAAGGCCTCCTCTTGTTTATAACCTTTCTTACGGTCCCATTATCTCCCTAAAGGTATAAACACAACATGATGGTTTAGTGCTTCAAAAGATACTGTATATGAAGGTGCTTTTTCTCCACCACAAAAGAGATGTAACAGCCACCAATTTTAAAAGAGCAATCTCTAAAGGTTAGCGCATTGTTTGATTTTAATGACAAAAAGAAACCTCTAATAAAACAGATTTATTTGACCTTTTTATTAAATGTTTCAACACATAATTATCATAGATTGTAAGAAATTCCATATCTAATTTTACTTGGGGGAAACAGCCCCACACGACTCAGATTTGCAATTTTAAAATTTGACTAATTTATTTGGAAACACAGCTCCTTCACACTCTGTTTTCACTTTGATGCTACATCTGTATTTGTTTTCACTTCTTTTGCCCTTTAGAGCTTACCAAGAGGTTTCTTCCAGTATAGTATATAATATAATAGAAAAAAACACATGGAAGGTGATTTATTTTCAATTCAAGAACAAATATTATTGATTAGCTGTGTGTGGATGTGGAAAGATTTAGTCAACTGAAATGTTTGAAATGTTCAAATTTGAATCCTGCATCTATCTCTTACTCTCTCAATGTAAGTGATTAAAATGAAAAGTAAAATGCAGAATGTCAAATGTTAATCCCTTCATTATTACACCAGGTCATTATATTGAGATTCCCTGACATGTCTGATGCGCGAGTGTAACACCTCTGTACTCTGTGTAGTGTGATGTCATAGAGAGAGTCAGAAGGCGTGTGATGTCACACGGTCTTTGTCTGACTTTGATCAACCTCTATTAAAGTGACAATATGCCACCATGTGCCCTGTTGCAGCACAATAATGATTAATTCAAAAACATAAAATGCCAGAGATAAATGTTCATTTGAATTGAATTATATGAGACAACATGTTTTGTAAATAGCTGGCCTAAAAAAACTATAACAACTTACAACAACTAATAGCTAATAATAACACTTCCTGTTTTAGTCTTATTCCTCTAAAACATTTTTCATTACAGGTTTCTTTTTGATGTGTTGGCCTTAAATAGCTAACAATAACTATGTACAATGACTGCTAAAAGGTAATGCCATGTATTAAAACTAGCAGTGCTTTGTTGCATGTAGTATAAGCAATGAGCATCGCTGATTTACTCAGTAGACAGAGCTGCCCAGTCCAAGTTTGAAAATTAATGAGTTATAAAGGGTAAAAACACCTATGTAAGGTGTGCAGTTCCACATTGCGGGAATGTTCAGAGAGCTTCACATCACAGAGGGCACTAGAGCTTCTCATCCCAAGTGATTCCACGGCACACCACATATATGGGGTCGCCCACTTCATTCATCACCAAAGTGCAGTACCCATCCACGCCTATACCTGGGTGAAACACAGCAGATCAGGGGGGAGAAGTGAGAACATACTTCACTAGCTGGATTCAGGGAGAACTTTATTTAGATCAGATTTAGCAAGACAAGTGGAATTTAGCCAGGATCCCCTGCTCTTACAAAACGTACTATGCCATCTTTAATGACTAAGTAGTCAGGACCTTGGTTTAATGTCTCAGCATATATAAAGGTCCAAAGAGAGATATAACCTTTTTATGAATATCAAGGCATACAGTAAGTAGATCATGGACTAAAGAGCAGCAGAATCCTTACCTCTACTCTCATCATTTTCTGTTTCAAAAATGCTTAAGCTATTTAAAACTTAAGGCAAATAGAACTTCTATTGTATTCTGTTCAATTAAAACATCAGATCTACAAGGCTTTAATTAAACAGCTCATAGACATGCCCATGCCTTATTTCCCAGTGATTTGCACCTTCCCTCATCCATGACTATAATTAAACATACCGGGAAAATGTTGTCTAAAACAAAAGATACGGCCCAGAAAGTTGCTGCCACCGGATCAAAGATATATGCTTTGTGGAAGAAAATGGAAATCAGGAGGGCCAAGGACACCTTGTCACACAGAAATTCATTTCCTCATTTAAATGCAACATGGGACAGCTCGAGCACTTGATAAATCAAAATGATACAATTTTAAAGGGACTGCTTCAAAAGCCAAAACAATCAATGTGCTATGGATTTCCTCTAAAGGTTCAACTTAATTGGCAGTCTGACAATAACTGTTTCTGGCATCATAAAAACCATCTCCATAGTAAAAGGTTTTCATTATTGAAAAAGGCTAACAATATTACCCCCCTTTAAATACTACTCTGTGAGCGAAATCAATGCAGTATGTTTTACAAGTTTCAAACTTTAGAAGATTTCTAAGAATATTTTACAGCTTCATTACCAAAAGCTCCAATTTATGTGATATATTTACGTGTGAGTGAGCATATTTTATACCAACACAAAAAGCTGTTATAAGACCTAAAGAATAGCTGCAGGAAGTTGTATTCTCTGGCATTTTGAGATAGGAAATGAAAAATATTGCTTCCCCAGGTGAGAGAGGCAAGACTTTTAAGCAAATCCAGGTTTCCAGGATTCAAATGCAAAGTTCAGTTCAAATTGTGATTATCAGCAGATTGCATAACTGCTAGAACCTGCTAAGAAACTACCACAGAAAAAAATATCAATAAACTCTATCTAAATTTACTGGCTCTAAGTAAATAGAAGCTTAAAAATAAGTTTTCATGAGGGACTGGTTTCATCTCAAGACAAATCATGAACATGTATTTCTTCTGTTGTGTGCTTTAACCTTACCCCCTAGAGTGCTTAAACATGTTCATGTCATTATGGTCTGCAAAGACCGTACGAGTGCCTTCAATTCTGTCCAAACAAGCGGTGCAGTGAAGTCAAAATGATCAAGTTATGGAAAATGATCTCTGACATTCAAATAAAAGGGGCAAAGTCAAAGGCTTGACATGTAGACTCTAAACCCATAACCACTAAACTTACAGCAGAAATGCTTAAATAATGTTCAGGAATAAAGCGTCTGAGCAATGTTAGTACCACCAAAGCAATTGCTTACAGAAAAGAAGGAGAACATGGTTGGTTGGCATATTGAAGGGCACAGCACAGTTGTGCAGGAGTTGCATCCCTAGTGCTCTGGGTTCAAGTCCAGGCCTGGGGTGCTACTGTATATGTGTGGAGTTTGTATGTTCTCCCCAGGTTTTGATGTGGGCTTCCTCTGGGTGCTCCTCTTTCCTCAAAAGAGTCCAAAGGCACCCTGGTATGTATTGAAATGCTGTTTGCAAAGATCCACTGGAGCTGCCAGGGCAGGATGACTGCCATTCATCACCCAGGTGGGGGCTGCACTTCAGTGGTGGGTGAAGTGGTCCCCTTTCTATTTTTAAAGGGCTTTGGGATGAAAGAGCCATACAAATGCAAGTAATTCTATCATATGCACACATTTCTCATCCTCTTGATCTTATTCGTCTTTATTGGATACAGAGATTTTTTTCCTGGCCTCCTAGCTGAATCAAACAAGCTTGATCCTAGGTCCTCATGGTCTGAATCTCCAAAGGTTTTTCTTTTTCCTTCCTACAGAAACAAACATTTTTCAAAATGTATAATAGATCTGCAGGCTCATATGCTGGCCAGGCCAACAGATGGCAGAAAAGCTAAAAAACTAGAGTGACTCCTTCCATGAAGTGCCTAATGATTGCAACTTGTATACATTTGGCGACTGTCTACATTGAGCACTATGAATATGTCGAGTTTAATGGTCATTTAGGTGTGCTATAGAAATGAAAGGAATTATTGAGTAGCCAGTCACGATATCAACATCTCCCACATAGATAGCATTAACATTATCAGCCTAAACTTCTATCTTCAAATAAGGCAATGCTGAAGGACAAGATGTGAGTGATGCATTTAACAAAAGAAGATTTTAAAGCAATTTTTCTCAATGAAGCTTCTTGAGAATTCTGCTACAGCAATATTACAAAACAGCCAGTATCTACACACGCCTGTAGCTCAAAACCACTATTAGAAATCAATAACGTATTCAGCATCGTTCTAGCTTTAGAAATATACAATAAGTATTTGTGGATTTGGTGCTCTTTTAGTAGTTGTTAGATCTGGTAACCGTCTTGTATTTTCGACGCTATTGACTACACAGTGACAAAACAAATCAGAACCTCAAAACTACAAAAATGAAACAAAGTTGAATTCCCAGATGGAATTCTGAAAACAGGCAAAAATAGCAGAAGAAACAGTAAAGCACATGTACATTCTACCATTGAGCTAAACAAGAACTCCTTTCACTCTAGCTGCAAGAACACTTCTCCCACAACTTGCGGCAGGTTATTGAACTGCAGAAATTACCAATTTTTGTAGTGATAACTCTACAAAAGCGTGATCCAGATATACAGTAACTGCACAAGCCTGCCGTGTAGCACAACCTGTGAGAGGTTAAGCATTAACAGTGTAAAACAGAGATTAAGAAAAAATAAAAACACTGACAGCTGGCATCCTTTTACCAAGGCTCTCCAAGTTATTATAGGAAAAGGAACAGTAGTATATAAAAGGTACAGTAGCAACTAGACCAAGACTGCTTTTCCTGAAAATGGATAATCAATGTTGGTAGTTGCCATATTGCTTTGAATTTTATGGGAGTACTCTATTGGGGACTGTTATACCCCAAAAGGTGGCACCTTTCCACAGTTGGATCAATAGGGTTGAGTTTCTCAAGTAGGTATACCACTCAAAAGCACCTCTGTGGTTTCTGAGACACCTGCAATCCTTCAGGTGAAGGCACCACTCAGTTCTCTATGTTGACATGAGGGCTCTAACGCTAAAGCCAAAATAAGAACTGGCAATACCAAACTGGCTAAGAGCCAAATCAATTGCAGTTTTAATTGAATTTCTTTTTTCTCAGATGTAACTGTTCCATTGTGGGGCTGAAGGACATTTTATTCCCTTCAAGATGGCCACTAGTGTCAGTAACTGCGACAAAATATTCCTACCAATAGCTTTGGTCATTGTAATTTAGTAATAGCCACTAGCAATTTTGAAACTGTAGGACACGTGTTTGACATTAATATTTAGATGCAGGGATAAATGTAATTAGTGACAAATATTGCGGGGGATCCGATCAGCACGCCAACAGGAAAAACTGGTCAGAACCCTTAATGTTAAACCACCAACCACAGGAAGACAAGTCCTTCCTATTCCATTCCATTCAAGGTCACATACTGTATTCCAAGTGCTTGTTGCACCTCCTGTTGTTTATGATCATTGCGACATTGCTTCAGAACAAATATTCAGGTTTCTGACAAGCCATCAAAAGCCAACTCCATAACAGAGAGAAAACAAAAGCCTGGCACCCCGGTAATACTGGCTGTCGATATTGGCCACAACCGCTTATTTTCTCGTCACTACTATCACCTCAAATGCCGTAGTTATACTAAAAAACATCACACATTCACAACTGCATTTCTGCTCTCCCCTTTCACCAGTTACAGAGCATTTTATGCTCCAATGAATTTCTACAATTTACTACACTCTGTAAACTCATCTACTGCACTGCCGACATTGCTTAGCTTTGTAATTTATGTTTGTGTTGTTCCCTGTATTTATAAATAGATATCCTACAACATTTTATAAAACCTGAATGGTGGTGTATAAAAATGTTAACATCAAATAAATAAGAAAAATAAATGATACTTTAAACATAAGTTGAAACCAATAAGACACAAAAATAATTGAACTCATTAAGAATCACGCATATTTACTTGGGTGGCTTTCCTGGGACCACCTGCTGATTCCTGCTGTATGGACATCTTTCAACTCTTTAGGTATAAAAAATAACTTCTTCAATGTGAAGTGCATTTTGTAACACATTTACCCTTTCCTGTCATAAACAGGACTTTTCAGTATGAGTGAGAAGACTAACATGGTTCTTTGGTAAGGAATGTATTATCACAGAACTAAATCTGCAATGAGACATATTTGTCATATCAGATATGAAAAGGTATCATTAAAGCAAAGTTTTAAAACAAACTTCAAGTGTGACTAAGCACATTACCACAAGTCTTGATAAATACAGCTCATCTTTGTCTTTCTACATCTGCAGAGTCTACCCTTTTAAGCTAGGTTTTAAGATCATAAGATCATATGCGTTTAGTCCAAGATTGTATTTTGTTTTATAGTTATGCATAAACCCACATGGTTCTTGCTGAGGGGCAATACCAGACAGGCAAAGACCACTCATAAATAAACAGGAATACCCAGTAATCCTTAGCGCAGTTTCTATTTATTTTATGTTTAGTCTGTGTACATATGTATATACATACTTACAGACATCACGTAAAGATATATGCACATACATACAGATGTAGACCGCTGTTCAAAAAATACACCTCAATAGTCCTGGAATCCATGGCAGCAGTTTATTTCTGAACAGCCGCTGTGCATATGCATGTACACTGATACACAGACAGATACATACATCTGGTAGAGTTTTGCATTGCATACCACTCCTGCATTCAGTGCTACTTGGGAGAGGGGGAGGGTTAATTTGCAATATCTTTTTTCCCCAATTCCTTATCTCAGTTTGTATGTGCGGAGCCTGGTGTGCCTCCTTCCAGCATCCTTCCGATTCCCAATCCGCCATCTTCGGTCTGCGCTGGTCTCGCATTCTCATTAGGCTGCCTTTGAGCATGCTTGAGCCCCGTGCCAGCTCGGGATCCTCTCCAAAAGCTCCAGTCTCAAAAGACCTAAGGCAATGGATTCCATTTTGAATGGAGAACACAACAACAACAAAAAAAAAAACTGTGCAAAACAAAAGCTTTTCTTTAAAAAACAAAATCTACTTATTTTCTGTGCCAGTGTCACCTATGTTCAGCTCATTAAGGTAACACCCCGACGCCCGTTATTGAAGCTGTCTCCCTCAGCAGTGAACCTTGACCCCAAACACTATTTCTACTAAGGGAAAACCAGACATCTGCTGCTTTCCATATAAAGGAAAAAAAAAACAGAAGATGCCATCTGTGACACCAACAGAACCTGCCATTCTCTCCTGTTGCTGACACACAGTTAGGACTCATTCCACACTGGCTGTAAGAGATATTCAAGATCTCTTTTGGGGAAACAAAGACAGTGGGCAAAAACAACAGCAAAGGGATATACTTCTTTTTAATTTAAGGCTTTGTCTGCTTAATTCTAAAAATATATATATATAATTCTAATGCCGTTTAATGTATGAAAAGTATATACAGTACTTTTTTTCTTTCTTGTGCTGTCAAACTTTTAAGGACACAGGAGTAAGAAGTGTGTTTTGGAACACGGTATAACAATTCAGCAGGCAGAGCCTGTTTTGTTAGTACCAAATAGAAATGTTTTTGCAGAGCATATGAAGGGGATCTCCTTCAGAAAACTCTGTATCTCTAATTAGAACATCTGCTTGTGTTTAGGCTTGGTTCTCCTCCACCTTTACTTCTGTGAAGCGATAACAAAGCTTTGTAATACTTTCATTACCTCTGAAACCATGCTTTTGTTTCCTTGGAGCTGAACTGGATTTTCCACTGGCCTATCATGTAACCGATAATGATGAACAAGCTCGAAGAATTACAGCATGCAATGAAACAGATTTCAATTACTGGTGCCAGGCCTGTCTCAAACTCACTATGCCTTAGAGGTATTCTTTTATTTTAAAAAGAAAAAGAGGAGCATAAACGTGAAGATAAAAATAGGTCAGAATTTTTCTGGCTATAAAAAAAAAATTAAAAATTGTTACTTTGTAAATTGAACTTCCAAGAATATACAGTCATATTCAGAAAAAACTCTAGGTTGGAATTTTGTCGAGCTTAACTTAATTCAGTGACAGCGCTTATAACTGGAAGGCCAAGAAGAAACTTTGATTTTGTGAATACTTTGACAGAATGGTTCTGCTGCACACCATATGTGGTGTCTAATGGTGTTTATAATTGGAATAGATGTACTCCTGTGACTGAAGAGGAGCACGTATTTATAGACTGAAGTATCAGTTACATGAAGATTACCGTTATGATGTTACATGAACAGAAGCACTGTTACGATGACATTCAAAGTAGTTAGTAAAACGCTCCAAACCAATAGCCAGCTGCTTGCACACCCTTTACAGTTAATGAGAACATTTTAATGAATACCAGCCTCAAATGCTATCTAAAACCCCGCTGAAAAGGGTAAAAAAAGAAATGAAACAATTCTGCTTTTGAACTATGAGTTGCATACCACTCCTAAAATTATGACTAATAAAGATTTTTGCATAGTCATACCTGTTTGAAAAACAGCAGTCTTCTTTCACTCACAGTATTTCAATAATATGATTCAGTGTGGTCATGCAATTAAAAACATTTTGAACAAGTTCATTATGAAAAATCATATAGTAAATGACTCTAGAAGTCCATGGAATTCTTGCCTATGGGGATGCCTATTAATTCACCTGCTGCTATTATTTCATTGACATGTCAAATTTGTTTGAGATAACATTGACTCTTTCACATTCTGGAATGATGCTGAAGAACACTTGACAGAAAAAAAATCAGACAATGTTGAAGACATCCGAAAATCAAAACTTTTCAACTAACAGCAAAAGAAGTACAGCATGACCAACAGAAAGTCGGGATAAATGTGTTACAACAGTGGAAAGAAATATAAATGAATAAAGATACATTTTAAACTACAACTCTGCTGTAATATAATGAGGTTCAACTACGCAAATTATTTGAAAAACTGGCATTTGTTCACATATTCTGATATCTCGAAATATGTAAAGGCAAAACAAAGAAAAGCGACCAGTGCAATTGTCTAAAGAGCAAAGCAGCATATCGGTCACACTTGGGTCTTGTGGCCTTTCTGCCATACTTCTGAAGCAGCAGACAGTCTGCACCTTAGTTACAGATGATAGGCATTTCTTATTTTGTGACATGACTGGAAGGTGCACGGACCCTTATGCTTTTCCAAACCCAGTAACTGACCACACGGGTTAAAGCTTCTCATTATTTGTGGAGGGTGTGCAAGCCACTTTACATCTCCGAAAACGCGATGCACAGAAGAGTGGAAGACAGCAGCCAGATTATCTATCCATATCTGAGCTCTGTTTAGTGTGCACTTAGTGCAAAGAGGTCTTTTGGATTAAGTGGGCTGGTGTACTACTAAAAGATGCGAAAAGGATATAATTATCTTGGAAACTATGTATTGGTACAGAGGCATAACCTTTTTATATCTATTCTACAGAAAAGTGCAAATGTCTTGATTTGAGTCATGAACATGCCTGTGTCTACTTTCTAGTAAACGTTCAATCCGTTTTCCTTTTATGGCAATAAGCCCTTTGTGACATTGAATTGGATCTAGTTTCTGTTCTTACCCAAAAAAAGAGGAACTTTCTGTCCAACATGCTGAGCACTCAGAATAAGGACCCCTCTAGCAGTAGTAGATAGTTCACATTTCGCAGTAGAAATAGGGTAGGAGGACAGGGACATAGGGGTGGCGATCAAAGTATCACCAGCTATTACAGATCCCATCAACAGGACTTCCTATTCTTCTCTGCTATCCTATGAGTTGTTCCTGGTTGTGGGGGCTGCTCTTGAATGATTCACTAGCGCCAGATGCGGTTCTCCTCTTTCTCCCCTGCAGGATTTCCTGGCCAGCAGGCCTGAGCAAGAGATCCGAGGTGGATATTGTTTGGGTGGGCAGGAGGTGTGATTGCAGCCAGCCCTACCCCCCCCTCCACTCCACAATCCACCCACCTCCCATCCTGCATCAGAGGAGGTGAAGCTAGTAGTGGAGGAAGGGTGTATGTGTGTGTGGGGAGGGTATTAGGGGTGGAGGGATGGGGTGGGGGTGGGTTGCAGGACGTGGTCAGTTGGTCTCGTAGGAAGAGAGCAGAGCGGCGTCCACAGGCTCCATGCAGGATGGACAGGTGAAGGACCGCATGAGCCAGTCGTCTATACAGTCCATGTGGTAGATGTGCATGCAGGGCAAGAACCGGATGGGGTCCCCATAAACAAAGTCCATCATACAGATCACACACCTGCATAGGGAACACAGCCAGGGAAGGGGTGGGGTGGGGGGACAGGGGGGGACATTTGTTAGCAATCTGAATTCTGATAAGAATGCTGCTGCACCTGACAGCTATCGGAGAGGCTCAGTGAACCAGGCATGGACAACAGAAGTGCTTTTATAAATAACTCCCTACACCGAGGACAACCTGCTGCCATGATGCAGTGGAAGCTCAAAAAAAAAAAAAGAGAGAAGAACAGACAGGGTAGATTTACAAAAATGAAAACTATGTCACAGTGGTTTCTTATCTTAGTCTTACCTTCTTACCTGCTAATTGGTTCATTATAGCGTAAGCTCCCAACGTTTTATTACCTTTTGACTAATAGAATTAGAAGTTCAACTTTAATTGAAGGGAGTAATTCAGTATAATTCTCCCTTTTGCACTTATCATGTAATGCATCATAAAAGGCTGAATTGGAGTGTTTAGTTTTTTTTTATTATCTAGTAGGTCACCAAAAACTGAAGTTTGTAATCTGTTTAGCTCTAAAAATTTTATACTAAATTGTAAGTGGGAGCACACTTAGTGCCAGGAGTTTTCACAAAGCCAGTGACTGACAATGGAAAAATACTGAATCAGTATTTTTAGTGGGCATTTTAGCTCTGATTTGTCTGTTTTGCTCCAGAATGTCCCCTCCAAAAAGGTAAATAAAGAATGCACAATTACTTTATGCAGAAATCCTACAATGATAACCACCGTCTATCAATCTGGCCTATGTCCTAATTAACATATACTTTTGGTTACAAATTGTGCACTTAAATGAAACTTAAAATATCCTATAGTTTATTGGATAATATAGCTTGAAGGTCATCAATAACATGGGTTTGAGACGAAAACCTCATGGCAGCAGTGAAAAAATTAAACCCATTAGCTACAAAGGAACAACAACACATTCAGACCTTAGGATGAACCGATGAAATTTAAATGATTAAATGCTTAGAAAGCAGTCCCCTTGACTGAGGCATTAACAGATCTTAAGCCGTTATTTCTGTTTGGGGACAGTTGACTGCTAGATGAATGAAGCACAAATATCAAAATCATTCATGTTGCTCAAGATAAGGTGAATTTATTTGAAATAGCATGCATCAAGAGGCTTACTCCAAATAATTCAGATTCTAGAAGCAGTAAAGTGAAATGACATTCAGAACTAGAACTGTGGGATGCCATGTTGTTGAAGTCAATATCTGACTGTGTTCAATTAGCTATGAGCAACCAGAACGTACATCTCTCATCTGTAACCTTTTTTTATGTTTTATGTTCAGAAGTACTGAACTGTCACCAAAGACTTACCTCCCCGCATTTAACCTCACATCATTTTATCGGCAATGCATAATGGAAAAATATGAACTAAAAAAAGATCTATGCAGAACCAGCAACAAAGGAACTGTTATAATCAATGCAACGTTGAATAAAAATTCAAATAAATTTAAAATGTTACTGTCAATTTGCCCCAACTTATCGATTCTCATTAGCCTGTGCCCTGTTCAATTCTTCTGCTGTTTATAATCACCTCCTCCGATCAATGTTTTCCTATCCTAGCCTTGGGGATACATGAATTAATTCTCTATTTCTAGTGTGCACAATGAATTGCTTCTAACCAACTTTGATCTAGTTGAATTTGATCAGGTACCAGAAGCCATTTAAAAAATGAAAAGCAATTTAAAATTGATAACTAGGTGGTAGTTAGATGTACAACTTGGTCTTTTCATTGGTCTGAACCGCTACACTACGGTCTAGAAACGATTTGCGAGAGTGGCCAGAGAGAGTACTCACTCGCGGATCTTTTTCTCCGAGCCATCCCTGCCGGCGTCGTACACCCCCTTGGGCAAGTGCTGGATGAGGCCGATCCTCTGGGCGATCCTCACCTGCTCCTCCTCCGTCAGCTGGGTGGCCAGGCGCGTCTGGCTGGGAGTCGGGTGGTACACTGGCACCTGTGCCTGCTCCTGAAAGCAGAGAGCGAGGGAGATCTGTCAACGTGAGGGGTAGGGCGGGGAATGAAAAGGAGAGCTCTGAAAAGATCTAAAGGAAAGAGCAGAGGGCAGAACTGCAGCCACTAGTTCCCATCACAAGCTGAGCGCCGTCAAACAGCTAAACCCCAGCATTTAATTTGGCTGTGTTCCTTATTTGTACTTGGTCTTTGGCAGACAATCCACGAAAGATGGGTAAAAAAAAGAAAAGATATTGCCTCTGTGGCATTCGTGAATTTTGTCTGCTTCAGAAATCTCTAAGCATCATTGATGCTAGAGAATTAACTTGTTTTTTAAGCGTTTCCACAAAGGCCTGACAAAACATATGAAAATGCTTCGCTCTAGAATACTGTGGCTTGGTATGCTGGCGTACATTTAAAGAACACAAGTAAGAGAAATGACAATAATGCTGCTGTTCCAGGTACTTCATTGTCTCTACTCTTGTTTAAAAATTGTTGCATCTTTGAAAAAAAAAAACACCTGTTAAGCCAGAACAAAATCAAGAGTTCAGACCTCTAGATATGCACCTGCTGTTCCTGCGTGCTGAGTCAGTGGCAGAGACAAATGCTCATGGATCAATGTAGTCAAAAACCATTGTGAGAACATGCTTGTTTCTCCTAACAAGTCCACACCCACATTCTGACAAAGTTCAGTTTCAACATTTTCTTTTCTTTGCTCCTGAAGTGAAACAGTTAGCGACGAGGAAACTGGTGTCCTTTTTAGACGACGAGGTTTGCTGTTGCAAGGAGCTGGACTCATTCTGATCAAGTACGCGAGAGTTCCAGTTTAACCCTGCTACTTGACCTGACCCAAGTCCAGCAGGTGGCATTATTGCCAAGTGCCAAAAATGACCCTGCATCAGCTTGACTGCACAAGGTCATCACATTTCATAGATCTGACAAACAAGTTGGTAATAATAATAATAATAATAATAATAATAATAATAATAATAATAATAATAATTGCTTGCACTTATATAGCGCTTTTCTGGACACACCACTCAAAGCGTTTTACAGGTAATGGGGACTCCCCTCCACCACCACCAATGTGGTAATCCTGTGCTTTACTCTAAAAAAGGAGCAAATCTAAATTTTAACAATAACCTGTCAAAATACTGAAGAAAATATTACCGGAAGGAATTGCAAATTCAGAAGCTACATTCCGAACAGAAGGTGAAAACGATGACTAACGAAACCTTCTCGAACGAAACTCGTGAATGTTTCTCGTCACTCACCTCCAGGTAATGAATAGGCGGTAATAACTAGAGTGAAACCAACAGTATTTCCTTACTATAACAGCTTACACAGCATGTTTTATAGTTCCAGAAAATGTTATCCTACATTTACCTATACACTATCTGTGACTGGATAATTGTATGAAAGAGTTCATTATGACTATCCATTTAAATGGAGGGATTCCCCTTTAAAGTAAAGTGGGATTAGGTCTGACCTAGGAATTATGTCGGATTTTTTGTTTTTACTCCACAAGACATAGTAACAAGAGTGCAACACGATGAAAGAAAACAACAAAAGACTTTAAAGTGTTTTTGTTGTTTATGCCTTCATCCTTCCTGTTTCAACTAGGAATACTGTAGAAGCTGTGCTATAGCCTGTTATCATTAATGAAGTTCTGATTTAAGGGTGACTTCAAACAGCCAGTACCATGCTGAGAACTGTGCATACAATTGAGACAAATGTAAAAAACACGCAAGCACATCACCACACCATCTTTCTTTAACAGAATGCCTGGATGCCATAATGGTTAAGCTCCATATTTTGTTCTTTAAAATATCAGCTTTTTTTCTGTGGTAACTTGGATGATGATACCGAGACAGATTGCGAAGAATTCTGTGTGTGGTGAATGAGGATAAGGACCATACCTGGTCTGTAGTCTATACTGTAGCTTGGGATGGACCAGTTTGACCAGATTGGAATTTATCTCATTTCTACGACACTGTAACACCATACTGGCACAGTTGTGAAAGCCTGCCACAGCACTCCTATTATTTATAACAAAACACGCTTGTTCCCTGATGTACAAGGAAAATGTTGAGCTGACATCCTTTCAGACAGTAACTGTTGCAGCCACAGCACAATTGTGCTGTTCCAAATGGCAGCGTGTGTGAGTCTGAAAACCCCTCACTGAAAAAAACAGATCAGGTAAACAGAGACATCCAGGGGAGGACAGTTAAAGTTCTAATAAAACCATTGGGGGAACACAACATCCAAGAGCAGCTGAACACTGCTGTCAAAACACAGAAAGGTGTGTCAACTAACTAGCAGTAGAACAGAAAGAAATGCTTTCCAGTGCAATGAACGCACAAAATATTTGAGATACATTACAGTAGGTGTAAGGATGATAAAATTGTGGAATTAGCTGAATTGTTCAGATTAATGAGCTTGTAGACAAAATGCTAGTTAATAGTCCTGTTAATACCACTGCTTGTACGGAGACTGGAGCCAATCCTGCAGATGTGTGGGGATGATTCTTGCACATTGCTACACATCAGGATTACCTTCCCCACACATAGACTTGGACATAGAGAAAGAGTACTTTTATTTACTCCTGCTAAATGTTACAAAACCTACATTTAACGCCGCCATTTTGACTACTGGAAGACAACAGATATTTCCAAGGTTACCATTCTATCTGTTATCTACACTTTTAATACTTTTCATGAGGGACATCCAGGTATGGTTTTGTCACTCTGTAACTTGAGTACTACGCTGGCAAGCGAAGGAAAGATAACCAGAAACGAGGCAAAACGAGTAATGATGAAAGTTCTTTCCATTTCTACTGGAATACACTGAGCACAACAACTAAAGACTAGAAAACCAGCAAGTGTGCTTTTTTGCCAAATAAGCCTCAATGCATGCAAACTATTTGAATTTAAATTTACCTTAAATCTGATCTAGAATTTATGATTGAGACACTGAGAAATTAACATCTCTGACATGTATCTTATGATGAAAACCCTAATAAAATTTATAACTTTTTGCAATAAGGGCAAATCCTAATAACGTTTGGTTAGAATACTAACAATTGGATAAAACAATGGAAAACTTAATTGAAAAGCTTTATTAATTTATTAGCCTTGACACTGCCAAAAACCCACTCAGTGTACCATGTCTGAGTTTTAAGGATCCTTTGAAAATGTAAGCACACTCACTTAAAACCAGTCATTACCCATAATACTGGGAAAAAGCATGATTATTTTCTCCCACGTTCTTCTGCAGTCATAATGATTTTAAGATGCCCATCCCTCTCTCAGAAGACTGCTTCACAAATGCATTTACTTAGAAATACTGCACCAAGCCCTTATACACACACATCAATGAGCCACATCAGTGTTTCTCTCACAGCTTCTGTGAATGATGTCGTAATTCCAAATTGCAGGTAAGTCCAGGATAAAGATTAGCCTGCACCAGCTTTGGGTTCCACACAAGCAGAACGTTGCATCAGCATTTTTCTGACAAAATTCCACATGCGAAAGACCTTCATTAAATTACATGCATTTATTATAAGAAGGAGATTAGCCTGAGTCAGCATTTTAATGCTTTCCCCCAACCCTATAAAAACTGAGTATTTTGGATTCATGACAGCAACTGCTTAAAACTAACAATTAGGCGATTTACATTTCCAACCTGGAAATTCAAGAATTTTAAGCCCATTAGATACATAAGCACACAACAAGCTTAACATTTAGGCTTACTTATGAAATGCACCAATTCTACCCAGAATAAAGGTTTTACTGTACTTCTTAGTTGGGATATTTGTATACTTTATAAAACCAGTATAAGAATTTACTCACATAAACCTAAAGTAAATTAACTGTAAAACATCACCAAGCAATCTTTAGTGCTTGCTTTCATACTCCCATTGTTTTCTGGCAGAAGTCAACAATGAGAGCACAGCACAAGTCATCTTGACATCTTTTGTACACCTCATTGATTCCTCCGGGATATATAAGGGTGGCAAAAGCAGGTTTTAGATGGAGTAATGAATTGGGCTTTGTGAATCTGCAAGACTTGGCACGCCACATTCATAAATTAACCATGTTAAAGTAAAGCGAATCAGGGAAGAAACCCAATCGCAGACAGATCTATATCTCAGTGATAACTGTTGATGAGGCTCATCAAGTGAAAAGATGCCATTGATTGGGTACTGCCAGAGAGCCCAGCGCACTGCAGACCATGACAGGCTTCCACACATGCAGAACTGAACAAGGCACACTAGGAAAGGATCGCAGCTTTTATGCAAGTTCTCTCAAAGTGAATTAAAGGTCTCTCTGGTTACGTATGAGGTGGATTAATGTGAGGAGTGTTTCAGAAAATGCTTCTCTTTGGTTTGCTATTTTTGCCAACAGTAACATGATTGTTCAGAGGCAAAACTGAACAAAAATTATGGAGAACTGAAAACATAAAAAAATGCCTTCCTCCAAACAAATACACCTTCAAATGTACTAACCCAAAACAAGTCTGAGAATATTACACACTTCTGAATGTTAGGTTAGAGTTACTTTTGTTGTATAAAAGTTTAAATCAGTTATTCAGATCATTCTGATTGCCAGTGTTAAGGCCAAAATTAAATCACCTTCATACTGTAATGTCTTGAGGTAGCTACACTCAGGACCCAGATTAACGCTGTCTACGTGTTGCTGCAGGATTAAGATACAACACAAAGTCCCCCTGTTTGTTTCTTAAATCCCTGAAGCAATCAAGTGCCGGCTGGCAGCAAAACAGCTGGGCTGGCTGGAGTGTACAGTCCCAACTTCATCTCCAAATCTCCTTAAGCTTTCGCACGAGGTGACCTTACAAAACTGGGAGGCCTGTGGAATTAATTAGCTCCAAGAATGTAGGTCAGTGCCCGTTAAATGCCTTCTTAAAGGGACAGGAACCTGTCAAGACCATTGCTTCTGCCTGGTGGTATACCTTGAGCAGTGCTGTGCCAATGACATGATTTCTGAAAACAAGCCGGTATAGTACAGACCAAAGGATTTGTATTTCAAATATTTACTTTTTAAAAGGTTCACAATTCCCCCCATTACCTAACAAATAGGGGTGACATGTTTCTCTCTATGTAGAGAGGGTGACCTGTTTTGAAAAAAAAAGGTATTTTTGCTTGCCTTGTACCCAGTCACCCAGAACTTAAACTGAAAAAAAATGGCAAGAAGTGAACTTCTGCCAGTAACAAACTATAGCCCCATCACTAAATTTTACAGGCCTAAATTACTCTAAACTAGGCGACAGGATACTACTGCTTACTTAACCTAAAAAATGTTTTTTTTTAATCAAGTTCTTGCTAGCAGCTGGTGTTCCATCTGAAGATGTGTGGTCTAGAGAGACAAGAGTGGTTTAATTACAGGCAGGAAACTTCAAAATCTCACAGGAAACCTGCTCTGCTAGAGGACATATGGAAGCACCGATGCAAACACAGTAGTGATCTTACTTAGTAGTAGTCCAACATGATCCAGTTTCCACTGACCTTATATTGAAATTTTCCAAGTCACAGTGGGGTTCAATTACAATGCACAGCTTGCTTTTTCAACTCAAGGATGATGCAAAACAGAAAAAAAAATACAACCACCAAATTGTGCTCTTCTTTTGGTATTGAATGAGCTCAGTTTATGTTAAATAAGTAAGACAAGTATTCAGCATTGCAATCCCCTGAGGTTGATATGACATAACCATGGCACCAGACACCACAACTTGTGACCCAAGACATTTTCTTGTTTGGGAGCAGAGTGGAAATATTTTAGGTCAGAGCTGTCAGAAAGAAGTTAGCTGGAATTCAGAAGATGCACCCTCTAACAGTTAGACAGATGTGTAAACTTCCCATATTTAATTTTTCATTGTCACATTGCCTTTCTGGTACATACAATAGGTCACAACAAAAACAATAAAGCAGGAGTGCCGTACAGATTCAGTTGCATGATGGAGCTAACAACATCTTTCTGTAGTATGTCTCACTTTAAAGCATACCCAGTCTTGCTCATGGGACAGTAGCTGTTTGAATGAGGCTGCACAGGACAGAAGACAGGGTGGGTGTTACCACAGACTGCTACACATCAGGCACTTACAGCCAACTGAAAAGTAGTGAGATACTACACCACAAAACCTAAACTGTACTGCAGTACTACAATTAAACAACCCATTGATGGTGGAGGTCCAGGTTTAATGGTTTGGGAAGAACTGTCAAATACCTATCGAAACGCCATTTGTAACAATTAGTTGAACTCTAACTGTGCAGTGCTACACTGATCAAGTGCAGGGATCGCACTTGCTGCCCTTCCTGTTCATATCGTTTTGCAGAATGAGAATGTGACACTTCTGCTGTGGATGCCCTACTCACCGGACTTGAGCGGAGGACATGCAGCATCTGGGGCTCAGAGACCAGTGAACCTAAACACACTTTGGTTACAGTAAGACTTAATTTTAGGTATAGAAACATAAAAAGACACTTTGTTTTAAACATACTTAAAACACAATGAAAAGCCAAAAAAACGTTATATTTGAATTTTAAAACCTGCTTGTTTATTTCTGGACTTGAGGAAGACCTTCAGAGAAAAAAAAACAACAAAGACTGAACATAGATTTATTTGGTATGTGTATCGAGCTTCTTGAATTTTCAGTTCAATCTCAGTGGAGGGGAGATACATCCATTCAGGTAGTCTCTCACTGAGAGGAACCCTGCAGGGCATGCCATAGGTCTGATGTTACACAGACCAAGGAAACAAGAGGACAGTTCTTTCTAAAACTCATTGATTATACATTAAATTGTCCCAAGCTTTTCAAAATTACTCAAACCATTTCCAAATGCTCTTGAAAGAACGTGCCGATGCATGCATGTGATGTCTGGCTTTCATACAATGCCAGTTTAATTACCCTTTTTCCCCACATGGTACTAAAAGGACGAGAGCCATACCACAAGAAAAACAAACTCAGTGGGGTGTATTATGACAGTAGTATGTTATATTCTTACATTATTTTGCAGTATGTTAAATGAATATTCAAGATCTTGTAAAGATGAAACGTTCACAATGCATCCCTGATACAAGTCAATCCTTTTCCTAACTGCAACTCGTTCCAGTAAACAAATTTGCCATAACTATGCCAAGCTGATGGCAACATGTGATGATACCACCAGTGACAGCTGAGCAGCAGTGAGACTCTAGAAGTGATAAAAGTCTGTCAGCTCTATGGACCTCAATTTCATTTCAAGTCATTATTGAACCAGTCACCAACTACTCTGGTTAATCTTCATTATTTATGCAACGAAACATTCACTTCTGGAGTAGCAGTAACAGACTATACCTACTTTTCTTACACATGTTTCCTACACACGTACAAAGTTGGCTTAAATATATTAAGCTATTTAAAGCAAGAATTACTCAATTATTAAAGACAGAAATTGTGGAACAGATTCAAAATATACTAAGCATAAAATATAAAGTATATGGATTTTGAATATTGATCAAATGTTTGTGGTGTCATGTTGATTGATGAATTGCGAATGTAATAAGCTTGAGTTATTTGGACTGTTACATAAGCACTTTATCACTCAATTAGAGAGAGATGACTGGACACAAGTGATGAAGTGAGCTAACCTGTTGATCAAGCCTGAAGAAAATCAAGAAAGAAATTAACCATTTACCATTAATGACTTTGTGTCATTAATAAGGAGGGAGATAGACTACGTTACCTCAGTTGAGCTTGCCAGCACAGTAGCAATGACTCAAGGTTTGTGTTGACCACACTGGAGCGTAACAGCGAGTGTGGAGCAAACATGCAGAATAACATTTTAAATGTGTACAATGGGGATGTCCAAGTGTGATGGTCTGTGCAGGAATGTCTACTTCAAAACTGCAGTGCCTGATGTCAGTCTGACTGCATAGTGCTACACTGATCAAGTCATAAGACCTTTCTTGTTGTCCATCTGTGGGCTCAGCCTTAAAACATTCCAGCAGGGAAACACATGATCTTTGCTTCTCAGGTAGCACTGGCTTTATTTCAAGGTGAGAATTTGACAGTTGTGCTGTGGATGAACTGCTTGCCGGACTTAAGCCCCACTTAATATAGTGGCATTTAGGGCTCAGAGACCAATGAAGAGACGCACTTGCTTTGCAGGATGTAGGATAGGAATGGACAGAATCCCATAACTTTCAACAACATGCAAAACGTACAAAACATCTGCAATGTTTCCACCAGGTCACAAAGGCTGCTGGCCTGTGACTTTCACAGAAGACCCCTAACCCCCCAACCGTCAGTCTTCAGCTCATGTCAGAGTGCAGTTAT
The DNA here is from genome assembly GCF_059453375.1 of Lepisosteus platostomus. NCBI lineage: Eukaryota > Metazoa > Chordata > Actinopteri > Semionotiformes > Lepisosteidae > Lepisosteus > Lepisosteus platostomus. Next base: position 28,286,724 of record NC_142621.1, read on the forward strand.
CCAACTTTGAAGATAAGGAAAAGGGAAAAGGGTGATGGAAAAACAAAAACAAGGGAAACAAAAAATGCAGTATTTGTAAAGATGTGACAGACACACATGGATAGAGTAGGTCTTATCTTTTCAGCCCGTAGAAACAAACCAGACAGCATAAGCTGCCAAGCTTCCTTCAGACAGAAAGCTTCTTAACTGCCGTCTTCATGATATAGTCCCCGCCTCCCCTCCCCCCTCATCTCATACACTCAGACATTACTCAGGCACTGTGCTGAAACCCTCCGGTGATGCAACTGTGCTGTGGGAGTCCACGAATTCCCTACAGTCTCCATTGTAGATAGAACTGAATAAACAATAGTTCACTCTTACTCCATGCCTGTCTGACCCTGTTCCACCCCAGCATGCTGTGGTTCAAGATTAGTATCGCCGTCTGCCTAAGAACATGGATATGCCACAGTCCTGGGATTTTTAGCAGTCCTGTCTGGGTGCAGCTGTATAGTACCTCCCTGACGAAGACCCTCCTTCAGGCCGGCCCAAATGAACACAATTTTAACACTGATGGCACTGCATACTTAGGTGTCACTACTTCCTAGCTCTCAAAAGTTCCCCAAACTCCCTCATGCTAGAAACAACTCATTCGTTTGGACACGTAGGAGGAAAACCATCAAGACACAGAGGCCTGTGTGCTCGCCAATGTCAAAGTGTAAAGGCAGGGTTACATTTTAGTTCATGAATGACATTTTTCATTGCTCTATAGTCATGCATCAGCTTACATTACAGTGTTACAGAGATTGTGTTACAGTACAGGCCTCTGACTAATGCCAGGGAAGCAGTCTAGAATTCACGAAAAACCCCTCTTGTTCAGCCTTGTGGGAGCAACTCCCCAGTCATGCTGTTGTACTTGATTCCTGAGGGCTCTTCAAGGGATTATTTACCCTCAGCAAACACTCATGAAGTGATTAACTACTGAGGAACAAAACGAACAAAACTCTTTGCATATGCTTTCCTTATTTGGAACCCCTCATAATTTTCATACATTCACTGAATCTTTGGTTTACATTGCACTTTTCAGAAAGTATGGAATGACAATGAGAAACCTAAAACATGTAAAAAAAAAAGAAATTCTGACAATTCAAAAACCAATCTTCCGTGAATATAGAAATCAAAACTAGACAGAAAAGCAAAAATATGATATGTAATACAAACATTTTTGTATGAATCATTAGCAGTGTTTAAAGTAACACAAATGTGACTTTAACCTTACTGTAAAAGAAGCAACAGATACAAATGGTTTCACAGCTGTGGGAGCTTTAAAAGAGAGCACTCAGCCACCTGCACTTTTCTCTGCACTTTTGGGACACTGAACAGGGCTGCATTTTGTAATCTCAGAGACCAAGTAGGGACATACAAGTTCAACATCAATCTTAAGTATATGAGTCCCCTGATGAAGCTTTATATGTCAAGAACAGGATTTTAAAATACATATTGAATCAAACTAAAAAACAAGGATCTACTTGTGCAGTTGTGAAAAAAGGGGAACCCTATTCATCATCATCCTCCTCCTCCTTTTCCACCACCTTGTTATCTTTATGCCTTTGTAAGGTGCCGCTCTGGAGGCCAACATCCCTGTGGATTTCTAATCAGAAATATTATTTTTATATTCCTACTTCAGCCTTGTTGCAAAAGGGCTGCTTCAATGAAGTTAATCCAGACGCCTTTACTAGTTCTCACTGCTTTTGTGATTAACGTGCAAGGGAAAACTCTGAACTACACTCAAAAGACACTGGCATGCCTTTTTTGGATATGGGAAGTTACAAAACACCACATTTGCATGTATTCACCTGAATACTATTTTACCAACACTTAAAACTTTTCTCTTCCGTGAATCTGAGTTGAACTCTAGTTAACCTCAAGGAGGTAATTAAGCAACAGAAATATAAATATTATTTTTTCACTTATAGCTTTACATCTAGTAGGAACCCAAAATATTTCACATACAAAAGGATAACAGAGCAACTATTATGCACCAGTAGCTAAGTGGCATATCAGACCAGGTCAAGGAGGAAGTTCTTCAATAATTCAAATGAGGGGAAAATGCAGGTAGAATACAATAAGAAGTCAGATGTGAAATCAAGTAAGGGCACTGGAGTTAACGCACCCACTCTAACAAATACTGCAAAGGATTCTTATTGACTGCAAGTGACCTGGAGTTTAATTAGACTTCTAATGGACTTCCAACGCAAAATATAGGTTCTAGAAAAAGTATGTTGTTGACTGAAAAAGTAAATGATTACTTTAAGGATGACGCATCTGCAAATTTAAACCATGAGCTCACTCTCCTGTAACTTTAGACTACTCACTGAAAGCCAGACAGCAGCAACTTCCAGCTTTGGCATGAACTCTGAACCCATCTATAGTACAAGTTCATCAGCATGTACATCCTGCAGGCTAGAGAAGACCCTACCAGAGTCAACGGCACTGTGTAAACATACAGCAAGAAGAGGAACAGAAAGGAAGCCCAAAACAGGAAGAGATACCAGGTGGCCTATTCAGTAGCACATTGGGACTGTTTAGAGACACCTTCACCAGTACAGATCTCAGAAGATTGTGTTGACCTTTACATAGTGAACTCTTTGTTAGTCATGTTATCAAAAGGTCCTTTCTTTTTTGACTGGTATCCAGAAATGTATCATTTGATAGTGCCTGACCACTGCAAATTAATTTGAAACTAAGTTAAAACAAGATCAGTATTGTTTCACTCGCAGATAAGAGTCTGAAAATAAACTAGTGTCTCACATTCATTCATGACATCCAAGCCCACGCAAACAGTCAGGCCAGGAAGAGGCAACACATTTGACATCTGTGAGGACATCTCTCCTAAATCTGTTTCAACTCACTTTTATACCCCAGCAGCCAGACTGCTGTACCTCTTTCTTTGTAAAGTACAAGTACACGCACTGCTCACCTCAGCACAAGGCTGACTGCAGTTTTTAAATCTGAGGGATTTTTAAACTTTTTAAGGTAGGTTATCGCTCAGACCACGAGGGTCAGAAGGGGTAGTATAGCCACCTGATTAAAAATTACTTAAAGGCACATTCCCAGCACAGCAGTTATCACCCTCCATCAGTGGTGCATTGCGCATCTGAAAGACTACACAGACCTAAACCTTTTCTGCATTTCCTAAATGAGCTTAACAAACATTCCATTCAACATTTAATTAAAATATCAGTATGATGACATTTTGATTCTTGAATTACATTTGGTTAAGTCCTGCACTGAAATATGAAATTCTGTTTCCCCAGAGTACAAGAGCAAAGTGTGAGGAGACACTACCAAGACAATAAAAAACTGCAGACATGACAATTCTGTACCTGTGGCGTACCGAAGGTTAAGGTCTAGGGTAACACTTTTTACTTAATGAATGAATGGCGTTTTTCCATTGCTATATAGCCTTACATTAGCTTATGTTACAGTGGCTTTGAGATTGTGTTTCAGTCTCTACCACTATGAACTTTGGTATGTGGGCTCAAAGTGCACTTCAGCACTCTTACCTGATCATAGTCATGTACAGAAAATACTATTTTGAGAAAACACTAAAAATGTCCTACTAGTATTCACATTGCTGTTTCTGCAAAGGTGTGCATTGTAAATCTCATTACAGCATACAGTTCTGTTGTACTCTGTTACTTTGAAGCCTGAACACAGAGCCATCATAAAAAGTTACACACTAAATCATTCAAGATATTGAACAGCAGTTGACTTTAGAGCCTCAGCTTCTACCACATTGAGACTTGCACTTGGCACTCGAACAATAATCACTTACTGAGAGTCTGGGGAAATATGGTGTAAGATTATTGTAAATAATAAATATAAATGCAACACAAACTGACTTGTCAAGAAACGTGGCCTTAAAACATAAAACCTTGACTCTAAGACACACAGTTGACGGTCACATTGACTTAATCACTTATCTTTCTGCGAAGCTGAGTAATTGAAAGCTTTTAAGGAGGTATTAGGCCTCATGGAATGCAAGCTGAATTCTCCTTATTCGCTGCTGATGTTAGTTAACTGTGTTCTTAGCAATATATAATGAGCTGCAGGCTAAAAAAGATCAGTTGTGTGCCCCACACAACTCTGCTACCACACCCTCTAAATACCATGTTTGTACGATTCATTTCTAGTTGTTGTCATGGCAACCTGCAGTAGGTAGCCCCTTTCCAGCTCCAGGTGAGGCACCCCACTTCTTCTGCGCTGCTTTTCCGAAGGGACAGAAGAAGCAGGCTGCCCCTGAGGTAGCACCGTAAGGCCACGAGTTGACCGCTGAGCCCTCTCTGAGCCGGTGCTGGGCGCCCTCTCGGCACCAGCCCCCCGCCAGCTGGGCCTACGACTCCCGACAGCTTGCCTGATTACCGCGCGCTCCCTGCCTCTTCACGCGTCGCTCTTCCATGCTCCTGTTTTTCTGGCAGCTCTGACAGCTTGGGTGTATAGCCCTGGAGCACATTTTCGATCCCAACTGTGCATGCTAGCACAACAAAAATGCTGACAAGCCTCCCAATAAACAAGATTCAAATGTGATATTTCTTTAGCTTGGCGTGTTAACGCTTAAAATACTTCTCCGCAAAGCACTTGCGTTCAGAAACATTTTCTTGTTTACAGTTCCAAAGGAAAGCAATTCTAGGATAATCCGTGCACTGTTAAAGGAATTCTCAGATCAAATATACACTAACTTTAACCCTTTACAGGTTGTTGGAATATGTAAGATCTGCTGGTAGGAAAGGTCTATGATCTCTGAATATCTGCATCAAGAGAATTAGACACTAGACTGCAGAACTTAGTTGGACACGGACCACAATTCATGTCTTGCAGAGTCAGGCGCGACCAACAATGTGTGAGTGCTTCTAAGGTAATTTTCACACCAAACAAAAATTGAGGCCATGAAGGCTTAAAGGCCAGCTAGTCCTGAAACCGGTCAACTTGATCTTACGAGAAAAAGGGGATCTATCACAGCAGCAGTCAACCAAAAGCTCCTTTCAAGCGGCGAAAAATTGCCACCATAAAATAAAAGCATACCTAACCAATCCCATAACCCAGATCACTGTGATGACTACACTGTACTTAGAAAGAACAGAAAAAGTAATGTGATGTGACTTTGCTCTACAGCTGATCTAATGAAAATGAGCAAAGAGGAGCTGCCTCAGCACAATGTCCTGCTGCTTTTGTTGCATTCCTAACACTGGGCATGACATTCCCCCCTTCACAAATGCTGCAGATGAGGAAATCAAGGTCATGTTACATTTTATCATCCACAGTCAAGACTGCTAATAGCCTCCACAGAGCATCCGAGAATACTCCCTGCCTACTGTGATAGCAGTGATAATCTGCAGTCCAGCTACCACGACTTTTCAATTAAGAGAAACTGTGAAAGGTTAATCTTTTTCTCTCTAGCACTCTCAGGAAGGGAGCCCTCCTACCCTTTCATGATACAGCCCTGACAAAAACTAGAACATAATGCACTATTAATATTTATCCACTGCTGTCTCGGCTTACAAGGGACCAGATTGTTTGCCATCATCCACTTGAGCCCAGCAGAGGGCATGCAATTTACTTTACCTGCACACCAAGGAAAACCTCATTCTAGATCACCATCTTTGACCAAGCCATCTTTTTCAAAACACAAAAAGTCACAGCAATCCAGACAATTTGCCCACTGACCAAATTCAAAGAAACATCAAAACAGAGGATCATAATGAAAATCACCTTAGAAACTACCATAAAATTAGAATTTTATTTTAAAACATCCAGCAGCCTATGTGACGCTTGTTTAAAAGTCCCCTTTCAAGGAGATAAAAGTAAAAACAGATTTAATATTCATAAAAATAGATCCATCACTAGTAAATGTTTGAAATTCTCACAGCACTTTTTATGTATTGATCTAGAAAAAGTCAGTAGTAAAGATCTTGTGGCTCTGTAATTATACACAACTGAAGCTGAGTTTCACAAACTTGAATCACACTGAATCTGAACTTGTACTGAATGATTTACACTTTGCAATCCACCATGTAGAATTTCTTCACTTGTGGTTTTGACACTTATCTAATTCATCAGATCTAGAAGCAGGACAGTCTTCATGCTGTCTGACAGAAGACACAAAAGGGAATGTTGCTTTATACAAAAACAATTCCCAGGAAGGCATGAATACAGAAGTAAATCACGTAGCTTCAGATAAGTGTGAAAATAATTTAAAGACAAAGTGATGCCTCATGATAAAGTGAAAGAATTTGTCTACCTTCATGTAAGAAGTACATACTGTAGCTTTAGAACTGGCTTGTTAGCTTCTATGCAGGCTTTATTCACAAATGTCATCCATCTGAATTGTGCCAATAATGACAGACTAAGTGCATCTCCCACTGTAGAGACCAATGTTTCTTTCCGAGATCCATGCACTTCAGACAGCATCAACGAAACCAGCTCTAGTCAAGAGAGCCACAATTGAGAAATATTTTTTTATATATATATACACCCAGCTTGTTTCAGTTTTGTGGTTTTCACATTTTGGCTTGCACCTACGAACACTGTGACCGCACACGGGGGAGAATGGTTAAATAGGCAGACCTCTCCATACCCAACTTCCTTCGAAACACACATCTATTAACACATCACAGGCAAAACAGCCCTGTACCAGAGATTTAGTTTTAACTGGAAGAGAGGCACATCCCTCATCAATAGCCAGGAGAAGAGAGAGCCTAATAAGCAAGGACTAATTTCACCCTAATAAAGAGGACTAATCTCATCCTATCTTCAGCAACGTTTTAACTATGCATCATCATGGTGGCTGCAAGTGACTTAGTATAGTAATTGCAAACTTTACAGCAAATGTAAGTTACAAGTCTTACATTATTGTCTTATTACATCAACCTTTCAAATCTGCTGCTGTAGCTCTCCAGGATGGCCACCCGTGTAAAAATATATTCAGATGATTATGTAATCCAACTGGGCTACACTCTTCTAAACACAGGTTGCATACTATAATTAGCAGGTTTAGTAAATAATAAAAATAGTCCCAAATTTGGTCCTGAAACTACAATTTTGGTTTTCAGGATTTATGACAAAGGTAATCCAAAAACAATTCAGACAGGGCTATTGGTTTCTGCTTTTTGGCTTCCAATGGATGAAAGCAATGCTCTGAAGTAAAAGCCCGCTCCCCAGAACAACACTGAATAGAACTGGTTTATATGTTATTTTCTTCATCACCACACTAGAGGCCCATTTGGATAAGCCTAAACTCTAAGAAAAAACTTGCACATTAAAAGAACCAAGTTGACAGAAACTGCCAATGTAGAATGTAAAATCAATTCTGATTAAAGAACACAAATCTCTGGCATTTAAAACTGAGAAAACATTCTGCACCTAAATTCTATCTTGTAGTTGCCAGTTCCACATTTTTAACTGAGAAAATGGAGTTGTAAAAACAGAAAAAACAATGCCTCTACTAAAGTCAGTGGACTGTAGCAAAGCAGCACAAAAATCCACAGTAGAGGAGTTTTTTTGTGTATTTCACAGCAGTTTTATTCCCAAAGCTGCCAGTGTCAGTTTTCTGCCCTGGGCATGTCTATGAAATCTGCCAACACAGCACAGACTGCAAAATTGGCCTGTGGAAAGAACAAGCTGATTTAGATGCTGCACACAGTGTTTCATTATCAAATATTTCAGAGTGGAGAGTACGTCTGACTGAGAAAAATGCATGGCATGCTTAGAATGGACTAGAGGGTGGCCTAACCACTGCCCACATTTGTTCGAAGACAAACCTGCACTTTTAAGAGTGCAGACATTTCTAATCTTGGCAATGGCAACAAAATAATTTGTTACCAACATTAGATGACTAAGTGCTACAGAAGTCAGGGGAGATGGTTTGTTACAAGCAGACGCCTGCAACAAGCCACAATTCTGGCACTGAGAGTTACCCTGAAAACATTACTTAACCTGCTTGTGACCTGTCCTCTGGGTGAAAGGTTACAGAGATTTCCTGTTGTAAGGGACATCACAGTATCAACTGTACCTGCTGAGGTGCAGTTTGCCAGTAATGTCCCTATGTGTAGAAACATCTGGTAAATGCTCAATTATTTTTAGAACAGTTGTCAAAAGCCTGCATAAGATTCCATATGACCATAGCTATGCTTCAATAACACATGCCCCAATAAAGTCAGGCATCAGCACTGAAGCATTTCAAAATATCTAGAAAAAGAAACAATTTTGCACTGTATTTAAGAAGACAAACTGAAGCTTGTCTTCTTTCAGTCTTCTCAAACCTGTCCTTGGCTGCAAGTTAAATGCCCTGCCCAAAGACCCAGAACTGCCCTACTTCAACTGAAGCAAAGCCAATGGCTGTCTTGCCTCTTGAACTGGTTAAATCTCAGTTTGTTACTCATGTAGTGTGCAAACTGGGAGATGATGCAGCTGGGGCTGAAAAGTACAGAAGGTGCTGTTATAAGTCCAGGTGACATTCCGAAATACTGAAGCTTAAGCTGGCGTCACACTACACAACCTTTCCTAGGATTTTCAGTTGTAGCCTTCATTTACATAATCGTGAGAAAATCACAGCAAGTTGTAGAGTCGCAGTGCGTGCCCATTACCGTCAGTTGTGTAGTGTGACTCCCCCCGCAACTCAGTCATAGCCCCCTTAATAGCCCCTACGACTCCCCGCGACTTGCAAGTCGTAGGGGTGGGCTCTTGTGTCTGTGACAGTCACACCCTATGAGCGCCTAAACCGGAGGTACAATGCGTACAATGCTGCTGCAAAGAAAGAAGGAAAGCGAGTGTTTTGGACTGTGCAAATGAACGAGAGGCTCGTTTGACTTTGGAGCCACCACCCATGTCTGTTCGATGTTTCATGTTTGTTGTTTGTTTACTTTCGTGCAGTGCTCCTCCTCTTATTCCGGGTGCGCTCCATGTTGATTGGCTGCCAAAATGAGGTGACCTTGCGGTACTTTCGCGGTGCGATATGAGATTTGGAACCGTGATGAAAAGTCGTGAGGGAATCGTGTAATTAGTCACCCCCTGTGATTCCTAGTCGGACAATCTGACACCCTCTAGGACAGAAAAGGCAGCAAGATTCAGCAACTGCAGTCGTTAACTTTGACATGCTCTCCGACTAGAAGTCATGTAGAGTCCCGTAGTGCGACGCCGGCGTTATAGTGAAACAACTTCTAATTAATACTAATAAGGGAATGACTGAATTATCTTGTGATATGCTCCCAAAACATACAGTTCAGACTCTAGTACGTACTGTAGACACAATATGGACATCAGCCATTATACAACAATCAACAGGAGTAAATAATACTAGTATATTTTTATTCTTGTCTTGTGATTGGATTTGATTAAGATCAAAGTATATGCAGTTGCATACATTTAGCTACATACATACAATTGCTTCACAACATAGGCCATAAGGAGGACAGCGCAAGCCAGTGGGGTGTGATGTCATGGCACACTACAGGACCTGCCGCCTACACTGTTGGCTTTTGGTGCCTTGAAAAACAACGCGAGTCGGATATAATATAACATACAATACATGCAGTTTACTCAATTAACTGATGATATATATTCAAAACAATGAATTTCAGGTGTATTATAACGGGAACCCTTTGTATAAATTTCTATTTATACATTCCCCTTGGTTTCACAATGCAAAGAAAATTCGGTGAATCAGCATTTGGTGATGTACTGCAGGTTAAATATGTGGGAAAAGCAACTGACCTTCTAAAGGACATATAGGATGGATTTCCCTGAAAGGCAGCTGGTGGTTTTCTAGGAAAAAACACTAATGCCAAAACTGCCAAAACTTCAGATACTTCAGAATAATGGCTAACTGTTTTGCAGTCAACAAAGGAGAAGCGATTCAAAAAGAATGCACAACATTAATTTCATTCCTGTGTTCCCCAACAATGTTTGCCACTTCCAGTATTTCCATTCCCCTCATTACACCACAACTTGAGACACACGGATGGGTTCGGGCATTTTTTATGGAATGCTCAAATTCCAAATATCACTTCCAAATGTGCACTTTCCATTCTTAAAGGAAAAGTCATAAAGGATTTCTTGTGCAAACTATTTAAGCTATGTTTTAATTACTTTATTAACGTTATGTGCTACATAAAGAAAAAAATGCAAAAACCACAAAAACAAGAATACATCATATCAATAAACGGTGTATAGTACGAAGTTATACACATCACCCAAATAGGTCTGAAAAAAGTCTTTCAGCTCTAATCAGCAGATTGCCAGACCCTCAGGAGAAAAAAAAACAGTCAAGGAATTTTTACTTTGCTGATCAATTTACAGCTATTAGCTTACACTAATGTAGTGCAAGAACAGCACCAGAAAGAGTGACCTCATCAAATCTTAGAAGCTCGACAAGGCTGGGCCTGGTCAGTACTGTGATGAGAGAGAATTAAAGAAAGACTGGTTGATGCTGTAAATGGTATAAGTGGACCAGGAGGTGGTGCTCATAACTCAAGATCAGAATGTCTTTGGTATGGGGGGCACTGTATTTTGGATGAGACATTAAACCCAGGACCTAACTACTTGGCCATGAGTGATCCCATGGTACTGTTCATAAGAGCAGGGGTGTTAACCCCATGTCCTGGCTAACGTCTCCTCTGGGCCTTGTACAGTCTGGCCTTTCTCAAGTTCCTCTTCAGTTTAACTGGTAAATCAATTTCTCACTTCTCTGACTAATATGAAATGTAACAGGGTTGCTGGAGCACAAAGTCTAAAAAACATGTCACTGAGGTGGGGGCTGAACTTCACTGCTAAATGAAGTGGATCCTCTCATAGATATAAAACACTTTGGTAACCAGTGGGATGAAAAGCACTGCATAAATATAATCATTATTAAACAATACTACAAGGTTCTGTGTGATGTAAATAAAGAGTCAAATATAAAATAATATACAAATACAAAAATAAGAAGCTTTCTTTTGCAAAAGCTTACTGTGTGTTGCATACTGCAGATTTTTTCACCGAAGCTTGAGAGTCAAAGGCCTGTCACCATCTGAAAAGTCTTACTGCAACAAAGACTAACTCGCTCACAAATAATACAGTTTGCAATGCAGCAACCATACCTAGACGTCATCTGGAAATAATGCCAAAAGCCCAGAAAAAAAAGGTTACGTCAGAAAAATGGCTGTGCAGATCTCGGCTGGGGGAAAAAAAAGAGGAACAGACAAGACATGGCAGCATTACAACATAAGTGTTGATAACTGCATCCATAAGACCAAAAAAATAGTTACCTCAGGCGATCCTCACACAAGCTACACAAGTCTCCTACTGTATATCTTGGAGACCTACAGTATACCATTGTGGGATCATGAGGAGTGATGGGGCAACTTGAAAGACAATGAACTGTTAGTCATCATCTCACCTGCTTGCTTTTGGCTTAAATAGCAGGTCTGTAACTATAGGAGGCAAAGCTCCCTTTGCTTCACCCTCAAGGAAGGCAAAAGCTTTAGTCAGGAAAGCTAATGTTTCCACAGCTGTGGTCAACAAGAGACAGCATTTTTATGTCCTGACATGACTGAAACCCTGTAATCTCACAGTGTGGTTGATGGTTTTAGCACTCTTGATCTCCTCAGTCTGCTTTCAGGAGTTCAATCCTTTACTCCTGTGGGTTTTTTGTAATAGTTTAGGAAACAAGACATCTCTCACTGTACAGTTTTTTACATGTTGGGTCTTACTGACTACAGGTGAAGTAAAGTGCCTACAGAAAGTCTATACACCCTTTACAATTTTTTACCTTTTGCTGCCTTGTAGCCTGGAATTAAAATGCATTCAATTTTTTTTATTTATCTACACATCCTACCGCACAACATCTAAGAGAAAAAACTGATTTAATTTACCAAATAAAAATGAACACTTGGTAAGATAAGTCTCATTAGCAATCCTCATTTCACGAAGGGTTAACCAATGAACCTCAAAATCATACACCAGCTTCTACCTGTTCTGAACTGTTCTGAACTGCTTGGGTAGTGCATTTCAAAGCAAAGATTGAACCACGAGCACCCACGAGGATTCAAAAGAACTCCAGAACAAAGCTGTGGAAAGGCACAGATCGGGGGAATGGGGTTAAAAATGTCAAAGGACTTGACTATCCCTTGGAACACGGTCAAGAAGTGGGTGGTGTACAGCACCAATCAAGACCCTTGTTCAAAAGGCTCATCCCTCCCTCCGAACTGCATAACAGCAAGGAGACTGATCAGAGTGGGCACATGATATCAACATCTAAAGCACTCCTATCTAGCCTGTATGGCAGGATGGCAAGAAAGACATTACTGAAAAAAAAACAGTAATAAAGCATTTAATACTGCAAATGTGTGGTAAAAAGAGTCTGTGGTCTGATGGAACTAAAATTAACCCCGTCTTTAATGTAAAGCATTATGTTTGGCACAAACACAGCACATATTGCAAAGAACCCCATCCCAACTGCGAGGCATGGTTGTAGCTGCATGTTAGAGGGATGTTTTTCATCTTCAGAGACTTGGGCTCTTTTCAGGAGAGAAGTGTGTATGAATGGAGCAAAGCACAGAAAGGTCCTTGAGGAAAACCTGCTGTCCTCCGCGTGAAAGCTGAAACTGGGACAGAAGTTGTCATGGTGAAAGGCAAACACCCCAAAGCAACATTGGAAGAGCTAACAAGCAGGTAAATGTCCTTGAGTGATCCTGTCAAGAGTCCCCACCTAAATCCAGTCGAAAAGGTGCTACTAGCTAGTATTAACTGAGGGAAACAGAGACTCAAACAGTCAGAATATTTCACTTTTAATTTCTTTCCAATAAACACATTTTCCCCTTAAATGTTTAGTAGTGTGTAGATATGAGGGACAAAAAACCTTCTTCTAAAGAATGAAAATCCTTGTTTAAAAATATGTAAAAAGGTCCAGGTGATGCAGACGTTCTGCAGGCACTGTAACAACCATTTCAAGTGCTAAACAGGCTATAGCAAGCCTGTAACCATATTTTGAGTGCATTTGCATAGATTAGCATTGTTGACATTTTAAAGTGTACTGACTCCCCGATTCACCTGCAGAATCTGATGTGTGAAATCCTGTGATAAAATTAGTATATATATGCCCATTTCCTATTTCCCATGTGCCAGATGAACATCTGCCTCCTCCATTTTGCAGATTGTTTTCAATCCTTGTGCCCTACAGTGTCACATCAGGCGATTATCAGCATTTTATTGCCAAAACCAGAAGAGAGCTATGAGACTAAACCCAACAGAAGGCAAAACAGCTGTAAAAAAGGGTTCCACATGCAGTAGTCTCTTCATAACAGCGTCTAGCAAGCACCCTCATCTCTCCCAATAAAACTGAAGTGTTTCCAGACAACACAAGCATTATTTAATCCCTCCTCTGCTCTTCCCGTTAGTAAACCACACTCGAGGAGCACAATCGGGCTCCGGAAAGCACCAGGAGTAAGACAGTACAGCCCTGTACTGTCTGAATTATAGCAATAATCCTAATGACTCTTGATCCTTACAAGGCAAATTCCCCCCCCAAAACAGAAGCCAGATTTGAAATGAATGCATTGTTGTGATGAAAATGACATCTATTAATATAGAAAAATCTAGCAAATAGCATGGACGTATTCAAAATAAAAATAGTTGAGATCAAGTTTAAGATGAAATGGGAAATTCTTTGCTACAATTTTGTCAAAACCCTGTTCCTGTGTCCAAAAAGTAAGGTTTGCTTATCACCAGAACATGCATCAATATGTATCTTTCAAATTAAAAAAGACAGAAAGACATTGAAACTTAAAAGTTATTGTCCCACAAGCTGATTTTTTTATTATAGCAAAAGCTATAATCTATGTTTGATGACAGTGTGTTCTCGTTCTGTCTCCCGTGCGGATCACCACTTGGATTATGCACAAATTAGGGATTATAATCCAAAAAAGCACCATCTACAGTGCTTAGAATCTTGCTTAGAAAACCCAGTTCTTTTAGAAGAATAACATTTCTGAGGAAGCCTCCATCTCCAAAGAAGCCCTCCAACTCCAATCATTTAGATCAGCACATCAGAATGCTCTTTATAATCCAAACCAAAACGAAAATGTGCATTTGACCTCCAGAGTTTGATGTTTCCAGATTCAGAAATTAACTAATCCTCCTCGGCCCACTTAAACCAACAAACTGGGATCGATCAATTCATATTCAATCCAAAACTCTGCAACACCTTCAAGAGGAGACTGGGGAGGACATCCTGATACAATCACTTGTGTGGTGCACTGACACCATCACACAATGCCCACACACATAAGTAACAGGCCAGAGACAGGACACTGGAGAGCACCGAGTCAGACCTTCACAAGCACAAGATGGAGTCTGTATCTAAGAACAGTTACTACTGAACTGCCCTCTACGAGCCTCTGAGAACCCTTTTCCTGGACGATAATATGTGACCAAGCAATGGAAGCACAGTTGGAAAGAACAGACCTTAATTGAGAAAAATGCACAATACATATCCTTCCTTAAACACGTTCTCCTCCAGAATCTCTAAGGAAGCTAGCTATTGTTTTTTTTTTATACGATTAAAGGAGGGCAGAATATTTGCCAAGAGTCTAAATTTTATTTGGCAAAGGCTTTGGAAAACATTACCCAGTGCCTTTTAAGATAGGATCTTTTAAGCACCGAGTAAATACTGAGTCCATTAGCACCAAAGAAAATGTTGTTACTAAGTGGCTGAAGGACCTTCTTTTCAGAAGCGGTTCTTGTTGAAAGCCACAGCTCTATAGTGATATTCCAATTCAGTGGAGTTGTAAATAAAATGAGGGAACTGGAACTGGTGTGCCTTGATATCAAGAGCATAAGGACAGATCATAAATCCAAAGTCCCTGTGCAATCCAGTTGCAGACTTCCTTTAATTTCTATGTGTCTCAATCCATCTGCGGCTCCTTGTCCTCTCTGTTCTATCTAGACGATGAAGGGACTCAGTCATCTATGATCAGAAACATCTTTGTAGGTGGATGGCGAAGCCCAGAAACGTCTCTCATTATGTTCAGACTTTATTGCCCCCAAATAAAAACAAATGGCACAGCTTTCACACTCCAGCCAACCTTGAACAAAAAGGAACTACAGCTGCGTCCAGGGAGAGTTCACACTGTGACCAATTATCCACAGATGATCAAATATTAGAGGCCACCTATTTCAAAAACCTCTTCAGGGTGGTGTGTAAAATATCAGCTTTCATAAGAGTTCTCTTCAAATTCACAGTTTCTGTTTTCAGTTTATCCTTGGGGACTCAATGTTGATGACTCTAGTGTTCAAGTCAGAATTGCACTATGATAAGGTAAGCAGGTTTCATGGACTACCTAAAAGCCATATTTCATCAGACATTTGATATAGTCTACCTGAAATAGCATAGCATGAAAAAAAAAACCAATATGTAATTAAATTACAGTAAAACACTCCTGGAAATACCAAGCAAGCCAGATGGTGAATTGGATGGGTTGTAAGAAGGTTCAAGGGGAATCAGGTGACAGTGAAATTATTAAAACCAATAAATTACAATGTGATCATGCCTGGGGGGCCTGAGTGACAAAGCAGTGCTCCACAATGCAGTCGTGGAATTGATGTAGTGAGGGCTGCCTGTCTGTTTACACTCGACTGGCTAGAGAGAGGGCGCACGTTTAGAGAACGTGCACTGATCCCCAAGAGCTGACGCACAACCACTGCACTGCACAGAGGAACTGAAACCACTTTTTAACAATAACAAAGACATGGGTTAGATTTATACTAGGTCTGAAAAAAGTCTTTAAGTCTAAAAAAACACAGCAGCCAGCAACCGTAGGTTTTTCCCCTATTCTTATACTCCTGCAGCCTGGCTGCACTCCAACCCTGATGTAACAATAGTGACACAGCAAAATAAAGATAAAAACTATCAGTTGGGTTTGACATGGTTTCTGTGTGCGCCACTCACAAAATAAACCTTCGTTTACATATGGAATAGAAAGTGTGACCATTTAACAGATACTTAGAAAACATGACAAGGCAACCCAATAGTAGTGATGAGGTGAAGTTAAGGTTAATTTTATATTTGATTTATGGCTGGTATGAACTGTATACTTATACATTTATTAGCATTTTGTAGAACTGCAATTGACAATTAACAGAATATCCTTATTTGGACAATGAAAACTTAAAAACGTAAGTGCTACTAAATAAAGTGTTAATTGACATCTGTAATTAACCAAAATGTATGAGCCATTCTATAAGGGTAATATAGTACTTTCTTCCTCAAGTGGTTGTCTGAGGACATGTTTTTGAACACATTCCACCCTGCAGAGAATACGTTTAGGATTTATTTTATAGGTGCAGAAATTCAATAAAAGAGGCATGTTATTAGAGATCCAGTGGTCTGGTTAATAGCACTGCTGTCAGTGATCTCTTCAGGTCCTGGGACCTGGGAAGCGTACTGTTGTGGGGGGGTTTTGTGCAATTTCTCCAAGGTTTGGGTAACCGATAATTTTTGTTTGAGTGGCAATCGATCCAGATTGCAGTCCTGCCTTTAACTCTCTACAACTGGCAAGGGTTCTGAGCTACCACCATGCTAACCACGATCACACAGCTTTTGAGGAGGGATGGCATTTAATGTCAAAATTATAGAATTCAGTCGCCAAATTGCAGCAAAACATTCTGCTGTTCTGGAACCAGTCCATACCAGACTACAAGGATACAAGCATTCAAAATCCTTGAGGTGACTGGCAAATTCACCACAACAGACTTCGTCAGAATCAAAAGGAAAAAAGAAACAAAGGATACAAGTGGAAAATTCGTGGATATTCATTTACAACTGAGAACAGGAGAAACTTCTTTACTTTAACTTCTTTAGAGTTGTGTAAGTATGGAAAACGAAGTTAAAACCCTGGTTTCTTTCAGGAAACCTGTATTAGATCCTCAGATCAACTATTGGCAACCAAACAAGCCTGATGATGAATCAGCTCCTTGGTGTTTATCATAGCAATTGGTAACTAACAGGGAAATATGCTGTAAATTTGGAAAAACGTGGTGGCAGTGGGAAGAATAATTACCTTTATATATAGGCAAATACAAAAGAGACAACCCAGCCATGTTAAATTCTTAGGACAAAAAGCCGATTTCAGTGAACAATCACATAACAAGTTCAGTCTTTTGCTTCTAATTCCAACATTATTCAGAATAATTACTCATCTTTATTAAATTACATTCTGTCCTAAATGCCCTCGAAACCACCCAGAAAATAGGCAAAATGAAAATTACAGCACACAAGTTTTACCAATAAATGTCCATTTTTCGTGACAAAACACATTGTCCCATTATTACGCAAAACCTGCCTCGTTTCAACACAGTTTAAGGTTGACCAAAGGGCGATATTTCGGATACACGGTTTTATAGCCATTGAAACACTTTATTTTAATGTAAGAAGCGAACAATTCATAGTACGGAGAGGAAAACCGAGATAAAGAATACACATTGTTCCTCCCAATCCATGCTCGACTCATGAGCTACCATTGAGATTGGATAAACAGCTTTAAGAAATACATACCGGTCTCGGCTCAAACCTTTGTATGTTATTGAGTGGCACAGGCAATGCAACTCACTCAGACCTCGGGTCAATTAATTTTATTACAATTTTCTGCATTATACAAAATAAACTGGGTTTACCTAACAGAATGTGAGAAAACTTAACCTAATGTTTTGTCTTCCCTGGTTTGTAGTACAAAACCACATCAGGAAACAAAGGACAAAATAAATAAAACAACATGAAAAATAAATAAAGCAACCCAAATAAACAAAGGGTAGCTGAAAAACCAAAATCGATAATAAATGACACACGAAGTGCAAGAACATTACATTCTGTCCTTTTATTAAGAAAAGACCGAACTACGTGAGAATCGACGTAGTCAATTGTTTGAGATACAAATGTTTTGTTTAGGTGTTATCTCTATTGCGTAGCCAGTAAATGGACTCAATTCGCATTGCCTTCTGATTATTGAAAGGACATATCTACGGTGCATTACATGACAAACACTTCTGCTTACCAAGTAACGAAAAATGAAAATGAATACAGTAATTGTGCACTCCCATACCTGATATGGCGGCGGAGGCTCTTGGTCCGGGTCTGTCCCGTCACCATAACTAGCTCTGTCCGACTGCGATTCATGTAACAAGGAGATGTCATCCGAGGTCGGAGATTTCAGACAATTGCCCATCTCCTCTTTGACCTCCTTGTGTATCTCTTATCTTCTTCTCAGTTACACACCTTTACCTGCGAGCCCAATCTTCCAAACCGAAACAAAACTAATTGACTCCCCATGCAATCCAGCACCCAACGCCGAATGGCGACTTAAGACTTGCACAGACTTGGAAAGAAGAAAATCAGAACTTTTTTTTAACAACCAGCTAGTTTTAAAACCCTTTCCTGCTGCCTCGGTACTTGATTTTCCTGTTTAAAAAGCCTTGTTGTCTTTTCCGCCCGCAGACAATACAGCAGCTGCTGCAGAGCTGGGCTCAACGTCACGCCTGAATGTCGTACTACGTCAGGAGAGGTGGTACAGTTTGCGTTGCTAGTGTGTAACGTGCCCTACCTCCCAGTTTATTATTATTATTATTATTATTATTATTATTATTAATAATAATAATAATAATAATAATAATAATAATAATAATAATAATAATAATAATAATAATAATAATAATAACGTGTTTGTTAATTAATATAGGATTTTGTAATGTCACAAATGAAAACAGGTATTATACTGTATTTGCACTATTTGTAGAGCAAAAACAAGCTGTTTACTGAAGTTGGTTTATATTTTGTGATAAATTACTTTGTACTACAGATGCTACTTTAGTATTCTTCAGTAATCGTTTTTTTATTTAACTCAAAGATTAATAATATCTATAATAAAAGAGTGACAAAGACATATGGCCCTCCACGTCTTTGGATATGGTACCTACAATATATATTGGGCAAGTTTATTTCAGAGGCAAAATAAAGTGGTTGCATATCTGACCGCCTCTCTAGCAGAAATGCAGCAAAGGTTTACAAAATGTACACATACAGTACGTAGACTTCTGTTTGCGTTTGGATTGTGTGTATACTTCCCCTTTCTAAGTAGTCAAATATCTAGGATGGCCTTTATGAATATCTGTGCTAGTTGCAACATACTTCTCTCTCTCCTCTTATTAAGACATTATATTTACATTATGTCAATACATTCTAATATATATTTCAAGTACTGGAAAAAGTCAGAAACATCTTTGATGGAACATTGTATTCTCCCACCGTCGAAACCAACATGAACAAAATGGGTTTTCAGAAACAGAGTCCCTTGATGCTAGTCCTTAAGGGCCAGCACATTCTACTGATAGCTCTAATATCACCTCTTTCAGGCTTAGGAAGCAGAATTAGTAAGAAGAATGAAATTGGCTCAGTTACGAGAACAGTTAAGTATATTAAATAATGAAGATTTAAGATGGAATGAAAATTAAAGGCCCTTTAAGATCCAGAGAATGCTTTGTTCTTGTGTCATATTATTGATGTCCCCAACAGAATATTCGGTTTCCCATTAGCAAGATACCCAAAGACACTATATAAATAAGACAGATACATATAAATTGATAAACACTAAAATGTAATATTACAATTTAGTGGCTTCTATGGACTTTTCCTTGATCTTTGAGGAAGAGCTTTTTCATACCAAATAACACACTTTCATTTGTAAGTCTTGTATTCTGTCATACATTGTGGAGTGACACTTATTTCTGAAAATCACAGATTTCTTGCTCTCACTCCCTTAATCTGTCATATTCCACTAGAAAATAAAACATTACATGAGAAAGGTCAAGGAAGTCTTGATCTATCATGATCTACTTATTGATGCCACACAGTGGTCAAAAATCAATCCCAAAATTTGTAGTTTTCACCTACATTTACACTACATTATTTTCATAGTGTCCTACCAATCTGCTATCCTGAACTCTGTTAAACATGTTTATCAGGCCATTTGTTCTTGGTTCGCAATGAAAGAGGTTCACGCACGGCTTTAGGTCGGCGAGTTTCATAAAGGGCTGCTTCACATTTTAAGGTGCCACTTAAAAGGCACCTTAAAGGCATATTAAAAGGTGTATCATTTTAAGTGCCACTTGTTGGCTGTGTCTTATTGGCGGTCAGGCAGAAATTGTTAGTAGTTTCAACTAAAATAAATAAAAAAACACTGCTATGCACACTTAATTCCTATATATTCTATTTTTTTAAGAGAATAAAGTTTGGTATTATTTAAACTTCATCAGCTTATCAATCTGTCTAAAAAGTTACAATGTAACAGTGGTCTCTTCTGTGGAGTTGTCTTTTGCGGGTATAAAACCCATGCATTTCTATGGACCTGTGGAGACTGGCTATCTGTAAATATCCAACAAACGAGATGGGAGCAGTGGGTGGCTGGCCTCCGTCTGCTAAAGCATGTAAGACTGTACAATTTCATGACGACAGAATTAAGTGATTGACAGAATACGAATATTACCATAAATCTAAGATCTGAGGAGCAGAAACGATATGAACAACATTTCTTTAAATAGAGATACTTGACTTTGTGACCTATGTGATTTCATTTCTACAGTATCTGGAGAAATTCTGCACATTGATCATTGTAATTATGTGATCAAAAAGTGACTCCAATCTAATCAACTCTTTACCTGAATTCAAGGTGATACGAACAGATCCCATTGCCCTGACTTCCACATAATTGTGTTACTTGCACTCTGTACAGGTGTTTAATCTCTGCTTGATCTAGGGTGCCTCGCAAACATATTCAGATCTTTGCAAGGTTTTTACATCTTGTTGCTTTAAAGCTTCCACTCATGACACTTTGGAGCAGCAATTGATGTTATATACATAACCAACTCAGCGCAATCAAAGCAAAAAATAAAAGGAAATGAGTAAATAGAGTAAAAAGAAATAAGTAAAAATTGAAAAAAGAACTTTGGTATCTTTTGGTGTAGCAAACTGAAATGATTTAAGGTACACAGAATTACTTTAAACAGCAACGTAATTTGTTAAGTGACATACCTTAACTGTAGGTCTGTTCTCATTTACTGTATAGTGGTTCACATGATTTCAGAATAAACACACCTGTCTGTGGTTTGGTCCCTCATTCAAGTAGTGAACCTAAAAATATTCAACCATGAAGACCAAGGAATTTTTAAAACAACCTAGGGATACATTTGTAGTATAAAATTGTATAAAAGCACCAATCGGGAGAATGCACAGATCAGGAGAATGGTATGAAAACATTTCAGAGACCCTAACTATCTCTTTCAGCATGGTTAAATGGTATTGACTGGTCATTAAGAAGTGTAAGGCACTGTAAGGCTGTACCCCCAGACTGAGTCAGGCAAGGAGGAAACAAGTTAGGGACGACTCTTAGAAAGAGTTAGGATTGGAGAAAATGTCCATGAGTTAATTCTATTCTGTTCACTCCACAAAAGAAACAACGTCTCATATCCTGCATGGGGGTTATTGCAAAACACCTAAGTGATACTGCAAACATGTTGCAAAACGCTTTGAATTCAGACACAACAAATGTGGAACATTTTGGTCTAAAAGCAAAGGATTACATCTGACATAAATCCAACACAGTGCATAACTTTTTCAAAACCTTCCTTACTGTCAAGCATAAAGTTATAATTCTACCTCTCACCAGGAAGCTTTGTAAGACAGAGCAAAGTACTAGAAAACGTTTAAGAAAAACCTGCTTCAGACCTAAAACCAGGACAAACTTACACATTTCATTAGGACAATGTTCCTACAAGGCCAAAGCTACAATGGAGTAGTACAGTAAGTACTCATAAAGTGAATGTCTTGAGTGATCCAGTCAAAAGTTCTGACCAGAATCCTACTGAGAAATTGTGAAAGAGTTGAAAACTGTTGTTCATAAACAATCCTTCAAGCAACTTGCGAAAGCTTGAGCAAATCTGCCAAGAAGAATGGACAAAAGGTGTAGCAAGCTGGTGTACAAAGTCGGCACAGACTTACCCAAAAATACACACAGCTATAATTGTTGCCAGAGGTACTTCTATTCAATATTGAGTTCACGGATCTGAATACTTATACGATCAACATATTTTAGTTTTTTCTCTTTAATGATTTATCCTGATATTGACTGTAAGTCTTTCAGTTTGAGCATTCAGGTTTTGAAATAAACATGAATTTAAAAAATGTGTATATGCATCCCTTTAGAATTTGTGAAAATGGGACACCATCGCAAGAGTCATTGCATACTTTTGAAAGGTACTCTAAATAATGTAAAACTTTGCTTGTGTTTTAACATTTTGTGAAATTTGTAAAATGCAGAAATTGT
This sequence comes from Lepisosteus platostomus, assembly GCF_059453375.1. Classification (NCBI taxonomy): domain Eukaryota; kingdom Metazoa; phylum Chordata; class Actinopteri; order Semionotiformes; family Lepisosteidae; genus Lepisosteus; species Lepisosteus platostomus. Next base: position 28,309,106 of record NC_142621.1, read on the forward strand.
TATGTGCTTGTTAGGAGAGAGTATGTTAATTACTATATAGGAGTTGTGAGATTATATATTTTAATTGATTTGTGAGTAATAATTTTGATATTACTTGGACATTGTTTCTCAATCTTGCTTTTAATTTTTAATTCTATTTAGATGTTTACATAAGATCTTGATGTTTCTATCAGTCTATAAGCCATAGAGACAAAATATACCGTATTCAATTTGAAATGCATAATTACTGCGGCCCTGTAGTTCTCTCAGTCTGGAAGACAAAGTTTGGGTGTCACAGAGGATGTCATCAGTTACACCTGTCTGTGGGATCTCTGAGTCTTTTGAGAGTCATGTCAAAACCATCAAATTACGATTTATTTTTATCATCTGTGTGAAGTCTCTAACATCATAACTTCAATAAGACATTCATGCCAGTTAATAAATAGACCAACAAGGGAAAACACTAAGATATTTATTTTATTAATTACCCTTCATTACAAAATCAAATTTATTTACAGGAATGTAAAACTGCCCAGTAGCCATACCCCAAGGTGCAAAGTGTTTTAAACTCACAGTGCCTTCAGAATGATTTTCTATGGATTAACTCTTTACCCTGTATTTTTGCTATTAAGAGATTATTCCCATTTTTGAATAATACAACAAAGAAAGTTTAGGTGCATTAGAAACTATAACCAGTGTTTATGGCCAATTATTTGACACCAAACAGTGACTATTTCCGTTTTTCCAATGTTGTGGTCAAAGTAATGTAATATTTTAGCCTTCAGAAATCCTCCTATTTGCATACACAATGCTAATGCCAGTAAAATCAATCACAGAATGGTATAGATACAGTATGTCTCTACTGTCCATGTTTCATAGACAAACCTAAATCCAAGGAGAACATCTTTTATGACAATGAAAGATATGTGACTGTCATACAGGTGCTCGCATGGAAAAGAACTGTGGATTATTTTGAGAGCTCTCTGATGTACACCAATTTAGCTAAAATGCTCATTTTTAAATTCTGCTAGCTTGGTGTGGATTACAGAAAATGCAGTGAAAGTGAAAAGCAATGTACAATGTACAAGCAATGTGACATGGAAATCTTCTGAAATACCACACATGACTATGACATCAGAACCTGGACAATCCTTTAACGGTCGGCTGAACCGTGTGGAGGCAGTCTAGGAACAAAATGGGTTTTCAGAAACAGAGTCCCTTGATGCTAGTCCTTAAGGGCCAGCACATTCTACAGACAGCTCTAATATCACCTCTTTCAGGCTTAGGAAGCAGAATTAGTAAGAAGAATGAAATTGGCTCATTTACGAGAACAGTTAAGTATATTAAATAATGAAGATTTAAGATGGAATGAAAATTAAAGGCCCTTTAAGATCCAGAGAATGCTTTGTTCTTGTGTCATATTATTGATGTCCCCAACAGAATATTCGGTTTCCCATTAGCAAGATACCCAAAGACACTATAAATAAGACAGATACATATAAATTGATAAACACTAAAATGTAATATTACAATTTAGTGGCTTCTATGGACTTTTCCTTGACCTTTGAGGAAGAGCTTTTTCATACCAAATAACACACTTTCATTTGTAAGTCTTGTATTCTGTCATACATTGTGGAGTGACACTTATTTCTGAAAATCACAGATTTCTTGCTCTCACTCCCTTAATCTGTCATATTCCACTAGAAAATAAAACATTACATGAGAAAGGTCAAGGAAATCGTGAACTATCACGATCTACTTATTGATGCCAGACAGTGGTCAAAAATCAATCCCAAAAGCTGAAGGTTTCATTTTCTGAAAACACAGTATTTAGAACAATAGACAATAAATAAAACAGGAGTTAAAATATGTTGTAAATAACACTGATAGGAATAACTTTTGTTTATGAAAGGATCATTTTCAGAAATAAGTGAACATCAAAGCCACATTCTACTTTAGGGATGAATCTGAATGAGTCTTAGTATCAGGGCACAATTTCTGATACTGTGAGACGAAGACAAAGACAATGTGAAACAAAGACTGGTTAAATGGTCATTTAATTATTGAATGAGAGACTCTGCTGTACCGCTGAACACCTTCAAAGCCTTGACAACTCTCTGGACAGTTCCATAATCACTGTACAATCAATCAATTGATCTTTGTGGAGGAAAAAAACCTTGAAGAACTTCTAAGCCTTTGTTCTAACATTTTCTGGCACCATCAGCAACCCATGTTGATTCTATAGCACTTCTGGAGTATTTTCTAGAACTTTCAGATAATGGGAGCAGAGATTGCTATGGGATATAGACCTCAAGCAATGATAGAGCAAAGGACTTCATAAAGTCCATCCTTCTCTTTTGTTGGGGCCATGGTACTCTGCCACCTTCCTTTGTCTGTCCATTGTGCTCTATGAAGTTATGGGAGAACTTGAAAGTGAACTCTTCCAGGAGATGTGCTACTCAAGAAGACAATGGTCAGATGAAGATGGCAGTTTTTAAGCTAATGAGCAAAGATGAGAGCTACTTCCTTCATGTCACCTGTAATCTTTAAAGCAATTTATCTGTGCTGTATGTGTCATTTGTCAGTCATCAGATATCAGAAACAGACATGAGACACTTCTTATGTGTAACACCATGAGCAATTGAAAGGCAGAAGGGAAAGGCACATACAAAGCAAGAATAGTAACAATAGGATGATAAGGCACATGTAATACAATCCAATTTTGATTTAAGTTTAATTAAACACTTTTTGACCTATTACAAAGAAATGAAGGGGTGAAGCAATACAATTTTCATATTTTCAAATTATATCTAGGAAATACCCTAATACTCTACTACTGCATATTAACATGAAGATTAATGATCAAAATGTGTAAGTGTTTCATATAATTTGTAGTTTTCACCTGCATTTACACTACATTATTTTCATAGTGTCCTACCAATCTGCTATCCTGAACTCTGTTACACCTTCGAATGTAGCCTTACACTGACACCCAATGGTGAAAAAGGTTGGCAAGAATAGCTTTTATCCTATGCAGAGAAACTGAAAAATATTTCAAATAGTTATGAATATGAATAAATGTTTAGGATTTCATAGTTTTCTATTGCTTTTCTATCAGAGGGAAATCACATCCTTGTATGATATGGTAATGCAGAGAAGGTAAGATAGGCACTGTACATATTATTTTAGAAACAATAAATTATAGCAAACACAAAACAAATGCAGCCAAATTCAGAATATGTGGTAATCCTGTACACAATAATTATAGATTGTGAAACTTTTACCTATCACCTTTATTAGTAAAGGCTGCCTGTGTTTGTACTAGTTTTGACCCATCCTCCTATGAGTGCATAAAACATGAATGGGTTAATTAATAATATCCAGTGTTAATGCACAACAAAGTTAAGGCAGAACATGGGAAGTACCCAAGGTAAGATGTCAGAGTGCAGAAATTTCACTTTAGCCCTCATTTCATTAAGAAAAAGGGTGTATTTGCCTGAAGCATTAAAAATATTTTACATTTGTTTAATTTGATTTTTTTAATGATTTTAAATTGTATTGGTGGTGTACTAGGAAGTTGCTAACAGCACTATTTACAGTGAACGCAGTGAAAATACTCACACTCCATTTTCTCTTGAAGCCGACTCTGTGCTTTGTGCAGGTCACTGACGGCTTATTTTAGAGGAGAGCAGACTACATCCAAGCCAGACAAAGCTTGGTGAATTTATGTGCAAACCTATTACAAATCACAGTAAGACCACAGGCCAACACTAGGAAATCAGTAGGAAGCAAACATCACATTCCTATATTTTATGATAAAGAGATAAAAATAGGCCATGTTACACAAAATTTCTGAAAACCTTCAATACTTCATTTACTGTCTACAGATGTTTATGATCTCCAAACTATGTTTGCTATTTTTTGTTTCGTTACTTTCACAAATACTTTCCCATTCACAAAATGGAAATGAATTAATTTCACAAAACCACCTAGTTTATATATTTAAAGACAAAGGAAATATGTTCCTTTGTGCCAGCTGGATTAGGCAGAACTGTTAACACCAATTTTCTAAACCAATTTCAAGACTGAATAACCAACCAAAAATGTATCAGTGGGGGAAAGCGCCTGTTACCAATACAGTTAACAAAACTGCATATGCAACAATAAATCACACAAATTGTAAACTAAATATGCCAAGAAGACAAATTGATAATAATATATGTGTTGTCCATTAGATTCTGAAGGATGGGGGCTTGATGCATTTCTCTTAAATCTCTTAAATTTGGCCAGGACGCCGGGGTTACGATGGTAACATAAACTAATTTGATAAAGGCAATGGGTACATAGATATGTGCAGTATCTCCCTCATTGACAAAGTCTGTGCAAAAATTTATTTTCCGCTCCTTATTAGAAACTAAACTAAAACACACAGCATTTGCATTGCTCCCTCTCCCTCTCCTGTTCTTTTGCAAGTGCAGAACATTTTGGCACCTTTCTTTCACTCTTAGGAACATAATCACGAAGTCTAAACAGAAGCAAATATGATTTTATGGTATCCTGCTCTCATTTTGTGGGTAGGCTACTTATTTCCATGAATCAATTATGCATTAGGGAACTAACATGCTTGCTATATACTTTATAAGGAGGATTCTGTCGTTCCCTAAATTAAAACAAACACCAATTAACAGAACAAGTGAAAGGTTTATTCCATACTGATAAGAGAAGAAAGGAAACACAATGTTTCGGCTGTGGAGCATTCTTTGAGTGTGAGCCGAAATGTTGTGTTTCCTTTGTGTTTCTTTGTGTTGTGTTTATTTTCAGCATGGAATAAACCTTTTACTTGTTCCTTTGCAGCCTACGCATGCTGACACAGCTATAGTACCTACTGTACTTGAACTACTTCAGCCAATTAACAGATACTTTTTGTGAAACCTCTTACAGGACATTGTATATAACTTATGTTTGTATATATGCTATATACACACACACAAATAAATTACTTATATTCTGGATTGAACATTTGCTTTTTCTCAAAGCTCATCCATGTAAATTAGAATAAACTGACTGGAATAAGTTCAATCATTCTAGCAGGATGCCTACACTAGGTTAGATTGTCTGTTCTAACAACAGATGTGAGCTCTATGCATTATACCTCATATTCGTGTACTGTCAATTGTACTGCATATTAAAAAATGAGGTTCATTCATCATGTTTGTATAAATCCTAAATAAAGTTATTCATGTACCATGAAACATACTGTATTCAAAAAACGATTATAGCAAATGTCTAAACAGTGATGTATCGTAATGACTGCAAGTGCTGTAGCCCTGCCTTTATGTTACTATTTTTTTACTGGCCATAAAAGACTAATATCACAAGAACTGAAGTGTTCCTTCTCACATAAAACAGGATTAGAAAGACCTGTTATAAACCATGAAGCAAGGCGTTGAAGAGCAGGGATATCCATGTCTGGTCCTGGAGAGTTACAGTCAAGCATGCATTGCTGGTAACTATTTAACTGTCAATTACAAAAGAAAGGTAGTAATTGAACTACGTGAAATTTAAAGAGATTATTTTAGCATTTAAAACAAAACCTGAACGCAATACATTGTTCAAGGATTAAAGGTCTTGACTAAGTGACTTGCTTATTTGATCAATAACGTACAAGTGTTTCCTTTCCTTAAGAACAAGAGAGTTAGGGTGACGGTTAACTCTTTCTGGATTTGGAGGTCACTAGAACCAGGAGTGGACATCCCCGATCTATTGATTTTTACCGCACCTCGAGTTTAGGCATATGAATAGATTTTTAAAACCTGTCTTGAGATTTTAGATTTCCCCTCAAATACACTGACAAAATATAAACTAAGAAGGACACTATTTTAGCAAAACATAATACATTGTGAAACATCTTGTGAAACATCTAGAGGACATTATACATTGGGGAATAAACAAGAAATGAGAACCACAATAACACTAACAAATGTGTTTTCACAATGCTTGTGTAGCTCTTTCACCATCGATCAGTGCCAGTATTAACCATTTCCAAAGGCCCAGGAGCTCTGTGAAACCTCCCAAATCATCCAGTGGGACTCAATGACCAGTTGCCTGGGAAGAGATGATTGATATAGCCCCAACCTTTACAGTCTTCATAACAATTATAAATTGTAATTAGTCCGAGGCTTGCTGGGACTTGGGTATTAAAATTTGGACATTTCTCAGTTTTGGTCACTGAAATAAGACAAATAATTTAGAACAGGAAGGTGACTGAAAACTACAGTAGGTTGTGAGGTCGAGTCATCAGAAGAACAAAGGTTTGGTGCTTCACCGCTGAAACAGCAGTGGGAAAGGAAATAATCACAACTTACACTGCACTTTTCAAAAGGTTAACACTGGTACTAGTGTTACTTTTGAGAGGGTTTTGACCTAGCTTTAAAATATGACTACTAAGCTATAGAAGCAAATAATACAAGAACCATGTTTTAATTTGGCATGGGATTGCTCGTAGTGGGATATTTTCAGAGGTTGTGCAGTGTTTTTTCTGCCGTTAACTCTGCAGAGTTGAAGCAAACCAATGGGAATTAACCCAGACAGGCCTTCAGCAGGAGTGCTCTCAGAACTGATGATGAGGGATCCTAGGCCTTCCTGGTCTAAAAGGTGCTGTTTTCGTTCCTGCTCCTTTGATGACACCCAAATGCTCCGGACTCTATCCTTAGGGCAGGCAGACCCTGGCCCTACTTCATTCCTGTAGCTATGGAGTGCAAGGCACAGAATGGACTCCGTTTTCCACCGTCAACCTCGCCTTCTGTAGTGCAGCCTGGATTCGGAAATGCGTCCTGGACTCCATTGAGTAATTCTTGTAATTCTGCCTGCAACACACACAAAAAAGGGAAATTCCCTGAACACAGATCCCATTCAATATTATGTGAATTAGACAGGTGAATAGGCCACTAAGAAAAACAAGGGCCACATTCAAATGCATAGATGGGGGCATAAATAACAAGTTAGAACCCTATGTTCATTCTTTTGAACTGCCAGAAGACAGTTTTTCAATACAATGATATTTGCTGTGTAATGTACACATTCTCTGTGTGACTCTTTGGACAATAAAGTTTTCAAAATCATGTGCTATTAATAAGAGTAAGATTGTTATTCTCAGTGGCACAGACTGCAGACTGTAAAAAAACACGCATTTCCCTCTAGTACTGTGTTCCACTTGAGCTTAAACAGAAAATTCAGCGCCTTGCGTAGGTTTACCCCCTTTCCAATGACATTCCTTTTTCTTGATTTACAAGTATGGTATATGCACATATAATGCGAATGTTTAATTAAAACTGGAAAGCTAAAATTCAACTATTATGGGTGAAAAAAAATATTTTTATAGTATATATAGTATATATCTAAGAAAAATTAAAAAGTTTAATGTCAAGTGGGCTGCAAGAACTCACCTTCCTGAGTTAATTCTTCATGGAAGCCCCTTTAGCATCAATTACAGCTGTCAGTCTTTTTCGGTCTCTACCAACTTTGTTAATCTGAATGGTGTAATTTTTACCCGTTCTTTACTGATGAACAGTAATTTCAAAGCCTCACCATAGATTTTCTATTGAATTCAAGTCTGGACTCAGGCACTCAAGGACTTTAAACGTCATCTCGTTAAATCTATCTTTGGCCTTATTGGCATGGCTGAGGTCATTGTCCAGCTGAAAGGTTACTTTTTGTGTCAGTTTTAGAAGACTGAGGGAGGTTTTCCACCAAACTTTGTTTTTTTCCAATTTACCAGTCACTGCTGATGAGAAGTAACCTGGTAACATAATTTGATCACCACCATGCTTGACACTAAGGATGGTGGGAGATGTGCTGTGTTTGCATTAACATTAAACAGCTTCAATTTTGACTCTCATGACACCAAGGTTTGAGTCTCTTTTTCACCACATGTTTGTGGCAAAAAAAAAGGACGTGGAGTGGTGGCACTGTGGCTAAGGATCTGCACCTGTGACTGGAAGGTTGCTGGTTCAAATCCCGTGGCTAGCAGAAAAATCCTACTCTGTTGGGCCCCTGAGCAAGACCCTTAACCCCAACTGCTCCCTGCCTGTGTGTCTCATAGAGAGCAAGCTAGGGTATGTGAAAAGACAAATTCCTAATGCAAGAAATTGTATATGGCTAATAAAATGATCTGATCTGAATTTTTTAAATGGTCAACAATACTGTGGTTCAACATTGTGGAGTAGTCAGAATATTGTTGACACATGTACATTTTCTCCCATCTTAGCCACTGAACTCTCTATCTCTTTAAAAGTCAGTGTTAGCCTAATGGTAGCATTACTAACCAGTTTCTTCCTTGGCCTACTGTTCAGGTCATAGGGACCACATGATCCAGACAGTGTCTGAGTAATACACATCTGACTTCTTAATGATCAACTTCCCTATTTATGGTCTGTGAAATGATCTCATATCCTTTTCCTTATTGATGTACCTTTCTACAACTTTATCCCTGAGTTGTTTGGAAAACTTCACGGTTGAAACTTTTCCTGAAATTCACTATATGTATATTTATCCTGAAATTAGCTGACCCACTATTGCACACAGCCAAAAGCCATACTTAAAAACATTGTGTGACATACAGTATCTAATCAGATTTGTACACCTGAATCTTGGTTTGCCATAGCAAAGGGGCTGAATACTTATGCAAATATGTAAAGAAAATGTGTCTAAAATCTTTTGTGGGTTGCACAATACAATTTTCATCTTCATCAGGGCTATTTTTTACAGGTCAAGTCTCACCTTTCTCCAGGTGTGTGGTAACTGATTTTTCATTGAAAATTGTGAGCAATTCAAACTGCAATCACGTCAGGGGAACACCTAAGTGATTTTATTATTTGTATTATTTACGGTGTATTTTATTTTGTGTTGAATTATTTAAAGAGTAGCGTATGGTAAAGACATGTATAGTTTTAATAAACTCATTAAAAGGCAATTCTGACTTCTTAACTTTATTGTGTATTTTAAGTGTACACTATATTTGCGGTTTATTCTACCTGTACAGTTGTATTTGTTTTCATTCATCCTTATTTCTTTCCTCTCAAACTTTGAAAAACAGGGTAGTTTATTTTTCTCTCCACCTCATCGACTGCTAGCTGCTGCTACATTTTCTCTCTCTTGCTCTCTACCCTCTCTGTGATCAGCACACACAGCTGTTAACCATTAAAGGACAATACATCCTGGTGAGCTTTCAATTCTACTCTACTCCCTTCCTCGCTGACAGACACAGCTAGGGCAAATAAGGACGGATCGCTGCAATGTTGTGAATGGTGCTTTTCTATATGGATACACACAAAGGCTAAGAAAAGGTTGCTTCTGACTTATGTAAGATTCAGGTCATGTAAAGATTTGAGAAAACAAACTCTTATTTAACCTCAGGAGTTTTAATTTTTCATTTTTGCTGAGAAATAACATTTTTCTCCCATAAAAATGTTTAGTTTGCCCATTCAGGTATTGTCCTTTTAATCTGTAGGGTGAACAAGCTCCATTCCCATAGTTAATTTCTGCAATTCATCAGAAGTCTTTCATACAGGATGGGATATACTCATTATCATATCCTCTGACTTACTTTGCTGTTTCCAGGAGTTTGATCCCCTCTTCCTTCCTCCCCAGCTCCATGCACAAAAGCCCGTGTTCCAGCAGGGCATTTGGCACTAAATAGTGGTCATATCTGATTTGTGTTTCACTGCAAGGAGATGAAATTACAAGGTTTAAAGTGTTAATATATTACGGGTTGAAACTGATGCTGACAAAATTTAAAGAGTCAACTTACAAAAGAAGTACTTGAATCAGCACAAAGGAAGTGCAATCAGAAATACATACTTGCAGAGGACAAGGGTAAAGTAATGTTCTGCTTCCTCATGGTACCCAAGGTGCTTCAGACACAGGCCTTTCAGAAGGCTCATCAGACACTGGTCATCTATTGTGTAATCTGATGCTACAAGGACAAGATTGAGACTCAAATTCAGCCAAGGCAGATCCACCCTGAAAAAAACACTTTGCACTATTCATATTCCTGGCTGCGCCTTGTGAAGTCATCCGGAACATTCCTCAGCTTATCACACACCACTGCATCAAGACATCACGATGGCCACAAATGAGAGGAGGCTTTTCAGCCCATTGTGTTAATTTGGTTCTATTTGTCTGTGGTTTCATAGACAATAATGGTAAGGTAAGGGACTGCTTAGAGTCAATTAAAGATGATAAGACCTACAGCACAGTACATGTCTGTGGGACCATATCATTGTGCTGTTCTCTTTTTCTGGTACTAAGCTTTGCCAGTAAAAGCAGTAGCTTTTCCTGTGACACCATTCACTGAGCTAAGCTCCTGGATCGCATTTTTAGTTCAGTCAACCCATAGAGCAGAGGCAGGAGAGCTTGGTTACAGAGAAAAAGTGGTTTGATTGACAACTCGCTATCCAGTACTGGGACAACTTAAGGGGAAGACAATCATCCTGTTACAGCGATAGAAGTGGCTATCTGAGGTGTCTCTGGATTTAGAAATAATGGTCAAACACGAGTCAAAATTGTCATGGTTAAACACTAGATTCAACTATAGTGTAAACATATTCATTTATCAGAAGTTTCAAAACAAGAAAAAAAATAGGAGGCCTGAGACAAAAAAAAATATGTAAGGTTTACCTTGGATTACTTTAGAAAATATTAAGCTCTGGGTAAATAACTAAGCATTATCAAAGGTCTAGAAAAACCAAATTTTAATTCTGTTGTTTTTGAGGAAACTAATTTCCTGTATAAAGACTCCCTAGGTTCATGAAATAGTATCGCCTGGTTAGTGACTGCATTTTTTAGAATAGGAAGAGGTTTTCATTCATTTGTAGCATTTGGATTTACAGAGAGAGAGATTCAACTCTAGCTTGCATACTGTTTTATTTAGAAGGCAGGTTTAGCTCTCTTGTGGGCCTGTTTAGATGTTATATAGGGTTTTTGAATACTTGACAGCAGTCTAGGTTTTTCTAGGTAGGATGTACAGTAGGCTTCTGCGACTCCTTGTTTGTAAATAGAGTAACTTGTGTGTTGTATGTTGTGTTCTGTCATTGTCATCATTAATAAACAGGTGTTTATCCCAGCTTGCCTGTAATTTATTACTCCTTCTACAAAGCTGTGACAAAAAACACAGTTAGGTGCCTCTAATTATAACAACAGCTCAGGTACATTTTTGGCATATCATTACAATTTAGTGGCTATGATTATTTAATTACTTACTGATTATCCCGCTTGGTCTATTTCCGTAATTCTCTATTAGTAACAATTTATCAGGACTTTTTAAACAATGCTTCTCAGCCAAGCAGTACATTTATTATAACGCAGGGCATTACTTGAGTTAGGTTCCATCTTCTTCTGTGCTTCGTCCAGAGTCTTTAACATCCCTTCTGTCAGGTCTCGGTGCTTTCCAATCACTGTGAACCCATTCCAGATGTACATCATTTCCTGCATAGAAAGGGGAAATTTTGAGGCAGGACAGAAAGAGCTCTTACAGCAACAAATACACATAAAGACATATAAAGCCTATAGGGCCCCTTTCCTTCAGAAAGATTGAAGTGATAATATATTGTACTTATTAGAGAAAGCTGTAAACATCACAGCATGTACTTCATGAAAAATTCCCTAAAATTCTCAATAACCTAGTCCATGCCAGGTTAGCGGTCCAGGAAGTATAATCACTGATAGCAAACTGAAACCTTTTTATGTACTGTACATCTGGCACAGGGGCACTCCTGCAACAGACTCCTAGCAGAGTATGGTCTGTGGGGGTGTTGTTGAAGCCAGACTGTTTAGGTCAGGGACTGACCAAGGGAGGGGCAGGCAGAGGAGTGTGGTTCTCAGCGAGGTACCGTCGGGCTTTACGGATTGCAAATTTCTCAGTGGGTAAAGATTTCCCTGCTATTTTCTGTTTCAGTCCTGGGACTTGTCTGGAAAAGGACGAACACAAAAAAGAAATATTAATGAAAAGCCCTATTTTTAAGATTAGATAGTATTTGTCAAAACTGATTGTTTCGATCATTTTAACATTAAATAAAAAAACAATTGAGAATTAAACAGTAACGATCAGTTAACATTAGTCGAAGACGACATCTGATAAAATGCCAAAAGCACAGAAATCTTTATTTTCCTTGTGTAAATGCTGAAATTGTATATTATCATGTTTTCAGGTGAAATACCATGTGTAGCCTTCTGAACATTAGAAAAATTTGGAATTCAATAGAGCAATGTTTATGTACTGTATAGTATAACGCTGTGTGTTAAGCTGTAAAGTAAATTGGTGCAGGATATTTATTGAAACATGGAAATGGATTCTATTGTTAATTTTATTAATGTTTATCTGCACATCCCAAAGTCCTACCTGAAAAGCTCCACCTCACTCTCACCAAAAGGTTTGCAATCCTCTTTGCTCAGCATGCTGAGGTACGCACCCTTCATGTAAGCATATGTGGCCTGTTTAAAAAACAAACAATGTTATATCCTTAGGACTGTTTTTCACACAGACAAAAAAACAACTCCGCCAAAGCCAACCTGAAGACTATATCTAGGTGACTTGTCTCTTTCTTACTTTAAATTTGGCTACATTTTGGTTCAGGACTATATACACAGAAATTAAATTGAGCACACCCCTAACAAAACCAGAATATTCCAGTAGGTCTGTCTGCTGCAGGCCCCAAGAAGCCATGGTAACAACTACTGTGGTGTTGGTGCCTGCTCTATTTTCCGCTTGGTATTTTGTCACAATCGTATTACCTCCATTTGAACATTGCTCTTTTAAATAGATGTTTATTCCCACATTTTCTCAGTTAAACAATTCAGAGTGAGAAATAGAACAGCAATTGCTAAGCTCTTAAATACAGCAAAAAAGGCAGGGATTGATGAAATGGTGGATTAGAAAATGTGCCTTCTATGCCTGGCGCTCAGGACTCAAGGCTCAGTGCTGACCAGTGGTATGTCCTATGGATTCTCACTTTGGACCAGGCACTCTCTTTGCTCAGCAGGTCTGCATAGAAGTAGGCCATCTTCCACTGCTTCTTGTAGGTGAAGCACCACATCAGCTCCCAGTAACACATGTGGTGAAACTGCTTCCAAAGCTGCTGGGCTTCGCAGCATTCCTCAAACCGTTTTATAGCCTAAGAGGCAGAAAGACAACCACATGAGACTTACAGTAGACACACATGACATTATAATCAACTGGCAGGATTTGCTAAAAGGACAAAGGGCTAAGGTTATTCAAGGTTCCTGGATGTGTCTGTCTCTCATGGAATGAAATCTAGTGGAAGACAATTGTGTTTTCTATTCAGATGAGTAATCTGTGAAACCTGTAAAGGAAATAATAGTGCTATATATAAATAAAAGCACACGTTTTCCTAGTAAACTTTCTTTTTTACACTAAACTATAAACCCGCCTTTCCTAAATATGGATTTGTCTGTTCGCAGTCGGCTTGTCTTGGTAATATTTTGTACAAAATGTGTGAAAGTGTGTCTTAAATTCTTCCAGTGACAATAATCACACATGGACTGGCAAACCCACCAGGCAGAAAGGTAACAAAGTAGAAAGTTCCAAAATGCAATAATGCTGATTTAATAATTTTATCTACATAGTGTATTCTATTTTGTATTTACAATTATAAAGTGAGATACAGGTATGGACTTCTGTACATAGCACATGAATTTGCTAAGTCAAATGCAATGCAAATGCAAAACCCAGTCTGCAGTGCACTTGATACTTACAGTGTCCAAGTTTCCTTTTAACTCCTCAATTCGTCCAGCAAAAAACAGGAAGATAGCTCCCTACAACAAAGAAAGACAACACAAGGGAGCTGTAAGGATTGAATTATTAGGAAACGTGGTTTAGCAACGGTTAATATTAGTGAATTTATTTTAATAAAAATTTAATAAGTTCTGTACTTTTCTCACCTTAGGATACTCCCTGAGGTATGGTTGCAAAAGCTTTTCTGCATCCTCTACATCTCCGTCCCCTGTCCCTGTTAATACAAATACAGATGTTGGAGACAGAGTTAGATTGACGTCAAAATTTGTTACAGGGATCTTCTTTACATAAATAATATTTTTAAATATATTATGTGAAAATCTCATTTGAGTGCTGGCACACTACTGTAGCCAAGGAGAAATGGTCAGTGTACTGTCCAGATTAGAACAGAGCAGGGGATAGTGTGCAGTTGAGAACAGAACAATACAGTGCACAGTGTGCACTCCAGAACAGAATAGTGTGATACAGCATACAGAGGGTCTCACCAAGAATGAAGCTCATGAAGGTGTGGTAGCAGAGCAGCAGCATAGTGCACAAAAAGGCCCTAAAGGTGTTAGTGGAGGCTCCCTCCTGGAGCTGCTGTAACCCATGCTCCTGAAAACAGAACAGAACACAACATGCAGCAGTGAGGTTCCAACCTGAAGCTCACTTCCTGAAACACTGCTTCCTCTACACCCGTCATTGCCCTTCGAACACAAACCACACACGGCCACATAGGGATAACAGATCCTTGTTATAAAATGGCTGGGTAAAATATCCATGCACTAATTGTCTAACTTGGGTTTTTAACAAATTACTGGTTCATTTAAAATAGAAAAAGGTGAGTGTATCTTGATATTGAAAAACAAGTAGTGCATTTGTAAGTGCATTTAAAATGAGACCAAGATAACCACTCTGACAAGGGCTTCCCTAGTCATGTCCTGTGTCAGCTCTTACGCGAGACACTGAAACGGCATCAGGAGAGGTGCGTGCCGGGAGACCAGACTGTATTCAATTTTCACTCTAAAACTGTGAAAAATACAACAGCCGCCATGGCACTCTGTCATGTTATTTCACAAACCCACCATATTCACTTCAGTAAACGAATGTGACAGCAAAAGCAGCAGGAAAGAAAACTGGAACTATATTTATCTGTGAAATCATGCTGAAAAAAATTTACCTTGTTGCCAGAAAATCCCACAAACTCTAGAAGCCTTAGTATTCTTGTGGGTAGCATGGAGAGAGTCTAAATGGTAAGAAGGGAAAACAATGGAAAGAAGAGTGTTACACAAGAAAGATGAGAAATGAGTGGAGGCCATTCTGCCTATTGAGCCTGTTTGATTGATTGAGCCTAATCGATCTGCAGATACTGTACCTCCCAGCTTTGTCTTGAAAGAAATCAGGCTATACTCCCACATTCCTCTGCGTACAAAATGCCAGAATTCTCTGAGTTTAAAATGATTTTCACTGTAATTGAATGGTACCATTTGTATTTCATTGTTGAGTTGAATAAGTCCAATGGGTGGATCTGAATTCAAGGATTCTGAATACTTGAATCAAGACACCTAATCTTCTGCATTCAAGGTTTACTTATTTTAGCCTGTCAGTGTAGGCCAAGCCCAGGGATGTATCTGGTTGCTTTACTTCTATGACAGCAAAATCTTTTTTGTTGACAATTTAATTCTAAAACAAACTTTTCTGAAATACTACTGTCCTGAGCTCTATGTTGGTGACTGTATTTTTGTTGTATTGTTGTGTTGGTCTCAACAAATTTCCCTCAGGGGACAATAAAGCTTGTATTGAATTAAGCATATCTACTATTTCAGTTTTGGCTGCTGACATGCCAACTGTTTTTTCCCAGGCTTTTATGTGAGGAAAAATGAAGTCTCCCATGAAAATCAATTGTTTTTACACATATGTTCTTAATTTCTTTTCACATTGTTGAATTAGAATTAATATCTGCATTTGGTTGTCTGGCAAAGCGGTTCATACTTTATTGATAACTAAGAAAATAACCTTTTTAATGTTTTTGAAGTTGAAGAAATATTATTCGGCTCTTGCCAATAAAGTAATATTTTAAAATTAAATTTGAGGTTCATGACATCAATGGAAAATTACTGAAATGTAACAGTAGTAGCAGACCTTTTAGGATCTCCTCAATATAAAGTGTAAAAAGTTAAAACATAGGTATATCAAGATTAACAACGAATACTCTGCTCACCAGATTAAAGGCTCCAACCCCAAGTTTGGCACCAGCTTCAAAGTGACTGTGATTCTCCCCATGAGCGTAGTTAGATGACTGTAAAATGGTGTGAAGTTCCCTGAAACACAGAATAGGATCAACTTATTGATCTAGGACCTTTCACACTCCTACTGATATGGGATATTACAATATGTCAAATGATTCAAACAGCTTTAACAAATGTGTTTTTTACAAATATAATGGCACTTTTCCCCTTTAGATAAATCTAATATCTTTTACATTCCAGTAACCCAAAAAGAAGAGTAAATTGATCATTCAATCCATTTGCTCATTTGGCTGTTGCTCATTTGGTTGTACACAAGTTATTGATCCAAGTATCTAATCCAGATGGTTTTTTGAAAGACAAAGGGATCTGCATCACAAACAGACTGGATAAACACAGGTATTTGCAATAGTGCAGAATAATTATCGTAACCATCATTCATCCATCCATTTTTGAGCTGCTTCATCCAATTTGGGGTCTTGGGGAAGCTGGAGCCTATCTCAGCCAGTAATGGGAGCAAGGCATCCATGACAGGGCACACACAGACACAAACACACACTCTCACGCCAGGGACAACTTTCCCAGACGCCAGTTAACTTAAGCTATGTTTTCAGACTGTGGGAGGAAATCAGAGCACCTTGATGAAAATCATGTGAACACAGGGAGACCATAGAAACTCCATTCAGATACAGTAGCACCCCAGGTCCAGAACTGAATCCAGGACCCCAGCACTTTAGCAGTACTATCCACCATGCTGCGCTCTGTAACCATCAGGATTGTTTAAAACTGAAGTGGTAATTTTATATTTACCATAGGCTTAAAGAGAGTGATCTCCTCCCATGCCCCAATGTCTCTGCAGATAACCAGATAATGACTTTATTGCGTAGTATAAGGCACGAAAAAGAAGCGAGATTAAAAGTGTCATTCGCATTTAAGATTTTACATAATTGGCCACTAAAGCACAGTTCTTGAAAAGTACTTTAAATGTTGTGAAACAGAGAGGAGAAGCTCTTACTTATAGGTCTGGTAACTGCTCCTCACTTTGATTCCCCCTTTGATGAAACTGATCATGTTTTCATCCTGAAAGACACACAGGCCTAAGTTGGATTCGAATTCCGAGACTGATTTCCAATCAGGAACATGTACTTTTTTAAATGCATGTAGCTTTCCTGATGTGATGTAGTGCACCTGTCATTAAACAGATGCAGATTTGCAAGACAGAAGGCTTCATTTAACAGGCTTCAAATTTGTTTTCCAATTGTGTTTGTCTCTGCACGTACGTGCACTGATCTTTCATTCTTGATATGGGTGTATAAGGACTAACTGTAAACAAGGATAATGTTGATGGAAAGACTCTGATCCTAAGAGAGACCAAAACAGCAGGAGACACTGCTGGTGAAGTTATTCATAGTCCATGTTGCATGTAAGCAAACAGGCAAGTCAATATTCTAGTTTAGTTCTAGTATTCTAATTGGTTCTGTAAGGAAAATAATCAGACAAACAATCAAACATTATTATTTCAAGAAATCTTTTGTGCAGGAGAAAAATGAAATGAAATAAACTGACAAAAGCAAATGATTACACAATGCTTGATTTGCATGCCTGCTTATTCCACATGTTTTCTGAAATTTAACACCATTTCAATCTTATAGACAGAAAGGAAAGTAAGCTTAGCTTGTGGTGGGGAATGTCTTGTCTAAAAGATGTGACAAAGCATAAAAAACAAAAACATCAGAGACAGAGAAAACACAGGCTGCTTACCTGGAGGAAAGTGAGTGCTGCTCTCTGCAGGAGACACTCTGCATAGCACAGCTCTGCATGGATCTCCTCTGGGACACATGGGAGAACACTATTACCTCCCCTACTCGTATTTGGCTCATTAATACAACCTTACATTCTTTATTACATTCTTCACATCATTATGCTGTTCACTAATTGGCAGCTGGTTACCATTTTCAATGCGATACTTGTAATTCTTTATACAAAACCTTTTTTGGTTTTTGCATAAATAAAATGAGCACAGTAAACTTGAATAGCCTGGTACTAAAATGAAGGTTTAAATAAAGTTTTAATCTATTTCCCCTGCCAGGTTTGCAATTTGCAGCTGTTGGGTGGACTGAAGTTTTGATTTAATCAGGGCCTACGCTTGTGCTGCCAAAGGTAACGTACAATAAATCACAGAAAAAAGCATTTGTTAACAATTACTACAATGCCAAATTTACATCTACATCAATTTAGTTCCTTACATATTTCAAAAATAAGGTTTTGTTACACTGAACATTGACTCATTGCTTTTGACTGAGGTCACATAATGTCATGCAGACACTTAAAAGCTGAAAAACAAAACAGTCAACAGCCACAGATGACATGTTTAAAAAGCGCACTTCACAGCAACACACTGAGAAGTGTGCTCTTCTGTGGCGTTTCTGTGTTTTTTTACAGGAATCAAATAAATAATGTATATAAAAAAGCCCTTGAGAGCTACTGATTAAACAATGTATTTTAATGTCTTCCCACGCACAGACAAATCCAATCACACTTTTCTGTAGAATCTTAGCATTGGACAAAAAGAGATAGAAAAAGCTCAAGGGCTGAAGGCAATGCAAGCATATCACTTTTTGCTCTGTCCTGCTGAATGACTGAAGACATTTCTTTCCCAGGCAAAACTGGCTCCTGAATTATAAGCTTCCAGCTGAAGCTCTATGAAAGGACAGAATAGCTGTGGGAAACACCACTTTAAAAAAGGTGAGGATTTTCCCCTGGATTCTACTTGATAAATTGAGAAAGAAAATACACTTTTAAATGGGGTGCAAAAGCTTTGATAGTCATATATAGCATGTATGTATGATAAGCCTTTTTTGGGAATTCAAAGCTTTCTCTTCATGGTAATCAAGGTTTGTGTTGGCTGTGTGGTGTCAACTTCAGTTAATGTAAATCAAATAAAAAAAACGTCATAAATTACTTTTAATTTATCAAAAAAAAGTTTTAAGAGTTTCATGAAATATTAAAAAGAGAAAACAGAGTCTCATTAAACAGGAGATTAAGAGTAGCAGGCAGGTGTATCATCGCACTTGTGTATCATCTCAATAATAAATCATTTTAGAAAAATGTCCTTCATCCACTGACCTTCGGTGAACTGCTTGTTCATGAGGCTGTTGAAGGAAGGTTTTTTGCGGAATCTGAAATAGAAACACAATGTGTCAGAAAATGCTATCTACAAGCCTGAGAGAACTGTTGAAGCCCTGGCACTGTTCACACAAATGTGTCACTTCTCTCACTCCCACATGACAAAGAACTGGATTCTCCTACGAGTGGCTGATCTGCTTAATGTGGCAAGACAGGTAATATTTCTGGGAAGCCATCTCCCCCTCCTGAGAGAGCTGGAAGCAATTTTTGTGATTGACTGTTTTAATGTAATGGGTATATTTATCCAAGCTATAGACTCTGATCAATAATATTAAGTAGGTGAGCACAAGCTGCCATCTAAAGTGACTTGCAGTCTCTTGTGAGTGAGCTATGCATCAGCTACTCTTGTTGAAGTTTATTAAAATTCAACCCCAGGTTTACACCTTGTCTTAAGGCCCGACAGTCCTCCCCTAGAGGGCGCTCCACTACTCCTGTCATTAGTCCGGTGATTGTTGCTATGTTCACTAGGTACACCCTGTTATGTGCAATGTTATTTAAATTCTAGTTCCTCCAGTCCTTGGGGGCTCAACATTAGGGTACGGATGTTGCGAGGCCAGCCCAGCACCAGGATACCCTACAGTACATCCGTCTCCTGAGGGCATAGGCCTCATCACCGACACCTCCCGTTTCCTGAGCCCGGGGTCTGGAGGAACTCTCCCCGTCATCATAGGACCTCCATGTTTTCCATGTCTTCGTGTTTTCCTCCTTCCCGCGGATTTTAGCCTTGTCGTGACAGAGGACGGATTTATTGTTGATGGACTCATGGACTGTGCCATGACCTGTCTTTGGACCTGCTCGGATTTGGATGCCATTCTTTGTCACCCCTGCTCACTGTCTCATGGACTGTCGCTGTTATTCTGTGCACCATTAAACCCCTGTGTGTTCTCCCACACCACACCTCCTGTTTTCTCCAACTCTTACCACATCGCATAGGATCTACAACAAAAACCGTCACGGACTGTGAATACAGGAAGAGTCTTTAAAATGGTCATTTTCACTCCCAAATTAACAATGCAACAATCTTAACAGATCTTTGTGGAAAGTAGGCTGATCTGTGCTAAGCTGCACAAGTAAAAGAGGAGAGAGAGTCTATTTCAGTGTGACAAATGTAAAGCTCCTTTCCAAATGTGAATCCAATGGGTTAGAAAAAGAGTATGTCAATATCGTGCCGTACACAATTACACTGTCTGCTTGAAGAAACAGATCTTGTATGCCTTGATTCTTTTAACCAACCAACATTTGGTTTAGGCACGCAAAGACTGAGAAGAAATAAACACAAACACAAACACAAACCAAATTCTAATTCCATTGAATCTATAACTCTGAGCCACAAGAAAAGAATACTCACCATGCCTAGAAGAAGCATACGGTATGCTAATTTCTGATTTCTCAAACATTGTTGACAACTAATTTGTCTCATAATTAACCACACCACTCCTTGTGCTTAACCAGCAACATATTCACAAAAGGTTTCTTCTCTCAGAAGTGCAATTGGGATCTACAATCTGACAACCACCTACTGCAGTGGAAAATACATTACATGCATTAACAAAAAGTTTACACCCACCTAGCAACATAAATTAAAACTCAAAGCCTCCATACTATACAAACAGGTTGTGCCTTGCAGTCATATTTGACGTCATTGTGATGCTTAAGGGTGGCTTGGTGGTATAATATTTAGCATTACTGCCTCATAGCGCTGGGGTCCTGGGTTCAACACTGGACCTGGGTTGCTATCTGAGTGGAGTTTGTAAATTCTCTCTGTGTTTGCGTGGGTTTCCTCTAGGTGCTCTGATTTCCTCCCACAGTCCAAAGACATGCTGGTATGTAAATTGGCCCTGCTAGGAGTGAATGTGTGTATGTGTGTTTGCCCTGTGATGGACTGGCAGCGCAACCAGAGTGTATCCCACTTTGCGCCTGTTGCTTGCTGGGATAGGCTCCAGCTCCCCTGTGACCCTGAATTGGAAGAAGTGATTAGAAAATGGATGGATGTGATGATTACTAGAAAGTGAAAAACATGCCAGTGGACACAAAGAAAATATTGAGAAGGTCCCCTTAATGTTCTCAAAAGAAACAAGCAACCCTTTGAGTAACATTATCTTTAAGGTTAAGGCCTTGTACTGAATTTCACACCAGTTAAAATTGATTTTCTGTCAGCTTTCAAATAATCATTCCACTTCCATATTTCTAATCCCTACAGGTGCCTGAGAGAATCAAGAAAAAAACATCCTGAAGAAAGGGTTTTGTGCTAAAAACTAAACTGCCTTTTGTCCTTCTCAGACAGTATCAGTTAGCAGTTTACACTGTTTGTCCTTTATTCTGTCTAGAATGTTTCACAGCACTCACAGCAGAGAGAGTGAGTTGAAAAAAGCATGTCTTTGATGTTGAATAATCTTAAAACTTTTCTTCAAAATCCTCAAATCCAGTTTCTTTCCTTTCTCTCCTCCATAATTGTGATTAAATGTAAATGACTAAATGTAAAAAAAAACTCCAATTTCCCAAACACCAAAGGGCAGTCTACAGTTTTCTGTTTGGCTTTTTGCCCTTTACGTCACTAAAACATATAATTAATTAAATTGATATATAAAATGTTACAAAATATTTATAAATATAAAATGCTGACTCTTTTCCAGAAAACATTTTAATTTTTTTAAATGAGAATTTGACCTTTATTGTTCGGCCCTAGTATTCCATGAGATCATCCCTGTCCGGGGTGGATGTTATCATCTTAACACTAATGTTGTAAGTGGAATTTTAATGAATCCAACAAGAATGACTCTCAGAATTTCTGGATAAGAGTACATTTTGTCCTTGCACTAAGACTAATTCAAATATGCTGTTATTAGGGTTAGGGGAAATTTCCTGAGGAAACTCACTGATTCTTCAACAAACTGAGCATTGTATGTGGCAGAGACAGGGGAATTCTCTTTATCAATGTGGGATTTCCACTGTATAATAAAGCTGTGAGTTCAGCCACAGGTACTGTACAGCAAGCTCAAAGACTGTGTTCTTCTCAAAGTTAGTCTGATTTTGGTTCAAGGGGTAAAACCAAGTGAAACCTGAGACAGACTCAAGCACTCAGACTCAGTGTGAATGGCACACATTGAAATAACAGAAAGCAGTAAGATTCAGTCAAAAACTGATCAGGAAAAGCCAGATTCAGAGGGCTTCTGTCCTCGCCTTATAAAACCATTTTAACATATTATCCAAATTACGCTGTCCTCCTCAGTCTTATAGAGTCATTGTGAAGTAAGAATATTGCTTAGAGATTTAGAAATTCATTTTTGCTTTCTGAAATACATACAATGTATATGTGTTGTCCAAGTAATAGAACAGCTTTAATTATGTATCATTGGTCTTTGAAACTGATAGGATTGCTTAGTAATAGGGTATTACATGTTTTTATGAAAATGAACAATGTAAGCGATATTGGTACAATAGTAACTGTTTTTGTAAGGGTCTTTACCTTTAAAGTACAGGGTCCAAGAATCTAAACATGTCTTGGCTACAAACAATGTTACAGCCTGTAATTTTTTATTTCTGTGACCAAGGGGAGCAGCAAACCATCTGAGTGATATACAGTTGTAAATGTAGTTTCTCTGTAAAGCTCAAGTAAATGATGGATTGTGGAGAAACTGAAGTAATGATAATTCTGTGTATTACTTGCTATATTTTTCAATGAAGAGGTCAGGTGATAAATTATATTTTAATTAAAAAATGTGAGTAAAGAATATTTGAAACAGGCATGGTAGTAGAATTTCTTTCATCTCACTTGCCAGGTGAATCAGTTTCATTTCCTCCCACTGGACAGAACTTTATTTTTTAAAGACGTACAAATCTCAGCAAGCTTCAATCTCAAATCCCTCTCAGAAGAAAAAAACTGAATGAGTACTTTCTGAAACTCCACTTCTCTGTATTTATAAAATACTTCTACACTTCAATGTCAGCAGTTCATTTTCATCCCAGCGTACCAATGGACCTTTTTTAATTAACCTAGAGACAGTGAAAACACAAAAATATTTTGGAAAACCTGCACATTGAGCAAGGAGTTTGGACTGAAGCAGTCAGCAGGTCTGATACTATTACTTCAATGCTATAAGACACAGTGCACACAAAGTAAGGGCCTTTGCGACATGAACCATCCCACTGACCCCTGTCCCTGCATTTCTGAAATAGTAAGGAAGCAACTATCATTGGCAGCACAATGCATGGGTTTACCCACTGGTATGTGGGGATACTGTATCTGGGAGAGCCTTCACAGATAGTCAGGAATCCAAGCACACATTCACCCCAAGAAGGCCTAAATACAATCACACTAAATAAATAAATTGGCTTTCATTTACATGAATGTTTCAGCTGTGTTTTTTAAACAGCTATACAGTAAGTCTTCTGTACAGGTTATAGTATTCTAAAACACTGGTGGGGCAACAGAAAGTGATGTATAATAGAGTTTGAAAACCAGGGTCAGTGCTAGATTATGTCTCTGACAGCCTTTTGATGGGAGGTACAAAGAAAGAGTACATCTTCACTTTTTTGCTGTCTTGTCCCTCTTTTTAATTTCTGGGTTCTCAGTATGTCCACCCTTCTTTTATGATGGGGGGCAAAGTTTTTTTTTTGGGGGGCAATAGTGTCTTGTACTGGACCTAATAAGAAAACCTTCTAGCACTCTATTGCTGAGTGGCGCTGAAATAAGAAAAGCATAGCTCTGGAACAGTATAGTACTGCAGCTTTCTCTTATACAATTCCCCTGCAGATACAATTGAAGCCTTTTCCCCGCAATCTAGCCCAGCCTACATTCAGCAGAGCAGGAAATGAGGCAGAAAAAGTCTAATTGATTTAAAAAAGGTCATGTGAACAGACATCACAACAAAACATGTGACTTAATGTTACAATACCACCCCTTGACTGTCTCTTCTCCCTAAGGCAAACACTGAATAGATGCAAAACCAAGGGGAATTTCTACACAATCGAGTTGGCATAGCTTGTCACATCTTTTTCTTGAAGTCAAGGTGAAATTGGAACGTGGTTGACAGTGCTCAGTAAACAAATATGTACAGTATTTGCAACTGGAAATTCACAGTTAATTTGACTAATTAATGAGTATGTATGGGTGCAAATTAAGGATATGAGTAAAATTACATAAGCCTTAAGTTTCAGCTGGACCTTCAGTAGTATGGTGACATTTCTGATTGACTTACATGGTTTGTTCTGATTAGTAACATTGTTGGATGTGCAAAATATTCCTATATACTGAAGTTCAATTAAAGTTGTTGTTGGATGTTTGAAGGGTATTTGCCAGTATCTATACCACCCTGCAATTCACAACTGGGAACTCACTGAAGCTTAGCAGATGTGAACCTGGCTAGAACTGTACCTGGATGGAAGACCTGGGAAAGTGAATGTTGCTGCTGAAAGTGGTGTTAGTGGGGCCAGTAGGGGATGCTCTCCCTGCTGTCTGTGTGGGTCCTAATGCCCAAGTATAGTGACAGGGACACTATACTGTAAAAAGGTGCTGTCCTTCAGATGAGATGTAAAACCAAGGTCCTGACTCTCTGCGTTCATTATAAATCCCAGGGAGTTTCTCAGAAGGAGCAGGGGTATTACTCTGGCATCCTAGCCAAATTCCCCATTGGCCTTTAAAAATCATGGCCTCCTAATAATCCCCATCTATCAATTGGCTTCATCACTCTGTTTTCCTCCTCACTGACAGCTGGTGTGTGGTGAGTGGCGTACTGTGCACACAATAGCTGCCGTTGCATCATTAGGTGGATGCAGCACAGGGAAGTCCCCATTAACTGCAAAGTGCCTTGAGTGGAGTGTCCAGAAAAGTGCTATATAAGGAATGGGCTGATTGGCCTCCTCTTACTTGGAACCATTCTTACTTTAAAACCTGGGTCCCTGCAGACTTTCTCATTTACTGTAAATGTAGGTACCTACTGGTCTTTAAGCAAAATTTTGTATCAGGCTTGGGCATGGCTATCCCATCCTAGCCCTAGAAGGTTGATGTGTTTGCAGGTGTTCATTCCAGCTCATACATCTGCTTGTTGTTGGCTTAACTGGACAAATGTAACCTTCTCGTAGCTCTTCAGGTGCCGGTGCTTTAAAGAGCCCTAGAAAACTTGCAGACAAAATTTTGGTAGTGGTTATATTAAAGTAGTGCAACAACACAATTGTTCGCATTTGTAAAGTGTCAGGTAATAATAATAATAAGCTTTACACTTATATAGTGCTTTTCTGGACAATTCTAATTTAGTTGATATTCTTTTACACTTCATTTATTGTCACTGAATTGTATTAAAAACAGAGTACTTGTAAAAACGTACTTAAACTAAGGTTAACAGAAAAGCATGGAACAGACGACAGAATCGGAAACTACTTTGAAGAACATTTAATCCTGCAAAAAAGAGGCACTTCTTTATTTCAAGGGTTGTGGAACCCTGGTTTCTCTCAAGCAACAGCCAGATCAGCACTTTAGATTAACTGACTGCCTACAACCAAACAGGATAAAAGGACCAAATGACCATGTGATTTTACTTTCTTATATCTGTGCTGCAACTTTAACTCTTTCAGATCTGCACCTGTGGCTGGAAGGTGCCCGGTTCAAATCCCGCGGCCGGCAGAGGAACTCTGCCATTGGGCCCCTGAGCAAGGCCTTTAACTCCAACTGCTCCAGGGGAGCCGTATAAATGGATGACCCTGCGCTCTGACCCTAAGCTTCTCTCTCCCCGTCTGTGTGTCTGTATGTCTCATGGAGAGCAAGCTGGGGTATGCAAAAAGTCAAATTCCTAATGCAAGAAATTGTATATGGCTAATAAAGTGATCTTATCTTTTAATTTAAGCAACAGTTCGATAGTTTACAGTCTGAATATTCTTTGCAGCAGACCAGTAGGCTGACTTTACTAATGATTACATTTACATTACACAGGTCTGGTTTATACAGTATACAGTATCTAACTTTATTTCATTCTACCGTGTTCCACTCTCTGCTTACACACCCACACACAACCTCCCCCAAACTGCTACTAAGTCCAACCCCTCCTACTGTCTGCCTCATGTCAGCTCCTGCTTTGTCTCTGATGCTCATCTGCACCCTACTACAAGCCTCTGAAACAGAGCCTGCCACAGCCTATTCACATCTATACTGTCTCCCCTCTATACAGTTATTTTCATTTGATTGCACCTCCATCGTCTGATGCTTACTAGGTCTTCCCATCTATGCCCAAGCTGACAAGTATTGTGATTCTACCTGGAAATCAGCATTTAGAGCACTGCTTGTCATAGACAGAGAGATTAAACAGCAACCAGAGTTTTCCTTCAAGTTCCCATGAGAAGGACAGGGATATGATAGAGGTGGAGCCCATGACAATTCCTGAGGATAAAAATGGCTCAGCCCCATCCACTGGGATACATACTGTAAACCTGCCAAATGCACCTCATAGGATGCCAGGAGAAAGAGAGACCTGTCATTATGCATTATGGGGTGTTGATTCACTAGATATGTGTAGTAGCAGTGTTCACCTGTCTATACTGTGGACCTTTAGAGTAATCTGTCTAACCATGCTGTAGAAACTTACTCAATTGGGCTTCTTCAGAAAGTAGTTTGACAAGATCCTTCTATAAATAATACTAGCTAAGCGTTATATAAAATTCGGTCTTAAGTAGTTCAATCAGTTGAGGTGCTAACTAGAAGCTCAGGCTGAGCCCTACAGTAAAGAAAGTGTTGTCCCATTTTATTATCCATTTAACCAAGATCCTCCAAGCATCATGAGTGCTACAGCAATTGGATGGACCTGATTTAGTCATGCTGTCTTCATCCTGACATTTACCAGCTGGTGCTTCAGAGCTCACAGTGTCAAACAGTGACTGGCTCTGACAGCTGGGGAGTAAAGTGTGTGCAGATCCTCATTTCATAAAGCCTCCATAAATTGGTCCACTTGGGTCACAGTGGAATGCCTACCTGATCAACAAATTTTAATTACAAATTAGGTAATTATATACGCAAAAATGACTGAAAATTTCAAATGAAAATAATCGTAGTTGAAAAAGAAGACAGTTCTGATATGGAGTGTTTAGCATTTACCTTACCTGTCATTATTTACACAAGTCAATGTGATTAAAAATCCAATCAACAGAATAATGTAAACTCCTGAACACGTAATGATTTATTAAAACTATACATATTAGGCTGATATTGTACAGCACACAGATATCTGCCTACATACCTTTGGCACACTGCCTGGGCATCTTTCATGGTGTTTCCTGCTTCTAGTATGTTCTGAGGATCAAAAGTCATCATTGCCTGCATCTCTAATATTGTGGCATATGTGAGGGAATGGTACATGCTTTCTTTGGTTCTGAAAGAGAAAAGGGAAGAAAAAAGCACATTAATGTTTTTTTTACTGCCGTATAGAGTCATTTCTGTTCCATTATCTAGAACAGCTGGAATCACCTCTTTGTACCTTTTTGAGAGGCCTGTCTGTGCAGTGTCTATATCCACAAAACAAAACAAGCTTTTGTTGAGTCAGTTTCTCTGGGAGTCACTCTCATCACAATGAAATTGACAAAAACACATTTTATAACGCCAACTGACAAACAAATACAATAAAAGGCACTTCTTTGGTCCTGTATGGGGCTGTCTGACTTGTCATTTTTTGTTGGTGGGATTTGAACAACCTATTCCCAATCATGCCACAAGCTTGTAGAAGCAATAATATTTCAATCTCCGATCACATGGCTCAGAGAAACTGAAACTGGAGGGGATATACAGAACTTGTGAACTACCCTGCTATATTATATTCTACTCCTTTCCTATTTTAAGATTCTGTTGTGTTAGGTTGAAAATCTCCATTGAATTGCACTCAATAACAAATCAAATTACTACCCCCACAGTCACTTACTGTACTGTATATTAACCAGGGCACTTGTGGAAACTGCTGCTGAATCAAGTAAATTAAAAGCAAATTAAATAAATTTCTACAACAATGTCACATGCTATCCTTGTAGTTTGTGCGTATATCAGTCTTCCAGATATATCCTATTCTGTGAGCAAAATTAAGATTAAATCTCCTATTTCCTGCAGTGTCTGGGTGCCCCACAAAATAATACTATTGACAGAGCATTTAGTTTCAACACTACATGTTAACATTTTGCTCATATGAGCCATAGAACCTCTCAATTTTATTTATCTAGCTGATGTCTTGATAATCAGCAGTTAATTATTTAGTGAACTAGTAAAAACTCTCATTTCCTAGTTCTTAAGTAGCCTGATGAATCCAGCTCTAGTGCCTTGAAAGCACAGCAATAAATTTAAATGGTCAATATGCTCGATCTTGAACCAGACCAGTGTGCAATATCAAACTCTGTAACATTTCAACCTGTCTTTATGTATTCGGGTCGATCACATGTCTTTTGTTGAGGAAGCAAGGAAAATAAATGAACCGTTGCTAAAACATTCCTAACTAAATTATTCCACTGATTCCACACAAAATCTGTGAGATATGGAAGTAACATATTTCAGTTGTTCAGAGAGTTTCGGATTAAGTTCCAGAATATGGAGGTAGAATGCCTAATTTGAACTAAACCATAACTCTATTCAGTCTTATTTTTTCATAAAATAAAATTGATTAGTCATTAAATAATCTCTCAATCTGACAATTCAGAGTAGTAAAGCATGACATTAGCATTAATGCAGCTGCTGCTAAGAGAGATCATGACCCACATACTCATGATTCTTTTGAAACAGGTGTACAATGCTCATTGAATCTTGTGAAGTTGCTATGGCAACTCTTACTTCTACAATTGTTGTTTGGTAGCTGCATAAGGTGAAATTGTTATGTATTTCGCTTTTGTGTGGTCTGTCAGAATTGCTGCATAGGTAAAATAAACTGCTTACAAAGTGAAACAGAAACCATATGGAAATGTAAATCAGCATTAATAAAACAGTTTGCAGTGATAACAAATAGGTGTTCTTAAAATATGTTTGGGTTAAGCACAGCTCATAGGTGCTGAACTAGTTCTACATATTACTGTAAGAGAATTAAACAATCATGCATAACATTCAACAACAGCTGCCAGCAGCACTAGTCTTCAGCAGGTTTATACGAGTGGAACAGTCTGATGGCAGAGCTGAAAGTGATGTTTAAGCAAAGCACTACTGTTTATGTTTTGTGGTTTGCACGCCAGCTGTACATGAGGAAAACAGTTTAAAATGGCCTTGCTACAAGTGCTAATGTAACAATTTCAGAACAGTTAGTAATCAAAATTATAATCAATTCCAAACTTTTTTCACTCTCGTATTTATCCTGCCAGTCAAAAAAGTATATACCAGTAGAATATGAAGTCAAAGCCAGCAGTTTATAAATAAGATATGCAAACAAGATTATTGTTCTGAAGAAAAGGGGCTATTTTTGTTTTTATGATTGAATTTTTCAATTTCAGCACCACTTGGTTACATTAGATTTTGTTTGTCTCTTAGAAACAAACAGTCTTAAAAAATTCCAGACTTGAAGTTGACCTCTCTCATTCATTAATAAACTCAGTGGGTATGCACATGGATTTTGAAAAAAATCATTTAAAATGGTATGTTTCATCAGTTTGAGAATGTGAATAACAATTACAAGTTTAGGATGAGACAAAAAACGTTAAGAATCATGGAATGTTTTGAGAAGTGCTGCCACTCAAATCTCTTCATTCTTATCAGCTGGAAAAGCTTCAGCTTCTGTTCATCCTAGTAGTTCCAGAAGATCTTCAGAACCTTTACCTGAACAAGCCTTAACAAACCTGAATGATACTTTGAGAAAGCAACTTACATTTTCTGTATGTACTGGAGGAGCAATTCAAAAAGCACATGATAACAGCAGACAACAAGATTTCATGGTCTTCCAACTGAAAATAAAAATGTGTTTCCAGGTTTGATGATATTTCAAAATGTCAAAGTAGTAACAAAGTTTAATTTTTAAACTTACATGGGTTCTCAGTAACTTAACACCCATTTTAAAGGAAACTTGCTGTTCTTGCTCTAGTGTTCATCTGAATCCACCTTTCTCACATACTGTACAAAGCTTGTACTATACTCCTTTTACTCCTTGTCAGTTCCCCTCTTGTTGGCTTTTAGATCTCTATTGCACTTCATATACTTTTGTCTATTAGGCTAAATGCAGAGTTAGTAAGATGGAAAAATCTACATGAATATATTTTTAACTAACTACAAGTTCGAAATTTGTATTCTGAAGACAGAGTTGGCAGAAGACACACCTAGAAGATGAGCTAGGCCATGTGGAATCTTCAGTAGCTAATTATTACTCTGACAAACACTTAATGATTTTCAAATCATTATCAACATTGAAAACATCGACTTTTGTGTATTTAAACAAAGCGCAAGGCTACTTGGAACGCACAGTGATTACAGCATGTTTATTTGTCATCAGAGTCAAATTTATGATGATGGTAAAACAAAAATTTAGGGAAGTTGTTTTATTTATATCATGACATTACTAACTTGTCACCGTATGTGTTTATTGCAATGGGAATCCATATCCAGACTTTATATACTGTATGTGTGTGCCCATCCATCCAACTATTATTGGAAAGTCACTCTTTTTGGCAAAGGTAGCAGCAATCCATCACAGGGCTGAAGGAGTGCCTACACTCTGTACAAGATGCCAATCAATCACAGGGCATACACACATGCTGGACGTCTTTAGAGATCCCGGCGAATCTAGCCAGCAAGTCTTTGGGTCATGGGAGGAAACTGGAGCAACAAGACAAAACTTATGTGGAAATGTTCGTCTGACTCACAGAGCTCTGTTCCACAGAGCAAAACCCAAACAGAAGGTATTCCAAGCCAGAATTAAAACCCTGTACCCAAGAGCATGAGTCCCGTAAATGAGTCAGCAGCGCTAACTGTCACTCAGATACAGTATAAGCCCATTGGTCATTAAGATATTCCAATCACTCTGAAAGCATGTATTAGAATTATAAGTTTCTATACAGACCATCCATCCATTTTCTAACTGCTTCATTCAATTCTGGTTTGCCGGGGA
Source organism: Lepisosteus platostomus (assembly GCF_059453375.1). NCBI lineage: Eukaryota > Metazoa > Chordata > Actinopteri > Semionotiformes > Lepisosteidae > Lepisosteus > Lepisosteus platostomus. The sequence goes on from NC_142621.1 coordinate 28,340,347, forward strand.
GCCAGATCCTATCCCAGCCAGCAACTGGTGCAAGACAGGATAGACACTGGAGAGGATACCAGTCTATCATAGGGCACACACAGACACTACAGGGCCAATTTTCCCAGAAGCTAGGTAGTCTACCTGTATATTTTTGGACTATGGGAGGCAACTGGAACATCTAGAGAAAGCCCACATGAACACAAGGAGAACATATCCTATGTAGATAGCACCACAGGTCCAGAATTGTGCCCAGGGAAACAGTGCTGCAGAGCAGCAATGCTAATTACTATTTCTATCCAGAAAGATCCTTCTAAATACTGTACAGTACACGCAGGGTGAAAGAAAATTAATTCTGGTTGTTTCTTCTTTCTCAATAGGTATTGCTCCATCTGCATGCAAAATTATACTTTTCCATGAACTGTGTGCAGGCTAGGGGGGGGGTTCATCTTTTCCTTTTGTTTGCCCAGCAATACTTTGATTATCGCTTATAAAGGAAACATAGCTCTTTGTGTGGAGGAACATCTGATAGTTGCTCTGGAGACACTATAGTTCCACATGACGGTATGCTGTGGCACTGCCAGCTCAGGCTGGATGAGTACGTGAGAAGGGAACAAACAGAAAAGTAAAGGAGGTTCTTCTGGACTGCCAGTGGCATCCATATGGCTTTGAAAGTGCTCTCTTAGCGACACTGAGAATCTACAGCAAGACACACTAGATTCAAACCACAGCAGAACGATAAAATTGCCATAATTATACAGTATTTAAGGGTCACAAGCTTTTTCTCTGCACGGTAGGGAACCATAGCAAGATCACATGACTCACCAATCACTACCCTTGTCATCAGGTAATTTTTGCAGTAGACAGTAGTACCTGATAAATGCCATAAAAATGTAGCTCAACACAACCACACTACAAAAAGCTATCCTTACAAAACAATTCCATCTGGTGATATGCCTACTGTGGCCATTAAAGGGATGGAGATGAATAGCTATATATTTTGTTTTCAGTTGTGCAAAGCAAATAAAAAAATATGATCACAATAAATCCTTGGCCTCTTGGTTTGATTGCATATCCAACTACCTTTACTAACTTAGTGAGGCATGATAATTATTTTCTTGCAGTAACTTGTAGGGCCTGTCAATAGAGGTTTTCAACTTCTTTGAAAAGAACTAGTGAAAGTGGATGTTTTCACTCTCAACTCATAACACAAGAGAACAAGAAAGTAAAATAATAAGCAAGAAGACAAATTTGTGACAGACAATAGCACTCGGGTGTATGTCACATCTCAGCTGTGGGATGTGTTTTATTGAACAGCTTTAAGAAACAGCCAGGGAAAGTTCTTGAATGAATGCAAAATAAATTTGTGTGAACAGCTCCTTCTTGTTAGTAACTTTTAATATGAAAAAAACTATCATTATTAAGCCATTATTTGCTTCGTGATTCAGGATAAGATACACACATTTGAAATTGTACATAATAGTTTGTTTGCTTTATGAAAACCTTTTGAAATTAAAATTTTATATCCATTCTGGAAAAAGAATTTAGGATAAGTAACCTCTGGAGAAGCGTTTAAATAATTGCCACCTTTAAACAACAAATACACAAGTGGTGCATTAACCTGCTCAGAATAAACATTGGAAATACATTTGGCATTAATGTAACATCCTCAGAGACAAATCAAGTTAAACAGTTAAAACAAGTGGCTATTTTCTAGACTCATTGTACATACACCTCATTGCAGTCCATATTCAGATTCCTATATCATCTGGTTTTGAAAATGAACCATGTCATATCAACTTTATTCTCCTTGAGAACTGAACATCAGGACAAACACAGCCCCCAGCCATCCCAGGTGTCTGAACAGCTTCTCTGTCAACCTCATTCAGCTTCACAGACAGCCTCTCTCCTTATATAACACAGCTCTTGAGAACAGCTCCCCACCCTGTCTATGCAGCAAAGCTGGGAATGGGGTGGGGCCACACTGTAATTTAGAACAAAAAAATAAGCAAAGTCACGGGCTGTCAAGCTGCAAGTCTGAACAGTCAGCAGTAAGGCAATACCCACTCACTGCACAAGCTGTGTCTCATCTATCTTGTTGACAGAATTTGTGCAACTTTGTGTTTATACTGTATACAGGTATACTCTATGTCCTATATGAGCTATATGTCCTATATAAAAATAACCAGACAGAACTCCGCCATTCTAATATCAGATACCTAAAATAGCTAGTCCCCTAAAGACTACATCATTGTGCTCTAACTTGAATCTATGAATTGGCTATATTACTCTGCTCTCCTCCCCACTGATAGCTGATGTTTGGTGAGCGTTCTGGCGCACTACGGCTGCCGTCGCATCATCCAGGTGGATGCTGCACATTGGTGGTGGTGGAGGGGAGTCCCCATTACCTGTAAAGCTCTTTGAGTGGAATGTCCAGAAAAGCGCTATATAAGTGTAAGCAATTATATTATTAATTATAACTTATAGAAATTAGGATCTTCTTTGTACTTCTATCGAGCAGAACATTCTAGCCACATTGTTATGTATTTGATCCTTTTTTACCCATACACTACAAGCAAACAACAAATTAAAGCACAGGTCTAAAAAAAATGATGATGTTTCATCATCTAGTGATTTTCATCTTAAACAAAAAATTGTAAGTCTAAAGGGAACCAACCTATAACAATCTCTACCACACTGCAGTTCAGAACGTGATATATCATTGCATGATCATTTTATACACCAAAACATCTCCATACTGCCAAATTCCCCAAACTCTGTCCTCTCAATATAGCCTTCGGAGTCACGAAAGATGCCTCAAAGAAGGTGTAGCACAAGAAAGGAAAGGGACTGTACTGATACGTTATGGCCCTTCTAGCATCTGTAAAAACACTTCAAACATCAATGAAGAAACATTTTATGCTGGAAACAATATAGGCAAAAAACAGTATTGTAAAGCTACACGCAGTATATTCATAACGTTAATCCTTGGTCCTCTATCCTTGACCTTGTATTACTTTATTACACGGTAAAGCTAACTTTAACTACCAGGTAGACATATACATGTGTGATATTATAACTAAATGTGAGTCACATAGTGTATAATTAATACAATGTGCTGTACAATACAATTATTGTTAGGGGCTCAGAAATATACAAAAATCTGATTTTGTTTCTCGCTTGATTTACTGTGTAACTTAACCACTAAACAAGAAACAATTTCAAACATTCCAAACTCTCCCGGAGTGCGACAAATCCTACTTATTCCGTTGCAAGTATATAAACCGACCTGAGAGAGTTTTAAATAAAACCTTTACTTTTCTGCTGGTAATGAGTGTGAATGGGTGTCAGTAAGCGAGAGAGGCAAAAAAAAAGAAATGGACACTTTTACTACTGCAGCTTTTGGAAAAACTCAGATTTGATACAGTATATTGGGCATAATGAAATGTAACTTGGTGTAATGTGATTCCTGACAGACAGTCCTCTTGGGCAGTCATTGTGTAAGAATGAAGAATGACCAATAACACCGTAGATCTGCCAATGTGCGGGCTTGAAAAGGAAGCAAACTGGGGCAATGTGCATACTGGGCCATGTAGACAAAATTCTCTGCTTAGCCAATCTCAGCACAACAAAAACTGTTTTAAGGCACTAATCATAGTGTTGTTCCTTGTAAAAAACTCACAGATGGAATTTAAGACAAATTGAATTTAACACATTTTATGAGCTTGGGCTCATTCTTTGGGCTACAGACAAAAGTGTTGTACTGGATTTGTGGGAGATCGGCATGTTCTAAACCTCACAACTAATTCACTATAAACACGGGGCTCATGCTATACTCAGAGATGCCTTGGGGTTTTTTACTAAAAACTGAAAAAGGGTGGCAGCATTAAGAACTATTAAGCACAAGATTTTCATCAAGGTGGGATGCACAGTGGTTAGCATTGATGCCCTGCAGAGCTGCAGAACCGGGTTCCTGGGTTCAGTTCTAGATCTGGGGTACTATCTGCTGGAGTTTGTATGTTCTCCCTGTATTTGCATCGGGTTTCCTCTCACAGTCATACTGTCTGATAGACATAGTGCTAGGTTAATTGGCTTCTGGGAAAATCGGCCATGGTGTGAGTGAGTGTGTGCTTGTTTGTCTCTGTCCTGCGATGGACTGGCATCCCTTCCAGGGTGTATCCTGCCAGCATTAGGAGCTATTAAGCACAAGAGTTTCATCAAGGTGGGCGGCACTGTGGCACAGTGGTTAGCATTGATGTCCTGCAGACCTGGGTCCCTGGGTTCAATTCCTGGGAGGCTACTGTATCTGCGTGGATCTGTATGTACTCCCTTTGTTTGGGGGGATTTCCTCTGGCTGCTCTGATTTTCTCCCAAAGTCCAAGCACATACTGGTATGTTAATTGTATTCTGGGAAACCTGGCCCTGGTGTGAGTGTCTGTGTATTTGTGTCGGTATGTCTGCCCTGTGATGGACTGGTATTCTGCCCAGGGTGTATCCTGCCTTGCTCCCGTTGGTTGCTATGGCTTCCATGCGGCCCTGTATTGACTAAAGCAGTTAGACAATAGATGGATGAAATTTCAGCGATGTGCCCAGAGTTTATGTTTCATAACAAAAAAGACAACACCCAAAAGACAACACTGCCACAATCCCGAAATTTGACAAAACACGTAAGGGAATTTGTGAGGACTAATCCAAAGATAAAGATTTCATGCAAATGATAAAAAACACATGATGCCCCCCTCCCTCCTTACTTGGACTGAAGCCGAGTTAATGCCTCCTCAAAGTCGTTTCTTAGGAAAAGGTCCAGAGCACCCATACAGTCTTCCAGTGCAACTGACAGGTCCGACTTCTGTGACCTGGAAAACGAGAACGGCATCAGCATGGAGGTATTTAATGCATGTGATTAGGATATATTCTCCTCCATCTTCTACAGTCCTAGCACAGCATTCGTAGTCATTTGCTGCATTAAGGACACCAGCAATAGCAAAGACAACTCTTGTTTGAATATAGATGGAGGATTAAAGTTCTTGCACACAAGTCTCAAGGAATTTTTTTATGCTCAGCACACACCATGGTATAGTACACACCAATGTCTACATGAACACAGTAGGTGTTCAGATATTCACTAACTTTGCTCTCCCAACAATTAAAAGCTTTGATGGAAGATAGTAGGGCAATCTGGGCAGTTTTTGAGTCAGTTATGTATGAACTGTATATATGAAGTGTGCTAGGTACTACTTCACCATAGATCACAATTTGTACATCTTTACAATAGCAAAGCAGCTCAGGCCAGCTGAGATCAGAATTAACATGGTCGCAAAACCTTGCAATAACACATGCTGGTATTGCAACTGGTTGTCACCGCACTTCTAATGTCACAAGTGTCAGTGAGATTTTTTTCTTGTTACAGAGTCTAGTCCTCAATTTCACTTTTAATGCTCTGTTATCTTCTTTGAAGTACTATATGTCAGAACATAAAGCTTTAGAGTTTTATTTAGATACCCAAAGACTCCACGTATACCATGTACCTGAATTGAAAACGTAGTGAAATAAAAAAAGAGATAAGCAGCTTTTTCTCCATTATCCCCTGGCTGTCTGTCTCATAAAATGACTAAATGATGCACACTTGGTATAATTTGACTAATCCATACAGTTTTTGACAAAAATGCCAAATTAAATCAGTTTATAACCTTAGTCGGACAACAGACAAAGCCTATGTTTCATATAAACAGGCCTTTTCTCTGAAGGAAGTTGAAACCTTTTCGTCAACATAACATTTCTGCTTCTCTGGCTCATTGCTATGATCTATAACTATCATGGGAGGACTTGAGCATTGCATGGAATTATTACACTGATAAATAAACTGCAGCTTCTGTGAGGTGTAAAGCAAGGATGTCACAAATGCTCAATTATTGTGCAGCTTTCAAAGTGATTAATGATCACTATGAGTTCAGCAGCTGCGTCACATTCGCTTCAAATTAGCTCAATTACTAGCAGCTGGTTGTAAGGGAGAATACAGACCGTGTACAGAGAAGGCCTGGACAGTTAATCAGAAGATCACTACAGACAACGACACTGAGCAGAGTACCCAGCACAGTCCCTGGTGCATACAGAATCCATATTTCACCAAATACATATCATTCATATAAGCTGCGTGCACAACGAGAACATTATTTTACAAACCAACAAATCCTAATTCTATTGAGGGCCACTGAAGAAAGAAGTGACAGCTTCATCCTTTTGCACATTAGCCCATTTCTCCCAGAAGAAATCCAGTGATTTTCTGACAAGGTCCTCCTCAGGGAGCTTCACAGAGATGAGACAATCTTTCTTGCTGCTTTGATTTCTTAACTTCTTTATTCCTTCTCAGCCAGCTTCCAACTTTTCTAAATGGGTACCTTTTCCACAGAATTTGACCAGTATAAATCGAAACAAATCTCAATGAAGAAAGGCTGCATGTTCTTTCATTTTATTTCAGTCCAGCACAATGCATTTTTAACGTATTCAGTGTAACACTGGTTATGAGTGTAGTGAATGTGGTCACATTATTCGCAGTAGTTGTGCTGTTACAATCATTTTAGAATATAGGGAGGGTCATTCTGAATTAACTGCCAGGCAGAATAAATCCAAGGGGTTTAAGTAGGTTTTGAAAATAATGCTACAATGATGCCCACAACAGACTTCTTTGTACTGTACTGTACTGTACTGAGTAGCACCATACTGTATATCATATTACATTGCAAAACAAAAGTCAGCAGTTCTATGAAATTTTCAAATCTCTAAAAGGCAATTTGCAAAAACAGTAAGATCATTCCTCTGACACACAGCCTTCTTTATCCCGGCTTCGGCAGTGATACTGTGTAATCATGTTATTGTCATCGGAACATTTTTTGAATGAAGGAAACACGAAAAAGCCACGCAGACTGGCGCACTTTTTTAAGCACATGCACACGATAAAGATCACTGCATCGTTGCACTAACCCCTCCGAAGCCAAACTAAACCCGAAAAAGAATACGTTTAAGTTGATTTTTTTTTTTATCCAGAGGGAGCATTAACGAGACACAAGGGCACAGAAACATCTGTGCACGTTTTCACACGGATGGATCCAGTGGTACCTGCACTCTTACCCGTTGGAGAGAGTCTCTGCTTCCCCTGACATTTTCATCTGGCAGAGCTGGAGAGAGCGGAGTCTGCCCCTTTCACAACAGGCAGTTTTCAACAGCTCGCTGAAGATCGCAGGCCCTTCTAAACGAGAAGGATTTCCCAGTTGGCCTTAGAGGCAAGCACGCAGGAGGGGAAGAACACAGTCTAATAAGATTGGGATGACTATCACACTGGGAAACTAAGCATATGCAATCTCAGCCCCCCCCCCCCCCCCTTCCCTCAGTCTGCTCTGTGCTCTCCCCACCATTGCACTTACACAGCGCTCACTGCAGAGGATAGTGCTTACTGATTGGGTACTGCACTAGTGACTGTAGGCAGTAGGACTGGAGTCAAATAAAAATCTGAGCCAGATATTCATTGGAGATAGTGACTCCTGTGGCAGCACATCCCTTTGGTAACTCTGATTAACCTGGCAGCGAGCTGTTGGAGTAGAAGTCAAACAAGGCTCATTTTTGTAAGCCCTCTTAATTATGATGGAAAAATAAATACTAAATATTGCAGATTTCCACTTCACTGACTGCAGCAATTCGACTCCCAGGAAGCTGCCAGAAAACTGAAATGTGAATGAGGCTATTTTCTCAAAGCTTCTCTGTAAATTTGAGAACACAACTAACGTACAGTCACAATGGCGTATATTGTATCTATTTATACACATCTTGCCTTTGCACTTAGAGTGAAAGGCAACCAAGGGAAACAAATGTCCTTGTGATCTGTGATTTGTATTACAAACATACCATCTGAGTCTTAAGTCTTCCGATCAATCGTTGCCATATACTGTATATACAGTATGTGTACAAACAAAGGTCACAAAAACAAGCTACTCTCCTCCCTCAATGGAGTTCTGTGGAAGTATGAACTATTAGATTGATTTAGAAACAGTCACATTCACGTACTCGGTCACAGACTGATTCCATGGACATAAACACATACTTCAAGAATATGCAGCACATTGCAAAATTTGGTGTTTGCAAAACAGTGATCCCAAAAATATCCTTTTCTGTATGAAAAGTACCTAAAAAATTTCCTTAGATACAAGTTCCAAAATCTGTAACAAAAAGTTCTCTTCTATATTATTTTGCTCTTTATATGATTTTCCTAGAATTCTAGCAATGTGTTTTTTCACTTTTTAGTAACAAAATGCATGTTTCATGCTTTTTAATCTCTGTGGAAGAAATGGGAAATGAAATGCAAAATGATGAGAGAACCCTAAACAGTGTCCAGTCATCTTCATATAAGCAGCCTTGACATAAAGTCAACATGTAGTCCGGAAGTATAAGGTGTTCTTTGGCCTTTTGTATCTAACAGGGCTTGACACAGACGCTCATAAAGAAGGTTTAGTGAAAATGTGGCTTACAGTAGTCTGCTCTGTAACAGTAGCACATAATGATTATCCCAGAACTCTGAATTCTAATGTGTGGTACAGAATCAGGAGAAACCAATTAGACACACGATGACTCTCTCTCCTGGGATACAGGCAGTCCTTGCATTTACTGTCAAAAACCTAGAAGTTTCCCATTCGTTTTGCCAGACACCATGTGTTGCAGTGATTAATATCCATCCCTAGGGGTAGCTAGTTTATTAATGGATTATTATTGAACTGCATTTGTTAAAGGAAACCATTGCAATTTGATAGTTTACAGTCTGAATTTGATCAGAACAATTGCCGTCATTTTCTTTCTGCAGTGGGACTGCTATTGGGATTTCTGATAAAGCAGCACTTTGTAACAGTGCATGCAGCATTAACGGGAAACAGTATATAATATACATAATCAGTCTTATTATTATAGTCTAACTGTGTAATGAACAGTCAGAAAAACCTAATTCTATCATGAGAGCTCCCTGACACAAAAGGCTAATTTAGAAGTGTTTTCTGGTGATTTAGTTCTGCACTTCTAAGTTAATCACCAGATGCTCGGGCTTGCTGCTTGACCTCGTCAGATCTTACAGTAAAGCAGGAATGGGAGACTTCTAGGGGGAAATGAGAGAAATTCTTCTCTCTGGACAAAAACAAGCTACCGCTAGGTACTGTCTTAAAGAATTGCTGATACAGTATGTAAACATTATGTTTGTTAAAGGGTTTATGGCACTCTCCATAAAAGTCATATTCTAGTGCATCAGTCACAGGTTAATATGTTTGGTCTGCAAAGCACTGTTCTTAGTAGTTTCAGAAGCCAAAGATTTGTTGTGTCATGGAGCTTAATCAAAAGACATGGTCATGAATTCAAGATATCATGAATTAACAGAGGTGTTCATATAAGGCAATATGAGGCAGTTGCTGGTGTCACACACAAGATTATTCTGTTTCGAATCATAGAAGCAGACATGCTATGAATTTGTAGTATACTTCTCTTTTGCACATGACCCTGTAGTTTGTAAAACCTAAAAATTGTATATGTGCTTTAATTGGAATATGATTCGATTACTTAGCCATTTGCACTAGTAAGAAACTGAGGTCAAATGATCTTCAGAACAAGAGTGATTAGTAGTCGAGTACTTGACATCAGAGATAATATCTGAGAAGCTTCTGTTCTGCTGAAGGTGAATTCCATTGAAAAGAAGTACATTGCTTTCTGCTAAATGCATTTTAGAAATTCCTTTTGGTCTTTAAGGAAAATGTTGGAATAAAACAGTTTGTTATAAGAGGCTCCAGTTTGTATCTACATTTCATCAACATAATTTCTCAGTTGATCCATGGTTCTTTTTGATTTCCACTGAATGGATTAGGATAAAATTAGCAAATCCAATTAAAGCAATATTTTTCTTCAGAAACCAAATATCCCTATGGTTAGGAAAACCAAGTAACTTCAGTCTGTCTTTCAGTATTTTATCAGGCTCCTTGTTTTTATAGGCTTGATTTGATGTCAATAGTTTCTAATACAGTGATGTTGGGCTAATGTTGGAATAAGACTTCTTTGTAAAATTCAGGCACTCGACACACCAAGGTAGGCATGTTTCTTGATTACCAAGCTAAAAGGACAGGCTCATATGATTTACTTTCTCCTCAAAGTCGTTTTTATAATCAGGCTTCGTTTTTGTCATTTAAAATTTTGCCTCGAGCAAAATTATAGCTACCTTCAGAGAACACCCAACATTTTATTTTATAGTCATTGTGTTAATGTGCTAATTTGATTAATTTTACCTGTTTAACTTTCCAAACCTGAACAGTTAAAAATGTAATATATATCCTTCACCCATAACCAGCCACGATACATTCTCTTTACCTACTGCAGTAAAATTAGGTGGACTGAATCAGCTTTATTTTCAGAATTAATCATTCTGAAATACACATATGCAAACAAATACAGCTAATCAATCAGGAGTTATCCCTTTACAGATAAGCATCTCAACCCCTGACCACACTGAGAAAGTATTTACTGTAGGTGTCAAAGACAACTTAAAACAACTTTAAAAATTAGGTTTCAGCTTGTTCAGGAAGCAGATCTGATACTTTTCACAATACATATGTAACATTCTAACACCACTTGTAAAATGATTACATTTTGAAAAATGGAATGGACTTTACAAAGGGCTATTTTAACACATAAACCCTTCCACAGTCAAGGTGCCTTATAACTCCAGGAACTCAGTATTCCAGTATGTCCTTGGAAATCCGCAAACCTGGACACACTGGTTGTACCAATAAAAACCACAGGAAAACAGGCAGACCTGGAACTGGAGCCTTATTTGTTCTGTCCTCAGTTTATGGAATTTCCTTCCATTAGATACTCAAATCTGAGCTATTTTAAGTCATGTCAGAAACTTTATTTTTATCTTCCTTCTTTGTTTGTTTGCTACAGGAAAAAAATGAGCTTGACTAAAATGTGTTTTAATACAGTACTTTGTGTGCAGCACAAATACAAAATGTCAAAAAGGGTACAAGCCTTGCTGTCTATTTGTGGATTGATTTCAAAGCCACGTGTGAAACCACATCAGCATGAAACATACCCTGTTATCATTCAGTGGCTTGAAACACTTGAACTTCGATTTAAAAGTATTCAGGAGATGACAGGTACAGCAGCAATTTAAAAATGTAATCCTCTTTGAACTAAAATATCACTTAAAGCGACTTAAAAGAAACTCACAGGAAATGTATTGAGCACTGCCCTAGTGAAAAAAACCCACAATAACAGAAAAAGAAAGGAGCACTCAGTATACCTGTGGTGCTTGTAGCCATGTTCATTTATAAGGCTGGTTTAGCTTATGTCACTTTTAGGCTCCTGTAGAGTAAATAAATCTTCACATGGCAGTATAGCAACAAACACTCCTGACACAGTGTGCGTATTGAAAGAATTGAAGCGATTTGATTGATCAATTTTTTAAAGGCAGGAAAAGCGCTGGATATGACATTTTTCTACCAGGCTGCCTCTTCTGCAGTTTGTTTCTCATTAGAACAGTGTAGCCATCCAATCTGGAAAACAGATCATAATGCATGCATGTGATACAGCAGGATATTCAGTATATTCCTCTGCAGAGTGTTACTTTCTACCTAAATGCATAGAAAGGATGTCTTAAAATGTTTTCATTTTCAAGAAAAGTACAAATACTGTAGCTTCCTTTTATTGGTAACCTGTCTTACAGTATGCATTACACTGACAAATCGCTGTCAAATTTCAGAGTTTAATCCAAAGTGTGGACATTCGTGTGACCAAACAGATATTAAGCATCACTGCTTAATTGTCAAGCCATGCTAATGAAGGTGTAAAGATGGAGATGCCATTTTAATCCCAATATAACTATTCCTATCTTTTGGGATAAAGTACTCAGGCTGTCAGTCTTGGAAACCACACCTCCAGCACACTAACTCTGAACACTGGGGTCCCCCAGGGGTGTGTGCTTAGTCCATTACTCTACTCCCTCTACACCCACGACTGTAAGGCCAAACATAACACCAACTCCATCATCAAGTTTGCTGATGACACCACAGTTGTAGGTCTGATCACAGACAATGATGAGAGGGCCTACAGGGAGGAGGTCAATCTCCTTACAACGTGGTGTGAAGACAACAACCTCACCCTCAACGTCAGCAAAACCAAGGAATTGATCGTTAATTTCAGGAAACTGCAAAACGGACCTGGCCCTATCCACATCAACAGGACTGAAGTGGAAAGGGTCAGTAACTTTAAATTCCTTGGTGTCCATATCACCGAGGACCTCACATGGTCTCTCAATGCCACCTGTCTGATCAAGAAAGCGCAACAGCGCCTGTACTTCCTAAGACGGTTGAAGAAGGCTAAGATATGTCCCCAGATCCTCACTAACTTTTACAGATGCACTACAGAAAGCACACTGACAGGTTGCATCACAGTGTTGTATGGCAACTGCAGTATTGCTGACCGCAAAGCCCTACAGCAGGTGGTGAAAACTGCCCAGTCCATCACTGGGGTTGCCCTCCCATCTATACAGGACATTTATGACAGACAGTGCTTGAGGAAAGCTCTAAGCATCATCAAAGACCCCACACATTCCAGCTACAGACTGTATGACCCTCTACCATCTAGAAAACGGTACCGGACTATTCGGGCCTGGACTACCAGACTCAGAGACAGTTTTTACCCCCACACTATCAAACTATTAAACTCCCAGCCTCTCTCACTCATGATCTGAACCTCACAGTGCCTTCTTTCTTTCTTACCAAAAACTCACACATTGAAATCTACCTCTACCTTACATGTCAAAAAGCTCACTCCCCATAATTTCTATCCTTTTATTTCATTCTGTTGATGCATGTTTTTGCACATCTGATGTTGATTTTGCACATTACCTGTTAACCTTTTTGTTGCTTTGCACATTGCCTGATGTTGTTTTTTGCACACTGCCTGTTCTCTCTGTCTTTCTTTTGTCTTTCAATTGTATTGTTGTTTTTTTTTTGTACCACGTTATCGTCTGAGAGCTAGCTAAATAGCATTTCATTATACCATACACCTGTATATGAGTATAATGACAATAAACTTGAACTTGAACTCAACAAATATCTGAAATGCACCAGCAGTGCCCATTCTTTAAATCCTTTGCTCCAATTTTCACCTAATTGTTTTCTGCTTCCTGTCCAAAGTCAGTCAGCTGTTACTTGATATATTAGATATCCTGTAACTCTATCCCAGGAAATACCAGTATAACAGGTAAATGCATTCAAAATACATTTTTATTTCTTCTCACAGTTTCAGAAACAAAAATGTAAAGACTTTTCAGAATCAATCAAGATGCAATGTGATGAAGATGTATTTCATGGGGAAACATAGATTCTTCAATAGTCCCCCACACACTTTTTGGAAATCAATTCAGAGAAGCGTTTTCAGAATCTACTTAGTTGGGCCATAATAGTAACCTATTGTGCTTGACTGTCAAGTACAAAGCCAGGTCACAAACAAATCATTCCTGGCATCACCAAAGAGGTGTGAAAACAAATTTGTTTCACAAATCATCATCATTCTCTTCATTATCTTGATTTTATTAAATACCTTTCATGCGAAGATACATAAAAACAAGGCAGGTCTGTAAAACTGAAAATAAATTAGTGTTGTGTTCTCCAATGTTTGGTTATGCTGGGAGTATATACTGTAATATGATATATTCCCAACATCATCATCATCTTGCTCTTCAAACTGCATTAAAGCAAAACTCCACCATTTTCACCACACAAAATGTTCTTAATACAATGTAGTTAAGGGTAATCAGAAAACGTTGTACAAATAGCAGGTACATTTCCTTCTAAATCAGGCAAAGGGGAAAGAGCCTGTGGGTTTATTCTTAAACTAATTTTTCTTTGGACCAGATTCTTTAAAATAATGCATGTTACGTATAACCATGGCAACTGCAAGTCACAGTAGACTGGGTAACAAGCCTCTTTTCACTCCAACTGAAAAAACAGTATTCACCTGAATGAAAAGAAATGTATTTGTATAAAAAATTATCGTAAAGGGAAAATTCTGTTTCTGTTAGTATTATTTTTTGCAGATTTGAATACTATACCAAACCTACATGCTTAGAACAGCTGCAAGAGATCTGTCTGCTTTTTGCTGTGTTCAGTGAAGTCACATTTACCTCCAACAGCTGAAATATTTACAATATCTCCAGTATACTGAATAGCACTGACTCTGCAGGTGTTATTTCAGGAAACCACTGAGATGAAGCAATTATGTTATGATGGAGACAGTCTCATTATTCTCATTGTCTTTAATGTGGTTACCAATGGGAGCATTAAGGCATGTTGACAGGAGTTAACAAAGCTGGGCTTAAGTTGTATATTTCCAAATCCCCTTTTTTATTAGGATCACATAACAGACAAAGAACTCTTGCAAGAGTTCATTTCTGGAGGATCTGAAATTAAAGCCCATGAAACCAATTAAAAATGTCATATGAAACTGAAGGTGATCTTAAACTGAACGAGTTCAAGAAGTTAGCTGCATCAGCCTGCGCAGGCCTCCCACCTCCTCTACACTCCCTTTTTTTTTGTTCTCCTATGCTATATAATCTCTGCTGACTCCCCTGTGTTTCGCATACCCGGAGAAGGCTTCACAGCAGCCGAAACATTGTGTTTTCTTTCTTCTCTTTTCAGCATGGAATAAACCTTTACTTGTTCTTAAACTGACTGAGACTGTTTACAGCTTAGTGCTTCTACCCCATTGCCAGGATGTGGCAGTAAATGCAGACATATACTAGGCCACTGCCTGGCTAACCAAGCTCTTGAATATTTTAGATGAGTATCTGGTCTGACAGCATCACATAGTTGTGAAATCCAGTATTATATTCATGTGTGCAAAATTTAAATTTTTCAAAAAGATAGTCTTTGGTGCATTGACCGTTCATTTTCATATGTTAGCCACAAAGAGGCTAGCAACAGTATAGATTTGCATGGGTACTATTTAAAATATGATGTGACATTTAATAAAACTCAGTGCATGATCTCATTACGAGTCTTCTAAAAGTTCCTGGTTTCATCACAGTCATAGACAACTCCCAGTCTTCTGAATTTTCAATAGGTTAACTTTGTAAAACTGTAGGCTGCAAAATGTTTTATTGATGGGTAATATAATTAGTGTTTTTTTGCATTTGGTTTTATACCAATTGTGGTTACCTTTATTGTGGATTCAGCAATCAAGCAGTCTTTCTCAAAGGACTTTTCCAAATCCCTTCTATAAAGAATAACATGTCAGCTCTCCTCTCACACTTGCATAACACTCAATGCCCTCTCCAACATTCTGAATAGAAGATTTTTGATTTCTGCAGGAAAGGTGCTGGGCAACAGCAACACACAATCTTGTTCCTTCTAGTTGTAAAACCACAAAAAAAGACAACTGCCAAGATTCGCCGCCATTCAAAACCTATTATTACTGGCATATGTTTATCACTATATCAAAAGACAATCTGAGAACTTGGCTTCTATTTCTGGGCATTTTCCTGCAACCTGTATATGCCCTCTTACAGCTTCAACAAATTTGGGAAATGTCTATGAAGTATTTATTTGTCTAAAACAAGAATTTGTCCATTTATGATCTAAAAACAAAATGCTAATATTCATGTATTTACTCCTTCAAGTGCAGTTCAAGATAAGTGCAAGAATAAAAAAGAAATTGAGAGAGAGATGTGGGTGCTTAGAAGAAACCAATTCACTGGGATCCCGTTGGTTATGTTAATAAACTGTAGTAAGTAAAGTTATTTTGCAATTCTTTTCAGAGATACAGTATTACTATTCTGTACTCTTGTAAGCAAAATCAAGAGAAATCAGATAGGACATTTAGCAAGTACCAGAGAAAATATACAGTAAGTAAAATTAAAGAGATGCAAGCTACAGTATATATTGAATGCCTACACATCAATATAGATAGTAGTTTAATAGAGGACGTGAATGAATTTCACAAAGAATCACTTGTCTGAAAGATGTGTAGTTATTATTAAAAGGATGCAGCTTTTTATCAGGGTACTGGAAATGATGAAAATATTTCAATTGTCAAATTTCTCCATTTCAGTTAATCCTCTGTTTTTAAGAATTTAAAGTATCAGCATTAGGGCTACCGTGATTTGTCAAGGAAGGACATCCTGTGTTTGACCCCGTTTTCCTGGTTGTCAAAGTGTGTCTCTTCTCTGGGTCAAGCTCGTGGGGTTTCAATTAAACAAGAATGAGCTGCAGACGTCAAGCAGAGATCAAAGGGGCTTGTTGATTAGGAGCTCTTTTCGTCTCTAATTGTACAGGTGCAGAGGAAAATCACCACAGGACGTATGCCATACTGAAAGTCAGTGAGAGGACCAGGCCTTGTGCTGCAGATTCATCATCTAACAAAGCCATACTGGAAGTCTCTGGTCTATGCATAGAGAAGGACAATGGTCAACCATGTTAAGCAAAAAAAAGACAAAAGAGTGTAATAAGGGTCAACCTATAACAAAGTTTGTTAAACTCAAAGACAAATAGGGGTATTTTTATAGTGATTACTACATTGCAAAAACCGATATAGAGCATTAAAACTGATATAGACACACATCTGTAAGACACGGTGCTGAACATTTCTCGATTGGCAGAGTTTGTAGGGGTAGGCAAGTACTTTTGTCCAATCTTGTACAGTATATTTCTAAATCCTAATGTGGAATTAAGGGCCAGTATAAAGGACTTAGGGGGTTTCAGGCTGCAAATTCCTAGAAACCTAACAGGCCTTACTGGTGTGTCTTTGCAGCGGATCTTACAGGTGTATGGACCAGCCCGAGATTCTGCCAGGGATTGGTATTCCTGCCTGAACAATCAGTCCATCTACAGACCAGCTTGTGTGGACTCCAGGTACACAAGGCCCAGGAGAAAAAGGCTTTTCCATTCATTTGCAAGACTCAAAGAAGCTGAGACCTGGGCACATGGGGTTTTGGTGTAAATAATTTACTGTCTGCATTCTAGACTATTGAAGCAGAAGCAATGCTCCCTACCTGACTGTTAGGGTTTTAATTGCTTTGCACAGCAAGACATCAGTGCAGAGACAGCATGGTTTCATTTAGTTTTGTCAAAAGGGTGGCTAAGGTCCCCAATAAATCCATCTCTATTTCCTGGAAACAGGTCACATTTCACCAGGCTGCATTTAAATACTACCTTAGCATCTCCGTGCTTTGAGGTTTAACACAATATACAGAAAATAAGACAATAGAACAACAAGAGGGATAGGGAGCAGTCAGAAAACCAATGCCACTGCAGTTCCCTGAATGTGGTGTACTGTTCCCAAACCATAATAGCTTCAAAAAGAACAATAAAAACAAGCACAGATCGAGATGCAGAAAAACAGGTCTCCAGAAGTAGAGGACTGCGATCCCCAAATCTTCTGGGTCTTTTGTACTTTCAAATAAAGAGAAAAGACGTCAACAAAACGTCACATGTTACACTTGTTCTGGGAGTCTGAAATACAGTAAGTTATTCCATCAGTAATTTAGTCAGTTGGATGTTCTCAGAAAATGGACAGGTCTTATCTTCTTGTTCCTGACCAGCAATTCATATGTAAGACAGAATAACCTGTTGCACAAACATCAATGCATAAATGTCCTTTCCAGGCTAACTAAAGAAAAACAAAACACGCTGTATGTAACAGAGACTACTGCTCCATTGTAGTAATAGTTGTTTCTGACTCATAGTCATTTGTTAGATGTAACCTGAAACAGAAGCAAGACATTGAGGCTGTCTGTTGGAGTCTCTTAACAGAAAGATGTAGGTTAGGCAACAAAACCACAGAGGATCACTCAGAGATGTAAATAAAATAAAAGACACACAGAGGGACATCTGTAATCTGTGAATTCAACAGAAAAAGAAAAATTGTTGGTGTGCATTTTATCTGAAATACATCTACTGTGCAAAATGACAAACTTACATGATATGGGGGGATCCAGTGTTAGGATTGTTGCCATCAGGGGCTGGAGACCTAAAATATAAGAGAACTGTCAGTTGACAAATTTCATCCCTCAAATTAAAATATACCCTACGCAAATTACTTTAGACTTTTTCATCCAATACTATGGGTGGATGAGAAGGCTGGTGAAATGTTGTTCACTTGACCCAATGGAAAAATTGTATCTTCAATGTTACAGTATATTATTTACATGCTGTATTACTTAGATAATACATTATCTGGGCTGTTTTCTGTGACATAGTGTGTCACCTTTATGTGAACATCAAGGCAATTGTGATGACTCAGCACTTCAGAGTGAAGATCATCACTGGGTGGAGCAGTGGCACTGTGGCTAAGGATCTCCACCTGTGGCTGGAAGGTTGCCAGTTCAAATCCCATGGATGGCAGAGGAATCCTACTCAGATGGGCCCCTGAGCAAGGGCCTTAACCCCAACTGCTCCAGGAGTGCTGAATAAATGGCTGACCCTGTGCTCTGACCTCAAACTTCTCTCTCTCTGTCTGTGTGTCTCATGGAGAGCAAGCTGGGGTATGTGAAAAGACAAATTCCTAATGCAAGAAATTGTACTGTATATGGTCAATAAAGTGATCTTATCTTTGGAACAACCTATTCACTGCCAAATAATGGGAAATAGTTTTTGCACGCATTATTTTTAATCACAACAGTAATAATATACAATAGTACACACATGAAGCTCTGAAAAAAATTGTAATTTAAGATTAACCTGATTAAGTGTTGGACTACACATGCAAAGACAGCAGAAATACAAGCATCTGATCATTAAATGAAATAAATATACTAACATTATTTTCTTTATATTTTCTTTACATTTCACTTTTACAGTAACGTATGAATACATACAAAAAGGATGAATACCTCGAAATATTTCAATATTATTCATAATTCTATTAATATCACCTTAAGCTGTAGTGTAATTGCAAGCTACAAATTAAAAGTACCTGGAAAACCAGGCCCATCTTTTACCAAGTTGTACCAAATGCCTAAAAGTAAAACAGAAATGCTAGCCTGCTGGTGACATTCTCCCTATTAAACTGTATTTGTTCAGACAAATGGCCAGACAATTGAATTTGCATTTAATTAGTTCCCAGTGTGGGCAAATGTCACTGATGCCAGGCCCAGATGTTTTGAACAAAAGCAGACAGATCAGAAATCAGTTTCTTACTGTAAAATAGTCAAAATGTTAGTGGTGAAGTGAACAATGTAATCCAGATATAAGGAACAGGGCTTGTCAAGGTGTCATTTGTTATCTTTTTTTCTAGTTCTTCTTATATGAATTCAAAAGAGCTAAGGAGCACTGCTGGCCTTAGCTTGGCTAAACCTATTTTCCCAGATGAAAACCCAGTTTTCATCCCCATACCTAATACAGAACTATAAAAAGGTAACTGGACAGTACAATTCATGTTTCAAGAAGCTTGAAACAGTCTATTGAATGTATGTACTTCTATGGCAATTTAAGCAAATTTCCTTGGTGCAACTGACCTATAGCCTTTGTAATGTATATAACCTGTCACTCTGTCTCATTGAATACTTTGGTCACTCTCAGAGAGTTCATAGTTCTTATTTCAAGGTTAATGCAACTGGTAGCGT